>NC_046322.1:32266042-33466042 GCF_009819535.1 Lacerta agilis
TGACCCTTGTTCTATACAGTACTACTGTATATCCCAAACTGCTTTTGAATTTTGTTTTCACTTTCAAAAGCAGTGTGTTATTTGACATGGGGGAAGACTTTTAAGAGAAATCTAAGGCAGATGGACCAAGCTACAGTTATTTGGATCCTAGCCAATGGACTTGTGCATACTTGTTGAAGTTAATGCATGTATTTGTCATAATGCTAAGGAAATCATTTTATATTGTTTCAGTTTTCAAACAGCAGTATTCCAGCATAACCTACTTACATGCATTTGTTTTGCAAATTGCTGTGTTCATTGTATTTTTAGTGGTACATTCTCTTACTTTTCCAGAGTTCTCTCTGTAAAGTTTGTATTTAAAAGCCCATGGTATATTGTACCTTAAAATAGCATCTCATGAAGAATTCATTTCTTGCTATACAGTATTTTTACACTACCTGAATTGAGTCAAGCACTCTACATTATATATTGGAAGTCATGTGACAACAGCCATTTTGGATCTCTAGAGAACGGTAAATGGACCACAACTTAACTGTAACATAATTAATAACATCTCACTAGTGTTTAGTGCTTTGAAAGTTTAATGGCACCGTAGGGGTATGATTAAATATAATGGTATGTGCATTAATATTTTACACGCAACCAAAGGAAGAATCAAGAAAAACAAACCTACAGGCAAATAATGCATCTTTGTAAATCAGAGTGGTTATATTGCTAACAATCAAGATACAGCTTAATAGGCAATATATTTTACTCATTCTAACGGCAGTTCTCAGAGCAGAATGGGCAAACAGGCTTAGTGTTAGTGACCACTGCCCCCCACCCAAAAACCCCAAAAATGAAAAATGAAAAGTAGGACACACACACACACACACACACACACACACATGTATAGTGTGCTTATATTATATTTTATATATGTATTATATATATATATTTATATATATTCTCATGTGGAAAGCCAATGTAGCATTACACATGGAGCATAAGTCTGCAACTTTTTAATTAATGCTCCGAGAAGAGATTTTATGTCACTGATAGATGTGTGTGTTTGTGTGATATGGGCATGGACACATACCAAGCCTGTATCAGCATGTAACAATATTTTCCCCTACACACCCATCTACCGTATCCCCAAGTTATCTTTTACACTCCACTGAATTTCAAAGGAGTGGAGAAGAGCTGTTACAGGAAAATGTATTGATGGGTGACAATGTCAGGTGCCATTCTCATGGTCCTTTTGGTGCCCGGTGAAGAAGACATGTTTTTAAACTTCTACTTTTCATCTGGGCCTCTCAGTCTTATGTAAACGTCAAATGCCACTTTGTTTTGCATTACATTTTAAATTTGTACTTTTGGGGTACTCTACGTGACACCCATGGTACCTTCAGATACCCTTTAGTGTTTGTTTGTTTGAAGCTTGAGTAGCTTTGGGTTGATTGGAATGTGGACTGAAGGCATCAATCAACCCCGTTCCCCCCCCCACACACACTTCTCCCAGAATGCCCCAGGGCTTCATGTAGGCTCAGTATTCTTCATTGGAAACAAAGAAGGCGGAAAAACTGGTGCATGGTCCTTGACATTCAGTTCCCTGCTGAAACCCTTCACAAAGGAAAATGGTTCCTGTTGCTGAATGGCAAGTTTGGAGGAGAGGAAGAGGGGGTACTTTTGACTATTGGGTGGAGGAATTAATTTCCTGGATGTTTCTTTTTAGGATGTGTATTACCTGCTTTTTTGACTTTGTTGGGGTTGAGGGTAGTTTACCTTCTTTTGTTTGTTTTGGGGCTGTTACGAATGTGTTTTGCTTGGCTGTGTGTGTGTTTTGTGTTGCACGCTTTTTTTGGGGGGTGAGCATCACCAGTTTTCTTCTGTAAAACGCACATTTTGTGGTACCCACAATGGTTCCCAAACGTTCCCCTGGGCCTAGAAAAGCTTGGAGACTCCTGTTACTATGTATTTTTTTGTGTATATTATTGGGCTACCATATATGTTATAGAGTGAACATTTTTGTTATAAAATTAGGTGGTGCTGGGTTTGTTGGAAAGAAAAGTGCGGCCAGCTAGTTAATATTTTACTTATTTAAAATATTTGTTAAAACTGTCTTTCATCATAACAGGTTCTGCTGTGTGAATCAATAAATCATATCCTGCAACCAGGCTAAAGTTGGGAAGAAAGACAGAGATAAATGAGTTGGGTTGGTGCAAATTGGCTGATTGGAGAGGAGTAGGTGGCACTGGCAGGTCATAGTTTGGACACTTCGGTGGTCCTGCACCATACTGCAAAGTATATACACAAAGTATCAAATGTGGTGACAGTAATAATAGTACCACAAAACAACACCACCACAAACTGGCTTGTAAGTTTGTTGTTTGAATGGTTACAAGCCTATCTCCATTCTAGCTATTATTCTAGTAAAATTGGTTTTATACTTACAAGCCATATTACCTGCTCCTCTCCTTTGCAGTAAGTGGCAGCAACATCACTGCCAGAAAGTTGCAGCTCCACCCCACTGGGCGAGCCACTTCTGAACAACTCTACTAAGCCAAAGCAGATAATAACCAAAACAGTTTTAACAACAGTGAAATGTTAAGGACCAGGGAAGACCTGGGGGAAAATGGTGTACTTTAGGCATGTGCCGAAATGACATCACTGTGGCACCAATCTTGTCATTTCGGAGATGATTCCATAAATGAGGTGCAAGAGCGGAAAAAAATTAATTATGATACTTGGTGCCAGAAGATTTACCCTTTAGTAGACTGTGGCAGAACCAAGGGGGCTGCTGAATCAGTAAATGAATGTATCCACACTGTTGCCTGCCTGCCGATACAAGACCTTTGCAGTTTACAGTTTCTAAAATACATTATTTTTTGATTCCTTTAAATTGCCTTAGGGGAAATAACTGAAAATGAAGACAGACACAATACCATCACCACTGTACTCAGAAAAGAACACAGTATTCATTCAAATGCTGTATATGTAACGATACCTTCTTCTTTTTAATGTGTGAACTCTGTTGACACTGAAGAAACATAGTAAATGCCAACTTGTGTTGCATATTTTTTGGCAGTGTAACCAGAATACTAGATGAATTTGAAGTTTGCCAACCCAAAAATTTTATTTGGCTGATCCTCCTTCATGCAAAATCCGCTACTGCTCTTATAAATTGAGTTATTTTGTTTACTAAGCAGGGCAACAGCTAATCTACTGCGACATCTGTCATAAAATCGAACACTATCTAGGTCACACAGCATCTATCACTTCAAAAGGAGACAGGAAAGAAAGAAGCACGTTGGTGTGTGTCCAGCTTCTTCAGTTGCCCTTTCTTTTAGCACTGCATGTGTGAACATTGGCCCATGCTTTTCTTTATACAACTGTACTAGTTATGTACTTAGGAGGCGGAGTAGAAAAAAATAAATGTGTTTGAAGTCACAATATTCCCCCTGCAATGTTGAATATTACATGTAATGTTTCAAGGTGCTGTATATCAACAAAGCTAAAGTACTCAGATTATGAGTCTATTGTGCTACTGGTGCAGAATAAACTGCATATGTATCCATCTGCAAACACATACAGATAGAATTTTCAGAGTACAAATTTCATCCCCATACTTGTACCAAAACAGTAATATGCCAGGCGTTTTCAACTCAGTACTTTTCCTCCATTCATGTAAAATTACAAATAAGCATCAAATTAACCCAAGTGAAGAAAATAATTCATCTTCTAGGTACAAGAACAGGTTCTGGAGTGCTTCAGATTTCCATCTCCCGCCACCATTTCTCAATTTTATTTGTTCATGCCCAATTAATTTTTTTATTGTTATACGAAGTCATAATTTAATCCTGAGTAAAATGCAGGTTTTGTTATTCTTGTTAAGCTTTAACGTTTCCTATAAAATATTCTTTTCTTGTGCAATTATTCCAAGAGACGAAAAATCTAATCTCCCAACCCTGCCCTATTTTGAAGAGTTGCATGTTTGGCAGTTCTGTTTGCAGTTTTGGAATCAGATTCCTCTTTCTATATTTATCTGTACGCAAAATATATTGAGGAAATGCCATTGCTTAGCAATGACAGGGTGCATCTGGAATGAAATACCACTTTCCACCCCAATTTGCTGATCATAAATATGCATTAAAAATCCAAGCTGTGGCATTTGTTGTAATTTCTGGGTCAGGCTATTCAGGCAAGAGTAGAGATAAAAGAAGGCCTTTAAATACTTTCAATCTGAAGATACATGAATGAAATAAGCATCATAGAACAGCTCCCAGAGCAAATCAAGCTCAAGAATACTATTTGAGAGCGCTAATTAAATCTAGTAAACAATAACCCTAGATAACAGCACAATGGCCATCTAAACTCCAATAGTTTTTTATTCGTGGATGTTGCTCTATATAACGATAGACTCGGGAGGCACTTCAGACGATATCGGTTCGAATACTGTACTTGGAGATGCTGTTGGCTTTCCTAGCAGCAAAAAAACAGAAAACAAAACGCAGTAAAAAAAATATCTTGTGGTATATTTAAAAAAAAAAGTTAGAAAAACAACAACTGTGGGACGCAGTTTTGTGTACTCTAGTCTGCTTCATGCACCCATGTACTGCCGGGCTGGACTCCATGAAAGCTTATGCCTACAAAGTCTTTTTCAGGCTGCATCTACTACAGCCAGCAAGTTTAAATGGGAGCAAACCCCTCTGAGCGCAACAGGAGTTAACTTCGGAATAGACGCGCGCACAGGATCGCGCAGCCGAGCCCCTCCGCTGTTTTGCTGCTGCAACACGCCGGTCCCGCCGCCTCTTTCGCAAACGTGTGCTGAGTACCGGGGCCGTCAAGGAGCCCTGGCAGCACTGCAATGTGTGTGTGTGTGTGTGTGTGTCATAAGGAAAGGGCACCACCCTCGGTCGCCCTCCTAGCACACAAGGCAGGGCGCGAAGGAAAGAAGAGAGCGCTACCTTGCCGAGCCGCCTCCTTCCAAAGACCCTTCGCTTGCGGAAAGCGGCCAGCACCTCCACTGGAGGGATAGGCGCGCATGCGCTTTCTGAAGAGGCGGCGGCGGCGGCCGTGAGGAGGGGGGAGTTAGCGGGTGGGGGGTAAAACGCGACGGCGACGACAGTGGCAGCCGAGGAACAAGGGAGGCGCTGCCCCCCCCCTCGACCGGGCGAGCGCGTGCGAAGCCGTTGAGGAGGAGACTAAAAACACCGCGCCGGGTGTTTTTACCTCAGCGCACGGAGACTGAGACTGATCGGGCGGCGGGGTCTTTGGGCGTGCGCTCCCATTGTTCCCATTCAGCGCCTCAAGAGGCGGCGGCGGCGGCGGCTCTGCCTGAAGCTCCTCCCCGCGGAGGTAGAAGAGGCCGTTGGTCCGTCGTCCGCCCCCCACCCCACCCCCGCCTCTCTCATTCTGTCTCCCCCTCCGTCCCTTTGTCGCCTCCTCCCGGCCGCGCGCTGCCTCAGCAGCAGGGGCGGGGAAGGGGTGGGGCGAGCCGGAGCAGCATGATGGCGGCGGCCGAAGCGGGTGGCGAAGAGGGCGGCTCGGGAGCGGCCGGAGAGCCCAGCGGGCATTGCCCTCCCGCCGCCGCCGCCGCCTCCGCCTCTCGGAGCAACAAGAGCGCCGCCGCCGCCGCCGCTTTCCTGGGCAGCTCGGGCCCAAGCGGCGCCTGCCCCGCGGCGCCGCTCCCCTCGGTGGGCTCCAGGCCTGCCCCTCCTGCGGAGATGTCCAAGGGCCTGTCTCCGCCGGCGGCTCTCCCGCTCTTGGAGGGCGGCGGCGGCGGAGGAGGAGGGGGTACCGCTGCCGGCGGTTTCCCTCCGCTGCCGCCGCCCCCGCAGCCGCCGCTTCCGGCCGGAGGGCTGAGCACGGTGGACGAAGGCGACTCGCTGGACGGGCCCGAGTACGAGGAGGAGGAGGTGGCCATCCCGCTGAACGCGCCCCCCACGAACCAGTGAGTAGCGCCTTCTCCTCCTCCTCCTTCTCCGCGTCTCTCTCTTTTTCCCAACCCGATCCCCTCTTTCCTCACCCCCCCCCCCAAATCCCAGGAATGGGGATCCGGCTGATTCAGCCCCGGCACCGCACCCAGTTGTGAAGTCGGCGTTGGTGCGTGTGTGTCAAAACTCCGGGCAACTCCTGAAAGTTTCCCTCTTGCGCCCGCCTCTTTTTCTCTTCCCGCATCCCCTTGGAAGCAGCCTTCTCGGTTGGCTTAGTCAGCTGCCTGCTTTCTGCTTGGAAAAACTGAGAACTTGGGACTAAAAAAACCCTTTCCCTTCTCCCTAAAATAAATACTAATAATCGACTCGCCACCAAATATGGAGGCTGTCCTTCAGAGCCCTCGAAAACAGTGCTTTTCTTCCAGAAACAATGAGAAAGTGCCAGTACTCGCCATGAAGTTGTTAACAGTAAGTGTCAGACTTTTAACCAGTGCTTATTTTTCCCCTAGGAAAAAAAGGTGACTGTACTGTGTACCCATGAGTACCCTTAGAAAAAAGGCACTGCTCAAAAGTGCCCCTAAGTGCACATTTCCCAAAAGCGTGGCCATATTTTTCACAACCCATAGGATCATTTTATCTAGTTCGATTATCTTCATCTCCGCTCCCCATGCAGGACACATCTTTAATCTTGACCCTCTTCCGTTTCTTTTTACCTTGCCAAGTACAGTGGTACCTTGGTTCCCAAATGGCTTAGTTGTCGAACAAATCAGCTCCTGAACGCCGCAAACCCGGAAGTAAGTGTTCCGGTTTGTGAATGTTTTTCGGTAGCGGAACCTACAGCCAATTGGAAGCCACACCTTGGTTTTCGAATGGTTTCGGGAGTCAAACCAAGGTACCACTGTACTCCTTCATCTGCAGCTATAGAAATTCATACCGTGCTATCTTTTAGTACATAGGAAGGTGTTTCTGCTTAGGAGCAAGTTACCATGGCTTCCTGACTTTCTAAGCCCTATCTGGAGATGCTAGCAATTGAATCCAGGACCTCCTAGACGCAAAGCATTGTCATTGAGCTTCCTAGTTATGGCAGAGAGAGACTCTTTGCAGGTGCAGGTGCTTATATATGTTAGAAGAAGTTGTAGCTATCAAAATTCCTAATTTGACATAACTCTCAGAAGTAAAGGAATGCTGTCATATTTTGTATCTCTGGTCACCCTTTTTGCTTTCTCTGAATGTCATCCTTTTAAAAGGCAATAAAAATAGTGCTGATGCCATTGGCACAGACTATCACGACACAGCCTTTCTTTTTAGACACTTTTTACTCGGATCAAAGCTGAACTCCACAATGGGGGGGGGCTGTTTAAAAATAAATGAAAGGGAAATATCAACATACTTCAAGAAATTCTAAATATGCACACTCAAGATAAATTTTGTATGGGTTAGTTTTAACACCTTACAATAGGTCTTCGACCAGTGCTTCAGAATCCACAGGTGGGTTGCAGCAAAGCTGTTACTGCCATTTAACCCTCAGCCAAGCCTCCTCACATTGGCCTGGTCTGCTCCAGCCTTGCTCTCACCTTCCCACTCCCTGGTGGGAACATGCTGTTTAGCTTGGAAGGGGGCTATTCATCTTATTTCTGTAACTTCACTGAATCACAGAGAGTTGTGAGAGCAATGGCAGACTTTAAGCTTTAAAATTTCAGCAGTGCCCCGTGTGATGTCAAAATTTGGCACCACTCTCACACACAAACACACGCTCCAACACACAAACACGCCAGTCTGGAAAGGAATTCCTGTTTCTACAGTTTTATTGCTGGATTTCTTGAGGAATTTATTCTGGTAGTAAGGCTTCTTGGGTTCAACCATGGCAGGGCTTTTCTTTTCTTTTTACTCCCATGCTAAAGTGCATGAATAGGGATTGTACTGCTGCCACTTGCAGCCCAGTTCTTCTTGTGCTCTTCTTTGGGAGTAACTTTCCCTGGGTTCAGCCACGGACGGAGCTTTACTCTCAAATAAGTGTGCACAAGACTGCAGTTTAATATTCAGTGCTGATTTGGAATGCAATTTGGTTTTATTAATTGCTTTTTTAAAGGAATTGTAAAATGCCAATATTTTGCAAACTAAAAGTAATAAACTTTCTTTTTTTGGAAGTACAACTATATGTCACTTTAGTGTGGTAGAATCTGAGGAGTAGTTTCTTCAAACTTCATCGTCCTACAAAGGGGCAACAAAAAACAGCTGCTGCCTATATTGGGCTCTGGGGATGATGAATCTTTCCAAGAATTTTTGTTCATTTTTATTTCAGCAGGTTGCCATTAGAAGGGGGCAAGAGCACAGAGGGGTGAATTAAAGTGTAGAGAAGGTGACACAAGCTGGAAGAAAGGGAGCAGAGTGAAAAGGAATGTGAGCTGAAGTCAGTATTATCAAGTTAAAGTAGAATAAGGTGAGAAAAAGAATAGGTAGAAATGAAAGAAGGAAGGGAGAGAAAAGGGCAGCAGCGAGTCACAGAGAAGGAAAGGAGGTGGTGAAAGTTATAGGAAGTGATAGAAGGGCATAGATGGTGATGAGGACCTGCCCTCTTGCTCAATTTCAACCACAAGCTTCACTGAAGAGAAAACCACCGGAAATCAAAGAGGATACAACTACTAAAAGAGTTCAAAAGTTTTACTAATAATACATGAAATATTGGTTCGTTTGTATTGAAAAAATAGCATTCTAAGGATGTTTTTTTGTTGTATGTAATATGTGGTGAGGCATTAACACTGTTAAATTTAAATCAAAAGTGGGTCCCATGCTCCTGGTTGGGAATTGGAGGTACCGGTAGGTCTCATGCCTGGACTGGTTGGAGACCACTGCCCTACATTACTTGGAAGGATGTTTAAAATATGTAACAGTCAGTAATACAGACTTACAGTAGAATTGAGATTTCAGTATGTTTTAGGCTGCAGTCCTACTTATGTGGAAGGACGTCTCATTAAATTTGTTGGGATATGTTTCTGAGGAAAGATGCATAAGATCAGTCTGTACATGAATTATTTTAATGCCATCACACAAGCATTTGATTTTTATAAGTCTTCTTGCTCTTTCCAAGATTTACAGGGTAAATTGATCTTGATATGTTTTTCTTCATAGAGTTGAAGCTATAGAAAAGGTTAGTGCTGGTATGCAAAATCTGACTTTTTTAAAGGGGAAAATATAGTTTGGAGCAAGTAGGAACCTTATCTACTCCCTTGCCAAAAATTGTGGCTGCCAATTCATCCCTGTCTTCTTTCCCTTCTGGGATGATGGAGATTGCTCAACTGCAACTGTGGAACCTCTGCCTTGCTATTGTAGAGGGTGGGGAAGAGAAGCAGTGAGCATTCTGGTTTCAGTAACTGCTTGCCGAAGTGCCTAAAGGCTCCACCATGGAGCAGTGACTGAAGATGCCCCACTACCTTTCTTTCAGCTGAAGAATTTATGCTTTAGCCAGTGGTATGCTGCTGCATTTAGAGTGCTCACAAGCAGTAACTGAAGAACCTTCTGTTTCACTTTCCATGTGTCTGATGTCAGCACACCTGCCATGGCACTGAACGCATTTTTGAGAGGGTGTGTGACTAGGCAGCCCCCCCCCACAGTCTACCTCATTGGAGCCTGGCTCATGCCCAGCCACAGCTCTGCTCTCAGGCCAGTCTGCTCTCAGGTCAGACCTGACCCAGGAGCGGAGCTGGGGCTGGACACGCACAGCCCTGTACAGGAGAGAGGTGTTGCCTCTCTCCTGTACAGGGCTGTGCGTGTCCAGCCCCAGCTCCGCTCCTGGGTCAGGTCTGACCTGAGAGAAGGAGGAGAGTCGCGGCAGCGTTGCAGCCCCTTTCCTTGGCTGTACGAGGATGCTGCCGTGGCACAAAAAAATGTGGCTGCCCGACCCCTTCATAGGGAATGTGGGGGTTGGAGCACCCAGCCCCCCCCCCCCGTGCCTATGGTTGTAGGTGACCCTGGGGCAATCAGGAGGGCAGTCTGGCTGTAGTAGGCGCTGGTGACATTTTTGCCTGTCCTTTTTGCTCCGTTTTCTATCTCATGGGGTGGTTAGTGGTAGTGGTAGATTGCCCTTTGTGGGGTGGAGGAAAAACAATCTGCATTTTTCCGCAAAGAGACAGGAGTGCAGTTCTACATACTGTACCGTCGTTTACTGCATAAAGGAAGTCTGCTAACTCCAATATTGTTCAGTTTTCTGTGTTCTTTTCCTGCCGTCACTTCTGGTAGCATTTTGCTACAATCTATATATGTTATTTGCACCATGGTGCATGCTAGATCAATGGATTGAAAGTGCTGGTATATAAATTTTATTTAATAAATTTCTGACCTTTTTAGGCAAAACTCTCAAAGCGGTTTACGAGGGTCTTGCAGAAGGACCTTAGATGCTGACTTTAATGTCTGGGCATGTTTATGTGGAGGGAGGTGATCCTTTAGGTACTTGGTACCAAGATGTTTTAAAAAGATGCTTCATATGTTTTTTCTTTTCTTTTCCACATTTTTGTACTGCTTTTAAAGTAATCCATACAAACTAGCATAAATATTTATGGAACTGTGTGGTTTTGATTTAGAGTTGGTCCTTCAACCAGATATTTACTGGAATCTAATAAAACATATGAAGCAGGTATTTGAGATCTGTTAGGGTTATGTTTTAAAGTTTTCTCTGCCCTAGAATTTTAGGACAGTGGGTGTTTGTAACATATTTTCTACTTTGTCCCTAACAAAGTAAAACCCAACATGGTTTTACATAGGTAAACTCTATTCTTTGAGTGCTCTGAACTATACAGCTGCTTTTGTTGCTTCTTTACAGTGTCAGTTACCAGTAAGATATTGTAGTTTGTACCCTTGAGTGGAATGAGATATTCAGTCAGAACAGCCCTAGATTTAAAAAAAATAAAAAATCCTGGGAGGCAGATTAGCAATAGTTCTGTTGCCTTTGGGGATCATGCATGAAATAAAACTTTATACAAAACATGCATGGTGTTGTACTGCTTCTGAGTAGTCATTGCTTGGGAAATTAATATTATACCATATCCTTGGTCATGTATGTAAATATTTGAACCGAGCCATAGAGATACTACATCCAAACCATAGTTTGACCATCAAATCTGATTCTTGGATTAGCATGCTGATTCTTTCCTTCGCAAACTTCAACTTGCCCACTTTGGATGTGGTAATAAACTGGCTGCCACAGATCAGAAAGTTGGGAAGGGAATCTGCCCCCCTTGCACACTTTAGTTCCCTTTCCAGTACACTGAGCACAAGGACAAGAATATATCTGTTTGCAAAACAAATGGGAAGTAATTGGACAAACAAATACAGTCATACTGTACCTCTGATTGCATTCGCTGCGGGTTGCGTTTGCTGCAGGTTATGAACACTCCGAACTTGGAAGTACCAGAACGGGTTACTTCTGGGTTTTGGCGCATGCACAGAAGCACCGAATCGCACCACGCACATGCGCAGATACGGCGCTTCAGGTTGTGGTCTTTTCATGTTGCGAACGGGCCTCCGGAATGGATCCCATTTGCAACCAGTGTATTGGAAAATAATATTTAAAGTGGTGTTTCAACTTCTTTGTTAAATGCCCTTCCTCACCTGCCTAGGGCATGCCACTGCTTGCTAACATCCTTCAGAAGTAATTTAGTGAGGAAGAAATGAAGGCTGCTCAGCAAGAACTGAAGATTTTCAAATACCGTATGCACTATTTACTTTCGTGAATACATTTTAACTTGATGGCTATTAATCTTTTTCTTTTCTTTTTTGAGATATTATCTGCTGACAACTTACTTATTCTCCCAAGCCTTTGCTGTCAATTAATACCAGTCTTTACTTAATTTGTTTGCTTTGGATTTTACTTTTTATTATTACATAGGTGTCTATTTTACTGTAATTTTGGTGTACAGCACTTCACAGTTTTTAAGTGAAAAGTGGTATAAAAACGTTTAAAAATAAACTTTTGTTGTAAATTGACTATGCCCTTCCTCAGTAGTTGCTGTGTTTAAAATTATGGTGTTAAATGTAGAATGTTTTATTGCAGTACCAGGAGAAGGCAGCAGTAGGTTACTATATCAAGCCTGCAGAACTCTTTCTGGCCCTTCCTGCATATTTCTCTTTCTCTTGTATATCCTGTTCTTGATGATCGTTGGTTATATTACTATATTATGAATTGGGAATCGTTACTACTGACTCTGTAGTTCTTTCCCAGTCCTGCTTCCCAGAGCAACGTGAGAAAAGAACAGTAGGCAAGCACATGTATGCTAATGAAACAGGAAATCTGCTTTACTTTTTCGTAACAGAAAACCACTTTCTGGATATTGGAAATACTGTAGGAAACCCTAAAAAGTAGGAGTTTGTGTATAACTAGTACTCAGAATAGAGCTTGAAATCAATCAACTAGTTAGTCATGACTAACTCAAATCTATTGATTTCAGTGAGTCTACTCAGAGTTTGACTTAATTGCATATAACTCAGAGCCTCTTTGTGTAAACAGTTTCCATAATTCCTAACCATTGGCTATGATGGCTGGGGCTTATTGGAATTATAGTTCAGAACAGCTGGAAGGCACCGGGTTTGTGAAAGCTGGTTAAGATTCTGTCTCCCCCCCCCTTTAGTTGTTGGATTCTTCTTGTGCAGAGGATTTGATTGATCATTACTACAAACCAACATCTATTCAGTTACAGGTAGGTAGCCGTGTTGGTCTGCCATAGTCAAAACAAAATAAAAAATAAAAAAATTCCTTCCAGTAGCACCTTAGAGACTAAGTTTGTGCATGCACACAAAAGCTCATACCAAGAACAAACTTAGTTGGTCTCTAAGGTGCTACTGGAAGGAATTTATTTATTATTTATTTTGTTTTAACATCTATTCAGTTATTGAACTTGCACATTCCTCATGTGGGTCCCCACCACATCTATTTTTGCAAACAGTGGAACTGCTAATAACTCCTGTGTCTGTCTGGTGTGTACTAGACTTGTTGCATAACAGGTCTAGCTAATTCAGATAGTGGGTGTGTTAGAATACCTACTATGTTGTAAATATTTAAAGGTAGTTGGAATATGATATAATCAAGACACTAATTATAGGCTTTTTTAAAACAATATACAGAAAGGGATAATTGACATTTTCCCAATGGTTTTCATGTCATCTAAACTAATGGTGCTGTGGGGCAGAGATTTCTTGATTTTAGGCAAAATGCCTTGCTGCTGGGGGCATCTGGCCGACAACAGGAGACACTGTACTGGCTTCCCATCTTCTACTGAGCCCAGGATCAAGGTTCTTGTATTGATTTACAAAGCCTGGAACAGCAAATGTCCTGGGTACCTGAGGGACCACCTGAACCCTTATGTTCCAGCTCAGTCACTGAGATAGTCTCCCAGGGTGTTGCTTGTCATCCCCTGAGTTGGCGAGGCTCATTTGACAACAATAAGGAACCTAGCCTTTAGTTTCATCAACCCATTAATGTGAAACACTCTGCCGACAGAGATTCAGCAGGTGCCTCCTGTTTCAATTTTTTTAAACACCTGCTGAATACTTACCTATTCCATCAGGCTTATGCAGGCAATGAACAGTACATCTTTCCAGAACAGTTATCTGATTTCTAATTTTAACATTTTCATTGTATGGTTTTATGTACAGTTGTGAACCATGATATTTTCTTTATGAATTAGTGATATATAAATATTTTTATAAATTAAAAAAGTTACAATATAGAAGTGAGTATTCTGGTGATGCATGTGCATACGTGGGTACAGGCAATATGCAAAACAAAAGTTTACTTTTTAGAATATGAGGTTGAAATACTGTTTCAATATAAAACCCAAAGCATTCATTAGAATATGAATAAATGAAAAGTGTTTTACACTTGGAACATGATGTAAAAGTTTATCTTGGGAGCCAAAGCTAAGCATCTCAGATAAATCTTTCAGGGCTTGTTGATCACATCACCAGAGTGATGCTTAGGGCACACATACTGTGTGTGTGTGTGAGAGAGAGAGAGAGAGAGAGAGAGATTTTATTTTTTCTCCTCCGGAAGGAGAAGGTAAAGGGTTATCCAGAAACCAGCAAGTGTATAACTACTTAAAGCAAGCTAACATGCTAGTGCAAGTCTGGGTTTATTGTGTAATGCCAGAGTCAGTAAAATTTATCTTAACTAACTATTAACTTGATCAAAGCATATTAAGATGATTTTAATGTGCTATTTAAAGGTACATAAATGTTAGAGTGAAAATGTGCTGAGAAGGTTGAAGAAATATGCTACATATAGAATAAAACAGTAAGGTGTTATTTCTAAATATTTAAATAAACATTGAAACTTTTTTTTAAAGAAAAACAACTAGTTTTATTGATACATTATTGATATTTTTACTCTTAATACTGCCATGTTGTTGTTGTTATTTACTAAATTTGTATACCACCCTTCATCTGAAGAGCACAGGGGCAGTTAACAACATAAAAATACTAAACGAAAACACAAAATACATAATAAAAGAAAAAGAAAGCAATAACCCCGCTACCGCAAGCACATTAAAAAAGCAATAGAATGGTTGAAGAGAAATGTTTTTCCCAGGCACCTAAAGATATATAATGAAGGCTCCAGGCAAGCCTCCCTGGGGAGAGCATTGCATAAACAGGGAGCCACCACAGAAACAGCCCATTCTTGTGTTGCCATCCTCCAGACCTCTTGTGGAGGAGGCACACAAAGAAGGGCCTCAGATGATGATTGCAGGGTCCAGATTGCTTGGGAGTTGTGGTCCTCAGCCTTTTAAAGCAGAGTTCAAAATCAGCCAGGAACATTTTGCACCTGACTATTGGCCACTTGTGACCAAGTGCAGATGCCTGGGTGCCACGATGCGCATGACATCCCCGCTCTCTGGAGGTGCATGCCTGGGGATCATTGGATCTTGACTGTTTTCATACGCTAATACCACATCCTATAGAATTCTGTCAGTTATATTTTATATTCACAATCAGAATGAATTTTAGGAACCAAAATGCTTTTTCTGTGCAGCCTGAGTAGGAGCAGTGAACAACGTTACAGTTAATTGTTGTAGCTTGTCTTCACTTACCCTACCCCCACTACCCTGCTCACAGTTGTGAAGAATTTTCTTACATTATGAATGGTCTGTGTCACCATTAAGAAAAAGAGGTAGGAATAGGCCAATATATATGTGGAGGTGTTTAACTGATAATCAATCACAGTCAGTCTGTTATTTGAAAAATAAGACTTTAGAGCCGTCTTGCCCCAAAATGGCAACTAGACGTTCTGTTTTGATGACTGTAACCTTGGTTTAAGAAGCCATTTGGCCCCTAGCTTATATATTTGACTTTCTAACACTGTTTTTAAGACTTTATAGGTCAAAACCAGCACTTTGAATTGGGCCCCGAAACTAATTGGCAGCCAGGCCAGTATTGGCCTTATATGCTCAAAGGGAGCATCTTTTCACCTCACTTTCTACCAGATTTTCTGTGAAAGAAAAAAGGGGTGCAAGTCTCTTCTGCTTCTTCAAAGCTCAGCATAAAATATGAGGTTGTAGCTTCCATCCCTCAAGTTATTTACATGGAGCTGAGGCTGTGGGAAGGAGAATAATTCTTAGCTACATGACATAGTAAGAGACTTTCCAGAAACCTAATAGGGTCGGTCCAGAGTTGGGTTTTTCTGTGCTAGGTTTCCATTTCAAACATCTAATGTATGTGGATTTCCCAGAAAATTTTCGTACAAAGTTGTTCTCTGCCCTTAAATTAAGATCTGTTGTAGCATGTTTATTTGACATATTTAATAATAAAAAGTATGCTATATTTTGGGAACGCGGGTGGCGCTGTGGTCTAAACCACAGAACCTAGGGCTTGCCGAACAGAAGATTGGCGGTTCAAATCCCCGCTATGGGGTGAGCTCCCATTGTTCAGTCCCAGCTCCTGCCCACCTAGCAGTTCGAAAGCACATCAAAGTGCAAGTAGATAAATAGGTACTGCTCCGGCGGAAAGGTAAATGGCATTTCCGTGCGCTGCTCTGGTTTGCCAGAAGCGGCTTAGTCATGCTGGCCACATGACCCAGAAGCTGTCTGTGGACAAACACCGGCTCCCTCAGCCTATAGAGCGAGATGAGCGCCGCAACCCCAGAGTCGTCTATGACTGGACCTAACGGTCAGGGGTACCTTTACCTTTAACTTTTATGCTATATTTTATGTGCCGTATATTATTAAATAATTATTTTAAAGCTGAAAATAACTGAAATTGAAGTAGTGTGGTTTTTAATGATTTCAAAGTTTTATTTACAAATTACTTTTAATGGACTAGTTATAACAAAATATTTATATCCAAATGACACATATTCGGATCCATAATCAAGCATCATGATGCCCCACAGCAAAAACTGGATTTCCTAAGAGGAAAAGTATTTCTTAAAATAAAAAGGGAAAGGTATAGTAGTGCTAGTGGGATTTTTTTTATTGTTGTTGTTTAGTCGTTTAGTTGTGTCTGACTCTTCGTGACCCCATGGACCAGAGCACGCCAGGCACTCTTGTCTTCCACTGCTTCCCGCAGATTGGTCAGACTCATGTTGGTAGCTTCGAGAACACTGTCCAACCATCTCGTCCTCTTTCGTCCCCTTCTCCTGTGCCCTCCATCTTTCCCAACATCAGGGTCTTTTCCAGGGAGTCTTCTCTTCTCATGAGGTGGCCAAAGTATTGGAGCCTCAGCTTCAGGATCTGTCCTTCCAGTGAACACTCAGGGCTGATTTCCTTCAGAATGGATAGGTTTGATCTTCTTGCAGTCCATGGGACTCTCAAGAGTCTCCTCCAGACAATAATTCAAAAGCATCTATTCTTTGGCGATCAGCCTTCTTTATGGTCCAGCTCTCACTTCCATACATCACTACTGGGAAAACCATAGCTTTAACTTTACAGACCTTTGTCGGCAAGCTGATGTCTCTGTTTTTTAAGATGCTGTCTAGGTTTGTCATTGCTTTTCTCCCAAGAAGCAGGTGTCTTTTAATTTTGTG
Source organism: Lacerta agilis (assembly GCF_009819535.1). NCBI lineage: Eukaryota > Metazoa > Chordata > Lepidosauria > Squamata > Lacertidae > Lacerta > Lacerta agilis. The sequence goes on from NC_046322.1 coordinate 32,282,963, forward strand.
ACTTCTGTCACCATGCTGCAGTGATCATGGAACCCAAGAAAGTAAAATCTCTCATTGCCTCCATTTCTTCCACTTCTATTTGCCAGGAGGTGATGGGACCAGTGGCAATGATCTTATTTTTTTTGATGTTGAGCTTCAGACCATATCTTGCGCTCTTCTCTTTCATCCTCATTAAAAGGTTCTTTAATTCCTCCTCACTTTCTGCCATCAAGGTTGTTTCATCAGCATATCTGAGGTTGTTGATATTTCTTCCGGCAATCGTAATTTTGGCTTGAGATTCATCCAGTCCAGCCTTTTGCATGATGAATTCTGCATATAAGTTAATTTTTTTATTACCTACTATGAATTATGGGCACAAAGATATGTGAGCTTTTGTGTATATTCCCTAAACTCAAATGGTAGTTATGTATTTACTAGTGGTACCAGTGCTTCCTGGAAAATTGGGGTGGGGGATACAGCAGTGAAAATTTTCTATGCCATGTAATGCTCTCTCTGTGTGTATATTAATCAGATATATTCTTTAATATATGTGTGTATATTAATGAGATATATCTTTCTATCAGATCTGAATACTTTCATTGGATTCATATCTGGCTAGGATTGGGCTGTTAGCTTGTGATCCAGTGTATATTTGCTTGGAAGGAAGTGCCATTGAAGGCAGGGGGACTTTTTCTGAATAAAATAATGTTTAGGATTTAAAAAAAAAGTTTTTTAGAAATGCTGTCACAAGACCAATCTTATTTTGTAGCTTTCCAGCACTGTTGTATTATTTTGATGTCTCAGAAATGAAGCTGCCCCTCACTTCCCTCACCCCCCCCCAAAAAAAGAACTTGCTTACCACAGAAAGTTTCAAAGGCTGGCATTTCAGTGTATATCCTGTTTTCTAGAGAAGTGTGTTATCTGCAGGAGTTTCCTCAGGATATTTGCTAGAACAGTGTGCTGCCATGTTTGCAAAGTATAACCTACTTCCATGGTCTGTTCTACTTTTCCAATCAATTTTTAGCCAAAATTATCCGAAGGCATGCTTTCATGAGTAATGTAAGAAAATAAAAACACAACAGGATTCTATTTTATTATATAGAGAATGTCTCAGGACCACAATATCTCAAGGACTGCCTCTCCCCATGTATACTGAGCTCGACCTTGCAATCCTCATCTGAGGCCCTTCCTCCATGAGAAGTCTGGAAGGTGGCAAAATGGGCCTTTTCTGCAGTGGCTCCTTGCTTGTGGAATGCTCTCCCCAGGGATGATCATCTGGCACCATCATTACATATCTTTAGGCACCAGGCAAAAACATTCTCCTCCTTCCAGACCTTTTGCTAATTAAAAAATCTATGGCTTTTTAAACTGTGTTGGTGGGGGTTATTTTTGTTTGTTACTATGGTATGTACTTTTGTGTTTTTATCTTGTAAACCACCCTGTGATCCTTGGATGAAAGGCAGTATAGGAAATAAACAAATACAGTGGTGCCCCGCTAGACGAAAATAATTCGTTCTGTGAAAATTTTCATCTAGCGGGTTTTTCGTCTAGCGAAGTGGCAATGACAGCCGCGCTTTCGCTAGATGGAAAAAAAAAATATGAAAAATTTTCGTCTTGCGAGGCAGCCTCATAGACTTTTTCGTCTTGCGGGGCAGCCTTCCGCTAGACGAATGCCTTCGTCTAGCGAGTTTTTTGTCTTGCGAGGCATTCGTCTAGCGGGGCACCACTGTAAAATAAAATAAAATAACAAGTTTAGAGAAATATACCACCTGGTGTTATTTTTGCAAACACATTGGTTAGTTTTCTTAACAACCCAATCATTAATAAATAAATTAAAAACTAGTGTGTAACATTTCTTGCCACATCATTTATAGCATGTGGCTATATCAGTTTGCCAGTTCAGTAATGTGAGTGTAATTCCCAACATTTGTAGATAGTATCATACCACTCTCCTACAGGTGATTAATGCTGGAAACTGGATGAAAGCACAAGTCTTCCCTTGGTATTATGTTGCCCTATTTTATGTGGAAAATGCATTTCTAAAAATCTGTACAAAGTGCCTGCAAAATGCATACAATTTAAAAGTTTTTTCCCCCATTCTTTTTTCAAAACAAAATTGGACAGAGCAGATTTACGATTGGAATCATTCTGTCCCTAGGTTCAACCATAAGACCCAATACAGTGGTACCTCCGGTTGCAGATGGGATGCGTTCCAGAGCTCCAGTCGGATCCCAAGGTTTCTGCAACCGGAGGGACCACTTCTGCGCATGCGCACGCAGCAAAACCCGGAAAAATATTCAGGGTTGGCCGTGTTCACATCCTGAAGGATACGTAACTGGAGGTGTGTGTATCTAGAGGTACCACTGTACAGGTTTAACTTTATCCATTAAATAGAAACGACTTTCCAGCATAGTAGCTCATTGGGTGATTCCTTCCTCATCAAATGTTATGAATTTATTTATTATTTATTTATATTTGACTAAACTTTAATTTATTGATAAATAAACAATTTATTATTTCTATCTTTCTGTTGCCTCTACCTGGCTGCCTTGGGGCAACTGTGATTGGAGGAGGTACAGGCAAGAGATAATGCTAGGCAATGCAACAAGTGACAATATTTTACTATTTAGTGCCACATTTCTATGTTCCAGAAAGTGGGGTGGCTAGATGTGTGCAGCAGGTCAACCTTCATTCTTCCTGTGGCAGCACCATACCACATTTGATGACCTGTCATTTCTCCCCCTCCCTTTTTTATTGAGGATGGCTTCATGTTTGTTGCCTTAATTGACACCATCTTACATTTGCATTACTCTGTACTGATGTCTTTGGAGGGGAAAAATATTGTGTGGCCTTTCCTAGGGAAATCTGTTACACCCTTGGTAGATTACCTTGAGTAACCTCTAGAATTAGAAGGTCATCCTCCTGTGCAACATGGTCTCGAGCATGGGAGGTTGCCTTTTGATGTTTGAGGACATTTTCAAACTTTATCTTAGGTTTCTTGAGAAGATTCACCTTATGCTAGTGACCTCTCATCATGGGAGATGATGGATGGAATCTAGTTGGTGGACTTGCATTTAAAGAAGGTGTTTCGTTTCAACAGAAGAAGGCGGGAGACAATCTCAGGCCTCCATATCCGCAGCACCTCCTGAAAATCACTCAAGAGGGTTGGGGGACTTTCCAGAACAAGGTCTTGGCGATCTTGGTGGGGTTTGTAGGGAAAAGGGAAAAGTGACAACCCCCTCCCCTCTTCCTTTTCCATTAGCAGAGGTGTCTGCTTGATCAAAAATCCTTTGGTGAGCACAAGAACACCAATTGGATTCCACCCAATAGAGGAAGTCTGTTCCATACCCTCTGGGTCATTTCTTCATTTAACGCTCTGTTCTTTAAGCTGAACTCCATTTTGGACAATCTTTTAGTAGGTTTTGTGTACTCCTTACATCCTGTGGAGAAATGAGGCATGGAGCACATTTGATTAACAAAGCACAAAAACATTGAATGGAGCTGTGCGTGTGACAGACACACAGTCAATGCCTGTGTTAAATCATATTAACTTACTTGGTATCAATCTGTTTAAGATTCTAGCTCCCTTCATTTATTATTCCATGTGAAGAGGCGCCACGCTATGAAAGGGTCATGGGGCTTTGCTGCTTGCTCCTGCCCTAGCCAGCTTAAGTAAAGTCAACTTCCACAGCACACATTCAGGTATTCTCTGGATTGTCTCCAAACTTAATGCCCCCTCTGTAGATTCTGCTCTGCTTATGCTTGTAGTGCTTCCTTTAGAGGCTTTCCCCCCAGACTTCCACTGCCTTGGGCATACTATCCACATGCAGAAGCCAAGTAATGGAAACTTTGCCTAGAACAAGTCTTTAATGAATGCAGAGGACTTCAGTAAAAGTCATACATGGAAGTTTTGTTAACTTTTGTAGAATTGTGTCTTTTTTTGTACAGTAACTGTTTTGCAACTGACCATGGGAGCATAGAAATTCATTGGAAGATTGACTTACTGTGGGAGCAGCCACCACAGGCTTTCTGTAGAGCTTGTAACTGAGCCCCTTCATTTTTATCTTTATCTTTATCTTTTATCTTTATCTTTGCTCCAGACTATGTTGTGATGGTTCATGGTTGATAGTTGTGGTTTTGTTTTTTTAAACCCAGATGTCTATATCCACATGCTTTACACTTTATTCAGTTGGTTGAAGCTGACATGCAGCATTTTTATGCTTTGTGTTCCAGATGGTATCATGGGAAGCTTGACAGAACAATTGCAGAAGAACGCCTTCGGCAAGCAGGGAAACCTGGAAGTTATCTTATCCGAGAGAGTGACCGAAGGCCTGGATCATTTGTGCTTTCATTCCTTAGTAAAACCAATGTTGTTAATCACTTTAGGTGAGTGTTGATTTAATATTGTTGAAAAAGCTGTTTAAAAATGTATGCCTAAAGTGTGGGTTTTGAAGCTTAGCAGGTGTCTGTGAATGAGTTGGAGTGAGAGACTCTTTTTCCTCCCCCAAAAAATTCAAAGTGGCATCATCGTCGACTGAATTGGCATTTTCTTCTTTCAGAAGACATTTTACGCATTGATTATCCAGGAAGCCCTATATGTGACAGAATTCTGGGCACATGTTCTATTCATGCAGGGTACGGGCCAGGTCCATTGGGCCCAGTTGTGTTCCTGCTGCAAAAACTGAAGATTTGTCCCAGAACATTCCCCTGCAATTGAGATAAGGTTGCATTAGCTTGTAATTCATCCTTTGTTATATTTCCTATTACTCTGCTCCCTTGCCATTCACCTTTCACAATACTTAAGAGAACAGGACTAAAAGGTAGAGTTGTTTTAAAGCTGCTTCCTTGGTGAAATACTGTAGTAGCCTGATTTATTTCCATTTGGCTGGTGGCGTGCAGTTGCCTTTTCCTCTGCAGAGGGGGAATGTATGTCTGGAGTATGCAAGGTAGATACTTTAAGTGGCTGGTAGCTTCTAAGCAATGGTGGCTTTCTAAACTGTATAGTCTTAACTTGAAAGCATGGAGAGAGCCAGGCAGGGTTGCTGTTGCTGCTTGGAAACTGGCAGCTGCCAAGGCATTGACCATGTGCTCCACAGCTGTCATTTCTCTCTCTGCCTTGAATGTAGCTTTGTTTAACAAAAGCCTGAGTTTTGGAGATAGTGCTCACAGCTTTTCATTCCCCACCTTCCAGAGAAGCAGAGGGCCAAGTTGATCTCCAGCTTGATAGCTTTCTTACAGCTCTGAAAGGCTGGAAAAGAGGATAAGGACTCATCTGGCTGCTTGCAGCTGTTCTTACCACTCTAGGTAGCCAGCATTGACTGATTTGTTCAGTATTATATACCTGCCACCCCCCTGCATCTGCAGATCAATAGGGATTGGCATGGATTCTAAATAACATTGTAGTTTTTGTAGTTTCAAAAACTACAATCGCTTGGCTGCTTGATGAGTTGCTTCACACCACAAACAGGCAAATTGGAAACTGCTCTAGATAAAGGTGTTTAAATTAGGTTTTTAGGCCTTATTTTATCAAATTGTGCATGGAGCTCTCTAAAATAGTAGTCAAAATTTATCTGAAGCCCCCCCCCCCCAGCATTTATTTCAAGCATATTTGTGGCTTGAATGAAACATACAGTGGTACCTTGGGTTACATACGCTTCAGGTTACATACTCCGCTAACAAAGAAATAACACTTCAGGTTAAGAACTTTGCTTCAGGATAAGAACAGGAATCGTGCTCTGGCGGCGCAGCGGCAGTGGGAGGTCCCATTAGCTAAAGTGGTGCTTCAGGTTAAGAACAGTTTCAGGTTAAGAACGGACCTCTGGAACAAATTAAGTACGTAACCAGAGGTACCACTGTATTCTTTATTACATGAAAAGTGAATCTTTGGCCCGCTAGATGTTGCTGTACTATAACTACCATTGTCTCTAACCATTGACCATGCTAGCAGGGGCTGATGGGAGCTGGAGAACAACATTTGGAGAGCCACAGATTCCAATCCCTACTTTATACGATGGATGTTTGTTCAAATAAGGCTTGGGAATGTTAGGAAGGGGGGTTTCTCTTTTGTTCTATTAAGTAGAGATAGCACACCGAATTGCTGTCAGTGTGAATATGTATACATCCCTTAACTTCCTAAAAACAGTCAGTTTTATATTTATTGTTTCAAGTTTTAAAAAACTAACATTCCAGAAAGACTGAAATACCAAAGTATGTATTTTTGAATTTATTCATGCTATAATTCTTAATATTTTCTACTAATGTAGGTCATAATCTTTCTTAACAGGATTATTGCAATGTGTGGTGACTATTATATTGGCGGGAGACGTTTTTCTTCACTTTCTGACCTAATAGGTTATTACAGCCATGTATCTTGTTTGCTTAAGGGGGAAAAATTGTTGTTTCCTGTAGCACCTCCAGAGGTATGTACTTTTTTTAAAAGCAAATGTTTCTGTGCTCCTATTAAAATCATTTTACGGAAATACCTATTTTAATTTGGAAATGTGCAATGAGTTACATATTTGTGGGTGGATAACTGGATACTATAGAGATCCACCCAAATCTATATATTAGTATTCAATCATAGAAGAGATTATTTATTTAGAAATTTAGAGTTTGCTGTATTAGAGAAATAATTTGGTGCTGTGATATACACTGTATGGTTGAAAAATATGATTGGATACTTGGTTCAGAAACCTCTGAAACGAATCCACTTGCCTCTCTTCCTCCGTGCATGAAAGCAGGAAGCAGAGGAGGAGAGTTTTCATCCTGCTGGGTTCCAAATAGCATGGGGGGATCAGCTCCCATCCCTTCCTCTCTCTCTCTGGGAGAGAAGGTAAGCACTATTGAGCAAAGAACAACATTTATCTAAGTTCTCAGCATGATTGAAGCTCAGGGCCTTCATCTTTTCTTCCCACCCTGGTGGGAAATGATGAGACAAAAGGGTGGAAAAGCCCACCCTGCCTGATCTTAAAAGAATAGAAGAGAAAGCCTTGTGTTGATAAAAGACCTCTCTGATCTTACTGTTTGCTTATGAGTGCTTTGGGCACATTGACCACAAGTGGAAAATTGGAAATGGAAGCGATGGTAGATCTCATTTAATGGGTTGAATCTAGATTTTCCAAAGGTGAAATTCTACCCTTGGGATGCTCTGCTGGAGGAGGGGGGAACAACAACATTTCTGCCAATTTCTCTATCCATCCCTTGTGTCCCCCTGAACAACCTCTGTGGAGGGTCAGGGATGCTTCAGAACAGTGTGGGAGGTAGCACCAGGGGGAATTAGTAAAAATAATATCATCTCCTAAACTGAAGGAGCCTTTCAATTTGTGGAAATGAGCCCGAATCCAACCCATACCACTGATACAGGAGCTCAAGTTTAAATAAAAATAAGTAATGATAAAAAAATATGGTAGTAGCAATATAGCACGTTCTGCTTACTTTCTAAAAGCAGAACAGTTTTGCCATAAAGCTAGTGCTTATGCCACGCTCACACAAAGCTAATTCATGTTAGTATCTTAACACAAATAGTGACAATATTTCGTCTGTTCAAGTTACGGCATAATCTAGAAAGCTACTTAGTGTACTCAAACTTCAAACCAAATCCATTTTTAATTAACTTGAAATAAAGAGACTTCTGTTCCGCTCTGATCCATATTTTGTACTTCTTATTGCTCAATAAGCAGCGAGTCTAAATATTTGACTAAATATTGTGACTTTAAAAAGCATCCAGGCATTGGCCAACTGGATCTAATTGTGTTATTAAAGGTATCAGCAGTCCAGGGAGATCCTATTTTGCTGCAAAATATGATCTAGTTAGAATAGTGGATATTTTGTCTTGAAATCATATTGCTCACATTGCAGTCCAGATTTTAAGTCCTGGATCACAGCAGAACATCTTTGTTTTTTATAGCCAGTGGAGGACCGCAGGAGAGTCCGAGCCATTCTGCCATACACTAAAGTGCCAGAAACAGATGAAATAAGGTATATTTCATAAGAATTACAAATCCTACATGGGGTGAAATTATTTATTTGTACAAAATATTGATATACCACTATAGAAAGGAAAAGGAGTGAGACGGGTGAAGGAAAAAGCAAAATCAGGCACTAGCTCTTAGTTACATCATTCTTGTAATGAGCAGCTGGAATAGAAAAATATGGAGAGAAGGCAAAAGTTGCCTTCAGTAGAGCCAGTGGAGAGATACTGCAGTTCTCTCTCCCCCCTCCCCCCACCTGTAGTGGAAAGAATGACTGCTGATATAGATGATTCAGTAGGGTCAGGAAGACGGATTAAAAACAAATACTTCAATAGTACATACCACACAATATGGTGATACTTGCCACTTTTTATGGCTTTTTAGAAGGATTGGACAAATGCATGGAGGATAGGTCTACAAAAGTCTTACCAGTCAGGATAATTAAATGGGGTCTTGAATCTGAAGCATGCCCTGTTGATTGCTACCATGCCTTGCATGTTAGTGTCTAGACTTTTATAGTTTAGAGCAGTAGTCTGTAGTAGTAAAACATACATCCTGTGGTTAAAAACACAGAACCTGTGGTACTGTAGAGACTAGAAAAACCTACTGTGACAGAAGCTTTTGTAGGGTTTGTAAAATGCATGAAATGCTTTCCTTGCTTGGTGAGTGGGTGTATGTATACATATATCTTATCTATATAGATGCACACATAATTTCAGAATAAAGGTACTAATAAATAATGGGCTCAAAAGGCTGTTAAATTAAATGGGTAGGAATAGATGTGCCACACTTTGTATAGCTACAGATATATAGAAGATAAATTTGGCTTTACATACAAATGTGCCACACCTGCTGCTGCCTCTTAATATTTCCTGGTTACTTGTTTTGTTTTTGCCTCTCTACATGTGCATTGATAAACCTGCCAATTAAGAGTAACATTTCATGCATTTGGCAAAATGGCTGTAGTTGACAAAAGCTGAAGCGGCAACTAATTTGCTTGTGTTTAAGATTCCATAGTACTTTTTAAAGTCTGTAGATGACTACTGCTGGGAGAAAATGTTGAACTATATTATCCAACAAATATGTTCCTTTCATTTTTACTGATATCAGGTTCACAGATAAAACAGCCAATGTAGGGACCAATACATTTGTGGCTCTTGCTTTGTGTGTGTGTTTTGTTATAAAAAAGCAGTCATAATCAATTGACCATTTGAAATAAAAGTTTCCAGCCTCGTTTAGTTAGTTGGGATTTCTCCCTTCATCTGAAACAAGCAGTTCTTTGAAGATAAATGGAGACAGAAGAAATGTCAATAATAGAAAACCTCTTCCTTCCCCACTCACTCATTTTCTCCAATAGTTTCCAGAAAATTTAGCAGTTTTCTTGCCTCAGTAGAAACAGAGAGCACTCAAAATTCTCCTGAGTTGTTGAAGCAGTTATATTTAGGTATTCACTTCCATTTTGTGTCCAAGGCAATTAAGTGATTTGAAGGTTCAAGTTAAGTCATGACTCAAAGTTCTGGCTCAATGAAGAAAACTTCCCTGAACTGGTTTCGGTGTTTGGTTTCACATTGAGTTTGATTATCTGCCTAAAAATCTGGTGATGTTTTGGTATAATTCTAAAATTTATTTTGAAGGGCGCATTTAATTTCCAGAGACGTAGAAGAAAATTAGGGAATAATTGTATGTGTATAACTTAGCGTGCCAGACTTGGTATAACAGGAGTCTGTTTCATAATTTTATCTTAACTACATATAGCTTCCTTAAAGGAGACATGTTTATTGTCCACAATGAATTAGATGATGGATGGATGTGGGTTACAAACCTACGTACGGATGAGCAAGGACTTATAGTAGAAGACCTAGTGGAGGAAGTGGTAAGTCACTTTATACAAGAAGTATCTGAGCATTAAGATAAAAGCACAGTAATAAAAGTAATAGGTAGCTCACTCAGCAAAGCACTGAACAAATGCAACTGATTCTCTAGTTTGTTATTTCTGTGTCTTGAAAAGAGATCATATATATTTTCTTATTTCCAACTATGGGTCAGTTTATAATCAAGACTTGGGTATGCTTCCATCTTCTTTGGCACATGCTCCTTAATTGGGTATTACTAGTATACAGCTGGACTGGCAAACTATAGTTTGTGTTTGCTCTGCAACCTAGGGTTTGATCCTGGTTTTCAGGGTGAGTTAAAACCGTAGTTTGCTGGTTCAGATGCAATAGTAAATTGTGGTTTGCTACAAATCAAAAAGTAATGAACTAAGCCGAGTGCATTATGGGATTGTGTATGTAAGCTCAGCATTCATGTTCATATTACCAGACCATGATTTGGCATTGTGTGTGAACTGTCCCAGTGGATTTAATATGTGCGGCCAGATTCATGACTACAGCCTGGATCATTTTTAATGTAATTTTTGAGGGAGAAGAATCCTGAAAATTTGATAGTGTTATGTATGCTATAGGTGAGTGAGCTTAGAAACCATTCAGTAAGGGTAATCATCAGTGGCATGGGTAGAGAGAGAGAGAGAGTCTCTCTGTGTGTCAAAACTTCCAAAAGGAAGTAGTTTCTCTCCCTCTCTCTCTCTCTCTCTGTGTGTGTGTGTGTAGGGTGGTGGTGAGGGTTGCAAGTGTGTTTTAACTTTTCTACAGAAAAAGGTGTTGTTGATATTTGACACAATATGCTACACTCTATAAGACGTGGCATGTTCTTATTGGGTGCATAGCACTTAGCTGTCTTATCTTTCTACCTATAGTTTCTGGAAGTTGAGAGCAAGCTTTTTTCAGTTGCATGATTTGTTTTCTGAGGCAGACAGAAAAAAGTTTAGTGTTATAGGTTGCAATTCTATGCACAGTTTCTTGTGAGCAAATCCCACTAAGCATGATGAAATTTAATAGGTTGCATGTTAATTTCAGAAATCCTAAATGGTTCAGATTTCAAAATTACATTTATATTGCTTACAACATTCTGTAAACTTTAGGAAATGCATTATCTGTATCACTCTGTTGTGTTGGTAACGGTTGTATGTTTTCATTAGGGTCGAGAAGAAGATCCGCATGAAGGAAAAATGTAAGTGTGTCTTCTGGAATAAATTATAACTTATCACAAGGGTCTGAATACTGTGTTATTCTAGAATTCAACTCCTTGATTTCTTAATATGCAAAATGCATTATTCCAGTTGACCCTAATATTCAGGAGTTATGTGATGCACATAATAAGTAAGACTCTTTGATGCTGTGTCCCAAAAGTCCAGTACTATATTAAAGTGAGTAGAGTAGCATTGTTTTCAAGACCCTTGACAAAATGTACTACTTTAATCTAGACTTGAAAGTATTTCTTGGATTTCTCTGTTCAGTTCTGAACACAATAGATGAAAATGGATATGCACAATTTTGAAAGGATTTATAACAACTACAAGCATGTTAAAATGTCTAGGAATATGAATATGTTAATGTAGATAAAAGAAGAGCATGGGAGATTTTCCCATAGTTTTTGAAATATTTCCTTAACAGTTTGGTGATATAGTGAGTTATTGAAAGCAATTTCAATTTTATTTGACTGAGTGCAAAGAATTGGCGCATTTGAGTTGTTGCTTACCAGATCTTGCTGACATTTACAACACTTGGTTTTACAGAAAATGTTTATTAATGGTATGAATAATCATTGTGTGTAGTGTGTGTGTGTGTGTGTGTGTGTACACACACACACATAAATGCACACACACACATACCACCTGTATCTGAATTTAAACATTGTTACATATTAGCAAAAATAGAAATCCATAGGGTCATGGGTTCAAGCCCCACATTGGACAAAAGGTTCCTGCATTGCAGGGTGTTGGGCTAGATGACACTTGTGGTCCCTTCCAATGATACAGTTCTATGATTCTATATAGGTCATTCCTAAGTGCACTTGTGTACTATCATGTAAGCCAGGATTGGCGAACCTCCAGTCCACAAGCCTCTTTGTACAGCTCTCAGGACTCTTACCACACCATGCCCCCTATCTCTCAGCTGTACCCTTCATCAGCTTTGTTCCATGTGCTAGAGTGATGACTGTAGTGTACCCTTGAACTGTGATGGTGCCTATTGCTTGCCTGGATGGATAAGTGTGTGTGTGTGTGTGTAAAAAACTGTGGCTTTTGCATGGCTGGAATGCAGCCTACTCTACAAAGGTAAGAGTTGCATCTATTGTTGTGCTTTGACCCTGCCCACCATTGCCATTGTATCCCCAGAAGGTTACCCATGAAGTAATGAAACTTTTGAGCTGAAAAAGGTTCCTCTTCACTAATCTAAGTAGATGAGATCACTAATCTAAGCATGGTGTTTTTAATATTTTCTCATTTATCCTATTCTCTAAGATGGTTCCATGGGAAGATCTCTAAACAAGAGGCTTACGGCTTGCTGATGACAGGTATGTCATGTGTAAATGTACTTAATAGAATATGTATTACACCACTTCTGCATTAACTTCACTACTTAACTGCATAATATTTTAACTATAAAAGTTAATAATAATAATAATAATAATAATAATAATAATAATAATAATAATAATTTTATTATTTATGCCCCACCCGTCTGGCTGGGTTTCCCCAGCCACTCTGGGTGGCTTACAGCATATATAAAACATAGTAAAATCTCAAACATTAAAAACTTCCCGAGCAGGCTGTCTTAAGATGTCTTCTAAGAGTTATGTAGTTCTTTTATCTCCTTGACATTTGAAGGGAGAGCATTCCACAGGGAGGGTACAACTACCAAGAAGGCCCTCTGCCTGGTTCCCTGCAATTTCACTTCTCACAGTGAGGGAACCAGCAGAAGTTCCTCAGAGGAGGACCTCAGTGTCTGGGTTGAACGATGGGAGTGGAGACACTCCTTCAGGTATACTGGGCCAAGGCTGTTTAGGGCTTTAAAGGTCAGCACCAACACTTTGAATTGTGCTTGGAAACATACTGGGAGTCAGTGAAGATCCTTTAGAACTGGTGTTATATGGTCCCGGTGACCACTACCAGTCTAGCTGGATTAGTTATAGTTTCCGAGTCACCTTCAAATGTAGTCCCACATAGAACACCTTGCAATAGTCCAAGCAGCAGATAACCAGAGCATGCACCACCTTCGTGAGACAGTCTGTGGGCAAGTAGAGTCTAAGCTGGTGTACCAGATGGAGCTGGTAGACAGCTGCCCTGGACACAGAATTCACCTGCTCCTCCATGGACAGGTGTGAGTCCAAAATGACTCCCATGCTTCACACCTGGTCCTTCAGGGGCACAGTTACACCATTCAGGACCAGGGAGTCCCCCCAACCCCTGCCCCCACAAAACAGTACTTCTGTCTTGTCAGGAGTCAACCTAAATCCATTAGCCACCATCCATCCTCTAACCACCTCCACACACACACAAAGGACATTCACTTTACTTATATTAGTAAAGGTTTTGTTTCGTTTCTGAGTGCCAGTACACTTCAGGATATGGAAGGGATCATTTGCAGTAAGGCTTGGCTTATCTTTCAGGAAGGATTCTTGTAACTTGGCATTGATTAACAGACCATACACTGTGTGAACTGTTAAAGCTGGCTTTCTGCAACTGGCCAAATTATTAGTTTGCATACCAGATTCCAGATAACTTGAATAAAGCTGCTATATTAACACTGAGAAAGTAAAATATTGGTAAGGATCTAAGTATTCTTTCCTTTCCTTTCTGTAATTAGTTGGCCAGGTGTCAAGTTTTCTTGTGAGACCTTCTGATAACACGCCTGGGGATTACTCTCTCTACTTTCGAACCAGTGAAAACATACAGCGTTTTAAAATATGCCCAACACCAAACAACCAGTTTATGATGGGGGGCAGGTACTATAACAGGTAAGTTGTGAACAGGCCTTGATAGTCTGCAAGTTGGGTGCTGTCATGTGTGCTGCTACTTTTTTTGCTTGGTATATCTATGTTTAACTCTGTCTTTTTTGTAGTATAATCAACACTGGATTGTGTATAGTTTTCATTATGAATTTAGGAGATTCAAAGTTCAGCACATGGAACAAGTGAAATAGAAACTGTGTGCAAATTTATAAAATGAACAAGAATATATGTTCATGATAAGTTATAAAGAAAGCTTGGTCTGTTGATACAATAGCAGAGATTCTAGTGGGGGAAACCATCTCATGTTTCTGGAAAAAATATCCATTGAATTTTCTTGTTGGATAACATAGAACCTATCTTTTAATGCGAACATAAATTTAGGATCGACAGTATTTTGCGCCAATATATGCCTGCCTTTTTATTAATAATTTAAGTTCTAAAAGACATGACAACCTATAGCTTAATGTGCTGAAGAGCTGTTCTTAAGTAGTGTTGAGTTTAGCTCCCTCTTCCAAAGGAGACTGCTGTTGCCTAACCCACAGATGATGGAAATTGCCAAACCTGAACCAGGGAATTTATATCCATCCCAACCGAGAATTTCTCTCGCTTCCAGCTTGGCTTCTGAAATGGTTAGAGATCCTGCAGCTGGTGTGACTGAGAAAGTATCAAGTTCTCCTAGCTGAGAAGTTCATTGGACTGTCATAGGACTTCAAGTGGAAGATGCTGTGAGGCTAAAAATTGGATCCTTTTGCATAGCCCACATACAAGCTACTTGAGTACCTTCTTCATTAAATCTGTCTGGCCTCCAGACATCCTCATTGAAAATCAAGCTAGCAGCCTTTGTTAAAGGTAAACTATCTTTTGCCCGTTATCTAGTTTGTTAGGGTTATGGCAGTATAAGCCTTCCATTAGAAGACTGTGACATGTATAGAACAGGATTCCAAAGTTCTCCTACATTATTCAGTAAAATAAATCCTATTTTCTTAGGATTGGAATTGTGTAATATTCATTAGTCTGCTTTGCAAGAGAGCCCCCTGAATTACGCCGATTCTCCCCTCCTGCTGCAGTCCCCTATGTCTCATCCTTCCCTGATCTTCAGGAGCTGTTGTCGGAGGCATAGAAGGTGGGAGGAGGAGAGTCTCATTGTGTGAGAGAACTTCCATTCTTTGGATCCAACCCATTATTTCCCCCTCTCCATCTTTCCCATAAGATAAAAAGCATAAAACTAGAGTGGGGTGACTGAATGGGTCACGGATATAGTAAACACATATTTACACGATATAATGTTGCCCGCAGCCCTTAAAGAGGCAGTAATATGCCCACTTCTTAAAAAGCCCATTCTGGACCCAATGGCATGTAACAACTATAGTCCAGTTACCAACACCCCTTTCTTGGCAAAAGGTGGTGAGGGTGATGGGAGAGCAACTGCAGGTATTTCTGGATGAAACTGATTATCTATATGCACTTCAAACTGACCAGTTTCCAAAGGAGTTAGTGATACAGTATGAGAATCTACTTAAAGCAACAACAACACCACCACGGTGCACCAGCAAGCTCGGGTCCATCTTAGTAGCTCTTTGGATCCCCACCAAAATATATATTTTAAAGTACTTATTTCTATAGATTGGTTGCTCTGTATGAACGTAGATGAATTCCTATTTACTCCTTGAATCAACTTCCACTTCATTTAGTTTAACTTCCTAGCCCTTTCTTACTGATTTAATACACAGTTGATCCACACAAGTGCATCATAATTTTGTTAATGGTTTGAGTTAATGATTTTCTGGTGGCATCATTTCTTCCTTATTAGTCTGTCTCTTTATCATTGAGGTGTTTCCCTTGTTTGCCAAGGGGAAGCGTTTATGATCACCAGTTGCTGTGAAAGTATAGAAATACCTTTCTGATCTACATTTTTAAAGAATTACTGCTGGCCAAGTAGCTCTTGGAATCACTTACTTTGTTAGTTAAAAGCTGTATTCCTCCCCCCTTTTGCATGTGCTATTGTATAATTTAGAACTTGCATATATTATATAATTTAGAATTTAGAAAGCAGAGAGAAAATATATTCTAGTACCTGGAAGGCTATTCAGATCTATAAAAGTTTTGTTACAAAGTATATTATCATATGATACATAAGAGTGTGCTAAAGCAGAGGTTATATAGTGTGTAATCTATATTGGATATAACTGTCAAATAAGGGTGGAACATGCATTTCTATTTTGGCTAGTGTCTTATGGATTGTTGAGAAGTAATATTGCTTTTTTATTTTTCTATGTGCCTCAAAATTCCTGTTGTACAAATGTCTCTTGAGATGTTTCATTGTATCTTTATCACATTTATGATTGATAAATCCTCGAGGTTACAGTTGCTTTAGCAAGAAAAGAAAAGTAACCAGAAGTGTGGATAAAAGGAAACTTTTAAAACTATTATACAAACATTTAGTATGTCATGGAATCCGTGATTTTTTTTAATCCTAGTAAATTTGAGAACTCTTAGACTTTTTAAAAGAAACAATCCTGTTAATTACTAAGTTCAAATTTGAAAGGGGACAGTATCAAGTAATATTTTTTCATTCTTGTAAATTATTGATTATTGGAAAAGGCAACTGGGAAATGTTATGGTGAACAAGAAAGCTCTTCTTAGATAAGTCTTCAGATACTTTATTGTACCATATTTACTCGAGTCTAATGTGCCATCGACTCTAATGCGCACCTTAATTTTCGCAATGTAATTTGGCCAAAAAGATGTGCATTAGATTCGAGTAAAAATGTTATAACTATTGCAATATTAAGCAAGCTTACAGTATGTAAAATTCTTATTGTAAAATAAGCATTGCATAAGTATGGTAGATACCAACCTTGAAAACCAAGTGAGGTAAGGAATTTATTGGACCAAATCTGTAGAAGTATTGGAAGCATGTTTTTCATTTTATCTCTGATTTGCTAAAATAATGTGTCCATTATTATATTTAAGTACATGGGTAACAAATTTGTGGAAGAGTAATTCGAGCTATGTCTGGTCAGAAATGCTATGTTGACTGAACTTCACATTTCTATTCATTATATATATTTCATATTGAAAATGTGTTCTTTCACCATGATTTTGTTATATGTGGAGGTTTACTTTGAGAATGCAATGAACAGAATGTCTAAATAGACTATGCTCACTTACTCAATATGTTCATTCATTCAATAAGAATGATGTATAAAAGAGAAAAATATGTGGATTGCCAGGCTTCCTTCAGACCTTTCAATCTGTGTCTTTCGAAATGTAATTTTAACCTGACTCTGGAATACAGAATTTTCTTTAAAATATCACCACTTATAGAAGACTACTTAATATAACATGATTACTTATAATTTCAAAATGCAGCCTTCATGATACCTGTTAAGGTCTTTCTCTATTTCACATTCCTAGTCTGTTAGAAATAAATTGCTTTGAATGCTAAAGCGATTCCCATTCATCTTCATAGAAATATGAAGAAATATAGGGAGTTACTGCTAAGAAACTTAGAACTTTCAGCCTGGTGGGAACTCTTTTGCCCTTTCTTGCATATGGAGAAAGTTTGTTGATCTCTGATGCTTTGGAAAATTAGTTATAAATTCTGATTATTTTAAAATTGTTGAGTAAACTACTAATAATTTACTGAATACTCATGTCTTCTGATGTGGTACTGATTTTTTGGATGCGAAAATAGGTGTTTTAAAGTTTGATTTTTGCATTTGGGGCAAAAATATTTTTACATCAGTTCTGAGCACAGTCTTAGAAGCAAGTTGCAATGATTGCATATTTTATTAAATATATTTTTAAGTAAATAAGTTTAGGGATTCAACTGTCATTTCATATCCAGTTTTATAAACTAGCTTTTACTTTATTCAGAGCTACCTGTTTGTTTTTTGTTTTTAACAGTATTGCTGACATCATTGAGCATTATAGAAAAGAGCAAATTGTTGAAGGCTACTATCTTAAAGATCCTGTTCCAATGCAGGTGAGACATTGCATTCTATCTAATATTAACTTCAGCATTTCAAATGCAGAGCACTACCAGTGAAAAGACTGTATCACAGCACTGCCCTACGCACCTCAGATGGCAGAGGGATCTATAGGCAGACCTCCGAGGAAGACAACAACATCTCAGAAAGGGTCATGTGGAACCAAGCAGCCCTTGGTTCAACCCTATTCTGTTATTTTACTTGTTTTCATTCTGCTTTTATTCTGGTGGTTCTGTGGGGGTGGGGATGAACAGGGCAACGAAAAGAGTTGTGCTTTAGGCTGAGCAAAATGCCTATATTGCTTTTCACATAAAAATAAACCCCAAGGCAGTTGGTTTACAGCAATAAAATAGTAACAATAACAATAAAACTGTAAATAACAAAACAAAACATCACAATTATAGTACCAGAGTTGTTAAAAATTGGCACCATCCATTGGGAAATGCTTGTGCAAAAAAATAGCTTTTTAGAAAATAATGGAAACATTGGTGCCTGCCAAACATTGGTGCCTGCCACATTGCAGAGGGGAGATCATTCCACCACAGGATCGCTTCCATATCACCCCAAGATGAAATTCTGAAGGTAACAGCATGGCTAGCATGACCTTCTCTGAAGATCTTAGTGCTTAGGTAGATCTGTTTGGGAGGTGTCCCCTCCCCCCACACAATTGGTCCCAAGTTCTTTTAACACAGTAATTATGTATGCAGTAAGATGCTCCACATAGATGCCTAGCCAGTGTGTTCTGCACCAGATGCAGCTTCTGAACCAGTCTTAAGGAAGCCTCACATATGGCATGCTACAATAGCTTGTAGTGTTGTTAAATTGTAGAGTTATTTTTGTTTCATATTGGAAAATGTATGCCTATTTGTTTCCTCTGCAGCATCAAGGACAAGTGCTTAATGACACAGTGGATGGGAAAGAAATTTATAATACAATCCGTCGTAAAACAAAAGATGCTTTCTATAAAAATATTGTTAAAAAAGGATACCTTCTGAAAAAAAGTAAGTGTGGTAAGCCACTGTGTTCTCGGAATAGCTGTGGATCCATACCACCTGAATCTCCTGTCCTTAAGGTCTTACATGGCAAGGTGCTCCACTGGCAGTATTAAGTCTAGTAATCTCTCTCTCATGCTTACAAGTCTCATAATGACTCCTTTGTAGTCCCCACATTCCAGCAGTCTTATACAGGCCATCTGTGTTTTTGTGCTTACTGAAATTGTTTAAAGTGTCATTTATTTTTTCAACATTTCTAAATAGTTTGAATCCATTGTGAATTTTTTCTTTTTGTGTTGCAGTTATAGAAGTGGGCACATAATTTTTTTGGAAATAGGGGTGTACAGACCACAATGTTTGAATCAGGCCCTGATTTGACGGTTTGAAAACCAGCCTGATTCGTTTCAAACTGATTTGTAGACATCTCAGTTTGACTCATGTCCAGACTCCACTCAGTATTATTGGTCTTTCTTTCTTTCCTTCTTTCCTTCCTTCCTTCTTTCCTTCGAGCTATTGCCCCTTCTGAGTGGGTGCAGCCTGCCAAATTTATGACAAATATCTCTGGTGTGGGGGTGGATTGTACGTTAGATTTTTTATTTTTTTTTAAATGAGCCTTTACAGCAATAGTATCCCCTTCTGAAGGGAAGAATATCTCCAAATTTCAGAAGGATAGCTGCAGGACAGACTTGACAGTTTTGTGCTTTTTATACAAATATTCACTCTCCTCTATTGTTTTCTGGTAGCATATATCATAAAGGTGCCCCTAGGTATGAAAACTGCCAAATATCAGAAATATAGTTGCATGGCTTTAAAGTTGCTTTTTCCAATTGGGGACAGAACTAAATAGAATGTGCTTTCATCCATATGGTTTTGTGGGCAGTGGTGTTTTTTTGGTTTTTTAAAAAATGAATATGGCCTACATTGTAGAGGTGGACCTAGGAAAGTAACCTACAAAATTTCATAAGGATAGGTGCCCAACATAAGGAGTCATGGTGAATGAAAAACAGCATCAAGCTTGTTTTTTGTTTGGTTGACATCAAAAGTCAGAGAAAGAAAGTTCAGAACTGATGCTTATGTGACAGGTGTGATTGTAACGGCATATGAGACAGAGACAGAAGGACTTGCATGTCCAGTATTTTCCAAGTAAATCCTACCAACAGAACTAGTAAAAAGCACACAAATAATAAAGACAAGGTGCTGCATTACATTAACATTACAGTCCTAAAGCACTGTAATTACAGAACTGTGGTGAAATCATTCCCTCAGTTTAGAATGCAGACCTATTAGTCACAGAAGAGCTCTCCCCTCTTCTTCTTTTCAACCTAATGTTTAACTTACATGGCACACTTGGTGAGAAATATTTCAGGATTGACACATATACCACCTGCAGACTTTTCAGTCCAATTCACTTTGAAAGTCTCTGTTTTGGAGAGCTTAGAAGAGATCCTGCATTTGTTCAGAAAAGTCCCAAATGTTTATGAACTCATCCTAATTTGATGCATACTTCTAACTGGAAATATGAACACACATTATCGTGTAATATGATAAAAAGTGACTTTACTTGTATTCATTTCTATTTGGGTTCATAAAGCTTAACACTA
The DNA here is from genome assembly GCF_009819535.1 of Lacerta agilis. Classification (NCBI taxonomy): domain Eukaryota; kingdom Metazoa; phylum Chordata; class Lepidosauria; order Squamata; family Lacertidae; genus Lacerta; species Lacerta agilis. The sequence continues at coordinate 32,303,344 of NC_046322.1, forward strand.
AAAGTGTGGGGTAGGGAATCTTGCTACTTAGTTGCCTGACTCCTGGAAAGTTAATTGACGGTCAGGGATTTGACATGTGTTTTCTCCATCCATCTCTAAATTACTCTGGTTGTTTTACAGGTAAAGGAAAGCGGTGGAAGAACTTGTATTTTATTTTAGAGGGGAATGATGCTCAACTTATTTATTTTGAAAGTGAAAAGCGAGCCACTAAACCCAAAGGATTAATCGATCTTAGTGTGTGTTCTGTCTATGGTGTTCATGATAGTCTGTTTGGCAGGTAAGACAGAAGCTACTAGTTTTAATCATGAAGCTGTAAAAGTCAGGTACTTTTTATTAGTGTAGTTAATGAATAACCCTTTTAACACAAATGCATGTAAGAATTTTTTGCTTATCATTTAAAAGGGCTAATTTTAGCAACATTCCTTCCTTTGTTCTCAGTGAGCTTGTTACAAATGATTATGCATAAAATGTATTTGGTGATGTGTAATATTAGTCTGAGTAGACCCATTAAAATGAAATTACTTAAATCAACTAATTTCATTGGCCCTACTATGCCTAATATTGTATACCACCCTCTGCCTTCAATTTGATGTCCTGAACACACCACTAATTTGTATGGTTGCTATTTGTTATATTTAGGTTTTTGGATTGTTAAGTTAACAGTCAAAGTACTTTATCCATTATCATAAATCTCTTTCATTCACTGAAACTTGAAAGCTTTTTTTGTGTATGAAAACCTATTGAAAAGTTTAGCTTTTCCAAAGAGTGTATGTGTGGAGGGAGATTGCCTTAATTTTTTTTATTAAAAAAGTGTACTGCCTGTACATAAACTATAAATATGCCAAGTTTAGGCCTGGTACTAGGTGTTGCTGTGTCAACATCTCAGTCACATTTTCTTAAAGCACTTTGTCCCCGCCTCCACATCTTGTTCAAGAAACAAATGAACTAGTAGCAATAAATTTACCAAATGTGCTGTGAAAATGCTTTATTCAAAACAGCCCAATTCTGTGCTTCATTAGTTGAAAGTCACATTGGCATTGTATGCTCATTAGTAATTGTGCACATTGAACACTGTCCATGTTTTATATTCTCCTAAATATAGAAGAATATACATCATTCACTGTGTTGTGCAATGATATAATAATATTGCTTATGAATACTGTACTCATTAACCTACGAGTAGGAAACCTATGTGAGATTTTGCAGGACCATCCTGAGTTCCCACAAAAGCATCCCAGAGCCCAGTAAGCAATTTGTGCACCGGGAAAACCTAGAACAAAATGAGCTTTAAAACTCCTCACTTTGAGTGCAGTTCATTTGCTGCATTTCAACTGGCTGGCTTTCAACTGCGTAAGGTTGAAATCATGCAAGCTAATTGTGTGCAGGATGTGATCGTATTGTATTTACTCCCAAGTAACTGTGATTAGGTTTGTGATCAGAGACTATTAAATTAACACCAAGCCTTTGTGAATTTGGAAGAAGACTTGTGTGTGATAAGGATGAGTAGCAATGTTGCCATTCTGTTAATAGTATTCTGTTCTATTTTGTTTTTCTTCTCTTTAAATAGGCCAAACTGTTTTCAGATAGTAGTTCAGCACTTTAGTGAAGAGCATTACATCTTTTACTTTGCAGGAGAAACTCCAGAACAAGCACAGGTAAGCAATTTTTCCTTGAATTAACATTGTCCTAAAGAGTGCTATGATGGATGTTTCTTTTTATTTAAAAAAAGTGCTGTTGTAAATTGTCCACTCTTACGTTCTTATGTTGGACATGCACTATAAATTATTTGGATCCAAACTTGTGTGAGCTCATTGAACAGGTTTCTCATTTCAGCTGTGCCACTGTAGTACCCTATACCCGCTACAAGCTGTTCTAGGTTGGGAGATTCTTGGAATGATGTAGGATATGGCAAAGGTGGCAGCAGCAGAAAGGTGTCAGTAGTAAAAATTGGGGGTCCTCCGTTGTGTGAGTCACTGTGCTTTCTACTTGGCTGGGTGTGCCATATGGATTCTCTATGCGTGATCAGGGCATTACAAAAGAAATTAAACTCAGGTTTATATTTACCAGCTGGAATGAACTTCTGTCCCTCTGCCCTAGCCAGATGGAATGATGACTGCTACGTATTTTCTAGCCAAAGACAGTTGGTTTCTCAGCAAATGACACTACTGCAGCATGTTGGAATCACTGTGTTCACTGTGTTAGGACTACAGCTTATACAGTAGCTAGCTTTGTGCGGGTTGCACATGCAGAGTCAGAGCAACCCCCAGAACCACCCCCGCCTTCCAATATCTTGTAAGATTGGGACTGTATGAAATCTTGCAAAATCTTATGGGAGCCTTCCAAAGCCCCATAAATAAGCAAGGTGGAGGACTTAGAAGCTCTTTCCTTGTGGAAAGAGCTTTTATGCCCTTCACCTTGCTTACCAGTCTCCAGGAGTCTCCCTCAAGATATTGTGAAGGCCTCCAGACACCATGTATGGCCATCACAGAGCCCGGTAAGCAAGGCAGAGGGATTAAAAACTTCCCACACCAGGAAAATTAAAGTGGAAAGAGCTTTTAAGCCCTCTGCCTTGCTTACTGGGCTCTGAGAGGTTCCCACAAGATCTCACAAGAGCCTCTAGAACAAGGCTTTCCTGCCCCCTTTCCAATTATAGTATTTATTTATTGACAATCTGCATAAAGCTGCAATTGCATAAGTAAAATTCTTGCAAGTTGTGGTCCCATTGTATATAATCAATTAAATCGATCTGTTACTACTTTCCCCATGGGAATCCTAACCTTTGTAGTGTATGACAGGGCTAGGGTGCTCTCACCGAAAAGTACAATTCCAAAAATTCAATGGAAAGCTGTGAAATGCAACTGAAAGCTGCACCATGATAGTTTCCTATCTCCATACTTACTGGTCAGCTACCGCCCACCTTAAGCTGGACAGCCCCTGGTCAATAAAGTGCTGATCCACCACAGTCTATCTGCTTCCATGGGTGCTTGGAACTTAAGAGTATCACTCGGACCAAGCTACCGGACCAAGCAAAAAAGAAAAGAAACAAACCCTCTAGTGCCTAGAAACCTAGAACATCAGGATCGTTTGTCCTGGCATGTCCGCTGACCTGCTGCAGGTCAACAACTCACAGAAGACAGCCATCATTGACTGTGAACTGAAAATGCTCAACAGAGCTGCTGCTGTACAGGATACCAGACTTGTTTTGAGTGGCAAGATCCAAGAGAAGAGTTACACTGTTTTCTGGCAAAGATGGCATCCAGAAGAACAATGTGTTCATGGATCAAAGGCTCAGAATGCTTGCTTTCCCTCCTCCTCTCAACCATCTCTGGTCCGGTTAACATCTTGAGCATCCACTATGCACTCTGACATACAGACCAAGGATCAGTTCTGTGAGGAACTAGACCAGGTTGTCAGGAGGGTCGCAGCCTGCAAACACCTATTCCTGCTGGGAGATTTCAATGCCAAGAGTTTGGGGCAATCATCACACATGGGTCAACTTGCATAGGCCACTTTGATATTGGCAGCATAAATGAGAACGAACAAAGGCTGCTTGAACTGTGCTCGAATCACAGACTCGGGCACGGAGTCATTCTATGATTCATCTGTTAATAAGCCCAAATTACTCTTTGTGCTTTTAGTCAGGATATTCAATGAAATAGCTTTTAACTCAGATTGTGTTTTTTGGTAGATCATGTTTCTAATGACTGATGACCGGGGGGGGGGGGGGGAGAGGAGATACATAGAGAAGAATGAAAATGAATGTGGGTGGTGTTTTTTTAAGTAAAATGGGTCAAATTTGTTTAATAATTGTTTAATAATTGCTATTTCATTAGTCGAAACAGTATTGATAAGTTAATTTATTATTTTTTAGGACTGGATGAAAGCTTTGCAAACATTTTGCAATTTACGAAAAACTAGTCCGGGAACATCGAATAAACGTCTACGTCAGGTAGAGTAATGCAGTTTTGCTATTGTGGGATTTGATTTCTATGTTGGTTGAGATGATATGTACTAGTAATCAAACATTTTTTTGATAAAAATATTACTTTGTTAAACATGCTATAAAATAATGTTACTTTATTTTTATTTTTTGCCCAAAATGAGCCTATAGATTTTACCACTTTTAACATTAAATGTACCATACAGCTTCAGTTAGTAGTTCTGTAGGGCCCAAAGCAATAGAGCTATTCACTGAATCTAATACCAGCCACTCAGAAAACACTGTGAAAGTTTGTCCCTTCACAGCCAGCTTAGTACAGTGGTACCTCGACTTACAAAGTTAATGCGTTCCGAAGGCGCCCTCGTAGAAATCTTCGTAAGTCGAAGGCGCCATCTCCAAACAGCAAAAAAAATCGTATGTCGAAAAAACTGCATTCAAAACTTTGTAAGTCGAGGTATTGTGCCGCCGCTTTCCCTTCGCAAGTCAAAAAATTCGGAAGCGGCAGCCATTTTTTTGCCTCTGGAACTAATTCGGAAGTCAAAAAAACGCAAGTCGAGTCGCTTGTAAGTCGAGGTACCACTATAGTTACTTTCCTTTTCCCATATAGGGCCCCCTCCTTTTGGTTCAGCATAGTTTGGCATTTTGCAGGGATGGTGCTTTCCATTTTGCTGCAGGAGGTGAAACAGGAAATGGTTCGCCGCTATCACACCACCCACTTCTGCCGGCACTGCTGCCTGCTGGCGCTGCTCACTGCAGTGCTGGCAGAGAAGTGGAGCCAGTATCAGTGCTGATTGCTGGCAAGATTTCATCAAAATCTCATGAGATCTCTCATGCCTCATGAGATCTCACCAGAAATCAGCACGAGAGTGGGATAGCACCTGTAGAGGTACTTTCTTGGGGGCTTCTGCCATCTGAGGTGGCTGCTTCACCCTGCTTTATGGGTGGGCCAAGCCTGCCATGTACCATGTACATTCAATAAATTATCCAGAAAACTGTATGTAGGTGCAAAACCATATGTGTAACTGCACAGGTGACTTTGGTCACAGGTTCACGGTCTGTTTTTGTATTGGTGGTATTAAAATAGTGGATGCTATTCTGCCTTCATTATATAGAAGCAATGAATTTGACAGTAAAGAGATTCTAAATTCAAAGCCCTCCTATACTAATTTGTTATTTAATCACTTTTTATTTAACTTCACCAGTGAGTTGTGGTTTGCGTTTCTCACTTAAATGTTGTTGTTCAGTCGTGTCCACCTCTTCGTGACCCCATGGACCAGAGCACACCAGGCATGCCTGTCTTTTACTGCCTCCCACAGTTTGGCCAAACTCATGCTAGTCGCTTCGAGAACACTATCCAACCATCTCATCCTCTGCCGTCCCCTTCTCCTTGTGCCCTCAAGCTTTCCCAACATCAGGGTCTTTTCTAGGGAGTCTTCTCTTCTCATGAGGTGGCCAAAGTACTGGGTAAATAGTACCCACATCTATTTACTTCTGGGCATGGTCTCACTACATAAAACAAAGTTTTGAATTGTATTTTGTATGCTTTCTCTAGGTCAGCAGTCTTATACTACATGTTGAAGAAGCTCATACACTTCCAGCAAAACATTTTACTAATCCTTACTGTAATATCTACCTGAATAGTGTACAGGTAGCAAAAACGCATGTACGAGAAGGACAGAACCCTGTGTGGTCAGAGGAATTTGTGTTTGAGTAAGTCTTATGCTACTTAAATTTGTTGCATTTAAAACAAAAAAATTAAAGTCCTTCTCGGTGACGGTGTTATATAGTTTTATTTTCTTTGCTTTTGGCAATAGTAACTGAAGATTTTTTAATGACTTATTTTGTCGCAAATGTGTGATCATACAGTAGAATAGCCAGTGACTGACTTTTGGCTGTAGCTTTATATGATGAAATTAAATCTAAATAAAATATCATTACAGTATTTCAATTTAGAATGTCAAAGCAGGAGTACAAATGTGAATTGGATTTTTCTGTATTTTTTCCTAGCGATCTTTCATCTGACATCAATAGATTTGAAATAACTCTTAGTAATAAAACAAAGAAGAGCAAAGATCCAGATATATGTAAGTTCTGTTATTTTTGAAAAAAAGGTTTTACAATTGTAGTGGAAGTGTATTTCTCTTTTACATATTTATCCCACTTGTTGAAACAGTCATTGTTTGTATCTCTTGCCTTGTTGGAACATGACAGCTTTTCACTGCTGTAAACGTATGTGTTTTTAAGGGCACTTCCATTAACCTTCTAAGCATGTACTGAATTCCTTCATTTGAGGGTGGTTCACTACCTGGAGTTTACTTGCACTGCCCTTTTATCCAGGCCCAAGTATGCAATAAAATATTTGATGGGGTGATCAAGAACCCTTAAGGTTTCTCATTAGTATAAATAACTGACAGAATTACCCATTTAGCTATTTCTGTATTTTCTGTAGTAGTAGTAGTAGTAGTAGTAGTAGTAGTAATAATAATAATAATAATAATAATAATAATAATAATAATAATAATAATAATAATAATAATAATATTTGTACCCTGCCCATCTGGCTGGGTTTCCCCAGCCACTGTATCATTGATTTCCCCGATGTACTATCATTTGTTATCTTTTTCTTCTCACTTTAATTAATGTAATGTAGTTTAGAAACTGTTTTTTAAATTCTAATGGCTCTTGTTGGAGACTACTATGTTCTAAGAAACTGGAGAAAGTGAATGGTATCTTCTTGCTGCTCCTTTTTATATATTAAAATTCTCATTGCAACCCATTTCTTGTTCACATTCTGAGAGAACTTACAACATGAGAGTTTAAAAAAAATAAATCTTCAGGGCTAGTGGATTTTATAAACTCATTTTGGCTTATACTCTCATCTATGTCATTCTCCACAAAGACTAACTTCTCCCTGAATATTTCTTTTCAAGTGTTTATGCGATGCCAACTGAGCCGACTACAGAAAGGGCAGGCAACAGATGAATGGTTTCAGCTCAGTTCACACATACCTCTGAAAGGCATTGAACCAGGCTCTCTGCGTGTCCGTGCACGATATTCTATGGAGAAAATAATGCCAGAAGAAGAGTACAGTGAATTTAAGGAGGTATTGAGTACCTGCATTTTAATTTGAAAGTGGTTTGAAATAAATACTAAAACACTTTAAAAGCTGCCTGTCATTGCTTGAAGGCAAGGGTGGGTCTTCCAAAGAATATATGCTCTTTTATAGCTTGCCCAGAAGGTGTTCGAGGTAGATTTGTGCCCCATATAAATTACATAGCCTTTGAAAGGAGAACTTATTTATTTCACGAAATAATTACACTTCTTATTTTGTGGTACACTTGGAGTAAGTTCATAGTTACTGTTTACTTAGTACTTTGCCATTTCTTTTTTTCAGTTGGTCCTGCAAAAAGAGCTGCATGTGGTCTATGCTTTATCTATTGTATGTGGACAGGATCGAACACTGCTTGCTAGCATTTTACTGAAGATTTTTCTTCATGAAAAACTGGAGGCATTATTGTTGCGAACACTAAATGACAGGGAAATATGTGTGGAAGGTACAGTATAAGTATGTTACTGAAAATAATTTTTCTGGTCATTCCCCTCCTCGATTTCCACTATCCACAAGCATTTGCTTCTCAATAATCTATTTCCTCATTTAAATTCAACAGAGCTGGAAATTTAATATTTTTATCTGGTGGGTTTTTTGTTTGTTTGTTCAGATGAAGCCACTACCTTATTCCGTGCCACCACGCTGGCAAGTACACTTATGGAGCAGTATATGAAAGCTACAGCCACGCGTTTTGTTCACCATGCACTAAAGGACTCTATTTTAAAGATAATGGAGAGCAAACAGTCTTGTGAGGTAGGAAGTTATGGCTAATGCACTACACCACAAACAGTTTTGAAATGTTTGAAAAATAGGTATAACTTGGGTCCCTCCAGGATGATTAGAGCAACATTTTAGCCACAGAGAAACCTTGTGATGTAGGTCAGGCATTTGCAGGTCACACTAAACCACTGTTTCATATGATAAACACGGTGAAGGATGAGTTGCAACAAGTCTCAGGTTGCATACTACCCTTTTTCTTCCCACACAGCTGGAATGAGGTTTTGCTAACTGCAGTTTGTCACGTCATCCTGACCTAATGATGGCAGTTTTAAAACAGATCATCTTCAGAAACTATGCTTTGAAGCTGGCGTATTTAAACTGGCTGTATCTAGTATCAGCTGCATTTCTAGGTCCTGAGAACATGGCACACTATGGTTAACTAAAAATGGAAGCAGAAGCTTCTGCACTCCTCTGCCCTGCCATGGAAAGGAGGAAAGGAGTGTGAGAGCCCTGCATTCACTGCAACTTGTTCCTGCTCTTGCATATGAGACTAAAATATGGTTTAGCTTCGTGTGTAGAGTGGACTGCTGAATCACCCAAGGCTGTGCAGTAAGCTTTGTGGCTGAGAGTGGTTTTAAACCTGACTTCCCATTGCACATCTAGCAATTGCTATATTTTGCCATTGAACTGTGTAGTCAGTGATGGTTTTATCTTTTGTCAGCATTTCAAGTATCTTGCAAATACTAGGCATGCTACTTGAGGCTTTGAGGTGATATCAGAGATTCCTTGCGATCTACAACCTGTGTTGGCTGCTGAAGCTGGGAGTCCTAGATGCCACCAATCAGTCTAACACTTTAAAGAAGTTTATTTGTTTTTACGTTGAGTAAACTTTGCTGGTTATGTTTTGAAGATACATTTCATTTATGTCTTATGGCTCTACATTTCAGTTAAATCCTTCAAAGTTAGAAAAAAATGAAGATGTAAATACTAATTTAGCACATCTGCTGAGTATCCTTTCGGAGCTGGTGGAGAAAATATTCATGGCTGCAGAAATATTGCCTCCGTAAGTTCACCAACTTTTTTTTTAAAGCCCCTTTAGAACTTCCCATTTCAGTCCTATATCATCCTTTGTTGTGATAAAATTGCTTTTAAAAAGTTTTATTGTTTGGCCAAAATCTTCATAGTACCGTATTGGCCTGAATATAAGCCTCCCTTTTTTTCCAAATTCCGACTGTGAAAAGTTAAAGTGCAGCTTAAATTCATGACCTTAGAAAAATTGGCTTTTAAAATATTGCTGCTGAAACAGACCTATGGAAAAATGGAACAAAAAAATGTTTTATAGCCGATTTGCTAGCTTGAGACTGTTCATTTGCCATTTACAGAATTGTAGCAGTAGAATAGCGATTTGCTATTTTAGCGATTGTATGGTAACTTTTGCAGGCTTGCAAGATCAAAGGCTTAAATTGGCTGAGAGTTACAATTCTACCAACCGCAGCAATTTTCAGTCTGTAACTCAATTTTAAGGGAGCAGTTTATATTCGGGTATTGTCTTTCTACCCCCCCCCCCTCAATTTTCAAGGCGCAGCTTATTTGCAGGTGCGACTTATATTCGGGCCAATATGGTATTGTGAACACTTACAGTCCAAAGTATATTTCAATAAATTGATTTTCAGAACCTGGCCTAGTAAAAAATAAAATAAAATTGTCAGCCCAAGCACTTGGAGAGGATGAAACTACAAGATTTTTCATTATCCCAGCATTGTCATTGTTTTCAATTAAAAATAAATGTTTATTAAATGCCCCCACCCCCAGAGCTTATTAACTATTTTCTAACAATTCCTGTACAGGTGACATTGTAATATAACGCAGTGCTTATAGCACATATATATGGAACATTCATAAACAGCTCCGCTTCACCATAAATTCCATCAACTAAAAGTAGAATAAATTCTTGCTCTAAGCCTGTCACTAGATGTATAGTTGCATAAGCAATAGCATCTGTATGACGGGAAGAACGAACAAATCCAAGTTGACTTAGAAGTTGTTAGTTATATTGACGTTTCAACTGTTTCTTGTTCTTGCATAGCCTGAGAAAAGGCAATTTTTGTTGTCAGGACTGCAAAAGGCCAACTAGGTGTAGTCTTCTGACCACTGCAACATACCTGTTATTTATAATTTTTTTAAGATGGTAATAATAATAACAAAATAATAATTTATTGTTTATACCCCACCCATCTGGCTGGGCTTCCCCAGCCACTCTGGGTGGTTTCCAACAAAATATTAAAATACAGTACTGTATATTCTGGCGTATAAGACTACTTTTTAATCCAGGAAAATCTTCTCAAAAGTCGGGGGTCGTCTTATACGCCGGGTGGAGAATCTGCGGTCGAGTATATCTCAAACTCTATATTTTAAGTGGAAAAGTTGGGGGTCGTCTTATACGCCCAGTCATCTTATACGCCGGAAAATATGGTAATCCATCAAACATTAAAAGCTTCCCTAAACAGGGCTGCCTTCATATGTCTTCTAAAAGTCTGGTAGTTGTTGTTCTCTTTGACATCTGGTGGGAGGGCGTTCCACGGGGTGGGTGCCACTACCGAGAAGGCCCTCTGCCTGGTTCCCTGTAACTTGGCTTCTCGCAGTGGGGGAACCACCAGAAGGCCCTTGGTGCTGGACCTCAGTGTCTGGGTAGAACAATGGGGGTGGTGACGCTCCTTCAGGTTTACTGGACCGAGGCTGTTTAGGGCTATAAATGTCAGCACCAACACTTTGAATTGTGCTCGGAAACATACTGGGAGCCAATGTTGGTCTTTCAAGACCGGTGTTATATGGTCTCGGCGGCCGCTCCCAGTCACCAGTCTAGCTGCTGCATTCTGGATTAGTTGTAGTTTCTGGGTCACTTTCAAAGGTAGCCCCACATAGAGCACATTGCAGTAATCCAAGCGAGAGATAACCAGAGCATGCATGAATCTTGAAGTGATAGGTTTAGCTTGTACAGTGGTGCCCCACTAGACGAAAATAATTCGTTCTGCGAAAATTTTCGTCTAGCGGGTTTTTCGTCTTGCGGAGCAGCAATGACAGCCGCGCTCCGCAAAACGGAAAAAAAAGACGTCTTGCGAGACAGCCCCATAGACTTTTTCGTCTAGCGGGGCAGCCTTCCGCTAGACGAATGCCTTCGTCTAGCGAGGCATTCGTCTAGCGGGGCACCACTGTATAGTCATACCTCATGTTACGTCTGCTTCACGTTACGTTTTTTCAGGTTGCGTTCTGCGGCGACCCAGAAGTACCAGAAAAGGTTACTTCCGGGTTTTGCCGCTCGCGCATGCGCAGTAGTGCTAAATTGCGCTTCGCACATGTGCAGATAAGGCGCTTCAGGTTGCGGGCTTTTCACATTGCAAATGGGACTCTGGAATGGATCCCGTTCGCAACCGGAGGTACCGCTGCACTTTGTCCTAACTTCTTCCTTAAATTGCAACAAAAGTTTCCCCTTATTCCCATTAGCAATGAAATTGGCACTACTACAGGCTCCACATAACATCCGTTCCGTATTTGTAAGAGCTAATTTAGTGTGGCAGAACCTACACTTTGGAACTCCCTGCCTATTGAAATCAAGCAGGTGCCTTCACTGTACTCTCTTCAGTGCCTGCTAAAATCATTTCTATTCACACACACTTACTAAGATGCTTAGAAAGCAGAGGTAATTTTTATTTGTTTTAGTATTTTAACTTGTTAAAATACTGCCACCAAATGCCTGGGTAAACAGGAATATTTCAAATTTATCTGAAGTCAGTAACAACAGAGACAGATGCACCTCACCAGGGGAGGCATTCCACAAATGGGGAACCATAACAGTAAATGCACAGTGTAGTATAGTAATCTAAAGTAATTTGATATGCTAAGGTTCTTAATTGTATTTTTTGACAGGACATTGAGGTATATTTATGGCTGTTTACAGAAGTCTGTTCAAAACAAGTGGCCAGCCAATACAACCATGAGAACACGAGTGGTTAGGTAAGGTGTTCTCTTCTTTACTGTTGTTTTTCTTTAGATGGTGCAGCTCAGAACATAAGGTGCACCACTGCAGAGTGGTGACATATTTTCAAAGCTGATTTCAACATCTCGCAACTATGTTTAGAACATTGTTGTTTTGTAGTTACTGCTAGAGACATACTATTGTTCATAAATACAGTCATACCTCGTGTTACGTTCCGCTCTTGTTACGGACTTTCAGCTTACGAATGCGGCAAAACTGGAAGTGTTTACTTCTGGGTTCGCTGCGGACTATTCAGGGTGCAAACAGCACCCCGAAATGGATTAAGTCTGCAACTAGAGGTACCACTGTATCACACCAAACTTAAAAAGAAACATGGCAGCAAAAACAGTATGTAATACTACAATCCAATAAGACAAGCAGGGCTGCAAACCAATATAAAGAAAGGAATTCAGCAGTTGGTTTTAGAGATCATTAAAAAAAAAAATTGTAATGCCCTTGTCTTCAAAATACCAACAAGGAGAAAGTGATACAAGCTTCCCTTGTAAAGGAGTTACATTGCATCAGGGAGCAGCAGCAGTAACAACAACAGCAGCAGCAGCAACAACAACAACTCTACCCTGTTGGAATCCAAAGTCCTTAAGACCATGAAGATTCATATTGGAGGTTATTAAATTGGGCAGGTTCTATCTACTTACTCCACAAGACTCTGGAAGGATACATTTGCAAAGTGGTAAATTAACATGAGTGCTTGTAGCTACTTAGTAAACTGGTTGTCTAAAAGGGTAAAGGGACCCCTGACCGTTAGGTCCAGTCGCTGACAACTCTGGGGTTGCGCGTGTGTCAGGGAACAGTCAGCGCCCAGCCGGGCAGTGCAGGGGCTGTCAGAGGATGGAGAGCCCCAGCGATAGCAGGGGAGCATCCAGCGGGAGCAACAGGCAGGAAAACAGCCCAGCGGGGAGAGGGCTGGGGGATGCTTCAGAGACCCAACACCCACTCAGAGGACCAAGCGAGGAGGGAGCAATGAGAGTTCCGTCACCCCAATTACGTAGGGGTGTGAGACGTAAGGAGGGAAGGCGGAGAGTAGGGGTGCCCAAGTTCTTATGTTGGGGGCGCTCCCGAAAAGTGCCACTTCCGGGATCTGAGAGTGACTAAGCTGGTCATGAACTTTGAGCTCTGCACTGTACATATCTACACAATAAAACCTGTAAATATACTGGACTTGAGTCGAGGCCTCTTTACTCGTGAGAAGCCACAGCAGAACCCTTACAGCGTGGATACAAATTACAATTCTACTATCCATTCACGCTTGATAAATTGTTACCTTGGCAAGGTGATAGATTATCAGATTACTCTAGTGTGAAAGATCTCCCCCATTGAACTTTTTTTGGACTTTTGTATTATCCTGTCAAGTAGTAGAGAAATTTACTGCATACCAGGTACAGGGCTATGGTGAAAAAGTCCTCCATTTCTCTAATATTTTGTATTGGAATTGCCATGAGTCATCATATGAGAAAAGACAACCAAGAGTTTCAAATAGAGTTCTTATTAATCAATGGTATCCTTAGCAGTATTTTCAAAAACATTTTAGTGATATTTGTGATCAAGTATCAAGTCTTGCTTCCCTCTTTCAGTGGTTTTGTTTTCCTTCGGCTGATCTGCCCTGCCATTCTGAATCCAAGGATGTTTAATATCATCTCAGGTAAGTGCTTTAGATACTGATAAAACCATCTGTAATGTTAAGATAGCAAGTTGTCTGTATTTAGTTCTTTATACACTGCAGAGAGTACACTGCTTAGTACAGAACTGGGATGGGTAGCCTTTTTGAGGTTGAGGGCTGCAGAGGAAAAGGGTTTAGGGCTACATAATGGTGGTGGGCCATCAAAGCCCAAAGTGGACAAAGATGCACATTCACACAGGCAGAAACGGCTTCCCCCAGCCAGCTTGCCTCCTAGATTTCCTTTGATACCCCTACTAACTCCCTTCATTCAACCATCATCCATTCATTACCTTTCCTGCACACACACACACACACACACACACACACACTTCCCTTGCTTGCCTGCTCCACTGCTGCCTTCCTCTCTTCGTTGAACATATTCCTTCCTGCTGCCACTGAAGGAAAAAATGGCAGACAGGCCACATGTGAGACCAAACCAGAAGGTACAGACCTACTGAGGAGTTCCAGCGGTCCACCCTGTGCCTGACAACCATTCTTTCCCCCAATAGCAGCAAGAAGATAAAGAGGGCTGTACTGACAGAGAATTGCATCCAAGCCACAGGTTGCCCACTTCTGGTATAGAAAGAAGCACTGCTAATGTGGCATGACTCTAACCATTGGAAGCCTGGGAAAAGATAATGGGCTTGTATTAAATATTTTGTGGTGGGTTGGATATGAACCATCAGCTATCAGCTTTAAACCACTACTTTGAACCTTCCTGAGTCCCTTGTTTACAGCAACTTGAACTTCTAATTTCCTGCTGCTCCCCCACTGGTGGAGACTAACAGATCTGGGCAGGGTTGGGCAGAATGGTACCCCTCCCTCTTCATCTAAACCCCCTCAAGCTTGGGGAATAATGCTCCCTATTATCTTTCTTTGTCTTTCTTAAAAGAGGAACTGCTCTGATTTGGGGACTGTGCTTAATCAGCTGTGAGTGCATCACTTGAGGTTGTGGTGAGGAGCGTGAATTGGCCTTAGGAGGGAGAGAGGAAGTGCTTTAGCTGCTCACCAGTGTATTTTGCACTTCATTGTCCTGCCAGTGAGTCTTGTTATCAACTGCTGTACTAGACTATAATCTCAGTTGGCATCAATTGTAATTTTCAAATTGTTTATCTCAGATTCTCCTTCTCCCACTGCTGCAAGAACACTGACGCTGGTCGCCAAGTCTGTGCAGAATTTGGCAAATTTAGTTGAGTTTGGAGCTAAGGTAAATATAAATCTTAGAAGTTAATCCCCCCCCACATGTTCTTTTCTCTCAGTGAAAGAACGTGTGTAATCATAACCCCCTCTGCCTGTACAAGTCAGTATGAGTCTGGAATGACAGGAGGGGCCATAGCTCTATAACAGAATGCACACAAGAGATCCTAAATTCACTCCTTGGCATTACCACTGAAAAGGATCTTTGGTAGCTAGGCAGGAAAGAGACTGCTTGAGACCCTATAGAGTCACTGTTAGTTGGAGTTAACAGGACTGGACTAAGTAAACCATTGACTAACTTTGTATGGGAGAGCTTCATTTGTTCACATAGAATAGGTTCCCTTTCAATACAATAGGACAGTAGAGTCAGCATTGTATATAGTACATAATATTGTTGGCACACACAGCAGCATTTGGAAAGAGCATTTAAAACTCAAGTTATCTCCAGTCCTAGCAAGGTGTTTGAGAGAGGCTACCACAGTTCGTTTAAATATCAGTTTTTGTTCTTTCTGTATGTGGTTGCTCTTCTTCATCCTGACTGGTCAGAGAAAAGCCACAGCCATCGAGGAGATTATGGAAATAATATGTTATGGTGACAATTGTACAATAGTTCAGTAGTAACATCCAGGCTTTACTGTTGGAATATGCTCTTCAATGGACTTTACTTGAAGATGACATGGAAATAGGTGCAAAATGTCAAACCTTGCCTTGGTCAGCAGTCACATAGTGCAGCTGGTGCAAATACAGTTACAAATAGAAATAAACTAATTGCCAGTTTGCTTCCATGCCCAATTTAAAATCCTGATTTTTAACCTTGAAGGCCTTGCACAGCCTCAAGTCTTTCTACCTTAAGGGCCATTTCTCAATTGAAACGACTCACCAGTAGGGGCAGACTGGCTTTTCTGTCTGCCTTTCCTCCAGGACAGATTTTTAAGGTGATGCCAGGGTTAGGTTCCTTTCTGCTATCATCTCAAAACTTTGGAACCTTCTCCTAAAAAAGGTTAGGACTGGGATAGCCAGTGTGGTTTTCTCCATATACTATTGGACTGTAACTTCCACCACCCTCAGCCAACATGGTCAGTGATCTGCAGGGCACTCCATGCTGGCTATCCCAGGGTTAGGAAAATATCAACATTGTCATTAGTTTATAAAAGCTGTAAAACATCCTGCTGTCAGATCTTTAAAAGGATTTAAATTTTCTGTAGCAGCTTTATCTTATGTGATGCTTTTTATTGTGGTTTTCAATGGTGTTTAAATTATATTTGTGTTTTAGCACTTGAGCATTGTGGAAAGTGGTGTAAAATACATTAAGAATAATTCAGAAGCCATCACATGGAGGATTAAAGTGATACAAATTTTGTGGTTTTATTTTAGGAGCCATATATGGAAGGTGTAAATCCTTTTATCAAGAGTAACAAACACCAGATGATCATGTTTTTAGATGAACTTGGGGTAAGAACACTTCTTTCTTAATTTTGTAAATATAGAGACTGCCAAGTATCTGTTTCCGAAAATACAGGGGGAGGGCCCTGTTAAAAAGAGGGCTTTGGGAACCATATCTCAACCATTTCTGGACCGGGATTCAAGGTGGCTTCCACAAATAAGACAGATCAAATGCAAAATCCTAAAAACATATAAAAAAAAATCAATGTAAAAAATAATTAAACTCTAATAAAATTGAAACAATATAAAAAACAAATCTATTAAAATACAGATAATTAGCCCAACACTATTTAAAAGCTCTTTCCTTAAGAAACAGACAATTCCCAAAGAAAGGCCTGTCGAGATAAAACAGTCTTCACCTGCTCCTGCTGGTGGAAGGAGCCAGTATGTATCTGTCTAGGAAGGGAGTTCCAAAGTCTAGGAGCAGCAACTGAGAAGGGCTTCCCATGTCCTCACCAAGCATGCCTATGATGGTGGCAGGGCTGAGAGAATGGCCTGCCCAAAGATCTCAGAGCAGAGAAAAGAGGTATGGCCCCACTCCTTTCTCCAGTGTTTGTCAAGGAGAAACGTCTGGAGTACCTGTAACCCACCAAAATGTTACTTGGCTGCAGCTCCCTTCAACCGTGCTCATTAGCCATGCTGACTGGGGTTGATAGAAACTGTAGTCCAACCAAGCCTGGATGTTGCTCATCCTTGCCACTGAGCTATAACAACTAACCAAAAACTAGTTCATTTATTTAGGTAAGCATAGCTGGGCCTCACTTCTCTCTATGCTTAAGAAGCCATACCTCTGCTTTACTAGAAATTGCATACATACTCCTCTAACCCTTGCAAGCCAAAGCTGACAGGTGGGTGGGGCCACAAAGATGTCAGGTCATAATCATCAGCGCATCATGCAGGGCTTACGAAGTTCAGTTTAATTTTCACCTATGGACTACTTGTGTATTCAAAACAAGCATTCCCATTGCTCTTTAGGTGTTATATTCCCTGCAAGCAGACAGAGTAGTAGTGGCTGCACTCCTTCTCTGAGTGGTAAACAGTGTAAGTTTTCTTCAGCTACCATGGTACTGTTTTATGAAAGGTGGTTCTAAACATTGTTATCATTGTTCTAGAATGTACCTGAACTTCCAGACACTACAGAGCCCTCTAGAACTGACTTGTCACGTGATCTAGCAGCCCTCCATGAAATTTGTGTGGCACATTCAGATGAGCTTCGAACACTCAGTAATGAGCGAGGGGCAATGCAGGTAAGAGCTGTTATAGAAAGAGGGTGTTTCCCTATAGTTACAGCAGTGTTGGCTTAACCTGCAGCTCTACCTGTGCTGTTGGATTATAGCTCCTATCCTTTCTGACTATTGGCCATGCAGACTGGGGCTCACGGATTCCAACATGATCTAGAGGGCCCTGAGGACCTATAAACACTAAAATATAGGGCTGCAGTTGAATGCACAAAGTGTGAATGTATGTTAAGGATGCAATCAAAGTGATAGACATGAAGGAGCTACTTTGAAACAGTCTAGTAGAAAAGTATTTGCGGTGGTGGTCATTTTGAGTGCAGTTATTCCAATTATGATTTCTGCATAGGTTATGTTGCCTGACCTACTTATTTAAATGTTTACATAATAGCAAACAGTAACTTGTTTTCCTTGGATTCATTAAAAGCTTAAATTCCAGATCCAATTCCAGCATGGTAAAATTAACTTTTTACTATTCAGTAACTAGAACTATTAACATATTTAGCTATTCAGCTGGGCTACAGGACTTATAAATTGTGTCTATGGAAAGGAAATCCTAAGGAGGGGGGGCGGGAATAAACTAAGTTTACATTTCAAGAAAAGCTATGAACCAATCAGAAACAAGTAGTTATTTTAAATCATACAGAAAAACTTTGTTGCTCAGCTAATTATCTCCCTTTTTAAAACAGCATGTGCTAAAGAAGCTGCTGGCAATTACAGAACTTCTTCAACAAAAGCAAAATCAGTATTCAGTGTCTAACAGCATCAGGTAGCAGCTTTCTGCATGTTCCAGCATGTCCAACATGACAACTTTCACCAATATCACTTCCTTTTTTTGCTCTTGCCAAAAATAGCACACACATTTCACATTTCCAGTGATGTGTGAACTATGCAAAAAACAAAACAAAACAAAGAACCTGTTGGTGACTGACCATAACAGCAGCTTTAAGCTATGTGTGCAGGACACTTGCACTTTCTTCCACTTGGAACCAATTTTCACAACCTCTGAGCCTTGGTGTACAGATCACCTTCCACAAAGAAAATACTGTGACTGTCTCTTTGAACTTTAAAGTTATTTCAACACCTCCAATTGCCAAAGTCTTGCTGTGTTTTGGATTAAATTAGAGTCAACTGCCAAGGAAATGTTTTGACAGCAAAGTATAACTGGATAAAACACACGTCTTACTGTAATTTGATTGGTTACAACTATATTAGGACTGTTCAACCACTTTAATTTGTATTTACAGCTTCCAGAGTTTGATAGGAAATCTTTGCTGTACACTTTTTATACCATTCTATTTCTCTTGTTTAGAGTTGTGCTGAAAGAATATGCAGACTGGATTTTGTCAGCTTTTTTTTTAATGTGCCACATTGTTTTGAATAATTTTCCATCAAGGACTGTATATCCAGATAAATCATGATGCTTTTAAAAAAATGTTTACAACAGTAAATAATTTGAACTCAATAAATTTATTGATCATTGTATTAGGCATGCATGCATTATTAAACAGTTTTATAGCATACATCTGGCTGCTTTTTCTGCCTAGTGATTCAATATTTGGATATTTCCTAAGAAGAAAAATACAGTGCCTCTAGGTGATAAAAAAATTATTTGTCTTGCCTGCATTTTCCTATTTTTTTGTTTAATCAGTTCTGATCAAGTCTCAGTGCTCGTAAGTATGAACAATAAAGTTCTTTTTTTGTGTCAAAAGGAAGAGGCTAGAATAAAATCCCCCAACCTGACACACCCTGCCAGCAAACCAAACCCCTTCAGGGGTTAAGCCTGTTGCATACAATGCGAAAACAGCACTAGCAGGAGGAACCCATGAAGCAAGTACTCTACTCTCCCCAGATGTTCTTTTCTGCCAAAGGCTGAGCCCAAAGGATTAAGCCAGTAGTACCTTCAACAGGGACATGGATGAACTATTGCCACCTGAAAGTCTGTCTTCCTCATCACCACAAATATCAGAAACTAGTGCATTTCAAAAAATTCCAATGTATCTCAAGTAATACCTATGGATATGTGGTGCTTAAATTTTAGATATTTTGACATTGCTTTTAAGCTTTTAGTTGGTATACAAAACATGCTACCAGAAAACAGGTTACAGCCAATTAAAATCCAAAAGAACAGTGACAGTTTGTAGCAATACCATTTAAGTAATTTCAAATATTCCACCCACACTGTAAAATAACTGGTTTATTTACATTAGTAATATATCTTTTTCACTGCAGTAGTGGAATGTGCAACATGTTCTTAGGCATTAAAGTTCCATTTAAGTATTCAGGATTTCATCTGTGGAGACATCCAGTCAGTCTATGAAATCATCATCTGTCCATTCATCCTAAACGAAAGAAAAGGAAATCCAATCCTTCAACTTGTTAGGGTGGGTTTTGTTTTTGTTTTTTTGCACATCTTCTATGAATCAAGTATGGCTGACAGGGAAATTTACAACTGCAAAATTACAAGTATACAATCTCAGCTTCTATGCTTGCCCTTATTGAGGATTAAGGTCATGTTTGATGTAAGGCAGAAAACAAATATAAACAATGTTTAGAAGAAAGTATCAACCCAGTTTAGTGTTATCTGGTGACTCCTGAAACATTCAGCTGTCTGTTGTATGAACAGCAGATAATAAATTAGGTACTTTTTTAAAAAAAAAACCAGCCCAATCCTATGTAAACGTACTGTCTGCTATAGTGCAAGCAGTGACTTCCACAAATTAAGCTAAACCTTGATCAGTGCATTTGACAGAGAAGGTTAGTGAAACATTTCTGCATCACCCTTTATTGTGCCCATGAACCAAATAAGTCTTACAAGATCCTAAGTCTTAAACAGCACTATCAGTACAGTGCTGTGTTGCAGTCAAGGAAGTACAGTAGTACCGACAAACCACCAAGGCTACTTATCAACTCTGCCAGTGATACAATCTTTACTCCGGTTCCTATGAACTTCTGCAACCAGCAAAGCAGGTAACTGGATTTGGCCAACTGTGGATAAGGGGAATAAAAGTAGGTCTAGAAGATTCTGCCAATTAATTGGTTAGATTATCATAATAATTTTAAAATAGAGTAACGTGTGCTCCCTGTTAATTGGCATTATCTATTTCTAAGGCGGCAGATTTCCAAGAAGATGCATGTTGTGAAAATTGTTCATAAATTTGCATATAGAACAGTCTGAGCAGAAAACACTTTTATGTTCTCAAACATGCAGATTTAGCTAGTTACTCAAAAGTACACAAATCTACTAACCTCCTCCATTTTGGGTTTCTTTGTTACGTAGTCTTCATCTTCATAACCTTTTCTCTTCTTTCTAAAACCAACCCCATAATACTAATATTAGATAGTATGTTCCAGTTCCAATAAGGAGATCCTTTTTTTTCAACTTCATACTTTATATTGGAGAAATTGGTATGACATCTAATAAATGATTGAAACCTTTTATTGGTATTTGAAGTGAACTGACTATTCAGCACTTGAGGCTCCTTGGAGCTATTGATTTTACAGAACCAAGTCTTACAGCTTCTTAAATGGATTATCTTCAGTTGTTTCATATATATCCATATGCTGTAGAATAAGTTCTAAATGGTGAGGTCAGATGAAAAATGTTCAGTGTGCCACATTCGTGACAGTTATGTTAAAGCTTACGTTATGGAAAATAAACACAGTGAATACAACTGAACTTTAGATCCAGTGCAAGAGTGCTGCATGAATAACTCCAAATCCAGTGAAGTTCTATTTATGTAAGACTTTGCACAAGCACTTCCAATGCTTTGTTCAACTGGAATTTATATGCTATTTGCAGTCTACTATACTGCAATCCAGCCCCCAATACATTGCAAGAAGTCGTCTACTATCTTCCCAAAGAGCTTGTGGAACAGCATTATATTTTTTATAATTGCTACTCCCCCCCCCCCCTTCCACCCACATTTCTTTGAATCCAAGTCAATACTTGTCTGAGAAGAAATTACTGACCAATAACTGGAACAGACCCTGGCTTCAAATCTCTGATAAAGTAAGATTATATCGTAACATTTGCACAGCATTTCCTGGTAATCAAACTTTTCAAAATTAACTTATTGGTCCTCATACAATATATGTTGTCATAATCATTTTTAGGAAAGCTAACAGTGAGGTACAATGTAGCTTTAAATTGTTACTTACACATTCGTATTAAGAGCAAGTTCTGGGCTGTGACATTTCTCTAACTTCTGCTTTAGAAGAGCAACTCCTTCTGGATGCGGTAGCTCATATTTCTTTACCAGATTTTTCATGCCTACAAAGGAGCAATAAAACACTTTCAAAATGCTTTAATTAAGTGTGCTATATACCAATTCATCTCAACCCCAATAAGATATGTACATTATCAAAAGTAGATCAAAAAGAATTCTAGTGATATAGGTAGCCTAATCACACTCTCATCTTCACACTCAAAACCAATTGATTAGATATGGCACATTCCAACCAGTTTTGATTCTACAGACCTGTCTATAAAGCTTTGTGTGTGTATGTAAGGTTACAGCACAACAGGGAATGTTGTGTGCCTGTCTCAAGTTGTACATGAAGCTGAGGAACACTTTAGCCAAGCTATACTATATTTTGACCAGTTGTAGCCATCAACACACAGGATTAATTATGCAAAGGTGTGTCTGGGGAGGGGGCATTCTAACAAAAAGTACACCCAGCTCTCAAGAAGCCAGACTATAGCGCATAATACTTTGCAGATTTTCTATGAAAAGCAAGTCCTCTTGTAGAACAACTGTTATAAGCAATTGAGATGTGCTCCAGATTTCTTTGAAAAGTTCCACAGGCAAAGTTTTAGCTTAAATTTGCCACATAACACTCTTTCCCCCTTTACAGAAGCTAAGATTACATTTGTAAGACTCTTAGCTGTCATCTTATATTAGAGGATTTATGCTAAGGAATGTCGAGACACAGCAAAAGTGTGAAGTAAAGAACTCTACTAAACTAGTTGTTCACATTATGTTTTTTTATTATTATTTCCTGGAGGCTAATGGATAATGCAGAGTTAGCACTACTGTCCCAGGGAAACCTTCAGACGCAGGCACATTTTGCATATCAAGCCTTCAAAATACAGATCAACTGAAGGCTGTGTTGTCTTTGATGCAAGCATAAAAGCGTATCAAGGACAGTCTTGCAAGCACCAGTCTACTGAAAGACTGAATACACATTTTTATGTGCCCTGGCCTACAGGTTGGAGGCTATGAACACCGTTAAAGGCAGAAGAAGTTATCAAATAACCACTTTTACTTGCTTATGCTAAAGACAGCTATCAAGTTTTGTTCTTCATTTGAAACATTCCCCTTGCTTTGCTGAAAATTCTGGTCTCACTTGACCTAGAAGACATTGAGTTGCATCCATCACTATCTCCATTCACGACAGGCTCTTTAATCCAGAGGGGCTTCCATAAATGGAATGTGGATGGAGACAATTTTTTGCACATTCTCCCATTCCTGCGCCAGCACTCAAGTTGTTCCAGAGAATCCCCAAACCACCTAGAGCAAATTTTAGAAGCTCAAGGGAGAGGGATGAAACAGTGAAGATTGCTGACTGGCAATGGGAATGAGTCTTCAAAGGATGTTGCTGTAACACAACAGTCAGCTGATTGGTGGTTACAGCAACCTCCTTTGAAGTTAAAGAGTGTTTTACAAGCAGTGGGGATACAATTGTGCTAAGAAAAGAATGGACAATGGCTCTCCGTGTTTTTTTGGACTCCAATTCACATTTAGCCCCAATCAGCATGGTCACTGTTCAGGGATAATGAGTCTCATATTCCAGCAACATAGAGTCACTAGTTCACATCCCTGAACTAAGCCATATTTCTTTTCTCCTGTCACTTTATACCATTTCTGGGGGAGTAGAAGGGACAAGAATGCCCACTTAAGTTCCTTTTTATTAACAGTTGGATACAAGTTTAAATATGTGTCCTAATTATCATTCAGAAAAGTTAAAAAAAGGATAAAGGCTTTTGCAAGCCTCTTCCCTTCTTTTAAAGCATACTTTAAAATAAATATGTGTATACTACTTCATTCTCAGCATCTTTACTTACATTTCATCCCATCCAGTAACTGGGAGAGGGAAGCTTTGTTCTCTTTCAGCATTAAGCATTCTGACAAGTAACTGTCAAAAGATTGTGAAAATTAGATCTCAGTACCACTGTTTGGATGCAGAGAAAAGTGAACGGCTATGAAGAACACTCACATTAACATACACCCCATAAAGAGAATAACATTTAGCTGAATTTTTCAAAAATATATTTAAAAAAAAACTTAGCACACATTATAAAGAGTAACAATACAAAGCCCATGTCAAAAATTCTAAAGTTAAATTAAAGATGATTAGAATTCTCTACAGCAATTTCATTCTCAAAAAAACCCACACCCCTCCAGGAATCAAAGATAACCTTCCAAAAGCAAAACAATGGTATTCTAACATGAAGTAGTAGTCTGGAAACATGAGCTGCTTTTGATAGTGTAAGACAGATGTTTTTAAAAGCTGTAAAAGTAATCATTTTATAGGCAGCTGACATATGACAAGTTGAAGGAACAAAAGATTTAGGGTTGTATGTAACTAAATCATTGTGCATAGATAATGACTTCCACAATTGACAGGGAAGGTTCCCTCACCCCCCACCCTGCACTACCCTCTCTGTGCGAGAGAGTTGGGGGAACCCCCAGAGCAGGTTTGTGGGTGCACCAGGGGGCGGGGAGAGACAAGAGAAGTTTCACTATACTCACATACATAGAATCATAGAGTTGGAAGGGACCCCAAGGACCATCTAGTCCAACCCCCCGCAATGCATCATTCCACACAGTGATTTAGTTGATACAACCTTTATTGCTTGGGGGGGGGGGGAACCCAACATAGTAATTTAAATAGTGAAATGGTAGGATTCAATATGCAATTTTTCTTCGCTCCGCCACACATTTACAGGTTAAGCAGCTGATCAGGTTGGCCACCGGTGTTTGAATCTGTGTGAACAATTCTTGAATAATAAACTCTTAATCCATGTTGACGCAAAGTCTTAACAACACCACAGATACAGCTTTGGAAGGATGTACAGTGTTAGCACAAAAACCTACTAACTTAATTTCTATGTCCAATGTTTGGAATATTATCTACCTTTCCATATTAATTCCTGCCCTCGATGCGCTGGACAAGATGGCAGTGAGAGCAATCTGAGACGGTGTATAAAGAAGGCAGGCATCTGTTAAAGCAACCCGATTGAGAAAGTCATCAGCAGTCTTCCTCAGTGTCTCAGGATTCTCAAGCAACGGGTAACGAGTCTAGAAAATATGCAGAATTGCTGAGTTCATTCTTATGAGCTAAAGTATTTTAGGATCAAACAGGCATGCTGTGATATTTAAGAACTAATCAGCTCTGGCATGGTGCTCAGTACTATTAACACTTCAACATTTTACAATAGTTACTGCCATCTAAGGTACATTTGTTAAGCAACAAAAATGATTACCTTTAGATCAATCAAGAAGCCTTCAAATGGTCTGTAAGGGTTATGCACTATGAGGTGGAAGTTCAGTTGCTGTATAAGTAGCAGCTCATATTCCAAGATCTGTTCCAGGGCCTTTTCCTGTCCTACTGCACTTTCACGAAGGTTGCCCACAAACTGTGTACTGGACACGTTAAATTCGTCGACTTTACACGCCAAAAACGCACATGTTAACCTTAAAAACAAACAGCAAACATATTTGGTTCTAAGGAACACCATTATATATGAAGATAGGAAGTACAGTGGTACCTCTGGTTACGTACTTAATTCGTTCCGGAGGTCCATTCTTAACCTGAAACTGTTCTTAACCTGAAGCACCACTTTAGCTAATGGGACCTGTCGCTGCGCCGCCAGAGCATGATTTCTGTTCTTACCCTGAAGCAAAGTTCTTAACTTGAAGCATTATTTCTGGGTTAGCGGAGTATGTAACCTGAGGTACTACAGGTACTGTATTTTGAACAGCCTAGCCTAAATACTAGGACACAAGAGAAAGCTCCCTCTAATATAAAATCCAGCCGCAAATCCTTAGAAAACTTTTAGAACTATCAGCAAATATCAAAAGAAAAAAAAGTGGACAGAGACAGTTTTATGGGGCAGTTATTTTACCTCAAGCTGACCTGCATTGTATACTGGGGTAATAGAATGTCTCAAACAAAACCATGTGGGTTCTATCAGAAGAGAACTTTAGTTTGCTTCCCCATATTACTTATTGCTGGAAAAGCCCATGGTTTTTATCCCAACCCAATACATTAATTCTTTTTTTAAAAAGAATGGCATAGAAAGCTTTGGGGAAAATGTGGTCAAATGTCCCAAAATAAAGCTATGTGTGATGTCAGAAGAAAGGCACTTAACCGCTTCTCAGTGCAAGTTTTAGCATGAAAAAAGTGAGACTGTTTTTGCCCTGATTCGTTTACCTAAACTATAAAAAATAAAAACCCACCCCATTTGATAAATTCAATTTGGGGAAACTGTTTACTACCATTTAGATGATAATAAACTAGGAGAACAACATTGCTGCTTAAAAAAAAGGTAACGGTAAAGGTCCCCTGACAGTTAAGTCCAGTCGCGTATGACTCTGGGGTTGCGGTGTTCATCTTACTTTACTGGTCAAGGGAGCCATTTGTCCATAGTTTTTTTCCAGGCCATGTGGCCAGCAAGAGGCTCAGTGGTTTAGACCACAGTGCCACCCCCTGCTCTACTTCTGTGTAAATTCTGCAAGTGCACCCCAGAGTGGATTTCAGCCCTGCTTTTTCATATGATGCAGTAACTAAATTTTTGGGATTAACAAATACTCCATTTGTAGGATTCAGCTTGTTTTCGTGGGATTTTTTCTGTCCATGACATTTTCTGTACATGACAACTGTAAATGTTAAGTGGTTGCAATACTGAGACATAGTTTACAACGGTGCAGGCAACACTATCCTTAGACAACATAACAGAATTCTTGTTTGTGGAAAATAATTAAACTAAACCACAAGGGTATCCATTACTTACATAATAACCCGAGGATGATACTCCATCACTGAGTTATTGAGGTAAAAACGCTTGAAGTACATGCAAGCTGATCCCTAAAAGGAAACTATAATCAGAAAGTTCATGCAATAGCATGGCTGTTGCTCTGTGCTGCCACATTGAACACATCATGATCAAATAAATACAAGATATGCTGGGCAAGTAAACTGAAAAACAAAGTAATGCATAGGTTTACCTAATGTGTATTTATGCAGCAGAAAGTTCAACTTCAGAAGCAGGGGATAAGCAGCAGAAGACACAAAGGCCACTGCAAGTTCCAATTGGTGTGCTGGCTAATCTACCTGATGTCTATAAAAACTCAAGATGCTATTAGGAGAAGTTTGAACAGAGTCATTAGAATTTCCCTTCTAAAAAGCTTGTTTGCATTAGTGTTCCAGCCCCTCTAACTCAAAAGAAGAGTACTCCTGAGAAGGTCTCCACAAGTGTCATAACGCCCACATCTTTCATAGTGCCCTCAGATGTGCTACATTCTTCAAATATTCAGGGTTGGTACTTGGTTTGCTTGTGCACATCACTGGATCCTGGCAGCAATGAAACATGGCCTCCTTTGATGGAGATTGAGTGGATGACAAGACAGCTTTTCTGTTCCCTATCCCTCTCTCCAATGCCGCCTTCCTGGGCTTTTGCTGCAAGAAGCATAGCAGCATTTCCCTTTGTTGCAATGGGAACAAAGTTGGAATGAAAAGTGGAATTGTTGCTTTTGCAAGCACAGTTGCTACATTCTTCTCCCAGCTATTTGCAATAATACTCTGAATATTATTACAGAAACGTTGGGTGGTTGAGCAGCTATCAGCAGTGGAAGGGCTAATCCAACCGGCTCCCCTTATCAGCTCTGGCACTTGCTTCTCCTACTCTTAGGAATCCAAGAACAAGACTCCAAGGGAGGTGTCATTGCCCCCATGCAGGCTGGGTCCCACTACCTCATGTTTCTTTTAAGGGCCTCCCTTGCAGGCATTCCATCTAACACACAAGTCTGGCCAGGGATAGCAAGTATATAAGGCAACCCCAGAAACATGATTGAAATCTCGAGGGAAGTTTTCCCCCGTTCGCACCATCTCAGTGGCGATCCAGGTGAGAAAATTCCTTACAATGCTTATATTTGCCCCTTAATATGTGTGTTTAGAGGCAGACAGACATTGCTCAGTTATGAAGGCATGGGCATCGTGGGCATTATAAACGAAGGGTGAGAAATATGCAGTCCTCCAGATGACATCACCTTGCTGACAAAGGTCTGTATAGTTAAAGCTATGGTTTTCTCAGTAGTGATGTATGGAAGTGAGAGCTGGACCATAAAGAAGGCTGATCACCGAAGAATTGATGCTTTTGAACTATGGTGCTGGAGGAGACTCGAGAGTCCCATGGACTGCAAGAAGATCAAACCTATCCATTCTTAAGGAAATCAGCCCTGAGTGCTCCGAGTGCTCCAGTACTTTGGCCACCTCATGAGAAGAAAAGACTCCCTGGAAAAGACCCTGATGTTGGGAAAGATGGAGGGCACAAGGAGAAGGGGACGAAAGAGGACGAGATGGTTGGACAGTGTTCTCGGAGCTAACAACGTGAGTCTGACCACACTGCGGGAGGCAGTGGAAGACAGGCGTGCCTGGCGTGCTCTGGTCCATGGGGTCACAAAGAGTCAGACACAACTAAACGACTAAACAACAACAATTTAAAAAAACCATGACTGAACAACAACAACCACCACCACCAGATGTTACTGGACTACAACTCCAATCATACCTGACCAGCAACAATGCTGACTGGTGCTGATGGGAACTACAATAAAACAATATCTGGAGGGAGTGTTTCCCTTTGTCTAGTGTAAATAAACACTGTTAAACATTACTTGGTGACAAACAACAGTTCAGGGACTTTAGATGCAGGAGGAATGGCCCCACAGTAGGTGGGGAAAGTTTAGGTAAAAAATGGGGAGTGGGTGAAGAAGAATGAAGTGTGTGTGTGTGTGTGTGTGTGTTTTATATACCGCCCTATACCCGGAGATCTCAAAGTGGTTCACAGAACAAAATCAAAATATAAAACCACTATATATATAAAACAACAACAACAACCCAATAACACCCCCTCCCCCCCTCAAAAAAGAACCACATTTTAAAAGGGCATACGGTAGGTTGTCAACCAAATCAACCAAAGGCCTGGTTAAAAAGTGTCGTTAAGCATAAATATTTTTACAAAAATAGAGAAAGAGAGCTTAAAAACCAAAAAACAAATACTTGTTTCTCCAAGAGAATGTTAGAAACTCACCACCACAGATCTAGGCATCGCTGGCTTGAAAACAGAGCAGAAATCCAATAACCTTTTTTCGTAGTATTTACAAATGATCAACTCTTCATGCGGCTCAAGAAGAAACGGGTCGGTCTGTTGAACCTTGTGGGAGAACAAAAAATATCTTAACTCTAAACCAGTGGTTCACAACCTTTTTTGGGGGGGCCATGCCCCACCTAAGCATCTCTCAAATCCTGATTGCCCCCCCCCTCGCGTGCCATATACCGGTAATTCTTATTATTCAAAAAGTGAACTATTCAGTGGAAGAAGCCTAAAAGGTCATTAACTGTTGATAACTCATCCTCGAATTGCCCCCCATAAAAATCAAATAGCCCCCCCCCCCGTGTGAGTCGTGTGCTAATCAGAGCCGCCGCCACCACCAACATACAAAGGTTACGAGTTGTGGTCAATTAAATAACAAATAACAAAGAAGGCTGATCGCCGTAGAATTGATGCTTTTGAATTATGGTGCTGGAGGAGACTCTTGAGAGTCCCATGGACTGCAAGAAGATCAAACCTATCCATTCTCAAAGAAATCAGCCCTGAGTGCTCACTAGAAGGGCAGATCCTGAAGTTGAGGCTCCAGTACTTTGGCCACCTCATGAGAAGAGAAAACTCCCTAGAAAAGACCCTGATGTTGGGAAAGATGGAGGGCACAAGGAACAGAGGAGGACAGAGGATGAGATGGTTGGACAGTGTTCTCGAAGCTACTAACATGAGTTTGGCCAAACTGCGAGAGGCAGTGAAGGATAGGCGTGCCTGGCGTGCTCTGGTCCATGGGGTCACGAAGAGTCGGACACGACTGAACGACTGAACAACAACAAATAACAAATACAAATCACACGCAGGACGACTTGGCGTTTGGGCTGCCCGCGCCCTACCTTCCTATTGGCCACCGCTTTGCACCGGAACTTGCGGTTGGCGTCGGCCCGGCGCCGGACCAGCTCCTCTTCGCCGCGGAAGGTCCAGCGCCGCCGCTGCGTGCTGCTGTGGTACATGGCCGGCGGCTGCGGCAAGGACACTGCCCCCCGAGTGAGCCCAGGCGGCCGGCGGCCGACTAAGCGCCGCTGAGGTAGCGACAGGCGGCCGCTTCCTCCGTCGGCGCCGCCACCGCCGCGAAGCTCCCTTCCGTGGTACTCCTGGCGTGCCTCGCGCCAAGGCTACTGCGGCTGCGCAGCGGCTTTTTCCCGGCATGCGTCTCTCTCTCTCTCTCTCTCAGAAGCGTCGGAAAGCGCTTTTCGCCCAAAGGGGTACGAGAAATTCTTGGCTCCTCACTTCCGGAACCGCCATATGCGGGTCAGGAGCGCACAAAAGAAACCCAACTTGATTTAAAACTGGGTGGCCGGGTAACTCGGGCCGTGTCCCGAAGGTTTGAAACAAGTGGATTCGAACTTTTAAGTCCGATCGATTTCTGCACGTTGAGTGAACAGGCTCCTACTGTTTCTCCCATTGAAATAAATACGGTAGCTGCAACAGGCAGTGCATTCCTTGGAAGGCAAATCTGCTGTAGGAGTTGGTTGCCTCACCTTGTCTCCAAGGGCGGGCCAGCCCTGATGGCTACATTCAACTGAGTCCCATTACTGAGCGGCTAGTTTTTCTTAATTCTCGTGGGCAGAGCACGTTCAGTTCGCAACCTGAGTATTTTGATAATTGCACCGAGTCTCTTGAGCCTCGCACTCTCCCGGTGTGGGGAGGGGGGACGACGACGACGTGCGCATTACCAAAGAAAGGGGGGCATTCTGGGAATTGTAGTTAATAAGAATGGCTAGTACGCATTTGCTGCTGCGTCAACGACAAACAATACCGCAGAGATAGAAATGTAGAGTAACGCGTGCAGAGAACTTCCGGTTACACTCGAGAGCCGCTTTTCATTTGGCCATGATTACCCGCAAAGCGGCGTTGCATCCCGCCTTTCGATAGTGGGGGGAAAGTAAGAGTGCCTTATTGGAATGTTAGTAGTGGGAGCCGGAGGGAATTTAGACAGCATGAAAGAGGCGTGACTGTGGGGATGCTTAGTGGGGAGAGTAAGCCCCACGTAGATCTCTGTAGGGGTTACTCTTGTGTAAACCTGCAGAGGATTGGGCTGTAATCTCTCTCTCTAGGAGGCGAGGAAAAGAACCTTCCTCCTCCTCTTTTCTCTTAGCAATTCGCACAGCAAAGTAAGGCAGAGAAAGAGTTGCCAGTCCTGCCCACTCTCCTTTCTAAAGCGAATAAATGCTAACGCTGATTTCTCTCTCTCACACACACACATATACACCCTTTATATTATTTAAGCATTTTAACTTCGTGGCGCTGCACAGCTCATCTCTATGTGTTTACTCCGAAGTAAGCTCCATTAGGTTCAAGGAGGTTTACTCACAGGTAATTACGGAAGGTTTACTCACAGTAGTAATCTACGGAAGTGAGAGCTGGACCATAAAGAAGGCTGATCGCCGAAGAATTGATGCTTTTGAATTATGGTGCTGGAGGAGACTCTTGAGAGTCCCATGGACTGCAAGAAGATCAAACCTATCCATTCTTAAAGAAATCAGCCCTGAGTGCTCACTAGAAGGACAGATCCTGAAGTTGAGGCTCCAGTACTTTGGCCATGAGAAGAGAAGACTCCCTAGAAAAGACCCTGATGTTGGGAAAGATGGAGGGCACAAGGAGAAGGGAACGACAGAGGATGAGATGGTTGGACAGTGTTCTCGAAGCGACTGGCATGAGTTTGGCCAAACTGCGAGAGGCAATGAAGGATAGGCGTGCCTGGCGTGCTCTGGTCCATGGGGTCACGAAGAGTCGGACACGACTGAACAACAACAATTAAGTATATGTTTGCAGCTGCTGTTAACCTTCCCTTCCTTCAAACAGATGTTGCGGTGCGCAAACACGCTAGAATCCATGCATTTAAAAAATAATTATTGTTGTTGTTACATCTCAAAGTGCAGTAGAAGAGCTGCACAGAACAGCGACAGTTCAGCAGGGACAAATATGTACACATAGCACGATCCTATGCGCGTCTGCTCGGAAGTTCATTTCACTTTTAAATTGTATACCGCCTTTCCATATTACTTTGCACAACAAAGACCACACACCTTGTAACAATCTGATCCAATGCAGAAATGTCATAATAGAAACATAACTTTAAAATAAACAACTTATATCAAATCAAGTAATATTCTGTATTCCATTAGAATATAATAGTACACAATAAAATTAAATATCAGCAAGCAATAATTAAACAGAAATTTACTATTAACAATTACAACAAATAATTGCTAAACTGTAATCAATAAAAATAACAGCAAGTCACAGTGCATAAAATAACACAATACAATGGGACTTGTATGAGATTGTATCTGTAAATGTGCTAATTCTATAGAAATAGGAAGTTTAAATAATAGGGGTTAACAGCCTGTGAATTTCCATCTTGCAAATTTCTTTTCTGATAGAGCTCTTGTCTGTCAAAGTGACAAGCTAGGGAATGCATATGGCTTTAGTAATGGGACAAGCTTCACTTTGTGGTTTTCTCTTTGTGCAGCTGTTGAACGCACATTAGTTTTCTTGGGGCAAGAGGCCTAGTGTCAAAACTCTAAATGTATTGTCATTTTTATTACAGATGGGCAGTCCCTGACCTACTTTTATGCAGCCCCCATCATCTCTTGAAGCTGCACCATTTTACCATCCCATCAGAGTTCATTTATAAGAACTTATAAAAAGAACTTAGGCTGTCTTCACAGTAGGGCATTCATCCAGATTATAGTTGTTGCCCAGTGGGCAGATTTGTGTGCCTTTGTCCACACATGAGCACTTTCAGTTTCATGCCTCTGAAATCTATCTCAATGGACTGCGCTTCTTGGGATGCATTTGTGCTGTGCTGTTGTCTCCTCTTCTCAGTTAGAACCTTCCTGCCCACTATAAGTTCCAAAAACCTGAGATCTGTTGTTGGGATCTTTACCAGTGTACACACAGCTCTCTCGCTCTCTGTTTTTAAAAAAAACACAAATTTTTCATCCTACGACAGAAGCAGTAAAAGAAAGAAAAGTGTTGCTTGAAATTAGGCAAGGATTTTGAGTAGGTCGCATGAAAGACTGCCACTACTTTTGCTCCTCTTCTCCTTCTTGCCTTCGGTAGGCAAGGTGTTATAATGTAGTTTTATTACTTGAGAACTAATACTTTCTGAGGTTGTAGTGCCACTGCCAGCTTTTGGAGTACTGTACCTGTTTTAGCTCTGGGATTAGATTGACATTGTCTTTCTGGAGGCCAGTTTTATGTAAAAATGACCATATTGGGTATGGATAATTTTTGGACAAAAAAATCAGGATCCCTGTGGCACAATTGCCTTTGTGTGTCCACCAACCCAAGTCACTTCCTTGCTCTGTGGTTAGAGATAATAAAAACACCCATGCAAAAATATGCTTTGCATCTCTCAGATTATAAGCCATTTGGTGTTAATTAAATGATGAAGAAAAGATTTTGAAAGGTCCTCTCCATCGAATACTGAAACTAATATATATGTGACAGAAAACACAAAAAAATAACATGATGCAGCTTTTAGATGTGACCAAACTGAGTATATAGGTTTCATCTGTTACAATCCGTAGTTAATGCTGAAATATCCCTCAGCACACATGCAGAAACTATTATATTTAGTGCTTTTTTTCTTAAAAGAATGTTTAGGGGTACTCTTATTTTGACTCAAGAAAATCACCATTTTATAGTTCAAATTGGGGAAAATAAATAGAGTAAATAGACAGAAGTACAAAGAATCACAAAATGTTTAGGGGTATGCGTCCCCCCAGAAAAAAACACTGATTATGTTTACGGACTACAGAATAGTTTCAGCTATAGGCAACCACCAATGCCTCCTCAACTGGTACCAATGAATTAACAAAATCAGTAATAAGTCAGCCTTGCAACTTAAGAGACACAACACATAAGGGGGGGGGGGAAAGACGATGAGAGAGGAGGGAGGGAAGCAAGATCAGAAACCACTTCTTAAAGTTAAAAGTAGTTATAACGGTCAGCTGGGGAAAAAACAGTGCAGGTAGCTGGATGGAATCGCTGCTGCTAATATTGAGAGTGCCAAAGGCAGCCAGAGGAAATGGAACAGCCCTGCTCTGAAACCTGATGGAATGGTTGATGAAAGCTGGGGAGAGCCAAAAGCAACTGGTCTAATGACTGCAGGTTACATATACCAAATATCTGAACCAGCCTAATAAGAGAATCTGAAGTTGTAGATTCATAACATTGAATCATAAAATTTCATATGATCTGTGCCTCTAAAAGTACAATTTCAACACATTAGGATAAAAGTGCTGTAAAAAGCAATGGCGATCCTGTTCTTAGTTTTAGAAGTAGCAGAAGCAAAAATTGTTTTTAAAAAGTGTGCCAGTCCATTAAAAGGGGGGGAGGGGGGATAATACAAATAAATAAAACTTCAGTGCTTGGTATAATAGCACAGTTTTAATGTATGAATCAGAAAGATGCACCACTGAAAATTAAACTGGAAACTGAAATGTGCTAGTTAATTATGAACGGCTGAATTGCTTGTTGTGCAAATTGTCCACAGGCAGGAGAATTAGAAATGCAGTGTTAATTTTACAAGTATTGTAATCTCATTTTCATAACTAGCTGTAAAAGTTATTAATCAATTGCTCTGACCAATCATGTGTAAAAGTTCGTAGTCTATGAAGATGTTTTATTTTGCCATTAAGCATTACATGTGCTGGAATATTTGGCTGGAATTATAGAATACTGGAACTGCAAAGCAAACTTGGGAGATAATGAAAATGATCCAATTACTTATGCCTTTAAAAATGTGCTACCTGAGTTATTTCAATAACTGACAGCCAATGAGGGTTTTGCTTAGCTATTTCTTAAAAAGTGTACAGAAACTTCTATACTTCTAGTTTAATGCCCGGCCGCCCCCAACACATCTAGAAAGAAAAGGGTATCATGTAGCATTATGAGAGCAGGCTCAGCAGTACTTGGAAACACTGAAGGAGCAAATTCAACCGCCCGCATCTTTTAAAATGCGAGTTCTATAGAAACATGGCCATAAACAATCCTGCACACTTTGCCCATGTGAGCAAATGTAGTTGAGTTAAAATAATCCATAATCAAAACACAGTGTACTTACCTTGAATTACTAGGGCCAGCACAACAAGGGGGCAGAGGGGGACAACCACCTCAGGCGGCATTTGCTGAGGGGTGACAACAGCACTCCTTCCTTGGCTGTTCCCCTCTGTTGGAGGGCAGAAGTAGGTGTGTCGGTTGGCCTGCCTTACACCCCGTAAACTAGCCAGCAGCCCTCATGGGTGCTGGGTGGTGGTGGTGGTATCCTGTTGCTAGCATTGACGTTTCAATAATCTCTGAGGCTAGTCACTTTCTGAACAATGGAAAGGAGGTGCCATATTGTCTTTTGCCTCAGGCAGCAAAATACCTTGGGCCGTCTCTGCTAATTAAAAGGTAGGGGGTGAGATTGGAGAGCTCTTGGTGTGAGAGACCAAGAGTACAAGGACAGTTACAAAGGAAGATACAATATGTTACAGAGAATGAAGAAGAGACACTTTGTGGCTATTTCAGAGTAGATGCCTACAATGAAGATACAGTAGATATAACCTGGAAAACAAGAAGAAACAATTAAGAAGGTTAAGTTCAGAACTGGGCATGATGGAAATTATAAAAGAAGATGAAGAAGCTGGAAAGAAAGGACTTTGGGGGGGGGGATCTGTGGGGGATGGGAAGGAAACTGGGAAGGGTTAGAATGGCTAGGAAAGGTATGGGGTGAAGGTAGATTTTTAAAGGGGAAATTTAAATAGCTGACCACGAAATTCCGAAACCAGAGGGGAAAATTGGTGCAAGAGAATTGGAAGAAATATACAGTTATTTGAATGAATGTGATTAATAAAAATTTGAAATTGGAATCAGAAGAGATTTAGGCCACAGTAATCAGAAGTTAAGTAAAGAGAGGTCATAAGAAGTTGGAGTTATGTAATGTTTATTTTATTAGGATTAAGATTTTAGGTATATGAGGATTTGAATTGTAAGAGTAAGATTAGTTGTGAGAAAGAAGATTTCACAATATTACAAAGTTACTAAAGAAGACTAGAAATGAACGCAGAAGAGAGGACGTGAGGAAGTCCCAAAACAATGATTTTGAAGAGGATAAGGATAGATAAATAAGTGTGTGTAAGTGTGTGTAAGTTTTTGTTTTGTAGTTTTGTAGTGTTTGTAATTTGTGTATTTTTATTGTTAAAACCCAATAAATTCTTATTTAAAAAAATAAAAAAATAAAAATAAAAGGTAGGGGGTGCAACTGGAGTCTATGCTGAGGGTCAGGAAGAAAGCCCCCTTGGCACTTCCAGGCTACCTGTTGCCTCTCTGTACATTTGTGCTTGTTCCCTCCTCCCTCCTTTTTGTCTCTTAGCTCTAGACAGAAGAATCACTTTGAGATCACTTGGAAATGATATCTGGTGTATAAATAGTACTACCAGTAAATAAAATAAGGTGTTGGTGTTGCAACAAACAGCAGCACATCTTTTCCCCTTCCAAATGGAAGTTCTTACTTTAACATTCTGTGGCTAGCTTGTAAGTATTCCCCTGGTATGTATTAGGAGTGAACAAATTGACATGTAAGCAATGCAGAAGAACTAGGCTGTCTTATCCGGAATGGCTTCCCCTCTCTTGCCTCTGAAGAGCCATGCTCTCCGGAAAGCGGTTCTTGTTTATTTTCCCTGTAGCCTTCATTACAATGGGATTCACGTGTACCTGCGTCCTCGCTGGTGCTGTAGTTGTTGCCATGGTTATGTCCTCAACTTGCTTTCTCAACAGGGATCTCCCCTTGCCCGCTCGCCTGCGTAATGTATTAAACACATATAAGATGGGAGGGGGGTTGTGTTCAAGAGACTTTAGAAGAAGAAGAGGAAATGCACCAAGGAAGCTGAACTTAAGTGTTCCCCACTTCCTTGAGTGGTAAGAGATCCATGTGCAGGGCTGTGTATTCAGATTCCATAGGATAAGACACAGAAAACTGGAGACTTAAGGTGATGTTTTGTGATCTATCTGCAAATATTTCAGCTAATCTATTGGAATCAAGGAGATGCCTAAAAACAGGCAGCAAAACCACTGATCCCCCACCAGGACCCCAGACTATAGAAAGGTTGCTTCCCATCCAGATAACCTCAACTGAAACCTCTCAGCTCTTCCTGCCTCAGTCTGTAGCCAAATTTAAGCTGCCACTACTTCTAGCTTTATCTCTGACCTTCTCTCAGTTCTGATGGGTGTCACATTCCACAGGATGGAGTGAGATTTGTGAGCACTCGGGTTCACTGAAGTGGTTTTGCTATGTCTTTCATCGCTCATCAGATTTCTCAGTCAAAACCATCAGAAATGTCCATTCATGCTAATCAAGACAACCCAATTCACATTATGTAGCTTCAGCCACATATCCACAGAGTGTATGTGGAATGAAAGGATTGAAAAGTCGTTTAGTTGGCAGCTTTGTCAGTTTACATATTGATTTCTATCACTTAAATTACCACCAAATTTTACTGTAAGACTGGAGGCATGCAGCTGGATCCAGATTCTTTCCACCAGCAGAAGGCTTTTGATCCATTTGAGGAGTCCCACTGACGGAGGTGGGGAGACCATTTTTGCCAATTCTGCCTGCCCCTCCCACACTGCTCTGGAGGACCAACATTGGGGGCTGCAGTGGGAAGGGGAATTGACAAAAGCAGTCTTCCATCCCTTAGCTGGTGTTGAACTCTGACCAGGGGATTCTCCCACAGACAGGATCAAAGCCTGACTCTAACGCATGATTATTTGGTTTACGTAATTTCCTAAAATTATATTGCAACATTTGTTCTAGATTTAGCAGACTCATGATTTCAGGTTTCTGTTATGCATCTGTTACCTGAACTTTGCTTTTTCCTCTCTCTTCATATTCATTGTCTGTGAATTGCATTAGGCTGTATTGACTATAACCTTGAATATTTAAAACTGAAGTGAACTGTTGAGATTCTACCCAAGAAATTTAAAAATGGGTTCAACAGTTTGAGGATTTATAGGCAAACTTTGGAAAGCACAGTTTTATAAAACTTCAGAGTCTCATCTCATTGAGACTCAGATGTGTGTAACTGACTTGTTAAATTGAACTTGTTTGGTTCATGATTCACATCTGTTGACAATATGAGGGTTTATCTGATAACTACACATGGATTTCAAAATACAAAATTTGTCAAAGTCTGAACCAAACTAAAACAAAATAAAAAAAAATCCTTCCAGTAGCACCTTAGAGACCAACTAAGTTTGTTCTTGGTATGAGCTTTCGTGTGCATGCACACTTCTTCAGATACATGAAAGCTCATACCAAGAACAAACTTAGTTGGTCTCTAAGGCGCTACTGGAAGGAATTTTTTTATTTTTTATTTTGTTTTGACTATGGCAGACCAACACGGCTACCTACCTGTAACTGAACCAAACTAGAAAGAGATAGAGATCCATGATCAGATCCCTCTTCCCTTTACATTTCTTTAAAAACCAGACACACGTGGGAAGCAAAATTGTATGGGATCATTAAATGAGGGGAGAGAGTTATCTTCCCCCCCCCCAATATTTGATGTAAATTCAACCCATTCAAGCTGCTATTTGTGCCTTTGGAGCAGTTATAGGTGCAGTCATATGTTTTCCATACAAGGACAAATAGAAGATTGGGAGAAGGAACAATTGGATCATCAGAATGGTGTGATGTGAAAGGTTAATCCTTACTCTACAGCACTACAATCCTGGTGCACTTTGGTCTTGCTGTTGGTGGTTTTTGAAGAAATGCAAAGAGACCAAAGACCCGGTCATTTCTACTATCTCATCTAGTTAGGCCCCCAGATTGACTGATGATTGGGAAGGTAGCCCACAACGTTCTGATCAAGTTGCTATTCATAAAGGTTCTCTCCCAACTTATTTCAAAGACAGAGGAAAGGGTGTAATAGATCAGAATACTGTATCTGTTTTTCCTCACCTGTAAGAGATAGCTTAGGTTGGATACGTCTACTCAAGTCCCAATGAATTCAGTGGGGCTCACTCCCAGGTAAGAGGGGTTAGGATTCCAACCTACCAGTATATAGTTAGGGAAGGAAGCATTTTGATCTTCTAAATCCAAGCCCAGCACTTTAACCACCAGTTTTCTTAGATCTAATGATTTATCAAGTGAAACAATGAAAAGCAGCATACAAAGAAATTTTACCTTTTTCCAGAAGAAGAGATCTGCAACCCGTTGAGAACTGGCAAAAACGTTTGGACCAATGCATTTTTTCTTTTGCAGGAATAGACTCACAGCTGCCTCTTTCAAGGGACCATCCATATTTCCCATAAAAAATACATTATAACCAAACCATTTGTAGTGCCCTTGATAGAGGCAGCTGCGAGTCTATTCATGCAAAAGAAAAAGTGCATTGGCAGGCAAGCACTGAAAGATGTGAAATGATACCAAAGCTTTTCCTCGGGCTTGTGGGAGAACATTTGCAAGAAACTGTTGGTATTTTAAGCATCTCTGTGTGTTGTCTTCTAAATTAATTTGAATCTCAGGACTACAAGAAAACATTCTTTGTGCAATTAAATATATGGGAGGAAGGAGAAATATTTGGTGTCTTGGGATGTTTCCAGACAATCTATTTTCAGGTGGGATTCAGTCATACACCGGCAAATTCAGGTAGCACTTTTAAAGCTCATTTGGAATTCTTATGCAACAAATGTGTTTCCCCCAAAGATGAGTCTTTTTGCAATAAGGAAAGTGGGGAAGCATTTGCTTGGATGCAGTGTCATCTAGGCTCTCCACAAGCGATCATAGTGAGTGTCCATTAAGTAACCATTGTTGTCTTATCTCCCTGAAAACAAATCAGGATACATTCTCAATAAACAGGTTGTCTGGGAGCACCCTTTGTGAAAGACTGGACTGGAAAGATTGGTGAAATTGATGAAAAGATCTACATTTTGGAAACAGTAAATTATATGTACTAATGTTCTTCTTCCAACTGCTGTGGGATCTGGGGCTGCCAAGTATATCACCAATTATCATTGTGGGGGGGGGGGAAATGCATGCCATCGAAAAACCACTGACCTATGCAGTTTGTTTAGTTAGCAAGACAGAAAGCATTACAATTTCTGTAATTGGTTCTGATGAGTTTCTGAATATTTTGCTGACTAATATGTTTGTCTTTAGTTTTTGCATGAATTACTTTCAATGGTATTTCCTTTCTGGGCAAGAATTAAATGAGGCTTTGCATCTCATGGAGGCAGCTTAAACAATACACTATAATTAATATCAATAAATTTTGAAAAACGTATGCAGGACGACTAACTTTGTACTTCCTAAATTTTGTTGCTTACCTAAGATATTTCAGTTCTCACACTGAAATGGTCGGAGTTAATTTAATCCAGATTGCTGAACCATGATATCATATCGTGCAGGATCTCAAAGTGTGATATACATATTCTTTTCACTCCAAGAATTATTGCTGTATTAAGAACATAAGAAGAACTGGCTGCAGTCAGGAGTCAGGACTTCAGGATCATAACGAGAAGTTTGGGTTATTGGTTTGTTTTGCTTTTGTTTTACTATGTATTTTGCATTTTCATTTCATGTTGTGAACCACCCTGTGATCTTCAGATGAAGGGCTGTATACACATTTTAATAGTAATAATAGTAATAATAATAATAAGCCAGAGGAAAGCAAGGAAAGTGTCCAAACAAGTTTTCCCTCCCCTCTCACCGAGCTTTTAAAGATGAGGTGTGGTGTGCTCACTCACAAGACTCTATTCTCTTATGAGGATATCAGGATTGTAAGCACATGCTCCATCAGTGCTGTGATCTGGCCAGGTTGGGCCCAATACATTTTGGCACCTGAGGCGAACTGCACAATGACGCCCCACCACCGCCACCAGGGAAGATGGGGTAAGTACATTTGCCAAGAGGCCACTGTAGAGGCAGCATTGGGGGGATGCTGAGAAGGCAGCAGATTCGACTTTCAAGCAGCGCACCGTTGCTGTCGCTGGCACTGTGGCAGCAGCAGCAGTGGGCAAAACATTCCTTGATCTGCTGCTCCTGTAGATCCTGATGCCCGAGGCAGTTGCCTCACCTTGCTTTATGGATGGGCTGGCTCTGGTGTGCTAGGTGACAATGCTGCATCCTCTTGTCCCAGCATTGATTCAGTTGCCTCTGCCCCCAGTTTGGCCTCCCCACTTGGCTGAGCAAAGCCATCCCCAGCACCCATTGAAGCTTCCTCCTCCACAGGAAGGTCAGAGGGGGAAGCTAGCATCTCTGTTCCCCCTTCCAAAGTGTCTGAATTCATGGTAGAAAGGGGAGCTCCTTCCTCCTCCAATCCAGGTTCCCCCAGTCCAGTCAGCCCATTTTGCTAGAATAGCCGATCAATATTGCCAGAACTGAGGGACTGGTTGGGGGATCTGTCTGGAACAGTAGGAGATACGGCATAAAGAGCTGCAGTTGGAAAGGGGAAGGGGTGGAAATGGGGTGTCTCACCATTTGTACCAGCAGAAGTGTTTCTGGTAGTGCTAAACTACCATTGGGTTCAACCTGTGTAAAACACTCCTTCTGTGATTGAAAGATGAATTCCACATGTGGAAGGACATCTTTGGGGTTAACTCACTGTGCAGTTTTACAAAATTATAATTTCTCTGCTATGGATACACAAAACTACACACAAACACACACACACACAACCCCAATGCATTTTTAAAAATCAAAATACAGCTCTAGAGCACTACAGTAAATAGTTAGCAGTTGCAACTCTGTCTTTGATCTATATGTGGCAGTATTTATTTGTTGTATCTGTTGGCGTTTCCCCTCCTTTGCTTGATATTTCTGAAATCCTGCGTGTCAGAGCTTCGTTTTCAATCATGCTGTATGCAAATATGCCGTAGTACCATGCAAGGGAGAACCACGGCTTACAAAATAATTGCCAGCATTTTCCAGCAATTCCATCCTTACACATGGAACAGCCTTTTGAGAAATTACATCTATAAATAAATCCTTGCAATTGCAAGAGAGACATTCTACAGTGGCACTCCCCCCACCCCCACCCCCTGGTTCTTGTGTGGAGATATGTTAGCAACAAATTAAAATGGAAAAAGTGTTGTTTCATGCAGTGTGCTCCTTCAAGACATTTAAGATGGCTAGATAAAAATTTGCAACCTGACTTCTTTTATCAAGCAGTGGTGGCTTTGAACACATGAACTGCAGCTGTCTTATGGAATAATAGGACATTTGGTCCATCTGGGTGGATCTCATCTTCTCTGACTGGCAGCGGCTTTTCTGGGTCTCAGACAAAGGTCCTCTGAGTCCTGCTGTGTGAGATATTTTAACTAGTGAGGGTGTGGACTGGATCTAGAAACTGTATCCAATAAGTGTGTGCTCTACCACTGAGCTGTGGCTCTTCCCCTGAGCAACGTATGTTATGTTGCAATGCAATCAACAATATATATTTACTCTATTGGTCCTTTCCGGATATGAACCAATCCCAGCCAGAGAATATCTTGTGCAACATATGGCTATGCATCTACTGCTCCATGAAGCGATCTTTCTTCACCAGACAGATATAATCATTTTTATATTGGGGTGGGGGGTGGGATCCAGTCTGTCATTTCCCCCAAACAGCCAATCAGCATCAACAGAGTTGACAGACCTAGTCAGCAGAACCATCAAGCAAATATCTACGCCAGGGGTCAGCAACCTTTTTCAGCCGTGGGCCGGTCCACCGTCCCTCAGACCAAGTGATGGGCCGGACTATTTTTTTTTTGCGGGGGGGGGGGGGAATGAATGACTTCCTATGCTCCACAAATAACCCAGAAATGCATTTTAAATAAAAGGACACATTCTACTCATGTAAAAACACACTGATTCCTGGACTGTCTGTGGGCCAGATTGAGAAGGCGATTGGGCTGCATCCGGCCCCCGGGCCTTAGGTTGGTGACCCCTAATCTACGCCCTTTGATGCACGTGTGACTAAGCCTGAGATTCATATGATTGATTGCTAGATAGATAGACAGATATAAAAATGGGAAAGGTCTGGCTATTCATCCTTCCTATTTATTAACAATATTTTTTAATAATATATTAGGCACAAGGCAGTAAAGATTCCTATCACTCTCCAATGTGTATATAAGTTATGGGATACCAAGAGGTTCCTCAGTGTTTCTCAATTTGACTGTGATACTAGTGCCAGTCAAATGGGGCATTGTCCTAGAGAGATTAAAAAAAACAGAGAGAATCGTCATGGTTCTGCAAACCAAAATGGCAGGTTTCAAATGGGAACAGGAAGTGAGGACTGCGTGTTACTTGTCTCTCTTCACCTTCCCACCACCACCGTTATGTGAAATACAACCAGAATGGCAAAACTAATAAGCTATGTTTGACTAAATGAAGAAGATGGAAAATAAATTATTTTCAAGAAAAAGGGCATTTATTTACCACTTTTTGGAGCAGTAAATAGGGAATGACTGTTGAATTGGATAATAGCTTTCATTAACTCATAATGAATACAATGCAAAAAAAGATAGCATCAGTCTTTATTTTGCAATGTGAAATACTTTAGGTTTGGTCTGGAAATGCTTTCCTTACTTTTATTACTATTTTTTCCACTGCCATCAGTACTACTGTTTACCTTCCACATATGTCCCAAGGTTATATGCAAGATATTATGAAAACAGATTTAAAAAGAGTTACAAAAATAATAGAAGGTGCATTGAAAAATGATATAAAATAAACACCCATGGCAGATTTGTTGTTGTTGTTGTTGTTGTTGTTGTTGTTGTTGTTGTTATATTTTATTAATACAATTTCAGTTATAAGAAATAAAGTGAAGAAAGAGAAAAGAAAGAAAGAGGGAGAAACTAAAAAGTACAATAAAAATTACATTAAGAGAAAAAAGATTTATAATTTAATACATTGTAGTCCGTTATACTTCTATACATTATTATATAAGTAATATTGTTGTCCTAATACACATAGGATTATTAATAACCTTCTATATTCTGTATAAACTCATTCCAAATGTCAATATATTCAATCAAATTCTGTGTCTATAAGCAATCTGTTTATATGTTGCGAATTTTGTCATGTTGTCTAATCCCTCTGAAATTGTTAACTTTTTCCCCGCACAGTCACATTTATACAGTCCGGCGCTTTCTCTTATATGTTTCAAAGGTGTGTTGTGAACTTGTCATATTATAAACTATGTTATATGTTAAGTCAGTGTGCTAATTTTTACATTTTTTTAAAAAAGTAAAGCTTTTGTTTGTACAGTTTTGGAATATTTATAAATTACGCAAATTCTTTAGTAGATTTGAGAACACTGGGTTGTAGTCAACTATCCTTTGCTCAGAGTAAAGCCATTGACATTAATGAACATAAGTTAAGCATGGTGACTGGTTTCATTCGTTGACTACAACCAGGTGTGCCAATTCTAGGGGGCTGAGGTGTCTTTGGCCCCCTCAATATTTGTTGGAAGGAGGCCAGGACCCTTCGATGCTGACAGGATCAAGAAAGCTTGACCTCCTTCAAACGTTGCAATATTGTGTGCCAGGCCACCTCAAATTTGGGGGCAACTTGGCACCTCTGACTACAACCCTGTTGTCAACTACTATCCCATCAACACAGATAAACTACTTTGGTTTCTGTGGAGGACAGGGAAATCTGCGACATGCCATTGAACAGCCAATCCAGCCCTGATCATCTTCAGAAGCATGGTCATCCTGGTTTGTTTAACTTTGACTGGCTTCATTCAGTACTGCAATGTGTTAGCTTTCGTGCTATATATTAAATGCTATTCAGATTTAAATGTTTTGAAAATACA
This sequence comes from Lacerta agilis, assembly GCF_009819535.1. Taxonomy (NCBI): domain Eukaryota; kingdom Metazoa; phylum Chordata; class Lepidosauria; order Squamata; family Lacertidae; genus Lacerta; species Lacerta agilis. The sequence goes on from NC_046322.1 coordinate 32,347,882, forward strand.
AACATGTAAATAAATAAATAGCTGCAAATAGTTGCACTCAGAAATATACTGAAGTATTTAACGAAGGGTCTGTGCAGAATCCAGAAATTGCAAGATTTCTAGTGCTCGACTTAACAAGAAATTGCTGGGGTGGGTGGGTGGGTGGGAAGGATATAGCTAAAGGACACTTCTTGTTTCCTTGTGTCTAATCACAATGCAGCATACATGGAAGCCTTTTGCAAAATAATAATGCTGTGTGTGTCTGTGAGCTTCACAGGGCCGCCCAGTCGACTCCAAGGTACAGAGCTCATGCAAATGAATGTTGCACTCTCAAGTCTTTCTTTTCCTCCCCTTTCTCCTCCTCCTATCACTCTCTGAAAAGAGAAGGGGGGAGCAGAGAGAGAGAAAAGAAAAAAAAACACAGCTCTTCTTTGTGTCTGGGCAGTAGGGTTTACCTTTACCCAAATCACTCCAGCTAAAAGAGGGTTGTGTCTGTATTGAATGACACCTTGTGCAGTGTTTCTGCCAAAAAAGAATTTTACCTCTTCTTTAACACCCCCAACCCCTGGCATCAAATGGCATCAAAGCCATTGTTGTTGTTGTTGTTTATTTATCAGGTTCTTAGGCTCTCAATTCAGACAGTCTAATCTCCTAGATTGGCATGTGTTTAGCAATAATAACACTGTTGCATCTGCATCCATCTCTCTCTCTCTCTCTCTCTCTCTCTCTCTCTCTCTCTCTCTCTCTCTCCCTCTCTCTCACACACACACACTTTACAATATGTAAAACCTTATTTTATCACTGGGTGCCTACATGTCTTTCTTAAATATAGGACCATATATTAAAATTTCTTCATGGGGCATTGCCTCTCTGTCTCTCTCTCTCTCTCTTTCTTTAAAAAATAAATAAGAAGTAGGTTAAGGATGGCATCTCTGTTAACATACAGTTTAAGCAGGGTATTTCCCCCCATCATTATTTCACCTACTAATACTGCCTTACCATACACTTCCGCCTTTGTTAATTTACATAAACATGCATAGGCAATGAATAATGCATCAGACTTACTTGAAATGCAGGGTTTCCAGCTTCCACAGTGCAGGAGTATACACAACAATTTGATTGGCTCTGCTCTGTTTTCATTACCGGCAATTTCTAGGAACACAAAGGAGGTGGGGGGGGGGGGGAGAAGCTGACATGAACGGACAGTATTTATTTCGTGAGAAATATCTGTTGCCTTTTCAAGGCAATTGTGTTGCAAAGTTTTTGTCTTGTGACTGTTGTTCTCTCTCTCTCTCTCCCTCCCCCCCTCTCTCTTTCCCTCCTTGAAAGAACGCATTAAAAGGCCTGCAATTGCTCTTTTGTACATTCTAGTCAGTCAGATCTCTGGTGTGTGGTGTGGTGTGTGGGGTTTTTTTTTTAAAGCTTGCTACTGGATTTGTTCCCTATTTGCATAAACGTGAGCACAAGCTATAAATAAATAAAGAACCATCAGATTTCTTAAGGCTTCTCAATTAAACTGAAAGCAGCAGGGCAATACTGGGAAGAACTGGGAGAAATGATGCGATATTTCAACTTTCAGAATATCGAAAGAAAGTTGCGGGGACAAGTTTTAAAATATTTCTTCCTAAAGGGTTTTTGGTTTGTTTGCCCTCCAAGTGCCAACCCAGTTATTATTATTATTATTGCATGTTGGTAGTTAATAGGGGACACAATTGTAAGGTCGGAATTGTGTGTACATCTCTTGCAATAAAAACTTGTCACCCATCAAACTGAATTCCAGTTCACCAGTGGCTCAACTTTTTTTATTATTTACAAAAACAAGAAATTTGGCATGCAGCTAGAAGCCACAGGATGATTGTAGCATATCATAATAATTGTAGCATATCATAATAATTGTAGCATATCGTAATAATGTTATTGTAGCATATCATAATAATGTTGACCAGGTGCTACATGCATAGACCTGCATGCATGGAGGTCTGCATTATGTGGTTAAGGGCTATAACTCTGTGTTAGAGCATTTGCTCTTCATACAGAAGGACCCAGGTTCAATCCCTAAAATCCCCAAGTAGGGCTGGGAGAGAGGCCCAGTCCAAAACTCTGCCAGTCAGCGTAGGCGACATTGAGCTAAATAGCCCACTGGTCCCACTCTGCAATGTGCCTGTCATTCTAGCTCAGGCTGTGTTACACACTATACCCTTAAAGCACATTCAGAGCACATGCTTTCCCTCAAAGAATTCTGGGCACTGCAGTTTACCCCTCACACAGTTATAATTCCCAGCGGCCCTTAACCTATTACAGTGCCCAGAATTCTACAAGGGAGGAAATATGCTTTGAAACTGCTCTAAAGGCATAGTATGTATTCAGCCTTATTAAAGGGAGGGAGAAAGACCATGCAAATTAAGCCTATGCTAAAAGGGAGTACTTAAAAGTATTATGCTACTATCAATTAGGCTGACATTTACAAATAGCTGCCCCACAACTATCTAATAAAAATTTGGCTCTATCGTGCACCAATGCCGTGGAGGCACTACCAATCCAAATTGAGCAGGGATGTCCCTTTCTGCTTTGCTCTTCACCCACTCTTGGGATCCTTTTGCTGAAATATTGTGAAAGGTTTTCAATATAATGGGCTACTGGAGAGAGGGTGAAGAACATCAGTTGAATATGTCTGCAGATGACTTTGTTCACAATCCTGGAGGAGGCAGAGTTAGCCACACAGTGTCTTAAACTAGAGCTAGAACACTTTGTTCAAGGAGCGGGTCTGAAAACTAACTTTGATAAGTCTAGCATAATGTACTACAACCCTAGTCCCAGACTCCAACTGAAGAGCTGTAAAAAGCTTGGATTTCACCATGATAGGAAGGCATTAGATATCACGGGGCCCGATTTCCTAGAAAGCCACCTCATTTATTTAAATTGAATTTCTGTCCTTTGATTAAAAAGCATGAAGAAAGATGTAACATGACCCGAAACTGAATCTTTCAACAATTGCTAGAATGGCAGCCATGCAAAGGAAGGTTTCTATTGCTGTTTTAGGTCCTCCCCATCTTAATCCATGCAGATTTTTTGAAAAGATGGCAATGTAGAATATATATTTTTGTTTTTCAAGAGAAAACCATGATATTGGCAATGAAAATGTAGTAAAGTACACCAGATAGGGGTTCCTGAATATATCATTATGTTATGATGCATTTCAGGGCAGACCATTGAGCTTTATGATTCTGAAAGCAGAGAAAAACCGGCTAGTGCTAGAATAACACATGACGGGTCAATGGCCCTTTTGGGTTCTTCCTTTTAAAATATGGACACACACATTCCTTAAACAAATTGCTAACCCCTTTACAGAGGCAACATTAATTATATGGAAGTATTGGCAAGCATGACTTTCACCAGTAATCTCTTTGATCCCAACACAGTACCACCCTGGCATGCTGCAAGAGTAATTGAAATGACCCATCTCTACATGGGACCAAAAGGGATACTTTTGATTGAGAGATCTATTTGTTCATGATTCTCTAATTACCCTGGATCAGCTTTGCACCAATATGGGGGACTTACATATGGGGTGGTTACAGGAATACCAGTTCTTTGCTGACTCAAATGTAGAACTGCATGCAACGCAATCGTTGATGGTAGCAAACCCTACTGAACTTGGGACTACATGGTAAAGGAATAGTATTTTAACTTATTATAGCAATTATTGGAGATACACTCCGAACCACTTCTGTGGTTAAAACAAGTTTCAGAACAGGATCTGGGAGTTGATATTGACAAGTATTTGTGGGGAAAAACAACAACATGTGGACAAAAAAAACCAGTCAGGTCAGTCTCAGCAAATTTGAAGGAAACCACATTTAAAAAACACCACCTGCATACTATACAAGGGCCCTGAATAGCTCTCTCATATGTTTCAACAGTTGGTTCAAATTGTTTGTGAGGTTGTAAAGTAAAAGGCATGTATCCTCATCTTTGGTAGCAGTGCCATAAGGTGAAAAGATTCTGACTACCTATTCACCAGGAGCTTTGTTTATTAGACCAATAATTAATAATTACAAGAACATTTGCCAACAGCCGCAGTAGAAATTTGGAGAGCATGAATCTCTGGCTGGTGTCAACCATATTATATCTTCTTCTTTCCCCAAAAAATTTATGCATACTTGCCTATGGTGCCCCAAACAAATAGGTTTTGTTCCTTGTTTTGTTTGCTACATCCAACAGAATATTAAAAAGAGCCAAGCTACACACCCTTGCTTTCAGTATTTTAAACATGAGACAGTCAAATGGTTGGCTTGCTGCAAGTGACATTTTATAATATCCCTCTTAGTTTCCACCTGCTTGGGGATTCTCTACGTGTTCCCCAAACCTGTGTATCAGAACCCCAGTGCCAGCTTCAATTGAGGGGAAGGGGGTACTTCAAGGAAGTGGGGATTTGTAGCTGTCAAAGTCTCATTTGGAAAATCAGCTGGGGAGACGAGCGGCGGCAGAGTGAAAAAGGCAGGCAAATGGTAACTTCTCTGCTCTAGATTCCACATACAGGCACACCAAAGCAATTTGCCTTTATCAAAACTGGCTGTGGGTCATGATGACATACACATTTTGAGTGTGGTGTACACCATTTGTTTGTGTGTTCTGTTTTCACTGCCTAACTATGCTGTCCAACCGGGTGACAGAATAGGAGGGCAGAGTTAAGCTTCTCTGTCTATGCATGTCCATTGCCTTACAAGATGCATGGAGATGGGGAAGGGACCTTCTCCCCACTGGTTCTTTCATTCTTTGTATGGGAATTGAGAAGGCAGGCTGTAATCTCATGTTTAGTAAATAATGCCCTAGAATCCCATGAAGTTGAAAGCACTTCACAAAAATGAGGCATCATTCAGGTGGGAGGGTAAGAATAACTTTCTGCACAGGGGAATGGTAAAGCTTAGAACAGTGCTGTGCATTCTTACCTAGCTGTTACATTTGAGTTCAAAAGCTCATCAGGAGACCAGCCCTGGAAAGAGGATTTCCACCCAAACACGAATATTTGATGTACCATATTCTGTATTTGCTTATGACTGTTGCCTGGGAACCCTTCCTTAATCTCCTCCTCACTCTGCTGGCACTTGTTTTGACCAAGCTGGAGATAATTTATTCACATTCTGTGCCTGCACAGCTTCACACGCTACAGCAATGCTCATCTCTGAATTTATGGACTTATTGTCTTCCTTCGAAGGCCCCGCCTACTGTGACCAGGGCAGTTTCTAATCATATGATAAAAACCAGAGATCCGCAGCTCCCCCCATGTTATTACAGAGCCTGCTCATTTGCAGAAAGCATCCACAGTGCTAGCCACCGCTGTAAGAAAAAAGGGGGCTTATTACCAAGAAGCGAGTGGAGATTTTACATATTTTAAAACCAGCAAGTGATCTGTGACAAAAGTGGGGGGGGGGGAATCAAGGAGTGAGCCCCGCTCTCGCTCTCTTTTCTTTAAGGGAGTTTTACAGTAGCTCTGGGCCACACTGAAAATCTCAGCAGATAAATCTGACACCGGCAGAGTCTCCAGACATAGATTAACAAGGAGCATGAAGTGGGATTAAGATGGGGCGAGCTTGTCACCTGCTGTGATGCTGCAGGTTGTGGCCAATCTAATGCCAGAATTTAAACAAGGAAACAAACTACTCCTGATCCTGTTAAGGAGGGGGGTGGGGGTGGGGAGAGAGAGAGAGAGAGAGAGGCAGAGAAGAAAGAAATGCATGCAAATCTGAAGTTCTCCATATGAGTGCCCCCATGCCCTAGATTTCTTTAGCAGGAGAGCAACACGAACTTGAACAAGGCCCTGGAAAATGTCAGTATCATCTAGTTAATGAATCACTAATTTATTTGCCATTTTCACCTTCTTCTTAAAAAAAAAAAAACTGCTGATGTTTTCAGGTTCTCTCTCCTCCTCAGCAAAAGTGGAATGTGTTGATTACGAAGACCTTAATAGCATCACCCAAGCAGAAAGCTTAAAGATTATATGTTAAATCACGAGCATTTATTGGCCAGTACTGTGCCTTTCCAATATGTATATCTTATTTCTCCATCCTTTGTACAGGAATTGGAAGGGGAATATATTTTCTTTTCATTTTATCATTTTGTTGCAGGTGTCTGGAACACACACAAGCCAAGCTACTCCTTCCCTGTTCAAGACCAGGTCACAAGATCTCATCCTGCTGTCATAGGGGCCACCAAAGAGTTTAAAGTTTTTTTAAAAAAATATTTTTATTATTATTCAAAGCTATTACCTTGCCTTACAGTTCAGGAGCTTCCTTCTGAGGAACTACTTATCTTTTTACAATATTGGAAGTGGCCGACTTTTGAAACATTCTGTGTCCCCTCCTGCCATTTCACACCTCACCGGTAAATCAGGACAAGTTAGTTGCTTGCTGAATCAGTTCCAACTCAAGCTCTATTCAGATGGTTTGGAGGGCACAAAGAATGAATGGAGCTGCTGGCTTTGCACGTGTCCTTTGCATGCTCATCGGAACTTCAGCCGTCATCAGTTTATATGCACATAGAACACACAGAATCTGCACCTGTCCTTCTTTAGGCTCTGCAAATCCAATCTGCATCCTGCAGGCAGTTCTTCAGCATCGCAACCCACCAGAGTTTGCATCTTATCTACATCTGCACTGCTACTTCCACACTGCTAATGTGCTAAACCATGCAGTTGGATTCCATGGGGTAGAAGTGGGTAATAACCACAGGCAAATGGTGAGGTTTGCCTGGGTGAAATGAAAGGGCTGGGACAATAAATCCATGCACTGCTTCCTCTGATTAGCTATGGCGCTGCACTTATGGGTTCAGATGGGGGAGAAATTAGATTCAGTTAGCCTTTACAGGAAAAACTATGAAATTCTCACTTTTCAAAACAATAGAAGAACCAAAAACACAGTCATCCTTTGAAATTCACACTTCTTGATGCAGTTCTCCAACTAAATGGTGTTTATGGAAATGCATATAACAGGTAAAAGTGTGCACAGAAATGCATATATTGGTGGAAATAGCATACATATATGCTATTTGGTTTTTAAACTAAAACATATAATTTTTAAACTAAAAACTGATATAGAAATGTGGGAAACTGAATATATGATTGGGGGAAAAAACAAGAAACAGAGAGAACTGAAATTGACAGATCCTTCCATCCCTACTCATGGGCAGGCATGAACATGCAATAAAAGGTAAAGGATCCCTGGACAGTTAAGTCCAGTCAAATCCCACCACAGTGGTACCTATTTATCTACTTGCACTTTTTTTGGCATGCTTTCAAACTGCTGGGTTGGCAGGAGCTGGGACAGAGCAACGGGAGCTGACCCCATTGCAGTAACTGCCAACCTTCTATCGGCAAGCCCAAGAGGCTCAGTTGTTTAGACCACAGTGCCACTCACGTCCCTTTTTGCATGAACATGCATTGAGGGTGAGTGAACAGTCTCCTCCCAAACTTTGTTACTGAGGGACTGTATCCTGCATTTGAACCCAAGGCTTCCAGCATCCCAAGCCTTCTTTTCCAGTAGGAAACTTAGTGGGTCTTCAAGGGACAGAACTTCTTTGTAAACTTGTTACCAGTTCTGCTGAAACTGGGGGTTCATACAAATGTAGACTGAATGTCTCCAGTATACTACAGCTAATAAGAATCATATCCAATTTGCTGTTGAAGTTGCATGATTTATTTAGTAGTGCAGATCTTTAGTCTTCCCTTGTTCCTGATGTAGGGGTGGAACAGGAATAAACCTGTTCTGGAGGACAGGCACTGCCAGCCAGAGATGGGCTAGGTGACTTGGCTCAGGAGTAGGTGGCTTTGTGTTCTTTAGGACTGGGCTTGTGTGAATTTGTGAGTCCCATGGTGAAACCTGGCAAGAATTTATATATAGCAGGCATCCTTCCAAGGCAGCCAACAAACAGCAAACTTAGTACATCTCCCCGAAATCTTATTGCAGTTGTTTATGGGCCTACTCCAAGGCCAATCCAGAGGAAGTGGCTTGTAGGCTGTGGCTGAAATATGATACGAAAACCCACCAGAAAAAAATACAGCTATTCATCACAATAGCATGCACAAGGGGCAAGAAAGGAGAAAGCGGCAAAGAGAATTTTTAGGGGAACAGATTATTTTTTCTGTTCTGATCCAATTGCCTTTCAGTCCCTTAAAAAGAAGTGCTGCTACATTTAGTCAATTAAATCTAATTTACAAATTTGTGGCAGAGTAAAAAGATATCACTGCCATCATGGTGCATTTCTCTCTGTGTTTAAATGTTAACTGTTTTATCACAAATACTTAAAAATAAACTTGTCCATATTTTACTTGTGTAGCCTGTTTGATGTTTTAGTTGTATAAACTTTGTACTGAGAAATGTCGGTCGAATAAAGTATGTATAGTATAGTAAAATAAACTTGTTGAGTTGCAAGCTCTCAGCCATAGAATGAAATTCCTCTTTTTCCTTCTTTTATTTTCCACAATTTTTCCTGCTCAGACCATGGTGATGGAGGCTCTTTGCTGAAAATAAGGAATATATATGTATTGAGGCATATTAAAGCTGCCTCAAAGCTCAGACTGTCTGATGGGAGCAGCAGGTCTAATTGGCCTAGAAGAAGAAGCCCACATTTAAGGATATCTCATAGGTATCTCATAGAAGTCAAAGATCAGGGCAAGGAGTTCAGAGTTTGGAAGAAACAGAGTTGTCCCCAATGAGTTGACACGCCCACCCACCAAGCTTTGAAAAGTGAGACAAGCTGTCTCCTGAGACTCTTGTGCCTTGCAGGAATGTCAAGTGGGTAGGTATGTACTATGTGGGGAGGATGGATATGTTGCTAGTAGCAGAAGCACTAGGCTTTGTTTTGAGTTATGCATGTGTTTTGCAATAACAAAAAGCTTACTAAGTATTCTGCCAAGATCCTCTGCAATTTTCAAGTGGCTCATGGGGGGAGGGAGTTTGAGAGATGCTGTTTACAGCATGAACACTTAGGTCATAATAAATGTGTTGATCCTTAAGGTATAAAAATGACCCCAAAAAATGTTCAGCAAAGATATAGTTCATCTTGAAAAATGTGCAAGCCTTCACATAATTAAAGGTAGGATTGTTCACAACAGGTAGACATAGTAAACACTAATATTGCCCACCTACCTTTGATAGTAACACCACCCACAAGTAACTAGAGATCAGCCAAAACAGGCAATTACCCCACTCAAGTTTCAAATCCTCTAATTGGCACCTGTATAGATAGAGACACTTTAAAAATACTGAAAACTGAGTTTACAGCTGAGAATAAAATAAATGCAATTAGCACCGGGGAAAACCTGTCGGCAACTTATTCTATGAAGATAATTAAGTGGTCTGATGATGTGTTGAATGATCTTGATAGATTAAACCTCACTTATGACGAAGTTCAGAAGGCAGCATCCAAATGCCATGACGGAAAGACATCCCACGATCTGAAGGAGGGAGGGGATCAGTATGCATGTATACACTCTGCAAGCAGTGAAGTATGGAAGTACCATATCAAATTTGCAAAATGGTTTCAGGGCATCTGGTCATCCAGTTCTTGAAGCAGCTGATGAAAACTCAGTCCCTTTACATATTAGTGATGCACAGGAGCAGGCGGTTGGTGATGCCTCAGCATTGCCCTCCCAATAGTGGTATTGCTGCCACTTACTAGGAAGGTGAAGAGCAAAGTGGCAGTGAAGTTGAGGCTATGTGGACACACCAATGGAGGCAACCCAGTGCTTCCACAGAGGAACTCATGCATCTCCAACCTCACAGCAGCCCTGCTACACACTCAGTAAGTGGCATGGACAACACTTTGGGGAGGGCCGCAGTGCCACCTGCCTCACCACGCCAGCCGATTAAAGGAAGAAATCAAGCACGGAAATCTAAAGGCATGCATGGGAAATGCATAGTGTCTGCAGAAAAAGTGACTAAAAGAAGATACTGGATTGAATGCTAGTTCTGCACACATACACAAAAACACCCCAGCTTTAAATTGAGGATAGTTTGATATGCATTAGCAATAAATGTATGGTATGGTTCAAGTTCTTAAAATTGATGGAAATTAACTGCACAGATAAACATGTGACTAATTAATGATGAACTGCCATGTTGTGTATATTGCATGCCACACCATTCAGAGAGAAAATGCTGAACCACCATGTACCCACAATGGTGTGCAGATCATGTTCTAAGTTGCATATGATCTTCTCACGTTCTGGATGTCACACACCACACTTGTGTATTTTCATATTGTTAATTTTTGACTTATATTGGTTTTGGAGGCAGTCAGACTTCTAATGGTGGGGGACACTCCCCTGGTTGAGAAACACTGCTTTAATGATGGCAGGAGGTTCACTATTAAAAAAGTGAAAATTTCCAAACTCCTTAAGGCCATGCAAGCCTGAAGCTCACCTAGGTGCATTCTTGCACCTAACAACAACAGCAGCAGCAGCAGCAGCAGCAGCAGCAGCAGCAGCAGCAACAATTTTATATGCCACCACAGTCAGATCATTTAAGTACACAGACACAAACCAGTCACTTAAGTATACACACACATTTCACATATAGTTTCACCTGAAAAATACTAGAAGTATGGCCCCAACCTCATGACTGAATACTTTCAAAAGCTGTTTGCCAGAAGAAGAAGAAATGCACTGGGAGAGTGTGTGTTTTGTATGGTTTGGAGTTTCTTCTCTTAGGCAGTTGTAATACATGGTGCTAATGGGCATCACTGCCCAATCACCATCCAGACTCCCATGAAAGTGAATGGAGGATGCAATGTTGCCTGGGCTCTGCTTATGCTCCCTTCCCTCCTATTCCGCACACCCTTGTGCCAGGTCTCCCCTGACTCAGCCTTCCTGAGAAAATTAGAAATAAAGCCAATGATCCTACTGAAAAACACCACCAGGCTGTTAACAGAGGAATGATATTACCATGATGTGTAAATCTACACTTCAAAATTCATTATTAACTTTAATCAGACTTACTCAGGCTCATGACTCTAATGACTCTGGTGACCTTTAAAAAAATGTCAGGCATGTTTGCCAGGTAGATTTTCAGTATTTGAAACATATGCAATTATCATAAAAGTTATGAAGATGGTAGATATTCCTTTTCAGATTATGGTCTAGAGAAGATTGCTTCTTTGAGGTCCTCGTCTTCAGTAGCAATAGCCTGGACCCCACTTGCAAATTCCTGGCTTCTTCCCAACACCTCTATTCAAACTTGTTTTAACAATAATTCTTCAGATGAGCTGATTATGGAGGGGTTTTGCATCCAGACATTTCACATAACATGTTGATACAAGAATTGCCACACTGGATCAGGTTTGTTGCCGCTCTTAACCAAAAAACAAAAAACAAAAACCTGCCTCGGACTGTGATCAGTGGACCTTCTCTGAAAATGTAAGTACCTTGGATTTTGGGACTATTAGCACAGTTTGGCAGTTATAGATTCTTGCTGCTGTGTGAAGTGACAAAGTGATTTCTGTGTGATCTGCATTTTATCTCACTTAGATATTATATATATATATATATATATATATATATATATATATATATATATATTCAAAAATGATATCATTTCCCTGACTTGCTGCTATCCATTTGATCACCTCAGGATTCTCTTACTTCATTTCCACCTCATGTTCCTGCATGTATTCAGTTCCAGCCTCAGTTACACATTGGAAGGCTTGACTGATGTTTATTTGGGGGTATTCCACTCTGGAAATATAGCTATCCTGTTCTAGTTATCTTGTCTGGAGGTAATTCACTCTCAAAATATAAAAATATACTGCTCCAGTTCCTGGGATTATTTCCGGCCCACTCCTCTGATCTTGGCTTTCAGCTCACGTCTTCAGATAACCTCTCAAGAAAGGGGTGTGGAAGAAACCAGAGACCATCTAGTGCACACACACCCTGTCCCAAAACAAAATGATGCCCAGGACCCAACATATCAACCTATCCACCAGAGCTTCATAATTCATATGTGAATTATGTGGTGCCAGTGTGGTGTAGTGGTTAAGAGCCAGTGTGGTGTAGTGGTTAAGAGCAGTAGACTCGTAATCTGGGGAACCGGGTTCGCGTCTCCACTCCTCCACATGCAGCTGCTGGGTGACCTTGGGCTAGTTACACTTCTTTGAAGTCTCTCAGCCCCACTCACCTCACAGAGTGTTTGTTATGGGGGAGGAAGGGAAAGGAGAATGTTAGCCGCTTTGAGACTCCTTCAGGTAGTGATAAAGCAGGGTATCAAATCCAAACTCTTCTTCTTCATACTACAGGGCCTCCTAAGCATTCTTGTGGCACCAGTGTCTTTTTCCTTTTAAGATTGGTGTGATGGTCACTTGCTGGTTAAATATGGTCAAATGCTCCACGAACAGAATGCCACAAGATCAGGGGTACCAACTTGAATACAATATTGGGGGACCCCAAACCACACAATCAATCACATGATGTGGTGCATGCACATCATTTGAATGGAGATGCCCATCAACTTTGGGAGGAGGCAGTCCCCTCAAATCTTTTTTTCTGGTGGAACCTTGGCCCCTTGGAGTTGGCTCCTATGCACAAGACTACCTTTTAATTTAAATATAGTGTTATTCGTTCAGTTAGTGCATTTATACACTGCCTTTCTTCCATCAAGGAATGGGATTCCCACATAGCCTCCCACTTAGGCACAAACCAGACCCAGGTCTGCTTAGCTGAAGCTGCTCATTGGGTGGGGCAAACGGGCTATGCTAGCTTCCTGATGTGAGTTTCTGTTTCTCTCCAGGAGGGAGAAGAGGAGGGAAGAGGTGGGAGGGAGGTGTCAGCACAGTGCCAAAACACACCTGCAGAAGCACCGGATTGGCTCTGCTGGTGCATCTGCATCTTGCTGACCTCCCCACAGCCTTACCTCTCCACCTCCTGACAAGCAACAGTGACCCACCTGCTGGGAAACTAGCGTAGTGGGTCCACCCTATCCAGGTCCAGATTCCATCAATTGGTACCAACCCCAAGGGATGGAAGTCTCATTATTAGAACACTGCCTTGTTATTCCATATGAAAAAGGGTAACTAATTTTTTTTTAATAAATAAAAATAAATGGCAAGCCTTTTTAGAATGTTCAGCAGCCTATTTCTTAGTGACACAAAGAGAAATTGCCTGAGGTATGTCAATTCGAAGCTCCAAGGACAACAAGAGAGGAGAACAGTCAAACTGGAGAGTCATTTACAGGGCAATGTGTTTTTTTCCCCCTTCCCCTACTGAAAACCATGCAGATGGTTGCAAGCTTTGCTATAAACCAGTTCTAACACTCTTGGGTGCAATCTAGCCTTCTGTTTAAGCCCTATGGTTCCATTCCCATGGGCTCCAACAGGATATGTAGGCAGTACTTATTATGCTTGGTCTAGACCTTTTCACACACTTGGATATGACCCTGCTTCTTTCTCCCCAAGTTATTAAAATTGGTGACCTGAAATCATAATAGTGCCGAGTGAGATGCATTTTCATCAAGCCCCAACAATAGGAAAAGGGATGGAGGGAAGGGAAGATTTAGGGAATGAAGTTATAAAAACAAAAGCATAAAATATTATTTTCTGTTGAAGCTCGGCTTGTTGGTTTTGGAAGAAATGGCTTATCCCAGAAGTTATTAAAACTATTGCTCTCCTGAGGAGTGGCTGAGGTAGCACTGTAGAAGCAGTGTAAATTGACTCTTGCAACGTGTCATTCCAACAGCGATGCTGGGAATCTTGCTTTAAAAATATGCTATCAAGGATAATCTATGCCACCTACTTCATGCAGGGCCATAGGTACATACTTTGGGAATAATTCGTAGGTTATAAAATTGGCAAACATGTCTGCTCTGCAGAGTCAATATTTCTCTATGCTCAGTGCTTAGTAAAATTTGCAGAATGATCAGGATGCAATTACTCTTGTATGTGTTTTATTGGCATTTATTTATCTCGCATCACTTTTAGATCAGAGTTCCCGATAGGCATCTAGTTGTGCTCAGATGGAGAAGGTAGAAATGTTCTAAAGAGCCAATATGTTGGTCCTGCTTCTGTTCCACCTTCCTACCATCAAGGACTTGTGATTATTTAATTTGATCCATGACAGAAAAATACCATAGAAAATCACAAGGAGGAGTGATGGAAGCTTAACTCAGATTTTGTTGGATTTTGGATTCCTCACTCAGCATGATATAACTGCTAAAATGTGCTGATTCCATTTCCTAGGAAGATGGTTTCTTCTGCCATGCAGACCAGCTTATTATGTCCACAAAGCCAATGTCTAAAATAAAACTCACTCACCAATCCAAATTCAAAAGTGAATTTGAGAATGAACACTGGTGGAGTTTGGTAAGTATTGAACACATTAATTGTTCAAGAAATGAAAAGGATACAGGGTGTTATCTTAAAAATGCACAATAATATTCTCAATCTAATATGTCTTCATGTCATCCAGGTTTTGCACATTTTGGCACAAACACACACAGAGTGAGATGGCTGCCTCAGGTGGTAGATGCTGGGGGATGGGGAACAGTGGTGAGGTGATGGGAGCATGGAGCTGTGTGTGTTTCTTTTGTGGCTTGCTCTGATCCTTCCCAACTAGCCTCCTGCTCTAAGGTGCAGAGGAGGATGCTGTCCCATTGCCAGTGCTGAAGTGCAATTCAACTGCTAGTTCAGTTGGCTCTTCTTTGTGGATCAGGGAGTAGGGTACCATCTTCTACTTAATCTCAGCCAGCAAAATATATTGGACCAGCACAGAACACAAATGGACACAATTCCCTGGAAATTCCTCCTCTGCAAGCACTAATGGAGTGAACGGAAGTAGCACAACAGAACAACTATGAAATCAAGCTCAGCCAAATGGTCCAAATATTGTCACCTGTTGTCCAGAACAACACAGCTCATTTGTCTCCATTGCTAATCTGTTTTGACTACATTATCAATCAAAATTATTAAGGTATTGACTTTCATTTTTATATGCTTCCTCTTCCACAACTGATACAGGGCTCTGTCCGTCATGGGAAGAAAGCCTTTACAAACCATTGTCCAGACACAGTAAATTTGTTCTTATGACTACTGTGTTTTCTAAATGTCCTTAAAGCTGAAATGTATTGGACTATATATGTCACCGAAATGGTCTGCTTGCCTCTGAAATCTTTATAAATCCTTTAAAAGCAAGTTTGTTCCAACCTTGGCTTTTAAGTTATAGCCTGACAAAGCAAATACAAACCAGGTTCTTGGAGCTGAAAAATAAATGTTAGCTATGCCACAATGAATGGAGCATCACATTTCATGTGTTTTTATTTTTGTGCTCTTTACGGGTCTTGTGCAGCACCACTATTGGTTTCCTGATGGCACCATAGAATTTTAATAGTCCCAATTTCAGGCACAATTTGTTTTGTGTTGACGTGTCAGCCCTATTTTAATGGGGGTAAAGCCATGCAACTAGTCAGGTGCAAAACAGCTTAGGGTGTGAAATCTAAGTGAGTGGAAATTACTTTGACAGACAATCACTTACATGGACATATGCACTAATTCTGGTAAATATACATTTCTGTTTTTTGAAAAGAACAAATACAACACTTTTGTGCTCACTAAGGCATCCAGCATAATATTAGTACAAAAAAGCACATAATGGTAAATGTAAAGGACCCCTGGGCAGTTAAGTCAAGTCAAAGGCAACTATGGGGTGTGGCACTCATCTTGCTTTCAGGCCACGGAAGCCGTCGTTTGTCCACAGACAGCTTTCCTGGTCATGTGGTCAGCATGACTAAACCTCCTCTGGCACAATGGAACACTGTGACGGAAGCTAGAACACATGGAAATGCTGTTTAACTTTCCACCACAGCAGTACCTATTTATCTACTTGCACTGGCATACTTTCGAACTGCTGGGTTGGCAGGAACTGGGACAAAGCAACAGCAGCTTACCCCATTGCGCAGGTTTGAACTGCCGACCTTCTGATCAGCAAGCCCAAGAGGCTCAGTGGTTTTAGACCACAGCGCCACCCACATATTGGAATAACAAAAAGTAACCGAAAAGAGCAGCACACCATGAAGAAGAGCTACTAAGAGGATACTCACTGTGGTCCTAGAGATATAAATGAGACATCAAATAAAATCATAACGTAATAGTGGCATGTTGCCAATTTTCCAAATTTGACAGTTACTGAGGCAGGTGCCTTTGAGATCTGCCATACTATGGCTGTGATGCCACAGAAGCCTTAAAGAGCTCCCAGAACTTGATTATATTGAAATAACTGATGAAATTGCTATGGTATCATCTCATCATACTCAGGATATGGGGGCATTCATCACAACCTGTGCTGTGTGTATCCCCTTGTAGTTAAATCACAGGAAAATAGCAACAGATTTGGCCTTCTCATAAATACAGTAAGTTGTGGGGAGGATTCAGCATGTGACTCCTTTGTTCTAAAAAAATTGGACCCTTCAGCTAACATTTCATAGGGTGAACCAGTGTTTAAACAGGTCTTCTATCACCACATACAGCCCCTAAGTTAGAATATATGACACCTATATTAAAGTGATTTGAAAAATGAAATGTGTAGGGTGGGAACCTGTGGCTCTCCAGGTGTTACTCAACTTCAGCTCCCATCAATCCCAGTCAGCATGGCTAATGGTCAGGGATGATGGGACCAGTAACCCAACATCTTGAAGGCCACAGGTTCCCCATCCATGGTGCTAATTGTCCCATCAAAGTACTTCATCATTGAAACTGGGCCTGCGTCCCCACTATTAACTCTCTGCCTTTTTAAAGCAGAAAAAATATAATGGTTAGTAGTAACAACCTGTCCCCACCCTCCTTGTAAAGTTTATTCAGGGCTCCCAAAGAAGGGAGAGAATGAGAAGTATCTACTCACTTCTATGAAGTCGCCCCCCCCCCCCCCCGGCCGCCCTTTCCTCCTCATGGCCCTTGGAATGGAATACGTATATTCAGAAAGAGGAGCTAAAATGGAAAGTGGAACAAGTTAAAATGAACTCCCAATTTTTATTTTGTAAAACTTAGTCCTGTCCTGCCCCTCCATATGATTTCACATGAGATGACAAATAACTACCATAGAACACATATTTTGGGGTTTTTTTATATCACAGAATATGATCCACTTTATTAACTGACCTGCAATGTTACCAGTAATGAGTGGTTAAAAATACTTGTATAAAAGAATTATTTTTTTTTTCTAATAGCACTTGGACTGAGTGATGTTGGCACATCTGTGAGATTAATGGTATCATGCTTCAGTGCTTATGCATGATAAAATTCTGTCAGCACAGTCACAGAATAGGTGAACCAAAAATCGGAAGGATCTAATGGCAGACTCCCTAAGCAGTGGCAACATTACTATGCCCCAAGAGTCCCCACTGATAGTTTAAACCACCGCCCTCAGGTAATTTGTACACCAAGACACTTGAAATTACATGTTTGGGGCCACAATCTCTGCAACTAATTTAATTTTCTTCAGGGCCACCCTGGTCTGGTGTAGAATAAAATATTAAGGCTGAGACTGAAATGTGAATAATGCTGATTTGTCACAGGCCAGGCTCAAAGCACATTATTGCTTTTGACTGAAGTACAGAACCGCCTCTTTCCTTGCTGTCTCGCTTCTGCCATCAAGAAGAACTATATAGCAGCCTCTGTTTCTTCTCCTGAGAGTTTGTGGACATGCTTTCCAGTTCAGCCCTTGCCTATCTACCATCTATGGCTGTATCAGTAAAGAAATTGCTGTCTTTCTGTACATAAACATTTCTGGCATACCAGCAAGCCTCATTCCTCATGGTAGTTTCTTTGGAGGGAGCGGTGGGAGGTTCCAGTAGGGGGTCTTGCCAGTTCTGGAAAGGGTTACACTCCCTTTGAAAGAGCAAGTTTGGAGTTGGGGAGGATTTTTGGATTCATCTTTGTCACTGGAGGCTCAGGTAGCCTCTGCGGCTACAAGCACCTTTTATCAACACTATTATTGCAATGTGATCTATGTGGGGACAGACTATTGCCAGCACATAATTCTGGTGCTCGAGAGGTTGCACTAACTGCTGCTATGCTACCAGGCCTGGTTCAAAGATCTTGATTTAATTCACAAGGTCATTAACAACTTGGGTCAAGGAAACCTGTGAGCCTGATCCCTTATACCTGTGCTTGGTCACTGAGTTCTTTGGGGGAGTCAGAGTTAGTGGTCCTCAGTGGCCCTGGTGTACAGCTCATGTCCACAAGGATTCAGAATGGTGGGCTCCATTCAGGGGAGTCTTTAGCATATGCGCCGCCGGGGTGCAAAGATCCACCCAGCGCCCCCAAATTTAGTTTAGCCCCCCAAAATTTTATTATGCTTATGTCAGACACCACACTTACGCCTTATCTCTTGTTTATGAAAGAAGGGAGGAAAAAGAAACAAACTTTTTTATTTGCTCATTTATTTACAATACACTTACTGTATACTCGTTGAGTCTGATAAGCGCCGCTGTTGTGAATGACGTCACAAGTGCTGCCGCTGGTGCGGCATGTAAATGAGCACACAAAGTCGAAAGTCCAGTAGTGAAAGAGTAGGTATACATTTCGGTAATACCTAGGTATATACTGTATGTATTTTGTTTTTCTAGCTTGATCAAAATTATTTATTATTTCATAACAGGTAGATAGTTAAGAGCTTAGGCGGCTTCAGCAGTGGGTGCCTGGAGCCCCCCCCAGAACTCTGCAGCTGGGTGCCCTGCATCCCTTGCACCCCCGGGTAAAGACGGCTCCATTTTGTGGATCACCCCCCATTCTAGTTGAGGTCAGACAGCCTCTTCCCCATTAAAATTCTTGAAGACTAAAAAGAATTCTTGAAGACTAAAAATATCAGGAGGTGTATTTTTTTTTTTTAAATTGTATTCTGATTTCATAGTTTTACCTCATCTTTAGTCTTACTGTATACAATTTATATATTTCAAACAAAAATATTATTGAAAACTGATGTAAATTGTGCTGCTATCCCCTCCCCCCAGTTCAAAGCCCAGTTTGGTGCTTTAGAATGGGCTCCTATTTGGTTCATATTCTTCCTGGGCATGGGGAGCATTGCAGACCCTTCAAGTGTCCCTATTTTCCAGGGACATCCCTGATTTAGAGGAGCCTTCTCAGTTTCTGAATCCGGAATGTCCAATGTCCAGCTTTTCCTTAGGATGTCCCTATTTTCATTGGAGAAATGTTGGAGGGTATGGAGTTATCCAACCCCTGAGCCGTCTGAAGGCAATCCTGTATAGGGATTTTTTTTAATGTTTAATGTTTTATTATGTTTATATATATGTTGGAAGCTGCCCAGAGTGCTGGGACAACCCAATAAGATGTGTGGGGTTTAAATAGTAAAATTATCATTATGGAATGGGGCATCTCTATTTTCATTGGAGAAATGTTGGAGGGTATGGCATTGAGGGGCTTCATCTTAAACTCCAAGACTGAACCAATATTTGAAAACTGAAGTTTCAGTCCTCTCACAGATTTGTACTGGGAAAGCAAAACAGCCATAACTTTGGGTTTCTCCTCCACATAGGTGCATGAAACCTGCTGACATATTAGCCCCCAATTGACCCTGCCAAAATTCAGACAAGTAGATCTAAGGGTCTGTCTGTCTGTCTGTTTTTCAAAGCACCCATTTTCCCTCACAACAGCTACTACTTTTTTGTAAGATGGCATTGCAAACAAACCTAACCGAAAACAACTTGGCCCCAAATTAAAAATCCATAGAAGTTGGTTGCCATCCTGCATTTTTGAAATAGCAGAATTGAGTTTACTGTTAACATATGTAACACTTTAATTGCTTAATCTCTTTAAGGTAACTAAACTAATTGATATTGATTGAGGGAGGATACAGCTTTAAACAAAATGCACAAAAACCGCCACTATGGGCAAAGTGAGGTGTGGGTGTGGGTTAAGTGAAGTGTCACTGGCTAAGTAACTATTCTAACTGAAGACTAAAAGTGATTGTAACTAAGGAGCAAACAAGTGACAACAACCTTTTTATATAATAAAATGTCTTGGGAAGAATGAAAAAGTACTGGGAGAAAACAAGTAGGTAGATAGGCTGGGTTAAGCATATATAAAGGACAAACTGAATTAAAACGACACTTACCAACTCTTTGTAATGTTCAGAGAACTGGATTGCGAAGAAGGGCACTGGGACAAAGGTTGAAAGCAGGTCCCTGTAAGAGTTCATCAACACATCCGAGCAAGAGAAGCAAAGTACTGAATCAAAATGTGGTATGAATGGAATAGACTCACCACTATGCAATAGAGACGATAGGAATATCTTTCCTTCTACTGTACTTGGAGAAGCTAAAGGACTTGCTCTGAGAACAATAACAAGAGATCAGTGGCAATTATATGTTTGCTTACAGAAAATATTTCAAAACATTCCACAAACGCTTAAGTACAAGCAAAGCTGCAAGAACAAAAGATGGTCATAATAACATTAATAATGGTGGTTTATACTCTACCTTTCATCATTATAAAAAGAATATCATCTTCAGGGAATGGATGTGAATAGCCCTATTTATTATACTCTTAAAGTAGTCTAAAACAATTCAAGGTAATTATCCTTGCGATTTTATGTGCCCCTCTTTTGACACTTGTACTATGTCTCAGTATTGCCATTTCCTTTCTACAGTCTTCTTATTTACTGGACTTCTCGAATGCAAGAAATAAAACAAAATCTGAAGTGGAAAAGAAGTTGAGATTACTATCATTCTGTGACTAAGACTCTCTCATTAAAATAGGGTGGGGCAGAAATCAAGTTTGCAGTAGTAGTAGTAGTAGTAGTAGTAGTAGTTGTAGTAGTAGTAGTTAAACCAGCCTTTTCCTCCAACCAATTTTAAATACAGAAATTAAAGGTGCCCAGCATCACATAATAAAATGGATATGAGTGGCTGCTATTAATCCTTTTGAAAGCAAAGAAATGCAAATCTAAATACCCAGATGGGTGGGGCATTATTATTATTATTATTATTATTATTATTATTATTATTATTATTATTATTATTATTATTAGTGATTGCATATGTACTGGAACACCATAGCTGAAATCCTGCCATGTTGATGTATTGCTATGATGAGCATTAATGCAGCAGAGTAGGATGTGGGTGGTGCTGTGGTCTAAACCACCTAGCCTCTTGGGCTTGCTGATCGTAAGGTTGGTGGTTCAAATCTGCACGATGGGGTGAGCTCGTTGCTTTGTCCTGGCTCCTGCCAACCTGGCAGTTCAAAAACATATCAGTGCAAGTAGATAAAAAGGTACCGCTGCAGTGAGAAGGTAAGCAGTGTGAATAGAAAGAGAACCTACCCAAGTGATGCTGGCACAAACCCCCACACATACACTAAATAAAGGCTTTACCACCTCACACCTTGTTTCCCGCCCCCCTCTTTTCTTTCCAACCCTATACTGCGTATAACACCAATGTCTCACCACATATGTAACCGATCTGTATAAAACACAACCTGAAGAAAGAGACAATGCATGTGCTTTTTGTTGAAAATCTTTAATAAAAATACTTTTTAAAAAAAAGAGATCTCTTATAATAACCATGCATTAGCACGATGGTTTCTACTAGCAGAAAGGTTTTTGAAACATTGGTCAGGGATGGTCCATTTAAACAGCCAAGTGCTGAACTGTGCTTGTTACACCGTGTGCTCCTGCAAAGAAAAGTTCTCCCTACCAAGCATGAGTTAGGCTTCCTTTGAGAGATTACCTTTTTCTCAGCCATTTGATACCCAGAAAAAAATCCTTTTTTGATTTTTCTATTCGCTCATGTGCCTGGGGTTTCGTTGTACCAACATCAATTGCAGGTGGGTAGCCGTGTTGGTCTGCCATAGTCGAAACAAAATAGAAAATTCTTTTCAGTAGCACCTTAGAGACCAACTGTGTTTGTTCTTGGTATGAGCTTTCGTGTGCATGCACACTTCTTCAGATACACTGAAACAGAAGTCACCAGATCCTTAAATATAGTGAGGGAGTGGGGAGGGGTATTACTCAGAAGGGTGGTGGGAATGGGAATCAGCTGATAGGTGTGGAAAACCTGCTGACGACTCTTAATGGCTGCAATTAGTCTTGCAGGGAAAGGCAAGGGGTGAGATGGCTAAAGATAGCTTTGTTATGTATAATGAGATAAGAATCCAATATCTTTGTTCAGGCCAGGTTTCTCCATGGTTCTAAGTTTGGTGATTAGTTGCAATTCAGCCACTTCTCTTTCTTGAGATTTCTTTTTACACTGCTATATTCTTCTCTTAGCACTTGAACCTGAAGCACACTGGTCTTCAGAAAGCATTTCTCTCTATGCTCTAGAAAATATATTATCTTCTTGTCCCTGAACTCTTGGTGTCTGTGCATCCTAGAGTTCTGTTTCTGTTATAAACCATTTAAAACTAGGCATTGTATAAAGTTATTTCAATATGGCCCTGACCAAAACCTCTAACAAATAATTTAAGATTAAAAATAGAGAGCAATAAAAAAAAAATAGAGAGCAATGGGAAAAAAACAAAGAAGGGAAAAGCCTGAGAGTAAAATTAAATATTTACCAGGTAGGGCAATTAAGAAAAAAATGATGCGAATGAGACAGTCTTGTTTAGGAAGCTAAATGTACATAAAGAATGAAGAGAGCAAGGGGAAGAAGGAAGAAGGAAGGTATGGAGAAGCTGATGCATTTAAAACTATAACTGAATAAAAATATTTTGAATGGAAGTTGGAGGGACAAGATAACCAATGGAGATGGGTTGCCATGTCACTCTCACTTCCTCAAGTTCCCCTCTTGCTTTCCCCCAATGTTCTGGTCATTCTCCTCCTAATGTATGTTACTCTTTCCCTTGGTTTT
Source organism: Lacerta agilis (assembly GCF_009819535.1). Taxonomy (NCBI): domain Eukaryota; kingdom Metazoa; phylum Chordata; class Lepidosauria; order Squamata; family Lacertidae; genus Lacerta; species Lacerta agilis. The sequence continues at coordinate 32,370,696 of NC_046322.1, forward strand.
ATTTCTCTGCCTACAAATCATAAATCATTAAGGACTCTCTGTTCTCTTCCTTTTCCTCCATCGCCTCCTGTTTCTTCAATAATAATAATTCTGGTTTTGGCTTCTGCTAAGGCTACCACGTGCTCTTTCTTCCTTGCTCCTTCTCTTTATCCTCCTCAGTTTTTACCCTCTCCATATCTACTTGGATAGAAAGGGAGTTCAGATGTTTTGTGGCTTCTCTGTTATTAAGTCTTCTGACCAAACACTGTTTCACTACTTCTGTTACTACACTCATGGCCTCTGAGAAACACGTTTTGGAATCAAGAGAAAGGGACAATACTGTATGTATCAAAATAATGATACAACGAGAACTGGAAACTGGCCAGCAGAGTGCAAAAGAGCCAACAAATGAAAAGAGAGTCAGTTTGCAGCAAGATATAATGCATGATTTGAGACATATTTTCAAAACAGACCCAGAATTGGAATTATATGAGACAATTGAGAACTGGAGGAAGGGATGTGGGCATGTTGTCTGAAAATTGCATTAAGAACACCCAGAGCAAGCACAAACACACACAAAAGTAGTCAGACCATTCCAAGTGCAGACAGTGTGTGAACACTGATGGCAAAAATCATTTAAAAGGAATAGCAAATCAATCAAAATCTGAATTTTACAAACCTTTAAGAGTTCAGCAGAGAATGCAGTTGCAGAAGAAGAAAGGCAGTGTCAAATATACCTGGATGAAAAACTTGAAAGAACCATTAATCTTTGCATAGATTAAAAGTTTCATTTTCAGTTCATTCTCTTTCATCCCCCTGGTGAAAATAATTTTTGAACCCACGCACTAGGTTGCATGCTCCTCACATCCTCCGTGCAAAAACTATTTTAGGACACCACCAGTGGATTGGTGTTGCTTAAGGTGTGAGTGATCAATGTATATGGTTATAGGGAGCATACGACATTCTTTCTACAACAGCTTCGCTGGCTACTGGTATGTTTCCAGGCATAATTCCAGGCACAATTCAAAGTGCTGGTTATAACCTATAAAATCCTACACAGCTTAGGTCCAAGCTATCTGAAGGACAATATTCCTTTATAGAAACCTTCCTGGGTTTTGAGGGGAGGCCTTTCTTTTAGTCCCACCACCCTCACAGGCACCCTCACAGGTGGGGGACATGGGATACAGCCTTCTTGGTGGCTTCCCACAGACTTTGAAATTCCCTCCCTGGAGAAGCTAGACTGGTTCCCTCCTTGTCCTTCTGCCGGAATGTGAATACTTCCTTATTCCAACAGGCATTTGGGAAACTGACTGTTTTTAATGAAAGTGCTGGTGCTGTGGTGTTTTTATTGTAATTATTTGCACAATTTTCATAGATTTTTTAGAGTGGTGCATGCCACATCAATTTCTGAGTGGTGCAAGATTCCAGGGGTTCCAGGTTTCATGTTTCCTTTAGGAAATGAGGCACAGCTGAGACAGTGGTGTCTTTATTATATATGGTTTATTCACACATACATACAATCTGAATGTGCAGGTAATGTAAAAGTGCAGGACCCCTGCATGGTTAAGTCCAGTCAAATTCGACTATAGGGTGCAGCGCTCATCTCTGCTTTCAGACTGAGGGAGGCGGTGTTTTCTGCAGACAACTTTTCTGGGTCATGTGACCCTCATAACTAAACCACTTCTGGCACACGGCGCACCGTGATGGAAGCCAGAGAGCACAGAGACACCATTTACCTTCCTGCTGCAGTGGTACCTAGTTATCTACTCACACTGGTATGCTTTTGAACTGCTAGGTTGGCAGGAGTTGAGACAGAGCAACGGGAGCTCACCCCCTTGCATCCCCTTACCTGAGTGAGATTAAGGTCTGTCTTTGGAGTCATTAAAAGTTAAATGGCAAAATTGTCACAAGCTGCATCCACACTGCAGTTTATTCCATTTCCCCGATGTTTTCCTAACTGCTAATTTCCACATTGTAGTTGAACTTCCAGAAAACTAATGGAATATAGTACATTTTTGTCACTCATTTCCATGTTATTTCATTTCAAAACAAATTGGTTTGTAGGCCCCTGAACCCAGAAAATTGTGGGAGCAAAGTGATGAAATTTGAGGCTGTATACTGGCATACAATGCTTTCCTACTGTTTTCATGAGAAATCATGGAGCAACAGAAGCACACATGTACAGAAAGGGTGGGGATTAGTGACACTGTCCAATGAAATTTAGCATGACATCTCAGTATATCAGTAAAAAATCCACAGTTCCAACAGGTACCGAAGTGTGAAAGGAACTTTAGAAAACGGAGCAGAAGCACTAACTAGCATTATAATCAGGAAAATGAATGCAACACCTGAATACACTTCCTGGTTACGTTACACATTTTTATTGCAATTTCTTAATATATTATCTCACATTGACTATAGCAGTATTATCAGCAAGGGGCATTGTCAAACACTTGGCAGGTCGCAAGCTGATGAGCTACACTGGACATGTTAGCTCACAGTTTGTAGAAGCCTGAAAAAGGTATTCCTGAAGAACAAGTGTGTGAGATGGGGCTTAACTATCACCAGAAAAGTAGAAACAATCATCCCCCCCTGGAAGGGCAAAAGACATAAATTTGCATAAGCTTTGCATGTGCTAATTTCTATGGAAATTTAGAGACAATTGCTATCATTTAAATAGAAAGACAATAGTGAGGAAGACTGTGACCAGGTGTTAACTCATGGTGGGCAACTTCAAGTCTCTCTCTTTCTCTTTGAATATATTTTATTGAAATTTGGAAGAAAGTACAAATATTAATATCAGGTATCTTTATATCAAGACTAAAAAACTAATCTCAATAAAAACACAGATCAGAAAGAAAAAAAGAAAGAAAAACAATATGAAGAAAAAGAATGAAAGAAAAGAAGAAGAGAAAAGAACTACTGATCCTTCATCTGTTGCCTATATGTAGAAAATCATTCTATTCTCCCTTCTCAATGTTTAAGCATGGCTTTGACCAGACAACTCCTCAAAGACAGGACTGCTTCCTCAAGTAAAGAACTGTCCACTGCAAAGGAGGATACATGTTCACCCTAGATAAAGGGAATCTGACATGCGCATACTAAGCAGACAATCACACATTCCCTAGCACAACATTACCATATTTTGCATGTGCCTGTTGTGCAACAAATACATTTTCCCCATTGTTCACAGAATGTTGATTAAGATAAACAAAAGACCTTTTGATTTTGGATGGCTTCTTATAGGAATGATCAAGGTGATGACAGGCTGAGCGAAAGAAACCTTTAAACAATATCCTATCCAATCCTATCCAATCCAATCCAATCCAAATCATTATTATGGTCATAGACCAACATAAGATAAAATAATAGTATCCTTTCAAATCATACATGTTACTTTCTATTGGCTTCCTTTTGCCTCAGGCTGTACATTTACTCAGTGTAAATTCAAATTGCTTTTAACTCCCAAATTAGGAGGCAAAGCAGAAATCGTGTGTGCTATTCCATGTCTAGCAGTTAGTGCAGAAATTAAAACAGATGCAAGGTGATGGATATAGAAAACAATGTTGCCATGCATTTTCCACTTTGCCATTCCTTGTGTTACAATTGCCTAATTGTTCATAAGCTGCACAAAAGAAATGCCTTTTATTATTTTTTTCCCAGGCACTTAAAGATGACTTAAGTGTCACTTAGTCAATTGAGGGAACAAAGAAGTCAATTTATGTATCAGGTTATTCTCTCCCCCACCCAGGTTCTTTGAAATTATTTACTTTATTGGTTTAGTGAGTCTTGAAAGGTGAGGGATTGACAGGACTATACTGTAGAAATATTTCACCCATTCAGGTCACACACACACACACACACACACACACACACACCTTTGCTAAAACTGGAACTAAAGTAGTAAGACTTTGTCAGCCTCTCTCTTAGTTATTTAACTTTAAAACTGTTTCTTTTTTGGAGGCAGGGAAAGAAATACAGGTGCCATTTCAGTGTATTTATGTGAGCATTATAAATCAACAATTTATTAAACACATAGCAATTGCACCATATTTTGGAGTGGTGGAGGCAATAGAATAATTGAAATAGATATATGCTACTTCCAAGGTCAGAGGCAGTGTCCCTTTGAATATTAGTTGTTGGGCAACACAAATGGGAAAGAGCTGTTGTCCTCATGTCTTGCTTTTTGGATTCCCACCAGCATCTGCTTGGTCACTGTGGAATACAGAATGCTAGACTAGATGGGCCTTTGATCTGATCCAGCAGGGCTCTTATGGTCTTATGACAATAGAATTTTGAGTTGAAGAAGAGGTAGTTTTAAGGTTCAGTTCTGCAGTTAATAATGAATTTGAACATCTGAGCTTAGAGCTGCACAGTAACTTCAAAAGGGGGCCATATTCAAACATAGCAGCATTGTGTGCTTCAACTGTATGGGCCTAATAATCACACTTAACTCTGTGTTTGATCTTCTCTAGGATATGTAGAGGCCGCTACCTGCAGAGGAGGAATTCATCTGGTGCAGTTTTTGCACTGGAGTGGCCTGATTTGACAGTCCCCAACTTGCTTGCAGATAGGAACACAACTTCCAGTTGAATTACGCACATTGAAAAACATGCATTTTACATAAAGGTGTACATCTCATGTAAAAGTGCATACATATAAAATGTTCACAGGAGAGGCATGAAGAGTGTGGAGAAGTTAGCACAGTCTCAGATTGCTTGGGAAAGACCCTGGAGACAGGGGACTTAGGCAGCTGCAGGGAGACAGGGATCTTCTGCCTCAGCAACTGCTTTATGAGGGCAAGACTTTCTGGAGATGAGTTGCTCTGCTCCTTAGGGCTGACACTCGTGTGAAGGTCCTCTTTTTGCTAATAAAGAACTAACTCCAACTGAAGTGGTTTACTTCTGACTCACTCCTTCTTTGACCTTGACTGCCCCCGCCATTGATAACCATGAAGGCTATTGTATCCAAAGCTCTGCCTCTTAATCTCTAGCCAGTGTTCTGTTTCTTGTTTACAGTGATTCGAGAGGGTCATAGAAAGTTGGGCGTAGCTTTGAATGAGAGACAATATGGGGATGAGGAAAACCCCTCCACAGTTTAAATGTGTTTTAATTCTTTGCCTATGCACACATCCCTTGGGTCCACAGTTCTGTCCTGTCTTTGGTCGCCTTGATTCCCTTCCACTTATTTCTACCACTTATGTTTTTCTTCTTCATCATCACACATACATGGTAGGGTTGCCATATTTTGATGAGCAAAAAAGAGGACACATTTACTGAGTTCTACTTTTAACTATCAATCACTATGATGACTCTACTCATGAAAAAGAGGGTGTGTCCTGGAAAAAGAGGACATATGGCAACCCTACTATTGGCAGATATAAGCTGCTTCTTCTGCCACTGCAGTCTATAAAGAAGTGTGCTAGCTATGTCCTAAGGGTAGCTGCAGAAATCACAACGAATTTCCACCAGCCAAATGAAAAAGTTCTTCACACCTATCAGAATGGCCATATGTCATCTGTAGGATCATAGAATCCTAGAGTTGGAAGAGACCACAAGGGCCATCCAGTCCAACCCCCTGCCAAGCAGGAAACACCATCAAAGCATTCATGACAGATGGCTGTCAGCCTCCGCTTAAAGACCTCCAAAGAAGGAGACTCCACCACACTCTTTGGCAGCAAATTCCACTGTCGAACAGCTCTTACTGTCAGGAAGTTCTTCCTAATGTTTAGGTGGAATCTTCTTTCTTGTAGTTTGAATCCATTGCTCCGTGTCCGCTCCATGTCCGCGAGGAGGATCAGAGGCACCATGTCTCAATACCAGTCTCTGTTGCGATCTTCTGGAGAGGGAAAAACTTAAACACGATGCAGAGTTCCCAAAAAATAGACCAAAGGCAATTGTACTTCATCCAGCAGAGCTTTACTGCTACTGAAGGCAAATGAGCATAACGGTCACAAATCCAGTACAATCAGGATTGGCACAGTGCATAAAAAATCCAGTTGCAGCACTTACAATAAAACTTACAATACTTATAATAAGACTATAGCATACAGAACAGAACACCAAAACAAAGAGATAGAAAGAGAAAGTAAGTGAAACCCAGGCTCCTCCTGGTCTTACTATTCTAGTCAGCATGACCTTGACAGAAAGATAACAGAACCAGTTTAAACCAGCTGTACTCAGCTTCTCAGAAGGAATAACCTAAACAAGAACCTTCCAGAACACTCTTGAACCAAGCAGAACAGGAAAGATCTTGACATATCAGATCAATACTTTCTGTACCAAGAAATGCAAACTGACAGTCTCTGGGGGACAACTGTAGGAGAGAGCTGTTGCACTCATTTCTGGCTTATGGGCTTCAAGGAGGCATCTGTTTGGCCACTTTGGGGGAACAGGGTGCTGGACTAGATAAGATTGTAGTCTGATTCAGTAGGGCTCTTCTGGGGTACTTGTGAATTGCTGCTTCCTCCTCCTTTATGAGGTTCCAATACCATTTGAAGAGGTGAAGCGTATTTTCTCTACCAGGTGGGGAAAAGCAGCTTGACTGAAAGGGATTTGTAACAGAGAAGTGGCAGCAGTTGGAATGGTCAAACATTCCTTCCTACCACTTCTTCAATGCAAACACCCTTCCCAAAGTTGCTTTTTCCTTGTGTAGAAGTCATCCAGGTACACACAATTCTGTGAAGTGTTTCCAGATGCCAACAGATGGCAGTAGAAATAACTGGAAACTAAATGTGCAGGTTTTAAAAGTAGCAAAATAGAACACAGGTATCATACCACCATTATTGGCTCTCAGTAGGAAATTGTTTGCTAGTGCAATAATCTTTAAGCGACCATAAGACACAGCATTTGGCTAATGATTCAGAAATGGGGCTATTAATGCTATTTGTGTACCCACAAACAGGAAAGGAGGAGCAAACCATGCACATATCAGTTTCTGAAATCTCCCAAAGTTTTAGATAACAGTGATCAGGTTTAATGATGGATTATCCTTAATGGGGATCACCGAATCAAAATCTGAATTTTGTATTGACTGGAATGGAAAAGGTAAGGCTAAGTCATAAGCAATTATCTGAAGGGGAGGAACACTTTGTGTCATCTTACATTTCTTGCCTATCAGAAAAGCAGTCGAGCTGGTACACTGCAGCATTCCAATTTGAAAACGTATCAAATGTTATTAACATCATGGGGCTACTAACAAGAACATATGCAAATACGGTCTGTCCCTGAACAAGACAGAATTTTTGGTGTAGCCTTCAAACATAATCTATAAATAGTTTTCCCGGTCTCTAGAAAAGCCCTTTGAATGGGATGGGGGGGGGGAATGAAGCAACGTATCAGTGCAGAAGGCTAGGAACATCAAAGGGAAAAAAGGCACGTCGGAAACAAGGCATTCTTTGCATCCAAATTAAGAAAGTCAAGACCTAAATCCCTCCTCAGCAGTCTCCCGCTGACACACCAGTTTTTAGGATCATTTTGCTTGAAAAGTCACCCTTAATAAAGGGTGGCATTTGCCTATGGGTTTTGTTCCCACTGTACTTACACCATCAGTTCTGTTGTAATTATGATTCCCCCCCCCCTCCTACTTGATATGCTTAAGGACCTTTGCTTACACAAATAGTTACAGAATAAATAACGTTGAACACACTTCTGACAGCACCTCTTGGAATGATGATAATTATAGATTACTGCACGGCAGGCAAATATCTGATAGGCCTAAAATGATATGATTAGATAAAGCTCCTTAAAACAGTAATTCATGTTAGACTTCTAATATTTTACTCTACTCCACATTGCTATTCCCGAGCTATGAATTTCAAGATTTATTTGTTACCATTCTCTCTCTCTCAGTCCCCCCCCCTTCCTGCTGTACACAGTATTTGTGGTCTATGGCAACCAATCCCCTTGGGCTTTCTTTTGCCTTAATTTGCATAAACACAGGCATCATATGAATATTCAGTGAGTGGCTTTGCATTAAGTAAGTGCCCTTAATCAGCTTTTCAGTTCAGTTTTATTGGTTGCACCACAGTTATTTCATCCAGAAAATCTGAGGGCCCTACAAAGCTAAGCAGGTAAGGGTTGTAATTCTTTTTATGTATTTAATGAAAGAGTATTATCATTTGATTATATAGGTTCTGGAGAATGCTTAAAGATTGGTGGTTTGCTTTAGGTTTTGGTTTTCGTATGCATGGTTTTGGGTTTCTGCCCCCCCTTCTTACTATCATTAACCCATGGCGGTCAGGTGGGCATACGCTTCGGAAATTTGCATAAACATCAACTCTCAATGAATAATTCATCAGGGTTATTTTAAACACTAGCTAGGCTTCTACTTTGGATGGCTCTATAGCATCACAGTTTGATTGGCTGTATGGTGTTTTCATCACCAGCAGAATTCCTATAACATAAAAGCCATTTCTTTTCTTTCTTTCTTTCTTTTTTTTAAAAAAGGAGAAGAAGGCTGGGTTGAACATACAATATCAGGAGGGTGTGTGTGTGTTAAAATATGTGTTTCTCTCTTTTTTTGTTTTCAGTCCCAAAGCAAATTGCACTGGGTTTTCCTGCCAGATATTTGTATATCTTGGTTGCTGCTTTTGTTTTTAAATGGAAAAAAATGTATTACTCTGTAGACAGTAGCTGCCATTTGCAGCCTTTTCCTGTATAGCTGATTGCAATGGCCACTACTGCTGCATTTGCCAGTAACTTGCATAAACATGAGCAACATGTAAATGAGATGCCATTGAACTCGTACAACACAGATTACCAAACACTGTGATCTTACATCCTGCACTATATACATTATTACTGTAATTTATTATTTGAATTTTTGGTGTATGCCAATATGGGCTTGGCAGGGGAGTGTATTCATTCACGGAACGAAGGGTGTTTTTGTTTGTTTGTTTTATAATGGCATTTAGAGAAAGAAATGGACCTTTTATTGCTTTGAAGAATGGGTTAATGAAAGCCTAAGGGCCCTGAGAAATTAGAGGACGATGCATTTGTTAGGACTAAATACCATTTTCCATTTTACCTTATAGACACTTGAGGTTAAGGGTCTGCACCGTTATGCTCTTTGTGTAAAATTAATCAGTTCAGAGCAGAGCCTCACGGCACCAGGTGGTTAATAGAAAAGGTTCTGATCCAGAAGGATCACAAAAATGAGGATGCCGGTGATAATCATTCAGATCTAAAGCAAGAAACAATAAAGAGCAGCCACTGTTTTGAATATTGCGTTGAATGCATTAAACGTGCTCCACTCATTTAGCTACGAAACAGTGCAAAATTGGTAGGTTGGATACATGTCATAAATCTTGTGGGTAAAAGCATGGCATTGATAGTGGGTTTGAACCAAAGATATGTTTTGTATTTAGGTGATAATTTAACACTGCTCCTTGCGGAAGAGGAGCACACATTGCAATCGTTTGGTATACCACAGCAATGTGACGCTGAGAATGCAGATGTGTGCAGATGTAGTGTGTTCTTTTATCTGGGAATCTCTAATGATGTGGTGCTTAATTTGAATAGAGAAAGAGCTTTCCAGGTCTGATAATAACCATACTCATGAATCTAAGAGAAAAAACAAATCCCAAGAGAGGAAATCAATTTGGTGGTGATTTTATATTATTATTGATTTACTTTTCTGGGGCAACTCTCTTTCTTTCTTAATTACTCTTTCTTCGTTGTAATGGAATCAAAAGACATATTCCAAGACATGAACTGAATGGAGTTCCTCCATAACAAGGATATTTCAAAACATTTATTTAATTACCTGCTTGTCGTGTCACCCCCCCCCCCCGGCTACAATTTCTCAGCACATGGAATTTTGAAAGGGAAACTGATGGAAATTTCAAAGGTTTAAAAGAGAACAATGAAAATCCCTTCTAAGATTACAGAAAATGAGAAAATGTTGTATTTAACGCAGAAGAATGGTTTAATTAAATCTTGCCGGATTTAATAAACAACCGTGTATTCGATACTCAACCGTTAGATGTTTACAGCTGTAATAAACACCATGACATTTTAAATAGTGAGTGTGGCTATGGCAGTTTATATAGGTGTATTACACACCAACATGTACATATGTACTCTCTCTATAGCTGCTTTCAATATCAATAAAAATAAACTACAAAAATTATAAACGTTGTATGCAGGATTTTATATAATGCATGCATTCAGACCTTTAAAAATAAAATCAAAGCAAATTAACACTTTGTTTCCACTTCAGTTTCTACTTCAGCACCATAGTGCTTGGGTTTACAAGTTAAATAAGTCCCATTAAACATCCAAATCTAATCAAATTACATGTACCTGTACAGTATTTTTCTATGTTTTTTTAAGGCTCCCTATGGCTCTGAATCAATCCAAATGGTTCCAGCTCCCTGTGGGACCTTGGCCTGACCAATGGCCCAGTCCTAAGACCTGCTGCACCAGCAGGTAAATGGGAAAGATAATATACATCTTCATGTTGCAAGGTAGTTTTGCAGGTAGGGAGACAGGTGCATATTTTAGGACATGGATGCCAGCAACAGAAACGAAACCTTCCACTTGGATCCTGTGGAATTTGTTTCCAGCAACCTACCATAAAAATGTGATCACCCTAATTCAAGAACATTTTCCAAACTGAAATGACAAAGTACAATGGGATTGCTTCTGCAATTCACTCTGGAGTTTCAGTCACAATATGGGAAGGTGATACCTACTCAGAAGAAAGATTCTGAACTTTCTTTTAAGTGCCCCATGTACAAGCCCTTTCCGTTGCATGACATTGAGCAAAGACAATGACTTTTGAGTGGGAGTACACCATTGGCTCTAACACTATAATCTGAAATGTAGTTACTAAGGAATTTTTGTTGTTGGCATCCATCTGTCTTTGGAAACAGTGGGAGATTGTGCCTTCAAGAGTAAAGTCAAACCATTAGAGAGCTACAGCACCCACGGTGGCTGTAGAGACCGATACATGTTCCAGTTTTTCTGCTACGGGAAAGCCATGGCATCTAAGGAAACATGCACATGATTTCCCTGTTAATTCACAACAGGGAAAACAGTCTAGAATTCACACATTATGTTGATGAGGTTTGATGTCGTGAGTTTAGGAGAATTTAGTGAGCTCAGTATGCCCAAAGCACCTCCAGAATACACAAGATAATGTTTGTGGTAATAGTTCCTCGATAAAACTGAAGTTGTAACTGTATTTCAATGTTAAATATTAGGCTTTCACTAAGAGTTTGTTCTTTTTAATTTCATCCTGCACCTCATCACTAAGGTTCGGGGTAGGTAACAATAATGTAAAGTAAATATACACAGAAACACATGCACTGTAGTGGAGATCTGTCTTCATTTGGAGAAGGAAGAGAGGTTGGGATACAGAATAGCAGATGCCACAGCTGAAAGTTTAGTCAGCCTAGGAGCACAGAAACATCACGTAGAGGGGAATGTTAAGAACCAAGACCAAGGTAGCCCATCCAGATGTTGGACTGAAGCTCCCATCAGCCTCAGTGAACATGGCCAATGGTCAGGGTTGATGGGAATTCCTGTATGTGAAGCATCATCCATTCATTGAAGACATATTTTTGTCTAGTCTTTCTCTAAGCCATAAGACTAGTCTCTGAACATCTGTCCTTGCCTGTTTTTATGGCACCATTTTAGTGAACTTATGTTTGTAGCTTTGATTTTAGGATATCATTTTAGTATTTTTATGTTGTATTTTAAAATTCACTTAGAGATTTTAAAATATTAAATGGTTTAGAAAGTGATTTAAAAAACAACTACACAAACAAACGAATGAATGAATGAATGAATGAGCTAACTGAACACGGAAGGGCCTATGGGAGAATACATGATTGTAAATATAATGGGCTCGAGTCATTTAAGGTTGTATAGGTTGAAAGCAGAAATTTTGGAGGTTGGTTGGCAACATATGGGAGACAATATATCCCTCTTTTGCCAATAGTCTGCCTTTTCCATTTGAGATGAACTAAATGCTTTTAGGCACCATATTTCATAATCAATGGGAATATTCTTTTTTTTGTTTCACAATATAATTACAGAGGGGAGGGGAAACCAAAGAAATAAGAAGTGTGCAATTAGCATTACTGTCTTGACATTAATAAGGCTCTTCCGACCTGCTGCTTCTTTTAAGCGCAGCGTTAAATAATAGGAGAATGAATGCCAGGCTTTATATATCTTAGGGAGAAAAGCATGGCCTTGACAGACAACTCTAAAGCTAGGCTTGGAACTCTCTGTCACAAGGCATGTTGCAAGGTTTTTCACTATATAACTGAACTGGAATTGCAAATATGATGATGGATCTTCAAGAAAGAGAACACTTTATTCCACCTGATCTTATAGCCCTTCTTAAAAAGAAGTGTTATTAAAACAATGATAAAATCTCAGAAAGGCAATTATATACTCACTTCGTTTATTTGCATGGTGCTTCTGTGATACTGTAGGTTTTTTAATAGCTATTGACTGAGATGATTATTTCACTTTGTCTTTGAGTCTTATATGAAACCTTCCCCACCCCCCTACATAGTGCCAGCTATGGAAAAGAAAGTTCCTTGAGCACAAAGGTCTCTCATCCCAGACTCTGCCACATAGAGGTGCTGGCTCCAATAAATTTTACAATAAACAAGAACTGCCCATTTTGTACATGCATAGATTCTCCAGCCAAGACTACAATGTCTGGCCAATACAGAAAGAATAAGGCTTGAATTTTCAGCATGAAAATGTTTTGTGCTGTTCAGATCTTCTTTATATATCTCATGGTTCCTGGAAAATTTTCACTTCTGAGTATCTTTAAACTAGCTCTATTTCTATGCATGGTGTGACTGTGAATGGCTGCTAATCAAGCTGATCAAGGGATTTGGCCATATGCCCTGGGTGAGAATGAGAAACAGAAACAGATCATTCCATAGTTCCCCTGGAGTTCTTCCTGTTGCAAACAATACTGTACGTCACTTGTTTAGGGTGGTCCCGCACATTGTTTTATTGATATCCTATATCTGATAAAGCTTTTAATTTCACAGGTAGGTGGCCATTAAGGAAAATAGGAGTTTTACAAATTCAGATGATCAAGAGAAAACTGGAGGGGCAAATCTGTCAATTTTTGTTTCTCTCAGTTTCTCATTTTACCATTCTTAAATTCGGTTCTCTACATTTCCACATCGGTTTGCAATTTATTTTTAAAGAAGTTCACATTAAAATCCACCAGCGTTTTAGTGGAAATTTATCCCAATGTACACATATTTGCAAAACGATTTCCCCCTATATAATGCATTATTTCGACTAATATGTGAATTTGGCAGAGATTTTTAAAGTCAAATTTGGAACTACTGGTACTTATATTTTACTTAATGGTGGCTACTGAGTCTTTATGTGTACATTTTATGTGTTTAATATGTCTGGATTACCAATGTTTTATGCATGGTTTCCCTCCCCCCTCTCTCTTTTATGATTTTTATTGTCCAAATTATGCCAATAAAGGTTGAATGAATGAATGAATGTGAATTTTTACCCCACCGTATGCATTTTGGTACCCATTACTTTGCTGGAGAACTGCCCTGAAAAATTAAGAGAAATGGGAATTTTGAAGGATGACTGTCTCAGGTTGTGTATTGTTTTGGAAAGTGCGAATTACACGAGTTCACCTATAAATCTGAACTGAATCAAAATTCTCCCTCATCCATTCATGTGGGTGGATTGAATATACACATAACAAAAAACCAACCAACCCCAAAACCCATTGAAAAGGAACAAATACTATGTTGGCCCAAAATTCTTGCATCCTGCTTAGTATGGCACATTTTAGGGTTTCTATAGGTTTAAGCACAACCTCAATAGTTGTCATGGACTTGAGTGGAGAATGTGTCAGTACTGAGGCCCGAACTACTTACTGCTTGCGTTTTCCTGAAGATGTTTATGGCGCTATACCCCAGGAGAACAAGGCCTTGTGCTTTCAGAGTAATACTAGTGACCCAAGGTAAGTTAACTAACACAAGCAAGCCACTAGGGTGCTTGAAATAAAACAATGCTGTGGAATATGTGAAATTTGGGTGAATTTTATTCTTCTTTTCCTCCCATGAAAGGGGGGGGGGATTACTGACATGTAGCAAGTATTCTCAAACCATTAACACACCATTTTATTCTTCCATAATGCATTTGTAGTCATTTAATTTTCTGCAAAAAAATTCTCTATTTTCTTCTGACAGCATCAAAAATCTGAGTACTTTTGGAGACATTTTCCTGCAAACTGCTGATAATCAGGATTGGAAATGAAAATGCTGACAGATTATTAACAATAGAAAAATAGCTGTAATGGGGTGGGGGGCATTTTACCATAATGAATGAATTGTTAGCATATCCAGACTTTCATAGCTGATCAGACTCATATAATTTCAGTTTCTCTAAATACCAACAGTTCAAATTATTATTAGAGCTTTTCTTCTCACAAGCAGAGCAGGTCTTATTAAAAAAATGTTTCAACTTAGTATTGGCACAATTCTGCAAGAACAAAAGATATGCAGAATGGTTCCATCTCACAGATAGTTATATATATGTGGTATGCTTGCTTTCTACCAAGGGAAAAGATAAAATGCTTTAAAAACTTTAAAACAGCATTACAATTATTGCCTATTTATGTATATTTTAAAAGCTTTATAAAATAGGATATACGTTGGTAGAATTTGATTTTTTTAAAAAAACAACAATTGTGATTTTCCATGAGGCATTTAAAACTTTTTTCTTTTTCTTTTTCTTTTTTAAAAAAATCATGTTGAAATACATACTTTTATTGATAATTTATGTAGCAACATTCTGTTTTGTGTTGCACTTTCCAGCCTTTGTTCTACCGTATTAATGATCCACATAAGAAACTCTGTTCCCATTTTAAAGACTGATACTTGTTAATGGGCCACACTTGAACCCCAGCCTGACCATTTCTAGTCCTTCTCTCTGCCTCTGGACAATTCTGATATTCTGATTCTTATACAGTCTAAATGAATATATATATATATATATATATATATATATATATATATATATACACACACACACACACACACACACACCCACACACCTGTATATAGTGTTTTTTATAATCAATAATTATTGATTGGGTGGTAGGGTACTTCCAGTCTGGGTACCTCCAGACTTGACTAATGTAACTCGCTCTACGCGGGGCTGCCCCTAAAGCTGACCCAGAAACTCCAGCGGGTGCAGAATGCCGCGGCGAGGCTCCTTACCGGGTCTTTGCCGCGGGACCACATTCATCCAGTGCTTTACCAGCTGCACTGGCTCCCGGTGGAGTACAGGATCAGGTTTAAGGTGCTGGTTTTGACCTTTAAAGCCCTATGCGGTTTGGGACCCTCGTATTTAAGGGACCGCCTCTCCTGGTATGTCCCATGTAGGACCTTAAGGTCCTCAAGTGATAATCTTTTGGAGGTCCCGAGCAACAAAGACGTTAGGTTGGCCTCAACTAGGGCCAGGGCCTTCTCAATATTGGCCCCGACTTGGTGGAACAGCCTATCATGGGAGACCAGGGCCCTGCGGGATTTGGCATCTTTCCGCAGGGCCTGCAAGACGGAGCTGTTCCACCTGGCCTTTGGGTTGGTTTCTGTTTAATATTTATGCTTCATCTTTTATTGGTGGGTTATTTTGAAATTGAGACCTGCAGTTTTAATTGAATTTTAAATTTGTATTTTAATCTGTTATTTTAAATTGATCGTTTTTATGTTTTTTGTTGTGATTTTAATTGATGTTAGCCGCCCTGAGCCCGGTTCTCTGGCTGGGAAGGGCGGGGTATAAATAAAATTATTATTATTATTATTATTATTAAAATCCCCAAAATGAGTTTTCCCTTGCTGTGGTGCTTTGGGTATGTCATTTTAGTTCTTGCTTCTGCTGTTTCCGTAAGCAAATGAAAATACCGTTGGCACCAATCATGTCTCACAGTTAGACACACATCTTGGGGTCTCTTACATGTGGCACAGGACGTGAAGGAACTGTAAGCAGTCCTTTACATTCTCTGAAATATCTAAAGCAAAAGATAGGGAGACGACTAGGCAAAGTTCTTTCCACATGATCCCTCTTGAGATCTGTGACAATAGGTAATGCAGCCCGAGAATGACTACAACTTTGCCCATACTTGGGAAATCCTAGGAACAGCTGCATCTTGCAGGGAGAGTAAGATACAGTGGAAACAAAGCGAATTTCAGAGTGGCCTACGATTGTGTTTTTTGAATGGGATTTTGACAGCATTCCTTGGTTTCCTGTTGGCAGACGGGATCTCAGCTGTACAATATCATTGTTGCAATTTTGTTGTTGTTGTTTCAGCAGAGATGGTCATTAGAACCAATGGGTGACAGCAAAGAACATTAAACTCAACATGATTTTGTGAGCTGCAAGCCACTTGAATTAGCAATTTCCAAAGTGCTAGTGCTGTGATTTCCAAATAGTGAGGTAGACCTTCACCAGTTGGCTGTAGGCACCTTACAAGTGGGCTTCAATGTGCTAGTTTGGGCAATGAAACCAAATTCCTATGAGAGGGTGGGCCTTAGCCCTGCAGTCAGGTTAGATAGGGCAGCCACATTTTAAGCTGGGGCATTTATTTATTTATTTTGGCAGGGAGGCATAGTGCCAGCCAACTTCCCCCACAACTCACTGGTGTGAAGATGTGAGGGCCAGGCTGAGGGAAGGGAAAGGCAGTGACCTTCCTTCTTACTATTCCTCCATGCAGACTGGTAAAGGACAAATTAACAGAAAATCTAGCAAGAACACCCAGCATGAAATGACTGGCATATATTTTTTTGTTTCAGAAGGGGGGGGGGAGATGTTAATGATGCAGTGAGCAAGAGGATACCAAAAGGCATAAAACAAACAAAATTGTTTATGCTGTAACTAAGAAGTTAAAAACTAGTGTGGAGATTATTTTCCAAAAAGTTCAGTCTTAACCTTTTATCACAACACCACCAATACATACATACATGCATACATACATACAATGCAGAGAAAAAGAACATTATTATTATTAATCAAATTTTGATACCACCCTTAATCCAAAAATCACAGGGTGGTTTACAATATACAAATATATACCATAATAACAAACAAAGGCAATACCCTGCTCCACACAAGATCATAAATTGTTTAATGGGCCAAATGCCTGGGAGAAGAGTAATGTTTATAATAATAATAATAATAATAATAATAATAATAATAATAATAATAATAAATTATTTATACCCCACCCATCTGGCTGGGTTTCCCCAGCCACTCTGGGTGACTCCCAATCAAATATTAAAAACACAATACAGCATTAAACATTAAAAACTTCCTGAAACAGGGCTGCCTTCAGGTGTCTTCTAAAAGCTGTGTAGTTGTTTATTTCCTTGACATCTGATGGGAGGGTGTTCCACAGGGCAGGTGCCACTCTGCCTGGTTCTCTGTAACCTTCCTTCTCGCAGTGAGGGAACCGCCAGAAAGCCCTTTGTGCTGGACCTCAGTGTCCGGGCTGAACGATGGGGATGGAGGCGCTCCTTCAGGTATCCAGGACCAAGGCCGTATGTGTGAAGATATGTAACAACGGCACCAGGCGAGCCTCCTTGGAGAGAGCATTCCACAAGCGGGGAGCCACTTGTGCAATGGCCCATTCTTGTGTTGCCACCCTCCAGACCTCTTGTGATGGAGCCACATAAAGAGGGGCCTTCAATGATGATCACAATGCAACAATGCTCAAGCATTTAGGGAGAATAACAGGCATAACGTTTTTTGTTGAAGTCAGTAAAATTGAGCCCTTAATTGCATAATAGACTTCCTTTCCTAAACTAATAAAGATGCTTGATAATCATGGGATTTTTTTTATTTATTAAAGGTTTTCTTAGTTTACAAAAGTAAATGCCTTGTTTCTTCTTCCAGGTTGTACAGTCTTTCCTACAGATCAGTTACATTTGCTATGATACTTGTGGGGTTTTGTGTCGGCGTCAACTGGATAGGTTCTCTTTCAAGTCCCTTGTTACATTTCCTTGGTCGTGAGAGGGATTGGGGGCCTAGGGGGTGGTTGGTTGTCTGTGGTTGGCTGCAGTGGGGTTTGTTTGCATTTGTGAGGGAGGGGAGGGCTTGCTGGATCAGGTACTGAATGGTAGGTTGACAAGACACCTTTTCAGAGAGAGAAGAAATGTTTAGCACCTAAGCACTGGCGGAAGAAGAGGAGTGCGGGGGGAAAGCACTGCCCCCAGCAGCACGATCCCGGCAGGGTGCCCTCGCAGCTGGCCCCCACCTGCGCTGGGCGCCCTGCCCCCGCAGGCAGCGCGCCCCGCCCCAGGACACACGCCAGCCCCGCCCCCGCCTGCACTCCACCCCTTTGGTGCCGGAACATGAAGTTCTGCCACTGCACCTAAGGACCATACCTTAGGACAGTTGCGGTTTTGCATTTTTTTTTTCTAGAATCAATGTACAATTGTATCAAAGTTGAGGTTAGCTTCCCTTTCGTTTTCAAATGCAGAAAAAGCCAAAATTTGCTAAATGTGATTTCAGACAGTAAAGAGTAGCTTAGGATAAGCATTCCCCCTCCCCCCAGTGCAAAATAGCATTTTCTAGTGCAGTCAATTCAGAAAGGGAAGTCCTGTGTCCTACTTTGCAGAGGACAGTCCTCTGTTTGAAGCATCCTGTTTTTGAAGGGCTATCTGGTCCAGGTCTGATTTAAAGACAATGAATCATGAGAGAGGACAGCAAGGACCTTGAAGTTTCCCAATAGCAGTGAACTCCAGGACTGCGGATATGGCAGGCACATATATGGCATACTCAAAGGCTTCTCTACTATAGAGGTTTGTATCATATTTATTTATAGAGGAGTATTACATAGTTCAGCTGGTGTGGACCATGAGTTCATTAGTGCTTCAGATATTTGGAAAGTATCTTACCCATGTATGCTTGGCAGTGACCCTTTTTATGTAGGTTGTAATATTGTTGAGTGTGAGTGGTTTCTGTTTGAGTGGTTGACAGAGGTAATATTTGAGGTAATGAATGGTTGTAGCAGTTGTGTAGATGGGAATGAGTGAGATTGGGTGAATGATTGTACGTATGTATGCATGTTGATTGAAATTTTATATTATAGCACCTTGTTTTCCTCTCTCTTTTTTTGGTAATCCATTTCCTTTTCTTTGGCAATGTATAAGTGCCTGTACTACCATCAAGAAAACACAGATGTTATGCATGTCTGTTGCAAAATATGGTTATTGTTAACTGACAAAGCACAGACTGCAAATGTTCACAGGAACAGGAAAACACACACCCATCAGATCATTAAAATTAAGCAGCCACACTTCCAGAAAATTAAAAATGGCTGTTTCTGACATTTTATGCCACATTAACCATGTTTTTAAGTGTTAAGAGACAGAAAAAATGCAGGAAGAGACCCGGAACCTCCATTTCCCCTCTCTCTCCTTCTCTCTCTCCTTCTCTCTCTCCTTCTCTCTCTCTCTCTCTCTCTCTCTCTCTCTCTCTCTCTCTCTCTCTCACACACACACACACACCCTTTGGAGGAACATGATTTCAAATGGGATGAAGGCAAAAATCCCTCAGAATGGAGAAAGTAATACCACCTTGATGTGTATGGCACAATAGGCTATGTTGGAGCTTTTCATAAATGTCATTATTTCTGGGATTTGTGCATAAAATTACCCTGCAGGGCTTTCCAAATGTACCCTGATGTGTCTTTACATGATTACAGATGTATATGACATGATGGGGCATGAAATGAATAAATATGGAGTCATTTAAATCACATAATTAGCTATTCTCTTTACAGCTGTTTAGATCTGTCTAATTTGTCGGCACGAGTATTTCCAGGCCGTTCCTCCACCTCCACAAATTAAGGGAAATGCCAATAAGATCTCTTTGTGCTTTCTGTGTTTATTGTGTGCACTTTAGTCGCTTTTTAAATAACTGCAAAGAAGCAGTCTTCTTCTATGTCTTAAACAAGACCCAAACAAAACTAACGGGGGGAAACAAAGAGGCTAGAATGGTATGTAGCTATATGATGCTTCATTTTACTGTGCATTTAGAAGGGTCTGTGTGGATTCTGATTTATTTTGGAAGGTTTATGGGTAGCTTAAGTCATTGGCAGGCATGCAAAAAAAAAATAGAAGACCGATGGGACAATGCAAAAATAAATGGAGGGCGATGCAGAGACAAATATTCATTTTTCTCTAGTTGTTTTAAGTCATTGACAGTCAACCTGTTCAGCATGCAGGACAATGGGGGAGAAAAGAGCTAGAGGACTATGGATAGTCCAGTTCAGCATTCTTATCCTGCCCCTTTCTGTATTGTTTTAGTGTAAGCAGAAAGTGGCACAATGGCACTCGGGGGGGGGGGGATAATTCCATGCTATGCTGTTTGGCATCACAACCTATACTTGGTGAATTGATCTGGTTCCACAGCCGTTCAGAGAGCACACTGAGACCCTGAGCCGCTCCCATCCCTCCTCTATGCATTCATTTGTATGGCAATAGGTATGAAGGGCAACTTTGAAGAGAAAACTTGGGCTTTTTCATTCAAAATATTCATGACTGGTGACCAGTTTTTCTTTGAGACTCTGTCTTGCCATGTGATCTCCAAGATCTTCCTGCAGTACATGTGGAAGACGCTGAGGTGTCGCTCCTGACGTTTCTAAGTTGCCCACATCTCACTACCTGGTGACCTTCATTTTGGTACTGGTTGTCAGCATTCTCCCATTCCCTTTGGGAAATGTGAGCCATTGCCATAGCTGCCTTGCCAGTACACCTGGCCAGCTCAGCACTGATGGAGAAGCTGATGGTTATGATGGAACCCAGGTAGACAAAATTGTCTACCACCTCAAATATCTCAACGCATGGAGAGCTGGTCTCTGACAGACTGAAGGTAAGGCCAAACTCCTTATGATGTGGATTTTGTAATCTCCCCCACTTGCGCATACCACATCTATGATGGCCATTTCTGGAGGCAGCGATCCCCACAGCGTGATGGCACCACATAACATTGGGCATCTTAATACATGTTGCCTCACTGTGCATGAACTCACCATAAGAAACTGGGAGGGACTTTAGATAAGGGAATATATAGAACAGTTTTGTTCTTCTCATGTGACATAAGGCATATTCAGGACAATGTGATTTGTGCCACTTTAGTGCTTTGATGTGATGCGGGACATTAGTGGGTTTACTTTAATAATATAAAGTGTCTAAGTGGTGAAAGTGCCACACAAGCAGGCAGAAGGAAAGAGCCATGAAATAAAATTCTTGTTATTTTAATGTTTAAAGGGTTGTGAGTGCCTTCCTGTGCTTATTAAGTATAAACTAGAATCTATGGTGGACTCAAAGGAATGTGGATTGCACCTCATGTTCTCTACCTGCTTTTTGTAGACATCCAGGCTAAATAGAACAACAGTGTGGGATTGCAATACACTTATATTAAACGTAAAATCAAAAATCAAAAATCAAAAAGTATGGTATCATGAGAGTGACCAGAAAATAATCATATTGTAAACAATATCACTCATTATTTCCCCCCACAATTTGTATAAGAAGCTGCATGTGAAATAATAATGTGCAGGAGAGGTGAGGCTAAAGCTGTGAAAATAAAAGTAATCACTATTTACTACTGGGAATAATGTTCATGTAAGTGGAAACCATCCAGGACCATTGAGCTGGCCATCCCTCAATGTTTCCACATGCTTTTGTTGAAATATCATTCCATGTGGATAAACTCATCTTTAAAGAAAAAAAAAAGGGGGGGGGGGAAACCATACACATACAACTCCTGAAATAGGCTGGCAGCCTTGAACAGTGTCATATTTGAAATAGGATGCCATAACTTCCGTGTGAGTTATCTCAATATCATCAGAAATGTAGACATTCAGAGGGAGAGCAGCATATCTGGAAATTGACAGGTTTGTGGATGAGTTGAAAGCAGAAGCAGGATATATTAAATATACGTGTGCAAGAGAGAGAGGAGCACAGTAATGCAGAGAACCCAACAATTAAGAGTGTTGTCAATAGAGTCTGACAGTAGGCTAGCACAGAGAGCTAGAGTATTTCAAATACAGATGCTATCATGCTGGAAGGGTAAACGCTCATCTCTAGTAAGTGCCTCATCAGATTTGACTTATCTTACCTTGGTTCCTGAAGTCAATGGAGTCGGGTGTTAAATGAATAAGAGGAAATTGATTTGGCAGTGGCATCAGCAAGCCATGCCGTAGCCTTTAAATGGTGACCATACATTTCTGTGGCTGTTAGAAGTGGTAGCTTATTTCCTTGGTCAGGATGATCTTTGGAAAAGGGAGTTTGAAGCAAAGTAAAATGCTTAATGCCCTGGGGTTTTTTTTCCCCACCCCCGTTAAAAAAAATATTAAACCCTTTGCTCTGAGCTGTTCTAGTTATCTCCTCAAAAAGAATGTATAAACCAGAAGGGAAAAATCAGTTTAAGTAATATTCAGCTTTGGATGCTAATTACTTCCTGTCTGTTAAGTGTAGAATCCGCCTCTGGCAGGGCCGAGGAACATTGGTTGCCTGAAGGCATGCACGATGACACCTTTCATAATCCATCTAGCCAATTGAGTAATGACATGGGATACCGTTCCCTGCTCACCCCAGCAGGTAATCAGCTTCTTGCCTAATGCATTTGGTCTAAACTCCCTTGTATCATTCTAGTCACCCACATAAGAGCAAATGTTAAAAGCTTATAAAATTATATCCAGTTCTTTGAAAGTCCTGCTGAATTATTTTTTCAATGACCTCTTGCAGCCTGACTGTGACAAATTGCAAATTCCACAGCTTGGCTTTAGTATATTGGGCAGCATGGATTCCCCCTCCACCCCAATTTACTCATTTCCCCCTTTTTCTTTTTCTAAATAAAGTAGAAGAAAATAAAAAGGGAGTTTGGACACCAGTGTCTTTATCTCTTTTTTTCATTTTTTACCTGTCCCATGTATATCCCGTCTTCCTTGTCAATAAGTCTTCTTTCATTACAAGCAGAACCATAATTAATCTTAGAGACCAACTAAGTTTGTTCTTGGTATGAGCTTTCGTGTGCATGCACAATTCTTCAGATACCACTTCTTCAGATATCTGAAGAAGTGTGCATGCACACGAAAGCTCATACCAAGAACAAACTTAGTTGGTCTCTAAGGTGCTACTGGAAGGAATTTTTTTTTAAAAAATTCATAATTAATCTTATTATTACTTTTCCCCATGAGCCCTTGCTACTGCGGTCAGGGTCGATGTTCCTGAAACCAAAGCTTGCAATACATCTGTTTTTTTTTTTTTTAAAAAACTTACCTCAGGATAAGTTCAGCTACAGTGAGCTGTAGGCAGTCTCTTTGCCAATGGATAATTTTAATATACCCAAGGTTTTCTGCCTTTCATTTCTTCTCTTTTACAAAAGAGAAAGCTCTGTAATTTTGACTCAATTCTGTGCATGATATACATGGCATTCATTTCTTCTTCTTCTGCGACATTTCTTTATTGACATAATTATCTTACATTGACAGCTAATAAAACTTAAACTCAAATAAAACCTTAAGCCTAGGAATCCTTAATTTTTTAAAATAACCCCCCCCCTATAGTTTAAGGTTTTACTCAGTCACTTGTTGGTGTTTTAAAAACAGAACTAACACCATTTTGGAGAAAGGTTTGTATTGTGGGCTGTGCCTGCTGAGGTAGTCTAAGCAACTGTGAAGGCCACATTGTCCGAACATGGAAAGCAAAAAAGCCAGAATGAAGAGCTGTCTCCTAGTTTATCTATCACATGCATAGATTTGGGTGCTACCACAAAACTATTGAACAATGCCAAGTGTTGGGATCTCATGACCACTTTGCTGATTGCTGGGATGGGGGGAGAATGGTGGGCAGCAGGAGCAGCCCCCCCCCATTTTTTTCAAGTTGGTGTCTATGGGCCCTACATTCAATAGGGCCCCATTGGAGCTGCCACCACTGGGGGTTGCCTTGGTCTGGTGGCAATGACATGTGACAAGGCCATATTGGTGGTGGCTCCCTGTCTGTGGCATGTCCTCCATAGCGATGTGTGTCAAGTCTCCCACAATATTAACTTTTAGGAAAAACATTCCTGCTCACGCAGGTATTTAGTGGCTGGAAGATCTGTCCCTGGCAATCCTAAAATGGTAGTTTTTAGAGTAGGTAATTTCTTTTAGGCATTTGTAATTTATTTATTTATTTTTTGAAGGTTGGTTTCACTGTTTTTGGAAGTTTTAAATGGATAATTTTAGTGCAGATGTCTTTACCATGCTTGGCTCTTTTCGAAGGGTGGGATATAAATCTAAATAACAGCAGCAGCAGCAATTTACCAGACCAGAATACCAGTGTTGCATTTATGATAAACTGTTAAAGGGCAATTAAAGTATAATTACTTTTATATAGACATACTGAGAGACGGGCACAATCACATGTCTATCTGTCTATCTATACATATCTCAAGGTGTCATGATTTCATTTGATATATTAGACACCTCAATCCAAACCCTCATCTCCTGTGTGCACAAGAAAATCCCAGTGCACACACTGAGAGAGTTCTGAACAAGCAGAAGACCTTCACTGTGGAAAGCTTGGAATTTACAGTGAGAGTATTCATGTCATTTTGCAATCTGCCCTCCACACACTTTCCCCAGGAAGCTAGATCATACCCAGAGTGACTTGAAATTCACATCTTACAGTTCAGTCTAAAAAACTGTATTGGACAAATACATGCTTTATAGTGCTATATTGGCCTATACAATTCAACGAGGCTTACTTAAAGGATGTAGATTTAAGCCAAAATATGTCTTATGACCATGCCTGTGTAAAATCACACATTGTGACATTAGAAACACCATTGAAGGGACATTAGGATTTTAGGTTCCTACAACATTACACAGCAGAAAATCTGTTTCATGGTGAAGAGACTTTCACATCTAAATTAATATATTTTGCCCCAAAACCACAGCAGTGAAAGTAAAAGTTAAGGTTGTAATTATCTGATTGATAGACTATTATATGTAGATTTTATGTGCTGCAAAGGTTTAAGGGATTTCTCTTTCTTTTTATATTTATTTGATTTTCAAAAATATAAACATAGAACAAAAAACAGTACAAAATCCAAATGGTTTAAGGGATTTTTCAAGCCATGTTGACAGGATATACACTTTGATTCATCGTATCCAACTGTGTCTCTTCTCTGGAAAAAGGCCCTTTGATTCAGCAGGAAGGGAGATAATTTTCACATTATAGTATTCCACCTTTGTCTTAAAGCACCCCACACCAACTTGCATGGTGTTCCAAAGATTCTTCAGCCTTGGGGAGCATATTTGGAGATCAGGGGCTCCACTAGGATCAGTGAAAATGGCTTCCCCTCCTTTCTGCTCACACAGAATACCTCTGGATTGAAAAAATATTTTGGTTGGCAGAGGTGCACAATTGGATACAATCCAAGGCTACTACTGTTGCTGATGCTAATTGTTGTTAGTGTGGTCGATTAAAAAAAAACTGTGAATTGTTTTATTTATTTTGCAAGCAAGTAATTAAATTATTTTTAATACAAAAACCTCAGGCAGGCACTGTATTAGTAGAGTGATTAGCAGAGAGGCTGCTTGCCACTTTCACAGAGGGCGATGGTTGCGGCCGCTCACACTCTGCCTGCATCCCCGGCAGCCAGAACACATTCACTCACTGGAGGTTGGTGGGGATTGAGGGGCTGGCTTCCCGTCAAAGAGGGCAGCTTCAAATGGGCCAATTTGAGGCCCCTCTTGGAGGGCAGTTCCTTGCTGATTGGCCGGGCATTGGCTGCTGCCCTGCCTGGCCTGGCAGCACCATATTACCGGTAGTACAGTCTTTCCGCTCTCTTTCACATACAAGAGAGAGTGCTTCTTCTAAGATGACCGTGACTCATAAAAGCAAAATATTTTTACATCTAGACTTCACTGCTCATTGACAAGGGCCATGGCAATCTATAAATAGATAGAACATGACATCCAGGAAAAAGTCTGGAGCTCCCACCCACCCACTGCCCAGCTGTTCAGTGGGGCCAGTATGCTGAGGGTGATGTAACATGAAGCAGTGGGACAGAAGCAGACCAGGGAGCACACCTTGCACACTTCTGAACAAGAAATAGGAAAAAAGGCATGATTCTTGGAGGTTGTGGCTATGGACCAGAGAATGTGCACATTTCCCAGAGAATGCAGTACTGTCAGCAAAGATATGCACATTCCCCAAGACCCTTTGGAAATTATGTATATTGATTGGGAAGTATGCATGGGTCCCTCTTCATGGAAAGATTAGATGCACATACTTCCTGAGGCCCAGTGAATGTGCACAATGGCTCAACTTGCATTCCTCTTAATATATACATGAATGAGCAAATATAATAGCTTTGAGGTGCCCCATAGGAAGCAATCCATAAACTGAATAAATAAATAAACTTCAATACTTTTCCTACAGATTTTTTAAAAACATATTAACAACAATTTATTTATTTCATGTTTTAACCATGTATTGTATGCAGTTTTGCACAACATCCTCTAAATAATGTCAAAGTATTTATGAGTGTAGGCTACATTTTTGTTTCATTTTGATTATGACTAAATCAACAGAAATTTTCAAAATGGATAGATACCTTCCTGGGCTGAAATTTTGATTTTCTGCTAATCATGAGTTTCCACTGTCTTGGTAAAATATTATAGAAGCCCCAATGACATTAATGATAATATAGCATTTTCATTCATATCTTATCTCTTAACATAAGAAAATTATAATCTAGAAAATAATTCCATGTGGCATGACTTCACCATACTCTGTTTAAAGGTGACTCGTGTGATGTTTTAAAATCCTGCTATAGCAATACTTTCTGGTGTGATATCAGGACCTCACTTATTTCTTTAAAATAATTTAAAATAATGTGTTGGTGTTTATTTAAACCCTGTTTTCAACTTTCACACAATAAGCAATACTTCCTGTTATACAAATAGAGCAGAAGTTGGATAACCGTAATGCTTTGCTATTATTACAATGGTGTAGCGTAGTGTTTTGTCTGTGGACCTTCAACTGTATTGCATTAACACTTTTTTGTGCTTTTAATCTCTTGTTACTGCAAAGAAGCTCAGCAATGAGTAGAAAACACAATATGCCAACATTTTCATATCCCATTGATTCTAATTTTAGCTAAGTAGCATTGCAGTTTAATGCAGAACTGGAAAACAAATCCTCCAGGGTGAAAAGAACAATTTATAACTACTGAGCATTGTAAATAAACTGAATAAACCAACAGATCATGTAGAGTGGGGATGGGGAGCCTGTGGTCCTCCAGATGTTATTGGACTCCAAATTCCATCAGCCACAGCCAGCATTGTCAGGGAAGATGGGAGTTGCAGTCCAAGAACATCTGGGTGGCAAAGCGTTCCTCATCCTTTACCTAGAGGAACTTGGTATGGTTGCACACCTATGGAGCATCTGCGATGGGACTGTGAGCTGCAATTGATTGTACTCTTATCTGGCTGCCTTGTGGTTAAAAGCAGTTGGGGTTTTTTCTTCCCCCACAAATGTTAAAAGTGTGTAACAAGTTCGTGGTGAGTGCCAGCACCTTTTTTCTTAAAAAAAAAAGCACTGGTAAAAGTCTCTTCTTTTTCTTGTTAGCCTCCTTAAACTGCTCAAGGAAATAAATAATAGCGTAAAATATTATTCAATGAGAAATATAACTACAATGGTACCTTGACTTACAAATTACTCGACATACGAATTTTTCAACTTACAAATAAAAAAGTGCCCGCACGCCTACGAATTTTTTGACATCCGAAGGACATCCATTGGCGGTTTTAGATGGGGTTTACTCGACTTACGAATTTTAGATGCGGTTTACTCAATTTACGAATTTTTCCGAATTTTCCGTTTCCAATGCATTCCTATGGGGAAATCGCTTTTTTGACTTATGAATTTTTCGACCTACGAATGTGCATTCAGAACGGATTAAATTAGTAAGTCGAGGTACCACTGTATCTACAGCAAATCTAGTGGTGCATGAGGGCCTCCTCCTTTTAGCACAGATTTGCATGGATTGGCATGAGAAATAACATGAGCTCAGTCCCAAATGTCACACCAAGTTTGCCAGTATTACTGTTCTGGATTGAGTTGAAGAAATGTAGCTCTGGCAGGATCCCTGACTGAACTCTTCCCAGTACTATTGCCTTTTCCAGGCAGTATGGCCTTGTGGCTGTTCACTCGAGCCATTCAGCAAGATGTCAGCTCCTGAAATGATTCCTCATGCAAAATGGGTAATTGTCAAACACCTATTGTACAATGGACCCAGTTCTTTTCAACCTCTCTGTGTAATGATTGCAACAGTCAGTGTGAAATAAATAAATAAATAAATAAATAGAAAGAAGGAAAGACTTCCCAATGAAATAACTTTTCTGAAGAACTAGCTAGTTAAGCCTGAGCTCCGGAGCATATTGAAACAGATATAAAAAGGCAAACTTTCTATTGAAATGTTACAGGTGGGTAGCTGTGTTGGTCTGCCATAGTCAAAACAAAATAAAAATTTCTTTCCAGTAGCACCTCTATTGAAATTAATGGAATTTTACTTCCAAGGTGTACAATAGGCAGAACGAAGCTGAGGAAAGTGAAATATTTGGAATGGAGGAAATGCTGTGGTTAATGATGAACAGAAGACCAAGGGCGTGGTGGAGAATTAGTTTTGAAAGGAAATGAGGAGAGATTAATAATAAGGATGGGCCCAAATCTCCTGCAGTTCTTTCCCCAGTTTCTGGGGGGAGATGGGAGGGAGCAGAAGAGATAGCAATTTACCTTACTTGCTCCCACAGGAAGTGCAACTCGTGGGAAGCCATGGAGAGAGACTGGCCCTGCTTCCTACTGGCCATACTGCCTGAAATGCCTCGGGGAAGATGCAGTATAAACCTTCCAAGGCTGGTAGGAAGGTGTAGACAGAGGCTTGCACAACTTAGGGTGGTGCAGGGCTTTTTTTAAGTTAAAAAAGCAAGCAAGGTCCTTAACCACTCATAAGGTTTATTTACTTATTATTTATCACCTTTACAACCCTTCCAAGGAGCTCAAGGTGGCATACACAGTTCTCTTCCTCCCCGTTCATTTTCACAACAACCCTATGAGGCAATTTAGGCTGAGAGGCTGTGACAGGCCCAAGATAACTCACTGAGCATCCTGGCTGCGTGGGGATTTGAACCCTAGTCTCCCCAGTTCCTGGTCCAACACTCTTACACCTAGAGCTGCCATACGTCTGGATTTTCCTGGACATTACCGGGATTTCAAAGACAGAATTTATGTCCGGGGGGGGGGGGAGGGGGATTTCCGATCTTAGGCGAGTCAATCGAAAAAATGTGGGTTTGTGTTTTGTTTTGTTTTTTGTAAAGCTCAACAATTTTTGGTGGTTTCCTAAGAAAAAGCTCAACAATTCTGGGGTCTTCCTAAAAACTTTTGGGATGTCCTGGTTTTTACTTTTTGAAAAATGGCAACCCTAATTGCACTACACCAGATAAAGTTAAGTAAGGTAATTTCTTCACCCCCTCCCTCTACTTAAAGCATTAGGTTTCATCTCACTGCCACCCACCCTGTGAAGTGTTAAAAAAGTTGACACAGCTCTATCTCTTGTTACAGGCTATGATAGCATCCACTAATCCAGTCTAAAATAATTGAAAAAAATGGAAATAGCTTTATTTTTAATAAAGCAAAGAAATGCTTTATTGTATAAATGCATTGTTATGAATAACAATAACAACAAAACACAACATTCGGAGAAGCAAACTCTAATTCCGTGTCATTTTCATTGTCTGTTTTTTGTTTTGTTTTGTTTTGTACATAGCATTAGTTGTCCAACACAAAAGCACACTGTTGTGGCTGCGATAGTATTTCAACCATAAATTCGCAATTTCTTTAGTGGCCAATTCTGATTGTCGAGAACTGCCACTTCTTAAATTCATGGAAATAGAAATATTTACATCATGTGTAACTGTACTCAGAAATACTCAGTCATGACAATGAAGGAGATCAGAAATGGAATCTAAAACATAGCCCTTTCAGTTCAGGGACAAAGACAAAAAAATCTTTCTATATACTTTGGAGGATTATTAGCCTATGAAAGGAGGAGACTTATGTTGGTCGTGAATCAAAGGAAATCTCTGGAATATGTGATTATCTTTAATATACAGGGTGTCACATCACATTTATCCCAGTCAAGTTGAGGCTTGTTTCAGAATGAATGGGGTGAATAGTGGACTTCTGGGATATTAGAGGGATATTAGCATTTTAAAAAAATCACCACCCTGAATTTTGTGTTGGATTGGAGAGCAGGAAAATTATTTCAAAGTTCCTTCCATTTTCTTTTTCTCCCACACCCATGATATATATCAAATTAACCATCATTTTATATTATAGTTATGACTAAGAATATTTATTAATTTGCAGTATGGGCCACTGAGATATTAGTGTGAATAATATCTATCATCTATTAATCTATCATCTATCTATCCATTCATTTATGTTAGGCCAGCACTTGCCTAGGACTAAGTCCTTACTCCTAATATGTAATTGCAATGTGGCTTACTTCAGAGTACATGTGTACAGGATTGCACTGTTAAATAGTATTCAATGTATTCTTCAATGAGTTGCTTGGTTTGTAGTCAAGCAAAGCTTTGAAATACATGGCCATTGCTATTGAGGAGCTTTGTCAAGGTCCCTGTTGTCCCTTCTTTATCTATAATTGGACAGCCGTTCAAATGGAAAACTCTTTCATATGCTGAACTGTCCCCCAACAGAGGACTGTCATTTAGAGGACACATGTGGGAGAAGATAATAATAATAATAATAATAATAATAATAATAATATTTCTCTGGGCGTCTTCCAATGGGATATTAAAAACACATTAAAAGGTCAAACATTAAAAAAACTTCCCTAAACAGATGACCCTTCAAGCATCTTGGTACCAAACCCAGTCAGGATTATAAAAGTAATGACTTTAAAAGCACTTTGAATTGTGCTCAGAAAGTGGAAGTCTGTGCTGATCACATGTAGAGGCTACACATGAGCAGGGTGAATGGCAATGAGAACACCAAACTCTGCCCTCTGCTCATTCTCCATTGAATTGGAGGGTGAAGTCTGAAGCAGGGAACCTCTTCTACATGTGGAAGCTCACAGCATGACTGAGAACTTCAAAACAAAAAACAGCTCCCATAATTCTTTGGGGGGGGGAACTTTGGACTGTTTAAAGTGGTATGCCAGCAGCTGTCTGTCTCAAGAGACAATGGAGTGCACCTCCAGGGGTGAAATCAAACCACTGCGTTTGCAGCACTGAAATTACCTTCCTGGCTCACAAGCTCAGGCACTGTGTATGGAGGTCCTGGGCTACCCATATTACAGGACCTGCCTCTCAAACCTCACTGATATGGTCCAAAGAAAGCAGAGGGAAATGCTCAGCACCAGCATGGCTGCAGGAGTTGCCAGAAGGAGGAGTACAAGACACTATCCAACCATCTTAGGGACTCCACTTCAGATTTGTGTGTGTTTTATTCCTTAGCCTTTTCTTCTCCTGAAGATATCCCACAAGGCAGTGGAGGTTTAGGACAAGAGTTTTCCTACTCCTAGATGAGTTCCTAGGTTGATGAGCCCCATCTGACCCTCACTTCCCTCTACAGCACATGCAGAAGCAGCCTTCTTGACTGTTGGACCCACTATTGGTCTTGCCTGGTCAATCCGCTGGAGCCTGTCTTTGCATGCAGGGCAAGTCCCTTACTCACTAAGGATTTGAGACCCATCAGCTACCCTCACCTGGGTTAGCAGGCCCATCAAAGCAGTTTCCCAAGGTGTGGCCACTGTCACATGCTGATAGATTCTAGGAGCCACAGGTGAGAGCTGAGTGCAGGGTGGGGATCATAGGTGGACAGACTACCCCAGAAGGAGCACAGTGTGTCCCCCACCAGAGGTACTACCCCTCACCTAACACCTCACACACCCCAAAGTGGTATGATACTGGTTCTAGGGTTCTAATGCTTACAGAAAGGCTAGAAGACTTGACATGTACCCCCCATGTTTTGTCAATGTATGAACATGTTCAAGTGAAGCCCCACTGCTATCTTTTATGATCTTATTGACCAGCTGACAACTGAACATAAAAAGTCTTTCAAGAATTCCTCATATCATTTTAAGTTTCTCACAAATGAAGGAAATAATGGAAAAGTTAAAAATGAAGAAAAAAAAGTAGTATGGATTTGGGTCCACTCCTGTGAATATTTACTTAGTTCAGGAAATGTTTTTTTAAAAAAAAACAAAACAAAACAAAACTTGAAATCCAATACATTAGTCAGGTGGAACGTCATCAATGATCACTAGCCAGAGTCTTTTTCTAAAAGAGATGTATACTATTCCCACCTGCCTCTCTTCTGATATAAAAACCACCAGCAAATTCCACATCCTTCTCTAAGATCTCCTTCTGTCATAAGGGGTTGTTTGTTGTTCCCTGTGTGATGAGAAGCAGTGCAAGCCTCTGGAGACAATGATCCTCCAAACTCATAAGATCATCTTGTGGAGAAATTATCCTGGTTGCCTGCTAAGATTCCTGGAAGCTAAAGACAGAGAGAACTAGTTTCATAGTGGCATCTTATTTTTTGACTTTGATTATGGCTGAGGAATGCTACTTTAGATTAGTCTCATGCACCTTCACCAGAAGCCCAAAGTTCTGGTTGAGAATGACCATGCTATGTTTATACAGAGGTGTGGGGAAAACATGCAGATCTCCATATGTTGTTGGATTTTATTTCTCATAATTTCTGGTTTAGCCATGCTGGCTGGGAGTTGGAGTCCAACACCACCAGGAGGGCCACATGCTCTCTCTTTCACATATCCTGATCCATCCTGGGGCTCTGATCCAGGAGCCCCCATTCAGATTGAAGTCCCCTGGATATAGTCTAAATTAGTTTAGGGGTGGTGATGATGTTAATTAGGTCTTCTTCTGCTGCTGCTTCTTCTGCTTTTGCTTCTTCTATCCAAATTAAACATACAGCCCTGATGGATAGTGTTCTGGCAAGGGTCAATTCCTCTGCAAAGAAATACCCTGCATGTTGCAGGATTGATGCCTCTGTTGAACAGCTGCTGTGCAGAGGCATCAGTCCTGTGTTGTGGTGCTTTGCAAGTGGCTTTCCTTGAGCGGAGGCATTGATCCTGTGAGACAGGGCATTAGGCAGGAAGAAGTCAGGCAGTTGGGGGCTCTTCCCTTCTCCCAGGGAGACACAGCCAGTGGTACGTCTTGGGCTTTTTGCGGGATATGTGATGCCTGCCTCTCCTTCCTGCCTCATGCCCTTCCCTTCTTACAGCATCAGATCCCTCTTGGTCATCCAACCTTACCCACAGCAAGAGATAGATCTCAGACAAGGCCAGAATCTCTCTGAATAGACCCAGTTTGGCTCAGGATTTGGGCCTTGGCCAAATCCAGTGCACACCTCTACATCACACTTTATGGTGTTAATTGGAGACACTATCCAACCGAAGTGGTACTTGGACACTTGAAGGCCACACATGCTGGCAACTTCAGCCCTGGCTTGTCCTTCCTCTGTTCTTCGTCTTCACTGCAGGATCAGCTTAGGTTGTATATGAGGCCATAGAGGTAGCTTCCTCCTCTGGCTTTGCCCCCAAATGACACGCCTTTGTTTTGGGATAATATGATAAAGTGGGCAGCTGCTTAGCAAATGCACCCGAAATTTCAGAAATCACATTGCAGGACTTCTGGTAAGTAAACATTCTGTCCATTATACTTCAGTGGATAATGGCTGACAACATCAGCCACTCATTCTTAATCATTGCACATTTAATTTATTGCAGATTAATTAAGGCCAGCTTTCTAAAGTATGTAAATACAACCTTCTGATTTTTCACTCACATCTCTGCTTCATTCACCAATAAAGGAGGTGTGTGTCTGTGGAGCATTACTTTAATAGTAATGGCAGAAATAGAAAAAATAGCCTGATGAAAACTGCCTCTTAAAGGCATAGACAAATACAAATCATACCTGTGATTTGTCCCTATTCTTGCTTTAGGCTGCACTCCTAATCCCACTTACCTGGGGGAGTAAATCCAATTGAATTTAATAGCTCTTAAATATGGTTCAGCTTAGGGTACTCAGGCCACCTTCTCGTCCCTCTTACCATTTCCCTTCCTCTGCTACCCAAATATTCTAAATTTATTTGTGTGCTTTGCATAATTCATTCTGAGAATACGTTTGGTGTTTCTGTAGTGCCAAATTCTGATACTCTTGGCACCATTATGAAAATGATGCCGTTACGATTTGAGTAGAATTGATTTGAAAAGAGACATCTGCTTCTATTAAATATTTCTCATCTTTCATCAACATTTCATTAGAAGCTTTTTCCAAGCAGCTGTCATAGCAGGGCCTTTAAGATTTGGTCTTTTGATAGTGTCCTAGCTCAGATAGAGGAACTGCGAAGATAAGAAAGTTGGGGTGATTGGATTGAATCGTGACAGCAGAGAAACTGTTTTTTCCGTTGCTATGCAATTTCCCCAGAAGAGCAGGGATATCATTTACACTTAAGACAAATTCATTTGAAGGCAGTGAGTGACACAAGATGGATCTGCTAATGACAGAGTCGAACTTCAATTAAGCAAACAACAAAAGCACAGATATCAGTGATGATTGAAAGACGCTTACCAAACTGAATGGGTTTGTACTGTTCCAGACAGAACCTATTTTGTTTTGTTTTCATCATTTTTCATGTTCTCTTGTTGTCTGTTGATTCAGAATCCACAATTCTTCAGTCACCTATCCTGGATTTTGATTGTGGCAGTTCAGACTGTGAAACCGTACCACAAGAGGAAATATTGAGAACACAATGCTGACAAACGTGCTTAGTGATTCTGTTAATCGAGCCTCATCACTCTGCTCATAACCTGGTTAAACAAGAGTGCTTGGTGAGCCAATGGGGGTAGACTGGATCCATGGGGCTTCCACAGATGATGCAAAGACTGCGAGCCTGTGTATTCTTACCTGGGAATAAGTCCCACTGAATGCAAGCATAGGTGCCAACTCCCTGGGGCCCTGGGTGCCCGAGCACCCACAAAATTCCCCATGAAGGGGCCGGGCACCCACCAATTTCAGTGCCAGGGCCATGCACACTGCATGGCACCTACAGCCCAAGGTACCCAAAGTCACGGGTCCAAATTGGCACTCCTGAATGCAAGCAAACTTATGTCTGCGTAAGCAACTGTAGGATTGTGCTTGTAGGCTGCAATCATATGCACACTTAACTGGGGTTAGGACTATTGAACTTCACAGAGATGGCTTCCTGGGAATTACTGGAATACATGAACACTTTAAAACTGTAATTCTGAACACATGTACTAGGGAGCAGGCTTACTGAATATAGGGGCCTTATTGGGTTTCTCTCTTTTCCCTTTTCTCTCTTATGCACATTAAAACAAACATGCCAGTTTCATTGATACAAGAGTTACACTGCAATCATACATCCATGTACCTGGGAGCAAACCCCCATTGAACTCAATGTGACTTACTTCTGCGTAAGAATAGACACTGGCATAGGAAGGGCGGGGCATAGGGGTGGGGCACCCCGGGCAGCGCAATCCTGGTAGGGTTCCATCTTGGCTGCCTCCCACCCGCGTTGTGTGCCCCGCCCCCAGAACACGTGCCCTGCCCCTGCAGACAGCGCACCCCACCCCAGAATGCGCACCATGCCCCTGCGGGCGGTGTGCCATGCCCCCAGAACGCGTGCCATGCCCCTGCAGGCAGCACGCCACACCCCCAGAACACAACCAGGCCCGCCCCCGCCTGCTTCCCACCCCTGGTGCTGGAGCATGAGAATAGACAGAATTGCACTGTTCATGTGGAAAGCAACTGTTTGTAAGAATGAGGCCTCAAAAGATTGTTAATCTGGTAAACACATGTTTCCTTGTTTTAAGGAAGCTACAGTTTTAAAGATGTGTCAGCTGCTGATTTATTTCTTCCTTTTTTGACAGCAGGGAGAAAAAGCTCTTTTTAAGGAAGGCTCTTTTTCTAGTGGTGATGCCGCTAGAAAGGTGCACTGGAAAACTCTGGGACTTGTATTTCTGAAAGTCCAAATGCTCTTAACATCTTAACATACATACATAACATGGGTTGAAGTCAGAGGGGAAATGCAGATAGATTGATTGTCTGTTATGAAAAGATGCCAGAAGAGCTGTGTTCAAATCCCCAAGCAGCAAGGAGCCTGAAGGCAATTCAACTATATCCCAGCATCATTATCCAATCTGTAAAATAGGAATACCAATGGTCCATGCTATGGGAGTTATTTTGAGGGCAAACAACAACAAAAATGCCATTGTTTTTTTCAGCAGATGTGACCTACTTGAGAAGAAAAAATAAAAGCACTCAAACATTATAGATATAATCCACAGCAAATCGTATCCAGCAATGTCATGATGTACACATAACCACATGTTACTCCACATTTGTTTGTTTTCCATTTTTACATTTATATCTCACCTTTCCTCCAAGGAGCAGAAAGTGTAGCAGGCAGCAATCATGACAGGAGGATCACATGGTTTGTAATCTCCCCATTTTGTTTTGTGATACGATCCATTGTTTCCCGATGCAATATTTTGGGACTTCAGAAAACGATGAAAATAGTTCTTGGTCCCATCCACTCTTTCAGCGCATCACAGAGCTATAAAGTTGTCTGGTTCAATTCAGTCAGATTGCCTGTATCTACTCCATACTGGAATCACAAGGGCGTTCTGTAGGGCAGGGGTAGGGTTTCAGTAGCAGACCTGTGCTCTGGAGACACTAAAAAAAAGTTAGCTCTGATTTAATGCTGCAAATCTGAATTTTGTGCATACCAGAATTCTTTCTTTCTCTCTGTGTGTCTCTTTTACCATTCTCAAATAAATTCCAACCTTTTTTATAAAACAGCATTCAAAAGGCAAAAATATTCCACAGAATTATTGGGGGGGGGGGGAACCATGACTATTTAAAGTGACATCATGACACTTTAAATGTATGGTGTGGATGTGGCCAGAGTACAACTAAATTAGCATTACTCACTTTAACTCCCCCACCCAGATGTTCACATCAGCATGGTTTCAATTTATTATTTTTGTTTATGTGAACACTAGAGGGCACTAAAGGGTGGGAATGTCCTCACCCTTATGCAAAGACTAGAGATGAATTAGGAACAGTTTAAGGACCCCAATCAGTGTGAAGCTGGCTTGAGAAACACCACATCAAACAGTAGTATCTTATAGCAAAGTGAAGAGTACAGATGCATTTGAACTGATGTCATGTGAGCATGGATTAAAAACCCAGCACTGGAAATGCAGTGAGTGCACAGTAAATGGGAATGTGAACGCAGGCCATTTTGTGGATCAGGGCACCAATGGTTAACACTTGCTGTGGAAACTAATAAGTCTCAGTCAGGAAGTAGATGGATGGATGGCATCCTCTGAGACTGACACCAACCTAACTCTGCCAACAAGTGCTCAGAATAACAATTGACCTTCCACTTTCAAGTACTGACAGACAGTTTAAGGATCAATGAAATATAATCAAGACTTCAGATAATTTGCATCCTTAATGCACAAGGCAGCTTATTAGTGAAAAAGCTCATTTGTTAGAGCTCGGAAAGACCCAGCAGATATTTCAGTGCTCAGTTGATGCACAAGAGGACAATGACCAATGTGACATCTTGTTCATAGCTGCCTGGTACAATTCCCAGTGTGAGTAGAAAGGCCATGGTATATTCAAGAAAAGTTGACCTGGTGCTGCCTCTTTCATCCTCTGAATAGGAGCGTATTTTCAACGAACAGAATATCTGTGGGAACAACCCACCATGCCGCAAAGACAAGGTATAGGCTTTTAATGAAGATGGTGGGGGGATCAGTCGTTCATTATTCCAGGTTTTACTATTCAGACCTACATGAGGACATTCCCATGCCTACTCCCATATGAACTTGCTAGAAGTATGCATTGGTTCTATGTGAAATGTAAGGTGTGAATGGTAACAGCAACAACTTTGACTATACTTTGCACTAAACTAATAAACAGAAATTATGCATCATGGTTACCCAAATTCTACAAAATTCTGAAATCTGTATAATTAAGCAATTGCAAATATGATTGCTTATTTTACATAGTTTGTGTTGCATCTGTTCATCATAGATTGAGGCAAAAAAATTGTTTTGTTGAACACCTAGTCCTTTATCATTGTCAAACCTGCCAAGTGCAAACACATACAGCTGGCTGATTTCTGAGATTTCTGGAGATATTGCACACATACTTGCATTCATACCTTGCCAGGTTAAGGACTAGAAACATAATCCTTTTAAAACAAAAAGCTAAAACTCTCAGGATGATGAATTTTATGTCTAATAAAACCAGCAATGTTTTGCCTGAGTTTTCCCCCACAACTGCAGGATTAAATAATTCTCAAAGGCCTTGCTTATATTAGTTTCCTTCAGTCAAATTTTATACAAAGCATGTATGTACAAAACAGTCAAGTAAATAAATGGGGGGGGGATTAGAAACTAGAACTGAAAACATTCAGGACTAGTAGGGAGAGCATTATATTTTGCCATGACAGTTTATAACTGACCCTGGAGTCAACACACTCAAAGAAAAATCATTCAGAAAGAAGCTGGAACGTGAAGCTGTAGAGTTAGAGTTCATTAGCAAATTTGATACTCCCCCCCCCACTTGGGTTGAAAAGGCATTATGAATGGTTTTCTCACTGTGGACAGTAATTGTCCCCATGTGGTGTTAATGCTATCTTTCTAGCTACACAGACTGAACACTAATTGACATGAGTTGGGTGCCCCATATGCCCTCTGGCAACAGTGGGAGTGGGGCCCACCTACGTCTGAATGAATCACAAAGCATCTATATTCTCAGACTTCTATAATGCTGGGATACCTAATTCTGATTGTATCATATGCTTCTTATCTCTTGCGCTTCCTCTGCTTTAAGTTTCATGACACAGAACTGTTTTTCATCGACTGCATCCATACTTACATACCTACAAATTTTCCATACTGCTACAAGCATCTGACAAAATAGACTGTGGTTTAGGCTATGAAAGCTCATGCCATAGTCCTAAACACTCTTTCTAGGAAACAAGCCTCTTTGAATATAGTGAGATTTACTGCTGAGTAAATGCATTTGCTTTGTGCTGTTTGCCTGTAGCTCCTCAGTTGTTGTTGTACTACAACTCCGCTCATTTCTGATCATTGGCCATGCTGACTGGGGTTGATGTAGGCTGTTGTCCAACAACATCTAGAGGACCATTCCTACTTTACAGTATCGCAGATTATTTGATTACACACACCCCAGACATTTAAAGCGCATTACATTCCTCCTGCGAATCCTATGAACTGTAGTTTGTCAAGATGCTGGGAACTGTAGGTCTGCGAGGTGTAATCTACAGTTCCCAGGATTCTTTGTGGGAAGTAATGTATGATGTGTGTGCAACCTTTTGTTGTACCTGCTTTTCCCCCACATGAAAGTTTTACTTTGAAATAAAGTTGAAAATGACAGGCAACGAACAGGAAGAACACCATGTAATAATACAGTAAAACCACTTATTAAGAGAAAATAAGTGAAAATTAAAGCCCCTAACTTCAGTCTTAATATATGGCGGGTGAGCTTATAGGGCACTTATAGTAAAGCAACTTGAGGAAAGGCCTGCTAACCATTGAGGGAGTTTGGATGTTTAAGTTATGGAGGTGATTCATAGGAATAATAAGCATCCAAATTTGACTGGAATGTAAACAGAAGCATGAGGGTCTTTCAAACAAAAGATTAAGAAAACCAAGGCACCATAATAGAAAGCTCATTTTCAACATCAACTTTTTTAAAAATTGGAATTCATTGCTTGCTGTGCTTACGGAGAAAGTTTACACATAATCACGGTCTCCCAAATTTTATCAATCTACTGCTTTTTAGAAGATTGTTTGGAAGATTTCCAGTTGCATGCTATACATGATTTTAGCTCAATAAGCAATTGCTTTAGAAGATCTCCCCCCCCCCAGGAATCCAGGGTCACTAGTTTCAAAGCCATGATGAAGCATAGCTCTGGTCCCTGCTGGCTAGAGAAATTCCTGGTAGAGATCAGCAGCCATGGTGCAGAATTTCTACACTGCTGAATGTTTCTCTTTGCTGTTTCTCCATCACTGGTAATAACTTCTGATGCACAGTAGTAGTAGTAGTAGTAGTAATAATAATAATAATATAATAATAATAATAATAATAATAATAATAATAATAATAATAATATTCTGTCCCAGGTGACGGTCTCAGTCAGATGTGCTTCAGCTCAAGCAGAAAGTTCTGGATGAGAGTTTGGGTTTCAGGAGGGCAAGCAAAGTAAGGCAGTTTTCAGGAATGCAAAACAAACAAAAGTTCATTTTCCAAGTTCCAATTAGCACCCTGGATAGCTCCCTATTAAAACTCAGGCTAGACTAGAGAATCATTTGATCAAATGCAGCTTCAGTCGCAAAGGACCCCAGACTGAGACTTAAACAAGACTTCAGTCCAGTCTGGAAAGTTAGTTCTGTTCTTCTAGAGACACCTCTTCCTATAAAAGTGGCCTTGCTTGCTTCAGCAGCCGTTGATTCGCAATATAAGGAAGACTGTGGCTCCTCTGAAGCTTCTGAGCCAGAGTCCTCAGAGGTAATCAGAGTGATCTCATCAAGCTGTGACACGGGTTCCTGAAAATGAGAGCCTTCTGGGAAAGCAGAGTTATCCAGCACCAAATCTGAGTACTCTTTTCCCACTAGCTGTAGAGTCTCATCCCCCGAAGTGGGAGAGTCTGGCCCCAGAGTCAAGCTCTTTGTCACTTGTTACTATTTCATTTTTCACTTAGTGTTTCCTCTAATTTCCTCAGCCTCAAGCCCATTTCAGCTGTTCTTCTTGTTAGAATTGAAACACATAAGGGAGTGGAATTGAGGTTATATCTGCCAACATTGCCCCCCCCCCCCCAATTCTTCATATATGGAGGCAAAAAGCATACAACTAAATCAGGGTCACTAGCCTGGCACCTCTTAAAAAGCTACAAGGCACGTGCAACTGTTTGCTATTCCTGCCTGGTTCCTGTTTGCACTAACTTGGTCTCCTACTTTGAAGTTCTCATGCCTACATTTCAGTGAATGCCAGAACTGAACACCCATTCTCCCATCTGCTTTTAACAAAGGAGAGGTACCAGGAGAAAATGCAGTGGTGGCTGTTTTAGGTACCTTTTCCCATTGGTGTGTGTGTGGGGGGGTATGTTTGCATCATATTGAGTGCCTGCCTCTTCTTTTTTGTTGTTGCTCTTTTA
Source organism: Lacerta agilis (assembly GCF_009819535.1). Classification (NCBI taxonomy): domain Eukaryota; kingdom Metazoa; phylum Chordata; class Lepidosauria; order Squamata; family Lacertidae; genus Lacerta; species Lacerta agilis. Next base: position 32,412,016 of record NC_046322.1, read on the forward strand.
GATGCCGCAGCCATTTTGTGTTGTGTCTACCACCAGCAGCCATTTTGTATTATGCTGCACAACCCACACCAGCCATTTTGTGACTGACAAATGTGCCCACTAGCCCCAAAAGACTGGTAACCCAAATGTCTGGGTTAGCATTTTGGGTTGCATGGCTTATTTTATGTGGCCATTTTATTCAGTTAGCCATTTATTGCAAAGTCTGAAGCACCAGCTCATCAAGGCACTCTAGACAAAAATTCCAGAAATTTGTATAAAAACAAGGAACTTTTTGTTTTTACTGCAGTCTCAATAGCAGATCATTTGATATGCACAAAAATGATATTGTCAGTGGAATGTGCACCCAACAATTTATTCTGGGAGTAAAAATGGCTTAAGTATGCACATGTGTTTAGATTGTAGGATTACTTAGGACTATCAAAAATGGCTACATCGGTCATGTCAATCCATTAGAAGTTTTATAGATAGATGATGATAGATATATGATTGATAGATGATGATTGATAGATAGATAGATAGATAGATAGATGATAGACAGACAGACAGACAAATATGTGACACTGTATTGTGAAGTAGCTTAATTCATTTCATTTAGTGTGAAGAATTTGTGGGGCGGGGGTGGCCTTTTCGTTTAACGCTGTTAGAAAGCAAAATTTTGGAAAAGTGGATTGAATCTAAAGTCACTATTGATTGGATTTTTCTATGTAATGGAAAATATACATTGTACTTGACCTCCTCCTACCCTCCAATTATAATAAAACTCTGGTCATAGGTAGTGTTGCATAGAATAAACCAAACACACATTTTCTTTACACTAGCTACTGGTATATTGATGGCTCTGGTATGAAATCTATTTATTATGTTTGACTCTCATGCACTATATACAGGGTACTTCCTTTCTAGAATTTAGTTTCTGGGGCATCTACACAGACATGTAGCACAATTTTCCTTATGGGCCTTGGTGTTTAGCATTCGGTCATAGACAAGCTGCTAATCTGAGCATTTTGTAGCACACCTCTGGATGCCACAAAAAGAAGCGAAGGCTACACCTTTGGAGCAGGTGATCCTGCGCATGCAAAAGCAGAAGGCAATGTGTTTTGTTCTCAGTAAAGTGGTACACTATGAATTCCTAAGAGAGATACACAGCCACTCTCCAATTGCACATGAGAGCATCATAAAAAGCATATTCTCATATGGTGGACTAGCTTGTAAAATCAAAGGGTGTCTGTGTGTGAGAGGGAGCATTACATAGGGTGAGCCTACACATACTAAACGTTCTCCCAGCTCTCCCTGTTGTAATCTTTTATTGTTTGTCTCTCCAATCTCCAGCCTATCTAGGAAACAGAGATTTTCTATGTGTGTTTACAAGCGTGTGTTCTGTGTGTGTATATGCGTACACACACACACACGTATGTATGTTGGGCAGGGTTGAAGGGTGGAACAGGGAATGAATTGGGAGTGACCGCTGGGGCACTGAATTAATGAAATTGTGTATGATAGTGCAGACTTGGCACATATTTGTGATTTGTAACTTTTAACAAAAGGAAAGTGGGGAATTTTTGATTCCTAGACTTTCCAGCATAAAAAAGAAAGAATTCCTAATGGCCACATTTGTCATTGAGAATTTAAGGGATCTCCCTCCCCTCCCCTTCTTACACACCGCAGAGACCAGATCAAATAGTAGGTTTTCAGTTCTGGAAATTAGGAGACGCTGGAGAGCCAATTAACCACGACTCCCATCTCTTGGCCCTAGTTTAATGTCTTTATTGCCCATTCAGATTTTTTCCCTTGCACAATCCAGAGAGATGGTGTAATCGGGCTAATTTTGGGACAGTTATCGTGCTAATATAGTCTTTACAATTACGCGGCAGAGCAGGTGCCAAGGCCGCATGGCTGTGCATTGCCAAGGTGCAAAACAAATTCAGCGTTCAATCAACCTGAGAGAAAAAGGACAATTCTCATTTGCATAAACATGTAGCCACGGAAACTGAAGGCACAGAGGTATAAGGAAAAGAGACCTATTTTACATGATGTGCATAGAATATTTGACAGTTTAGATTGGAGGCGTCATTGATGTGCGTAGGAATGGTACAGTTGGTTGCCATGGATATGGTTTTCCCTACTGGCAGCGCAAAGATTGGCAGGGATGGATGCAGGAGGGGGGGGAAAGACACACATACACATACAAACGCCTAAACCACTGCAACTCTCTGGCAGACTCATTCTTTTCTTTTGTTGAGAAGCTATGTATCCTTTCTATGCTAATGACAGCTCATCTAGTATGCTGTGTAATCTAGCAACACTGATATTTCTATAATAAATCATTTATGTGTAATGTGTATTTATATACTGCATGAACATATATAAAGTATAATTTCATACATACATATTTTCATAAAGCGGTGACATAGACAGAAATAGGAACTGAGCTGAAGATGCATAATATATAAGGAAACATACTTATATTTAGTTTAATTTGTTTCCCTGATTTGACATAGAATAGAAACACCCCCAGATGTGTTTTTAATGTAATTTATTATTAATATTATTATTTAAAAAACAAAACAAAAAACCATGCACATGATAACATAAGCAGCATTCTACAACTCATTCTGCAGGTGATTTACACTGGAGTAATCTTATTAAAATTGAAGGGTTTACAGAGGGGTAAAGAAATTGTCACCTGAATGCCTAACATTCAGGGTAAATATAATCCTGTAGAATGCTTCCATTAAAGGAAGAACTTTTAAGGTTGGTTTAATAGTACAGAGTAAATCAAAATTGAGAGATGGTTTCTTATTTGACTCCAGTATATGGATTTAGGCATATGCTTTTTCTTTAAAATGAAAAGTCAGGTGGAAACCTTACAGCTATTCACTTCATTAAAATGAATATGGATTTAAAATCCTGATCTGCAGCCCAATTAAGCCAGTGGGTCTGGATATAAGCTGATTGAGTCCATTTGAACTCAGTGGAACTAAACAATTTAAAAGTAAACACATTCCTATATATTTTTAAAGCTTACGCCTTACTTTTCCCCACCAGTTATATTCTTAAAATAAGTGTGTGTTAATATTAACATGACCACATTCCAAACGGAAGGTCAATAAGCCACAAAAACGGTGGCACAATACCAAGCAAGCACCTTGCACGACAAATTCAGCACTCATTTGTCATTCGTTATAAAATGTAAAACAAACAAAAATCTCAAGACATCTACATGCATCTGATTTGGAATCTAGAGTCACAGAATGATGATCATTCGTGCCCCAAAGAATTTGCTAGATTTGTCGTTTGGCATGGACAGCAACCCACTAGTTGCAAGTGATTTGTTGTGTGTGACTAGAGCTGAATTAGGAGCAGAGGACATTTGTTAGAATGACTAAGACTGTGGGCCTAACCCTTCTTTCCTGGTGGTAAACTCCATTAAAGTCAACAGGATGTACTTCTGAGTTAACAGGGTCTGGAACGCAGCCTAAAGAAATAACACAACATGGTAGAAAGGAAAAATGAAAAAAGGGTCATGGGGCAGATGTATTTGAAATCTCAACAGGGTACATCCTTTTCATATGAGAAGAGACATCCTTTTAGTTTTTCAAGGCCTTTATGTTAAACAGGGTCATTTCTTTTACAAATGCAGTGGCTGAGACTGGAGCTCTTTCAACTATTCTTTGTATGAAAGTGGAGTTAGCAGAATTCCATTTCATCACAAGCATTCTTTCAACAAATATTGCAGTTCCCTTCTTGATATTAGCTGATAGAACCAGGTTATCCGGAGCTTCTAGTGTGTACAAACACGCACAAAACTTCAGGACTTGGGAAGAAGACATTCATGGCTTGGCAGTAGTGAAATATGTATGATTGTCTGTAAACCTGGTCCCAGGTGGTTCCAAGTGCTTTGGAAAGGCAGCTTCCCAGTGTTTGACTAAGCCCTCAGTTGTTCTCTCATTGATCTGATTATGTCTTCTGACTCGCATGTAGCTTTCAGATCTGAAGGTTGGGCTGTTGGCCTCACCTCCTGTAATGGAGGTGGGTAAGATTATACCTCACCCATGCTGTAGAGCAGCATTTCCTAAACTTGGGTCTCCTGCTGTTTTTGGACTACAGTTCCCATCATGCCTGAGCACTGTTTCTGCTACCTGGGGATGATGGGAACTGTAGTCCAAAAACAGCTGAAGACCCAAGTGTGGGAAACCCTGCTATAGAGGATAAAAATATAATTATAATATTATTAAGTCCTATCTTAAATGACAAATACAATAAGTCTCGGTGTGGGGAACTTTTGGTCTTCCAGATATGGTTGAATTACAGCTCCTCTTATCCCTGGCCATTGGCCATGCTTCCTAGGGCTGATGGGTCTTCTGCAACATCTGGAAGGACAAAGGTTCCCCACCCCTTTCTTAGTGTTTTTATACAGTTGTAAACTCTCTTCTTTATACAGTTGTGAACTCTCTCTTAGGTAAATAAGGTGCAGTAAATATATTTTCCCTAGGTTTTCCCTTCTGTTTCGCAAACTCTTCTGTGCCAGGTTGCCCAAGGGCAGGCCACTTCTGTTTGGACTCTGTCCCATTCTGTAACTTGCACAGGATTAAAAGACCAGGGTGAGTGTGGGAATGCATATGCAATTAATGACAACAACAACAACAACAACAACAACAACAACAACAACAACAACAACATGTCTCAATAAACCACAACAACAACAACATGTCTCAATAAACCAGTATGCTATAACCAAATTCTTAATTCTGTAGAAACATAGCATGGACGTTCTCACAGTGTTGGATAACCACCTCCAATATTTCAAGCTGTGAGCATAATTCTTAGCATTCAGAAAAAGAAATTCTGCAAAAATCTGGTTCTTGTGGACAAGCATACGCTTGCCTGAATTGCAGCGAAATGTTGGCATATATTATCATGCAGAGTTCCTTGAATATAATTCATTTTGAAGCCATCATAAATATGAAGTGACTTGTTGAAAATCAGTCATTGGACATTCATTTAAAAACCATGAGCAACCTTTGTTGAGTTCAGAGGCCTGGGGCTCTTAGAATCAAGAACCTGAACTGAGGCTATGTTTGTTAATGAAGAGGTCCATTTTATTTTTTTGCTCATAATTACAAACAGACCAGCGTTCTTCCTTCCTGTAAGTCCAGGAGTTATCTATGACTAGGGCCTAGTAATTCTGAAATCCTGGTCTAGATCAAGGAATGGATCTGCCGCATGCCTTACAGTCTTCTCCTTCCATTTCCACTACTGACTATACACTATACTGACTATACACTTGAATTCCTCTACTGGTATTATTCAAATGCCCTATTATCCCACTCCTGCCATGGTCCAACTCACACACAGCCCTGGCATGATACAATTGGCAGGGTAACGGAGTGATTCTTGGCTTTTTGCACCTATCCTCACTGTGCATAGATCTTCTTGAAGATGGAAGGTTGCCTTATACTGAGTCAGACCAATGGTGTGAGTAGTAGAAACAGCTCTCCAGCCCTACTTTTGAGATCCTTTTAATTACAAATGGCAGCAACTGAATCTGGGGACTTGTACATCTGCTCTACCACTGAGTTGTAGGTCTTGAATGTGCACTGGAACCTATCCTCCTCACACATATTTATGCCTGTATGCTCCAGTTCATGTTCAAAATTCTAGGCATGGTGGAGGATGATTTGAAAGCCCAAGGCTCCTCCTTTGCTTTTGCACCCCAACACATGTAAAACTCACATCAAGGGTAGCCCAGCATGGTGACTTCCAGATGTGTTGAGCCCCGGCTCCCTCCAGAAGCCTTGTGCCAAGTTTGGCAGTGATATCTCAAGAGCCATCTGGACGCATAGAGAAGAAACAAATGGGCAAACCATTTTCAAAATATTTAGTAAATGGCAATCTCATTAGTTACACAGACCAGAATATCTGTATCTGAGAGCATTGTTGCCAACACCAGCATATTATGGATTACCTGTCCCTCTGGTTGGACTCCTGGCACAGCCATTAAGATATTTCCTTTCAAAACAAGCATTTAATAGATTACACTACGAGTCCATCAAGGAATGGGGTCTTACACACACACACACACACACACACACACACACGGAGGGCGAGATTTCTGTTTCATTCTGGCATAGCTGAAAATTTATATATTTCAGATTTTCAAAATGTCAAATGTGTCACTTTTTGACTGGCACTGAATTGTGTCACTGTGGATGAGTCAACCTGCATGCCTCAATATGAACTTCTCCTTATCCATGCCTCTAGATTGGATGATGCCCTTCACCAATCATTTTCAATTTGAACTCTGTGCTAGTCTTCCTTCACCACTGTGCATCCATTTTTAATATTGTTTTGTAATTCTGCTGTGATGCCTCTAATATGTTTATCTCTATCTTTAATTTTACTTATAGATGCATGATACGATTTACAGCTGAACAGGATGATTTAAAAAAAAAAAACACCCCTCCCATCAAGATAAGTTTTTAAAAATCAAATTTTATACAGTCTGCAACTTCCAGATTTGCAAGTGAACTCAATTTCCATCCTTTCAGCAGGATCCCAAGTAGTTTAACTGCTATCACTTAATGAAAATCTGATCTGGTTCTATACTGTTCTTTAAAAAATATAAACCATACTGTACTGTGAAAGGAACCCCATTTCTGGAGTTTTTCCTCACAGGGTTGTTGTGAGGATAAAATTGAGAGGAGGGATCCATACATGTTTCCTTCAGTTTCTTGGAGGAAAGGCAGGAACAGAATGTAATAAATAAACTCATCTATCTACAGATTTATGTGATCTTTACAGAATGCAACTATCATGGTGGTATCTGATTATCTTTGTACATATATCACCTTTACTAGGGCTGTGAAAGCAATACTATTTTACTATTCCCAATTTAGCAATCCTGTGCAAGCCACAAGCCAACCCAAACTGACAAGGCCCTGCCTCACTCTGCTCCAGTGAAACCAAATAAAAACTCTGGCCAAAGTTTTAACAAAAAAACATGCGTTTACTCATAAGTAATTCCAAACGTATTATCAATTCTGTAAAGAATTACAGTCTTAAACAACAAATAGTTTCATATGAAAGTTTTCTTTAAAGTCTTTATAATTCTGTTTAAAACCTTACATAACTCGTTTGATGTTGTTTAAAATGTTCAATTTTGAAACTTGATGTACTCTGTGCTATTTAATACTATTTGATATTGCCAGCTGAAGAAGGCATCCAAGCCGAAACGGGGCCCTGTCCTGGTCTCCCTGGTTTACACCTGACACACATTGGAGAAGCCCTGACAGCCATCTCTAAAAGACTTTAAAGAAAACTTTCATATGAAACTATTTGTTGTTTAAGACTGTAATTCTTTACAGAATTGATAATACGTTTGGAATTACTTATGAGTAAACGCATGTTTTTTTGTTAAAACTTTGGCCAGAGTTCTTATTTGGTTTCATTACAATTCACTCTGCTCCAGGCCTGATCCAAGCTACAAATTGAGGGCCTTGCATAGTTCTAATATTTAAATTCTAATTAAACATTAGGTATGGGGAAGGGGAATTTTCATGCAGAAAATGCTATACAGCTATTAAACATAGAGGAACCGTTTCTGCTTCTCCACCTGCCCCCCCCCCTAGTGAAAGCTGTTTGGTCAAGATTGGCCAAAGACATTCTGCTGCCTGAAGGAATGGACAAGATGCCCTTTCTATTTTATGTGAAAAAGCTGAGTGGCCTGCCAGCTGAATCTGACTTCAGCACTGACAACAGGACAGCATCCTCCAATGTACCTGAAGCCAGCAACCCTCCTTAGGAGGTGCAGAGCAGGCCGCGTGGCACACACAAAGCAGCCCACCAACACTCCCCCACTACTCTTCACCCCAATCATATTCTGTCTAAGGCAGTAGCCTCAGTCTGCCTAATGATAGGGGCGGCCCTGACAATGATACATGTTTTCCACAATAAAAACTAGAAATCAATAGATTTAAATGTGCTTAGCTCTTTTGTGCCTGTTCATGTTCAGCTACCAGCCTATAAATGCAACTTAAGCAGAACGGAAATGGGAGGGACCTTTAAAAATTCAAAGGCTGGCATTAAGTTTTAGTCAAGTGCTTCCAAAAAAGAAAAGAAAAAGGCTGTGATAAAATGGTCAGTCTTTAAGGTGCTTTCAGCCACCAGTTCTCTAATACCAGGTTTCTGCTTCCTAAATTGTTAATACATTTCACAGGCCAAATAATTTGGAAGTTTTCTTATTGCTTTATCTCCACATAAAGTCACACTAGTGTGTCCCCGTCCCAATGATTGTGTGAAAAGGGTTTCTCATACATACTACAGCTGTTTCCATTGATGAATCATGGAATTGTACATCATCTAGTCCACTGCACTGAGTTTCTTCAAACTCTATAATCCAAAGCAGGATTCCTAAATCTTTAACATTTCTGACAAATTTAATGAATGGAATCAGTGGAAAAATAACATCTTACTGTCCATGTTATAGTTTAGCACAAGCAGACAACAGGAAGGAAAATGTGACAACTGCTTGCCAGAAGTGTTGCTATGAAAAGGAATAGAAGAAAATAAAGAAAAATGACTTATACTGAGTCAGTGTGTTGTTCCCTCTAGCTAAAAATTGGTGATATTGACTGGCAATGGCTCTCCAATGTCATCAGGGATCAGACGCAGCATCACACAATTTCAGGGGCAAATCACTGCTAAATCATAACTAAACATAACTATTAAGGGTTAAGGGTGGCATTCAATGAAAGCCCCATTTACACTATACATTAAAAGCAGTACCATACCACTTTGAACAGTTATGACGTCTCCCAAAGAATCCTGGGAACTGTTGTCTGTTAAGGATGCTGAGAGTTGTTAGGAGACAACTATTCCCCTCACAGAGCTATGCTTGTGAACTCTGGGAATTAGAGCTCTTGGAGGCAGAATAACAACTCTCAGCACCATTAGCAAACTACAGTTCCCATAATTTTTTAGGAGACATCATGGCTGCTAAAACTGGCATGATACTGCTTTGAATGTATTGTGCACATGGGAGCCTAAGTTTTACTTTTAGTAGACCTTTTGAAACTAATGGAACTAATTTAGTCAATTTCAGTGGGTCTACTCTGAGGGAAACTTAATTGACTATCACTGAAAGCTCTGTAGTAAAATATGGGAGTGACTCCCCCCCAAAAAAAAACCGAAACTTAACTCTGAAATGCATGCAAAAAGCATGCTGTATATGAGCCACTCAAGTGATGTATAACAGGTGATATGATCTATTCTGAAAGATATACAAATGTTAAGTAATATGGAATGGAGTTTTCTCACTGTTGCCGTGCTCATAGCAAGAGATTGTTTTTCTATGATCCTACATGATATTTCTCCTCCAAAATGGGAGAATGGATGCATGAATAATGGACAGGTAAGTAAAAGTGTGAAAAACCTACAAGATGACCCAGGAAGTGGTTTTCTCATCAATGAAAGAACTGAAGTCTCCAAGATAATTCACCCAGACAAACCACCAAGGAAGGTTAAAATGAGTCACTCTGTTTTTCACATTTCTTTGCATTACAACACTTTCCTGAGCTTTGCTGCGTTGATTTTATGTGTAACTTACCACATGGACAAGAGCTAGAATCCTTCAGAGTTATTGCAGGAAACAAGTCTTAATCCACTTAATTTCCCTCTGTTATCTCTTTCTACAGCTTTGCAGTTCCAGTTTTTGCACCGTTTCAGGAGACATTCCCCCCCCCGCTCATTTCTTGTGTGCAAATTGCTCGCCATAAATATTCTGCGCTTACTTCGCTACAAAATCCAACTTTTACAAATGGATGTGGCTGCAGTGCATTGCAAACCTGTATCCACTGCCTAAAAGTTTCCCAATGCTTGTGGGAATCCCCTGGGATCAAACTATTGTGCATATTCTCACCAGAGTGGGAAAGAAAAAAATAGAGTGGATTTTACCCAGATAAGTAGTTGTTTTCATTCTGTGTACCAATTTGATCACTGAGATGAAAAGCCACATTCAAGATTCTTTGGGGGAAGCTATGACTGTATCATTACCACTTAAATGTATAGTGCAGATGTGGCCTATATCCAAAATCAATGGCATGTGAGTTTCTGCATTGATGTGACCAATGGAAGGGTTATAAAGCTGCAGTCATCAGGGAGAAAGTCAGTTTTGGTCAAGCAGGTTTCAGAATACACAATCCCGAGTTTAAAAAATGCACAGATGCAAACATCCCTTACACCAGATATTCAGAGGGGGGTAGCCAGGGTAGCCTGTTGTAGCCAAAACCGTAAGGAATCTTGTGGCTTCTTAAAGACTAGTGCATTTATTGTGGCACCTGCTTCCATGGATGGTGCTCCACTTTATCACAGAAGAATGGATTTCCACTTCATAAGACAAAATGATTGATCTGAGGAAGTGAACTCTAGTCCACAAAAACCAGAGGCAGTATGCTTCTGAATACCAGTTGCAGGAGGGGAGAGTGTTCTTGTGATTTAATCTTGCTTGCAGGTTTCCCACAGATATCTGAATGGCCACTGTGAGAACAGGATGCTGGACTAGATGGGTCATTGGCCTGATCCAGCAGGTTCTTCTTAAGCTTTATGTTACAATAAATGTTTAAGTCCTTATGGTGCCACAAGACCCATTATTGTTCACACCAGATCCACTGTGTCCTGATGAGTCCTAAATTTCAAACCAAACTAACATGCGCTTGCTGATTTTTGTAGCATTCAGCACTGACATCAGGCAGGAGAGAACAATGAGTGAGGCAGCCCCTTAATCCACATGACCCTCTTCCGTACCTTTTGATTGTAAGATTTCTACTCATCCACTGCACCAAGAGTTAGTATTTCTCATTATTGTTCTTCAGATTACTGTGCTTCTAATCACTTGCATTTTAAGCCAATGAAGAGGAGGGAGGGAATGATTAGGTTCACAATACAATCTACCCCTTCATAATTTGTAGGAAATTGAGAGCAAAACATTAAAAATTGAGTGCTGCTCAATAATTCATAATTCCTCAAAAGTGAAATCCACCACTGAAATTCAAAGGATTTACTCATCTCTAGTAACAGCAGTGATGGGACTGGAGGAGCTCCAGGCCAAATTTACCAACAGTGAATGACAAATTATATTTTCCAGTTTCATCACTGGAGAAGGATTGCTGAGAGACACACAGAGACACTTCCGGGGAAGGGCTGAAAAAGCTGCCCCAGAGACACCTCTCTATTAGACCTCAAAGGCTCGCTTTAAGTGGCATTTGCACTATAATCCCAAAATGGGCATTTAAACAAGGGCAGTAAGCTTTAACTGATTAATCCATATGATTTATTGATTTAAGCACTTGGGTGGAATTGTAAGTTTTTCCACAATCAGTTGGTTAAGCACTTTCCAATGCATGTGAGGGTCTCCCTTCCTCAGTCCAAGCTCTCTGTGGATGGAAGGACAGCAACTAAGCAAACAGGGTGGTAGGAAGGATGCTGGCATAGCAATATGGCTTCATCACTTGGGCCAACACCTATTTCTCTTCTCTTCCCACCTCTTGGAAAAGCTGCAGCCAGAACAGATTCTTTCCTCTCTCTCCTTTTTGCAAGTTTTTGCCACATACCAGCTGCAGGCCTCATTATGGCACTGAAATGGTTTTGGTTCCTCTCATTGATTACTTGTATCACAGGAGATATGGAGAAGCTCTACAGGTTGGGAGTTGGAGGCATGGTTTTTCAATGGTTCCACTCCACCACCAGCACCACTTACAGAGTCTGACATTGGGTGTGTGTGGTTATTGTGACCTTGTAACACAACTAGGGGGACATGTCACTATTCTGCCTCCCATGCTGTTCCTATAGACATATGAGGCCATCAGGCACCTTCACCAGGGGATTTGGGGCATAGTGTCACCAGTAAGCAGACAACACCCAACCTGGCCCTATGAAACAGATGAGGCTGTGGCAGTGCTTAGAGATAGTAAGGGACTGGATGAAGCTGAATCCTGACATGATGTTGATGAACAGTTTTTGAAGTTTTGGGGTCAATGGCCTGTTCTAGATAGGGCCTGACCCCCCTTAAGGAGCAGCAGGTTCAAAACCCAGTGGTCTTCCTTTATCTATCATTGTCAATGGAAGCCAAGTGACTTGGGTGGCTAGGAGAGCCTTTGAGCAGCTCTGCCTAGTTTACCAGCTACAGTTATTCAGAGAAAGAGAGAGAGAGAGAGAGAGAGAGAGAGAGAGAGAGAGAGTCTAGTTGCATGTTATGGTAACTTAATATGCTAATTACTGTAATGCCTTAAAGACCATGTGGAAACTTCAGTTAGTGCAGAATGCTGCTGCTAGGATGCTGTCTGAATTATCTGTGAAAAACCTATTTTGTGCGGTCTGCACTGGATATTTTATACATCACCAGGCCACAATTAATATGTTAATGTTGACAGACAAAACACTCAACAACTTGGGACCTAATTATCCATTGGCATGTCTTTTGCTTTACCAAGTAACATGGGCCATAAGATGGGCAGAAGAGACCCTTCTTGTTGCCCTGTTGGTGAGGATGGTTCACAGTACACTAACATGGGATTGGGCTCCTCAGAAGTGGTGCCCCCAGAATGAAATTCACTCTCCCTAGAAGCTCAGCTGGTCTCTACATTGATGGTCTTCTGGTGTCAAGTGAAAACAAACTTCTTCAACCAGTGGTGCTGATTGCACTCTCCAAGGTTCTGCAATTGGAGGAGTAATCTGTCTGCTGCTGTATACAGTGGTACCTCTGGTTATGAACGCTTCTGGTTACGAACACTTCAGGTTACGAGCTCCGCTAACCTGGAAGCAGCTGCTCCTGGTTGTGAACTTTGCCCCAGGATGCAAATGGAAATTGTGCGCCAGAGGTGCGTGTGCAGCAGGAGGCCCCATTAGTGAAAGCACACCTCCGGATAAGAACGGTTTCAGCTTAAGAACGGACCTCCAGAATGAATTAAGTTCGTAACCAGAGGTACCACTGTTTATTTAAATCTCTATTTGCTGCTACTTTTTCTTGTTCTGAAGTTTAGATTGCTATTTCAAATGATAGGTTATATTTTTAATCTGTATTTCATTGACTTGTTTGTAAATCACACAGAGATTCATTTGTGAAACGTGGTTAAGACATGCAACAAATAGATAAGTAAACCTTGTTCTGATTGCAAACTCCTATGCTGGTGTCACAACTTGTTGAAGTGGGCACACTTGGGAAAAGCTTGCACTGAAATCTACAAAGCTGATTTTTAAGTAAATGGCCCTGTTTATAAGGCAAGCCCTTTGTGTACATGTCCCTATTTCTTTTTTATTAGTACACACACACACACACACACACACGTACAGCACCATCTTAGATCATTGGTTCCTCTTAATCTTCCCTAGCCCTCCTGTCTGTGTCATAAACTGAGAGTGCCTGGGATTGAATTTAGCACCTTTAGTACAAAAACCTGGTGCACAGTCACAGTGCTACAGTTCCTTCCTTGTGGAGCGCTCAGTGCAAATGTGTCCATATGGGTGTGTGTGTGGGGGGGGGGTGTCCTTCTTGAGGGACAAATGGGGAAGCCATGCTTGCAGTATAAAAGCAATGCGCTGAAGATTAGGGAGTAATCTTCATTTTGCATTCCGTTTTCCTCCTTGCAGTTTGTCCACAAATAGCTCCTGGGTAAGACAAAATATAATGTGACAATATGGGCATTAATTGGTTTCAGTTTAGAACATCTTTGAAATGGGCTAAAAACTCTGATTGCTCCAGATAATGTTTCCTTTTCAAGCATTTTTTTTGCCACACATATTTTTGTCTGAAGAGCTGAGAGAAATAAAATGATATATTATATTATATCACCTTGGTGGACTAGGTGCACAATTGATAATAGTTATACTGTTTCCGAATGCATAACCTCACACAGTTACAGCAGTTAGTGGCACTAAATTTTCCATAAATGAATGTCCTTTGACATAACATAGTAATCAATGGGATGGATGGTCTTTCCCCCTCCATTACTGCCCCCCCCTTCTGTTCACATTATCCTGCAACTATTTGCAAAGTTTTCAAAATATGTTAATTTTGTATTGTCCATATAGTGATGCCAGCATCTTATTGCGGACATGTGGCTCATTAGTTGGCAATTCACTGTGTAGTCAATATATACCCCCCCGGCCCCAATATTTTGCTTGAATTTGTTCTCTGGGAAGTGTATTTGTATTCCACACTGCATAAAAATAATTCCCAGGGTTAGAATTCTGCTCCTAATAATAATTTCAAATTCACCCTTTCTAAAATTTACTAATATGTGATTTAAATAAAATTGCCACGTATCTTCTTCCCCAATAATTAATTTAATTCAGAGAGCTTTTCTATCATAATCTCCCCCTGATATTTACAAGGAGAAAGAAAGAAAGAAAGAAAGAAAGAAAGAAAGAAAGAAAGAAAGAAAGAAAGAGAAAACCCAAGGTGATGATCCTACAGAATTAAATGCATCTGAACAAATATCCTTGAACTGTTACTTTGCAACATCAGATGCCCCATTACTGAATCACTTTGCACCAGATAGTCACTCCTTTGTGGACGTATCTGCATCTAGACGTGAGTGTAAGGCAGAACATGTTTGCTGACCATTTCCCATTCATGGTCTGGTACTGATTTTGAGCGTGCTTTGTAGGGTTTATTTTAGTAATGTTAAAATATTGTGATAGATGGCAGCTCGTCGCTGTTAATTGCACTAAAAGCAAAAAGGCTTACTCCTAAGGAAAATTCACAGCTTGTATAAATACAAATCTCTCCCCCCCCCTCCTTTTCAATATATGTACTAAGCCTCCGTTAGTCGAAAGGATCATTCTGTCTGCAGTCACAGTCCTTGGTAAGCTGCCAAGCACAATAGGGCATTAATTAACATGTGCCAGGGATTCATCAACATGCACAGTGGTATAGAGCCATTGCAAGCTCCCCTCCCCCCTCCCCCCTTCTCCTTTGTCCATGTAATTCATGAAAGATCTTCTCCAGTATGTAAATCACTTCTTGCTAAACACCCAGAAATACAGCTCCCTTTTATTTTCCAGGACTATTGTCGGTTTTCTTATACATACAAGGAAGACATTGATTCTCTCTGTCTCCTTCCTTAAATAAATATTTAAGAAGGGAAAAGGTAGATGTTTATATGCATGCTTTAAATACATTTGAAGGTCGCTGGGATAATATAATGTGAATGCATTTGTTTACTCACTATACATCGCTCCATAAATAAATCACTTGATGAACTACAATTTAGAGGGGGGAGGGGGGGAAGAAACAGTATGTGATTCATTTTGCTAAATGTGGTGCCACAGGGAATTGTGGAATTATTCTTCCCATTAGCTCAGAATGACAGTAAGCTGACCTGCTAACTTATGGGGATGCCTACAAAAATATCATAAGTCACGCTGTATCGATAACCCACCAGTGACAAAGCAAATAAATCAAAGAATTAAATAAAATTTTAATTAGCTGTTGGGTTGCCCTCATTTCCTTTTATTGCTAAGGATTACCCAACTCCTATCCTATCTGCTGAGCTGCTATTAATGTTGCTCCGATAACATTTCATCCACAATTAAGTGAAAACGCACAAAGCTGTTGGCTAAACTGTATCATTACTTCATTGTTTTACTATATTATTCTTTTAAATCATAGCCGCACCTTTTGTCTGAGGGATCATTTCCTATTCTAGACTATAGACTGGGGAATGTGTGTGAGTTAGCCTGCAATGTGGTTAATGTGTGGTGTGCATGTGCGTTGTTAATTCATGGTATAGCCTGCTTTGGATTAGGGGGAGGGAACTAGATTACATTCAGTCCTGTCTCTTAGGATTTCCCGAAATTCCCAGCAATCTCCTTTCATTATTAAGTCGTGAACTTTGTGCTAAAGCAGTGTCCGCATTCCTCATTCAGACTATTGTCCTCAGCTGTGCAAGAATAGTGCTTAAGAAAAAAAATACTAGCAGAAGTTTGGGACTCTGTTCTGTGTCTATCAGGCCAATCTATAACCTCATCTTAAAAAAAAGGTAAAGGGACCCCTGACCGTTAGGTCCAGTCACTGACGACTCTAGGGTTGCGCGCTCATCTCGCTCTATAGGCCGAGGGAGCTGGCGTTTGTCTGACAAGACCATTAAGACAGAAAAACGTGGATTCAAATCAACCAAGTAGAACATCATGTCAAGCCACAACTGCTGCTCACTGGCAAGACGGTAAGCAGCCATTCATAATCTAGGTGCCTATAAGATTATAGGTTAGAGCTGTAATAATACCTCCCTCCACAAGCACAAATGGTCTTTTATAGTTTCCTGAAAATTTATGTTGAAAGACACAGACTCCCCCATCAAGTTGATATATGCAGGTGTAGCCAATGTGGTGCTCGCTAGATATTTTTGGACTACCATTCCCATTGCTGGCTGGGGCTAATGGGAACTGCAACCCAATAACATATGCATGGAGGGCACCACACTGGCTACTCCTGCTTTAGTGTGTATAAAACCAAGAGAAGCTTTGTCTCCATATATGCAATGTTTTGGGAAGAAGAAGAAGAAGAAGAAGAAGAAGAAGAAGAAGAAGAAGAAGAAAGACAGATATCTATACTTTTATAGGGTTGACCTCTAGGAATCATTGTTATGCCATGACACTTAGTCCATGATGGAATGTTTTGCCATGAAGAAATGAAGGTAATGTGATTTTAAAACTTGAATCTGAACCACACCAGTTATTGAAGGGAATGAAATGTATAGCTTTGCTGAAGCCTTAAGATCTAGCAACTTAATGGTCATAACACAGTGCACTGTAATGTGCATTTAAACCCCATTTAATCCATGGGGCTCAAGCATGCCAGGCTCCATGCTGGTTTGCAGCAGGTGAATGTTGATCTTTTACTGGCATGGACTGCAATGGTCAAGCTACATAACACATTGAGGTTCATAATACCAGCCCAGAATATTTGGAAGTGTAAGTGCAATGTTGAAAATGGGCTACGGCCTATGACATTAAGCACAAAACAGCCACTATTTCTCAGCTGCATTCACTCTCTTAACTAAACTTTTCAGGAAGCAAATTGGAGGCCGACCAAAAGAGAGAGAGACAGAGAAATATTTTGCCAAAATGGTTTACTGTGTTATATTTAACAAGAACAAGATGCTCTCCTGTCAACACTCATTTTCTCATACTATTTATTTCAATTGTTGCTGTTACAAAGTCAGCATGTGCTTTCATTTTTACACATGGTGCTATATGAAAAATAATGCCAGAATCTTTTGTTTTCACCCAGAACAGCAAATAACGGTGGTTAACTGTACAGCAACAACGCTTATTTAAGAATGCTCCCTTGCTAATGTATGTGGATATGTTCTCAGATTTGGGAGTTGGGTGGTGGTGAAGTATAATGAGAAATGCAGGGTACTGTAAAGTTCCTAGGTTGGCCAACCACATTTTTAAAATACAGCACAGCCCCTGGTTGGAAATGGGCTCTATAAAAGAACATTGGCACAGCAATTGCATTTACAGTGAGCGGATGACATTTTCAAAAGCACTTAAGGGTGTGATTCACTTGAATGGGGGCATCCATGATGATCTGCTGACTTCAGTAAGAAAACACAAGAGTTAGCGATCAATCTTAATCACTCTGGCTATGAACTGAAGGGGCCCAACCCAATGGGAGAGAAGCTGCATCATTCTTTTCTATAACAGGGAAGGGGCATTTCTGAAGACGGAAAGAGGATATCTTTGTGCAAATGGGCTCTGGATCCAGTGGTGCAGTTCAGTAATATTAGACTATCCTGGTCTTTGAGAGGGCCCATTTTAGATGGTAGATATGTGTGTTGCTTCAAAATGTGGCACACCAGCCCTGCTTCATTAGGGGCGGTGGAGGCTAATTCATTGGGGCAAATCAAATAAAATACCTTTATTGGTATCACAGTATAAAACATTTCAAGTCACTGGGAAAATTAAAAGGACAAGGGTGAAGCTGTTGAGGGTAAGAAGGTCACACTGTGATGGTGTGCACTCACATATTCTGCTTCACCCTGTCTGTTCCCTGAAAAGATGGTTCCTTGGGAACCCTTTCTGGTAAAATTGTGGCTAAAAAAGGAAGCTACTAAGGCAGTAATATCTTTGTCCCAATCTGCCAGGAGAAACCTCATTTGACTTCTCTGATTTATAGACTGGAGGTCCAACATTTTGCTTGGCATCCATTGTAGCTTATGGGGCATTGCCACTGGTGGAGGAACAGGGGCGGGGGGAGCCCGCCTCCCCTGGCACCATCAGGGAGGGGGGTACCATCGAGGCTGCCCCCCGGACACATGCCAGGCACCCCCACCACGCCGGGTGCCATGCCTGCTTGGACAACGTGCCACTCCCCCAGGACACATGCCATGCCCCCAGACATCCCCGGGATGTGCGCCAGCCACACCCCCGCCTGCTCTCCGCCCCCAGTGCCGAAGCATGCAGTTTTGCTAGTGGGCATTGCCCCACCCACCTCAGTCTGTCTTCAGCCAGCCCCACCACTTGCCTGCTTACTTACATCCTGTCCAGGGGGTGGCACTGCCTGTCAGTGGTGCCCTTGTAGAACAAAGGAAAATGGGGACGAAAATTAGTTGGCTGTGCCTGTCATTGGCTCTGGCTCCACCTAGTGTTGCCCTCCCAACCTTTCACCCCACCAGTCTCAATGTGCACCAGCCACCTCTGACTAGGGGGCCCTCTGCTCTTTCTACTGAGTGAGACTGTGGAATTTTGACCCAATAGCACCATGCTCTGGTTCGTATTCACTGATCGTGTAGAGTACCTTGGGGTTGACATTTCTCTAAATAGGTATTTGGGCATTCAACACACTTGCATGTAAGCACTCAGATGAGGCATGCAGGGATCATCCCATGCTCTTTTCATTCCATCAGACTGCAGAGCAGAAGGGAAGCAGGGTTCTGCATTGAAACAAGCTTTCTTTCAACTGTGTTCACATTCCTGTTTAACTGAGACATACCAGAGTTGACTTGGACACTGAAATTTGTAGCTATGTCTACACATGCCACCCTCTGCTAAACACAGCAGCTACACAAATATCTAGGATCCAGATGGCAATGTACTGGAATGTCCTTTTAGAGCCAATATTTGTGTGTGTGCCAAACAGACAATTGAAAACTGGTCCAAGTACAGTAATTAATATCGCAGCAGGCTGGAATGACTGTGCAACACACACACACACACACAGAGAGAGAGAGAGAGAGAGAGAGAGAGAGAGAGAGAGAGAGAGAGAGAGAAATGCTAAAAGAAGGAAGGGTCATAATAAATACAGTACAGTGAGAATTGCATCATATTGCTGATGGTCATAATGGCCAGAGCAGTAAATGTGTGGAGAGACCATGCAGCTATAAGAGGCATGGTGCTAGAGAGAGCCCAAGCCTATTTGTATGTAATAATAATAATAATAATAATAATAATAATAATAATAATAATAATAATAATAATAATAATACCTGAGGTCTTGAGCTGTCAAAGGAGATGGTGTGGTCAAGAAATAAATATTAGCAGAGCACAGAGTGTAGAAAGATGTGATTGCAAAAACCAGCAGGGGCTGGAGAGGCAGGAGAGCCTTGTAATGGAAATGTAAACAAACGTAAAGAGAGAGAGAGAAAAGGCAGAATGGAGGAAGTGAAGTAAATGACTAAATAAACAAGAAAATATGAACGGAAAGGCAAATATGTAGCAAGATGCACTAAGCTGCAGCTATCATTGCACAGAATCAACATCGTCACTTGAAAAATTTCAGTATGGATTCCAAAGTTCATCTAGGCAAGGCAGGGACCATGGGGATAAAGTGTGGCATTCATACTGAGCACCATTAAGAAAGAGGCACACCAAAGAGCTACAACTCCAAACCCATGAAATGATAACACAGAGGAAGTATGGTGATGTACATGTCTCTTGACCTTTAGCCTACCAGTTTGGGAAGGCAAGTGGATAGACTATGACAAAAACTTATGAAACACTAGCTATTCTGATAATCACAACAATGAATATTTTAATATATTTTATCTGAAAATGTTCTTCAGACAGATTGGGTTGCATCCATCCTTTGGCCTCCACAAATGGCTTTTCATTCAGTGGAGGAGCCCTCCTGACGAAAATTGGAAAGTGACTTCTAGTGATTCCTCTCCCTCTGTGCAGTCCAGACTGTTCTGGATGATTTCCCAACCCTCTGGAGAATATTTTTATAGAGGAGAAAGTGCTGCAGGGGGAATGGGAATCAGTTAGTGCCACCTGTCTCTCCCTTCTTTCAGTGCAAGTGAAGTCTGGATCCCAGTCATTATTTTAGTAATCATTTCAGCAGCCCTGCAAGGAAGACCTATATTAGTATCGGCCACTGCCAATTCTGGGTTACATTCAGACTAAATTCATTGCAATTAGTTCAACAGGATTTGAGTTAGGTCGTGTCTGACTTCTCCCATTGAAATTTAGTTAAACTGAGTTAAACTGATTTACATTGTAATCCTATATATATTTACTCAGAAGTAACTCCACTGTGTTCAGTGGGGCTTACCCCCAGGTAAGTGGGTATAATATTACACCCCAAGTCTGTATCTGCAGCATTATATATAAAAAGCACAAATACTCTCATGAAATTTAGATTAAATATGCACAATTCACATGAAAATGGTGGGTGTGGGATTTACTTGTGTATTTTTGGAGGGGGAAGTTGTTTGTAATACCTTGTCTGTATCTATTCTGTCTCATATATAAACTCAGTTCCAGCACTTTCCCAAATCTGCATTTCAGGCATGCATAGCTGTTACACTGTCTAGTCCCACACACCCAAGTCACCCCATGCAAACAACCCTTTGACCCACCCTCATACACAAAACATTCACCTAAATGCAATTCATACACAACACAGACCACTCACACCCCTCATTTATACCATCATGTTTAAAGGATTTGAGTTTTCCAGGTCAGGATTTACAAAGGCCCAACCCTCAAGCCACATACCCTATCATTGTCATACTGTAATCATTGGTACTTGAGCGTATCTGGAGTACATAGTTTGCAGGAGCAATTAGGCCACACTGTTGTAAGTGTTTTAAGAACTGCCTCGTAATCTTCAAATCTTCTCCTGCTTCATTTGGGAGTAGGATCATACTAGTGTAAGTGTTCTGTTATGTATATGCTCATTGTACTGAGCAGAATAAGCCTTTCATCTGGATTAAGGCATCTAAATGCAACGGAAATACAAACAATCATCAAAAAGAATATGACTAATGAATCAAGTGTGCCCCCATTTAGAAATACACGGTACATATTTTAAAAGGCAATGACATGAATGAATCAAAGTACGAACTTGGTGCCATTTCAAAGGTTTAGGTTCACAAGCATGTAAGTGACAGGATAATTGGACCCTAGGACTTTGAGGCTAAAGAAGAATCCAGCTAGTAGAATGATGAGCAATAAATACAGACAGTTTACTTTGAGTCTCTAATGACACCTTCTTTAGAAAAGTGCTAGCTTCCATGAATAAATGGATGTCCCCCCAACCATAATGGAGTGGCAGTAACAAATAATGGAGCAGCGTAGCAAAAACCAACAAGACAAAGACATACATTAGCATCAAAATGTTTAAAAAATAAAGAAATGATGGGGGATAGATTAATTTCAGCGGTATAAGGAAATGAGAGAATGTGAAAGTAAAAGAAGGAAAGAGGAAAAGAGACGTGGGCCCTCTGTTAACCCTAGCTTAGCCTAAATGAGGAATAAATATGTTCGGTGGCCACAGAATGTTGGCTGCTTGGAAGAGGAAGAGGACAGGATGTGGTGGTGGGCAAGGGTAGGTTGGAATGGCTGACTGGCATCCTTGACAGGCACACTTCCCTTAGAGACCAAGGCTACAGTGCAACATTTGTTTGCAGGTCCTGCTTGTGGAGCATAATGAGGTGCTAAAATTGATGGTACCACATCAGATGGGAGATCCCATCTGTGTCCCCAAACCTTAACCACTTCATACAGATAAAAAACAGCAAGAAGAGGAGTAGACAGAGAGCTGGCTAGACCCTTTCTTCTCGCTTTGCTAGTTTTCAACGAGAGGGACCTAAGAAGCTGCCTTACAGCAAGTCAAAACTACCCATGTCCAGGGTTTCATGCAAGGGACGTTCTCAGCCCAATCTGGAGGTTCCTGGGGTTGAATGCGGAACATTTTACATGCAAAGCAGATGTCCTCTGAGTTGTTGTTTTTAGATAATGTAACCCAGCCAGATGGGCAGGGTATAATCATCATCATCATCATCATTATTAGCCTTCTTCTACGTGTTCTCTGAAAGGATGCAATTGATGCTTTAAATATATATTTTTTCATTTTTTATAATCTACTTTTGCATTTTCAATTTTACATACATGAAATCCCCTTTGATTTCCCTCCCCCTTCCCCTTTATGGATCCTCATATAATGATTTCCCCTCTGCATCTCTTCCATAAGTCTATTGTTATAAGTCCTTTGCCAATCCATAGTTCAAATTTTTACTGCAAGTTTTCTGTCAAACCTACCAATTCATGTAATTGCTTACAATAATTTTTCAAATAAATTATGAAATTTCCCCATTCTTTATTAAAACCTGCCTCTTCCTGGTTTCTAATTCTTCCTGTAAGTTTTGCCATTTCAGCATAGTTTATCAATTTTATCTGACACTCTTCCTTGGTCAGAATTGTGCCTTCTTTCCATCTCTGGGCTAGTAGAATCCAGGCAGCCGTGGTTGTGTACATAAATAGTATCATCTGATGCTTTGGGATCTCCGCACCTAGAATTCCTAAAAGAAAAACTTCTGGTTTCTTAGGAAAAGTTATTTTCAGCATTTCCTCCCCAATTCATTATACATCATTTCCCTAAAGATTGGACTATTTTTTTGAAATCACCATTCTCTAAGGAGCAACGTCAAAGATCCTTAAAGAGCCTTGCAGATGTTTGAATCTCAAACAAATGAAAAACAGCACATGCACAGTGAATTTTTCAAGGGGCAATGTCAAAGATCCTTAAAGAGCCCTGCAGATAAGTACCAAAAAAGAAAAAAGGGGGAAGGGAGGCAGTGCCAGATTTATGTATAGGCTAAGTAGGGTGAAGCCTAGAGCCTCTAAATCTAGGGGGCCTCGCCAGCCCACCCGCTCCCCAGCGGGCAGTCTCCCCTCTCCCAAAATTGCAAACCCAGGACTTCATGCAAGGGCAGGGCAACTCAGGACCAGCAACTATGAGACTCAGGGCTAGCCAGCGGGGCCAATTGAAGCAGTGGGGCACAACCTGAATTTTTTTTTTGTAGGGCCCCAGTTCATGGCCAAAGTCTGCAAATAAAATCCATCTAGTTTGCCCTGGTGCAGGGGGCCCCTTGGGGTGGCACATGTGGCCCAATTTGGCCAAATTGCTCCAACTGCCTTAAGGTCAGCCCTGATGCAATTGTGCAGGGGTTGGACCGACAAGCCCTGCACCTTCTAGGTCCCTGGTGTCACTATTCAGAGTACAGACTCAAGGACTTGTTATGGAAATAAAGGGGGACACTTATTGGAAATCAATTTTGTCACCTCCCACCCCCAAACCCTGTGACAATGAGCCCAGCCACCTTTTATTCACAGTTGCATAAGCACTACACTACAGCATGGTCATAAACCTGCACGTTCAACCGCTGAAATATACACCCAATATATAGCAATGGAGATTTATGTTACTGCTTTATGAATGAACATTGTGTTTTATTAATGGACTCTGTATTTTGTGAATTACCTAAGAGCCACCAACAGGGAGTTCTAGAATCTGACAGCTAACCAATGGGGTACTACCAAACAGCGACCCCTATTGCTGAAACCAGGTAACCAGCAGGGAACGCTTCAGCTCAGCCTTTGCACTGTTGACTGATAATGCAGATAATGGAGAAAGCTCATAAATTGTATCCCTTCTGGCATCCTGGCCAACTCTATTATGCTGGTGTAAACCCTGGTGCACCAGAAGCACAGAATAGCAGCAAATAAAATCTGCTCATACGTCAGCGACTGATAAGACTTGTCAACCAGTTCTTCCAAAGTCTTCCTAAATTATAAAGTTCCAAAATACAGCCCCAAAGAGAGCAGGTCTGGGAAGAACGAGGCATACAATGGGCACCACCAGTGAAAAGGCCCTGCTCTGTGTAGCTCCTGCCCTGTCATTTGATAGGGTGCCCACTTGCCCTCCTTCTTGACTTGGAATGCTCCCTACTGGAGTCTCCAGTTCCAGTACAAAGACCATAGGAAAGGAGAGCAGGGACCTTGAAGTTCCCAACAGCTGTTAAGCAAGCAAGCAAGCAAGCAAGCAAGAAGCAAGCACACAGGTCACCTTTGTCACAGTCAGGACACCTATATCCTGACCAGGCCTGTGCCCAATCTTGTTTTGGTACAATCTTGTTTGTTCTCAGTAACCAAAATTATATTATCAACATATACAAGCAGAAAAGTTGTTTTCCTTCATTTGCAAGGAATCATACAAAACAAAGTGGCAGAGAAAGGTTCCAAGATGGCAACAGAAAGCAAACTAAAAATGATTTTGCAGTTCATCAAAATTATCCAGCAATATTAAGTTATAGGAAAACTGGTGCTATTAACAGTGATCCTTCTAGTTGGTTTATTGGTTCGGCAACTTCCATGCACATGACGTGTGATGCTAATTATTTCCCCAAAGAGTTAAATGATAACTAATCAGAGGCAGCTACAGTTGCAAATGGCAACAAAATATCTGTGAAAGGAAGAGGAGCAGGTTTGCTCAAGTGTGTTGCAGGTAGCAATAGTGTTTGTAATGAAGTGAGAGCAGTAGTTTACTTGCTCAAATTAACAAATTGAATACGTCATTGAGAAGGGGATTGTAACAAAAACACTGGGGCCTAATTTGAATAGTAGAGTGCCTGGTATCTGGTGGGCAATCTCATCCTTTATTTCCACACTGTGGCTGCAGACCAAATCACCTGTCAGGAGAGTTATGAGATTCAGGTGCAGGTCAGATGCCTTGTCAATCCCAACAGGTATGTAAGAGGATGACTGCCCTGGCCACCCTGCTTTCAGTGTTAATTTTATGCATTTTTAAAAATCACCATGGTATTTAACAATAATATATGTCCTTTAGAGGAGAAATTGTGAACTGGAGATTTTGTTTTTAAAAGAAAAATAATCATGTGGTATTTAACAATAAGCGAAGGCCTGGCTAGGGCGAAGGCCTTTAGAGGTGAAGTTGTGAATTGCAGAATTTTAAATACCCGCCATCATCCTTGGCTTCACTCAATTTTGCTTATAATACCCTTCCATTTTCTCTAAGTTGTGAGGGTGGGGGATGGAAAGGAGCCTCACAAGTGGAGTAGCCTAGGGCCTCTCTTCATCTAAATCCGGCCCTGGAGGGAGGACAAGTAGGCTTGTTTAGAATATTATTGTATCTCTCACTAAATTTTACTCCTCTGCTGGGACAAATTTGTGCAGATATTTTATAGATTCTGGTCAGTCACATAAAAACTCCACCTTCTAGGCAGAGGCTGCCATTCAACAAGAATTTTTCTGCAAAGAAAGAAATGTAGAAATGTAGGCATTCATGTGAAAATTCAATCCTTCACAGTACAGAGCCTCTGCGAAGTCTTTTAAATGACCCTTTTTATCATGGTGCCATGTCTTTACCTTTCTGAATAGTGAGACCTGGTAAGAAAAATAAATGTATGTATACAAGTGGTTGAGTAATGTATTACTCATGTGCACTTTGTTCTTTTTGGCAAACTGACCTTATCAAAGGGAAGAAAGCTATACATTGTGACAAGAAGAGCCTTACTGGAAAGTCTAAATTAGAAACCAGGGAGATTTTTTTTGCTGTTATCTTGCTTAAATTATGATGAGTGAGAAGCATCTTTTCCACTTCAGGGAAGTGATGAAGCTAATGTGATGCACCTTCCTTCTGCTCTCCTTTCAAATTATCCCCGCTTTGATGCTAATGATGATATAAATGCTAATAATGGATTATTATTGTTATAATAAATAAATAAATAAATAATGAATGAATGAATGAATGAATGAATGAATACAAGTTGGGAGGACATACTGTATACTGTTTCTGATTTTCAAGACTGATTTACAATGTTTAGTACTCCAATGGGGTGTGTGTGTCTGAATTGTAATTACCAGTCTATGACCGGTCTGCATTGCATCCGTGTTGTTAACATTCCTGATAATTCTTTAAATTCTTCTAATTTTAATTCTCCTCCCTCCTCTCTTAATACAAATCTATAGGTTACCCATCCTTCCATTATATATTTTTTCTTTACCACTGTAGCTTCTAATGGTGAAAGCCAGAGTGGTGTTTTCGTCATCAATAAGTTTTAGTATTTATCCCAAACTCCATACAAGATTTTCCTGATTATATGGTTTGTAAATCCTTAGTGTACTTTCGCTTTTTTCATACCACAGATGGGCATGCCAACCAAAATTATTATCCTGACCTTCAAAATCTAAAATATATGGATTTTCCAATGTCAGCCATTCCTTCAACCAGTACAAACAAGATGCCTCATAGTATAACCTCATATCTGGCAGAGAAAAGTCTCCCCTCTCTTCATTCAGAAGCATTATTGCCTCCAATCATGGAGACAGAGTACAAACATCATGGCTTGTAGCCATTGATACCTACAGAATCGCCTCTCCTGGTATGCCCTGAAGAGGACCTTAAGGTCCATAAATAACAACACTTTGGAGGTCCTGAGCCTCAAGGAGGTTAGATTGGTCTCAACTAGGGCCAGGGCCTTTTCAGCACTTGCCCCGACTTGGTAGAACGCTCTGTCACAAGAGACCAGTGCCCTGCAGGATTTGACATCTTTCCCCAGGGCCTGCAAGATGGAGCTGTTCCGCCTGCTGACCCCTTATATGGGATTTGGTATATAAATTTTCCCTTGGCTTTATGCTGGCCCATGTAGGACCAGCATGGATAGCTGGCTCGGGTGAATATTTGATGTTTCCTCCTTTTATGGTCTTGATTTATGGGCTACTACTAAAATGAGGCTGCATTTTAAGCTGTATTTTAAGCCGTATTTTAATTAACTGGTATTCTTTTTCCCCATTACTTTTTATTGTAATTTATATTCAGTGTTAGCCACCCTGAGCCTGGCCCTGCAGGAAAGCTTTCTCTGCCCATTTTCTCTATGCCGGGCATAATTTTATAAACTTCTATCATGTTGTCTCTTATTCACCTGCAACCTTTCTTCAGAGGTTACCAAAAGATCATTTTGGTTGCTCTCTCCCAAACCTTATCCAACTCTACAACACAATATCCTTTTTGAGTTGAGGTGTACAGAGCTGTACACAATACAGTCATACCTCGGGTTACAGCCTTTTCAGCTTGCATGATTTCGGGTTGCGCACCGCGCCAAACCCGGACGTACTGGAATGGGTTACTTCTGGGTTTCGGCGCTGCCGCATGCACAGAAACACCAAATCGCAACCCACGCAGGCACAGACGTGGCGCTGTGGGTTGCGAACATTCGCAACCCGAGCATCCACTGTATTCCAAATGCAGTCAAACCATAGATCTGCATAATGGCAATATGATACTGGCAGTTTTGTTTTCAATTCTTTTCCTAGGGATCCCTACCATGGAATCTGCCATTTTCACAGCCACCACATACTGGGTCAACATCTTCATAGAGCTATCTACTATGACCCCAAGGTCTCATTCCTGGTCTATCACCTCCAGGTCAGACCCCATGAGCATATACGTGAAATTATTTATTTATTTATTTTTGCCCCAACATACATCACTTTACACTTGTTTATCATGAATTGTATTTACCATTTTACTGCCCATTCACTCCATTGGGATAACTCCTTTTGGAGCTCCTTACAATCTCTTTTGTTTTAATGACCCTGAACAATTTAGTACCATCATCAAACTTGGTCCCCTTACTGCTCACTCCTAATTCTAGATCATTTACAAACAGGTTAAAAGGCACAGGTCCCAGTACTGATGCTTGGAGGATTCCACTTTTTTTTTACTTTGTGTTCTTTTGTTCTCAGAGAAGTAGTGACAGAGAAGGAATATGTGACTCCTTCTTCCTCTTCTCCTGCCACTTCTTCGAAATGCCCAAAGTGGTCAAAAGAGAGTTAGGTATGCTTACATTTTATGAGAGCCAGAAGAATCTAACTGCAAAATCATTTGCATAAACCCTACTTAAACAGGATTTAAGCATGCTCAGCTTTTTCTGGATTATGCTTTAGCACCTTTAGAAAAAATATACACTTGGATCCACCTCTCTTCAACCATCAATCCGTGTTATATTCTTTCCACTCCTATTTCTATGCTGCTTTAAATCTCTGCACAGTGAGGAACTGGTGAGAGATCTGGCAGTCTGCCTTAATGTGCCAGATTCAAATCCTTGGTGCACTAAGGCAGGGTGCTACACCTATGCACTTATTTGTGAAGTGCATTTTTTAACAAGTTATTTTCGGTCATAGACATCCTTAGAATCAAGTCTTGCTACTGCTGCTTTGTTATAGATACAATGTTTATTGCTGTAAGCTGCTCTGGTTTTTTTGCCTAAAGAAAGGCAAGGTGTTTATTTGTCTAATGAGTGAATGAAGATGTGGATTTAAGAGACGCTTCCCAAGAATATGATCTGTGGATTCCTCCAGCTACTTAAATGTGTTACGATCACAAAATCAATCATACTATCTTACTTGTATTGCATATTTAGCAGTGCTTCTACACATGTTGGGCATAATTTTGGCATTTGAGCTAAGAAACTGCTTCACGAAACAGGAACATTATTGCACAATAATCATAAGCAGCTTTAGCCTTAACTAAAGAAATAAAGAAAAAGAAACAGTGGCTCCATGCTTGGCATCAACAACACAATGATTGGCATTTTTAAAAATGCAATGCTGAACTTGCGTGTGAAAGATGCAAGAGTTAACTGCACTGTTATTCAGATATCTGAGTTTTCCATCTGCACTTCAAAATGGAGAGAGAGAGAAATGAGTCAGAATGTAAGAATATGCAGGGTAGAAAAATGCACACATTCATGGAATACCAGGTGTCATGAAGGGAAATAGGAGGTCTGTGCATCTATAGCCAGTCTCCCCTCTGCATGGCTTATTTACACTCCTAGACCATAACAGTAACCTTCCCGGAGTGCAGAGTGCATGTGTACAAGTAGGTGATTTTGAGTTGGTGAATATATGCTATCCTCTCTGTAATCCTAGTGAACCTGCAGAATCCTCTGCACATGGGTGCTTAAGCTGCATTGGACGGGATTGCGCCCATACTTTCAATTTCAGTTTGCCATGCCAGGCATCCACTGAGGACACATGCAATAAACTTGATTAAAGTACCGGTAGTTCCAGAATGTTTCAGCCCATGACACCCAGATTGCTGGGACATCGTTCATGTTATGACAGCCGGTAGCCCAGCTCAATTGTTATTAACCCTGGGGAGAAGACCATACTGGTTTCACTCCAGTATGGATTCACAAGAGATTCTCAGAGCCTAAGAATGTGTGAATGTTGCCAATGCAAGATACCAAACAGAAATTACAAGTTTTACTGTTGTACTGCCATTCTCTCCAATGTAAGTTTCATTGTCATAATGTGAAAGAAGCCCCTCCCCCTTGCAAAAGGAAGGGGAAAGGTTCCGATTCTAACATTATTTACTTGGCTAGGCTGGAGATACTTACTGACCTACAAATTCATTAAATAAATCAAGAATACTACAACAGAAACCAGCTCTAGAAATCTGGGTGGTTATTGATGATCTTACAGTCATGTTAAAGCGCAAACCGTGATATAGTGGAAATGATCTGCATGCAGAAACAGATGTCTAAGGACTTCCCCCCAATTGCACATGTCACATAGTCAACACCTGAGCAGTGTGCACAATGTATCCCCAAGCAGCACTGAATGCATAATTAGTGTTGTCTGTTCTGATAGCACTAATGGCTGTGATGATGTCACTGTGCTGGAAGGAGATTCAGACCAGCCTCTCCACTCCAATAGGTGAGCACTGCTGTTTAGCTGGCATAGAGGTGAGGGGCAGGGTGCCACGAATGCAGCAAGGTGTACTCTGGATCACAGTCATTTACTCAATAAATTCCACTGAGTCATATGGGCTTGCTTTCAAGTTAATGCGTTTAGGATTGGGATACTTAAGCCTCAACAATACACTTTAAGACCAGTAGTTCAGTTTCATGAGCAGGTAATAAATTTAATTCCAGCACTGAAATTTGCTGGTTGTGGGAAGGGTTCAGGAGGAATTCAACTGAGACCGACTGACTCCCCCCCCCCCTAATCAATATAAAAGCTAGTGACAGAGTTCAGCCTAGCAATTATTCTAACAAGTAGTAATAATCAATTTTAGGTTGTTTTTTTTGAAAAAAACAAAACCAAAACTCTGATGGCCTGATATGTTAACACTAATTTCACGTAAATGCAGAGAGGGGCATGTAGAGTCTCACAATGATTCAGCAATTTAAGAAGGCACTTGTGACTTTCTAATCAATCAATCAATCAATCAATCAAAAAAGGCTTTCTGAACCACTTAATTCTTAAACATCTCTAGGCGGTATACAAAAGCCCAACATAAAAACAATAAAATGGTGTGATTTAAAACAGATACATCACAAACACCAGTCAAAAAATATTATAAAAACAGGTAATAACAGAAAGTTAGTAGTATCAGGGTCAGGGAAAAGCCTGGGAAAATAGATATGACTTTATGAGATGTCTGTAGGAACTGATGAATAAATCTTCACGTATGGCAGAGTGAGGGACATGCCACAATGCAGGGGCAAATGGCCATTTTGAAGTCTCCGCCATGCCATGTGATATTCTTTAGGGTGCAATGCCATGTGTAAAAAAATTCCCATATCATCTAAGTGATCTTACTGGTCTATACAGGGGCAGCCGTTCTTTCAAGTAACCCATTGTCAGGTTGTTGTTGTTGTTGTTGTTGTTGTTGTTGTTTGTATACTGCCCTGTACCTGCAGGTCTTAGGGCAGTTACAACATAAAATCACAATATAAAAACATGAAATACTCTTATTTCTCCTTCCATCACTCCTCGCAGACACTGATGTAATGAAAGGGGTTCTAGTTCTGTTAGAGTAGGGACAGATATTGGGCTGCACTTTAGAACTGGGATCAGATGAGAAACTGGGATCAGTCCCCACCACCTCTACACACACACACACACACACGCACACACTGTGTAGGCACCTTCAGAAAACTATTACGAGTTCCGGAGTTGATTAATAATTGTATGTATGTATGAATAAATGAATGAACGAATAGCCATGTAAATACGTAACACTGAAAAATACACTTGGATTGCAATTGGCTGGAATTTAAATTAGGATGCCAGTTGGCTGGAATCTAAGGTATAGCTACTCAACTGGTCTGTGGCAATCTGTTGCCTCACAGTCTGTGAGGAGGGAGAAACAAAGATGTGTGTGTTTGTTGCGATTCAAATGCTTATTTGTACACTTAGGAATAAAACTCTCTCACAGTGTGCTTTAAAGTGTCGAGGAAGGCTGAGAACACAGAGCAGGAACAGGGTTGGGCAGTATTACACCTGCACCTAGGCAACATCTATGTACATTTATAAATATGTGTAGATACATTCAAATGTGTTTCTGATGTAGATGGAAGCTAAAAGGCTTAAATAAGGCTCGAGTCAACTTCGCTGGGAGCCATTTCACAAAATAGCAGTTACTTTCGAGTAGACAGGGATAGGATTATTCTACAACAGTATTAAACCCGTCGCTGTCTGGTCACACACATGCTGGAAAAGATTATGGCAGCTTTTCATAACAACAAATTCAAATCACCCCAGAGTGCTGACTAGGCTCCGCGCTGAGTGCATTTCGTGGGCTTCAAGGATTTAGGAAGCTTCCTTGACTCCCTCTCTCCACTAGATGGCGGGAGAGCACTGCCCTGGGACATCTCTGCAGTGGCACATGGTAAACCATTTGTGTATATTTGCTATCCAAGCCCTGTTTAGTCACATATGATTCACCTGCTTTTTTTTGGGGGGGGGGGATCCTTCTCATGCCTGATTTGAGCACACACAATTGTCGCCCCCGCCCAGCATAAAAATAGGATTAACTTTGAACTAAGACAATTAATTGGATAAACATCATTATGCCACCTTGCTTAGTCAGTAGATCAGGTTTTCCTTAACATTATTCTGTGCTGGAAACATAAATAAAGTTATGATGTATTTAGCCATTCCTATTTTGCATATGCACGCAGAGAAATCACACACACACATTTTTCTTCCTGGCACTGATTATTCTTTTTTTCTTCATTAAGGGTTAGATTGTGAAAGATGAGAAAATGACAGCCCAGTTCATAATTATAATTTCCAAACTGGTCAATTCCCAATCCATTTCAGTTGAAACTTTAAGGTTGGTGCGTGCCCTTCCCCCAAAGGGCTAGATTGGCTTAATTCCATATATTTTGACAACCAGATTGTCGACAGACAACTTGTCGAAAAAGACACACGGAACGTAGCACTGGTCAACAATACAGCCAGTCCGTTGATGAGTTTGCTCAGTCTTCCATCGCTGAGAATGGGACTAGGTTGCTAACTTGGTTTGCAGAGTCACAGTCAATATCTGTGGGTTTTTCTTCACCTTTCCTTTCAGATACTACATTTGGACCCTTTCAGTTTATTACAGTCCTCATCTGAATTTTCAGATAGAAACTGAGCGTTCTTGGCATATTTCTATATTGGCAAAGTCCCAATATCGGCTGATGGAGACAAATTTAGCCCTTCTGTTCACTGGGCAATGTTATTTAGATTGCAGGAAGGATTAATTTTTCCTGGTGCAGGTTTATGTTCATGGTACCTATCTTTACTTCCACAGTAGGAAAATTACCATATTCCTACACATATTATCATTCCCCCATCACAAAAATGTCCATTTAAAAGCTGTTTTGATCTTTTGGATAAGTGCCTTGATTTAAAATAATAGCAAAAAAAGTAAAATTAAGCCTCTATGCTCAGCAGTGCATGAATGACAAATCTGTTGTAGTTTGGAGTATATTTTAAGAAACTCCTTTTAAACCTCTTAAAGCAAATTTACATATGCTCAGAAAAGATATTACACCCTGGGAAAGTGAGCAGCATAATTTATTTCCCTGTGCTACTGATATCGTTGTGTTTATACAGAGACTGCATAATACATTTTATACTTTTTCTGAACTGGTATAGTATGTATTTCTTACAGTCTAAGAGATTTTAAAAATGCATCTCTATTTAAGGATAGTTAAGATCTGCATGCTGCTTTCTAACCCACCTAGGAATCTGAGCTAATTCTCCTGTGGTTCATTTTAGAATGAGGCAGACGCTGTTGATTTCACCCAGTTGTGATTCTAAACAATACATTGGGTGTGCTCAAAATTTGGGTCCCTCCCCCCACCCAGGTTTTTTTTTCAAATCAAAGAAAACAAATAATTAAGACAAGGGGTAGATATTAGCATATATTACTCAGCCTCATATGCAGCAGCCTAATCTAGATCCATGAATCACCTACAATAGGGATCAGGATACTGTGGCTTCTAGATGTTGCTGAACTCAGCATGAGCTGGCATGGCCAATGGCCAGGAATAATGGGAGGTGTAATCCAGCAGTATCTGGAGGGTTTGTTTCTGATCCAGATCAGTTTCGACCTGTGTGTGTGTGTGTGTGTGTGGTGGGGAATTCTTGGGCAAGATGCTCTGTCTGCTTGTCCCTCACCACTAAGAGGCTGAGTTTAGGCAAGCGAACAGGCAATGTTACCTGCTGCTACTTCTCCTTTCCAAAGGAAGAAAAGTGGATCAGTAAGTAGCCAAGGCAAGAGGAGGAACACTAGAGATGTATGAATGCATCTTGCATTTGTCACAAGCAGCGCTGTTTCCAGCCCAATGTACTTCGGCTTCTGCGAAAACATTGTTCGGCTTGCTGTCTGCTGATGCCGAATCTGATGCAATTTTTTATAATTGACCATTATGTGAGGCCACACCATTCAATTCAATGGAAGGGAACGTCAAAAAAAGGGGGTCAGGAATGCCACCACTCACATTACATTTATGAACTTTAAAAAAACCAATGGAAGCGAATACCCATCATATTCACTTGCCAGATTTCTGCTCTGGGTTGGGAATGAACACATTAACTGGTGTGCTTTCCAGTGCTGCTTCCAAAGCTGTTTGAATTCTTAACCATTTTTAAACAACACCAAGACCAGGGAGCTCCTGGTGACCAGCAGTGAGCTCCACATCTAGGTATAGGTCTCAGCAGAAGCCCAACAATGTCAACCCTCAATTCTGGACCTGATATTGAACATTACTGACACCACACTAAAAATATTTCAGGAGGAGACTTCTTTGGGAAGAAAGTGGTTTGGATTCAACACACTTGGTGGGTTGTACTGTAGACTGAGCTGAAAGCTACAGGTGTCAGCAGTGGCAATTTTCCTCATAAAAGAGGCCGTGCTCAAGGCTTGACTGCTCCACAACTCTTACCAGCCAACTAAAGCTTCCTTAGCTTGGTTGCTGCCAGCCCTCTCCAGAATTCCTTTACATAAGCAATGCTTTCTCAAGGAACAGAGATAAAAGTTTGAGTAATATTTTTTTCCTATAACTGTAGTTCTTAAGAGAGTTTCCAAAGAGCTAAACATGCATACCCATTATTCCTTTGGCAAGTCCACAGAGAACAGCAAGCTGACCAATTCAAATTGGCTTGCTAAACTCGACTGAGACTAGAGCTCTAGCAGCCTATGGATGTACCAGAAAGGCACACAAAACAACACTGGAAGAAGAAACCAGTTACCTTCTGCTCTGTATGTAGAGAGACTGAAAGCAACTTGCCCAAAACCAGAAAGCACATCTGTGGTAGAAATTGTTAGACGCACAGAATGGGTTCATAGCAAATAATCCTGATTCACAAAAAGGTAAAACAATGGAGGGCATTGTAAATGATGGAGGTGTGGCCTCATTTTGACACCAGATAGCCCTAGGTTTGCTTATTAGGTCATCTTAGGCAAGACAATTGATATAATCTCCCCCAGCCCTTCATTATTTCACTAACCAAAGTTCCATAAGTCTTTTACATAAGTCAACCCCTCCCCCCCCATTATTTTTTACATAATAGCTGGTGATTAAATCCATCTGCAATAGTACATCTATCCAACACATGGAGTGGTCAGTGAGATTGCACCTCTCTTCCCCACTCCAAATAGCAAGTGCTCTGGAACCCTGATTCCAAATGCCTACATATTAAGTAGGGTGGTGAAAAGATGAGCTATTGTGAGTACAGCTGTCCACAGGGAAGTTTCCCATGCAACCCCTAAAACCTGAGCATGCCAGATTGTTAACTAATTTCTCCCCCCCCTCTTTTTTTCTTGAAGAAAAATCCCATTGCAAGCCATAGGTTTGGAATACTCAGGCCGGTAACTAATGTTGCCTTTCCACCCAGGGATTGCTCTTTAATCTAGCAGAAGTTTCCAAGAGCAGAAGTAGAGGAAATAAGTCATTTGTTTACTGACTCCCTTTCCTTCTGCAGTCTCTGGTGACCTTCTCCATCTGCTGTAGAGTAGACTTTCCAAAATATCATAGGGGTGGCTTGGAAAGCTTCAGAAGAAAAACGAACTTGAGGAAATCACAGCCCTTCCCCTTTCATTCATGGAAGTCTCTGCTGAATCAATGAACTTCCCATGAATGGAGAGCACTGAGAAGCATGAATTCCACTGAGATTTAGACACAGGGCTCATATACACTTCTGTTTGTGCAATACCTAGAAAGCACAGTTCCAAGCAGCTCTCTGCTTGTTTTGTGATTTCTGGCCATAGGCCCAAGCAGTTTTGCCTTTGATCTGCTGCATTCCCCCAGAAAACCCACCCTTTAGGGGTAAATTGGAGCAAACACCAATCCTCAGAAAACCCTACTGCCATTTGTTTTGATTCAGCAGGTTTTGACAGGGGAAAGTAGTGGGGCAAATGGAAGTAGTGGGGCAAATGGAAGTGTGGGTGAGTGCATCGTTAACTCTGGCTGCATTTATTAGTTAAGCTTGCACCACACTCTTCATCTAAACAGCTTAGTGCAGCTTGCATATGCCTCCCCGGTGTGGTCTTCCACTTACACACCTGGACTGTGACCATCTACTTCAGTGGGAGTGATAGGACATTTCTCCCACTGAATGGAAATAATTTCCATGCAGAAATAAATAGGTATGCCATCAGAATTTCTGAAAAATACACAGCTAGTGTATTCTGGCTAACATATCACCCTGCGTAGTCGCAGCAATCATACTTTAAATAAGACAGTATGCATGCTTCTCCCCCCTCTATTCATAAATTGTATGGGAATGGCAGTTAAAGTGACCTTGAATGTGCCTACCTGGGTGCAGGATTGCATCCTTAAGCTGTGAGCCTACAAACAAATCCCACTGAAGCCAAGGGGATTTCTTTCCAAGTCTGTCTGCTTAGAGTAAAAACATCCTGATAGTTTTCAGACTATCAGTATATTTGTTTTAGATTTTATTGGCAGACTTGTACTGTTTTGTCAGTAGGGAACCTTATTTGGGGTTAGCTAGGGCCAAACTAAATGTTAAGTCAGGAATTTACTGCGTTTAAACACAGAACTACACTGGTCACAGAGGAGGAGGAGCCTAGGGGAGGTATCTGAGTTTAGAAAGCAAAGAGGTGCATGTCTGATGCTTGCAGAGATATTCCCACAACTTTTCTGTGTGAATATTTTCCTCCTTCACTGATCTCCAATACCAGAAGTGGCTTCAGTGCGGGGAGGGTGAAGGGAAAGCACTTGGAAGCAGGGATGTAAGCAGTGGCAACCTCTTTCCATGTAAGCAGGGAATTCCGTATTTCAACTCATGAAACTAGCCATTAGATCTAGTCCGGCTCTTGTCTTTGTCAGAGTGTCTCTATGCCTACTCTCTGACAAAGTAGCCAGCAACAAGGATTTCTAATTTTCTGAATGTGGGACATCTGATTAAGAATATTGGAGCCAGTTCCAAAAAGTGTTGGCATGCATAAATAGATGATAGATAGATAGATAGATAGATAGATAACAATAATTAAATACGCAATATTAAATATTAAACTATTAAAACAGCACTAAATGAGACATGAACAGTATTGTGAAAATAAGAAAACAATAAATAGTTAGA
The DNA here is from genome assembly GCF_009819535.1 of Lacerta agilis. NCBI lineage: Eukaryota > Metazoa > Chordata > Lepidosauria > Squamata > Lacertidae > Lacerta > Lacerta agilis. The sequence continues at coordinate 32,449,201 of NC_046322.1, forward strand.
CAGATGATAGATTGATTTTCTGAAATGTGTTAGGCATTAAGTACAGCAAAGTTTGTTCTCTTTTTGATGCCAGGTCAAAACTTGTCTGTTTGTCCTCTGGGTGTTTTAGCTTCATAGTCTTCTCTGATGGCATTTTACTGCCTCTGAAAGTTGTTTTGACTGCTTGTTTGCTGTTCAGTTTCATGGCTGTTATTTACGGTTATATAACCATCTTCAGTCTCGTTTTGTACACCGCCCTGATGGCTAATTGACAAAGGGGCAGTTATCAGAAATCTCATAATAAATAAACAATAAGAGAAAATAAATAAAGGATAACGCAGGCGGAAAACATGAAAGGAAAAAAAAAACTAAACGAGGGGCTAGTTTTGTGAATTCTACCTTCCCCCTACAGTGCTGATGAAAGAAGGCGGGAGGGTAGAGGGAGAGAGAAAGAATGTTAGAAAGAATGCAATTTATTCCCTGTACAAAACAATAGCAGCTCCAGAAACTGTGTTCCTTTCTGGAGGGCCAATTGTATCAGCCAGAAATGCTGCACAACATGAAGGAAGGTCTATTATCCTTCCTCCCATTTGCTTCTCTGCACTGAATTAACAGTAGAATTTGACTAACAACAGCACTTGGTCCCCTACGCCTCAGTCTGAAACAATCTGCCAATCATTTTTTGTTGAAGGGTACAGAATCTGACATGGACTCAAAGCCAGTGTTGGGATGAATGAAACTGAGACCATAGCATGTCTCGATCCATCATGGCAGTGCTGTATGGTGCAGAAGGCTATTCTTAACAAATATCCGTGAGCACCATTGGAGACCACAATCCCAGGCACATTATTTACTGTGCAACTGATGTTTCTTTGTACTTTTTTTTTTTTAAAAAAAGAACTCCCTTCATCACAGTGTTCTCATTGCCTCTGATGAAAAGATAATGACTTTTTTCTCACATTTTGTACTTTTAAAAAACAAAAACAGAGGTCCCGATCCACAGATGCTTACAGATGTTTCTGTGCGCAGATATCTCCATGCATGTAATTTCCAAATGGAAGGTCAACAGTGTCACCTTTGACAGCTCCATCAGCTGATGGAAGGAGGAACAGAGGCCTGGATTTAATCTCCTACCTGCCCAAACATCGGTGTGGTGTAGTGGTTAAGAGCAGTAGTCTCATAATCTGGGGAACCAGGTTCGTGTCTCTGCTCCTCCACATGCAGCTGCTGAGTGATCTTGGGCTAGTCACACTTCTTTGAAGTCTCTCAGCCCCACTCACCTCACAGAGTGTTTGCTGTGAGGGAGGAAGGGAAAGGAGAATGTTAGCCGCTTTGAGACTCCTTCGGGTAGTGATCAAGCGGGATATCAAATCCAAACTCCTCCTCCTCCTCCTCCTCCTCCTCCTCCTCCTCCTCCTCCTCCTCCTTCTTCTTCTTCTTCTTCTTCTTCTTCTTCTTCTTCTTCTTCTTCTTCTTCTTCTTCTCACTGTCGCTGTGGTCTGCTCCAACCATCTGGGAAGGGTGTGTGTATGTATGTGTGCAGACACATGTGTCACATTGAATGCAGGAGGCTTTTAAAATGCACCCCAAGCAACTTTTGGGAGTGTACAAATACAGTGGATCTGTCACATAACTTTCAACTCAATCTGCCACTAGTTATACCGAAAGAGTGATTCATGCAAACAGCTATCTTCCTACAGTGGATATTTACCAATTGTCTATCCAAATTGGAGTCAAATGCCAAAGTTGGAGTCAAATGACTTTAATGTGATAGTTTGTGACCTTACATTGGTTCAGGAGATGGAATAGATTATTTTGTGGTTTTCTTTGCAAGTGTCAGTAAAGGATCATTAGTCTTGTTGATTTCAATGGGACCAGCATCCAGGTCTGTAATAACTTAAGCCATAATTTTAGATTTTAAAGTTCTGCTGTAATCAATGTCCTACTATTAAGAAGCAGAGAGTCATGGGACAATATCCAATATCTGCCAGAGGAAGCCTCCATTGGATCAGACTCCCTTCCCTGAACCCAGGATTCAGCACATTATGAACCTTGAAGCAACCATGTGTGTACCATGGTTCCAGAGATCTGAATTTTCTGCTTGGGCTTCTAAAATGTACACTGTCTTCTCTCCATTCAAAGCCACTGTAATATCACTGCAGTGCTTGCCCAACATCATGGTTTGATGTACTGTATGCTGAAGCACCACGTTCACCAATTATATTGGGGACATACTCTCAAAATTTCTGAAATATACTCTGAAGATCAGAGAAACTGCTGCATCTTTGATCTATGAGCTACCCACTCATATATGAGGTTGATCAAGTGCATGGATGAGTCTCCTGACAAAAGAAAGAGGCCCAAGAATGTGCATGAGCCACTTATTAAGACAGAACCAGAAGATTTGTCATTCAATAGGGGTTAAATTATCTAGACTGTGCTTGAATTAAATAGTTAAGGGCTGAGTCCACTTTCACTAAAACCAGAGGGAAAGAATAGCTAGAGTATTTAATTGTATAGAGACTGATGGAACAGACTTCTCAACAGAGGTATAAGCTTATGTAGGTTTATGGATATTTTAGGTGGTGAAGTAAATTCTAACTCATTGAGATCGGGAAAGGGCTTTGAGCACCTTCCAAAAGAGGTTGTATAAATAACAAAAAATATAAAAGAAGTGTTCTGTTGCTCCAACCCATTTCAGTCTTTCTTTCGACATGTAAGCAAATCAGTAAGGAGAGGGAAAGATTAACTTGCAAATGTAAGTTGCTGCAAAAGGAATTAAAACTAAATTAGTTGTTACACCATAGTTGTTAACTATGTAAACATTTCCTGTTTATTAAGATACAGTTAGATTTTAGAAAGATAATACAATATTGTGCTGCTTTAACGCTTGTTCTCTTTCTTTTACTTTTCTGAATTTTAAAGACTTGGTATCACAATTGTTCACCTTTTTTGTCATACCACTCCATCTCTCTGTCTTCCATTTGGATGGTATCAGTCAGTAATTACAGTTCACATATACTGTAGTTTAGTGAAGCTGTAAAGAATTGGTTTTTTTAAAAAAAAAAAAAAATCCCTGGCAAAGCAGTATCCCATTACATCACTGCTTCACATGCATTCATTCTCTTCAATATTGTTGGCTATTTCAGGTTAACTACCAAAATTATTTGCCTGAGAAGCGAGATTTAATTGTCTTACAACTACCTCTGTGAAATACAATAGGGATAACAAGTACCCATTGATTATACTATTGGATAGAAAAAGGGACTCTTATTCTTGCATTTTTCATTCATTTTGTCATTGCATTCTCTTTGAAAGAGACCAAATGGGTCTCAGCAGGTGAAAGCAAAGAAATGTGAAAGGGCCCCTTTGATGAATGACAATAACACAACTGCCCTCCTCTCTCCTTTAACCCCCTCCCCCCATTTTTGGGGGAGAGTATAAAACCGTATTAAATCATGCCCTGTTCAATATTGATTGAGAGGAAGCTAAACTAAAACCAACAATAGTAGATTGAATAAGAGAACTGCAATTTCTTCAATGGGCACTAAATCCAGCTAACCTCCAAGTGCCCCCCCCCCAATGCAGGCACTTAATAAATAAATAAAACTATTTACTTACCATCAAACTATTATATAAGGAACAAATTTACATTTGTGCCAGCATCGTCAGTTGCAGCATTGTCGACATCTTGCAACAGTAACTGTAAGAAGCTGTGCCCACAATCTTATAGGTGGCAAATTCAAGTCAAGATTTGAGTGAAGGGAAATTTGAAATATTCGTAACACCTGTTGCTGAGTTCAAAAGAAGTACAAAGCACTTTTAAAACCACAAAAAATATATGTGGTTCGAAAAAGGCAGGATAATATTTGATGTTAGACCACTTGTGTTTCAAGGCTATTTATTGTAGAAATCCGTATTCACTATGTGACAATCAATTTGGTCTTGCTTGAATATGTTAGCTTAGAGGAGCTCTTCATGATAACATTGGGTGTTAATTTATGGTCAGTGGAGGACACCCCCTCCCACACACACTTTTTATCACAATGCATTTTGAACTGTAGCTGCAAATAACATAATAAAGGGGGAGAAAAGTTCTTACATCGTACCAAAGTCAATGCCGGTGCTTTTAATCTGAATGTGCTGTTTCTCAGTCACACTCAGGCTATAGACTTGAGCTGTAAAGGTCTTTTCCATATTTTTCACTGTTACGTGTGTATCAGAAATTACAGCAGTTCTCTGCCAGAGGTAATTCCTGAGCATAGTTTACTGTACAATGTGTGTGTGTGTGGGGGGGGATACTGATTTAAACAATCCATTTCCAAATAGACATTGCATTATGCCATGATAATAAGTGATGGCTAGATTCAACAAAATGTTCTGAAGTGATACTTCTCAAATTAGCCATTAGTGCAAAATGAATAATTGTTCAGATAATAACGATACCAATATTAATTCTGTTCCTAGTATGTAAAGATAAGGACTTTGGGGGTATTTATTATTAATAGACTTATTTGAAAGAGCAGCACACAGAGAGCCGGGAAGGGGGGAGCATATAAAAAGCTCTCCCTAGTAGACAGCAGCACAGTTATAAAAATTAAGAAAAGGAAGCAAAGTAGTCCAGCATTCAAAGAAAAATATGTGTCACCTTTCTAATAGCTAAAATGTTTTGATGCTTGATGGCTAAAAACCCTTCAAATATGCACTCATCAATGAGGTGATTCATGATATCCATGCAGAAAGTATATTAAGACTTTTGCTGCTACTAACATGCTGCATGTTTAAAATATTAGTATCAAAAAACACCTGACAGATAAAATCTTCGGAAGGATTAAAAAATACTGCAGTGATAAAAGAAGTGTGATGAGACATGAAAGAGATGCACACAAAGCAAGATGCTTTTCAGAGGACGCATACAAAGAAAAGAATTAATTATTTTTATCACCATATGTTTATGACCGTATTGATTTTTTTGATTGATCTATATGTTGTTTTTTTACTCTAATAGTTGCTTTGCCTCTGTTTATTTACTTTCCTCATGTGACATCTATCGGTGTTCACCTTTGATTTTGTACAATGCCTGTTGCAATCCTTCCATCCAGCAATACTTTCTCTGCGGAATGCACATCATTAATAAATATTTTGATTATGAGCTAAATGTGAAGGTTGAAACCGCTTGTAATTGTATTTGGCTCTTAACTACAAAAAGATGCATAGAGCAATGGCAGGTTTTGAAGCTTCTGGTGCCAAAACTGTGGCGATGCTCTTTGACACAGTTTCCCAAGCAAATTTTTATAAATATAGCATACCAGCTATGGAGCTTTGATTTCTTAAAATGCCACTCAGGATGAACTGGCTGAATTATAATGCTAATTGTATTTTAATTTGATTTGACTTTTCAAAGGAAGATACAGCATGCTAGGTTTCTATTAATAATTATCAAGGTGTGGGGAGGTGGTTATGCAAGCTTCATGTGCCTTATTTTTCAGATTGTGCAAAAAAAGTGTTAATTCTTCCGTTGTCTTGTTCCTTGCAAAAATGTTCCTGTCCCTTACCTAAACAAGCCTAAACTACCTAAAAATGCACCTGTCCTCTACCTAAATAATAAATTTTGCAGAAAAGAATATTCTTGCAGTTTTTTTGTTCCTCGTTGTCTAGAAATAGACACACCTTCATTCCAAATTACATTATGTATGCTGAGAAATACAGTCGTCAACTAATTGAGGATAAGCTGTAATGAACTATTGTGCTTGTCCTTATTGCCTACCAATTATCTACAGTGATTATAATTAGGACCAATATTTTTTTTTCCTTGGGAGTGTTTGGGCAATCATCATTTGCTTATGGTTATGTTGTTGTTGTGCTACATTTTGACATTGTTCTCCAGATATATAGTCTAGATAATGTGTGTGTGTGTGTGTGTGTTGCAATGAATCCATGCTTCGTCTACATTTAGTGTTTGAAAAGATCTTCAATGTATTTAATAGAGTGACAGCCACCACCTAGGGTGCCTTTGAAAGAGAATTAGAGAAATTTATGGAGGATAAGACTATCAGTGATTATGAGGCCTTGCCACCCTGGACTCCTTCAGAAGGATGGGTGGGGTGTAAACTGGATAAACAATAACAATCATGATGGGTATGTTTCTGCCTCCATTGTGAGAGGCCAGTTGCTCCTGAAGATAAGTTGTTGGGAATCATGAGTTGTGAGAATGCTGTTGCAGCCAGGTCCCACTTGCTGGCTCACCAGAGTGGTACATGCTCTGGTTAACTCCCGCTTGGACTATTGCGATGTGCTCTACCTTTGAAGGTGATTTAGAAACTAATCCAAAATGCAGCAGCCAGACTGGTGACTGGGAGCAGCCGCCAGGACACCGGTTTTTAAAGGATCTACATTGGTTCCCAGTACATTTCCAAGCACAATTACAGTGTTGGTGATGACCTTTAAAGCCTTAAACGACTTTGGCTCTGCGTACCTGAAGGAGCGTCTCCACCCCCATTGTTCAGCCTGGAGACTGAGGTCTAGCTCCAAGAGCCTTCTAGCAGTTCCCTCACTGCAAGAAGTGAGGTTACAGGGAACCAGACAGAGCCTTCTTGGTAGTTGTGCCCACCCTGTGGAATCGCCTCCCATCAGATGTCAAGGAAATAAACAAACTATCTGACTTTTAGAAGACATCTGAAGGCAGCCCTGTATAAGGAAGGTTTTTTATGTTTGATGTCTTACTGTGTTTTAATTTATTATTATGGCTTCCCTTGGACGAGGACCTTTGGCCTGATCCAGCAGGGCTCTTCTTATGCTTTTATTCTGAGACAGCCAGTTCGGTGTGAGGGAGAAAACCATTCACAATTTCTTCAAGTTTTAAACAGATTAGAGATTGTTCACAACAACAAAAGTCACCTGCAATACCCGTAAATGTAAACAGCTGATTAATCATGTTCTCATCTCTTGCAGGCATCCTTACGCCAGTGAAACTGAAGCAGCTTGCTGAATTCAACCCAAGCATTTACACACCACTGCAGCTTGGACACCAGGTTGGACAACATAAAATAAAAAGATTCATGTGTAGTTATGTATTTTTCTGGAGGACAGTCAACCACAGAAGCCAGCCAGGTAAGTGGAAGAATTTTGGATTGATATCTAATGGGAATAAACATGATTCCCGCTTCCTGTGCCAGATATGTGCTTGTCCACAGAGTATCTTCTGACAAATACTCATATTTGATTAGGATGCATGTCCTGCCCACACCAGCACCATGGCAGACATGAGCTGAGTGCCTTTAAAGCCATGTGTGCCCTTTAAGGCACTCAGTGTGCTTTAGGAGACATGTATCTCACAAGCAGCAAACTCATCAGCTGCATAATTCATCAGGCCGAACCACATGGCTCTTTTTAGTGATGAGGTGGTGGGGCTTGAGCGAATGTGGTTTGAATGATTCCCTTTGTGGTTAAATAGTCACAATAGCACTTCACTACAAGTCTAGATGCTATGTTTCCACCCTATCGCAAGATGCGGGGATGGGATACGGTAGCTGCATATTGAATTCTGGCCACTTGAAGATGCAATCTCTTGCTAATTTTGCCATGCTGCCTGAAGGGGATAAAATTTTCACTTCATTTTTATCCATATAATCTCCCCACCCCACCCCAGTCCAGATGATCATGCTAATTAGCCCCTGGACTTTGATCTTTAACAAATAATAATAATCAAATCCTGCCTTTCCTTCATGATGCTTCCCAGCACAGAGAGAATCAATCACATAAAGTGTGACATCACACCTTTTCCCCAACATGCTTCCAGTTCTCCTGCACCAGAGAGGAACTGGGTGATATATTGCACTTCTCATGATTACCCATCTGCATAGTGTGGATCACCACATGGGGTGGGGGGAAATCCTCTTGAGATTGTCTGCACTACTCCTTCATTCCAAATTTAATGTGAGGAGTGGGGTGTAAATTGGCCTAATTCTTCCGTTCATCATGGTTGTTGATCTGACACATCAACATCTTTACAGCGTATGTAAAATTATCAGAAACTATAAGATATTGGTCCACTAATTGGGACTCCTGTTACAAAGGTTTTTTTTTTATAAAGTTTTGTCATGATTTTTAACCAAACAGGTTTATACTCATGAAATACTGCAAATATAGGAAAGATCTTGGTTTTCTATATTGGTCTCCCTTATTTTTCTCCCCACATCTGATTACATGTCCTCCAGTTGTTACCATTGTATTTAGATTAATTAATTTTTACTAAATGCCAATTTACACATGTGCATCAGAGGGAGATTATTCCTTATAGGCCAATTAGCATCTCCTACGGAAGAGCTCAAATTAAGAGGTTTTGCTCAACTGTGTGTGTATGTGTGTGCAACTTTCTAACCATATTGCATAGGTCTAGAGGAAGTTCCCTTTCGCTACTTCAATGTACCAAACCTTTACTATTCTCTAAGTTTTCTTTAGCTCCTTCTCAGACCTTCATGCTCAGAATTTTAATGATTAGGTCTTCCTCATTGACACTCCATAAATTCCTACCCATTGTACCTCCATTTCTGATGTAGTGCTGTAGAGGCTTAAAGCAAGCAAACAAAAATCCTAACTGGAAGTAGAAGCAAAAAAGCAATGGAGTAGGCAAAAGAGATTACTATTAATCCAGCACATTTCAGGCCCTAAGCATAAGGAAAGGAGCAGCAGTACATCTAAATGTTGACTAGTTCATTCTCTTAATTTCATTGAAGGAGGACCAGTAGGGTCCAGAACATATTGGCTCAATAATCCTCTCTCTTGATTGTCCCATTACTTTTTGATTCCACTTCCACATCCTTTGGGGGAGCTCCCATTTCTTCATTACAGTGGAATGCAGAGTGTCCTCAAATGACCTTTTAAATCAGAGGTATATGGAACATTCCAGTAAGGAGTTAAAGGTAAAAAGAAAATCATCTGGATATATCTGTAAGATGCAGGTAACGAGAATGTATTATATTTTTGTGGTTTGGGGGGTGGGGGTCTGCCAAAACCTATATTAAGCTCAAAATGTGCTCCCTCTTTTTTGTTCAGTTTCTATTACATGCACCAAACACAAATAAATAAAAAGCAAGCTCACACTAGTGAAATCCAGATATTGGGTTGCCAATGTGGTGCCCTCCAGATACGATGGACTGCAACTCCCAGCATCCCTGGACATTGGTGGTGCTGGCTAGGACTAATGGGAATTGTAGTCCAGAACATCTGAAGGGTACTATTTCTGCTATCTCTGATCTAAATACTAAATATTGTGGGTTGGGATCTATCAAGCATCTTTTGTGAGCTGAAAGCATAGATACAAAATCCGGCAAAACTTATGAAGAGAAAGGATGTGGGATGATTTTGCATACTGTGGACAATGATGATGTAGTCATGCCATCTTCAGCTTTGTCTATCTCCAATTTAAGAGTGTAATCCAATTCTTTGCAGTGCATACAAGCAGACAATCTCACTCAGGCTATGTTGGTGCATATAGCTCCTTTCCCCTAGTTGTCATTCAGTGACCTGCTCTCCCCTAGTGCCTAAGTAGCAACAACCGGGATAGTAGCCATTTCTTTGCATCCATCCAGTGGTCCTTGGAGTGAGTTTCCAACGCTGGTGCATACTTCAAATTGTTAATTGTCAAAGCTTTCCTCTTACTTTTATCAGAGTTGGGGCAGCCTGTCCCATTTGCTATCTGAGGCAAAACAGGAAGATGTCCATCTACCACAGCCACCACCCCCCCCAAAGCCTTGCTTGCTGGGGACACACAGCGACTTCTGGTGAGATCTCAAGAGAAAATCTTCCTCAGAACTCTCACAAGATTTTGCTGGAAGCTGCAGCTGCCCGTGGAGCTGTATGACTCTGGCAGCAGGGATGGGCAAGGGGCCTACAGGGGCACCACCCCCTTACAGGATTCAGCCGCCTGAGGTAAGTACTTTGGTCAGCCTCATATGCAGGCCAACCTTGATCAGAGTAGAAGTGGCCACTTCTTTCTACTCGTCTCATGGCTTATACAATAGAAGCCATACTGCAAGAGTAACAGTGAAAGCCCAGGATATGCTGAAGTAGCATATTTGCATGCTTCTCATGATGCAAAGTGTTAGGGCGCCAACAAGTTGGCATGCTGTAGAGCAGCAGTCAGTCAGATAAGCCAAGGTCGAACAGTCCGGGTCAGAAGCCAGCCGAAGTCAGGTATCAGTATGGGGTCAGGAGAAGCCGAAGTCAGAACAGTCCAAGTCAGGAACCAGGAACAAGCCGAGGGTCAGGAGCAAACCAGGAGTCAGGAACAAGCCGAGGATCAGGAACAAGCCAGGAGTCAGGAACAGAACGAGCAAGAGCAACCACGCACTCAGCATGTCAGTTGCAGGTGCTAGTGAAGGGAGCATTCAGCCTTTGTTAAGTAGCTGGCCTGCAACCACGTCTCTTACGAGATACAGCTGCCTCTAATTGTTCCCTGCGTCTCTCAGCTCTACGCTCTACAGCTGAGAAGGGAGGAGGGGAAGGGCTGTTTCTCTCCTCACAAGGGCCTGATTCTGGCTCAACTTCCTCCTCCTCCTGTTCTGGTCTTTCCCCCTCTCCATCTGACTTTTCCTCTTCCGAGGAGTGCCGCCACCAGTCTTCTCCAGGTATGAACTCCTCCACTTCCCCAGGTTCTTCCGTGGGTGCAGCCTCACCAGGGGGGGCTTGCCACCACTCCTCCTCATCTGGCTCAACCCTGACACAAAGTTGTCATCAGAAGGGTCCTTCTGGATCAGGCTGAAGCCCCATTTGTTGAAATCAAACAAGCACATTTGCTATAGTCTTCTCAGTGCTTGCTAAAAACATTTTTATTTTGTCAAACCAGGGCTCTTTTTCAGCCGGAACTCACCAAAACTCAGTTCTGGCACCTCTCAGGTGGGCACCAATGCCATTCTAAGAGAACAAGGGCCATGTCCATGCTGAGTTTTGGCACCTCTTTTTCTAGAAAAATAGCAGTGAGGTAAACAAAGTGCAAGTAGAAGAAGAGTTTGGATTTGATATCCCGCTTTTCACTACCCGAAGGAGTCTCAAAGCGGCTAACATTCTCCTTTCCCTTCCTCCCCCACAACAAACACTCTGTGAGGTGAGTGGGGCTGAGAGACTTCAGAGAAGTGTGACTAGCCCAAGGTCACCCAGCAGCTGCATGTGGAGGAGTGGAGACGCGAACCCGGTTCCCCAGATAACGAGTCTACCGCTCTTAACCACTACACCACACTGGCTCTCAAATAAATAGGTACCGCTCCGGCGGGAAGGTAAATGGCGTTTCCATGTGCTGTTCTGGTTTCGCCAGAATTGGCTTAGTCATGCTGGCCACATGACCTGGAAAACTGTCTGCGGATAAACATCAGCTCCTTCAGCAAATAAAGCAAGATGAGCTCCGCAACCCCAGAGTCATCTGCGACTGGACTTAACTATCAAGGGTCCTTTACCTTTTCTAAACCTATTCAGACATGTGGAAGTTATATGTGTTTTATCTCTTTTTAGCTACTGCTGAATTAATCATCTTCTGAATATTTTTCATACCTGCTTTAATCAGGCTGTGTTTTTTAAATCAATAATCTTCATGTTTTATTTTATATTTTGTAACTGTCTATGGGAAACCTGCAAGCAGAACATGAGCAGAACAGCCTCTCTCTACTGTATTGAACTTTATTTCAGTCACAGACAAGCATAAGATAAAACATATGGATAAACTGAACACATAAGGCTTAAAACAGGTAAGGGATAGAAACTGGTAGTTAAAAAAGTGATTATATCATACATAACTTAAAAGATAAAAACAAAGACAAGCAGTTAAAAGGGAGGGAGCGTGAAGGAGCACAGGTCTTGCATTTTGGGCCTTCTGTTTAGGGCGTAGTTTGTGGCCACAAACCATCCTTTGACAAAGATCCATCATGGCCGCGCAAAATCTAGCACTGAGTATGTAACATCTGGGTTCTGGTTAAGATGACTTCCAGTTAAGATGCAACAGTTCAGAAAACAAGCTCCGGAGCTCCGCAGATCACAGGATTTTAACTGAGTTTTAATTGGATTTAACTGTGTCAAACCAATTGTTTTACCCAGCACCTGGTATTCATGGGGAAACGGTCTCTAACAGTGGTGGTAAAACATAGTGATTGTGACTAGTAGCCCCGGTAATCTTATTCTCCATGAATTTGCCTAATTCTCCTAAAACCACCCACCACTTCTAGTGGGAGTGAATTCCACAGTTTAACTATATGCTCTGTGAAGTGTTTTCTTTTGTCTAACCTGTATCTTCCAACATTCACCTTCATTGTATGGCTCTGAGTTCTAGTATTTTGAGAGAAAGGGACTCTATTCACATTCTCCACACCATACTTAATTGTCTGCAGCTCTGTCGGGTCCTCCCCTCACTCACCGTTTTTCCTAAACTAAAAAGTCCCAAATGGTGTAACCCACCTACAAAGTTAAAAGTGCAGATGGTCCTTAGGTCCAGCATTGATGTAATATTTGAACGTGCATCCCACGTATCCCCTTCACTTAAGCACCTAAAATGGGACTTTTTGAATGAAGCTAAGTGCTAAATTAAACCCTCGGAAATAACCATTTCATTTGCTGAAGGAGTCGCCAGAGTTGCGGGTGGGGGCAGAGCATGATCCTGATTTTGCAACTTCTCTGTTACACTTCTGAGCTACACCATTACATTAGCACAATTTGTGCATTTAATTTTCTCTGTTAAAACTAAAATAAAGTTGATGATGCTTTTATAACACACATTTAATGTGAATGCCTAAATTATACACTGTTACATTGATAGTTAACATGTTTCACATTGATATATTTTTATTCACTTGCTAAAAGTCCCTCTTCCATGAATACTTGAGACGATGAGGCATTTATCCACTACTCTTGCATGCCGAAGAGATGGTTATTCTAGTCAAGAAACCCAATTTCCATACATTACAATTATTTGGGATTGTTACTAATGTATGATAATGTAAGGAAAGTGTAGGCTTTCTTCTTCAATTTCTAGGGAGGAGTTATTTTATATCATTAAGTTACAGTACTTTCACTTTGCGCCAAATTCTCTAGATCAGTAAATTTATTGCTGGCTGATTATTCAAACAGAAAGGAACAGGGTGGGGGAATTATCCAACTAGCTATTCTGCTCCTCTAGAAGAAATATTTAACTCCAAAGTGGCCATCAACAGGACATTTAGGCACCTAGATTCTCTTTGAAATACCTTTGATAGCAACAAAATAAATTGGTGTCCTGATCCTATTACAGAGCACAATCCTAACCCCACCAGGTCTGCTGGACAGAGGCAGTTAGGATGGGGCAGAGGTGTCTATTGTCTGCCTCAGAGACCCTCTGCTATACCCATGGAAATCTCTTAAGGAATGGATCTGCTGCCAGTGGTGGCCAGTGTGAGGTCTCAAAAACAGGGCATTTTGGGGGCAGAGTCAGCGAAGAGGCAGCCTTTATCTGCTGGATTCAAAGCCCCAGATGAACACCAGGATCATGCCAATGCCCATGTCTCACTGATTTTAATGGGATGGGTAATTCTGAAAGATGGAGATCCGCCAGGCAAGACAAAAGGGAAAATGCAACACTCCCACCTGGAAATAAAAAGCTGGCAGGCTTTTGGAAGTACTGGATGATCCACCACTTCATACACCCACACCATTTTTTTTAAAGGCAGAAAGTTTGACTGGCTAGAGATAACAGTTCAAATATGATCATGTGACACATCGATGAAACAGACAACAGAAAAAGAGTAAGGTACTTGTACAAGCTGTTAAGGCCTCTTGAGATGCTATTATATTTTCAGAACAAGTAACAGGGAAAGAAATCCAGATAAATTTTCAGTGGAAAGAACCTAGAGAAATAAAAACAGCAGCTGCAAACACAAAGCAAAATACAGCCATGCTTTGCAAGGGCCACTTCTCTGAATTTTGCAGTGCAGTTCTCCTGCTGATAACGTGTATAAAATTGCATGTGCTAGGGTAAATTATGCAAAAATGCATTATAGTAAGTAAAATTGCTTTCCAAAGGTGTGCATAATTAGGAGAAATGTGCACTTAAAAAAAAGCAAACTGATGTGGAAATGTGGAGATCTGAAGTTACAACTGGAAAAATGAGAAATGGGACAAAACTGAAAATGACAGGATTCACCCATTCCTAGTGCCGAATGCAAATGTGTTCACACCAGTGCACCAATCTGCAGAGGGAGTTCCACAAATGCAGTGCCACCACAGAAGTGCTCATTTGCCACTATCACCCGCCAGACCTCAGCAGGAATAAGTCAGCAGAATAACCCAGAAAGTACCTCACCAGCTGATATTAAGGGCAGGATCACATAGCAGAAGGGCCATAGCTCAGTGGCAGATCATCTACCTTGAATGAAGGAGGTCACAGGTTCAGTCCCTGGCCTCTCCAAGTATAGTGGGGAAAGGCTCCTGCCTCAGACCTAGAGTTGCTGTTGCCAATCAGCACAGACAATATTGAACTAGATGGACCAATGCATTGACTCAGTATAAGGGAACTTCTTATGCTTCCTATATGTGAATTTATGTGCACACCATTTCCAAGCCATAGTTGTGAATAGCTCAGTGCCCAGCTGCTCAGAATCCTTTATCCCCATGCATATTGTTGTTGTTTAGTCATCTTAGTCATGTTCAACTCTCTGTGACCCCATGAACCAGAGCATGCCTTGGAAACTCTCATTTTCTTCTCAAAGCTTCTCCTTTTTTATGTCCATGGAGTTTCTTGGCAAAATACTGGAGTGGTTTGCCAGTTCCTTCTCCAGTTGGATCACATTTAGTCTAAACTCTCACCTATGACCTGTCCATCTTGGGTGGCCCTGCACGGCATAGCTCATAGCTTCTTGGAGTTATTCATGCCCCTTCACCACGACAAGGCAGTGATCCATGAAGGGACCCCATGCATATAGGCAAGCATTAATTATGGTGTTTTTGGTTTGCTCTCTCTTCTTTTCTGCAGAATGTTTCCTCATCTGTTAACAATGAGGAATGCAGTGGGACTACAGAACCATGCAACCCTATGCCTATCTACTCAGAAGTAAGCTACATTGAGTTCAATAGGGCATACTCTCAGGAGTGCAGTATAAGTGGAATTACTTGATTGCATCACATTTTCCTATGGTTGGGGTTTCTCCCAGAATTTGTGATCCAGGAAGCCATTGAAATCAATCAGATTTCTGCTGATGGGTTGAATGGGGTGTGTAATGCACTCTGTCATTCAAATCTTCTGCCGACATTCCAATCCAAGGCACTCTGACAATCCAGTCCTGCACAAACAATGTGTTCAACAAGACTTTTACACAGGTAAGCATGCATAGCAATAGTTAGCAGCCCAAGGCTGTAATCCTAACTCCACATACCTGGGAGTAAACCCCACTTAATTCAGTGGGACTTACTTCTGAGTAAACATGATTAGGATTGGAAGCTTAAATGCCTTTCTCTTGAAGTTACTCGAAACTCCTTGAAGAATAACACTACACCTTTGCCTTGAGGGTAATTTGACAAAGAATTTCTCATTTATTTCTATTATTTATTTTATTAAAGTATTTCTATACAGCCTTTCACATCCAATTCCAAGGCGTCAAACAGCAACTTGAGAAATACAGACATCACCATGAAAATTGCAATATATAGATGGAAGTTAAAAACCCCAAGGATGTTATATTGCAAATTAAGCACCCGCAAAAGCCCAGGAGCACAGGCATGTTTTCAGTAAGCACCAAAAAGCTGTTGTAGCTCATTCTGATAGTCAGGCAACAGTCCTAAGAAGAACCCTGCTACACCAGGCCAAAGACCATCCTCTAGTCCACAATCTTCACCAACCACATGCTCATGGGAAGAAGGTAAGCAGGTCTCCAGTTAAATTCCGCCCTGTTTTTTGGTCCTTAACAGTGTTTGACACATTCAGATCATCCGTGTGCTTCCACATTTATTTTCTGTTGCAGAGAGTCCTCAGCTTTCAGGCTCCTGCTGTTTTCGCTGTTCTGTCAGCTAATTAAACACACAAACCTGAGAGAAAGGACCAGTTAAATCCTCCTCGCTAACAAGAGAGATTTCTCAATAGGGCTGATGTCAAATGCATTTTGAGATGTCTTGTGAAGCCTCTTCATGAAGCAAAATGTTTAGCTTCTCTTCTGCCACTTGAGGTTCATGGCTGTCCAGAATTACACAGAAGGAGCTGGTAGCTGACTGCAAGCATTTCAGAGACAGACAACATGGCAGCTGGTCTCACCCTGCTTCCAGAGAGCCAGTGTGGTGTAGTGGTTAAGAGCGGTAGACTCGTTATCTGGGGAACTGGGTTCGCGTCTCCACTCCTCCACATGCAGCTGCTGGGTGACCTTGGGCTAGTCACACTTCTCTGAAGTCTCTCAGCCCCACTCACCTCACAGAGTGTTTGTTGTGGGGGAGGAAGGGAAAGGAGAATGTTAGCCGCTTTGAGACTCCTTTGGGTAGTGAAAAGCGGGATATCAAATCCAAATTCTTCTTCTTCTTCTTCTTCTTCTTCCAAAAGAAGAGTCATTTGCGCACCGGCCTCAGCATATAAATGTGATTTCGTTTAATGGATTAGGGCCACTTAACAGCATTCATCAGGTAAATAGCACCCTGGGCTAACAGTGCCTTCAGCTGCTCCGCACCCCATGGTCAGCTTTGCAGCATTGCCAAGCAATGTGACTTGCACAAGTCTGCAAAACTTAGAAGTGTGACAGACTCCCCTTTTCCTCGGCTTTCCCAGCAATGTCCATGATAAGGGCCCAGACCTACCTCTCAGATATCTTGCCTTGGTCACACCAAGACACTGGCATCCCCTTGAGCTTGGCACCCAGATTGAAAACACAGCTCACTCACCTGTAATGCCGGCCCTGAATCTCATGTTTTGCTTGCTTGCAAGTGCTGCTCAGTGCATGCAGACATATATGTGGATATATTGCTCTTGTACAATGGTCATTCCTTTTAAAGGGACTTCGTCAAGACAGCTTCTCAATGGGTTGTGTTGGACACACACTAACTGTGTCATCGGAACCCATTGAGAAGTGGCTATAAAGGAAGATAATCCATGTAACACCATGACTCTTCCTTCCTGTCCTGGTTCTTTTCAAATAGCCCATAAATACTTGCCACTTAATGCCAACAATTCATTTATATTTATATTTTTCAGATTTTTGAATATACATCATACATTTTCCATAATAAATCACTTCTCTCAAGACTTCCCAGTCCACACACCCCCCAGCACCTGATTTGCTGCATATTCTTTTCTTCCACCCTGTTTTGTCCTATAAATGTCCCTTTTTATTAGTAACTGCTGCTCATGCTGCTATTCCTACCTGTAAGTTAATTTAAATATTATATCTCCTTAAGTACCCTTCCAGGTATTTCCACTCATCTCTTATCTGTATCTTATCTTGGTTTCTTATTTTCTTATTTGGTTTCTTATTTTTGCTGTCATATATGCTAGTTCCATGTATTCTGTCAATTTGTTCTGCCACTGTTCTTTAGTTGAGGTATCTCTTTCCTTCCATTTTTTGGCATATATTATTCTGGCTGCTGCAGTTGCATATAAGAAGGAACAGAGTGCCTTCTTGGGGATATCATCATATGTTAAGCCTAGTAGGAAGGTCTCGGGGTTTTTGGGAAACATAAATTTCAAGATCTTTTTTAGCTCTACATAGATCATTTGCCAATAATCCTTGGCTTGTTTACATGTTCACCACATGTGCATAAAGGTTCCTTCTACCTCTTAACACTTCCAGAACAATTTGGATCCCTTTTTATACATTTTAACCAACTTGCTGGGTGTCAGGTACCAACTGATATTAGCAGTAGATTTGGTGTATTTGCAGTACATGTGTTTCTTCTCTAGCACATAGAGCAGAATGCAGAGTGATAAAAACACAACAAAAAGAAAACCAATAAAAACTCAGAAGATCTGAGAATATGAGTGAATTCATATTCACTGTCTATGGAAAACTCTATTTCATTTTCTTAGCTTTTTTGCAGTAGGGGAGAGTCACAAGGCGTTATCCAGTGTTGCACAAGCAGTTTCCCCCCTTTTCTCATTTTCTTGCAGTTGCCTATGCCCTGCAAATCTGCTCCAGATGGTCTCTCAACCCTCTAAAGCAGATTGGGGAATCACACCAGGAGCTACAGTGGGAAGAGGTGGGTAGGCTGGCCCTGTATACCGGTATATCATTCCTATTATCATGGGAGTTTACAGGAAGAAAGTGACTATTCCCTATTAATGTTTGCCCTTGGTTTTAAAAATGCAGTCACTAATTCATCTTCCCTTACTTTCTTCCCAATCAGTTACAGAAGCTTTGAACAATATCACATTTCAAGTAGATTGTGGTGCCTAATGAATTACAGACCGCTTGATTAATAGCACTTGTTCAGCATCACATCAATGGTGTATGAAATATAAAAGAATGGAGGAGTGGGGGCAAAATGGTGTTTCTGCCTGGTGCTTTTTTCCTCCCTATGATACAGGCCAGTCATCATCAAAGCTGATTCCCCCACCCCTACCCCCCGCTTTTGCTGCTCATCTGCTGGTGGTTTTGGTTTTGTTTTTAATTCTACAAGTGTGCATTTCTGTCTCAGGCTGGTGCTTGCTAACACAGTCTTTATCATTCAAGTGGCTTGCTGCAGATTCTGCTGAAACACCAGTACTGAGCACTGATGGTTGCAATCAGTAAATCTCAATCCCCTAGCCTGGCATACAACATGAAGAAGTGGGGGCAGGAGGCGAGGAGGAAGAGATGCTGTAAGGATGCAACACTGGTGGAAACCAGCGTCAAGCAACCAAGCTGCAGTGGCATATCTCATGGAAAGCCACTGGTGAATTGCAGTTGATGGAAGGCATGCTTCACCCTGCTGTATCAGAGTTTATGTCTTTTGCTAACCTTATTTCATTGGGTTCAAACCAAAGAGTTTTATGAGGCCTCCAATCTTCCCCTAGCATGAAATAAATTTGTTCTAAACTTTATATCAGAGCCTGACAATTGTTTTCGGGCCAAACATGTTCTACTGTTTACTGATAGTTCTTCCATTACTCACAGACCAAAGAGAACATTTGGCTCTTGGGCAAGAAAGGAGGGAGACAGCATCAATGCCAGCCTTCTGCTTTGTTGCAACCCCACAGATGGTTTTTTCCATTGTCATTTGGCACCACCAGTACTAGGAAAGGATAAATTTGATTCAGTTTGCATTAGTAGGCAATCTATTGAATTTGCGCTTTTTGAAATAGTATGAGACCTGAAACACACCCAGCAGTCCTTTGAAATTGGCATTTAATTAAATTTTGTGAGGCAGTTCTCCAACCAAATAAGGTTTACAAAAATGTGGGTGTGTATGTACTGGGTATGTATGTATGTATGTATGTATGTATGTACCGGTATATAGTGTAAATATGATTATATTCCTGAAAACAATATACAAAAATTCATTATATGTGGAGAAATTACTTGCAAAAATGTGTACACTCACCAAAGGTTCATACAAAAATATGTTTATTAGGAGGAATTTGCATTAAAATGCTGAAAATTTTTCATGTGCTCCCGGAATGTGAAGAACTGAATTTATGACTGGAAAAAAATGAGAAACTGAGAGAAGCAAACTTGGCAGATCCTTCCATTCCTAGTCACAGTACTATCAACCATCCCTGCCCTCCAACCTTTTGCTCTCCTGATTGTAAAGGGAGTCTGTAACATATTGGGAATTGCATGTGGTGGAGGGAGCAATAACAATAAACCTAGACTCATCTTTAAACATTTCCCCCCAAAAACCACTTGATTGATTGATTTTTTTTTATTCCCACTGAAGAACATTAATCTGCAGAAGACAATGGTCACATTCCAGTGCTACAGCACACCCCTGCACAAACTCTCCTGCCAATCAATGCTGCTAGGTTTCACAGTGCCAACTGTTTGCCTGAATGTGGTGTGAGTTGGAATCCATACCATTCACCAAAAGTGACTATTCTCAAAGTGTACAATGCTAAGCATCCAGCTGGGGTTGTAAGTAGAGCTCCTGATCCACTAAAGGAAAATGGACACAACAATGTGAGACCAAGAACCATGCCTAATGCAGCATTTCTTCCAGTGCATGGCTTCCAGTCCAGTAGATAATGTGCATGTGTCAGCTCCCATGTGCATGTGTTGCTTTTGTTGAGTTGGGGTAAAACTTAAGAATGATGCTGTAAACACCAAATTGCAAACCATTCATTTGTATAAATAATCCTGCTGGAAAAACATTGTGCAGGGGCAGGCCGTCTTCTAAATGTACCAAAGCCAAATTGGTTGACCTACATCTTCCTCTCAAGCAGGACCTGAACAAAGGAGCACCCTCCCCACCTGAGGTTTCCAGCAACTGGTATTCAGAAGCATTATTGCCTCCAACCATGGAGGCAGAGCATAGGCATCATGGCTAATAGATGAGAAATTGTGCAAATACCTTCTGAAGTCTTCTACTTATAAATAGCAGGAGTCATGCTTACTTTCATGGTTGATTTGCCTTTAATGCCTGG
Organism: Lacerta agilis; assembly: GCF_009819535.1. Lineage (NCBI taxonomy): Eukaryota > Metazoa > Chordata > Lepidosauria > Squamata > Lacertidae > Lacerta > Lacerta agilis. The sequence continues at coordinate 32,469,725 of NC_046322.1, forward strand.
AGGCCAAATTGTGTCATTTCAAAATCCTTTCAGTATGGTGATGCCTTTGGCCAAGATATTGGCTGGTGTGTGAAGGCCAAACTAGAAGTGGTGGCAGCAGACCTGTCTGATTAAGCCATGGTTCGTCTCAACCACATATAAAAGGGAAAGGAGGTGCATGGATGGGGTGTGCTAAAATCTCCCATGCTTCTGGCTTAGTTCTCCACAAATACTGTCTCCTCAAGTGTTTTCTCCTCCCACCCTTTAGCTGAGCTCTGGTATTGGAAGAAAAACCTCTGTGGGAAGCAAATGGTGGGTACAGGGAGAGTATGGCTCAAAATAAGACACACACCATACGAATGGAGCAGATCCCACAAATGGCCCTACCTCTGTCCCATCTACTCTGGCTTCACCTTCTGTGTTCTTCTCTTATCAATTATAAGATAAGAGATATGTTTTTAGGCTGTCAACAGCATGCCCCAAGACAGAACAAAAAGTTACTTGCAGGTTGATGCCTTCATAAAGAGAAATAAAAGGTCCAGAAACCAGGATTTGTTTGTTTATTCAGCAGAAACCATCTGTTCATGATCTGCATTGAGAACAGACCGAAGTACTCTTTGATTTTGGTCCTTATGAAGGGTTAGAGTGCGCCAAGGAAACTGCCTGGAACAAAGCTGTGCATAAATGGGTACACGGTTACATTTTTCGAAACACACACACACACACGAAATAACATTGGGGAAGCTGAGTTTGAGCAGAAAAAGGGGGAGACTGCTCAATCTTTCCCTTTCCAGCTGGTTTTCCCCTCAAAATCCATCACTTCAAAGCATTTTCACCTCTGAGGGGAAATATATAGGCACACATGTCCCTAGCCCAGAAGGAGAAAAGACAACCACTGGGTCACATTTGCACCCCAGACACGAGAAATATATTTGCCCCATTCAGAACCCTGCTTCAGATACTTTAGTCTGACTAGACTATGTCATTAAACTGTGGTAAGGGCTCTTGCTTAGTTGAATGGAAGAGGTTGTTTGCCTCTCTATGTGGGCATGAATGTAGCCTATGGTACAAAGGTAAGAATCACCTCCATTGCCCACACACGTTTGCCTTTAGCCATGCCCATCACTGGCATGTGGATTGCCCACAAGGAAATGTGGTCCTTGGGCTTACAAGGTTCCTTTACCCCTGGCTGGTGGATTAGCTTGGAGCACATGGGCCACGAGATGTTTTGTTTCTGCATTTGGAAAAAAAGAAAGAAGAAGAAGCAAGAGCACCCCTCTCCTCCCTGTGCTCTAGGGCAACATTCATTCATACCTCTTTTCTCTTTCTTCTCCATTCACCAGAGCATCTCCCTTGCCACTGTACAGCAATCAAATGTGCAAATTCAGAACTGGCAGCCAGCCCCAAACCTAAACCCTCTGGCTGAGGTGTTATAGCATAGAGAGTGGGAGGCCTTACAGTAGTGAGGATGGAAAAGAAAAATGAATTCTTCGTCTCAGGAGACCTAAATACTACTGCAAGGCTCCTGTTCCAAGCTGGCTGACCCCCTGAACAGAAAACCCCCATGTTTGGGACTTCAGATATAGTACAACATTTTGTTGCTAGCATCACTTGATGCTCAGGCATGATTGCTGTATGATAGCAAAGAGTAGGTTTCATGCCTTTGATGGGTTTCCCATAAACATCTATCTGTCCACTTTTATAAGCAGAATCCTGGACTTACATGCATAGATGCTTGGTCCAATCCAGCAGAGCTCTTCTTCTGGTCATTGTGGAAGCAAAATTTCCAGCTGTGGCTTTATTTAAAACTACATTATTTAACAATCCATAATAGCATAACTTGAAAAAGAATGAATTACAGCTGTTGCCACTGGCAAATGGTTTCCTTTTACACAGCAGAGGTTACAGGATAGGAATAGATGAGACTTTTATAACACCAACAACAATTTGCTTTAGCAGATAATAGAATAACCAGCTTTGTAAAGGCTAACCGGTGATAAAAAGAAGGTGCTTGTCAAGGAAACGCGCTTCGACAACCGGGTTGTCCCTTGAACAAGTTGAAACATGGTTTTATTTTGTTGCATCGATGGAACCTTGGCTGCATTGTATAGCCAGACTCAAAGGTCAAGGTACCATCTGCACAGCACAATGAGACTATGTTGCAACTGGGTCCCCTGGCACAGCTGTATTTGCAGTAAAGCCAAATCTTCTATGTGCTGGATGCTATACAGTATTGCTTTTTCTTTTGCCTCTCTCTCTCTGACACATATACACACAAGCACACGTACACAGTGCCCCAAGGACACCTCTAGAGAATCATGCTTCTACATTTATTGTGATAGGAAGTGCTTTGATTCTATGGCAAAGTCATTGTCTGTCAAAATCAGGAGATCTGGGGGATTGTACTTCAACTTTTTGCAAGTCATTTTTTTAGGAGTATTTCCAGGCTTGGGGAAGAGAAGCAGCCCAGAACATTAACCTCATTAGACAATGAAGGGAGGAAAACAATAGCACCTACAAATTTAGCTGGTATGTTCCTTGGTGTATTTGTATTTGTTTAAACACCCCCCATAATTGAAACACCTAATGTTTTGCTCGTTGCAGGTATACAAAACAATTTCTACTTCATCAAAAAGGCAGATCAAGTTCAGGAGGAAAGAACAAGAAGGTTGACCATTTTATTAATGGACATAAATTTTTAATAGATACATTTCAACTTATCAACTTTCAGCTGCAGGCTAAAGACAGTAGGCATCAAGGAATAAAAATAAATAATAATAATTTTTTAATCTATATCCCGCCCATCTTGCTGGGTTTCCCCTGCCACTCTGGACGGCTTACAACATATATTAAAAACACAGCATCAAACATTAAAAAAACAGAATATCCTATACAAGAAACAAACAAACCAATAAATCAATAGAAACCATTAATAACAACAACAATAATAACAATAATAAACAGTTTACAGATGGGTATCACCAACTCTTAAATTGGTTTTATTGTTGGTTTTAGTGCATCACTTAATGGTGAAGGGCAGGTTAGAAGTACCTTGCATAAAATAGAGCAAGTCTAGGAGTCCTCTGTAGGGGAGAGAGGAAAGGAGTGCCAAGTAGGGGAACAGCTATTACTGCTATTTGTTGTAGCTGTTATTCTGCAGTATGCATAGTGCTTTACAGAGTAACAGAAGCAGGTATCTTGGCCCTGAAGTACTTACAGTCTACAACACATCAGAAGGAGAGGAAGAGGAGGAAGCGAGGATAACAAAGAAGGAATATGAGACCAGTCACACAAATATGTAATGATGGCAAAAGAGTTAGACCAAGGTTTCACAGAAAAGATAGGAAGAATTTGAAAGGAGATGGTGGTCACATCTCACAGGTTTTCTAGGTGGCATTCTAGGCATTTTTGGAGAAGGGGTTTGGCAAGGAAGAATGGGTAATGAAAGAGAAATAGAAGTTTGGACAATCGTATGTGGTAGAGATGGAGGAAGGAAGTGCAAAAGCTGGAATATATTATTCTATTAGGGTGGAGATATATGTAAGTAGTGTGCAAGGCCATTGAGGACTTCAGATATGATAGTGAGTCTGTGCTGGACTGAAAATAAAATCAGTTCTCTAGATTCCTAAGCAGCCATGGAGTCTCCTAGAAGACAAAACTATTTAAAGCTTGTTTGACAGCTCATTTCTAGTTGCTGCCATTCCTGAGGGAAAATGGCCCTCAAACTTTAGGAGACCACTGCTGAAATTAGTTGTTTTAGATCTAATGAACTCTTGTTTTAGAAACTAATGAGATTCTTTGGTTTCACAATTGTTCTGAAGGCACAATCCCACACTTTTGCTTTTCTGGCAGTTAGAAAACAGCAGGACTCTGGCTCCATCAACTGGAGAAGCTTCACTTCTTCCATCAGTCTCACTTGGGTGCCAATGTGGATGTGACAGAATTTCTTAAAAACGAGTGCTGCAATGTCATAAATTGGATCGTCCTAATTTATTAAAATCTGTTCTGGACTTTAAAGGATTTCCCCTTCTGGGCCCTAATCACATCATCCCTTCCCAATTTAATTCCTTTAATGCTAAATGACGTACAAGGATTGTGTGAAAAAATGCTTGCTGCCTTTGGTGTGATACCTTTTCAGACACCCTGTGGAGCTTCCTAGTGTTCCATTCTGTACAATGTTACTGGAATATTACTAAAGCAGATAGAAAATGCTAGCAGCCCTTTTGGTCATTGGGTGAAAAAATTCCAAAAGCAACTAGGATAATACTTGGATTAGGAACAATTAACAAGTCACAAAAATTGAGCAAAAGTCAATCAAGAGTTTTTTATCAGGCTGTGTACCAAGCATTTAAAAGGGTATCCAAATTGAACAACACAGTTACCTGTGGGGTTTGTCCCTCCTTAAGAGAATCCCACATTTAGTCATCTGAGTGGAGGAGTATGACCATACCTTCTCCCATCCATTAATGGAATTTATTTATGTGAGAAAAAGCATGCTCCCAAACCACTAAGTAACACCACTCAATTTGTCTTCTATAGACTTTATACCTGGTGCACCAGCTAAAAGTAGCCTCCACCTTTGCTAATATAAGGCTACCATGCTTTTCCCTTCGTCTGACAAGAGCCTTTTGTGTTTTGATGGGACAGAATGGAGTAATGAAGAATATAATATCTCTGCTGCTCTCACAGGGGCAAGTAAAATGCCATTGGAAAGCCCACAAACAAAAGCTGAGCACAACAGCACTGTCCCTACCTGCGATTCCCAGCAACTGATACCATAGAGGTAGAACATAGCCTCATGGCTAGCAGCCACTGATAGTCTTAGCCTTCATGAATTGGTCTAATCCTCTTTTCAAGTCATCCATCATGACATTTGTGGGAGTGGGTACCATAGTTTAACTATGTGCTGTGTGAAGAACCACTAGCCTTTATCATTTCGAAGGGAGAGCAGCCACTTTTCTCTGTAGCTTTTCATGAAAACTGAGATCTGGTTAGGATGACCTAACCTAATTAAATTTGCATTAACACTTTCCCCATTCCATTTTTAAGACTATTTCCAAACTGCAGAAAAGGGTTTGCTTATGATGTTCTGCTTCATTGTATTCTCTCCAACTCTCCCTCTTTAAAAATAATAATAATAAAAATGCTTAACATCCAGGTTGAGGAAGAGTTTCGATGCCTTTAAATGTTTCTGCACCTCTCCATCGTCTTGTTTGTTTGTTAGTTTGTTTGTAAATAAAATGCACTCTTCCATAAAATATAACAAGGTGGCATTATAGAAGATACCATAAAATCAGTCTGCAAATATCTATAAAACTTAATGGTATAATGGTTAGAGTGTTGTACCTGGGAAAGAAGGGTCTGAATCCCCAATCAGTCTTGAAGCTGAATGGGTCAGTCGCCATCTCTTAGCCTAATCTACCTCACAGGGTTGTTGTGAGGGTGATATGAGGAGAAGGAGACCTTGAGATCCTTGGAAGACAAAGGTGGTATATAAATGTAATGAATGAATGAATGAATGAATGAATGAATGAATAAGACCATACTGTTAATGGTACTGTCACCCTCCAGGGCTCTTGTCCTCCTTCCGTTAATTTCTAGGAAGCTTGTGTATGAGATTTTGTGTTAATTGCGCATTTAAGGTAGGGATGGGGAACTTGAGAGCATCCACATTGCTGGACTGCACCTCCTATCAGGGGTTGACAGGAGTTGGAGTCTGACAACATCTGAAGGGCCACAGATTCCCCAATCTCGCTTTAAGCACACATTTCAAATGCAACATAGGAAGCTTAATTCATTTATTTCATTAATCAAATCTACCCCTTGACTTTAGAAGGGAAAAAACCCTCAAAGTTGCCTTAGAGTGAGTCAGAACCATTGTTCCAGATAGCTCAGTGTTGTCTGCACTGACTGGCAACAGCTCTCTGGGGTTTCAAAAATGGGATATTCCCAACCCTAGCTGGAAATTCCAAGAATTGAACCTGGAATTCTACATGTGCTAAACAGATCTACATTAAGCTACACCCCCAACATACCAACAGAAAACAAACTTGAAAGGAGCAGATAAGTGCAAGTTCCTTCAGCACCATGGAACTTCGCTGTAGGCCTTTTTTAAAAGAAAGAAAGAAAGAAAGAAAGAAAGAAAGAAAGAAAGAAAGAAAGAAAGAAAGAAAGAAAGAAAGAAAGAGAAAGAAAACCTACCTTCTATGGTATCTGCAAAGAAACTTTTTTCCAGAGCAGTACAAATCTAGTGCTCAGAACTGGGGTGGCATCATTTGGGGTTTCCATTTTCGGAACGCAATACTTATCTTGAAATTAAGTAGTCATCATGCCTCATCCTCCCTTGCCATTTAAGTAATTGAACCATCTTAAACGTTTTTAATAGAAGAACTGGGTTATAAGGTATGTCATTAAACTTAAGAGTAATTTGTTCAGTTTCTTCAGTCCCTGAAGGATATTATGAGGCTACACTCTTACAGCACAGTGGACCACAGACCCTTTGGACTTGAAGCATTGAAAAGGCCATTGTGTTTTTAAGAGTTTAGCTTCACCCAATTCAGGAAAGATGCATTTTCTGTGTGTCCAATGTGCATCTCTGAAGTGAACACTTTATTCAACATAGTGCTAAATAGGACTTGCACTTGGGCAATGGGGCTCCACGCCCCCTCCTTACTTGTGAATTTCAGAGTTTCTCCCAACTCTCCAGAGCAGAAAAGCCCTGTTGCGCTAGAGGGCCTTGTTCTGTGCAAGCAGAAAGTTAGTTGAATACTGCTTAGAATGTAGCAAGAGTCCCATGGAGACATTTTTTTTAATGAAGAATGTGAATGGGCAGCTTATTTTCTGCTGCTAACAAAAAGGCAAATAAGTTTTGTTGTTGTTGTTGTTGTTTTAAACCCTCCGGCACTTTGCCTTAATGGTAAGATCACTGGTGACTGGTGTAGAATGAAGCAGGGAAGGTGGAAGGCCAGGAGACTAACAGTGGGTGGAACCAAGGCCAATGGCAGGCAGGGCCTCCTTATTTTAGGCCTATCCGTCTCCCTGCTACATCACCAATAGTGATAGATGAGTGACAGAAAAATGACAGCCAGTGCCTTTCCCTGGACAGGTTGCATGTAAGAAGATAGGCAGGTGGGGACTGGCAGTGCCCCTTTTGCCCAACTTCCACTGGTAAGTTAAAAAATTATTTGTTGAATATAAGAACAACATATAATCAAATACAAGCAATCAAATACAGTGTTCCCCTACTCCTCCCCCCAAAAAAAACAAAATTCTTAGATATCATCCCTTACTCCCAAAGTAACACATGCTGAATCACTGCTGTATGTTATTTTCAACATTTTGCACGTTGTTTTCAACAATCTAAGCATTTATATGCACATTTCACATTAGTGTCATTTTTGTACACATTACTTATCTGGGAAACTTTACTGGAAAATTCAGAAAGTGAAAATTTCGAAGGAACCGATTTTGATTTAAGTATAGTTTCAGAAAATGTGAATTAGGTAGGTTTGCCTTTAAATCCAAATGTTATCAAATTTCTCCTCCATCCCTAAATTCTGGATCAAGATCTTAAATTCAGGATCTTTTTACAAGAGGTAAAGGTAAAGGGACCCCTGACCATTTGGTCCAGTCTCGGACGACTCTGGGGTTGCGGCGCTCATCTCGCTTTACTGGCCGAGCATACAGCTTCTGGGTCATGTGGCCAGCATGACTAAGCCGCTTCTGGCAAACCAGAGCAGTGCACAGAAACACCGTTTACCTTCCCGCCAGAGCAGCACCCATTTTTCTATTTGCACTTTGAAATGCTTTCAAACTGCTAGGTGGGCAGGAGCAAGGACCGGACAATGGGAGCTCACCTTCTGATCGGCAAGCCCAAGGCTCTGTTGTTTAGACCACAGCGCCACCCACATCCCTTTACTTGAGGCACCGTTCAGTAATTCAAGATGAAATGTCTCTTTTGGGTCTCCCTCCTTCACTTACTTCAGAAAGTTGCTGTGCTCCACAGGCGCTGCTTCTTATTCTGCTTAGTGGGACATGCCACCTTCTGCCCCAACATCCTGCCCCTGAAGGCACTATTGGCTCTAAGAGAGACAATTTGAGAAAAACAAAACACAGTCTCTAAGCTAGGCTTGGTGCGGTGCTGTAATCTTAATCAGCAGCTCATTGCTTGGTTTGTTGCCTAAGGCTTATCGATAAAAGAGTAGCAATAAAAACTGGATCCCAAATGGTAAACATGAATCATGTCATATCCACCACTGACTCTTAACTGTATTTTTACCTGCAGCTTTGGTGCTTATATTGTTTTATTTTGTTGTTTTGTATATGTCACCTAAAAATGCTTGGATGTATGGAGGGAGACAATGTTTTAAACCCAACGATATTCTGAAAAGTGTCACCTTTCAGATAAGAAATAAAATCTTATGGTTCTGATAGCTTGTGGGCATTAAATGGGCACACGTTAAAGGAAAAGATTGCTTATATCTGTATATCCTGGATAACACTCCCCCCCCCCCCCCGGAGTATATGCTTTTTTTAAAAAAATTCTCTTTAATTTTCTTTTTATCCTGGTAAAAACCATCTGCCATGCTGCACTCTTGGAATGACTAGATTCCTGCTATTGCTGTCTTCTGCAAATACACATTCAAGAGATCACTATTGAAAGTGAATTGAATAATCTCAACTTTTGTGTAAAAAAACTAATAAAAATATTTAAGAAAGAAAGAAAGAAAGAAAGAAAGAAAGAAAGAAAGAAAGAAAGAAAGAAAGAAAGAAAGAAAGATCAGCTTCATCACCTTGCACAGATGATATGTGGACACATCCAGTAGAAATTCTAGGCCAAAAAAAGCAATATACTCTGAGGTCACAAACAATAAATCTAATAGCTAAAAAAACCCAAGGCTGCTGAAAAGTATAGCTATGCACCAGCCCTGAATCCATCAAGTGGCTCTCAGCTTCAGCACCCTATCTGCCATTCCAGGAGTTCTTGGGAGAAGTATATCTCCCTAGGACCAACAAAGTTTTCACACTGAGGGCAGTGGACAATGAAATGAAGGGATAGGCCTCTCTCCTTCCCTCTTCCTGTGGACTGATGATGATGCCACTGGGAAGCAAAGTTGTGAAGAGTGAGAAGGAAGATGGGAATTGTTAAGTAGTGGGTGGGCACAGTGATTTTCAAGCAGCTCTTGTTTATTCTCAGGCTGGAACAGAACTGATCTGAAGGGCTCAGCAGCCTGCTTATATAGAACTCAGCTACAAGCAACAGTAACAACTTTCTGTAGTTACCCAATCCCTGAACGTCACTTTCAATCCCTCATTTGCATGTGCGGACCTGAGTGAAAACTGCAGCAGAATGAACTATATACGTACACCCCTAGTGGCCTAGGGTGAGAACTTCAATACATAACAGGAATTCTTCTCTATACCAAATCTTAATCTAAGGTGGTGATCAGTTTGGTACCTTGTAATATTTGTATCTTCTTCTGAGATGAGAACTCATTTCTGAGGCCAACCTGGTGAGCTTTGATGTGCACTGCCCCTTATTAATTCAACGCTGAGACATAACATAACTTGAATATTTAATTTCAATGGGATGTGGATTATTTATTTTTATTTGTTATTTCCCATTTGTAGACCACTTAGCATTATAAGCAGTTTACAACAGATAAATACTACACACACACACACACACACACACACACACACACACACAAACACAATAAATACAATAAAAATCATGTCAAATAATTTACATAAGAGGACAAATGTATATACAATACCCTACACATAAATAATATTAATACAAATGCAACCAGAGAGCATTAAAAAGGCAATATAGGCAACAACCAATTTATGCACATCCAATTGATGTGTGACCGCATATATGTGCACTGCATGGAACCCAGAAGTGACTTTAAAAATGGCCAAAAAAGTCCCTAAAAGAGCCAAGAATGGACAGAAAAGGTGCGAAAACAGCACCAAGCAATCCCACTAGCCTTTGCACAGACCGTTGAAGCCTGTGGAGAGTTGGAGTTTGAGCAAGGAGGTTTGACAGGAGCGATTGTAGTGGAATTTGGCAGAGTTTGGCATCTGGTAAGTGCTGCTGGTTTTTTTTAAATGTTTTTCAAGGGATTCCAGTATATAGTGTGTTTGTAGGCTTTTTCCGATGGTGTTTCAGATATACACAATTTCACTTAAACGTGTGGTGCCTCGGAACATAGCCCCTGCATAAATGGGGAATTGCCTCCGTAATATAAAATTCAAACAATTGTAACACACGTTATTGAAACTATCACACACTAATCAACATGACCACTATAATCATTCACTGCTTCAAACACTCTTTCCATCAACTCACCATTCGCTTAGGAAGGACCCCTGCCTAGCATACATGTATAAAATGCTTTCCATTTCTGAAGCACTAATTGGCTTCTGCCTCATCACCACCAGACTATCTGAGGCTTCTTTTCCATCTCTCACCTGGGAGGGGCCCAATTTTACACCACAGCAGTCTCTCACCCTGCAGGATGTAAAACTACTCCCACCCACCCACCCACTCACTCACCCAATGACATAATTGTCACACGCCCGGTACTGCACATGCTCAACTGCTGCTAAATAACCAAGCATCACTGGTAGGAGGCACAGACAGCAACCTCACACTCAAGGTGGCCCTGAAGGTCATAATATCATGATAAAATCAAGCTGTTGCTGCCACACCTCTAGCCTTTTAAACAGGCTGTATCATGAGGGACACTGCAGTGGCCAACTCTTATTTGTACAGGCTCAAGCAAACAGATTCCAAATCCCTGGAGCATGTACCAGCAGGTTATATGTCTGTTTGCAAAGATCTTATTTTGTTGCTGCATTCACCTGTATCAGCTAATGTCCCTTTTCATTTTCAGAATGGTGGCACAAAAGCCTGCAATGCCATCTCCCCACTTTAATAAATATCCACATGCTACCTAGAGAGTCTAACCCCTGCTGTTTTTGTTCCTCACCTGTGACCCAGAAGAATGACCCTCTCAGAGGACATGTGCTCTCTCTCCTATTTTCTTGACAGCACATTCTGTCTCAACTGCAGTAGCTGCCCGTTTTGGAGCCAGCTGCAATCCTTCAAACCATAGGTGTGCCCAAGAACTAAAGGCTAGGCCTAAAGTAGACTCCATGATGGAATGCTGCTAAGGCAATTAAAAACGCTATTCCCTGCTAAGCCTTGCAACTTTTCTGCAAGGCATGCAGAGTAAGCAAAGTGTTAGCTTTGTTTGAAAATCACTTTTGTTCATCGTCATCATTTTTTAATTTGTATACCGTCATTCTATCTTACAATACTCAAGGCGGTTTATAAACTGAAGAAACAAATGTACATCTTATAACAATCTAATGCAATACAAAAATGCGATAATAAAACATAACTTTACAATAGGCAACCTACATCAAAAAGTAACATTCAACAATCATTAGAGTGGTATTTAACAACAACAACAACAACAACATATAAAAGTTAAACAGAAATCCACTCAACAGTTACAATAAATAATTTCTAAACTATAATCAATAAAAACAATGGCAAGCCACAGTACATAAAATAATACAATACAAATTGAGAAGCAGAGACAAGAGGGTGGGATAAGGCAGGTGGAAGGAGGTCATGCCAGGTGGAGTCTCTCCCCTCACAGTTCTTCCTCCAGCACCAGCTTCCTTATGAGGAGTCCCAGGACCAGGGGGTGGGGCAAGGCAGGTGGAAAGAGGCCTTGCCTGTTGTTTTCTCAAGAGCTCAAAGGGCCTGATCAAATTATAATATACCACTTGGAGGCTACTCAAAATGGCTCCCCATGGTAGAGATAAGTCAGAGGTAAAGATGTGTTGCAAGATCCTGCCCTGTAGGTTGTGTACAGCTATATCTGCTTCTATGTGTCAAAATACTCTGTCACGGTCACTCAGATTCTACACCAAGAAGAGCTGGACTGGCTTTGTGTAAGTTATACATACTAAGCACATTTGAATAATTTATCTTACTTTGCACAATTTATTCTGCAGTTGTTGTTTTTACCATTTGATGTGCCATTCATGAGGAGGGGCAAAAGTCCATGCATGGCACTGGATACATTTCCATTCTTAACACAGGTCTATTCCTTATCTGCTTTTCCCAAGTTTGCCTCCTCTGCTACGAAGCTGAATTTAAGTACTTCAAATACAGTAGCTTAGTAAACCCATCAACAGCTCTATGAGGTAGTCCAACATTAGTTTCACAGGCAGGATACTGAGGCTAAGAGAATATTGACTTGCATTCGTGGCCCAATCAAGAAGTGAATGGCGTTCCTCCTGGTTCACTGCTTAACCTCTACTGGGTATGTTGGGAGATGTTCTACAGACCATGGTCAATCTATGGAAGCTGCTCCAATGAGCTCCACTTGATGTCCGTTGCACTTCAAGAGGAAAGGCTTGCCACATGTTTCAACCACTTGCTCCTTATCATGCTGATGCAAGTAAGGTGGCTAGTTTTACAGCATTGCTTTAAAAAGAGGACAGGAGAAGATAGAGGTCTGCATAAAACTGGCATGTGCTAATTTATGCTTGTATCTGCAGTTTTAGAAATGACTATAATTTCAGGAGAAATAGCAGGGAAGACTGTGACCTGTGTGCTGGGTCCATCTGCTGTTCAGGTGCTAACCTTTGATGGACAACCTTAAGGTCCTTACTCTCCTTTCCTGTGGTTCTTTATTTTTAGACTGGACTTAGACCAGCTCTTCTGCTAGGGGACTATTTAAAATAAAGGACAGCCCTCTGTCATCCTTTCAAATAGACAACTGTGCTGTGTAAAACAGGACACACAACCACCCTAAAGCTTTTCTTCTCTGACATTTCCAGTTTATAATAGCTGGGCTAAGGTGATGTTAACTATTTAGATGACCTGAAATTTCAAGTATTTATCATCACTGGGCTGTAAACATATGCTGGGCTCAACCTCAAGTCTTATATAAAACATAAACTTTGTGGTGTGGCTATTGTAGTTGTATTGTTCTTTTTAAATAAAAATAAAAATGTAAAAGACAAGAGAACACTGACACTGTTGAAAAATATGGGTTGAATCCAGACGTGCCCCTCCATTTGCAGAAAGGGCTTCAACACAGTGTAAACTCCTGCTGAAGAGGGAGCCAGAGTTGATTTCCAATCAGCATGAATCACGTTATGCAACCAGCTCACCACACTGTTTCAGCTGCGGTGTGGAGTGATTTAAGAAAATGTCTGTACAAAAGCTGTGACAGGCAGCCTGGCCCTTAAGACTGCCCCAGCCCCTGCCCTGATCAGCTTTACCAACTCAGGGCACAAATCTTACTACATGCGGCTCACTGTGTGAAAATGGCAGGGAAAATATCACCCTGGCTGTACCACATCAAAAAATAATATGATAAATGGGCTAAGTTTTACCTGGTATCAGGCATTTAGGATTTAAGAATACACCTAAAAGAGAGGCATGATAAAAATCATGAGAGTTGTAAATCCTTAAGAGACTTTCATGAACTGTAATGTGGAGATTTTCATGACTCGGAGGCAGGTATATAACTGAATATATGAGTGAGATACCTTGGAGATTCAGGTTGAGCTCAAATGTAAGTTGCACCCTGAAGGAGCAAATGCTTCCCTCTACATTTGCGCACATCAATTTTAATTTCTTTAGCTGACTTCCAGATTGGTAGAATTAACTCCTTTCCAATTAGACTTGCCCTTAAAATAAAATGTCCTTGATCTTTGCTAATATTTGTAATGGAATCCAAATCCCCAAGGATAAAGATTTGAGGATTCAGAGGCATGTCTATTCTCCTTTTTGTATTTACCCTTTATTACTATTCCATGGAATTAATTCATGTATTTCAGCTGCAATTCATCCTAGATGACCAAATCACACCTACTCATCACAGCAGCACCCCACCACCACCACCACCACCATAAATGCTTTAAAATGCCATGCTAGTCATTAAAGAGGTGTAACCGGGGAGTTGGATAGTTGGGCAGCAGGAAGGCTAGAGACACCAACCACAATTTAGCCAATAGTTATGACTAAGAGCCATTTAAAATTTTAAAAAGATGATGCTGTTAAGGTGCTACACTCAATATGCCAGCAAGTTTGGAAAACTCAGCAGTGGCCAGAGGATTGGAGAAGATCAGTCTACATCCCAATCCCAAAGAAGGGCAGTGCCAAAGAATGCTCTAACTACCGGTACAATTGCACTCGCTATTAATTTCACACGCTAGCAAGGTTATGCTTAAAATTCTACAAGGCAGGCTTAAGCAGTATGTGGACTGAGAACTCCCACTAGTGCAAGCTGGATTTTGAAGGGGCAGAGGAGCCAGAGACCAAATTGCGAACATGCGCTAGATTATGGAGAAAGCTAGAAAGTTCCAGAAAAAACATCTACTTCTGCTTCATTAACTACGCAAAAGCATTTGACTGTGTCGACCACAGCAAACTATGGCAAGTTCATAAGAAATGAGAGTGCCTGATCACCTCATCTGTCTCCTGAGAAATCTCTATGTGGGACAAGAAGCAACAGTTAGAACTGGATATGGAATAACTGATGGGTTCAAAATTGGGAAAGGAGTATGACAAGGCTGTATATTGTCTCTCTGCTTATTTAACTTATATGCTGAATTCATCATGCGAAAGGCTGGACTGGATGAATCCCAAACCAGAATTAAGATTGCCGGAAAAAATATCAACAACCTCAGATATGCTGATGATACTACCTTGATGGCAGAAAGTGAGGAGGAATTAAAGAACCTTTTAATGAGGGTGAAAGAGGAGAGCGCAAAATATGGTCTGAAGCTCAACATCAAAAAAACTAAGATCATGGCCACTGGTCCCATCACCTCCTGGCAAATAGAAGGGGAAGAAATGGAGGCAGTGAGAGATTTTACTTTCTTGGGATCCATGATCACTGCAGCATGGTGACAGCAGTCAGAAAATTAAAAGACGCCTGCTTCTTGGAAGAAAAGCAATGACAAACCTGGACAGCATCTTAAAAAGCAGAGACATCACCTTGCCGACAAAGGTCCGTATAGTTAAAGCTATGGTTTTCCCAGTAGTGATGTATGGAAGTGAGAGCTGGACCATAAAGAAGGCTGATCACCAAAGAATTGATGCTTTTGAATTATGGTGCTGGAGGAGACTCTTGAGAGTCCCATGGACTGCAAGAAGATCAAACCTATCCATTCTGAAGGAAATCAGCACTGAGTGCTCACTGGAAGGACAGATCCTGAAGCTGAGGCTCCAATACTTTGGCCACCTCATGAGAAGAGAAGACTCCCTGGAAAAGACCCTGATGTTGGGAAAGATGAAGGGCACAAGGAGAAGGGGACAAAAGAGGACGAGATGGTTGGACAGTGTTCTCAAAGCTACCAACATGACTCTGACCAAACTGTGGGAGGCAGTGGAAGACAGGAGTGCCTGGCGTGCTCTGGTCCATGGGGTCACAAAGAGTCGGACACGACTAAATGACTAAACAACAACAACAACAAAGAGCCATTTCATAAAACAAACCTGAGCTTAGCAGTGGTCTTTCTTTGACAGTATTTGCTAGTATGGAGTGCCGCCATCGCCTCTTTTATTTTGGTGCCCATGGCAGCCATTTTGTGCTGGCAACCACAGCGCTTGATCAGGATATGAATACTATTGCCTCCTTTTTTTAACAGCATCAAAAAGCACTGGGACTACTTATTCATTATTAGAAGCTGCAAGCAGCAGAGTGGATGAATCTCCCTTTTCCATATGAGATTCCAATTCTTTTTAAAGTCCATGTTATAATTAGTATGCATTTTTATGTGCATTTCTAAAATGTACATTTTTGCAAGCAATTTCCCATAATATAACATATTATACAAGGGGTGAGAGAATTGCACTGCAAAATTCAGGGGAAAGGTGAACTTTGAAAGATAGCTGTGTTTAAGTACTGGAGCCTGCCTTGAGACCTTATAGTGAAAAGTGGGTAAGGAATCCAAGTAAGGAGAGCATTCTGAGCACAGAGATCTGATGTAAATTACACCAGAGTAAGTAGCGGTGTCTGGAGCATTTTGACATGGTAGGCCTGCAATGTTGAAGCTTGCTGTTTTCATCACAATAGGACTTGTACAGCACTTATTTAGGAAAGTATGCCATTACACATGTGCAGAGTGTCATTGTCTGAGGGGCAGGCTCACCAAACACAATATAAATCTGTCTACTGGTTGTTGCACATCCAGCACCTAGAAACTTACCTACCCCAGATATTTTACTTAGTGTAAGAGTTGTCATGTACCTTTTATGAAATGCCTATATCTAGCTTCACCAGGGAAAAGCAAAGTGGCAAGTTGATTAGTTGATCATTAAATATGGCCCCATGAATTAGCCAAGATGGTTCTGCAAGAGAATTTGTAAAAGTCTTAACTTTTGGAATATGAAGTGGGGAGTGGGTATCTTAGTGGGGTGGCATATCCTAGAATTCTACTTAATTTAACGTGACCATTACAATGCCTTGACTTATAACTGATGACCTTGGACAATGTGTCCAATAAAAGTACATTCAAGATCAATGTCAGGAACACAGATTTACCTTTCCCTTTACACTTACTGTTGAGACCTTCTCATTAATTCTGTAATCTTTCATGTGCAATATAAAGGTAATTGTTAATAGCACCTTTGGGCACTTGCTGTGAGTCAGGAGAAGACTGTTTTCGTAGGGAAAGTGGCAGCAGAGGAAAGAGTTAACTGCCTCTGTGTGTGTTGCAGGTCTGACAAATCTCTTTCACACACGCTTGGCAGCTATTAATGATAAATAAATAAATAACCCCTGCACTTCAACTGGGCATCATATTCTGTTTGGCCTTAAGGTTATGTCTTTACTTGGCCCACTTAAGGCCAAATTACATATTACTTTAGTTGCATGATTAGCAATCACGTCTGTTTTTATTTAAATACTACTACTATCAGTACTAGAGGGCTGATTTTCATCAGGACTGCAGTGTGTGGGAAAGGGAGGTTCCACCTGTTTCTCTTTAGCTATAATCCTAATAAAAATTCACACACATTGTAATTAGTCTTTGGGGGAAAAAATCTTCCATTGGCACCTCCTAAATGTGGAGAAGATATTCTTTAGCATTTTAGCTGGGAAGAGAAGGGTAAAATTTGCTACCCACACTCTGGAGTTCTGATGGAAATCAGGTCTCCACTGATGCCTAACATTTTTTATTTTATTGTACCTTATTTTATTTTAAAAGCAGACATGGTTGCTAACTAGACAATTAGAGTAATATCTAGTTCGACCTTAATTTGATGCAAGCTTTCAGATAATGCAGAACCCTTCCCCTGGCCTCTTCAGTGCCTGGATTTAGAACTGAAGCACCCCTTCAAAATCCAAAGTTCAATAAATGTTCTAAGCAAAAAAAGAACACAGTCGTTTTTTATTAGATGCATACAGGACACACAGTTAAGATCCAAGCTGCAAATAGTAAGAGTGTCAAAGCATAACAGAAGGTAGGTAAATAAATTAAGCCACTGTTTGTGCCACTGTAGCTAAATTGGACCCACAGGATAAGACTGCCTGAGTTCAGTGGGACTAAATCAGCTTAAATACAAGTGATTCAATTGAACTGGGATGTGAAAGAGGCCGTGTGATTCCTTTGACATTCCGTTGGCACACAGCAGCTGCAAAAAATTTCAATGGAGTTGGGATGAATTGACCAAATGCATATTCATGAATGGAATTTTGGTATTCATGTGCCCCTGATCAAAACATGAATCCAATTTCATGCAACACTGTTAGCAAAAGCTACAAAAATGAACATGCATTTCGGAACTTGAGCACTTTAGTACTTCAATTTGCATTTCACCTTTTGATATAGCATTAACTTGTTGTTGTTGTTGTTGTTGTTGGATAGTGGATGGCTATGGTGGGCATACACAATGGACTGAACAGTCCTAAAAACCATGATGGTGACATTTGGAAATGGGTTCTCTTCCTGCACGTAGAAGGTGCTTGAGACCTCACCTAACAGCCCAGTTAAATGCATTTTTGCATTTAAGGCGCAGGTTGTTTTAAAACATTCATACCCACCCTGTAAATAGCATCTGCTACAGGCTGATAATGATGCCGCAGCAGGTGTGAGAGGGAATTTTAACCATTTCTTCCCTTGCTGAGAAATATTATTCTTTGAAACTGATATTTGAATTGGGAGGAAATTTGGTGGAAGGATGTAGCTCAGAACATCTGCTTCACATGCAGAAGGTCCCAGGTTTAATTGTCAGCAACAGCCTCCTCTAGCCTGGTGCCCTTCAGATGTTTTGGTCTACAAGAGGACATTTTTTTCAGCTGGAACTTGCCAGAATGCCTCAGGTGGGTGTCGCTGCCATTCCAAGAGAACGAGGGAAGTGTTCATGGTGAGTTCCGGCACCTCTTTTTGTAGAAAAATAGCACTGACTACAACCACCACCCGTCCTAGCTAGCATGACCAATTTGTCTGGGGCTAGTGAGATTTGCAGGCCAAAACAACAGGAGAACAGCAGGTTGGAGAAGGTCTCTTTAAGTCTGGCTTTAGGCCTCAGAATGCCATGGAGAAGTTCTTGGTTCCCCTGTTTGATGACCTACACCAGGAGAGAGACAAGTGGAAAGTGAGTTTTGTTGGTTCCCTTGTACCTCTAAGCAGCTTTCAGTACCATTCATCATAGTATCCATTGCTGCCTGCTGCAGTTACGATGTCCACAAAGTGCCCCACACTTCTGCCACTAGACCCTAGTGCCTAAAAGGAAGAGCGTGACATCTGATGGTTTTGCCTAGACAACCCCTGCACTGGTCAATTTTGACACCATGCTTTATAAAAACTACATAAAACTCTAGAGAGAAATTACTCTTACACTGGGTTAGGCAGTATTTATGGGTTCCAATCTGGCAGTCCTGTGTTTAAAAAAGGAAATAAAATGATTAGCATTACTTTCTTCTTGTCAAATGGAAGCGAGGGTTGTCTGATTTTTTTTATTATTATTTTAAAAAAGTTGATTTAGGAATGAATACAGAAAGAGGCTATGTCAGGAATGAGAGAAGTGTGATCATTTGGTTGAAAATAAAACACCTAAGGATAATGAAGCTAATAGCTAATTAAATGAATGACAGCAATAAGATATACATTGAATGACTGGTCAGCTCTCTCCCTGACAGAGACAATTTAATTACATTTCATTATGATAGCATCAGCATTTGCTAGGCTGTAGTTAGGAGGCTGTCAGTTCCATTTTAAACCATGGGTTTGGGTATTTAAAATATTGGCCCATTTCAAAATACAAGAGGTTGAAATCTGGCACATTGTCTAAATTGACAGCCAGATGTAATTTTGTCTCTTCCCCAAGAAGGGGGTCTGGCGTGAGCAGGGAGGGAAACCATTCTTTGGAACAATCAAGAGAAAGACAACTTCTAAGACATTTCCATGTGGAGTGTTTCCTAGCTATAAAAGCACTGAAAGCCTGACAAAAATGTTTCTGCTCATTTCTGAGAGTTCTTGTTTGCCTATTTTTTAAAAAAATCTAAATGGCTGTTACTCTGAGTAGATCCATTGAAATTACTTCATTTGGCTACCTTAAGTCCATTAATTTCAACGATATGCTGGATATAAAAAAACAGATACTGTACAAATATGTTTTGTTTCTGTTTTGTTGTTTGTTTGCCAGACTCGTTTGGAGAGTATAGGATCACTTTTAAACATGATAAAATTGTTTCATTTTTTAAAAGTTGTTTTACATATATGTGCCCCTTAGATCTTTTTTGTGCATTATGGAGACAACTTTTAATAGATATACGTATATAGCAGAGACTGTGAGTCACTGAGCTATGAGCATGACCATTGACCATGGATAAGACCTTCTTGATGGTGGCCCCATGGTTGTGGAACTCCTTCCCTATGGAACTTCAGTGCAGGCCTTCAAACATGCCTTGAAGGCTGATTCCCCCCCCCCCCGTCTGCCTTTCTTTACCAATTTCTTTTTCCTGCTGATTGCTGACACTTGGTGCTTCCTTATGATTGTGGCAAATCAACACTGAGATACATCCTCACATTTGCAAGGAATGCCTGAGAGATGTCAGCAAGAGTATGGAGACAGGTACATAGAGAGTTATCCTGAGGTGGATTTCTTATCAGACAAAAGAGGTTTCCTGGTGGGGAATGGAAATAATGTCTATCGTGCAGCCTGCATAACTGTTGTATGTACTTGGTTGTATAATGTGAATTAATGTTATTTTAAACAGTAGAGAAATTATCTGCTAATATTCTCTGAAAGGGCCAATGGGTGAAATTCTGTACCACTTGCAGAACAGCTTTTTCATCTAATGGAGCAGGGGAAGCCTGTACCATTTTGCCAGCTGAGGTCAAACAGGAATGTGCCACTGCCTGCCCTCCCCCTGCCATCTGCCCCTCACTTCCACCATCATTGGAATGCCCCAGCTCTCAGTGAGTTTGGTGTGAGCTGGAGCATTCCACAAAGTGCTGGGGGGGGTGAGAGAGATGAGTAGCAACACCTTGAGGAATGTTCAATCTCTCGCCAAACTCAGCAAGAGCTGGGGTACTCCTCAAGGCATTGCTGCTTGTCTTCTCCACCAGGGAAGACAAGGGAACCCCCTCCCAGTGAGAGTGGGACATTCCTCCAGTGGCAGAACTGGTGGGGCAGACAGGGCGCTGCCTCTTGTGTTTCTGCTACCTGAGCTGGTGCTTCACTCAGCCTCATTGGTGGGCTGCCTCTCTCTGCAATGGAGTCATCAGCTAACGTTCTTATGTTCTTAGGGGAGGCAATTTCCACCAATGCTACCTTCCCACTGCAGCCTCCTGAGCCCCCTGAAAATCTGTTCCAAAGATTGAAGGACCTTCCAGAATAATGTGGAAAGTGGCATAGAGGGCTGAATGGGGAACTGAAGAAAATCACCTCTCCTTTTTAGTTAGTGGGTGCCTCCACAGGATCGAAAAGCCATTCTGCAAGTGGAGCAGCTTCACAACAGTGGCTATTTTTGCAGAGTTAAAACATGCTCTGATAACACTATTTCTGGAAAATAGGGGCAGGCGGGAGGGAGGGAAGTAAGGCATCTTGCCATGTCTAGTTTCTGTATACTTGTTTCATATATTTATTTAAATATCACTCAAGACTTTAATGGCTGCATTTTTCAAGCTATGAATAAACTCAACCCAAGTATTAACAATCCAGTTGACAAGGATTTTGTCAATTGTGCCAATTTTATCTGAGTAAGAGATGGACCAGCAGTTGTTTCTCTGCTAGTTCTTGATAGCAACAACCATCAGAAGCTTAAAACCTCAACCTTAGTTTGTCAGTGTGTAAAAGTTAAGGTCAGGAAATATCTATACTACTAATTTTAAAAGAACAGGAGATCAGTTCTTGATAGTACATGTGTATTTCCTTTTACAGATTTATTGTATTAACCCATAACCCATACATAGCATAGCTAACTGGGAAATGTCCAATCTGTGAATTAGCCTATTTGATAAACACACTTAAGGGTACAATTAGTTGCTGTTGATTTTAAATCAACCTCAATAAAAACCAGTTTCTCATGAATACTGTCCCATGTATGATTTTTTTGGACTGACTTTTCTTCCATTGATTACAGGACCCAATGTATTTTTTGGAGGGGGGGGGTTACAAAACAAGAGGGGCAGAGAACCTTAAAGCTGTGGTTCCAAGTGGGAACCGTGCACTTTCTTGCTCAATGTCGGCAGTAGAATAATTGCCACTTAACCATAGTGGAGTAATCACCATCTCTTTATCTAGGGCCAGTAGTACTATAACAGGAACACAGAAATTGACGTATTGAAAGAAAAACTCTTTTCAAGCAAATCTCCTTAACCAGCACATCCACTGAGGGGAAAAATTGAATATGCTTAAAATGATGGCCATGGTACTAAGCTTTAATGACTGCCTTTTCTCTGACCCTAAACTGGGCCTCTGAAGGTGTAGTATTTAATACGGATACCGGGGACAATGTACCTTCTCACAATTAATAGAAAGTGCTGTTTTGTAATTAAAGGGTGAAGTGGGGCATGATGAACATATGGAAAAGGAGACCCTTAATAAGTGATAGAGCCTTCAAAAGAAATTGCTAATTAGTATGCATTTGATGTGTACTATACCAATTTTAAGACTTTGCCTTGAATAAATTGTTATGTTGGGTGTTCGAAGGAGTGGTGAGATTAGCATTTACAAAGGGGGCAATTTTCTGTCTTCTTGACTCTGTTAAATGGAGGAAATAACTTTCAAGACTGAAGCAGTAGTTAACCCATCAATCATTCTCACAGCTGGAAACTGGGGATCCCAAATGCTGAGATGAGTTAATCCACCAGTTAATAAGTTCATAGTGGCACCATATGGCGCTGGTCCACTCCACATGAGGGCAGGGACAACTGTTTACAGAGGCACACGGCTTTCTCAGCTACCTGTAGTACAAACAGCTGAATACAGGATCCTTTGTTCCAAAGGATCAATTTACTTTACATAGTAAATTGACTGAACTGATCAGTCCAGAGCACATAATTGTGGGCTAATCCTGTGGAATCATGTCCTCCCCATATGGGGAGGGACAAAAGGATGCTGACAGCGGTCAGGTTTCTTATTCTGTCCCTTAGGCTAGTTCCTCTGGACATGATAGGCATTGAATAAAGCTAGCAGTAAATGAATACCTAACCTGTGTTCCTAATCTAACGTGCTTTAAATGACACAGGTAATAGAAGACCCAGGAAGGCTGTTTTTTAAGTGTCTTTAAAATACTGGTATCATTACTAACAAAAGCCAGCCAGAAAGGTCATCCTTATCTTGTAGATGTTTTTGCATGCACATATACCTGAATCTGACTTAAAGGAGTAGGGAGGGAGGGTGAATTTATCAAAGATATACAAAGCAATTCTCAGGTCTTATAACATTTTGTTATAAATTTAGATTCCCCAGGAGTCACATCAATATACATCACAAAAGAAATCAAATTTATTACGCAGTCAACCATGCATTAGAGTTGAAGTTCTGGAATCAGATTAAGTGAAAGTGCTTAATTTACTGCCATTGAAACTGATCATCTTAAATCCTAGTCCTTCAGTTTAATTCAGTTGTATGGCTATGGCTGTCCTATTTTGGGTTGAAAACTCCCAAACACTGTGGTATACATTCAGGGTTACAGATAATTCTGCTGTGTGCGATTGTTTGCAAAGTGATAGTCCATCATTCTGCATCTGACATCTTTTAAAAATTTTTTTTATGAAACTCTCACTCCTCTTTTAAACAGGTATTTTATGCGGTAGTTTGTGTTTGCTTTGACTACAAGGAAGCCATGAAACAAACAACAAAATGTGAGACATCTCCCCCCCCCTTGCAAGGGAGACATTTCGCTCAATTTAAATTGTGCTCCCTTGAAACCGCTGTACATTTTCATGATGAAACTTTCTCATTAGAACAACATCTACTGCATTTTTTAATAGAAATTGGCAGCATGCTCCAAACATATCCAGGCAACATATTTACAAAATGTGTAAAACTACTCAAAAGAGCAACTTTATTTAATGATTTTAACACACCCACAATGGCTTTTACATCTCAATTTCAAAACTGATTTCCGAAAAAGAATACAATGGAACACTAAATCAGGGTTTTTGTTGTTGTTGTTTAAATGTAGGCAGGATGTGCTAAAATGCTATCAAACAGTAGCTGAAGGATGAATGGAAAGGTCTTACCCTGATGTCTAAAACATATCAGATTGGATTCCAGGTGAGAAGCCATGAGAAGAGTATTTCACAGTTGGGGAGCCACCACTGAAAAGGGGTGTTCAGGGGTGAATCCAGAGGTTGGCGGAGTTGGGCATTTGCTAGGGCCCCAAGACCAGCAGAGGGCCCCCTGCCCCAATAATGAACTGACTGAATCTGGGACTTTCTGCATGCAAAAGAAATATTCTACCTCTGAGCTATGGCCCCTCCATGATTTATTCCCTTCACTGCCCTTCATCAATGTTTATAATAATCTACTCTTGTGGAAGAGCAGTCCTACAAGGTTTTTCAGGAGGGAGTAGCCATGGTAGACAAACCACAAAATGCAAAGTCTTGCTGCAATTGTGGTGGAAGGGTGATGGGGTCCGTTTCTCTACTTCTTAATTAATTAATTGACATTTGTAGCCCTCCTTTCTTCCAAAGCACTCAAGTGGCATATATGGTTCTAGTGGCGTAGCAGGGTCAGGTGGTACCTGGTGCGGAAAATTTCTTGTCACCCCCCCACACACACACACATTGAAGTTATTAAAAGAAGGAAAAATAAGATACTTACAGTTGCAAGTGTTATTTTCTGGTTTATTTACTTAACATTGTGAGCATAAGCACTTAAAACCTTTTTATCACAATGGGAATTTCTTATGAATGAGTTGTTTTACTTAATTTCGCAATTTTGCAGCTTTGGCTTAACGTACAAATTCAAACAAATAGCATGCATCATAACGTTTATGTTACTTACCAGACTCAATATCATAGAGAAGAGGATGATCACAATGAATCAATGAACTAAAAAATGTAACAAAAATAAATCCAGCACCGCACTTATAAGCTTCAGGAATAATGCACAACTAACTCAACAGAATGACGTGGGGTGAGTGACAGGATAGGATTGGTTGCGGGTTGAGTGATGGTGAGTCACCAGTTGTTTACATCTCGCTCGAGTACAAACTGCAGAGACAGACTTCGGCGAATCGACGGAAAGAAACACCCCCTCCCCTTCCTTATCCATACGCTCTCCGCTACACAGCGTCGAGTTCAGCCACGTTTCATTGCGTTTGTTGACTGAACTAAAAAGTTTCACTACGTATTATGTTGACTTGTTGAGGTTAATTAATTGTCAGACAAAGTTATTAAAGTTACAGGTGGGTAGCCGTGCTGGTCTGCCATAGTCGAAACAAAATAGAAAATTCTTTCCAGTAGCACCTTAGAGACCAACTGAGTTTGTTCTTGGTATGAGCTTTCGTGTGCATGCACACGAAAGCTCATACCAAGAACAAACTCAGTTGGTCTCTAAGGTGCTACTAGAAAAAGTTATTAAACTCATTTTAAATAATATTTTCCCCCAAAAAAGTGTTTTTTGTTTTATTTTAAAAATACATATTTTGCCATTTTGTCACCCGCCCCCTCAGTGATGACACCCTGGGCGGTCCGCACCCACCACACCCTCCTTTCTACGCCACTGTATGGTTCTCCCCAGGGCTTTTTTCAGCTGGAACTCACAGGAACTCAATTCCGGCACTTCTCAGGTGAGCACCATTGCCATTCTAAGAGCGAAAGGGAGGTGTTCATTGTCAGTTCCTGCACCTCTTTTTCTAGAAATATAGCACTGGTTATCTCCCTCACCTGTTTTGTTTTCCCCTCACTTGTTTTGTCCTCAGAACAACCCTATAAGGTAGGTTAGGCTAAAAGAAAGTGACTGGTCACACCCAGTGAGCCTAGTGGGTTTTTGGACCCTGGTCTCCCAGGTCCTAGTCCAACAGTACATCACACTGGATTTGGGTGATGTGTTCCCCTCTCATTGCTCCCTAATAAGTACTCCAGACTAAAGGCTGGTGCACTTCACAGCCCCATCGCCCTGAAGCTGACCTCCACATGACCCTTTTTGCCCTCTCCACTACCAGAGAAACGACAACAGGGGAGCAACAGCAGTGAACCTCCCCTTTCTGTCTGCTAAGTTCCCATTAACCTTTTGATAATAATAATTCAACAGAATGAAATAAATGTTGTCAAGCGAGCTAAATCTTATCTTTTGAGGGAACAGATATTTGCCCACTCCTCAATGCTCTTGAGTCACTTGTGTCAGAAAAGGATCCACTGTCAGAATTCCACATGAAACTCCACTGTTAGCAACTCCACTCAGGAGAGCAGCACACTCACATTTTTACACATTTTGATAATTTGTGTTAAATTAACGTTGCCTTATGAATGCAAAATACCAAAAACATTGTTGAGCCAAACTTTGACCAACTACCGGTATATTTTCTTTTTGCTTTTTTTTTAAAAGTTGAATCTCCTATCTTCAAAGCACTGAGCACCATCCTCTTAACCCCATTTATTTAAAAGTTAAATCAAATACACGCAAATGTGGCTCATCTTTTTTAACAGCCGCTTAGGAATAAACCGCAACCCAACTCAGTGGTGCTTACTTCTGAGTAGACACATATAAGATTGTGGTGTGGGGCACTTGTGGCTCTGGAGGTTGCAGATCCCTGCAGATCCCACCACTGGCATGAATCTTGTGCACCTCACTGTTGCCAGCCTGGAACTGGCATAGCAATAATGAATTGCCTCCTTTTCCTACCTGGCTGGAATGAGCTGGAAGGGCTTGAGATGCATTGGTGAACCAGCCACTCCACTCCTTCCCAGATCATATGTGGATTACTCTGTAAGTTTTGTGAATGCCTGATCAGGAGGACCACTTGGGAGCCTTAGATATGGCTAATGGAGCTCTGTAGAGGACCACTTGGATATAAAGATGCAAACTATATTAATCAAATTTTAAGTGTCATTTTCCTATGAGATTTCTGAACGAACCAAGTCAATCCTGCCATTTGGGTAGGCTCCATGGAGCTGTCCAGCCTGCCCAGTGCATAGCAACAAGTGACCTGTAAAATGATGACAAATCCTTTGGCTTGTGGCTTTAGACCTTTGACCTCGTTGACATTCGGCTGTATCCAAGGAGCAGTCTGGTGACAGGAATGCAATAAACTGCTTGTAATCTCGTGTTTTCAAAAGAAATTACATCAAAGCCATCTGTTACACCACTAGTCATTAACCGCTGACAACATGTTAGCTAAAATAGGCCCATTATATTTTGAAATGCTCTTTCCTCCCAACTATTAAAGGCCTTTTTCGGCACTCCTCACACACACAAAACGCCAGCAAAAGCCATTCCATGTTTCCCATTTAAGTGAGGAGCCTGACACATTTTTATCTAATATAAGTGGTAAACCAACCATATTATAAGTGGTGCCATATTATTCAGTTTGATGCTGTAAGACTGGTAGAGGCCAACAATTCCCAGCACCTTTAACAAACTACAATTCCCAGGATTCCTTGGGGAAACTCATGTGCTTTAAATGTACGGTGTGTATGCAGCTTAATTCTAACTTTGGTACCTTGTTGTTCTTTTTCAAAAATAAAAGAAACCTCTGCATTATATGTTGTGAAAGCCAAGCATGACCTCTGTTGCTCCGCAAAGAATTGTTTTACAAGCTGAAAAGTATGTCCTAGGGACCAGTGGTGTAGAAACTGACAGCCTTCATGGTATAGTCATATTTGGCTGAGTCACTTGTGAAGCACTGCGACTAAATGACAGTTTACCAGCATGCAAAGCCATTAGAAAGGAACATTTGGCTGACTGGTGGGTATATTGGGTGACATATTTGATTTCATTTGCTGTTTATTTTACATGCTTAAGCTTATCAATCACTGACTACACACACCAAACACAAGGCAGGCCTATTAAACTGAAAATCCAACTTCAGTCTTTCTGCTCTGTATAGCATATAATAAAAAACAGCACCATCTTGCTGTCTGCTATAACGCCTGCCCACCAGCTGTTCAATGCTGAGCACTGCACAGCAGGGAGCATCTGCCCATCTTGCAGGACACCGTTGAAAGAAGCAGAGCTGAAGTTGGTATGAATTTTCAACCTGTCTGTGAATCAGATGCAAAACTCCAGCCTCTAATTATGAATTTTCCACTTTCAACATCTGAATTTTACTAAAGCCGACAGCTTATTCTATGGTCACTGGACAACCTGTTTATTGAGCATTAATCCTGATTTCATAGCATGAAGTTTGTTTCGATGTTACATGACATTCACTGTCTCTTGGGCATTCCTCCTAATTTGCTTGTGGGGAGTTACAGGACATCACGTCAAGCAATTGTTATCTCACCTTTCCAGTGTATTTTCCTGCCACTTTCCTTACCACGAAAAGTCTGCTTCTTTTGAAATGTGGATCGGTTGTTCAAAAGTGCCAAATCAACTTTAATTGCATGACATGAATTTGCTAGTATGCAGATGAATCCCACTGACAAAATATTAACAGTCTAGAAGCAGCCTATGGTTATAAAGTGCTGTCCCTGAGATCCTTCCATATAGACTTACCTAGATCTTGAGGCCATCTTCACAGGATTTTCTCCTGGGGCCCCACTAAGGGTTCTTCCAGACATCCTTTCTAAATGCACATTCATGATGATTTGTCCACGTGGTGCTATCACAGTGGTCATATGCGATCACACCTTCAATACTGTTTGTGTCCGTACACATTTTGAGGTAGTCACACTGATTCATTTCGTGACAGTGGATATCCAGTAACTTCCTGCTGAAATCATTTATACCACAGATGTTCTGGTTTATTGTTGTCCCACTTTTGTTGCATTATAGCTCCTCCTGACAGCAATAATGTGAAAGCCTTGGAGAAGCATCACAGAACAAAGTAAAGCAGAATAAATCCATGACTAATGCACTATTATTGTGGCAACAAATATGTTTGCAGAATACACCCACACCAGCCTGGAGGGCTACTAAGTGAGGTACAGTGAATATTAAGAATAGGGCCTTTTTGGTGTTAGCACCCCACTTATAGAATGCTTTATCTAAAGAGGCTCACCTGGAGCCATTTTGGTACGAGGTCTTTTATTTTATTTTCTGATGTCTTTTATCTTTTAAAAATATTGTTGTTTAAATCTCCTGTTTTATTTTTTGGTGATTTATTTTAATATTTTATTGATACTGTAAGCCAATGTCAGGCTTTGGAGACTCACCCCCCCCTTTGGCCGTAGATAAGCAGGACAAAGCGAAAAGAGTTGTTTACCATTTAAAGAGTTTTTAATGATCGCAGCAAAAGAACAAGGCAGCCATTCTCAGAATGACGGTGTTCCCAATTAGGGTTTCCACCCACTTCCCCCCAGTCACTTCGCGTCTTGCAACCTGATCTCTCAACCACTGTGCATTTTGTGTAGCCACCTTATCTGCTCTACGTGACCTTGGACTGATAGGCTGGACACTTTCTAGCAAGAGAGAGTCTGTTCGCTCTCTTCCAGTTCTTCTTCACTTTGCTGTTCACGCTCCATTTCATCCCAACTTTTGTCTTCAGAACTACGCCCCTCTGCAAACCACTGTTCCAAATCTATACTACTCCATGCTCCTGGGCAGCTTCAGGGTCCTGGTCAGGAGCAGGGGGGTGGGGAGGCTCCCACCATTCCTCATCAGAGCAGTACTCCTCAGCCTGGTCTCTGACAGCCAACCAGCAATTACTGGGCAGCATATAGATGTGGTAAACAAATACAAGGTTGCACGGTTTGACCAAAATTGTTTCCTCCTCAGGTTCTCAAGCGGAAGGAGGGAAATCTCTGGGTAAGGGTCAGAATCGGTGGCGGAAGATTATTTTTTGATTAGCTTGAGAGGTGTTGTCACTCACTCTTCCCACCATCATGTTCAGAAAGCTCCATCCTGAGCCACCAGGAGCAGTCAGGCTCTTCCACTGATTATGATGGTGACTGTTTATCAATCATTTTGTTGCTTATTCACATGCTGCTAGCATTAGTATGGACAAGGCAACATATTTTGCACCGTTTAATCGGAGCAACATCTGAATTCCCCACTCACCCTCCAAGTTGCTTTTAGTTTTTGGATTATCTTCCATAGCTTTCACAGATGTCTTCGGTATGAAAATAAACTTGATTTGCTTGCCATAAACACTTATTCCTGATTGATAAAAGATTAGTAGGTGGCACAAAAACCTGTTTTGTTGCATTTGCCTAACAAAGGGAAGAAAGCAAAATTTTAGATACAGTTTTGTCAGGAATGTGAATGCCAGTTGCATAGAACTCACCTAATGTTTTGACAGCTCTATGAAGACTCTCACAATGTCTCCGTTATGGTAATATCTCCCATTAATTAATAGCTATGCTCTCCTCACAGCTTTGATAGATCCATGGGAGTTGTTAACACAACACACAGATTCACAGTTGCCCAGGTACATGTTGCCTGTCTCTGTGTATGTAGTTCTCAGTTATGAAATGTTGCCTAAAGAAGACAAGAAATTAATGCGGAATGCTGGAAAGAAATGGAATATGATTAAAGTTTTTGCAGAGAAAAGAGGATATATATCACATTACTATTTCTTTTCCCCAACCTGGTAAGAAATGTTGCATGTGCAGCCTCACTGCAATGGAGACAGACACTCTGGGTGGTATCCAGTTACCACCCTTCTGCTGACAAAAGGCATACAGAGAGGAAAGTAATTTTTGCTGATTCCCTTCCCCACAAAGCTCCTCACACCCCAGATATGCTCTGGGAGGGAAGATGCAGGGGGATGCAAGGGGAAGAGCAATTGCCATTTCTACCATCCCATTCCACTGATGGAGACTGCCCTTCAGCAGAAGGAAGACAATCAGATACCACCACCCACTTATGAACAGGAAGCTTCCCAGTTTACTACAATATATAGAAAAGTCCAGGCAGGTGCACGAGCTCCATGTGTGCATTGTAGGCTATGCACCCACAGGAAATCATGGTGCCAGAACATGTTAGCTCAGTTGGTGGAGCATGAGACTTAATCTCAGAGACATGGGTTCAAGCTCCACATTGAGCAATAGGTTCCTGCATTACCGGTGTGTGGATTTGATTGCCCTCGTGATCCTGTCCAACTCTTCAGTTCTATTATTCTATGTACATATTCATGTGGTACTAGTACTGTCTCTTGTTCAGTACTTGCTTGCTTTTTGTACTGTTTCCACAATGCGGAATTACAAACACAAGTTTTCCCACTACACAGGAAAATGCCCCACAAAACCCTTGAGGTCCTGGGAAGTGGAACTTGAGTTAGTGATCCCAGCAGTCAGACTTCAGCACCTTACCCAGTAGACCCCCAGTGTTCCGTGTCAACTGCAAGCCTGGCAGACTGAGCTCTGTGGTTCAAGGGCTGCAGGACCAGCAATACCTCAAGGACAGCCTCTTTCCATATGAACCTACCTGGACGCTGAGATCATCTTCTGAGGGCCTCCTTCGTGTGGGTTCAGAGGGTGGCAACATGAGAACGGGCCTTCTCTGCAGTGGTTCCCTGTCTGTGGAATGCTCTCCCCAGGGAAGTTAACCTGGCACCTTCATTATAAACCTTTAGGCATCAGGCAAAAATGTTCCTTCTTAACCAGGCCTTTGGTTGATCCGATTTACATCCTACGCCCTTTTAAAATGTGTTATTTGGTGGGGGGGCCTATTGGGTTGTTGTTTTTATTTTTATTAGGTATTTTGTGGTTTTATATTTTGATTTTATTCTGTGAACCACCCTGAGATCCCCAGGTATAGGGCGGTATATAAATTCAAATTATTATTATTATTATTATTATTATTATTATTATTATTATTATTATTATTACGTCATTAGGAATTAGGATTGGGATTAGTGACACTGTGGCTCTCCAGCTGTGGTTGGACTGCCATTCCCATCAGCCAATGCCAGCATGGTTCATAGTCAGGGATAATGAGAGTCGTAGACAAGCAGTGTCTGAAAGGCCATCCCTGCAGTGCTCAGAGCTACAGTATTTGCAATTTAGACTGCGATCCAATGCACTCTTATTTAGGAATAAGCCTCACTAAACATAGTAAGCACATATCTGCGGTTGTTTCCGTTAGGCACTTAGCTTACAGGTGGCGAGTGCGGTGCCTTTCAGATGTCGTTTGACAGGAGCCAGAGTCAGGAGTAGGTCAGCAATAGAAAACACTGGTGTCAGTAAAGATATCACTTTATTCAAGGAAACTAAAACAGCGCAGGCCTAGTGACCGCAGCAGCTCTTCCCAGTAGGTCTTGCTCCAATGAGGCAGTCGCGAGGACTAAAGGTGTCTGTCTTCCCCCTGATCTCTGAGGCTCTTCCCCCAGTTTCTTCCCTACCAGACTAAGGGTGGATATACACACGGGGGGGGGGGGCTATAAATAAGCCAGAAATTAGATCATTCTAACAAAAGGGAGGAAACCTTATGGAATTTCATGTAGAAAAACTTTCTGCTCTCTGATACCCTCTGGTGTTGCATGTTTATAATGCATTCAAATAGTTGTTTCTTTACTAATATAGCTGAATCCTAAAGCTCTGGCGTCTTGCCTCTCTTTGCTCCACCCTCTTTATTCTTCTTTGAGTTCTGGGAGACCAGGGGGGAGAGGAGCTGGTCTCAGCAGGAGAGGGAGATTCCCTGGCTTCTTTGGCAGCCTGCCTCTACTCAGCCTCTTGACCCCCACCCCGCCAGCTTCTGTCTCTGAGTCTGCACTGCTCTCTGCTCCAGCCTCCTCCTGCTCACTAAACCTTGTTACCTCTTCAGCTTGTGACACTTCCGCCTCCCAGTCTGCTCCCTCTTCTCCCTCTGACCACGCATCATCGTCCCACCCCTACTCCCCTGGCTCTGAGCCTTTTTCCCCTGGCGGTCCGTTTGGGGGTGTTCCCCAGCTGGTGCCTCCCTCTGCATTCAGCCAGTCTATGACATTTTTGGACAACAACTCCCATTGGAGCTGAACACTGGCCATGCTGGCTGGGGCTGAAGGGAGTTGGTCCAACAAATTCTGTAGAACACTGTGATAGCTATCCTAACTTAGGAGGTCTAAGTCACTAAGTCATTGGTGTGAGTCTAGAATTGTACACGGACTTATGCACTCCAGTTAAAACCAATGATAGACACCCCAGATTAGTATTTCTTTCTCCTCCAAAGTTAAACTGGCCTTACAAAAGCTGCCTTCAGTTTTCCAATATTTGGAGGCCAGAATTCGTTGCAGTCTTCACCCAGGGTGGGGCAGGCTGAGGGTTTTCAATAAATTTCTCTTAAAAATCAACATTAATTGGATCTGCTGCCAGGAGGGGGTGGGAATCGGTGAGATTCCAACTTGCCTAAGAGAAGCAGCGGACTGTATGGGGGAGATAGGCGCCAAATTTAAATTCGGCAAAGAAAGGTCAGTAGGAAGTTTACTCTGTTCCAAAAGGCCTGGGAGTAAATGGAAACAACTGCCTTTATTGCAATTTAAAGAAAAATCTGGTTAAAGAGACAACACTCCAGAGACAAAGCCTTGCATTTAGCCTCCTTGTTCATCTCTTTTTAAAAACACCGACTGACAAATTACTTGAGCACAATCCGTTCCCAGTGCTTTTTTGTCATCTGAGGGAAAAGGTCAGTCACCTTTGACATGGCGTGGAGCAGCTGAGTGAATGACACGGCGAGAAAGAGAGAGAAGAGAGGCGGAGCAGAGCCCAACCTAAAAAGGAAAAGAAAGGGGGAGGGAATCCAGCTTCACAACTATATGGACTCCAAGTGCAAGATGCTGTTGTTCCAAGGAATTTCAACAATTGTCTGTCCCTTGTCCAGACTCTGTGTGGCCCTTCTATGGAAATGATCACACTGTCTGCCGGTCTTACACTCTCCTAAAAAGAACACCTCTTTTCAAAAGGGCATTTTAAAATTACCTGATATAATTTTAGAAGCTTTCAACAGCGCCATCTGCTTTAATGCCTTCTGCCTTAGACTTGCACGGGTATCAAGACCCTTGTCCCATGCAGTGATGACAGTAACCGAAAACAATGGGAGATTTGTCCGCATACACTATACATGAGTCCCTTGAAGCAGGTTGTTGTTGGCATCCGTCCAACTCAGGAGACAATGGAGGAGTGCACCTTTTGGGGTGAAGTCAAACTGTTGGAAGGTTGTAGCATCTGCTGTGGCTGTAGAAACCGATAAGGGAGACACATGTTTTGTTGCAGCTCAGGTAGACAAAACAATCCAGTCGTGCTGCTGCAGATGCACCATGGCATTTCTTCTCTCTGCGCTCCCTTCCTTCTCTGGTCACTGCTGTGGATACACAACCTGACTCTCTGTCTCCAGGCACAGCGGTTGTCTGGAAGGGATCCCCACAGGGCAAGGCTGATGTTCAATAGCATTTAATAGTCAAAAACAGAGGTGAGGAGGTTGAATAGAAAGCAGCTAAGAGAAAGAGAAGGAGCCCCACTTGGGCTCACTCCAGAAACTCAGACCAATTACTTGGATAGGCCACAAGAAAGCAAAACCAGCCAAAGGCACAGATAGAGATTGGTGAAACTGGTCTCCACCGGGAGCACAAAAATCACCCCAGAAATCTGCCTCCACTTATCTGTGAAAGCTCTGAGTTTAGACAAGAGCTGTGAGAAGGCTGGTAGGAGAAATGGCAAGATGGTATGAAGGTAGACCGCTGGAGACTATGGAGTATATAATGTGTGTGTGTGTGTGTGTGTGTGTGTGTGTGTGTGTGTGTGGCTTCCCAAACCAGAGATGAGAGCGTGCTGGATGCAGAGTAAACAGGCATGGGTACAAGCCTATGGTATATATTTTTTACATGTTAAGAGGTGGTATTCTACTTCCTGAAGGGAACCCACATGCAATTAGAGTTTACCCTGTGATGGTACTTTCCAACTCACACTCTATGAGGATATAAGGATATTCATGATGCAAAATTGATATAAGGGAACGGGGAGACCCATACCTTCATGGCGACTTTACTATGTCAGAAAATAATGGTGTGGAAATGTGATATTCACCAATCACTATGTTCTGCACATTTTTACCACTCTCTATATAAAAAGTATGTGGGGAGAAGCCTATGTGTGACTCAAATCTTGGTGAATCAGCTTAAAACAACTGTCCCAATTAATGTAAAACTGTTTTTTTGAGCACAATCAGGACCAGCATAGCGGAATCATATTGGGTTTTATTCACTCTAAGTCCTTTTTCAGAGTAGACCTATTGAAATCAATAGAAATGGGTTAGGGTTGTTCATTTTAATGGATTTACTCTGAGTAAAACTGAATTGAGTACAACCCATTCATTCACTGAGGACCAGGGATAGGTAAAATTTAAGTCCCAGTTTCTGCAGAGCTCAGCATGACAAAATATTGATAGTGTTACCATTAAACACACGTACACAAACACCCCTTGGCTTTATGGAACTGGAAATGATACATTTTCTTAATATGAATACATATTTCATTAGCGCCATAGTTCATATGTTCTAGTTAATAATGACCACACAGACGAGTGAAAGTTCACTTCACAAATTCTAGTAACAGGATTAAGTCTTAATCCAAAGACATTATTGCAGGTGACCATGCTGTATACATAATTAATACATGTAAATCTTGGGCAAATTAATGCACATAATTAGTGACGCATATGCAGAAACAGCTGGCAAGATGGGATGGGAACTAACATTGATTCCTTATAGCATAAGCACTGAATACACCAACCATGTGACATTGATTATTGGGGAGGTCACTCAGAATTTACATGGGGGGGATGTAGTCACGTTTTCTACATTGTCTTAGTATCAATCAAAATCTCTAGGAGATGAGCTTTCTTTATGAACTACTTTAAGGTTGCAATCATATACATGTTCATCTGGCAGTAAATTTCATTGAGCTCAAAGGTACTTACTTCTGAGTAAACATGCACAGAGTTGCCACTCTTTGTAGTTTAAAGGGGATGTTTGTAGGAATCTCTTATACATCTCAAAACAAGAGATGTGAAATAGTGAGCCTTTGGACTGCAGCTGTCTCCATTTTGGGTAACCTGAAAAGGACTTCCATCAAACATAAGAATTGAAAACAGGGTGCTTACACATGAGTGCTGATTGTGCTTTCTTCTACTGCTTGCAAAGGGTGAATCTGAAAACATGCCAAGGCTGCAATCCTATGCAGTTTGGGGATCTTGAGTCTAAACCCATGGTTTTAGGGGTGTCAAACAGTGTGGGATTAAGCTGTAAAATCACTTGGGAGCAAGCTTCTTTGGATACCATGTACTGCATGCAGAAAATGAAGCTGAACTGCAGTGCTTCTAAATCCTCATCTTCATGAAGAATGGGTTGAAGTTCCCTTGGTTTGATTCAAAATAGTTTGGCCAAGGTGGAAGAGTGGCATGTCCTCTTGCATGTAGACATTTGAAAACACCGGCAGCTTCACGGCAGCCTTTTCTGGTGCTTGTTGTGCTGAGAGTGGACATCCTCCAGTAGGCATTGCAAGATGTGACTTTCCTAAACAGTCCTTAACATTGTCTGCAAAGTGCTGAAGAGCCCAGGGGGATTTTCTTCAAGCAGAGCAATAGATGGTTTAAATGAGCATAACCAAACATCAAACATTAAAAACTACTTTGACTTCTGGCCATGCTAGATGGTAGGTGCAGATCTGGAAGATTGCAGATTTCCAGTTCCTTTTCTGGCTGACTTTGAGACTTATTAAATGAAGAACTAAAGACACACACCCAAAGAGATTCAGGAAAGGCTGGAAATGCCTTATTAGTGATACACTATTACAGGAAATATCATACTGGTCAGGAGAATCCCACATTGAGTATGCAACTGACCTGCTTATGCAAAGCATCATTTGTATGGGTTTGCAGGGCACAGACCCCACCATGGAAAGCACATTGCTGTGGACTTTAATGTGGCTTCCGATCTGATGTGTGAACGAAAAATTCACCTAGATTCTACTATACAGTCATGCCTTGGTACTCGTACGCCAAAAACCCAGAAATGAGTGTTTTGGTTTTCGAACGTTCTTTGGAAGCTGAAAATCTTATGCAGCTTCCATGGCTTCCAATTGGCTGCAGGAAGTTCCTGCAGCCAATCAGATGCCGCGCCTTGGTTTTCAAATGGTTACGGGAATTGAATGGACTCCCGGAACAGATTAAGTTCCACAACCAAGGTACCACTGTACCTGTACTTCTTCTTCTTCTTTTTTTAAAAAAGCAAAACATTAAATTAATTTCAAAGATCAGCAACAGATATCTGTTGCTTCAGGATCAGATACAGGCTGTATAGATGGTGTTTTATTCTGTCTTCCCAACATTCCCTTACCTGTTAATTTCTGCATTTTATGTGATAATTTTACACAACATAAAAGCCACTTCTGGGAATCTAGTGGAATCTAGAGGGGAAATTGTGCTAATATCCATGATAATTATTTACAGGAAAAAATCCGTTTGCAACCCTGTTAACTTGGAAAATTGCAGGAGTTTTGTGTCATAATTTTACATGACAAATTTGGGGTGGTATCTTGGCATGCAGTTCTTTTTAAAAATTTAGTACAGCATGGAGGTGTAGCTATTAAAAAGCCTCAGTTCCATAATGCCACAATGTAAAGGGAACATTTGAAATTGGGACAGAAGCACTAGCATTATAACCATTATAACTAATGCAACAGCCCCAATGTCTGATTGCAGCCATGGTGATGCAGACAAATATTCACACAATCACATATAAATGCCAATTTTGCTCCTGGCAATTGTATCACTGTCTGGATCATCCCTGGCTGCCACATCATCATCATAGCTCAATGGTACACCATATGCTTACATGCAAATGCCCCAGGGTTCAATCTCTTGCATCTTCAAGGTAGGCATCTCAAGAAAGACTCCTGTCTCAAACCCTGGATGTAGGGAACCTCCAAAGGTTGTTAGACTGTGGTACTGATCATCCTTGACCACTATCTATGGAGGCTGATGCTGATGGGAGTTGAAGTCTCATCTGCAGGGCCCCAAGCTCCCCACCCCTGGTGTAGACAATCCTTAGCTAGACAGGCAACTTCCTGTTTGTAGAATCCTTCTTGGTTCTTGAGCACAGAAAATCTCATTGGGGCTTCCACTCTCCAACTGCACAGCATCACTACCGTTATACATCACAACTGAGCCACAGCAAAGGCATTTCCAGCCCAGTAGAGTCTCTCTCTCTCTCTCTCTCTCTCTCTCTCTCTCTCTCTATCTATCTATCTCTCTCTGTGTGTGTGTGTGTGTGTGTGTGTGTGTGTGTGTGTGTGTGTGTAAAATTAAAAATCAATTCATCCTCCTTTTGGCAGCAAAGGCCTCCTTCCCAGCTGACCACAAATATCCAAAGTCTCTCTGCTGGCAAGCTGAGCAGTGTTATAGTGGGAAGAAGCACTGTAACAGATTTGACATCTAAAGGCTAGGTTGCAGTCTGTGTGCCAGAATCAATATGTGCTTCTGAGCCAAGACTGAAAAACCTTGGTAACAAGAGGTGTTGGAGCCCCGATGGTCTGTTTTCCTTAACCTTGGAATTGTGCTCCAGGCTGGTGACATTTCTCTTCAGGAATCAGATCCATGCCTCCAAGACAGATGGTAAGGGTCTAGTGACTATTAATAATGTTAATGAAAAATTCTGTCTGTTTCCCCCCTGTAATTAGAACAGATATTCACTTAGCCCTAACAGCTGACAGAGCTGGCTTCAGGATGAGGCTTTTTAGTGATCAGGAAGCTCTTTGGCGAAGCTCTTGATAGACCTTTTTAGTAATCCCCCAAAGGAAAAAACGGCGCCAATGTTGTTTCTTGTTTCCCAAGTCAGCTCCGCAGTGCAAATCGAAACAATGCTATTCTGCCATAATTCATAACTGCACGGCAGACCATGGAAAGAACGTCAAGGGTTGAGTCCCAAGTGGTGATTCCAGCAACCATTTTACGTGGTTAAAACTGAGTTAAGCAATTTCATTCAAAAGGTCAGGCATCATATACACATATGTGCAGGGAAAAGAGAAGGTTGCTTTACGATTTGTTGTCTGTTTGCTTCAGTCCTTCCTGTATCAGTAACTTCAAGGTAATTCACAAGGAGTGAATAGGCTTGCTATATGTCAGGAAAATTCCTGACATGTCCTGGTTTTCAGGTGTAAAAATGGCATTGGGAGGAATTTTGCCAAATCAGAAAAATGTCAGGGGAAACCCAGCTGTATGGCAATGTGGGTTTCTTTAAAAAGCTCAGCAATTTTGGGGTCTTCTTTTTTAAAAAGTTCAACTTTGCAGGTATCAGGAATTTTACTTTTTGAAATATGGCAACCCCAGGATTGAATATTGAGGAGGGAGTAAATTCTATCTTCCTTTAGCTTAACTGGGATAACAATGCAATCCCTATGCATAATGACACAAAAGCAGGCTGATTCACTACAACTTGATTTCAGTAGAACTCCCAGGGAGTTGTGTAGAAGATTACAAGCAGCCTGCACTCCTATACACACTTATCTAGGACTGGGAATAACGTCTGCGGAACTCAGTAGGACTCAGTTGTAACCAGACATGCGTAGGATTGTGATACTAGTATCAAAATGTTTTGTGTGTTTTTTTTTTTTAAATCACTTTTCATGAAACCCCCCCCCTCCCGCATTTATTTATTAGATTTTGAAATGGGAATATCCTAGTTTAATTTATTTATTTTTAAATTTTAGTTTAATAGTCATTATGCATGTTGAAATAGATTGTACCCTCTATTTTAAAGACTTGATACACTAATTCACCAGTGGCTGACCTGCATATGCCACTAGGACCCCCACTGAAAAAAGTTGTCCTTGAAAAAAATACCATTCCAGTGGATCTCCCACTGTGACTCATTACAAAATATCTAGAGGTCCAGGGTATGGTCTGAAACCACTTGAAGCCACCAATTTTCTGAAGCCAAGCAGGTTTGGGTCTTCTCTGGGGCTGGGTGGAGGGGCTCCATGGGAATGTCACCTTGGGTTCCATGATGGTAGGATATAAATGGATGTGTGTGAGAGAGAATGAATGAATGAATGAATGAATGAATGAATGAATGAATGAATATTGGAATGGTACCTTAATATTCCCATATCATATTCTTCCAAATGATTTTTTTTTAAAAAAAAAAAAAACCTCCAACTCCCCCCTCCCCCCTCTCTCTGAGTGTGTGTGTTCATGTGCATTCAGAAGCCACACTTTGACTCAGGGCTGATCCCACACTATGACTTAATGTTCATCTGATATGACCAGCAACAATTAACTTGATGCACGTTCCTCAGACAAGTCTATGATGGGGCTTTCAGACAAGTCTATGATAGGGCTTGCTTTGTTTATTGCCATTGATATTTATTGATGTAACTTTATTGATGATTTTATGCTGTTCATACCTTGGGTTTTTTAAAAAAATATTTGGCAGTATATAAATATTTAAAAATAAATAAATTATCCCAGGCATATCTTGTGATTGCTTGGGTCACTTGTTTACATGCAATTGGTTATGTGAATGTATGGGATGTTTAGCACTGCTCAGTCCTATACACACTCAGCTATTTGAAAGTCCCTCTAAATGCAACAGGGCTTATTTCTGAGTAAACTGCAAGATTGCACTGTTCATCTGCTTTTAGAAGAGACATAGCAGAAACCCAGCTCCCAATATTTGCAATGATGCTCAAGCTCTCCATATTTGGAAACAATATTCTCCTGGCTTGAACTGCCATTGTTCTATCAGTCTTGCATTACTCTATAAAAGTGGGTTATTAAATAGATTAATTTCTTCTTCTATCACCAGGGCTTATCCTAGCTGCAGTCATCATTTTAATGAACTATGACAGTATAGATAAACTAAAGATGAGGTTAAACTGTTTTTCTTTTCTTTTAAAATAAAGGGGTTTTTGTTTAGTTTTTCTTTCCTTAAGAAAGCCCAATAGAACAATAAATTGAACCCTAGCTCATATGAATCATTAGCCATTATTTATGCTTGAAATATAACTATATCTTGAACAGATAAGAATGAGTAAATAGTGCAGATTTGGCAAATGAAGTCAATGCAGCTAGCCTTAGATGGAAAGTGGCCTGTCAGCTCTCGCCAAACTCGTTGCAATGGTCAGAAACAAATGCACCTCCAAGCCTATCAGATACATCACCCTTGCAGTTTACGAAGATCTTTTGGATTTGTATGGGATTATCTGATCCCACGCCAAATAGGTCAAGCGGTACCCTTGGGGCTAGGCTACAGAAACTGTTCTTACCATGCCTTGAAGTGCACTGCTTCCTCCACATCCCTCAAAATATATATCCAACATGCCAAAATGTGTTTTCTTGTTTGTTCGTCTGCTTCAGCATAATACTGTTGGATGGAAGAGAGTGGCCACAGGAAGCATTCTCTCTTCCTCTCTCTCTCTCTGTCTCTCTCTATCTCTATCTCTATCTCTATCTCTATCTCTATCTCTCTCTCCTCTCCAGGGATCAGGGAGAAATGTTTCATCAAAGAAGGAGATGGGTGTGCTGATTGGAGTGGAGTGGGAAATGGTGCAGTTGAGTATAAATACTCAGTTTCTAAGAAGATCAGTAAGGGAATTATGCCAAAGTGGAGTCTCCCAAAGTGGTAGGTAATTGCACATGCAGTGCTTGTAGCAAAGCAGTTAGTGTAGATTTAGAAGATGTCCTAGTTTAATATTTTTTAAAATTGTTTAAAACATTTATGTTCTTCTACGTAGTTGTGAGCCCCATCTTGAATCAATCTGCAAACAGATGTGTGGTCCACTCCCCATGAAACACTGTTTCCTGATGGCTGTAAAAAGTAACAATACTTCCCCACTTAATAACTACTTGATCTCAAGATCTCAGAAGCACTTTGCAAGCATATGGATGAAGCAGGGCTCACAATACTGCTGTGTTGTAGAATATGTCCCATTGTTGATCTTATTTATTTTACCCATCAATGTAACAGCCAGGGTCCAATCTAGTCTAAGTTACACTTAGGTCCCATCGAACTCAATGGGAAAAGATAGGTGTTATGTACTGAGCTGAATCCTAGAACAATAGGATCCAGAATGCAGCAGTCTGATTGGTCCGCAGGAGCCACCCAATCCAGCTCTAGGTGGAAGTGAATCAGTGACCTGATTGGTCTGCAAGAGCAGGCAATCAGGCTCCTGGAGGAAGTGAATCCGCAACCTGATTGGCCTACAGGAGTAGCCCGGAATTAGCCAATCACATGGGGCACATTGTGTAAATAATGTATATATAGCTGACATTTTGGGGAAAGATTCATTCATTGCTCCTATGAGCTGAATAAAGAGCATGAAATTCACACTTGACTCCGAGTATATTTCAATAGGCATGGCTAACTTAAGTCCTGTGAAATTCAGAGCAACTCATTTTATCTTTGGATACATCCTCAAGGAGTGCACACATTTCACACAGTTCAGGTTGCCCTTTAGATCTCCCTGTTGGTGTAATGTGAGCAATGGGTTAAATTACACAGTGCTTGGTCTGATGTCTTGAGGAGCACATCACCCACACCTGGATGTTCAGAGATAAGAGAGCAGGTGCACTGGGTTACCATAGCAACAGATCAGAGGTTGAGCATATGACTTGCTGAGTCATTCACCATCCCATTTGTTCAGGAATGTAGGTAGTATGATCGTCTCTGGAGCATTGCTTTCATTTTGTTTAAGTCCTGTTGCAAATCCTGATGCTGTACTGTTTGCTGTCTGACTCTGAAACAGTGAGAGTCAGGGGATGAGGCTGTGGTTTTTGCACAGCAGCTTTAGCTAGGCATGGTGATAGTGTTAGTGAATTTGTACATGTTTTTACTTTACTTCAAAGACCAGAAGAATGAGAGAGAGAGAGAGAGAAGTGTTTAGCTGTGTCTTGTGTCTGGAGACAATAAGCATTTTGTTATTTTGCACAGTGTGGCAGAGGAGTTTTTCCCTTAAACCAAGAAGCTGTTCCTGCTGGGAGCAGGAAATCTCTGAAGACTTTGCTGATGCATCATACAGGTCGAGGTGTGGTGAGCTACCAACTGACTTCCACAAGTCACCAACAATTCCTCTAACCACTTAATAACATAATATGAGCCTGCTCAATCAGGCCAATGGCCCATCTACTACAGCATCCTGCGGCCACCCAGGTCAGATGCCTTTATCTGCCCCACTTGCAATGAAACATGTCTCTCCTTTATTGGTCTCTACAGCCACAGCAGGTGCTGTAACTCTCCAACGATTTGACTTTACCCCCGGAAGCACACTCTTCCATTGTCTCTCGATACAGAAAAGACTTAAGACATTGTATTGATGTGTGTCAGTTTTGAGATCTCCATTTGCAATATTTTCTGCACTCTAACAAGGCCTTTGAGTCAGCAAAGGCTGCTTTGTTTCCCTGCCTTATTTAACAATACCCATAACATCCCATTATTTGTTTTGCTATGTTTTCCTTTTTGTCTTATTTTATGCTTGAATGGGCCTACAGGTAAGTAACTTAGTATGCAGGTGAGTAATGAGCACTCACTTGCTTAACAAGAAAGCTCTCTACTGAAACCTCAAAGGTTCAACGAAGTCGTATTTGAGCTACAGAAGATTCTGAAGAAATTGAGCACTTTTTCCAGCCCTTTGGAAATGATGCCAACCCTTCAAGCACAATGACGACGGTGGTGAGACTTGGGGATTTACTCAAAATAAGACAGAAGGACATTGCACAAGCAGAACCTTGGCTCCCTGACCCCCTAGACATAATCACTCAAAAGGCAGTACAAAAATGTACGAAAATTAAGCACTGCTGAACCACACACCTTAAGACCCAAAATTGCTCTACGGTATACCAGCACTTTCCAGCTATTTCAGATACCATCAGCTCAATTCTCCAGTGTAAATGCAGCCTGGTAAAGAGCTGTGTAATAATCATTTTATATCAGTGTTGCCTAAGGCAGAAGAATCAGAGGCTTTTAAAAAAAGAGATCCCCCTTTCCTCTTTAATAATTAAATTTCTAAAAGCAATAAAAACTTTTCTACATCAGATAAGGAGTTGGCAGACCATTAAGCGCCCTCGGGCTCTCCATCTTGCACCCTGGCTGCAAACCATAGCATCTGA
Source organism: Lacerta agilis (assembly GCF_009819535.1). NCBI lineage: Eukaryota > Metazoa > Chordata > Lepidosauria > Squamata > Lacertidae > Lacerta > Lacerta agilis. Next base: position 32,513,382 of record NC_046322.1, read on the forward strand.
GAGACTCAGAAAAACACCTAGGTTATCTCTTTTATCCTCCTTTTAAATGCAGGATTATCTCTCTCTAGATTCCAGTGCTTTGGTTCCCCCCCCCCAAGTCTGGCTTTGAAAGTGGAACTTTCAGCACTTAACTGAGAAAATTATCACAATCTATTTTGAATTTTGATCAGTATTCATGCTAAATCTACCTTTTAAAAACCTTATCCCTTAAATCTTACATATTAGAATACTAGCTCATAACAATTCTTGGCGTTTTCTCCTGCATTTGCTGCTTCTTTACTCAACTGAACAAGGGCTGCGTTTATTAGGGGTATGTGTTTGGGGTTAATCAAAGGAACATAAGAAGCAGTCTTATATTGACCTTAAGGGACCTTCTGCATGCAAAGCAGATGGTCTACCACTGAAGATATGCAATATATGGAGCATAGTGGAATATGGTTCTCACGAACCATAAACTGAAATGGCTGCTAGAATACATGGAATATATGGGCAGGGTCATTAGTTAAATCTGTGTACTTCCTTGTTCCATTTTACCCAGGTATAAGTGAACCTATGCTCATAACATAACATGTGAATCATCTCTTCACAAGGAGTTGAAATACCAGCTTTTAATGAGATTTCAATGTATATACTCAGTTTTGGTTTCTGCCAAAATCCCGAGAAGCAGGATGCAAACTCCAAAGTGGTCAAGAAGACAGAGAATGCACAAATAAAATGCCAAGCTTTTTGTCATGTTCTATTAACTATGTTCATGTTAACGTCATGTTGTGTTAGTCATGGAATTCAGTAATCTGATATGAAAATTGCTGAAACAATTGCACAGTGATATCTTGTTAGGGAAATCAAATGCTAAATATATGTGATATTAATGCAACGTGAGAGAACGTGGCTGATACTATGGCAAGTTTCCAACACGTTAACAATGTTAATCTAAGAAATGTTTGTGCTAATTTAGTGCACTTCCTCCAAGACTGAAGAAGTGTGCATGCACACGAAGTGTCCATGCACACGAAAGCTCATACCAAGAACAAACTCAGTTGGTCTCTAAGGTGCTACTGGAAAGAATTTTTTTTAATTTTGTTTCCTCCAAGACTTTCTCACTTGTTCGAGAGAGAAGGGTGGCTCCTAAGTCTTTTCCCAAGGTTTGCCAGCAATTGAATTATATTGTGTGGGGGTCTTTTGCTTGAAAAAGGACTATGATCAAGAATTATCTTTTTGGTTTCAACTCAGGATTTGGAGGGGGAAACAAACACTTGACACAGAAATATACGGAGCTGCCTCATACCAAATCAGCCTATATCTATTTATCTCATTATTGTTGACACTGACTATCAGCATCTATCCAGGATTTCAGGCAGGAGTTTTTCCCATGAGACATCAGGGATTGGAGCTTGGAACTTCTGCGTGAAAAGCATGTGCTCTACTATCCCAGTACTGTATAATAACCTGAATTCAGCACTCATTGAAAAAAGCCAAAAATGAAACCTTCTTATACACAGAGACAAAAACCCTCATATCTTCCTTTAAGACTCGAAGAAGAGTCTACCAAAATCTGACTTTAAAACACCTGGAAGGAGCCCATTTGATGACTCTCACTTCCGACTTCTGTCCATTGTCTGTTCAGATGCCAGTCTGGAAGGTTCCCCAGACTTTTATTTGGTGGGTGTGAGGGGCTGCTGCAGCGAAGAAGGTCTGAAAACCCCTGATGTTTCCAACCATGCCAGTCTCAGCCCACATTGTTTTTAGATAGATTGATGATAGATGTTAGATGGATATTTCTTTTCTCAACATGCTGTAAATGGCCCTGTGTCTGTGGGAATAGTTAATGTAAGCAATCTAAACTGAAATCTACAAAATAATCCCCACCATCCAGCCAAAGTTAAGCACAAATCCTGCAAGTGTCAGTAGGAGAAAGTTTAGCATAAGAGTAGTTCTTCCATTGGAATTAAGGAGACTTAAAAGTGCTCAGCTTTGGCAGAATCATGCCCAGCATTATTAATGCAACCCGTGCATATTGATTATCTCAGTTATTATGCAGACATTGCATGTGCTTTCGTGTGGGCAAAAGATGAAAAAGAAAGCACAAATTAAATCGAAAAATGAATGAAATTATTTATTTATAGACGTTTATTTACTCCTTCCCATTTTTCTTCCCATTTTACTTCAAGATATTCATTTTAAACCCTGATAGATTTTCTTTTGAAGATTATAGTCAGTCTAAGAAGGTTAAATTCTAATATTTATTTTAACGTAACATTTCATACATACAGGGAATCTTTCATACATACAGATGAAATTATCAAGGGGTTTACAATATGATTATGATGATTGCTTTGGAGGGTTTGGCTTAAGAAGTCTAGCACTGACACACATTATTTTATGGAAAAAATAAAGTTCTCAATTGGCTCTTAATGCCATCTGAAGAAAGAAATGATTTAAAATTAACTGCCAGACAGAAATAATCTTAGCTGAAATTTTGAATGTATTTCAAAAAGGAATGAAGGGACTGGCCTGAATGTTGGGCAGTGCATTTTAACATTTTTTCTTACCTGAAACATGCTTCAGGTGAGGCCTTAAGGCAAGGATGAGGAATCCTTTTGGCCAGGCAGGCCAAATCCTGATCTGGTTCTACCTCGTGGGCCAACTTTGATAGCTACCGGTATATAGGGCAACCCACCTTTCAATCACCTACCATCATTATGGCATCAGGTGCTTAACAGATCCTGCCCACCTGTCCATTATGCTGTGTTCCCCAAGCACTCAACAGCCACTTTGAAGGGCCTCAAGGTGATGTTCATTGTTCTCCTCACACATGCCACATCTTATCCTTATAACAACCCTGTGAGATAAGTAAGGCTATAAGTGCTGACTCGGTGAGCTTCATAACTGAGTGAAGATCTAAATCTGAATCTCCCTGGTCTGGGCAGAAATAGTCACTCAATGGGAGTCACAATGCTACTACCTTCCTGGCACATATGTCACTGCTCATGTTCACCAGAAGGGAGAGGAGAAAGGGAGGGAGGTATGAGGAGGGACCAGGTGGTGGGCAGTGCAGTGCAGTGCAGCTGAACCAGCAGAACTGATCCAGTGCAGTGCAGCTGAACAAGCAGAACTGGTCTCACTGGTGCACTCATACCACAACAACCTCCCTGCCATTTTCAACCTCCCTCTCTTACTCCTTGTAACAGATAGCAACAATTTCAAGAAGGATACTGACAAGCTGGAACGACGTGTCCAGAAGAGGGCAACCAAAATGGTCAAAGGCCTGGAAACAATGCCTTATGAGGAACGGCTCAGGGAGCTGGGTATGTTTAGCCTGGAGAAGAGAAGGTTAAGGGGTGATATGATAGCCATGTTCAAATATATAAAAGGATGTCATATAGAGGAGGGTGAAAGGTTGTTTTCTGCTGCTCCAGAGAAGCGGACGCAGAGCAATGGCTTCAAACTACAAGAAAGACGATTCCACCTAAACATTAGGAAGAACTTCCTGACAGTGAGAGCTGTTCGACAGTGGAATTTGCTACCAAGGAGTGTGGTGGAGTCTCCTTCTTTGGAGGTCTTTAAGCAGAGGCTTGACAGCCATCTATCAGGAATGCTTTGATGGTGTTTCCTGCTTGGCAGGGGGTTGGACTAGATGGCCCTTGTGGTCTCTTCCAACTCTATGATTCTATGATTCTATTATCCTTATCAGAAAGGTAATGTGGCTCCACCTTACCAGGCAAATTGCCTCTATTAATTTGACTACAGCTCAGCCACTTTAGCAAGTGCTCTCAAGTGCAAAGAAATAATGAAAAAACAAAACTATGATAATGTATCTGAAGTGCCTTGAAACACAATATACATCCTATAAGGATGAAAACCAACACCTGCAATAAATATTTTGAGTGGCATGTTCAAAGGTCAAACTCACTCCAGTCTTCTTTGAGTCCCTTCGAGAAGATGGTGTGGTCTGATCGGACAATTAAGCCTAAGGCGAAAGGAAATGGACACCCTCGCTGCAGATTAATTTTTCAGCAGTTCTAAGTAGTCTAAGTATCGTGTTCTTATATGCTGTGCGTTTCCATTAGAGAGTCATAATCTCATCTGCAGAAACTTGTTCCTCTGTGCTGGTGTAAGCTCAGTTAGTTTATCGTCACCCCAAAGGATTGGGCAAATAGGAACATAGTTTGTTAGGCTGCTGTCACACAAATAATTTTTGATGTGGAAGTAACTTTATCAGTTATTCTCCTAAAATAGCTACTACTTCACTGTGATATTGTTTTACTGTGTATATCCAGCATTCAGCAATTGTCATGGGATGGAAAAGAGAGGTAGATGCTGCATGATTTTATTGCTGGAGATGGTGGTCTTTATTTAAATTGAGCTAAACCAACTTCCCCCAACCAGGTACCCTTTAGATGTTCTGGACTACAACTTCCACCATCCATGAGCATTGGCCATGCCAACTGGGCTGAAGGGAGTTGTAGTTCAAAATATCTAGAGGGCAGCAGACTTTTGTGGTGAGAATTTTACTATGATCTGAAATTCCACAGGGACTAACTGGACAGGTAGGAATGGTATGGAGGTTTGACCATAAGATTTGACCTAATGTTATATTGTCACCTCTGACATTTGAAATTGCCATTCCTAAATGTGATTTGACCAGGCTTATTTTTCTTGCATCTGGAAATACAACTTCTACATTAGTAACTTAAAACTACAGGGAATTAAAATGTGTCCCATATTATTATTATTAATCTCAAGATCTGGGGGCAGTACAAAACTGCCCATAGGGCAATACTAAATTAATAGAGGTAGAGGGGGTGAACAGTTCTTACCAGTGAAAAATTCTCAAGATTGTTGGGAAACCCCTCATTTTGATCCAGTTGGGTACTTAAATGCAGCAATAATGAAATTGCTTTTGTTCACAATAATTTCCTACAATTCATAAGAACATTGACATTTATCTTTCTGTTTTTTTTAAGAAAGCAAATAATTGAAATGTATATAATCAATTACTCAAAGTTCTAAATGCTGGCAAATTACCATTAAAAAGACACATTCCATCTTGTCAGCTTCCCAACAAAATCTGGCTTGGAAGGGAGGGATGTCATACTTTGAAGACACCCAGTCATCAATTCATTATATGCCACAAAAAATCATGAGGCAAATTCCAGATGAAACTTGTCAGCTGGGACTTCATGTCTGAGAAAGATCACTTTGAAATGGGTGGCATTTTAAAACAGGCATTTCTTAATTTAAACGTAAGCACACAAATCCATGAACACTACCATACATTACCATACGTACGGGTCTTTTGCTTTTTTAAAAAAACAAACAAACACAACACTTTTGTGCTTCAGGGGGCGGAGGGATTAAAAGAAGAAGAAAAAATTAAGAGGTTATGAATATTGACACAGAAGACAGCTTTTGTTTACCCAAGTCTTGTTTACATAAAAGCTCTTCTCAGGCTACCCCCTGAGTCTACAGGTCCTAAACCAATGTCAGGGAGCTGTCTGGGTATTTTTTCCCACGTATTGCACCACTATTCCACAAACAATAGAGACCCATTAACGTTTGGCCCTTCAAGTTAGTACGGCCCAAGCCTCAGTTTCAGGACGTCTGCCCAATATGTAAAATAATGGAATGAATGGATTCCTTGGAAACAACGATAACAAGACCTGGCTGAGCTAACTCTGACAGCATGTGGTAATTTTCCAGCCCGCTGACCCTGCAAAAAAGAGCTCAAACACAATGCTTAGACTGCAGGGCGGGTTGGCCTGAATAGCTGCAAACAAGTGCAGAATATCTGATGATGTCATACATACAATTTGACAGATGGGACAGGAGTTCTTTCTTTCTTTCTTTCTTCTTTTCTTTCCCGAAGCCCAACTTAACTATTTTGTTTCACACTCCCAAGTTCCATCCCGTAATCGCCCCCCACCCCACCCTACCCTTCAAACACACAGGGGAAAATAGCATGATCATGTGTGAGATTTAAACAGCAAGCTAATTGCGTCAATTATGGACAGGGTTGCGTGACAGAAGTGGGAGTTGCTCTCGGCTGATGGGAAACACCTCTGTTTTTACCCTGAGCCTGAATTTCGAATCTCACTCTCCTTCATTTTTTTTTTTTAATCCTGCTAGACTCTTTGGAAAGCATACTGTTGCATTTGTGTGTCTACTAGACCTAGCAGGAAAACTGCTAACTGCTTCTATTTGAGTATCAGGTAGGTAGGTAGATGATAGATAGATAGATGATAGAACAATTTTATACACATCTACTCAGATGTAAGTTCCATTGAGTTCAGCAGGGTTTACTCTCAGGTAAGTAGGTATAAGATTGAAAGTGGTATTGGGGCCTTGCATTTGTTATCTAGCTTTAAAATTCCGGGGGGGGGGAGTCGCAGAGGGAGAAAGCTTGATATCAGGGGTGGGATGAAATTTGATTCAGTTCCCATTTAAAGCTGAATTTAACAAATTAGCATTTTCTGAAAGTCTATGAGTACCACAACACAGCCATCTTTCAAAATTCGCAGCTATCTGAATTTTGTGATGCAGCGCTCCAACCAATCGGTGTTAATAAAAATGCATCTATTTGGGGAAAGCATGCATAAAAATGAAATCATGAGTGAAAACAGAGCACAAAAATGCATGCTGTTAGGAGAGGTTGATTGCAAATGGGTGCATGTTTGTCAAAACAGTGTGCGAAACTGTGTTTAATAGAAGAAAATCATCTTGAAATGCTGAATAATTTTCAGGAGGATTTTTTTAAACGAAAATTTGCAAATTGATGCAGGAATGTGGAGAACCAAAAAAAAAAAAATGGAAAAACTGAGAAACTGAGAGAATCAAAATTGATTCATAGACCCATTGAAATCAATAGGATTTCATTGAATCATAGAAAGCGGGTTCTCCTTCATGGAGAGCACGTGTTGCGGTGGGGGCCAGCAAGTCACCCCTCTGTTGCTGGGTGGGTTAAGATAGATGGCTACTCTTGTAATTGGGTCCTGGGTGTTGTTGGGGAGATTTGTATGATGCAATTGTTGATGGACAGCCCAGGGTTTATATATTGTCTAGCACGCTGCTCATTCCTCCTCATCGCTGCGTGCATCGGATCACCCGCCCTCCCTCCCTATCATTAGGCCTCTGTGTATGACCTTGCTATGCCTGTCACGGGGTCGTCTGCTTTTGGGGTAGGGGCCTGGTAGGATTTTTTGCATTTGGCTGATTGGCAGGTGCCATCTGGCTTTCGCCTAGTGCATAGCAATTAGTCACAACTTGTAAGGTTTGCGGTTAGGCATTGGTTATTATTGGTTGGTGGAGGGGTCAGAATTGACTGTGGCTGCCCCTCCAATGCTGCTGCTGCGCGGGGAATTCTGTTAAAGGAATCCAGGGGCTCGCCATGCTTTTGTCCGTATCCCCCGGCTGGGGGCCAGGGCCACGCAAGAGCCCCTGGGAGCATTTGGGGAGAGGCAAGGGTCAGACCCCCAGCTCCCATTCTCTCCCCAAAGTGTTTTCCCCTTACTGACGAATGTCAGTTCTGTCCCCAGCGGGACAGATAGTCTGAACCAATGCCTAAGCAACCACTCACATAATTTGTATTTCAATAAAGTTGTGGCCAAAATAATGCCCAAAACCTTAAACTTAAATTTATGTTTGAAGTGTGATTTATTTGAGGGGTGGTTTGGGGACCTCGACACGCAATTGGAAGGGACCTCGAGGATCATTTAGTGCAACTCCCTGCAATGCAGGATTCTCAATGGGTCTACTCTAAGGATGACTTATGTTGGGCATCACCCAGTGCAATCCTCTACATTTGTACTCAGAAGTAAGGCCCAGTGAATAAGTGGGTATAGGATTGCAGTCACTATGGATGGCCACATGGCTGGTCATCTACATGCCTACTTGTACTTGGCCTTGGAGGATGGCATTGATATAGTGGGCAGAACAGAAGTCTGATGAAATGGGCAGATCCAGTGGGACACAATTCTATATAAACGCTATAAGAAGGGCAGGGGAGGAAGTACTGGAGGTGGTGTTGCTCTGTATGTTAAAGAGGTCATTGCACGCTTCCCACAGGCATCTGGTTGGCCACTGTGAGAACAGGATGCTGAGCTAGATGAGCCATTGGCCTGATCTACCAGGCCCATCTTATGTTTTCATGTACTTTGACTCATATAAATACATTGGATGTTTCAGGAAAGCAAAAGTCTCCAGTAGGCTTGTTGTATGTATGTGGGGAGGAGATGTGGGGAGTGAAGTTTTTGTGTAATGCCTATTCAACAGCCAGACTAGAAATGCTAGCTAATGGAGACATATGGCAATCACTCTGCAAAAAGAAATCAAGTTGTCCACATTTATCCCCGACCACGTTGCCTTTTTCATGTATTTCTTGTGCTCCAGGTTGGACTGATTTTTGTTCTTTTGTAAGCATGGCTTGCTGCTACCATATTATCTTCCTGAATCTACACTGAGAGGCTAGGGTAGACACAGTACATATAATCCCATATTTTATAGAAGAAATGGGGCCAGCAGCGAAGCAGAAGCAGCAGTTTCACTGTTCTGAAGATATCTTTATTTAGCACTGGCTAGTATTTTTTTTAAAAAAATCCCAAGATGTATTTGTATCTTTTTAAACTTAGAAGAGATAGCTTTGAACCATTGAGGGTTCAGCCTCTTATACTTAAAACAAAACAAAACACACCTATATGTACATGGAGGGTTGGGAGGTCATGTTTTGGTTATTACTACTAGAATCCATTAGACAGCCTAGGCTGGAGATCCTATAGATAAAAACATGGAGAATCTATGACAGCTTTCCCTATATGCAATATGCATACTCGGAGGTTGGTATCTTTGTCGGAATTATAAGATTATCCTGACAACACAGATATCAGCAAAGGATAATGTGTGACTATTGAGACAGGACTTTGAAAAATTTATCCATTCCAGATTAAAAGCTCCAAGTAGTCAAACATTTCTTTCTCATCTTCTTCTCGTGATCCCATTTTAAGCTGGGTAACACTCATGCTTCCTCCTTGGCTAAGGGGAAGTGGGGGCAGAGGGAGAGACAGCTCTTCATTCAAGGACAGAATGGTAAAAATAGATGAAATAAATACTTATTTTGTAGGTATGAAAACCATTTTTTCTGGAACCCAGGGTCTTTAGAGAAGGTATAATCATCAGAGATGGCTCACTTAAGGCTGTTAATGTATAAAAAGTCCCCTGCTGTGTGTTACAAGGATGTAATTTTCATCTCGGGGTTCCTCTGACTAAACAGCTCAACTTAGCTCTTTGGTTTGTGACATCAGAGAAATCCTCGGTGAAATTATAGCCTTGGGAATACCCTGTGGCTGCTTTTATTTCAACTAAAGGTTTTTGGACAACTTACATATCACAAAAGGGGAAGTTAACAGTAAGCAGTAAAAATACTGTAATGTTTATTTAATGTACAAGATTTCCTGCTCTGGGATATGAAATTAAAGGCAATCTCAAAGCTAGCGTTTTTAAAAGGATCAATCCTGCAGATTTTTTGTTTTGTGTGCCCAGCTGGTTCCGCTTTTTCCTTTGAACAGCATTCATTATGTGCTATGTAGCACATTTAATAATGATAAAAAACCACCCTAGATTACAGTGGCCCAGGAATGGGTCTTGGACTGATTGTACTAGAATTCTTTCCAGTGCTAGAGTGACATGTGAATATTAGCAGGGTGGCAATTGTGGGCCCAGTCTGCCTACATCCTAACCTCTACCCAAGCTAGGACTCAAGTTGAAGGAGCCTTGGCCACTTTCATTCTGAAAATTCATCCAGCAACTCAGTTACAATGTCTACAGCTTTGGAGATGGCCATAGCTCAGTGTTATGCTTGGCCTACAGAATGTTCCAGATCGAGTCCCTGGAATTCTGCGGTTAAGGGAATCAGGGCACAGCCAGTACTTCTTGACTTGAAACCCTGGAGAATCCCTGATAGTCAGAACAGACTGTGGTGGACTAGATGTTGCAAATACCCTGACCTGGTATAAAGCAAATTCTCATGTTCCTATGCTTTGTTCTGATTATTATTATTATTATTATTATTATTATTATTATTTGCCAAAGTCTGGACAATTATTAGATACAGAATTTGCATACATTATTTTCTTGTTGGTGAGCCAATTTTTTAAAATAATAAAAAATTAAATCCTGATAGAGGTCCATGAATTTCACATGAATGCTGAATCATAAGTGATGTGTCTGTCACTTTGATAGATTTTTTATGTCTTCTATCAGAATAGTGCAATCTATGTAGCCATTGGCTTCACTTTGTACACTCACTATAACCTTTTCAGACGTGGGACTGAAAGCCCAACATGAATTTGGGGACCCATTTGTCTCTCTCTCTCTTAACATCTATTTGTATGGTGCTCGTGCTGCTGCAGGAACCCACCATAGATCAGGTCATGATCCAGTATTGAGTCCCGACCTACCAGCTGAGGGCAAATAAGCACCCTGAATAGTTCAGTACAATTAAGAAGAGAGATTTTAAGAGGGACGAACCAAATTGTGGGGAAATTTGAGTCAGTTTAACTCAAAGGCCCTTGTGCAGAACCTAATTGTGTAAGCTGATACCCATTAATGTACTATGAACACAATAAGCCATTGACATTCTACTTTGCCACAATTAAACATGAAAAATGGCAGTTCTGTTCCTAAACTGCCATGTTTAAAGGTGGGCAGCCCACCAGCAAGGAGGCACTTCTGGTGCCTTCATTATTAACTATTTTTGGGTGCCAGCAGAAATGTTTCTTTCTACCCAGGTTTTAGGAGGGTTTGGCAGATATTTGTGGCCTCTTCCTTGCCAACTTTTAGTTGAGTGGGTCGCATTAAACCTGCCTTTTTTAGAAAATGCATGTATTTTTAAAGTTTTTATTCTGTTTAGGTTTTTATATTATATTTGTACTATGTTGTAAGTTGCTTTCAGTTACTTTTTGTAAAAACAATCAATGAGAAATAATAGTGTAATATTCTAGGGCTCTGTGCAATACTTTTCACCCTCTTTACAGATCTAACTTTGTCATTTATATTATATATGAATCATTTTCTTTGAAGCAGCTCAAAGCAATTTCACAATACAAAAAACTCTTGCATATATTAATAAAACAGTTGAACAATTGCATATATGAAAAGCAATTAAAAACCATTACATATATAAAAACAGTTAAAACTATTGCATCTATTTTTTTATTAAAAAAAAAACTATTTCAAATCCAATAGTGATACTGTCTTTACAAACATAAATGTGCTTCCCGCAATTGGCTTTGCATATTTCCAATATCTGAAGGGTTAAATCTCCTGTGCAAAAATTATTTTAGAACCCACAAAAGCAAGAGAATGTAAGCTGAGCCAGCAAATATCAGAGGTGTGATCATCATTGCACATTACAAGTATCACTGTGGATTATTCATGCTGCTATTAGCTGGAGAGGTACAACACCTGAATAATTAGATATATAATTGCATATTCAAATAACCTGACTTCTGTTTTTTAGATTAGAAGACATACAGTACCAAGCTTCAAGAAAAGAAGCAGCCTATGTGTTTGTTTCTCTCTCTTTCTCTCTCTCTCTCTTCTTTCTTTCTTTCTTTCTTTCTTTCTTTCTTTCTTTCTTTCTTTCCCCCTTTCTTTGTCCCTCAGCCACTCTGTGTATGTATGTAGACCACTTAATTGCCCTTCATGTAGATTTTTTTAAAAAAAGATATGTTTATATTCCTTTGGAAGAATGCTTACATTGCACTTACGTAACCTCCTGATAGGCACTGCCATGGTAAGGATATGTCCGGAAACAATCCTGAGAGGAAATACTGATGACCAGCTTGGCTGTGGAAGGAAGCGCATGGAAAGGCTTTGCACAGGGATGGGGTCCTGTAGGCAGCTGCCGTTGTATTCCAACTCCCATAAGACAGAGCCAGCATGGTCAACCGTCAGGAAAGATGGAGTCAAACAACATCTGGAAAGCCACATGTTCCCCATCCTCAGCCTAGAGACACGGGGAGGGCTCTAAGAATTTCTCACAGGGCGTGCAACACAGTAACTGTGGGTATGTCTTTGTTTGGAACAGCATCTAGGAAGAGTTGGGACTTGCGTGCCCTCCAACACTTTGAAGCCATAATCTGGGGTGCCATTTTGGTTGCTGTGATCTCGTGTGATTTGGCACCATGGTTCCCCCCCACACACACACACAAAGGCACTTTTTCCAGGCACAGCACCCAAAAATATGCATTTGGGGGCACCATGCAAGATCACAGCTTTTTTGGGGAGGGATCACTCTGAGAAATTGCACAAGATCACAGCAATCAAAATGGGAAGTCCCCCTTTTTCCAAGACACTTGTGGGGTATGGACTTGGAAGTAGCCTTCATTTGAAACGATAAAGATTACCCTAAATAATGCTGGCTTCCAAAGATAAAAATTTTGACCTGTGATGCATAATGGTTTACTTCCCTTTTATATTTACAGAAAATCTGTGAGGCAGAGAGAGAGAGAGAGAGAGAGAGAGAGAGAGAGAGAGAGAGAGAGCACCTGGCTCAAGGTTGCCCAGTAAGCTTTAGGTTTTAGCAACAATTTGAACCAAGGTCTCCCTAGACCAGTGTTTTTCAACCTTTTTTGGGCAAAGGCACACTTGCTTCATGAAAAAAATCACGAGGCACACCACCATTAGAAAATGTTAAAAAATTTAACTCTGTGCCTATATTGACTATATATAAAGTAATTCTCTTGAATAGGAATCAAATAAACACAATTTTTCCCACGGCACACCAGGCAACATCTCGCGGCACACTAGTGTGCCACGGAACAGTGGTTGAAAAACACTGCCCTAGACCTTCCTAAACTCAACCCTCTAACCATTACAGCACACTGGCTACTCTGCCTATAATCTGAACTGTTGCCATCCATTTAGCCGCCTCATTTCCAACTCATTCTGCTATATGTGTCTGTCCTGTCATTCATAAGGAGCAGGAAAATCAATTTTAAAACCGAGATGCATATTCATTGTTCAGAGTCTTACTGCCGATAAAGATCTCCATCTCAAGAGGAGAACTTTGTTTCATCCACATAACCTTTCTAAAATATACTTGAATCCCGTGGAATTTCAAGCTGACCTCATAAATGCCCACACCGCTCTCCTTTATAGTCGCTGATATAACTCTTTACATGACTGTTTAATTTTCTATTTAGAACAAATTAACTGTTGCATGCTCTAATAAGCACAAAAAGGAAGCCAGATCCTGTCTGGAAGTATGTGGAGGTTACTCAGAGGTTTTCTAGATTGATGGTTTCACTTGGTGGGTGACCTTCCAATGAACTTTGACTAAACTTTGCTCTTTGTGTAGTTGGCAGCCTGCATTTGGGAAATCTTGGTTGTCTACAACCAGCATATTCAACTTGAGACTCATGCCTTGTGTAGGCTAGAGCTTCATCATTCGTATCAAAAACAAGAGCATTATCAACAAAATGTTATGTACATTTCAATTACATGGCAGCTGCTTCAGTCTACTTCAAAATTAGTTTGATTTAATTGAGGACTATAACTAGCACTTTAGTATATGTTTTGCCCTGTCTTCTTCAATCAAATTCTACATTAAAAAAATCTTAAATCATTTCCAAAGCAAAGGTTTAATTAATGGTCAATTGGTATTGGTGGTAAAAGACAGGTAAGGTGTGAAAAAAAATCTGATTTTGATTTTTAAGAAGTCAATGGAATCCTCAGTGTTTTGGAAATTTGTTTAGTTTTTATGTGGGGTTTTTTTAAAAGGTTTTCATCATTTTAGACTTAGCTGTATCTGGTGCCATGTGAATTTTTTTGCACCAGAATGACAATCTGATTCATTTATCTACCGTTGCTATGTCAGTTTTCCAGTTTCATTTCTAAAAGTGCAGCAGTGCTACACAAATCCGGAGTAGAATCCCTAAGAAGGTTGAATGGTGCCTTGTATGCCTTATTCTGGCAACTTCTGCAGCCAACCAGATGCCCAATGTATTGTTTTACTCTGCTTTCCTTTGGGCCACCACATCAGTGTGGCTGAGGTCTTGTCATCTCCCATATACACTGCACAGGCTTATGGCCCAGGGAGGTCACTTTTGTGCTGCTAACCCAGTAGTTCGACTTCATCTCTGGAGGTGCACTCCATTGTCTCTTGAGACAGATGGATGCCAACATACCGCTTTAAACAGCCCAAGCTTCCACCCTCACACAAAAAGAATTATAGGAGCTGCATTTTGTTCTGCGGTTCTGAATCATGCGGTGAGCTTCCACATGTAGAAGAGGCTCCCTGCTTCAGACTTCACCCTCCAATTCATGGAGAATGAGCAAACATTCAGCCAGCAGAGTTTGGTGCTCTCGTTGCCATTCCCCCTCCTCATGTGAGCAGCACACTTGAACAGTGCTGCTTCCACTTGTTTCTGAGCACAATTCAAGGTGATTTTAAAGTCATTACTTTTAGAATCCTGAATGGGTTTGGTACCCTAAGATGGTTGGATGACGTCTTGTATGTCTCCTTTCCAGCAACTCCCACAGCCAAGCTGGTGCCAAACGTATTTCTCTGCTTTTCTTTGGACCACATCCACAAAGGGGGGGTCTTGTCCTCTCAGCTGCTAATGCAACCCCCAGAGGCACACTCCATTGTCACTCAAGACAGACAGATGCCAGCAACAATAAGAAATTCTAGCTTTTCTGGGAGCAGCAAACCAGATTCCCAAGTTTGAAAGTCACATGACGCTGTCCATTCCTTGCTGCTTGCTGTTGCTGATTCCCACAATGATTTATTAAGCCAGGATTGGTGATTTATTGTTACATGCAAACATGGCTGGTGTCTAAATGAAGCCATCCACTAGGTCAGGGGTCTGCAACCTTTAAGACCAAAAGAGCCACTTGGACCCGTTTCCGAAGGGGGAAAAAACATGGGAGCCGCAAAACCATTGCGACATTTAAAACAAATATAACACTGCATTTTATTTTTAAAAATCCGATTTAAATTTTAAAAAATCCGATTTAAATAAAAAAAATCCGATTTAAATAAAACAAAATCCATTTAAAAAAAAAACATTCATTTTTATCCACCCTGGAGACCACTACCAGGTCACAGCCTGATCCAAGGTGGGTTGCAACAGCATACAAATATTTGATTTGTTGTTTTTTTTAAAAAATGAGTCCTCAACTGCACACTTGTGTTAAATGTTTGTCCCATGTCTTATTGAAGACGGCTGGCTTTTACAATAATCTTAGTGTCTTTTACCCTTAATATTCCAGACCAGAGGCTATGTTCACCTCTTCCAACCTCCTCTCTTGCTAAATAAAGCACAGAATTGCACCAGAGAAGCCTGTGATGTTTGTGCTGACTTGCATACAGGTGGCTGTAGTAGTTCGTAGTGTTCAAACCTTTTTAGGGGAGTTCCCTGCCCCCTTAATGACAATGGTGATAGATTTTGCACATGAACACCGATCCAAGTTAGGACTCCTCTCTTCCACGCCAACAGGTGATTTGTCAAGGCTCCCCTAACACACACTCAGGACAGAGGAAAAACTGCAAAACGTCCCGGTCTGAGGCTGCGAGCGGAACCAGGAGTGAAGGAGGCAGCGGCAGGGAAACAGGCGCCGCTTCCTCAACCATTTTTAAAAAGAGGGCTTCCCCCCTCGCCCGCCGCCCCTGGCCCAGCCCGCAGCTGCCTACCTCGTCGTCGCCTCGACTCAGCAGCCAGCAGCCTTCCGAGAGGAACCGCGGCCAGCCCTCCCCCGCGGTCCCACGACCCAGCCGAGGAGTCCTGGCCTCCAGTGCCCGTGCGGGGACGCGTCTGAAGGCCCCCTTCCTGCCCCCATCCCGCCCCGCCTCCCAGCTGCCTCTGGATGCCGCGGGGTCCCACATACCCGCCGACCCTGGAGCTCCCCTGTCCGCTCCAAGGCCGCCTCCCACGCTAGAAAGACTCCCGGAGCTGGGCAGGGTTGGTCCCGCCAGGCAGGCTCGGGGGGCGGCCTCTCCCATGGGCGCCTGCTTCGGAGGCGGAGGCGGGGTCTTCAAAGTTCCCCCTCCCGCTCGCCCAGCTCCATCTCTTCCTGAAGGAGCGTGCGCGCCTCAGGCGCGCTCCCCGCCAGAGCCCTCGGCTGAGCTGCGCCACCTCTACTGCGTCCCCACCGCCTCCGAGCCCCGCTGTTCAAGGCCAGGTGATCCTGGGTACGCCCCTGAGCAGCGCCCTCAGCCTCCGAAGGGCGGGCCGCCAGCCAGCTGGAGGGCGGTCGCTGCCAGCTGGAGAAGTGGACGGGCATATCCGCCCCGGAGCTCCGGAGCCGTGGCAGCCGTGTAAAAGAGCCGCATGCGGCTCCGGAGCCGCAGGTTGCTGACCCCCGCACTAGGTTCTCATAGGAACATCTGGAGATACTTTATCTCATCAGACCATGGTCCCACCTCTCTCAGTATTATCTGCATTGCCTAGAAGCAAATTTCTGGGGTTTCAGATAGCAGTTCTCCCAGTCCTTACCAGGAGTTGCCGGAGACTGAACTTAGGCCCTGTGCATATATCCTCCCAGAAGCACCTCAGCGGGTGAAGTGAAGCTACTACATTAGCTTCCCAGCAGGTGGGTCATTTTCCTTAATGGGAGGGAGAGCAGCAAGGTGTCAGGGAGGTCAGCATGCTACACCCCCACCTGCTGGGAAGATAGTCTAGTAGCTCCGCCCATTCAGTGAGCAGCTTCTGCCTTCTACCACTGAACGATACCCCTTCATGGGTACCCAATGGGTTTTTCCCTATCAGCCTAGAGTTACAAAAACAAACTGATGGGAGATTGTCAAGCAGTCAGGAGGCTACAACAAATGGTTAATGAACTGTGCTTGGCTTGGTAAGTCACAAGTTGTGAGCAGACAATGTTGGCCTAGTATAGCAGAAATGAGTAAATCTTGTTTTTACAAATAAAAAATATTCCTTCAGATATTTGAACTGATGGTAGTTGTAGTCCAACATATCTGAAGACCAGCAGCCTGGAGAACCTTTCCCGAAATCATACAAGCCCACCACACCCGCCGCCACTGCAGCAAAACCAGCCCCGAGTGGCATGGCCGTTGCACCCTCCTCACACTGCCCCCTAGATCCAAGCCTTGCATGGCCAGTAAAAGAGGGCGGTATGGGGATGCAGCAGCCATGCACCCCTCGATCCCAGTCTCCCATGAGCAGGAGAAAACAAGCTTTTCTCCAGAACACAAAGAAACAAGCTTGCTCCACCTTCCATGTGACAGCCGTTTAGATATTTGAAGGTGGCTACCATATCTCTTCCCAGTCTCCTCTTTTGCAGGCTAAACATACCCAACTCATTCAACCATTCCTCATAAGGCTTGGATTCCTGACCCTTGATCATCTTGGTTGCCCTCCTCTGCACAGATTCCAGCTTGTCAACATCCTTCTTAAATTGTGGCACTCTGAACTAGACGAAGTACTCCAGGGACTCAGCTACATTAGTAAAGAAAAAAAATATATGCCTTATAACACTGTGACACCAGATGGCACTGTAGAGTAGAAAACCTTTCTATGCAATTTTACATAGGGTCCCCCCCCCCCGTTTTAATGATCTAATTTCTCACTTATTTATAGCGTTTTTCCCCCTGTGTGTAGATCCACCCCAGGTGTGGTCTGACCAAGGCAGAATAGAATGGTACTTTTAATTCCCTAGATTGGGGCACTATATCTCTGTTGATGCACTACTTGTCTGATTTGGTATAAAACAGCTTCCTATGTTCCAATATGCTGAAAATCTTTGGCAACTTAGCACAGATTCGGTAAATCACCAAACAGTCTATCTCAAATTGAAAAGGATACAGGGGAAAGAGTTTGTTTCCCCCCTGGTTTCCCAAGTTCTAGTCCAGTACTCTAACATCTTTGCATACTGGATCGCAAAACGTTAAAAATAGACTATTGTATGTTTTATACATTGAATAGATCCATTCTCTCCATTGCTGCTAAACCAAAAACCAAACATGATCTTGGGTGCTTGAGGAGATCTGATCCACCTCCATTCTCCGATTCCTGTGGAAAAGAAAAAACCCATCCTTTGATGCAAAAAGGAGACATATCCACTACATGGGAGAGGCTTGTTTCTCTTTCTGTGTGCTTATTTAGGCAAACTTACCCAGAAATGTAATTTTATTATGTACATTTGTTCCTAAAAATCTGTTGATTTTATTTATATTTTGATTGTTTAATGAAGTTTATACAGTTTTTAAAATCTTTCTATTGCTCTTTGTAATGAGTGTGCTATACAATTTTATGTAAACCATGAAAGTTTTTCCACCCCCTCCCCCCAAAGCAGTATATAAATCTTACTAAATAAATAAACAAATAAAATAAGCCTGCTGCCATACGTGCCATGTTAATGTACTTAAATAAACTGATTAATTTACAAGCTCTCTTGAAGGTTTTGTCTCTGTTTGACTGGAATGGAAACAAACCTATGGTTACTGTAATTTGCTATGCTATAAGGGGTTAGTTGAATTCAGTGCTATGTTCCTTTAAAGCCCCACCCTCTCTGGTCCCACCCACCTTCCATCAGGTGGCAAGGGAGGCTCTCATAAAATATGACAGGTGTTGACCTTTTTGAAGGACTTATCCTAGACTTGAACCATTTGTGTCCACCAGGCCAAATGCAGCCCTGAGGAGTGTGAGAGGCTGTGCATCTTGATAGGGCAGAACAAGTTTCAAAGGAACCTCTTCGCTGGTGTCTCTTACATTTTTATAAAACCACACTGGCCGCTGTTCCTGATGCATTATCTCAAAGCTTAAGTGCAACGAACAACACACAGTTAATGCTTTGGAATTTGTAAACATAAAATATGTAATTTGCCTCTTGGTTTGAGGTATAAATAGCCTTTATTTCTGAGATCTTGGCTGTGGTGTGATTTTGAACTGTTTTTAAAAGGGGAGAGAGCAGCTTTTCGAAAGCTTCTGTTCAAAAGACATTAAAATAACTCTCCAAACTGTGGATAATCTTACTGCCTCAGCGAACAAGATTGCAGGAGGACTGTCCCTTGTTCTGTGTGATTTGGGATGGAGTGAATTTCAGTGAAGGATGAAAATGGCACAGCAAGAGCTTTAATACAAGGTAGTTGAGGCTGCAGGGCCAGCTGGGATAAATAGCTGGGGAGAGGACCAGGGTGAAGCCTGCTTCATCCAGGTCCACTCCCCAAGCCACACACCCCAAGTCAGCACAGATTGGCTTGTTTGAGTAGAGGGCTTGGCAACAACCCATGAGTTCCCGCATCAGCAGAGGGGGGCACCACCAGAACAGAAACATGGTATGGTGCAGCGGGATGAGCTGGGGGGGGGCGCCGCATCGGGACGCAACCACCACTCACCACAAAACATGGTAAGCGGCCATTATGCAGCCCCTCCTTTTGGAACCAGCTTCAGCATGAAATACAGGACTAAGTTTATTTCATTCAGTTACTTCATAAAATGTAGATACTGCTATTGTAAGAAAAATCTCAAAGAAGTTTAGAAAAAGAACAAAACAAAACCATTATCAATAAAGAGTTAAGATCAGCCATTTTAAACAATAAAAAAATTAAAATCAATAAGCAAAAACCAGAGTTAAAACACAAGTGGTAGTCCAAAACATTTGGGGACACCCGGCTGGTGAAAGCTGAGCTAAATTTATCCCTTTTCTCCAATGTCCTTGTTAATTACATGCAGGGAAGTTTTGTTGCATTCAGAAACATGACCTCACCCACTACTTAGATGCAGAAGTAGCCCACATTTCTACAGTGCAAAAAGGAATTTTGTTTTCCCTGTGTCACGGTGTTGGTGGCAAGACCATCTCTCCTTTGAATCAATCCCAACACTGTGAGTGACAAATGAAGCGACATCTTCTCAAACATGACCTTCTCCCGTCCTCTTTTCTTCCATGTTGCTCTGAGTGAGTTTGGGAGTGCCAATTCAGATTATAACTCTTAATTTCTTCTGGGGAGCAAATGACTCACATACGTCAAGCTTAACTTCAATTGCTCACATCTTAATAGGATTCGGTAATGATATTTTGTTCAAAAGAGAGAGAAATTCTATTTAATAACTGATCTACAGCTTGGTATTCCTAAAATTTTGGTTGCGTCTCATCACAACATAAAGGACTACCTGAAACAAAACAGATTGCTACTGGAAGGATTTTATTTTATTTTATTTTTGTTTTGTTTTGTTTCGACTACAGCAGATCAACACGGCTACCTACCTGTAACTAGATGATATTTCTGTCACTTGATTCTGTGAATCCTGAAAACAAGTTTTCCTTACCTGTGAATATCAGTTTTCAGAAAGACAAGTAAATTAATCACATAATCCTCAGGTTTTCCTCTAGGAACCTCCCAATAGCGTTGATTAATAGCTGAAAGAGAAAGAGAGAGAGAAATCTGGGGAACAAATAGACAGGTGGTACATTCTGCCGGTACATAACCATCTCCCTTTAGGGAAAAGTATTCTCACAAACAACAGATGGGTGGTACAATCAAGACAGGTCCATAACTGGAGCTGCTCTATAATCAGAAAGGAGAAGGACCCCCCCCCCACACACACACACTATATATATTATATATATGAGCACTTTGATAAACTAATCATATCCATGGGGGAAAGCCTGTAGTGGCATTGGCTGGAGAATTACAGCATGTCATTCAACCCAGCAACCATTGTCAACTAGAACTTTAATCAGCCAATAAGGCATATTAATTGGAGAAGCAGAACAAATGTTCATCAGTTGATTCAGGTAGCCTTTGAAAATGGGGCACATTTGGGTTTGTTGGGGGGTTTTCTCACCAGATGACAGCACAAAAGCAAAATGCAGCACATGACCCTCCAGACCATGTACACACACACACAGAGAGAGAGAGAGAGAGAGAGAGAGAGAGAGAGAGAGAGCCAGACAGACAGAGAGAGATTCCAACTGGATGAAAAGTGATGAGAGACAAGGGGGGAAGGGGGAGTTCTATATTGGGGTGGGGTGTAGGGGAAAGGGAAGGGGAGCGGGACAAACATTTCATTTAGCATTTTGCTGACTGCATCGTCATCCACAGCATGTCATTCTGCTGCCACCCAGACTTCCATTGACTGGTTTGTTTAAGCTCAAAGTGGGAAAGTAACTAACACAAATACATCCATTGTCCGTGCTTTAATAGAATTAAGATGCAGACAACACTTGCTGCATTTCAATGAGACGTGATATACACTGTGTGTGTTGTTTAGTTGTTCACTTTCCCCCTTTCCAGCAGCTACCAAGAATGGTAGAAGAGAAAAGGCGAGAATATTTAAGCTCATAAATACAAAGTACCCTGTGTTTAAAAAAAAACTGTTCAGATTTTTACACAAATGGACAAATGCAAGGAAACACACAGTTGAATCTGGCAATTTGATCTGCACCGATTCCATTGTGTGGAGAGACAGAGAAGGAGAACTAAAACATTATATCACTGGGAGTTGTATACTCTACCCACCAGACTGAAGCAGCTATTGAGTCAATATTGTATAGGTTTCTCAAATGAACGGCATTCACCCAACAGACAAAGCACGGCCATTTTTCCCTCCTTAACACTGGGCAGATTTTTTTTTTAAAGGGCCGATTTATAATGTCATTGGTTTAAAATGTACATTGTTGTACAGCTACCTCCATGCAGACATAGAGGAACATAAAATTTGTGCTGAACAGAGGGTGTCCAGATCAGAGCATGGCAGATTAGGCATAAAGGAAGGCTATATCAGGAGGCATAATACAGAAAGAGGAGGCAACTGGATAAAAAGAGTATTCATGGAGAGTAACAATGTTAGACCTGCAAGCATATGCCAGCAACGCTGCACTGTGGTCTGCTGGCATGAAAACCACATAGGCTTCACAGCAAACTCACATCAGTGCAGATCAGCCCTTTTTAAGATAACAGCTTTGTTGCTTTTAACAAAACCATTCTCTGTACAGGTCTAGTTAGGATAGGCTGGTGGTGGGCATCGATGGACTAGAACAGTGGTTCTCAAGGGGTGTGGCAGGAGAGGATGTGGCAAGTGTGGTGGGAACAAGCAATAGTATATTTTGGGAATGATTCATGTTCTTATGCAGCTGCAATGTTTTATACTTTCTGGGTGTCCCTCAATCATATTATAAAGTACTTTTGTTCTATGTTATCAACTCAGCCCTGCTAGGAGTTGTTTCTTTTTGTTTTCCAGTGTATTCCTTATCAATTTTTAAAAAAAACAATGGGGTGTGAGCAAATTTTTATTCTGAAAGGGTGGCTCAGAGAACCAGTGGACTAGCCTTTGTGCAGGGCATTGAACTGGGCGTCCTTTCACCTCTTTGTGATTCTGTAAGGGGGGGGAGAAGGAGGAAACAATACCTGGGGCACTATATCCTCTAATTTTCAAAATTTTGCAGTTAGAACAAATCATGTGCATTTCTGGCTGGCGCCAGCACAGTGCAGCCATGCTTCCAACCCAGAGCTGTTTTTCAGGAGGAACTCATAGGAACTCAGTACCAGCACCTCTCTGGTGGGTGCCATTGCCATTCTAAGAGAACGAGGAAGGTGTTCATGGTGAGTTCTGGCACCTCTTTTTCTAGAAAAATAGCACGGTTCCAAACTACCCTGACCATGAGCCACTGTGGTAAAACTATCCTGCTACTCAGAGCCAAGCAACAATGCTCAGCAGAATCACATGTCACACAAAAAAATTCTGGGTTATAGCCATTTCAGATATAAGTGCATGTTATATTGTGTGTGCGCACATGCACACACTTTTTTTTAAATCCTCCTATAACTTAATAAAATTGGATTGAACCAGTATTCTGACATAGAGGTGTTCCCTTGAAGTACATTGACCACAAGTTCATACTGATGGCCATTCACATCACAGCCCACACAGTCTGTAAGAAAACTGTTATACTTGGTGAAAGAAATAAAATATTGACACTGGCACATAAATCTCAACACTTTCCCCCCCATGGTTTGAAAGTCTCGCTTATGTTGAGCTACAGCCCTGATCTACTTCGGCGTTGGAAAACATTGATGACTGCTGTCAAGGCAGGAGTGAAATTGATGTATCCGAATTTAGTGTTGCTGTAGCATGGCCTGTGACAGCTAAGGGTGATTCTGGACTGTCACTGTTTCGGGGTGAGATTCAATCACAAACTGGCAAACTCAGATTGCACAATTAAAGTTGATTTGGCACTCTTGCACAACGGGTGCTCCTGTGTGATGGCCTGGGAGTCAGACTCTGATGCTGAACCTGAGGGATCCCAGCCTGCACGGGATCCCCCGCCTCCAGAACCAGCTGAGCCGGGGCCAGGGCTTGAGCCTGAAGGATCCCCACCTGTGCTGGATCCCCAGGTGCAGGCATCAGCAGAGTCTGCTCTGGCTCCTGATGGGAGGGAGGACCCATTGCCTGCAGGTGCTCCACTCCCAGCCTCTTCAGAGGAAGCTGAGGCATCCCCTGGGTCCAGTAACCCACCATCCTCTCCTGAGCTACAGAGGCTCAGGGCAGAGAGGCGAAGGGAGTTAAGTGTCTGCAGGAGGAGTGCTCGCCTCCAGGCCCGGAGGAGAGGCGAGTCTCCGGAGGATCGGGACCGCCCTAAGCATAGGGCCAGATAAAAGCCAGCCAGACCCAGCCCAAGTTGCGTGAGCAACTTAGTTGCAAGCGTGTGCTCAACCTGCAACCTTGTGCCTGAACCTGCCTTGGACCTTGATCTGCTCCCTGCCTCGCTCCCTGCCGGATTGACCTCCTTTGGACCCCTAGACCCAGGACTGGATTTGGACCTCGCTTCATGGACAAACCCTTGGGGCCAGCACATCCTGCTTCCCTCCCAAAGAGTGGACTTCATACAATAAAGAAAACCATGGGGAAATGCGCTGGAAAGCTTGAGACGTGACTTGACACAACGTCCCTACAAACAAATAAGGATGGATGCTCAATAAATAACTGACACCATCTTACCTCCCCGCAAATTTTGTGCAAGCAAATCAGGATGAAAGCTCATCCTGTGGACCTGTGGAGGTTATCATTATTATGAGTCCATGGGGACCCCAAACGAAATGTTGCCGTGTATCCCTGGTATGAACATGTTACCTTTGACTAAAGGAGCTGGGAGTGGAGGAGCACACAAAATATGCCTGCAATAAATGACATACATGAACGATGAATCATCAGTGTACTTTTTGAGTAGGTACCTTTTGAATTGTCAGGAACCAGCATGGCCATATTTGTTGCTGCAAAATGGTGGTTGCCTTTGGTTTCAGTTCTCTTTTGGTATTCCCCAGAACTGTGCACTCAGTAACTGAATATTTAAGTTCTTGGCATCTACCACCATGAAAACTACTTCAGTTAATGAATTAGTTAATTTTAATAAAATGAATTAGATTTTTGTTGTCGTTTAAGAATTAGAGAAATCTATCCAATAACTTTGTGTTCACCATCTACCATTTTAAGATCTTTAATAAACAAATGACTGTTTCTAATGGAATATGGAAAATGTAGGCTTCAGTGTCGCTTGTGTTGGTTCTCTGTTGTTTGCTTGTGTTTCTTTGGTGGTGAGAGGTTGTGATTGGCGTAGGGTTTGATTGTTCATTTGTGGTTGGCTGTGATGGTCTTTGGTTTCCTGTGTGAGTGGGGTGGGTGAGTGTTTTGGATCAGGTTAGCCATATTGATTTGTATGCTGTCGGTAGATTTTTGTCATTGTCTTGTTGGGCTGCGTGTGCGATGAAGGGGGACCATACGGGGGTGAAGGTGTCTTCTTACCAAATCCTACATATATTAAGGGAAATAGAAACATCATCTCCCCACCCCACCCTCCCACCAATCCCACCCACTTCCTTCTCCCCCCTCTCTCCCTAATGTCTCAACAACTAAAATTGATCTGTAAAAATGTTTTATGGAAAAATATGAGAGACATTACACACTTTGTAAACCAAGAAAATCTTTAATAATAATAATAATTAAAAAAGAGGGGGGGGGAGAAAAGAAAATGTAGGCTTCAGGAGAGGGTGGAGAGAAATGATACAATATTACTTTTGAAAGCTCACTGTCAGTGTATTTGCCAGCCAGCACAGATTGCAAAAGCCTAGCAAAATTTCAGAGATCTGTGCCATTTGTTCTGAGATTTAGGATGATTCTCTGGGTGTACTAATAAAACCCCTGCCTGCTCTTTACTTGCTTGCACATAAATTCAGATAACATACAAACGCTGACAAATCAGCTTTCAAACACAGAGAGGGCAGAAATATTGCACAAATTTTCACATCCATCTTTCAAGAAATTTCCATACAAGAGATTGGAATAATCCTTGCAAGGCAAAAAGAAAGAAAGAGAAAGAAAACCCTCTGACATAACAAAATGATGCAAGTTTAGGACCAAGTGCACAGTACGGGTGCAAAAATTGAACCAACCAAACTCATTCAAATGAGGAAGTGAAGCACATCAGTGGCATATTTTCCGATCTTATCTTCAGTCACCTTTTGTCAGTTGATTTCAGTGGCTTGTGATAGTAGTCATTTCTGTGTATTATTAAGAGAGCAACAGCCTTGCAGCAGGTTTATCTCCCAAACTATACACATTCATTAGAGCAGGGATCGCCAAGGTGGTGCCTTGGTGCACACATGAGCCCAGAGAGACTTTCCCTGGTGCCCACAGCATCCCCTTCCCCTGCTGAAATTAGGCTTGAAAGAAGCATTCTGTTTTAGACAATAGAAGAGGTTGCTGTGTGTTTGGTTGCAATGTGTGTGGTGCCCACAACTATTCTCCCGTTTGCAAATCAGCTTCCCACCCTCCTCTTCAGATTTTAAAAGTATGTGCACAATATGTAGAGTTAAGTGCACCATATTTTCTATGCTGCGGTTTGTTCCCATTCTCACCTCTACTGGGTGTGCCTTCCAGATTTATGATGCTCTTGCTGGGAAAATTCTGTATCTTCTACACACATTGAAATCTTAAGACTGACATTTCTGCTGTTGCAGTGGAAGGCAGCTGTTTTGTAGGTCACGCTCACACATGGTGAGCCAGCCCGCCACACTAATACCCCATAGAGTGTGTCTAAGATAAGGTCTAAAACCATCAATTTGATGTGTTGTTTGGCAGGGAGCCCGTGAAGAAAGTGTTCTGGAGTGGTTTTTACTGTTGTAAGGTCAAGAGCTTCATGCCTAGATACCAGGAATTACAATAATCAAAGGGAGGTCATAAATGCATAAGATCAACATTGCTAAACCCAAGCGCAGTGGGAGAGCAACTGCCTTCTCTCTGAAGCAGGACATCCCTGGCAGTTGCATTTCTGTTCCCAGCAAGCACCAAACTGTGCAGGAGAGCTGGTGTTTGCAAAATCCAGGTAGACACAGACAATTAAATACGGCCCTAGAGAAATAACAGCAATACAAACGCAAAGGCAAGGGATTCAAGACGAAGTTCTGCTTCTTATCTCAAATGAAGTGAGAGCCTGAGAAAGCAGAAACACTCTTCCTGGTGTGTTCAGTGCTCCCATGTGATGGATGCTTAAAAGAAGTTTCTTTTCAGATTCTTTTGCTTTCTTATTTTCCTTTCTTCCGTTTCAGAACTAATGCATCAGAAGACAATAATCGAGAACCACCATTTGCAAAACTGTTTATGGACAGGGATTGATGTAATAAATTAACTCTGGCAGGGGTTGGGGAGGAGGTCTGCCTAACTTTATGATGTGATTTTTTTACCTGCCCGTTATTCTGCTGCAATTGTTTGCTTACTAAAACATTCTGCAATTCACAGAGGTTAAGTGCTTCCCAGCCCCAGCTCCAGTTTAATAAAACATTAAAAACTACCTGAAACAGGGCTGCCTTCAGGTGTCTTCTAAAAGTTGTGTAGTTGTTTATTTCCTTGACATCTGGTGAGAGGGTGTTCCACAGGGAGGGCGCCACTGCCAAGATGCCCTCTGACTGGTCCCCTGTAACTTCACTTCTCACAGTGAGAAATCCACCAGAAGACCTTCAGAGGTGGACCCCAGTGTCAGGGCTGAACGATGGGGGTGGAGACAGTTCTTCAGGTATACTGAGCCGAAGCCATTTAGGGCTTCAAAGATTAGCACCAATGCTTTGAATTGTGCTCGGAAATATACTGGGAGCCAGTGAAGATCCTTTAGAACTGGTGTTATATGGTCCCTGCATTGGGGGCAGAGGAAGGGGGTGCAGTGGGGGAGGTTCACCCCAGGTGTCACCACTGAGGGGGGTGACAAAATGGCTGGCGGCACTCACCACGAGGCCTACAGCGTGCCTGAGCCACGCATCTCTCCTGGGAGTGACACTGTGGCTTGGGTGCCCGCAGGCTCCGTGCTGCCCCAAACGGTCTGCCTGCCTCAGAACAGCTGAGTGGGGGGAGGCAGGCAGACTCCTCGGAGGCCACTCAGAGCGTCCTGCCCCAGCTCACTCCATCCCACAGGAGGTTGTTCCCACCCCCTGCAGGCAGCTGGCGCCACCCCTGGGCACAGGGCATGCGCGCCACCCCAGGCACCTGATCAGCTTGCTCAGCCGCTCCCAGTCACCAGTCTAGCTGCTGCATTTGGGATGGCTACAGAGAACACAATGGTGCACTTTTTAAGTGTCCATGAAGAAAAGTCTTTCTTTTTTATGAAATTTTTATTCATTTTTATAAATTTTAACAACAAATTAAACATCTTCACATTCCATAATTAAAAATACATTGTTGTGTAGACTTCCTCGTTTCCCCCTCATTGAGTCCATTTTAATACTTTTGTAGCAATTTTCATATTACATCTTATATCATATCCCTAAATTCTTATTTTCTTCCACATTTATCATTTTTAACCCCTTAGCCTAAAATTAATTTCCAAAGACATACCTTTATCAATACATTACATTTTTTAACCACCCTCACCCTTGTTTGGAAAAAAGAAAGAAAGGTGGACTTTCTTCATTTTTTACAATGGCTACTTTAGAATAGAATTCCCAACCTACTCAGTGGAAGAATAAACTTTTTGACAAGCTTCCTGGCATCCTGAAGTTTCTCTCCACAGCCTTGATTCCCTCCCTAAAGAGAATGTCTGGGGTGCACTTGGTTCTAATTCCGGCAATGGGGTTGCCAGTGCAGGGTCATCAATATAACTGAATGTTGTAAAATGCAGATCAAAATAAGCCATTCTGGACCTGCATAGACTATCACCCCAGTCCAGCTGACTGTCAAGAACTCTGCAGTGAATCAATCATGGCCTGCTACAAGTCAAATCAGCTTTAAGGCCAGGCCAGTCATACTGTAAGTATTTTTAGAGGGCACAGCATACATACTGAAATATGTATAGGTCTTTTTTAGTCACATTTTTGTCTAACCCACAATATTATATTATTTTCAGATATATAGCAAAGCCCTAATTTAGGTTTCATACCTCCAAATCCTCCATTTATGCATTTATTTGTCACTATTCTATTTTTGCCAGGCTTCGAAGACCCTTTGTCATCTCAAAAGCAACAGGAATATTAGTTTAGTATTTCATAGATCAGCAGCTCTGCGTTAAATACTCTCAATATGGCATTAGCACTGAAGAATACTGTCATTAGCTGCTTTCATTTATCTGATTTATTTTTTATATACTGTATATCCCCATGTGCTTGTGTGTGTGTGTGAGAGAGAGAGAGAGAGCTTCAATGGAGACTATTTTTTCCCACACAAAAGAAAGAAATGTATGTTTTATGAACTTCTGCCCCCAAGGATTCTTGGAAATCCAGGCTGTGATAGTCTAGTTCAAACCTACATCCCATTGCCTCAGCAACAGAAAACCTCTGGTGCACAGGTCAGTTGACGGTAGCTTTAACGAGAACACTCTCACCATGGGTGGTCTGGGTCTTATTCCTATTTCTACTTTTGTGTGACTTTGATACAAAAACCCAAATGTTTCTTTTTCTTGTCAGGTGCTGCTTTCGATTTCAAAACTTGCCACAGAGAGAGAGAGAGAGAGAGAGAGAGAGAGAGAGAGAGAGAGAGAGAGAGAGAGAGAGAGAGAGAGAGAGAGAGAGAGAGAGAGAGAGAGCGCATGCAGGACCCCTGCTTTCTAAAACACTCGGAATCTTGCAAAGCCAAATGTATTCTTCTTCTTCTTTACAGAATGGTGTTGATTTCAGAGCTAAGACTAGCCTTTGGCCATTTACCAGACAGACTGCACATTGTATTTGTGCTTTTCAGCCCCGTCGCCCTCCTAGGATCACCATGGCATACTGCACTAGCAATAATATTTACCATCTTGTCAGGCCGCCAGTAGCAACTGGCTTAATGAAAAGGTTTTCCTCCTACTCAGCAGAAGGCCCAGTTATTTCAGGATAACCTGAGAGATATTTACTTATCACACTTTTATTATCAACAGGCTTAAGCAGAAGCCTGTAAAATGCACGAAGTAAGTCTGAAAGGTGAAGTTTATTGAAGGGAAATAGGTAGGGTTGATTGTCACTGGCATTAAGGGTCTAAATGCCATGGTTTTACCGTGTCCCTTTGTGTTCCTGGTAGACATAAATGGCCCTTTGAGAGGCTAGTGTGCGAGAACTTTGGAGATCGGGTTGTGTTCCTGGGACCCATGGGAATAATCATGCCATTTCAAGAGGATCCAACATCTGTTGCAGGTGCCCCCTCTCTCCACAGCACTCGGATCTTCCCCTGACATTCCATTATCCCCCCCCCACCTCCACCACTCAATGTTCTTTACCCCCAGCAGCCTCCCAGATTGCCTTCCTTTGCCTCCCACCCTCTCAATTGCTCTGCTTTCAGCCCTGCTACTGCTCGGTTGCCAATCTGAGCCTTGCAAAGTAGATAGAGCTGAAATAGGAAGTGGGAAAGAAGTGTTCCTTTTTTTAACATCCTCCTCCAGGTTTAGGTACTTTTCAAAGGGAGAAAAATATAGCCACCCTTGCCAATTCATAATGAAGTAGACAGTGAGCAGTGGTGGTGGGAAAAACTCAAGAGGCCTTGAAAGCAACAGGGGAAATATACAAATGTGCCACAAATTAGGCAATCCGTTAAAATGCATGGTTGACTCCTTTGGAGTTCTTGGTTTTCAGCATATAAAGCGTAGCTGTAATGAATCAGATCTAAGTTAGGGGATGTTCAGAAACCCATGGTGTTTTAGGAGTTAATGGGCACCCCAGTTTGAGTGGCAGATACCCCTTGGGAGGGGGGACCTTCCGCTCTTTAAAAGGAGGGAGCAGCCGTTAGTGAGAGGAGAGTGGTGACTGGAAGAAGGAGGGTGTGGGGCCAGGTTAGGTTTAGGTTAGATTAGGTCAGGATCGTTGAAGATGTGTATATGTTGCTGAAAGAAAGAGTTTACACTGTTATGAAACTAAGCTTATGAACCATCACTGAAACCGTAAGAAATAAAGACCTCTTATTGTTGAGCTAAGAAATAAAGACCTCTTATTGTTGAGCTAAGAAAATATCGTCGTTCATTTGGTCCAGCGAGTTATATAGGCTCTTGAGGAGGTGAACTCAGGGAAAGGACAAAACTAACCTGAAGGGGGATAGTTTGTGTCTTGGAGTTCCCTCAGGAGGGGCTAGCGGGCGGAAACCCTGGTATTGCCACAGAGTTGCTAAGAGGGCTTAGTCAACTGATATAGTGAGGGGATCTAATAAAGAGAGACCCCGAACTGTAGGCAAAGGAGAGGTTAACCCCTGAAGCCCAGAGCAGAGGATATAACCGGCCACGGCCGCTGGACAGGAAAACTCCCGTTCCTAAGAAATTCCCAGATTATTAATAAAAGCGAAGTGAAATAACAGACGGACCTCAGAGGGACAGGTGGGGTGCATTGTAATTTGACCCAGAACACCTGATTAAAAATTCACTTAGTAACGAGGGGAGAGTCTGAAGTGGAGGTTCATCGCAGTAGCTGAAAGGAAGCATTCATGATCACTGCTGCCTCTTTCTTATCCAAAATAGATGGCTCCGATAAAGCAACATGTACATTGTGTGGATAGTGTCGTTCTATGATCTAGTCACTAGGTGGCACTGGACTTATTGCACATGTCAGGAGTTTCCTGCTGCTGCTTTCTTCTTTTTTGCAGAGAGACAATAAACGGCTTCATGACTGGTGGGTCATGAAGCCTTGCATGGCATACATGCAGGTGTCATCCTCCCAAAGCCACCTACCTCTCAGCCACACTATTTCTGTCTTGTCTGGACTCAGATTCAGCTTGTTAAACTTCATCCATCTGACTGTGGCTTCTAGACACTAGTTCAGAACCACAACATGCTCAAAGAAATACAGAGATGAAGAACTCATCAAGGTTCTGCTACAGGGGTGAGGACTAAAACTTCCATCATGCTTGACCGTTGGCCATGCTGCCTAGGACTGGTGTTCAACAACATCTAGAGAGCTAAAAAATCCTCATCTCTGTTTTATACCCCTCCCCCCCCCAAAAAAAAAATTGAAAAGTTGGAAGGAGCAAGTACAATAATACAGTCTTGCACATATATGAAATATATATGAAATAATCACTTGTGGAAAGACGTGGCATTAAAAATATTGTGCACCTAGAGACAAAGAGTAAACATTGCAGCATAAGCAGATAATCATACTTAAAATAAAATTTAAAAGCTTTCTTCTGTTTGCTTTCTGCATCTCCATGGCCCTTAATTGATCTCCTGAGTATCCTTCCAGTACTGGAAAACTCTCTGTTGGCATAGAGAACTGAAGGCAACCTTGAACCAAGACTGCAAGGAAGCCCCTGCTCACCATGGTGATGAGAGCATTCCCGAACTGTGAGATCAGGTTTTCCATTTCTGTTCTTCAGTGCTTCACTCGGAGCTGTGTGCTTCTGTTAATATTCTTTGGTCTCCCCTTTGTCAAAAAAATCAAGCTAGTGAACTAATATTTACAAATCAGGCTACGCATGCTACTGATGAAACCAGTTTCAGATTACCAAAATGGGAAGTGCATTTTAAACTGAATTGATTTATCTTAGAATAATTCTACCAAGTTCAGCTGTACGACAGAGGAGTTGCTTGAGGAAGTATTTCCTAACTTAGGCCAATTCTAAAGCCCTCCTTGTGCATTCAAACAGCATGGGGGGGATAAACAAGGGGTTAGGAGCAGGTGAGTACATGCCAGCTCCACCCCCCAGGATGTGAAGACCCCCCCTGTACAAAATCCATCCCTAACATTCCTACATTAAATAGTAATGTCCGAAAGGGGCTTGCATGTGTGCTTGGCTGAACGTGCTTTCACACCTTGTGCTTAGAAACCATGGTCATTCCCAATCATGGGGGGGCTTGAAGATGCATTCAGGGCTGGGAGAGACCCCTGCCTGAAATTCTGGAGAGCAACTACTAATCAATATAGACAAGACAGAACTAGACAGACCACAGGTGTGACTCAGGAGAAAGCAGCTTCCTGTGATGTTCCCACTTACCGTAATATGGGACGCTTGAGGGTAGAATGGAAGCACTTGACACAGGTGCACCTGCTACATTTATATAGGCAGGGAGTTTGGAGTCTGTGAGGGTATTCAGATGTGCTCCATATAACTATGGCTATACCACTTGATGTTTCTTTCCAAGCATGTCTGTCGTACTCCCCTTTGTATGTGGTGATGAAGGACAGCGGTTCAATGGTAGAGCATCTGCCTTACATACAAAACATTTCCAGTCAGGGCTTGGAACATACCCCGTTGAAAATCTTGGACATCTGCTGCCAATTACCATTAACAACACTGAGCTGTCTACCTCAGTATTGGGCAGTTTCCTATATCTGTGTGATTCTGTACAAAAGAGAGAGGAAGAGCCATAGCTGGGTAAAACAGAGTGTTCTAGAGCTGGGCTTTAATTGTTTCTTTTAGCATCTCCACTGCCTGAAGCAGTGGTTTATATCGAACCTATGCCTCTTTGCAGGCACTTCTTCAGATGCTGAGATTCCTGCACTGCAGGGGGTTGGATTAGCTGACCCTTGGAATCCCTTCCTACTCTAATTTTCTATGATTCTATGAAAATACTCTAGATCAGATGGCCAGAATCATTGATCATTGAAAGGCCTTTGTTCACTAGGCAAGACTCTTACCACAGAGTTGGAGAACTGGTGCTCTTCCAGATGTTGCTGGAGTCCACCACCCATTATCCCTGACATGGCTACAGGTCCCCGCCTTGCTCTACCAAACACTACTTATTCTTCTCTCACAATTTTCTATTACCTGACCCTGACTCATAGGGCTTTGATGAAGTTCTTTGTCTAGAAAGAATGGAGGCCTCATCGACCGACCAATCTCCCAGTCAGCCAAATCTGGCCCTCGCCCAACATTTGTTTGTTAACAACGTGCACCACAATCTCTTGATTTAGCAAACCACCAGCCCCTCCCTGCTTTCTTGCAAGTACATTTTGAACTCGCACATTTGTCACAATGTGAAAATGTGCCGCTGAGCATATTCTCCCAGTCCCAGCTTGTGACCTGCTGCAGGCTGTGAGCCGTATGTGACGGAAAAAAATCCAGATTCCCTTTGCAACTGAGAGAGGCCAAGGAGGGAGCCTCTGAATAGAAACACCACCGCCACCCTCACAAAACGAAACACGATCAACGTTTGCAAAGCGGTGTGAAAGCCGAGGTGGGTCCCATCCTTGCTGAAATTAAGGAAGCAATTAAGGATGTGTTTCACCTCAATAATATCTACAGAGACGACACGGTATTGTTGGCTGCATGAATGTGCTGCATCCATGCTCCCACTCTGCTGTATTGCTGTGGCAAGAAGTTGCTAGGTTACACTGAATGTCAGGAATTCAGAGAACAATGTACTTATATCTTTTCTTTTCTTCTGCCTTTTCAATTTTGAGATGAGAGGGGGAACCATAAGGAGTGTCTATATTGATAGATGATAGATAGATAGATAGATAGATAGATAGATAGTGTGTGTGTGTGTGTGTGTGTGTGTGTGTGTGTTGACATAAAATACAGTGTGGCACTGAAGTAATTTTGCAGTGGAGAGATGAGAGGAAAGGGGTCTTTCATCTCCCTGACAGCAGTTTACTTCGTGTTGTGACTTACAGAGGGCAATTGCAGGACAGCTCACCAGGATGTCGGGCTGAAGGAGAATGCTTGCAGTGCTTGTACCCTGGCAACTGCTTCTCCAGCCGGGCTCTCCAAACAGCAGAAACAACTGCCGTTCTGAGTGATATCAACCAGTCCTGCTGGAAGCCGTGACAGTTCTAATGATGTCTGAGCTTGGGACGGAAGAAACCGGGCCTTTCATGCCGCAAAACAAATCTGACAGATCAAGAGGAGGATCTTGGCCTCCTGGCATTGTGACTTGAGCTTCATTATTCTTATTATCATCATTCTGCTCATAGATAATGTTATAATTTACAGTCAGGCATTGTGCGGCCCAAATGATTGATGTCGCTTGGGCATGAATAACTATTTTGGTAGGTTTAATAATGGATCTTCAGGGAAACTCAGCATGTGTGGGGGGGGTGGAGCTGTCTCATAAGTGCAGCCTTTGCTTCTCTATTCAGAGTGGCTGGGGCAACCTAGTCAGATGGGCAGGGTACAAATAATAAATATGATGAGGATGGTGATTAAATGAAGTTGTAGGTAACAGCCACAATCCAGCATCCATTTCAGTGAGCTTAAGTATGCAAACCTATTGGCGCTTTTGTGGGGAGTGAGTACCAATGCTTTTGCTTCTGTGTAATCATTCATAGGATTGGGCTATGTAGGAAGAAGAAGAAGAAGAGTTTGGATTTGATATCCTGCTTTTCACTACCCTAGGGAGTCTCAAAGCGGCTAACATTCTCCTTTCCCTTCCTCCCCCACAACAAACACTCTGTGAGGTGAGTGGGGCTGAGAGACTTCAGAGAAGTGTGACTAGCCCAAGGTCACCCAGCAGCTGCATGTGGAGGAGTGGAGACGCGAACCCAGTTCCCCAGATAACGAGTCTACCGCTCTTAACCACTACACCACACTGGCTCGCCTACTTGTGTCCGATTCCAAGTGGTGTCCTTTTGACTCCCCAAAGCATTCAAAACAGCTTTGGCTCAGAGGACTTGGGTTTGACCCATCAACATTTCAAAGGAGGTTTTCTTCCTTCAAAGGCAGAAAACACACAATCCTCTCCAGGCAAATTTGCCTTTCTATCCTATTTTTAACGCACCCATCAGTTAAATTAATATCCATCAGTAAATTAGGCTGATACCCTAACACTATGGGAGCGAATCCTATTGAACTGAATGGAATTCATAGGGACACATATAGGATTGCATTGTGAGACAAAACATTCATATGCAAACTAGTGCTGATAATTAAAAAAACAACTAAGGTGGAACTGGGGCCTGTGACCCTCCTGGTGTTGTTAGGAGTCAGGTCCCATCATTCCTGACCATTGGTCATGCTGGCTGGGGCTGATGGGAGCTGGAGTCCAACGACATCTGAAGAGCCACAGGTTTCTCATCCCTAAAGTCCTTGCAGATATGTGCAGTCCTCCCATAAGGACAGCTGTCTGTTTTGGGGAAGAATAACAGAAGGAAGGGGGTTGAACATCAGTAAACTGTGTGCAGAACACCACATAGACAAATGCATCATGCTCTTAGGATTTATTGAATTAATAGTCTTGTCATTGCGTGGACGGGGCACCCAACACAAAACTATAATACATATGCTAATAAACATTTAGGAACAATAAGAAAATGTATTCAGTACTTTGTATGTTTTGATGTGTGGCTAAGATGTCACTAGTCTAGCACTGGCGTAAGCATGCTCAGGCCCGTTTCAATCGATTATCTTAAGCAAACCTCGCTCTTTGTTTAATTGCAGACTAAGTGTTTAACCAGCCAGAGAGTACATCTCTGACAGAGCTGGAAACCAGTTCGAACAAAAGCAGGATAATTCTTTAATCCTGCGTGGGAGTGGGAGGGAGATTGGCAGCATAAGTTTAAAAGGCTGTTGCATCTCATAAAGAAATGGGATGTTTTAATCGTGATTGCAGAAGAACGCATCTTCTTAAGGGACCAAGCCATAGGCAGTGTTGTTCACATCCTGAGAGTTGATATTAAGAGTCAATACAAGGAATCCCGACTTGTAAAAGAAATAGTATTCACTGGGGAGATCTGTTGACATTCTGCAAAGCAAACAAGAACTGTCCTTAAACAGATGAGCAAAACAGTAGAATAAAAAAAAAAAAAACCAGGCGACTCTCTTCATTCTTAGCAAGTACCGTTTCCAAACGGCACTAGGAACTATACAGAAGCTACGGGAGGGAGCCTCTCTGTTTAATACCTAAGGGCAGCAATATCCCATTAGCACCACATATAGCAGTCTGGTGAGAAGCTGCTGAGTCAACCTAGTTCTAGAACTCCCCTTGTTTGCTAATGAAGCTCACATGTTTCAAGATGTGATTATTTCACTCTTGTAGCATAGCAGGAAAGCCTGCTGATCTGGTGCATGCACAAGAAAAGCTCAACATCCCCAGCTGGAAACCCAAGTTCTGCTATCACAATAAATTACGGTACACAAATTAAAAGTACTTGCATAATTTATTGTATTTCCCTAAATAAGTTTTTTTTTAATCATTTGGAAATATTTAACTGGTCTTTACTTTTAAAAAGTTTCAAGGGAGGAATATGGGGCAGGACAGGGACATAGAACATGGACATAGCTGGGGGAGGCAGGGGTGACAGCTGCCCCCCCCCAAATCAAGTAGATAAATAAATATTTAACTAACTGACCAATTGTGTCACAAATAACTCAGTTCTGCCCCCCTAACATAAAGCCTGCCCCTTCTAAAATAAATCCAGGCTACACTCAGGACGGAGAACCATGATGACTAGAAACCTTTTCATTTGTTTGTTATTGCTTTTATATCTCATCTTTTTCTCCAAGGAGCTCAAAGTGATGTACAAAGTTCTCCGGGGCACTTAATCCAGGCAACAAGGCTGAGAAGCAGTGACTGGTCCAAGGTCAATGCAGTGAGCTTGATGACTGAATGGAGATTTGAACCCTGGTCTGCCAATGTCCAAGTCTGACATTCTTAACCACTGCACCACACTGCCTCTTAAGAAAAGCTGGCTCCTAGCAGTCCACAGTATATTTGCTCCCCAGATCATAATCTCGCTATTGGAATACGTACAGGATATGCTAACTCCAAAACGGGTACATATTGGAAGGAAGGGGGAGGGGGCGACAGGAGGCGTCCCCTCCCAACTCAAGACATTTTAGCTGGCGCAGAGGTAATGCCAGCAAGCTACAACCTCCATCCTTTCCTTCAACACGACAGAAACTTGACCTTCCAGATCACGTCGTCGAGCCTGGCAACGTTTCCCCCCCCCACTCCCCTCCCCTCCCCTCATTCAATGGAATGCGCGTTCTAATCCGGGCGGTGAGACGGCGCGTACCTAAGCGAGTTGCAATGAGAGGAAGGGGCCTTATCGAACGTTTTCATGAAAGAGACTCCCGTGCATTGACCTAATCCGAAGGCAGCTTTAGCAGCGAGGGGAGGGGCAAGACAACGGGTGTACGCGAGAGCTCATGAGTCGATTTGCATCTTCCCTAGTGATTGGTTGCTGGAAAAGAGGGCGTGTCAAGAAGGGGCTCTTCTCCCACCCTCTCCACCGCCCTCTTGTTTGTTTCAAAGGGCGTTGCTCGCACCGAAACGAACAGGAACCGGGAGGCGGGCGGTGCTCGCCGCAGCCACTAGGGGGAGCGGGTACCCCAATGTTGCTGTCCCTTCGCGCGCGTTTCCCATGCCAAAGATCCCGTTTGCGAGGAAAGCGTTAATAGGGGAACAGCAAACCAGCGAACGGCTTCCACGTCTGAAACCACCCCCTTTTCAAAGTATGTGAGGGTTCTCATAAGCTTATGTAAATAATTCCCCTGTCGACGGAGCCGACAAATAAGGTGTGTGCGTCGTTGATGCCGAATGAGAAGCAAGGGAAATCTATCATTACAGTCACAAGCACACTTAAAACAGCGCCAGCTATGGACACAGTGGGCATGCGCGCAGATGCAGGCATAATAATGCAATCAAAGCTCCTCGTTTGAGGTCCGCCGCCAAGTTGCAGGTATTGCTAAATTTCTTAGAAATCAGAATTCCCACAATGCCTGTCGTTTTGTACTCAGTACATGGCCACTGAATGCTCCCTCCAACCCACCCACCCATCCAAGAGTGTAACTTCACCAACAGATTACAAGCATGCATGGATTCCTGCATGCATGTTATTTTGCAACAATGCAATGCTTGGGGGGGGGGTCAAAACATTTTTTTAAAAAATAGGAAGGAAGCGGCCAAATACTGTATGCAAAAAGTGAGTGCACGCTGACACGCTATGGATTTCAAGGGAAGACACTCCATTAGGAAGTAAGGTCTATTAAAAATAGAGCTCCAGCTCAATATTAATATTAGAGGCCGTACAGCTTGATTCTATGCATGATTACTCGGAAATAAGTCCCACTTGGTTCAGTTTAGTCTTACTTCCAAGCAAATGTGATTAGGAGTGCAGTTTTAGATTACAAGCCTATACACGATTGCCTGGAGGGGTAAACTCCATTGAACTCAATAGGACTCACATAGCTGTATAGAATTGCACTCGTTTCTCCAGCATTGGGCACAATGCAGCCGATCTTTAGCCATTTGTTAAGACCACTGATTTCAAAAGTGGAGCCCCAGTGCAGTGTAGTGGTTAGAGTTCCGGACTAAGATTAGAGGGAGACATGGGTTCAAATCCCAACACAAGCATGAAGCTCACTTGGGCCAATTGAACTCTTTTTTCTTAGAAGGTCGTTATGTGAGTAATATGGGGGGAGGGGATAATATGCGACTACTTGGGCTTCTTGGAGGAATGGTGGAATAAAAATGTAACAAATCAGAAGTCACCGCTTGCTTCACGTGTGTCTCACAGTTTCATTGAAACATGTTCGCGCTATTTAGGGTTCTGCTCTAATGGTGCGATCCTTTGCTTTGTCGCAGTACGATAAAAAGCAGCTTCCTCAATCTGTTGCAGGGGGGAGGAGCAAGAATGCTGTACTAGCTGGTTTCTTCGCTCATCCTGAGCTTCCGCAATCAAAAAAATACTTTTGCAGAAGCTCAGGCAAGAAGGAAACAGCTAGACTTGAGGGCATCGCCGGAGGACATATTTACACGTTGATTTCAGCATGTTGGAACAGACCGTAGAAAAGTAGGGGGTGGTTTTCTCGAAAAAGAGGGAGGAAGTAAATTGATTTTAAATCCTATCAGTCTAAGACTACAATCCCATGCACATTGGGGGAGGGGGGCACCAAACTCCGTTTAACAGACGGGGTCTTTTCTTCCGAGTAAACATGCAGAGGGATCGGGCCACAAACCTGTCAAGCAACCTCAGCCCAAGAGCAGCGGTTTAAGTGGCTTGTGGATCGAGCTGGCTGCGTTTCCTATATAGAGGGAGGGGGGATGCTTTTGGAATTATTAAACAGACTCCCGTGACAAGAACTGCCTTCTTATTAACAGTTCTGTTCAAATATTGAACTTTCCCTCTTCCGCTAAAACGGCTTCCGAGAGAGAGAATGGAAGAGGCAAGATAAGCTGTGGGAGTAGCTGGGAGACCCAGATATTGGGCGCGTTTATTTATGCCTTTTCACCCTCCTGCGGGGCTCGTTTTGCTTGAGCGCAGCAAACAGGACGCCTGCAGGATCAGGGTTTGGGGTTCATATGTCTCCCTGTGTTGCTATGTATATAGGATAGGCGTGGAGGCGGAAGCAACGCCTACTTTTCCAGGTGGTGCTATAGATTCGTCCCATTATCATCCCAGTTCTACATTCCCTCCCACTTCGCCCTGATTCCTCATAACACCTTTTTATTCCCAACCTGTGTCCCCCTCTGAAGTGTGGCACCTCAAAGGGAGGTCCTATTCCGCCCTAACGCAGGCGAGCGTCAAGTCAAACAGGGATCCTAAACACATTTCACAGGGAAGAAAGGTTCATTGAAATCAGCGTGGCTTTGAGTCTGGGATGACAGTGGCTTTCGGTTCCAAAGGTCATTCAAATTACCGCCCTTGCTCAAAATGAAGTTCCACTTAAATCCCCCCTAGAATGAGGCGATTTATTAATTATTAGTGATAAATGCTACTTCACAGCTGGAAACGATCCAGCCAAAGTAAATCGCTTTGAAGTCCCATTGATTTCAATGGGGGAGTGAAGCACGTGATTGGCATCCTTCCATTGAAATGAATGGTGCTTTTCTTTTATCGTCTTTTATCTAATTATATTAGATTTTTCTTTTTAAAATGAACAGGTTTTGTATTTTATTTTAAGTGACCATTAGGGAACCGTTTTTGCATAGGAAATGGGAAGGATTCCCCATCAGCTTTCAAAGTAACACGCATCCTTTAAGGGGCATCGTTCAAGAGGAGCAAATCCAAGGGAGGGTCTTGTCAGGTGAGCATGTGGTGTGGGGGGTGACACTCGCGCTGACGATCCAACAAGCGACGTCATCCTAGTTTGGAAGGGAGCTCTTTAACAGGTCACAGGCGAGCTGGGGGATCCTAAGCTGGTGCTTCGGGGGTCAGCCAGTTCCCTCAATGGAGCTTCCTCCCAAGCAGACTACAGCTTTGCTTGAAAAATATCCCCGGGCTGAGACAAGGGTCACTTGCTTCTAAGCTGGGTGCGCTTAGGAGCGCAGCAAAGTGCCTCTTTGCAAAGCGCTTTCCGTCTAAATAAGGAGAGGGGCCTTAGCTCAGTAGCAGTGGATCTGCTTTGCACTCAGAAGGTCCCAGATTCAAATTCCGGTCACTCCCTACCTCAAATCCTGGAGAACCGCTGCCAGTTAGTGTAAGACAGTACTGAGCTAGATAGACCAATGGAGGGTGCAGAAGCAACCTCCTATGTTCTTATGCATGATACAATGATGTCTTCTGTCTCTTAGTTCTGGAATGGGGTCCTCGGGATAATTGGATCCTATACCTGGGAGTAAGCCCCATTTAATTTAATCACGCTTTCTTTTGAATAAATATGTGTACATTTGTGCTCTTACTTGGACTACGCTCTACTGGATGCCGTGGGATTTAGACTGTATTATTATACCTATTTACCTGGGAGTAAACTAGGATTAAACCATTGAGATTTAGGGTGGAATAGAAATGTACAGGACTGCAACATTAATCCCGAGTAAAGAGGTGAGAAATTGTTACTGACTCACAGGAAAAAGCAAGCGTATTTTGATCCGTAGGAAGGCTAGATAAAACATCTTGACCCCTAAACTTGTCTATTTCGTGTACATTTGATGTATCATAAATTTTCTTTGCAATTTTTTACATGAACAGTGGCAATCAGACCACAATTATTTTGTCCCCCAATAAAGTGGTTCTTAACATACTTTCTCCACACCACTGGCAAATTCGTTATTTATACGTTGATTTATCCACAGTAATTGTTACTCAGAATTAGATCCAACTTTATATAGTGATGCATATTCCCAAAGTAAATCTGAGTAAGACTGCGCTCTGAGCACACTAGCATTTTGTTACTGCAATCCTAAACTCATTTATCAGGGGATAAGTCCTATTGATCCCGATGTGACTTACTTCAGAGTAAATGCATTAATGATAGGGCATTTAACTAGGATCAAGGTACCATATCAGTTTGCATTATAACATTTGCGGTGATCTGTTTTTTTGTCACGATGCTAAAGGGCTCTTAATATTGTTGTTTAAAAAAAAATGTCGGAGGGCTGTAGATAATTGCAGATAACTGAACTGAGATATTATATCTCATATCGCTACTTCTCGATCCCTTATTACAGATTTCCACTTGGTTTCCATTTAACTCAGCAACAAAGTTCCTTTGGGCTTTTCTTTCCAAAGTTTCTGTCGCCCAACCTACCCCGTTAGAGCCAAAATCGGAGCCAGCCACGGCCCACCCATCTCTGGATGTGAAAAAACAGCTCTAGACCTGCACAATTTGCCCGTGAAATCACCCGCTATTTTGAGCTTCCCGCAGTATCGCGCTTGCTGTGACTTGGCAGCCAGGTTGCTGTCACCCCTCGGAGGTGCTGAAGTTAGACGTGAAGTTCCTTCTTTTTTTTCGTCCGCAAAAGGCGTCAAAATGCTGAGCAAACATGAGTTAAGAGAACCTGCTTCTCTTTTATCGCCTTGAGATTTCATCTTTTGAATGAGCATCCTGCCCGTTTTGTTGTTGCAGCTAAACTAATCTTTCAACTGGGCTGGGATTTGGGGAGTTGGGAGCAGGCTGAGGAGAAAGACAGTGCCCACTTCTGTGCTCTGCGGCTCCCTGGCATCAACCGAATTTGGACCCCTCGCAAATGAGAAGGGGTGGCGGAGGGAGTTGGCGCCTCGAGGATCTGCGTTGTGTGTGTGGGATCTGTTCCGGCCACCCCCAACTCCTTGAATAAATTCCCTTTTTAAGAATGAAAAAAATGTTGTCAAT
The DNA here is from genome assembly GCF_009819535.1 of Lacerta agilis. Classification (NCBI taxonomy): domain Eukaryota; kingdom Metazoa; phylum Chordata; class Lepidosauria; order Squamata; family Lacertidae; genus Lacerta; species Lacerta agilis. The sequence continues at coordinate 32,555,741 of NC_046322.1, forward strand.
CTTGAGGGTACTCTTTGCCCATTATTTTATATTTTCACAACAGCCATGTGAGGCATAGCCGTGGTTTTTTTTGGGGGGGCAGGCTTTTGTTAGGGGGACAGAACCTCTATTAGTTAAGTATTTTTATTGATTTTAATTGATTTGGGAAGGACGGCTACCCAACCCCCTCATGATGTGTGGTATGTTAAGGCTAAGGGACAATGCCTGGGAGGTCGCCCAGAGAGCGCCACGGCTGGTCAAGGGATTTGAACCCATGTCTCTCAGGTTCGAATCCTACCCTCTGACCACTGCTCAAAGCTAGCTCTGCGGTACTTGTATAGCCTTAGTAGAATTGCCAAAGCAGCTCGCTTTTCTCTTTCAGGTCCCACTGATGACCCAAACAGAGCATGGAGCCAAGTGGTCTCCGCGTTTAAATAGCCCTTGAAGACTTCCTCTGATGCACTCAACCAGCCGGTGATGATAAGAGAAGCCATAGGAATGAGGCTTAACTCGAACGAGGAGGGGTCCAAATCCCCCTTGTGGGGCGAATGGGATCCTTCCTTGACCCGCAGCCCAAACCCAGGCGTGTGATCTTGGAAGGAACTTCCGCTACTTTCGATCCCCGAGGTCAAGAAATATGCCTGGGTTTGCAGTTCTGTTCTGAGTTCTGTTGGTACACTTTCCTGCAGCTCAGACTCAGAGAGATCCGGGCTGGCTGCAATCACACATTTTACTTGGAAGTGAATCCTGTTGAATTCGCTTCTGTGCAATTTTCCGAGTAAACACTGACGGGAGTAAATCTCCCTAAACTCCCTTCCGAGTGATGCCTAGGAGAATGGGGCAGAAGGAGACTGGTTCAGGAAAGCTGTGTTTTTTTGTTTTTGTTTTCTGGCTGACTCTCAAGCGTGTTGTAGACAATCATAAGTGATTTCAGGAATCATCGCCGTTATTGGAATCCGCAGTCTAGTTAAGCAGCTGAACGTGCCCAGATCCAAAACGATGGAATCTCATTGTCTTCAAAGTTTAAATGCCAAGGTTTTCGACTTAACTGCTTGAGGATCGGTCCTTGCGTGGGGGGGGGGGGGGTCAGAAGTAAATGTGGGTCCTCCTGATTCAAGGCATGCATATATAGATAGGATATATCGAGTGTGGATCGTGCCAAATAAAATAATATAAGGATAGCTAAATAACTTCTGAATATATTAACTTGCGGACTGTGAATTAATGGGACTTCTGCAGCTAGTCACCTCGAAATCACAGTAAAACTTCTTAAGGCGACAGTCCTGTGCAGTAAGCCTCATCGATCGCGGTGGGGCTTACTTCCGAGTAGACACGTGTACCCATTTCCTGAGACGTTACGTGCCAATGCTGTCAGCGATAGCCATCAGAGCCAGGTAAGTGCACTCCTCGTTGGCAGCAGATTCCACTGAAATAAACGCATCTTTTGGGGGTGGAGTGTGGGGTGCATCACTAGGGTTAGGGCGAGAGGTTTCCCTGTGGTTTCTGAGCAAATTCCCTTCTAGCCATGTTCTCCAGAAATCAGTACCATTGTTTTCCAAATCCAGGCTTGTAGGATTGGAAAGTTACCGTGCAATCCTATGCACGTCGATTCAGAAGAAGTGTGCATGCACACGAAAGCTCATGCCAAGAACAAACTTAGTTGGTCACAAGGTGCTACTGGAAGGATTTTTATTTTTTATTTTTTATTTTGTTTTGACCAAGGAAGTGAGTTATTCCTTTCAAACGTTTGTGGATTCCGGAAGGGAAGGTGTAGGATTCACCCAAACAACTCCCCAGGGAATTGAGAATAACAATGTTTGCTTAAAATCGCGACACGTGGATCTGTAATCGCAAAGGGATTCAGTCATGAAGGTATGCCTTTGCATCTCTACAATTCAGGGCTCTTAAGGAAGTCCCATTGCTTTCCATGGCACGCCAGTCCCGCAGGAACCAACCGGAATTAAACTTGCTTAAGAGCCAATACTTCGGGCTTAAGTGGGCTGCAAACCGAGCTAATATGTCCAATGGGTGAAAACAGTGGGCTCGATCCAGCCAAAGTCAAACACCTTTAAGCCTTGGTTACAGGTGGGTAGCCTTGTTGGTCTGCCATAGTCAAAACAAAATCGAAAATTCTTTCTAGTAGCACCTTAGAGACCAACTGAGTTTGTTCCTGGTATGAGCTTTCGTGTGCATGCACACTTCTTCAGATACACTGAAACAGAAGTCACCAGATCCTTAAATATAGTGGGGGAGAGGGGAGGGGTATTACTCAGAAGGGTGGTGGGAATGGGTGATAGGCTGATAAGTGTGGAAAACCTGTTGACGACTCTAAACGGCTGCAATTAGTCTTGCAGGGAAAGCTTTCCCTGCAAGACTAATTGCAGCCGTTTAGAGTCGTCAACAGGTTTTCCACACTTATCAGCCTATCACCCATTCCCACCACCCTTCTGAGTAATACCCCTCCCCTCTCCCCCACTATATTTAAGGATCTGGTGACTTCTGTTTCAGTGTATCTGAAGAAGTGTGCATGCACACGAAAGCTCATACCAGGAACAAACTCAGTTGGTCTCTAAGGTGCTACTAGAAAGAATTTTCGATTTTGTTTTGACCTTTAAGCCTTGTCGAACTTTAAGGAGGCTCCTGCTGTCCCCCATTGACCTCAGTGAGACTGAAGTTGGATAGATTGTGCCTTATTTATTTATTTAACACCCGTCATCCCAAATTATGAACAGTGGAAATAAAGTTTGCTGCTTCTTTGCTCCAAATAATGATGCTTAAATGAAACCGGAGGTTGAAAATAAAGGAAAAACCGAATCTGATTCTCAACTGATGTCCTGCTCCTTCGAAATGTGGTATACTCTTAAGGCTGCGATCCTATTCACCCTTATCTAGGAATGAGCCCCGCTGAACTCCGAGGGTCTTTCTTACTTCTGAGCAGACCCGTGTAGGATCTCGCTGCAGTTCAGCTAATTTCCAAGCTGAAGAAAGTGCCCAGCCCTGGGATGGTGTTGCTCTCGTTCTCGAATTCCCTTGGGAGGGAAAACATCTTAGCTGACATCAGAAGATGGACCCGCGAAACGACAAGCCTCTGACTTGAAAGTAAGCCTCATAGAAATGAGGACTTCACAGCAAAACCCTGTTAAGGAATGAGGTGGAGAAACCTCTGTCAAATTAACAAGGCAAGCATACAAAATGTCTATAGCCTACGTACTTCTATCCTGAGTAAGCCCTTTTGATTCCAATCCGTGCTGAGTAGGGAGGAGGCAATTCACTGACAACACTGTGCACTCTAAGAGTTACCTAACTTCCTCTCCCTGTCGCTTTTAGTTCCTGCTAAGAGTGTGAAATTGACACGAATGGAACAAGTACGCGCGCACTGATATCCTTTGCTTCCTAACAAGGCTGCAAATATATATATTCCAATAAGCAAAAGCAGCGAGAGCTGTTGAGAATTTTTAGTTTCGTAAACTTTGGCCCCTTCCTTTTTCTGCCTCCCACCCTCCTTCCGCCTCGCCGTTTCCTCCTCTCCATCCTGCATTTATTTAACACAGTAGAATAGTTTTTCTACTTCTTGTATGTTCACTGATTTGCTCTTGGGAAACTATCTGTCTACATCACCCTCGGAGAAAGTGTCTGTTTCGTGCGCAAAGTTTCACCGTGCGAAGGAAACAACGTCCGAAAGGTGAAAACGCAGCAGGTTGGAGGAAGGGGTGAGTTCAGGCAGAGTTTGATTTAAAGCACAATATTTCTTTAAAAGTGTTCCCTCTTCACGTATCCAAAATCTAACACAGCTGTCCTGCCGCGCTTGTGCTCAAAAGTGAGCGCTGCTGTGCTGACAAGAGTCTGCACTGTGCCTAGATGAATTGAAGTCTAGTCATGTGTTTAACGGTGGACTTTAAGGGTATTAGACTTGGATAGGGTCGGGGCAAAAGGGTCACATTGCCTCAGTGATGTATCGGAAGACGAAGGAAGCACCAACACCCATTTCATAGCAGGGACTGTGATGTCATCTTCTGGGGTGCTTTTTGCGAATCCTCTCCACGCCAGACATCCCCCCCCCCCAGAAGGAGAGTCACTAAATAAGCTAAACAGAGGCAGAAGCAGGTTATATTACCAGGCATGACTAAGGGCTAAATTGCCACTTCTATTTTGGATGGGGGCGGGGCGGGATCTGTTTATTTGAACCAACCAAAATGTCCCAAAATAGTGAGCAAGCTTTTGAGTCCCTACAGAACTTTTCAACAGGTGGAATGATAAGCAGAGCAGGGCAAAACAGGGTGAAAAGTTATTGAAACCATAATGTCTGCCCTGCTAAACAATCCTTGTATGCTGTATAGTTTTCTAAGGGCTGTGCCTATGGAAAAAGGTTGCAATGAAAAGCATCTGCACTCCAGAATTTTTAGCTGCTTTACATCCCATAGATGAAAATATCCAATCCCTGGAGGGAGAAATAACCTGCAATTTAAACTATAATGTCAGATTAATGTAACTGTTGTAACCAACACTCAGATTAAAGTGGCACAGCACACTCATTTCAACAAATATTTATTTCAATATATCTTTATCCCACTTTTCTAGATAAGTTATTCAAAGTGGATAATGAACTCTGATCTAATATTGTAGTAGAGCATTCATTATTATTTTTAAAAATTCTTCTCACTATATTAAAATGGCATACAAAACAAATGGAAGGATCAACATAGCAACAGCAATTAAAGCATCCATAGACACCCAAAGCCTACTGAAATAATTAAGCCTTACCTGTCTTTCAGAAAGATATACAAAGGTGGAGTTGGGTAGAACTTCCCTGTGAGGGTGGTTCATAATCAAGGTGCCACTAAGGATGGATAAACTTGTTGATTTCAGTTTATCTCAGCTTTTCAATGCAGATTTCTCCTAATAAAGACATTTTGTATGTAATTTTACCTAATAAATACATTTTCCCTAATATAATGTATAGCCTTGAGAACTTGGAAGGTGGTCTAAATATATTACATTTTTTCACTAGCATATGCTTTAAGAACACTTTCCTCCACATATTTTTGTGTGCCACAAAATTTGGAGAACTGTGAATTTCAAAGGTAAGCTGTGTTTCTGGGGTGCAGTCAACTGTGTTTGATTCAGAGTAGACCCCCAATGAAATCAATATACCTTTGTTAGTCATGTCCATTAATTTTAATTGGCATTCTCAGAGGTTGAATACAACTCAGTTCACATATTATTATATAAAGTATGAATTAGGTAGGTTTTCATTAAAACCACATTTCTCCCCCATCCCTAGGAGACACTATGGACAAGGACATTTCTCAAGCAAGTTCACCCAATATCTAAAAGCAATGGAAGAATGCAGAGTAGGTCCTCTGGTGCCAATCTTAACGCTTGAGCAAACTCTGATGGGAGGAGGAGGTTCTTTATTTCTCCTGGTCCCAGATTAGCTAGGGCTTTAAGGGGCAAACCAACACTCTGAATTGAGTATAGAAACAATTTGGTAACAAGTGGTGATCACTTAGAGTTATTAGAATTATATGGTCTAATCTATGGACCCCAGTTTAAACTCTGGTATTTGCATTTTGAACCAAGTAATCCTTCTGGGCTATCTTCAAAGGCAGTTCCATATGCAACACGTTATAGTAATCTAGTCTGGCTGTAACTTGTGGGAATGTTCAGGGAGGCAGGAGAGGATATTGTTTAATTATATCCTTCCCAATTTATGTTAACAAATTCTATAATTTAGCAGAGTAACATTCCCCTTTTTAAACTTGTGCAGCGGATAACGTCTTTGCCAGGCTTGTTTAAGCCTCTTAAATAAGTTTCCTGGTAATTCCCCTTATTCCCTCTTTAAAAGATTAGACACAACACAGTCTTGTATAAAAGAGTTTACTCACACACATTCTGTTCACAGATGGATCCCAGAAGGCAGACTTAGGTTACAAAATATATACACCTGGAATCTATCCCATAAGGCTAAGAAGATGCTTCTCCTTCAAGGAATGGAGTCAGAGAGAGATGGCTGCCTCTCCTGAGGTATTTTGTTACCTGTATAGGTGAGGTCACAGCCACCTCTGGTCACATGCAGAGGAAGTCTGTCTCAGCCCAGGAGGAAACAGGAAGTTCTGACTGGCTGGTCCAGACATCCCCTTTTATGTCCACTCTAGGAATATTTTATTTGACTGCTCTGTGTTTCACATTCCACATAACTAAGGCATTAATTCCAGTTTCTCTAGAGAAGGTCATCCTGGCATATCAACCAAAGCTGGTAAAGCATACTCCTTGCCATTGCCACTATCTCTTAGTATACAGAATTACTTATGGCATCAAAGGCATTGCTGAATTGCAAACCTGATCTTTTAGGAGGACTGCAACTCCATCCAGAATATCTGCACCCAAATTTCTGGCAGCCCCATCCATCTTTATCATTATTACTACTACTACTATTAAATTTCAGCTTTTTCATCTCTACCCATTTCAGCAGTGATGCCAAACACCACCACAACTAGTGATGGGTATGATCTAGTCTTACATGGAATTTACACATGGGTGACTCTTCTGATGAAATCTGTGCAATGTGGAGTCTGATCATATCCATGACTATTCAGAAGCCAAGTCCACTCATTTCAGTGGAGCTAAGTAAGAGACAGTAGGACTGAAGTCCAATATGTGCCTAACTTTGACTGGATTGCATTATTATGATTGCCTTTATTGAGCTACTTTGAATAATTCTGTTAAGGTTTGTAGGAATGTTAAAGGAAGATAGGAGAGGATATATTGTTTTGAGATTATCCCAGTGGCGGAGGAAGCCTCTGCACCACAGCCTAGGAGCGGGGCGTCGCGATGTCATGACGTGTCGGGACGGGCTGCACATGCGTGAAAATGCTGCACATGCGCAGTCCATCCGGCCCGGCGTCGCTGCTCCTGCGGTGACCAGGCAACCCACTGAGCGGGTGGCAGGGTGTGGGGCTCCCCCGTCTGGGACAGCCCCACACCCCGCCACCTGCTCGGCAGGTCACCTGGTCGCCGCAGGAGCAGCAACGCTGACTTGGCTACACTGCACATGCCCGGAATTTCTGGGCACGCGCAGTGCATCTGGCCTGGCACTGCTGCTCCCGCTGCGACCAGGCGGGCCACCAGGCGGGCGGCGGCTTGTGGGCTGCCCCATCCATGCTGCTTTACAGATGGAGCAGCCCCACGAGCCGCTGCTCGCTCAGTGGTTTGCTCGGTCACCGCGGGAGTAGCGGTGCCGACTCAGATGCACTGTGCATGCCCGGAACATCTGGGCATGTGCAGTGCATCCCACCCAGCGCTGCTGCTCCCACAGCGACTGGGTGATCCGCCGGGTGAGCGGCAGCTCGTGGGGCTGCCCCGTCCGTCCGTGGAGAAGCACGGATGGGGTGCTGGGTGGCGGGAGGGGCTGGGGAGTGTCACCCCCCTCCCCTGGAACCCGGGGTGCAGCGCCCCCTACACCCCACCCTTCCTATGCCACTGTATTATCCATCCTCACTCACGCTAGTGAGTAAACAGCAGAGCACATTCCCTTTGCAACTTATTGGAAGCAAGTTGATGATTCATTAGAATCCTTTTATTAAGCAATCCAGTCTGGCTTGTTCCTGGTAAGTTTCCCTTTTTATTTCCCTCTTAAAATAACAACAACACAACACAACACAACACAACACAGTCTTCTTTAAAAGTAAGAATAAAGTTTTACTCATATTTAATTCACAGCAGTAATCTGAAGGCAGGCTTTATCTTGTCGTTACAGTGAGAAGAAGCCTGAGTTAATCTCAGATTTTCTGCTTGTGGGCTCCATCCTATGTGAAGGTTGAGCTGTGGGCTGCTAAGAGCCAGGGGAGCAAGTGTCCAAGAGTCCATGAGAGAGATGGTTGCATGGCCAGCCTTTTTATCTGGTCAGCTAGGGTCACACCCATCTACCCTGGTCACACACAGGGGGAGGAAGCTCCAGAGCAAGTATGGCAGGAAGTCCTCCCTGTCTGGAGCCGCATTCCCCTGTGTATCCATTCTAGGCAACAGGAAAATGTTGTACTTGACTGCTCTGGTAATAATACATCCCACAATGTTAGCAATTAATTTTAAAAAATGTGACCAATTAATAATCTAATATTTGCTTCTGGGTTGTCAAAGTGCTCGTTATAAAATAAAAGCTTGTACAAGGTTCAGGGAAGAAATCGACTGTGTGGGTGTATGAATTGCATACATATTTTGAACTTTGTCCCCTTTTTTATAGTTGCAATTAAATTACTAATAATATTGGCATGCTTTCTAATAAACCTCAGGTAGACATTTGGTTATATCCTTTTTAAAGGATTTTCAGTTATATACATTTCAATAGTTTTGCAGTCATCTTAACATTTCAAAACTGAACTTGACATTTGGTTATTTCCATCGCATCTTTCATACTCTCCCAATTGCACACATCACACAGAGTACTAAAATTGAATTATAATTATCTATTTATGGATGACACCTTTAAAAAAAAAAAAAGAATTCACCATAGCACCTGAATATATAGCAATGTATAGTTTCATGAACAATAGCTGCCTAAACCCTCTGTGTTAAAGTTCCCACCTCAGTTAATGTTATGAAATAATTCCATTTGCTGTGGTAGTTTAATGCATAGGAGTTTCTCAGTACAATACGCTTGCCTTGTTCAGAAACTGGCATGGTAAACATCTTGTTTTATCTCATATAAGAAGCAGAAACTACTGATATATTATCCCAACTGCTTGAAAAATGCACACATCTGACATAGCATGGTTCACTTTCAAGGGTGATGTTCAACCATGAAACTCATTGGATGGATTTGGGTCAGTCGCTGTAGTTCTATCCATGTGCTACATGAATGTAGAGCAATCACAGATTCAATAGGAAGCAGGGCCTCATTTCTCTGCCTGCCCTTAATATTTCATTCCCCCTTACTTTGCCACCCCAGATTTCTGGGTTTCTTTTTCTTTTTGATCTGATGCAGATATGAAGGGTTTCTGTTATTCTTCTTTCTGGACTCACCATGAGAGGTGATGTCTGATGGAAATGTAGGTTTATTCTACTGAAGTCAATGGCACAACTGCCATTGATGGGTTATAGACTGCACATTGAGTGAACATACACGAAAGCAGACACCGCTGAAATCAACAGGACAATTGCAAGCAAATGGGCATAGAAGTGGAAACTGGTTCAAATCTAGTCACTTTTGAATAACCCTGGAGCCATTTTCACAGCACAAAGCCATTTTCACAGCACAAAGGTATGGGTTTGAAATTCGGCCGGTCATTTTAAAAAAGGTCCAGTCACTTAGCTACGGAAAGAGACACAGATCATGTAAGAGTCTTTTCAATTTCTTTGCTTTTAACAAATGCTATATCTCTTTTTTCCCTTTTTTGCTGTTGAATGAATTAGGATCCCAGTAGATGTTTACTTTCACCCACAGGACACTAATGAAAACTATTTCGCTTCCCTGTGTTTGCAGTCATTCAGCTTACTTTCTTAAGGAAAAGATTTAGCAGGCTATTATGGGAGACAGGCTTTTCACATCTACCCATTCCAACAGGTATGGCAACTCTAGCTTGCAGAGATGAAGCAGGTCAGAGAAGGCTGCTTTGTAGGTCTACAGGCGCTGTGTGAACCGAAGGAGAGAGGTGCCGCCCTCTTCAAGCTATTGGGGAACTTTTTGTTTGGGTAAATGCAAAGGCTTGTGGAAGTTCATGGGAAAGGTCTTCAGTGCGAGAATCCTGTGCTTTTGGAAGGGCTGGGAAGAGTTCAGTCAAAGAATACGTTGCTCTGGTATATGGAGCCCAAGTCTGAGGTAACTGTGAGAAACTCTTGGCGAGAGACACAGTTCAGAATAGCTTTCTGGGGACTCTTCGTCTCATTCAGTGGCCATTTGGAGACTGGAGATGAACCTCAGTTAAGTGGCATTCAGTTAAGTTTTACTCCGAGACGAGCCATTGAAATTAGCAGACCTAACTCAGTCATGTTCGTTAATTTCAGTGGGTCTGCTCTGAGTAATACTTAATGGAGATCACCCTAATATTAATCTTCTCATGTTTTTATTTTATCACATGCAAAGAAACGTAGTCTATGAGCACAATTTGTCAGACAAAATATGGCCATGTCTATTACAATATGGGAGGTGTTCACTTAACAGCACTCTCCTGTGGCCCCTCACAGGGTCAGGACACTCGATGAGAGCTTGCATGGTGTAGACTAGGATGAGAAAGACGGACATTCAAATCTCCACTCTGCCATGAAGCTCACTGGGTGGTCTTGGGCTAGTCTAAATAATAATAATAATAATAATAATAATAATAATAATAATAATAATAATAATAATTGTACCCCACCAATCTGACTGGGTTGCCCCTGCCACTCTGGGTAGCTTCCAACATATATAAAAACATAATATGCCTTCCAGGGTTGTTGTGAGAATAAATGTAGACAAGGAGGGGAGCTAAGTATGCTGTAATGAGCTAGCTATCTATATCTATCTATCTATCTATCTATCTATCTATCTATCTATCTATCTATCTATCTATCATCTTTCTATCTACTGTATCTATCTATCTATCTATCTATCTATCTATCTATCTATCTATCTATCTATCTATCTATCAGCCATGTAAACTGCCCTTCATCCACAAGGTGGATGAGGGTACAACATGCAGAATACAATACACAGAATCGAATCAGAAACTAAGAATAGGGTACAAGTGAATGTACCCAAGACCTGTTTTGTGCCATCATCATTATTTTATGTCATCTATCTATTGATCTAATTTTATAAATAAAGTATGCATCATTCTAAAATGTATATTACACAAATAACATTACCTTGTTATTAAAATAAAATGCTGATATTAAATTTTATAACAATTCTATTGTTATTAGTTAGAATGATTTACAAGCGGCTTTTCACTTAGTGTGACTAAACAGTTTCCAGAATAATTTGGCAAAGTCATAAAAATAAAGGAAAACAAGCCATAACACAGAAAGCAAACAAACAATTTACACACACACGCCCCAAGTCATTGATCAGAATCCAAGCTAATGGTCAGTACTGTAAATGTTTGGTTGAACAAGGCGTAAGTATTACATTTATATCCTACCTTCAGGAGCTCAAGGCAGCATACCTGCTCTCCACTGTCCATTTTAGACTTTGCTTGGTTACCTTGGGCAGTCGATCTTCATAGCCGAGCAAGTGTTATGAATCTGGATTTAGGATCACACTTGGACCAGAATATACACTGAAACTAATTCATGAGAATTCCTGTGTTAAGATTTATCAAACAGCCTGAAAGACTGAGTGAGTTACTCGGCTTTAGTTCAGCTGAAACTTTCTAATGGATGGTTTTTATTCTTGGGCTTCATAAAAAAATATGAAAAATCTGTAAATAATGTGCTTTTGGACTTGGAAAGCACTAGGCTGCATAAATGGCAGGGTTTTTTTTTTGTAAAAAGCTTTCCATCTCCCTTTGGTAGACAAGTTATACAGATGGAACGCTAGCAGAGTGGTAAAAGCACTGCTAGGAAAGTGCACTAAATATAACCTGGTTACTTAATGCTACCTTCTCCCTTGGCTATGCTGATGAATACTGTTCCTACAGACACAAGGGCTTCTTTGCATGCCTACAAGTTTCTGTGTACAAGCATATAAGGGAAACTTTTCAGCACCTTGCCCTGTCAGTGAAGGCCACACTTCCCAAGGCAAGGAGAATGAGTTTGGTCACCACATTTTGTCACAGGTATTAGACCCAGGCTCATATCGTATCTGGGCAACATTTCTGCCATATCCCTGTTGCTGCTGTAGTAACATTTGAAATGAGGAAACCGTGTGGGAAGAAGGGCAAAACTTGCAAACTGTTTTGGTGCAACTGTTGTGGTGTGTTCAGTTCTGGTTGCCTCAGCTCAAAAAGGACATTGTAGCTTCAGAAAAGGGCAAGCCAAGTGTTTGAGGGGATGGAGCAAGATTCCCTATGAGGAAAGATTGCAGCATTTGGGACTTTTGAGCTTAGAGAAAAGGCAGGTAGAAGCAACACAGGAGACGTTTATAAAATAAGGCATGGCATGCAAAAAGTGGATAGAGGGGGAGTATTTAAGCTGGGCATCTATCTATACACAGCCTCTATAGTAGTAACGAAATGCAAAAACTGGAAAGTACCCATAAGCCTCCAATGATCTCCTCTCAAAGTCAACCAAACCTAAGTAAGTGCTACACCCTTTGAAGATCTCAGTGCTTAGAGAAGCAGGGTGAATGAAACAGTATGTTACTTGAGCAAAGTGAGATGCACACAACTTGGGTTTTAGACCATAGTGAGAACAAGAACCCAGGATGTCAACATGATAGATGTCGCATTTAGCTATTCATCAACCCTTACCTTTTGCTTAAATTCTGTTTTTCTTGGAGGGGTGATGGAGGATAGCAGACAACTCTCCTTTGCATTTTTTAAAAAGCATTCCTATTATATACTGTATAAATTAACGTGGAGAAAATTGGATATGTGAAGCTAGCAATAAATATTGATTGGCTGATAGATATTCAGCCATGCTGCTCACAGTGCCATCCAGGCAATTTGTTTATCTTGTTGGACAAAAGAGCTTGCAGGGTAAGAAGAGGAGCAGAGGAACCAGTGTGTCTTAACCACTGATAGGGCAGACTTTGACACGAAATGCAAATTAGAACATGGAAGGTTGTTGTTTTTAATGCCCTTAACCATGTGCACTAGAAGCCTGAACTGATATCATGCAGATGGTTGGGAGAACAAGTAGTAGAGAGAACAATGAAGAGAAATGCATAAACGTTAGAACACTTTAATCACAATGTGTTAATATTCTGGGAGAGGGTAGCCGACTACAGAAAGTAATTGTCCCTTCTTAAGTGCTCCTATTATTCCTCATGCTTTGCCAATTCATCACCAGTTGGGAGCAGCGCCCCTGAGAATTGGCTTCCATGCCCTGAGGTGTGAATGGAGACTGGAGATTTGGGAGGATGCCAGTGTAACTGGGTGTGAGGTGACAGGAAAAGAGTGTCTTGAGCAAGGTTTGCTGGGAAGAAGATGGAAGAAGAAAGAGAGAGGTCCATCTTAGGCAGGCTGGCTGGAGGCAGGCTGGGAGAGTTGCCTTGGACTCCATGGCTGCACTGCTGTAGGGAACAAGCCCTTTTTGAGATGACCATGGCGTAAGATATGGACTCCCTCCATGCAGACTGAAGGTATAAATATGTGAATAAATCATATTTCTTAAAACTACGGCAGTGTCTGCCACATCTTGATTCTCAAAGGAACACAGATCCTGGGAGAGTGCTTGGAGCCCCCTGGAACCTCAGCAGTGCATGGGAGTGGTGCCCAACTTTTGTAGCAATGCTTTTACTTTCTAACTCCTTGGTTCCTTTGCCAAGAACCACTTGGAGTGTGGAAGCTTAGGTTTGGAGAAACAGAACTTTTCAAACATTATTCAACAGAACTTCCAAGCACTTCCCTTGCCATTGTCCAGCAAACACCTTCCATGCCTTGAACTGGAAGGTGTTTGCTGGAAAGCAGAGCTGGCCTGCTTATGAGGCTGGGTATTGCAGCCACCTCAGGCAGCACCTCCCCAAGGAGTGCCAGCCCCATTTCACCACCCAGCTTTGCAGCTGGTCTCGCTGGGCTCTAGGGGCAGAGGGGGACTGGTGGCAAAGCTTTGCCAAGGGGAGGAGTTCTCTCTCCCATCCGGCAGTGTGACAGGGATTTGCACTGGCTTCTCCTGAAGGAAGGAGCCAATGCTCAGCCCCACTGTAGGGAGTCTCCTTATGGAGTTTGCACCACCATTGTGGGCCATTTTGCCTCTGGTGCAGGAACGCCTCTGGCTCCTCCTCCTTAGAAGATGTAAAAACAATGCTTGTGTTTATCAAGGAAAGTTATGTTGTTGAAAAATTAGGAGGTGAGCTATGTGCTAAATTAAGGTGCAGTGTGGGTTGGGGTTTTTTTTAATAATAATTACTTGGCATTTGAGTGATGGAAAGAGAAGACCACATTTTCTAAAGAGCACAGAAAATAGGCAGTCTCTTTACACTTGCAAAGATCTTGAATACAAGATGAGGTGGCAAGTGTTATTATATGCTTGCTGTACAGAAGGCTGCAAAGACAAAGACTGATAACTGGAGAAAAACACATACATTCAAATGTCCCCGTTTACTTTAAAAGCATAAGCTGTGTCAGTAGTCATCTCCAAAAAATCTCTTTGGAAAGATTTAAAGTAAAAGCAATGCACTTTGAATTCAAAATTTCAAAATCTCTTCCTCCTACATAGCAAATGACCAAGTATCTCTGTCTTCCTTAAAACTGCAGCAATTTTCAACGTTCAGATCCAAAAAGCTTTAAAATGTGGCCCATTCAACAAGCACAAAAGATTAGTTTGTATAATGGCAACCAGCAAACATAACTAGTGGATAGTGAGATCAGCCTGGTGGAGGATATGCCCTGCAAACCTCTGGTCATGAGATCCAAAGTCAGCCTATAGCTCTGTAATGGCTAACCTTTTTGGTTGCATTTGCCAATTCTCCAGCAGCTGCATGCCAGGGAGTGTGAGGCCAAAAGAACGCTGGTTCTTGCATGCACTCACTAGGAGACACACACACACAGAGGCACTCAACCACCAGCAGCCAGTTGATTTGTGCAGATCAGCCATGGAAGGGGTACAGTTATCACCCCATGCCAAATTATTCATCTGAAGACTGGGGAGGGGTGATTTGCTTCCCTATTGAGGTGCTGGGATGGGGAAAGAGACTTAAACCTCTCTGCCTACTCCAGCACTGTGTCTACATTCAAAACGATATTTCTGCCACCCCCACCAAATTGGTGGGTTTGTGGGGAGAGTGTGGGATGTAACATAAGCAGTCAAGTACAACACTTCCTGTTTGCCTAGAGTGGACACAGGCAGGGGGACGTTGATCCAGCTAGTTCAACTTCCTGTTACACCTGGTCTGGAGCACCCTCCCCCTGCATGTGACCAGGTAGGTGGGCGGACCCCACAAAAAGTCCAGTCACACAGCCACCTTCCTCTTTTGATTCCATTTACTTTTCTTGGACTGCACTGATGGCTCTCAGCCAGCAGCATGTGGGATGAGTTCCCATATGGGATGAACTCAAACTCTTTTCTGTATCTCTAAGCTAAAGCCTGCCTTCAGGGATCATACTGTGAACTGAATGTGAGTAAACTTCTTATTACTTGTAAGGAAGACTCTTGTGTCTTTATTCTTTTAGGAGGGAAACAAAGGGATCTTACCAGGAATATACTCCAATCTGGACAAAGCCAGATTGGATTGTTTAAGTAAATAGATTCAAACAAATCTACCAACTAGCTTCCTGCTATATATTGGGGAACGCACTCTGCCGTATGACTCACTAGCATGAGTTAGGACGGATACTATTAAATCAATATATCCTCTCCTAGTATTTACAACATTCCTACAGAGAGGACAGAAAAAGTTACCTGGGGGCCTGGATGAGGCCCCCAGGCAAAAGGTTAACTATGCTGTAGCTATGCTATTAACAGTGCTATTTTTCTAGAAAAGGAGGCGCCGGAACTCATCATGAACCCTTGTTCTCTTATGGTGCCCACTTGAGAAGTTCTGGAACTGAGTTCCTGCTGAAGAAAAGCCCTGGCTATTAAGATGGAAGTATTGGGTTCAGATTCAAAAGCCCTGCTCAGCACTGGCTCACGGGGTTATCTGTGATGATGATTATTTTTATTAAATGTGTTAGCCACTTTATATTGTCCAAGGCAACCCAAAGCGACTTAACCTATCTCAGTGTTTTTCAACCACTGTTCCGTGGCACACTAGTGTGCCGCGAGATGTTGCCTGGTGTGCCGTGGGAAAAATTGTGTTTATTTGATTCCTATTCAAGAGAATTACTTTATATATAGTCAATATAGGCACAGAGTTAAATTTTTTAACATTTTCTAATGGTGGTGTGCCTCGTGATTTTTTTCATAAAACAAGTGTGCCCTTGCCCAAAAAAGGTTGAAAAACACTGACCTATCTCACAGAATTGTTCTAAGTCAGGGATGGAAGATCTGTGGCCCCTCAGCTGTTGTTGGACTCCAACTCGTATCAGCTCCAGGTAGCACAGCCAATGGTCAGGAATGATGGGAGCAGCATCTGAAAGGCCACATGTCCTGCTCTAAAACTAACTTCTAAGCTTCATGAAAACCAACTCATTTTGGTTAGAATAGAGCTCATGCAGACCTGTTAACAAAGGTTCCCTCCCCTGTTTATTACAGGCTTTTAAATTACAGCCGTACCTTGGTTTTCAAACAGAATGCATTCTGGGAGTCCCTTCGACTCCCAGAACCATTTGAAAACCAAAGTGCAGCTTCTGATTGGCTGCAGGAGCTTCCTGCAGCCAATCAGAAGCCACGGAAGCCGCACTGGACGCTCGGCTTCCGAAAATTGTTCAAAAACCGGAACACTCACTTCTGGGTTTCGATCGTTCGGGAGTCAAGGCATTCGGCTTCCAAGGTACGACTCTAAAGATCCCCCTCATATTTTATTCTACCCCTTAGGAACAGCACCAACTGAAAATGCATATGGCACCTAGTTCCAGTGCCAAGGGCCTTCTGGCGGTTCCCTCACTGCGAGAAGCCAAGTTACAGGGAACCAGGCAGCGGGCCTTCTCGGTAGTGGCACCCGCCCTGTGGAACGCCCTCCCACCAGATGTCAAAGAAAAAAACAACTACCAGACTTTTAGAAGACATCTGAAGGCAGCCCTGTTTAGGGAAGCTTTTAATGTTTAATAGACTATTGTATTTTAATATTCTGTTGCAAGAGTGGCTGGGGAAACCCAGCCAGATGGGCGGGGTATGTATGTATGTATGTATGTATGTATGTATGTATAAATAAATACTACTACTACTACTACTACAATAGCTAGTATGTCATTATTTCCTCATCTGACAGCGCAACTCTTATTGGCACAAACCCTGTGGGAGGTGTCATGGAGATGGTCAAATCTTGAGGAGGAACAGGAGGAGATCAGAGACTTGGATCTGGTTGATTCTGGGGAAGCTTCTAGCAGGAGAGGGGAGAGCACATCAGGACCCCCAAGAAGTGTCTGAGCCTAGGGAAGAATCTAGCAGCCTGGGGAATAGAGGGCTGAATCCAATGGAGGGACCAAGTGGCTTGGTGACATCAGAAACCCCTAGTCAGGTTTCTCCTGCTGTGGAGATGCACCCAGTGACTCCTTCTGCCAGTGAGGAGCCTCCTTCTTCAAGGGTAGCAACTGAGAGTAAATCTGATGCTGCACTGGCACCAACACTACGTCTATCTCCATGGACACACATATGCCAGCGTGAACAAACCTTGCAAATCCAACACACTTGAAGGAGTGCCTGTCCCAGGACACTGTTTGCTTGCTGTGCTAAGAGCTGTGCCTGCTCTGCTCTTCAAAAGCAAGGTGCAGGGGGCATGTCACTTGATGGATCAACAGCTTAGCTTTGCTCAGCCATGTATCTACTGTACATACCTGTTGTGTCCCTACTACACCTTGAAACCTGTACCTTGCCTATGCACCCATCTGATTCATGCATTAAAGCTTTTGGCAGAAACTTGAGCTGGTACTTGGAGTTCTTCATCTGGCAGTGATTTTTTCTGTGCACACAACAGCCAGTTCACTGGTTTCCGTGCTACCCGAGTCAGCAGCAAAATGAAGCACATTGTAAAATGTGTAGTTCTTCAACAATTTCAAAGCACTCTAAAGTGTGCCGTGCTCCAAGCCAGTGTCTTTCCATACCACCACCAATGTATATAAAAAAGCACAGCATCAAAATGACAGTAATCAGCTTCCTCCATTTCAGGAACGAAATTGTTCTGTATTGCCTCAGGCGCACACATGTACACCTTGTTGTTCTTGTTCACCGAGCACACACAAAAATGGCCAATATAAGGTAGTTGTGCATGTGCATCCCACACACCATCTCCATGTTTATATCGTGAAGTCATCAGAATGCATCAAGTTTTCAAGAGATAATGGCTTGGATTCCAACTTGGTGCCTGCAAATGGAAAGCCTCCCACCATTCACAGATAGCATCAAGATCTAGCAAGGGATCATACCAGCAGATTGGGGTGGGGGAGCAGAAGCCAATGCCGATATGTCCCTGAATGCCAGTTGCTGTGAATCACCAATAGAGAGAACTCTGTTGCCCTTAGCAATTGCTTTTGGGCTTTCCCACAGCCTCTGAATTCTTGACTTGAAGAGCCATTGGCCTGGTTCTGCAGGGAGGGTTCTTCTTATGCTTTCCTCTCATCCTCCCAAGTCACCTCTCATGCAGCTCAGGTCCCACAACACCCCCCCCCCCAGAGCAGAGTTTCAAAGAGTGCAAGGGGTAGGAAAGGGAAAGGAGAGTTGCTGAGTCCCCTCTCCCCTGTACCATCACTATCATTCCAGTGGTGGGAGCATCCCATGAGTGGAGTAGTGCTTGGGATGCTCCTGCCAGCAGAAGCCTGGTTAGGACCCAAGCTCTTGAACACCAAATTTCTTGTCCTTATTTTCTGTGACCGGCTAAGGGATTGTAAGCATCCATCCAAAAGGCAAAATACTATATGATGTTTAAGTCAGGTCCATGAGGCATTTTCATGGGCCTATTACAATGCAACACACTATGACACAATATGGAAGGTGGTATCTTAACAAATTTCTGTAATACCAGGGGGCATAGCTCAGTGGCAGAACATCTCTTTCACATGCAAAATGTCCCAAGTTCAATATCCAGCATCTCTAGGTATGGGTGGGACAGACTCCCTGTCTGAAACCTGTTGCCACTCAGTGTAGACAACACTGGGCTTGATGGACCAGTGGATCTGACTCAGTATAAAGCAGCTTCTCATGTTCCTAACTTCTCCTGAATGTGAAGTCATAGATGCTGTTCAAGGTTATGTGGTTATAGCTGACATCTACCCCCAGGTCATGCTCACATCTAGGACTGGGCAATATCTGGTTTTTCAACATCATGCTATATCGCCAGCTAAATTCACAAATTTACAAATACACCACGATGCCTGAAATAAGGATGGACCTATGCAGAGGCATTGATGGGTTTTCCGGCATTGTGATTTTTCTCAGTGCCAGCTCTTGTGATTCACTGCTCCTTGTGTGAGGCAGGGGAGAGCTGAGCCAGCAGAGTTAAGAGGGGCTACAGGAATCAAGAAGCATTGGCTTGCTTCACACTTTTCCCCACATTCTGATTTTTGCACAGCACACACACACACACACACACACACACCATGATTCACAATATATTGTCAGGTCAAAAATATCACTATATGGACATCAAACTGGTTTTGGACATTATATTGATATATCGCCTAGCCCTATTCACAACCACCACCACCACCCCTTCTTCTGCTTCTTTAGTTCAGCAGTGTGCAGAAATAATGCACAATACTGTCTTACAGCCCAATACCAAGTTGTACAGCCTGCAGTAATACCAGAATCTCCCAACATGCTATGCAAGCAGCCAAGTAGAAGCTGCATGTCATACTATTTGTATGTTGTGCATGAGTCCCTCATGTCTGCTTATATTCAAAACCCATCTCATCTGTTGAAGGGTTTTAAGAGAGCCTCTTTCATTCAACTTATGCAAAATGTGTAAACAGGACAGACTTTCCTTCTCTGTGTTGGAAAACTCAGCACAGTTCACCACACAGATCAGCTTCTGTCCCAAAGATGGTCCATCATAATACCGAGGAAACTGCTGAGCTGGAGGCCAGAGCGGTCCTAGGGACAAGGTCTCCCTCCTCCCACAATGCTCTCTGCCATAGCCAATGCTAGTAATCAGATAAACTAGGTCAGCACAAACCAACAAGGTGAGGCAGCTGCAAAGGCAGCAACGATAGCTCGGAGGGCATATGCACAAGAGTTCAAATCTCTGGAGAACAGCTTTGTGCAGCACTAATCAATTTTTAAATGTGCTTACTTCCTCTCCCATCCCATTTTTTTTTTGTAACCGAGTTGAGACGAAGTATTTCGCACTAATTTTGTAACCGTTTTTAGCATCAAAAGGCACGCTCAACCTGTCAGTTGAATTGCAAGCACTTCAATTAAAATTTCCCTTTCCTGATTATTAAAGCTAATTTTAAAAAATCCTCCCTTCCTCCCTCACCTTCCCCCCACCCACCCACCCAAATAGTTCCACCTTGGAACCCAAGCTTGCATTGTGCTTGCCAGTTTAAGGAAGCCTGTGGGGATCCCATGGGCTTGTCAGGAAAGGAAATCCTTCATAGCTGAATAGCTGGCATAAAATATACAGAAGGTTCGTTGCTGAATTGCAGAGGCAGCCCTAGGCATCAGTGGAAGATGCAATAAGCTCAGCAGTGCTTTCTGGGTGGCCCTTAACAGTTCGAGGGCAGAGAAGGATTATGTAGGAAGATCATCTCTCTCACCCCCCACTGCTACCGTGGCCCACATTCCCAGCCTGCCTGCTAGGGTGAGTCAAACTTCACAGTGGGTGAGAAAAGTGCCTCCACAGCCTGCTGTGAGGTGGGTGGTGAGCGGAGAGAGGGGCCTTCTCAGTGGTGGTGCCCCATTTTTGGAGAGCTCTTGTCAGAGAGGCCCACCTGACAACTATATTGCTTTCTGGCCAATATCTTTTTTATTTTCCCAGGCTTTTAGCCTGGGACAGAAATAGTTTTTAATGATTGCTTTTCTTCTGCTTAACTTACAGGTGTTGTTGTTGTTTATTCTTTACCCTCTGGAGGGTAGGACTCGAACCAGTGGCTTCAAGTTACAAGAAAGGAAATTCCAACTAAACATCAGGAAAGACTTTTCTGACAGTAAGAGCTGTTTGACAGTGGAATGGTTTCCCTTGGGAGGTTGTGGACTCTTCTTCCTTGGAGGTTTTAAAGCTGAGGTTGGATGGCCATCTGTCATGGATGCTATAGCTGAGACTGCATCATTGTTAATTTCAGCTGCTCAATAGATGCTCGTGGGGAGTTGTCACTTATGGGGCAGGCACTCAACTATTTCCCTGGCTTTCCTGCCCCGAAACTGGGCTCTGGAGATAATTATAGTACAGTGGTACCTTGGTACCCAAACAAATCAGCTCCTGAATGCCGCAAACCCAGAAGAGTGTGTTCCGATTTGTGAATGTTTTTCAGAAGCCGAATGTCCGATGTGGCTTCTAATTGAGTGCAGGAAGCTCCTGCAGCCAATCAGAAGCCATGCCTTGGTTTTTGAACGGTTTCGGGACTCGAATGGACTCGTGGAATGGATTAAGTTTGAGAACCAAGGTACCACTGTACTAGAGTGATTGGGCTGGATAAAAGAGTGTGTGGTACCCCCCCCCCAAAAAAATTACCTCAGGCAGTTGGATCTTCTCAGTTCTCACACCTGCTAGCCCTGTGGCACAGTAAGGTGTGGGTTTCTCTCATAAGGACAATAAAAGGTAAAGGTAAAGGTACCCCTGACTGTTAGGTCCAGTCGCGGACGACTCTGGGGTTGTGGTGCTCATCTCGCTCTATAGGCCAAGGGAGTTGGCGTTTATCCGCAGACAGCTTCCGGGTCATGTGGCCAGCATGACTAAGCTGCTTCTGGCGAACCAGAGCAGCACACGGAAACACCATTTACCTTCCCGCCAGAGCGGTACCTATTTATCTACTTGCACTTGATGTGCTTTTGAACTGCTAGGTGTGCAGGAGCAGGGACCAAACAACGGGAGCTCACCCCATCACGGAGATTTGAACTGCCGACCTTCCGATCAGCAAGCCCTAGGCTCTGTGGTTTAGACCACAGCGCCACCCGCATCCCTCATAAGCACAATATTGGAGAACAAAAGTGGTTGGATGAACCGCAGTTTCTCTACTTCAAAATAAATTTCAGCTGAGGTAGAGCAGAGTATACAGATTCTTTGATGAGGGGGATGTGCAGTTATGGAGGCTGTGACTCTGGGTTGAGTGCTTCAGTGATCAGCACCTCATAAAACTCATGCATTTGCCCAGCTGTAACATTTATAGAACTTATATTTTCCAACCTGTAACTTAAATTTGATTTTTATATTTGGCTTTTATATTTTTACATTAGATTACATATATACACACACCTCGTGCATGCCCCCCCCCCCCCCGCGTCCATAAAAATGGCAAAGCTACTCTCACACACTGGAATAGCTTGATACTGTCTTAAAAAAAAAAAAAACTGAATATCTCAAAGGTACCGTCATACTTCGGGTTATGGCCATTTCAGGTTGCGTTTTTCTCAGGTTAAGAACGTGGCAAACACGCACGCACGCGCAGAAGCATTCACGCATGCGCAGAAACACTCTGTGTGCTTTGCACATGCACAAAAGTGCCGCTCTGGTTGCGGACTTTTCGGGGTGCGAATGGCACTCCGGAATGGATCATGTTCGCAACCAGAGGTACCACTGTATAGGCAGACTACTTTACCAACAACATACACACACCCAACCCTCAAAGGATTGCGGTTGCTTTCAAATTCCACAAAGTGTAGTACCATGAAGTTGGAAAAATAAGGAAGTGGGAAAAGCATAGGAACATACTGATAGCACACAACTCCCAACAAGGTTTCCCATACCTCCTCTGTGGGCTTGAGTTGCACTTTTGAGTCCTTTGACTATTTTCCCAACTCCCTCTTTAAGCACTATTTTGCTAGTCTCCAAAGAAATAAAAAGCACAACGGGATGCCAAGCACATGATTACCGGTATGTTGAGAAAACTTCTGCAAAACAGCAATGCCTTTAGTTAAGGATTTGGTCTGTAAATATTCACTGTGCATATAATATATTTAGAAGGGCTTTGAAACAGGACAAATCAAATAGTGGTACTATCTTAGAGACCAAGCAGGTGTATCCATTCTACATGTACAAAAGAAGTCACCACCACATCATATTTATTGATCTTTGGTTTGAATAAATTGCCTTTTTCTGATCTGGGCAATTTAATAAGAACAGATACAGTAACAGTCTACATGTATGGTATGAACAAACGAACAGGTTAAATGGTCAAGTTACAGTGAACATTAACATTACAGTACTAAGAACATTCTATTGCCTAGTAAATTCAGCGTAATTGATATTGCTTCCCACAAGCTGAAGTGATAGTTTGCAGAGGCAAACGTATTGATGCAATTACTGCTACCCACAGCAGGCATTAACATTCATATAAATCTAGCATGGCTGGTGCTTAACCAGCAACCCATTTCAGTGAAGACTGTAGAATCCGGCTCCTCCTAGAATATTTTGATGAATTATACAAAAAGCAAATCTTGAGTCACAGTGTTTACTATATTGGTATCAAAACACACTGAATGGGATATAATTTCTATAGCACTTGCAGAGCACAGAGCAGTTTACAAGCCTTATTACAACTACCTCTTATCCTTTCCCACCATTATTAGTAAAGTGCTTCCTGACATGCAAAAATATAAAGCAGATTAATATATTGCTTTTATTTGCAGGCATAAAATATAGCAATAAGCAATACGATTTCTTTACACATGGTGTAAAAATTTGTAGGTTAGAAAAGGGGTCTCCTGGCCACCACCTTTTGCATATACCTTCTTACTTGCTACTGGTTTTGAAGTATAGCCTACCCTATGGACACTGTAATATTACACAAACTGCATTGGGCAATGAACTGAGAGACGGACAAAGTATAGAAGAGACTTTTTTTTCCGGGGGGGGGGGCATCATTCAGTACAATCTTAATTTTATGGAGTTCCAGTTACAAGCACTGCACTTTGATTTGTAAAATAATTCACCAAAAAGGTTATATATATATATATATATATATATATATATATATATATATATATATATATATATAACCTTTTTAGTGATTTTTTTATATATATAACCTTTTTAGTGAATTATTTTAGTGAATTATATATATATGAATGAATAGGGAGGCTCGTTCCTCATCTGAATTCTCTAGCTGTGTGGGTTTTGAGAAAGCAACAGTTAGCCAAGAAGATAGAGATGTCGGTTATAAGAAGCTGAAGATGTAAACACGATTACTTTCAAGTAACACTGAGAGACTTTCTTCCAGTTACTGTATTTAGGACTTAAAGCTGCACTTAAAATTAGTGACTTTCCAGTCTATTGGTTTATGTGTTTAACTTGCTTTCTCTTACCTGTGAACAAAAAGTTAATTCTCATGTTACTTTTTGAGATGAGATTATACTAATGGCATGATCACCACATAGATTTAGTAGCATTGCTGATAAATGTGCCAAGAACAGTATACCAGACTATGGATAGCTTGTTACATTTATATCACACATTTCCATTTAAAACGCTCAAGGTGACTAACAAACAGCATACACACACACACACACACACACACGGCAATTTCTCAATATGGAGTCTATTTTCCCTTGTCCAATTTAAATTTTAAAAACCAGCCATTTTGTCATTTTGTATCCAAATTGTCTAGAGGCTAATTCACATGATGTTTCCATGTAGGTTGACATCAGTTTGCACCATGCCACAGCACACTGCCAAGGGCATTTGTTGTATATGGGTTTGATTTGAAAGTGGGCAGCAAGACATTTTATAATATACACCCTAAGTGGGACAAAGACTATAGCAGAGCAAGCAAAAATAAAAATTGAACTGATCCAAGAAGAATAATCAAAAGTTCTGCTGACATCACTCTAAACAAATGCACATTTTCATAACAATTGTAAAGGACCCCTGACACTTAAGTCTAGTCGTGAACGACTCTGGGGTTGCGGCGCTCATCTCACTTTACTGGCCGAGGGAGCCAACGTTTGTCCTCAGTTTTTCCGGGTCATGTGGCCACTGGCCAGCATGACTAGCCGCTTCTGATGAAACCAACTGCATGGAAAGGGTTATTTATATAGTGTGTCACATCAGATTCAAGCAAATGCAAGATCTATACCTTTAAACATGGATTATTTTTGAACTTGCATTTTTTATAAAAAAACAAACAAACCAATTTTTATGTATTTTTATCAAGACAGACCTGGGTTTCAGCCACTGTTGATAACCCCAATTCTTACAATGCTTTTCCTCCATACTGTTTCCTTCCTTCACAATCTTCTTTCCATGCTTCATGTTCTCCAGCTCACATATACGTATCAGATGTGCAATAGCACAAACGGGCACAAGATCTCTCAGTATGCTCCAATCAGCATGTGGAAATCCTATGCAAGCAAGTTGTCCCATTCACTTTGATCGAGGCACTGGTGCACATTCCTTCACATACACAGAGCTACCCTCCTCTATGAAACTTGAGTACGAAAGCTCTGATATGCAGGCAAGTTGCATGGTGAAATCACTTGACGATTTATGTGCAGAAAAACAACATTCTCTGGGTGAATCATATCAGCACCACTGTAACCTAGATATTTTATTTATTTAGTCATGGCTGTCTTTCAGAAGGATGGTCAATGCTGTAGAAGCCATCACAGGACACCAATATTTTTCAGGCCAAGTATGATATAATGATTTGGATCCCAAAGTGCAGCTGTGCAAGCCAAAGTGACATCCCCCCCATTTCTACAGTCTCCTGTACCATGATATTTGAGGATCTTGGACCTCAAAAGTGGCTTTTCAGGCACAAGTGGTTGCAGTGGAGGGGAGAGATAAGAAAGCTCCATTGTGCAACTGTAGATTTCCACTTGCTTGTGTTAGGATCCAAGCCATTATTTTAAAAAAATGCTTCCTTCAGAATTCCATAAAGCCCTGCTACATTTAAACTAACTAAACTGGGTTAATTCTTTTTGTTTTAAGCCCTCAGGCTGGAAACCACACTTTAGAACAACTGTTTGGATTCTGATTTTTTTCTTCTCCTTAAACAAATGAATGCCGTTTGTACATCACCAGCCTTTGCAATGTTCAGATGTGAGTTGTGCAAAGCTGACAAATAGCTTAAGTACACATGCACTTTTCATACAAAGAGTCAAAGTGAAGTATCCTAGTAACATGGTATTCTAGTAACACAGAGTCTACACAGCATCACTGACAAAGTGTTAGCCTGCCAGGGCACTTCCTAAAAAGGTTTCAAGTCTTAGTGAGAACAAGCAAATGTGTGGGATCCTGGAGAGAAGGATGCTCCCATTTTGCTCCTCTTCCAGTCCTGCAGCTGTGAGCTAAGTCATAGTTAGGGCTTAGCATTACATATGAACCTGGGCTAGTTTGTCCTCCAGACAAATCATGAATGGTATGCCACAGAATAAAACTTGGCTACATCTTGTGTTAAGCCACAAGCCTGGATTTGGATTCTGGCGTATAAGACTACTTTTTAATCCAGGAAAATATTCTCAAAAGTTGGGGGTCGTCTTATACGCCGGGTGGAGAATCTGCGGTCAAGTATATCTCAAACTCTATATTTTAACTGGAAAAGTTGGGGGTTGTCTTATACGCCCAGTCGTCTTATACGCCGGAAAATATGGTATGTTTTAGTTCACAGCAAAATGGAAGCACCAGGACTGGAGGAGAAAAGCAGTAAGAATCTTGTCTCCAGGAACCCACACATTTCCACTAAGTCATTGTTTGTCAAAGCATTACATGCAAGCCAGGTCTATGAATGAAACACTTCGAGTACTTTACACGAAAACCTTACCTACCTATAAAAAGCTGGTCAGGTTTATAATTACTAGCACAATGAGATGTACAAAAGATGTTTAAATCAGTTTTACTACCATTCAACGTTTTCCTGTACAGTTCCTTCTGTGGTTCTTAATCACAATGCTTTGGTGTTTTCAGACCTGCAGTCCTTTAAATGCACCCTGCTAATGGGACTGAATTCCAATTTTTGATGGTAGACATTCATCTTTCTCTTCTCTTTCTCTCTCTCACTCTTTTTAAGTACAAGTAGTGACACTACTGGTCAGGGTCAGGGTGTGACTGTTATGTCAATGAGTCACCAGTTGGACTCATTCTTTTAACTACTCTACACTAGCATAATCACCTTTGAGATACAGTATTTATAATCCTAACAGCAATCACTGTCTGAAAAAAGTACACGAACACCAGCAGTGAAGGTGACAATGTACCGTTTTAGGCCTTAACTAAGTACTCTTCTCAAATGGTGTAATGTTACAAGTCCTTGACCATTCCAAGTTACAACAGGCTAGAGCTGAAGTAGAAAAGCAAAAGTGTGTAAAAGCTAAGATAGAGAAATGAAACCTCCATATTATGTGATCAACCAACAAGGGACAGGTGTCTCCATCATGCCTTAATTGTGAACCTCCTGGGGGCATGTGGATGACAAGTTTGATGCCACAAGGCAATTCTCATGTTTCTATGTGCTATGTCTATGTGAGCGCACACAAAGAGAACCAAGGCTAGTATAATGAATTAAGTTTAAGGTCCAACAAAGGCAGTACAATGAAGAGACAGCCAGTTTAGAAGGTGAGCTTGGCATTTGGGGAATATTGCCTTTTTGGTTAGGCAGAAGTATCTAAGGCAAATTGTCCAGAAGTTCCCGTTTTCAAGTTTACACTACTAGAGGGAACTGTTAAGATTATTGTGAATTGCTGTTTCTCATGCTACAGTAAGAAATCCTTCCACCTTATCTATATGAATGCCCAGTTTAGTTCCTGAAACAAAAATAAGCAAAATGCTAGAAAAGTCAGTTTTACAAATAACCGCTGTTTCTGTCTTTCCAATTGAACATTGTCAACCGACATAGAATATACAGACAAGTAAATGAAAAGCTTTAGCTGGAGTTTCTTCACCTGGGTTAGCAAAGTTTCTTAACATACTCCCAACAGCTACTGTGACAGCTGAACACTTACCCTGTTTCTCCTAAAATAAGACATAGCCATAAAATAAGCCATAGCAGGATTTCTATGCATTTGTGAAATATAAGCTGTTCCCCAAAAATAAGCCATACCCCGAAAATAAGCCATAGTGACGTGATACCTCCCATTAAAACAACCTGGAGAGGCGTGGCTATGCAGTGTACCGATGCGACACGGTTAAAATAAGACATCCCCTGAAAATAAGCCATACTGTGTTTTGTTGAGCGAAAAAATATATAAGACAGTGTCTTATTTTAGGAGAAACACGGTAGAACGGGGCATAGCAATTACTGCACAAGTGTGATACAGTGATCCATGTTGCTGTCATGAGCCAACTCTGCATATTGCACTTATACCATATTCTAGGGCGGTAATAGTCTGGTGACGGCAGCTACTGCTATACGCTATGTGCCATAGCAAAAAGGTGGCCACAACAGAGCAATGTACGCTGGCATCATCTAGAATCTGTATCCATTATAACAAGATTGTAACAGCCAGGCAAGGCAGGTGGCTCACTGAAAATTACAAAACCTGCTACAGTTCTAGAGCAGAGGGTAACCAACTCGGTATCCTCAATATGCTGTTGGACTCCTAACTCCCATCGTCCCTGATCACTGGCCATGCTGCTAGGGCTGACGGGAGATGGGAGTCTAATAATATCTGGAGAGCATCTCACTGGCTACAGTGCTTTCATTGACATTGCAGCTATGATTACTTATAATTAAAGGCATTGATGAATCTTTTCACAGCATAACCCTTATTAATTCTCCCTAGCTTGTCTGTCCTGCAGTACACATTCATAGGAAAATTTCAATATTTTCACCTATTGTGATCTATTAACTATACACACATAGTAAAATAAGTTTAGGAGACTTTGATTAGTGTCAACCTTTCTTGTGAATCCAATGAAATCTGTCTTAATTTCAGAACAGTAAAACCCAAATGGATCTAAGTGGATAAATATTAGCACCAATACGTCCAAGGAGTCATATGGCCATTTATTATTTTTAAAAGAATATTAAGACTGAAACAATATATTTACTTTTACAATATGAAAATTCTGTAGGACTTCCTGACACATTACATTATAGGATACAGTGCTTCACATATGCTGTGGAAGCCTCAGCATATTATACCACTTTGCATAGTTCTAATACATGATTGTGCAGGAGTGAGGTACACGTAGTCTCGCAGTCTTACGACTTAATGCTCTTCCATTAGAACCACTAAAAGATGCGTTTCAAGTATGTGAGTGCTCAAAGAGTGAAATGCTTTTAAAGTCTGACAACTGCACACTCCTGAACATTCATATATTAAGTAACCAAGTGACACAATATTGCAATACAATACCCTTACTGTAATATGTAAATAAGTCCTTTAGAACAAATGCTTGCTGAGTCCATGCATTTTATTTACAATAAACTCTTTTGAAACAGCTTCCTTTACTGTAATATACAGTATTTCTTTGTCCTGTTGGATGACTTTGCTCTTCAGTTTTTGCCAACAGGATAACTTCTCCAACCCCCTTATATGGCTCAGTTGAACGTTCCATTTTCTATGCAGTGACTATTAACCCTAGTACCTTAACACCACTAAGATCAGCCAATCAATGACTGAATAACACAGTGTTTTCAGGGCAGCACGAAGTTCACCAAAACAGAAGGTACTTCCGACATATTTCAAAGCAGTCCAGAAACAATTCAGCAGTTACCTACAACTTTAGGTAACAAAGTTACAAACTCATTTGCGATTTCCAACATTACCCAACAATTGCCTGGAACATGGAGAAAGCAATTACTGTATGAAAAAGACTCTGTCATGTTATTTCTTCCATTTTTTCTTCAGTCTCCTTTGGGCACATGGGCTTCCTAGCTTTGAACTTGTTAGGTCATGCCACTGTTAGGTATTGATGATAGAACAGCCCAAAAAGGCTTGTGGAAAAGAGACAAGCAGCAATCCACCAAGTGAGAAAGGACAGAAGTCCTCTGAATAAGAGTGGAGTGAAAATGTTCTTCAGGCTAGCCAGTGCCATTGTTAGCTGTATTACAGTTACCTTCACCTTTCCATCATCAGATGAAGATTCAGAGTTTACTGAATTGCTCAGTGGACTTCTCTCCACTGGTAAATCTGAAGTAACTTCTGGATAAATGCCCCAGGAATAGTTACCTACAGGAGGAAAGTAAGACAGATGTTAAGGGTTATAGTCTCTCTGATCATTTTTAATCATATGTCCATAAGCAAGGATACAACTAGTGCTCATGGTGCAAAGAGCTGAACCAGTTTCTAGAAGGTAATAAAATGGAAGCCACCTGAATCCCAAGATGCACGATGCAGCTTTGCTCAGTACAAACTTAATTTCCTTTTTTTCGTGCCTTCAGCAACAGATGAAGCAGGAATTTGCACATCTCCCCTGCAGCCAAATGTGCAAGCTTCAAAATCACCAGTTATACTTGCTTCTTGCATGCACTGATTCAGAAATTAAGAATACATGACTTGGGAAGGAGAAAACTACTGCACCAGCTGCCCATCTAATATGAAGCCATGTTCAAGGTCCTTCTTTTAATTTACAAAATCCTGAACAACCTAGGTCCAGGGTACCTCAAGGGGACTGCCTAAACCCCTATATCCCAGCTCAATGACTGAGATCATCTGCAGGAATGTTGTTGGTTGTTCCTTGAGCTGGAAAGGCTCATTTGACAACAAGAAAAAACCAAGCCTTCAGTGTCATCAACTCATTATTGTGCAACACTCTGCCAATAGAAGCGCCTTGTTTCAACTTTTAAACGCCTGCTGAAAACCTTTCTATTCAGGCAATTAAGAACTCCGTAATAGTTAACTGATTTCTGATTTTAACTTTTTAGTACAGTTTTTAGTGTATGGTTTTATACACTAAAATTCCTTCCAGTGGCACCTTAGAGACCAACTAAGTTTGTTATTGGTATGAGCTTTCGTGTACATGCACACTTCTTCAGATACGTGCATGCACACGAAAGCTCATACCAATAACAAACTTAGTTGGTCTCTAAGGTGCTACTGGAAGAATTTTTTTTAATTTTGTTTTGGCTACAGCAGACCAACACGGCTTCCTACCTGTAACTAGTTTTATATACTATTACTGTAAACCACTCTGATATCTTTTATGAATAGTGACATAAAAATATTTTAAATAAGAAAGAACTTGTATCTCTAAGAACAGATTTATACCTTCTAGCAAGAACAGCACTTATTGGTGGGAGGCAGCGGGAGTGCAATATGCCCAAGCATATTTTGAATCTCATGTACAGAAAGCACAAATACATGTGTGCCCTTCACAAAAATATAACTATTCTACAGTTTTATGCAAAACCACTGATACATTCAGTTCTTCAGCTGTTTTTGAGCAAGAACTGCGCTAATTGCAAGCTTTCTTATATATGCACATCTTTGCCAGCCGTTCCTGGATTTGCAACAGAGATAAAAGCTACGTACACAGAAGCATGCAGGAATGCTCGTCATGCAGTTGTGCCTCAACGTCTTGGCTTGCCATTTCTTCCCACAATACTTAAGAAAATAATACCGTTTTAGAAAACAGCATTACTTAGCAAATTCTTTTCTTTATTGCATACATCTTACCTAAAGTTTTCAGCAGCAGAGTCATGTGAAGCAGCATAACCAGAGGCGCCACATACTGAAGTGCAATTATACAAAGGTAATAAAACACTCTGGCCACCTAAGTTAACAAAAATATCAAATAACTCAGTGCACAAGCCAATGCAGTATGACTATCATATAGCAAGCAATTAAGCACAGTTGCTGGTATTAACAAATAGTTTAGAAGCAGTTCATTTTGTACAATTTATCTGTCATGTAACAGAAAAACCTTCTGGACAGTTTACAAGAAAGAATGCAGTAACAAAATCACAAGCTGAAATCTAAAGCATACATAGTATCAGAATAGAGTAAAAGACTAAATCACAACGCTGAACAGAACAATCGGAAAACCCATGCAATTTTAATAGTGATCCCTTTGAAATCTGTTTGCTATTTCTGTCCTAAACACTCCCCAAAAGCAAGTATATAGTTTACATTAGGAATATATTTACCATTTATGTACTTGTCTGGTGAAAGTAGTATTACCCCTTGAAAATCAAAGGGACTTCCACTACCATAGCAGTAAACTATTTCTCCAAGGCAAAAAAACCATAGATCGGTTGACTGCAACTTTCATTGTCTTTTAGCCTTCAATCAAAACAGCCATTTTCATTGATAACCACTGTTTCCCTCCTACAATGTCATGAATTGCTCTATCCACTAACCATTAGAATTGCAGCAATATCCTTCAGAACTAATGAAAAGTAAGAAGTGATTATTGCCAGAAAATATTAGGATTTAATGTCCCTAAAGTCACAGTACCATCATTCTAGATAACATTTCAGGTTGACTATAAAGACAATATGGGACAGTACTGTATTCATAAATTTAAATATATCTAATATATATTGAGTCTAAATATATCATTGGTTAGTTCATTTGTTTTATACACACTATTATAGCTTCAGGCGGGCTTACCATTTTCTGTAGTTCAACTGTACTTATTCTGCCAACTTCCTTTTTCATTTGATCCACACATTTCTGTGCTAAATTAAGATAGGCTTGGAGATGACTACGCATCATGGCTAACCTCAAAGCACACAGGAGAATTATAATCCACAACCTGAGAGTATCAAATGTTGCTTCTGACATTCTGTAGATTAGAGAAAAAGGAATGCAGTGATTTTCCAAAAGACACCCTACACTGTACTAAGCACATATTCTCCATTTTGTACAAGACTGCTGGAGTGTTGAAAGAAACAATTCCACTACAGAGTGAAACCATACTGTGCGGTATTCAAATATCAATGGAATATACAGAGATGTTGATGGTCACAAAAACCTTTAGGAGAAGGAGTGTAGAAAATCTCTTATTACTACTACTTTATAGTTAGCATTCCTATCAGAGCTTTTTAGCTACTGGGTGCAATATGTACTCAAGTAAATAAATGAGTCTTGGCCCATTTGTCTTTCTTCTCCCATGTCAAAAGAGAAGAACAAAAATATGTTCGGCGTATTTTTACAGGCAGTAGGATGCAACAGAAGAGAATACTGACTTTTTAATTTATGCAGTTTACTGGACAGAGTATTTGGTCTTTTTACTGCTTTGGGCTTTGTATTGCAGTCTCATTCTCATTCTATCTCACACCGCAGTTCTATTAAATGTCAAGCAATTACAAGAAATCTTCCAAATTGTTCTGTATGCTGTTCATGCTAAAAAAAATCCTATCCCAAGCCCAGAACTCATTTCATTGTTACAGAGAGTTAGACAAGCTAGAAGATGGTGCCATTTATGCTCACAAGCAAGTTGTTATTATTAAACACGTCTTCCCCACCTCCCAGTGACAGTTATGAAATTAAATATAAACATTTTTATGAAGTGGCAAAGCAAGATTTGCTTGAAGGAGCCAGGAGGACAGGCACCAAATATAGACCCTTGCCATCTGTATTTACCAAAGAATTCAGAGCAGATGTGTAAGAACATTGCATGTTAAAATATAACATTTTTTGTGCATGCAGTGGTTATAGCTAACTTTCAGAAGCTTCTCCCTAATGCCTAAAGATCAATAGATCCTTTGTATTACAGTTTCTCAGTGATTTAAATAACAAACTGCCTCCTTTTGCAGTTATAGCCAAATAGGGAATATAGTGGTATTAATAGTTGAGATCTCTGTAGACCAAGGAGTAGGTTCTGTTGATAATATTAACCAGTGCCTTTTCTTGATTCCAGTGTGCACCTTTCTCTATGTTACGACCATCAAAGTTAAACCATTAGAAGAGAATGAATAACAAGCTACTGTAAAATATGTTATATTCCTTGGTACTAAGAAAGAACAAAATTCCAAGGATTAAAGCTGGGACAATTGTTAAGTTGTCCTCTTTCCACTCAATATAGCTATAATGGTTTAGAAAGTAAAAAGAAAGATAAAAGGACCCCTGGATGGTTACGTCCATCGAATTTGACTATGGAGTGCGGCACTTATCTCTGCTTTCAGGCTGAGGCAGCCGGCATTTGTCTGCAGACAGCTTTTCCAGGTCATGTGGCCAGCATTACTAAACAGCTTCTGGACACCGTGACAAGTGCCAGAGTGCATGGAAATGCTGTTTACCATCATGCTGCAGTGGCACCTATTTATCTACTCATGCTGGTATGCTTTCGAACTGCTAGGTTGGCAGGAGCTGTAACAAAGCAATAGGAGCTCACCTCGTCGCAGAGATACGAACTGCCGACCTTACAATCAGCAAGCCCAAGAGGCTCAGTGGTTTAGACCAAAGCATCACCCACATCCCTCTGCAAAGTGGTACATGCATGGTAAGATTTTACAAGGTAGATTTTCAAGAGCAACTTACAAAGGCACATTCTCTTTTCCCAATGGGGGATTCATTATATAGTCCTTGGTAATGGGTTTTACCCACAATAAGACCATCAGGAGGGGTGCCAGGAAGTTTATATGCAGCAGAGTTCTGAAAGTTAAATAGAGAAACAAAATTAATGCACCGTAATAACTGTGTTTTCAAACTGCTGTGTTGAAAATAAAGTAAAATACATAAAAAACTAGCTCATAATCCT
This sequence comes from Lacerta agilis, assembly GCF_009819535.1. Classification (NCBI taxonomy): domain Eukaryota; kingdom Metazoa; phylum Chordata; class Lepidosauria; order Squamata; family Lacertidae; genus Lacerta; species Lacerta agilis. The sequence continues at coordinate 32,590,125 of NC_046322.1, forward strand.
TTTGATACATTTGTTTTATCTGCTAGGATGGTGGTTTTCAAAATGTCACTGAAAATGCTGGAGCTCCTGTATTTAATCCTGGGCAAGGTTGTTGGTTTGTTTTTGTTTTTGTATTTATTATGTATTTTGTGTGTGTGTGTGTGGGGGGGGTAATCTTGTATTTTTATGTTGTGAACCGCCCTGAGATCTACAGATGGAGGGCAGTATTTAATTTAATAAATCATCATCATCATTTCTTCAGAAAGAAGACCCATAATGGCTCTAGCTTGCTTGCCACTACCAAATTTTCAATTTAGATTATATTGTAAGATTCACTATACAGTTGCACAGTGCAACAGTGAAGCTTAATAAGTCTCGATAGCACTGAACATGAGTTAGCTATGTGACCAGGAATGCCCCACACTCTCTGGTAGGCTCAATGGGGTTTGGGGTTCCAGAACAGATATTTCAGTCTATTACACTGACAATCAAGCTAAGTGTAGGGAATTCCAATGAATGCACAGCTTCACCCCTAATCCATACACCAAACCTTAATGAACCAACATATACTAGTTATTCTAAAGTAGCACATTTGTTGATTAGACAGTAGAGAAGGAAACTTTGAAACAGATAAACTGTTTAGTTAGCAAACAACATTTCTGCAATTTGAAAGCACTAAGGCAATGCAGGTAGAAAGAGGTAGCTGGTATGAAACTAATGTTTTCCCTTGGGTTTTTCTGCTTGTGAATAGGGCCCAACAGAAGGCAGCAGATCAAGTATAATTTATGGGCATCATCTTTTTCGGTGCCTTTTCTATGAGCATATCCAATGATCAAGTCGTCTGAGGATCCTTCACAGTGGCATAATGTCCCTAAACTACATCCCAGGCTGACCCGCCACTGCAACCTATCTCTGGTTTAGCCACAGGACTAAATGTCTCTTAATCCTCTTATAGGGGTTTCCAACAGTGCTTCTCCATCATTCGCAGCTTGTTCAGAATGCAGCAGCAAGGTTGCTTACAGGCACAGGCAACCATGAAGTTATTATTCCTGTCCAGCATTCTTGAACATTCCTGGGGTCTCAGACATCAGACACAATTTGGAGCTGCCACCGCTGTGCCTTAAGACAGCATGGGCCACTTCACCTGCACTATGCCAGGTTCCTCACCGAATAAATGTGCTCTATTCAGATATTCAACTGTTCCGGGTATTCACCTTTAAGACTTCTGAACACAAGTCTCGTTTTCCTCCTCTCCTCACCCCTGCCTTTTCTTCTTTTAAAATGTTTAATAGATGGTTTAGCCATATTGTCATTAGGAAAATAGGAAGTTGCCAAGCTCTGCATGGAGATGCATGAGATTGAATCCGAAACCTTCTGCATGCAGAACAATTGCTACAACCTTCTTTGACTTTTCCGTCCCTTCCTTGACTTTTATTGTACCCTGAAAACTGGTTATGAATTGGCATTTCAGCTAAGGAAAAAGTGATGCCCAAATATTCCCACTGGCAGATTTAAGCAAAATTCTACATGATGTGGCTTACTGGGTGATTTTTTCAGTTGATAAACTCAAAGCATCCAGATGCATCTGAGCCAATCTCAATCCAGGGAATGTCAAAAAAGCACCAATAAACGAACAAAGGATAGCCAAGAACAATTTGAAGGTTAGTTTAGAAACAGGACCCCTAAGAAAAAAGGGGGGAAAGGGAAACAATGGTCAACTTTTCCAACAGTTTAAGGACATGGTATATATTCTGCTCTTACATACCTCATGATGACAAAGGAAAACAAAAAAGCAAACAAAAGCCATATTTTCCTTCCAACTGTTAAGAAATACTTATTACTTAAAATCAGAAATATTAAACCAATCTACTCTTGCAGGATGCATAATAGTAAAAAAAGTGTCTTCTGAGATATCAAGTCATTTATGCAAAAGTTCTTTTGGTACTTGTTGCCCAATAATGGGTTGTTCGTTGTTTTTTACAGGAGAGGAATAGCAGGTGCATGTGTGCATCTCTGTGTGTCAACATCAATGCATCAGTAGTAGGGAACCTCTAGCCCATGGGTCAAATTAGGTCTGCCAGATCTTCCAATTTGTCCTGCCAGGCCATTTTGACCAAACCATACCTATACACAACCTCATATGAGATACAAGTAAAGATGCAACTGGGCCAAAAGTAGGCCTGCATTGTGTTTTGCAAGCTTCAACAATCAACCAGTGTCAGGGCTTGCAGAGTGCTGTATATAGTGTTTTGCAAGCCCCACTGTAGATAAAATAGGTCACCTGACATTTGATGCTTGATGGGTGTTTGGGGAGGGGAAGATAAGGCTCTAGCCTGTCCACCAGATCCAGTTGCCCACTCTTGCTATACAGTATACTAAATAAAAACTCTTTCTCCATCTGTGGATACTTATGTAGGCAACATGATGAATCACACCCAGAAGAGAGAGGTAAGAGGAGCAAGTCTGGGGAAAACCCCAGGTTTACAAAAGTACCCCAAAAATCTGTGTGCACTTGGGCAGGGGAAGAACACCAAAAACATGATCGGTGAGGACTGAGCATGCTCAGTGGGAACAGAGTGGAATGGAAGAGGGGGTGGAACGGAATATCCTATAAGAGGGCAAGGCTTGCATTCTGAATAGGAACTCTCTACAATGCAATACTTTTGTTGAAGGTCCCGCTTGTGTTTCATACATAAGAGAGAGAGTGAGCTCAGTTGGTAGAGCATGAGACTCTTAATCTCAGGCTACTGGGCAGAAGTTCCCTGCATAGCAGGGGGTTGGACTAATTGGACTTGTGGTCCCTTCCGACACATCATTTCTATGATTATTTTATGTGTATAATATCACACACCCTTCAAATCATGATACTGATGCTGCAGCCTACCCTTTACTGCTAGCAACTTTTAAAGAATCTGTTACATCTGTGGAAGAACAAATTGGGAGGTTTCACCTGCTGATTATCAGAATTAAGTTTCTGACCACTGCAGTGGTCAGAAATAGTTGAATATTGCTTTGGCTCAATGGCCAGGCCAACAAGACTCAAGAAGACAAGAGTTCCAATACAAGAAGAAATTTCAGCAAGTGCAGCTGGTTATGCTAGAAGAGTGCAACCAAACTCAACTATTAAAAAGAGGACAGGAGCCCTGTTCTCACTTGCATTTCATCACCTTTCCTCTAAAAGTGTGGAGTTGCAAATTATGAACTCCCATTTCGAAGACATTTGATTCATAGGCGTTTGCAGTTTGCACAAATTCAAAAGGAGTAACTGAAAAATAGAAAGCGTGGTCTGGTACATCGGGAATGTGGCATTCAGGAATATGAGGTCCTACTGCAACAGGACCCATATCATGAAAGTCCACTGGAACCTTTACTTTCTGTCAAGAGCAGCTCTCATGTGCCGCATCATAAGCTGTACCCAACAGTTTCAGAAGCAGTTTATACAAAGAATTACTGTCATGAACAGAATGTGAAAGGCCTTGTAGAATTTGAAACCCTTGTCCTGTGTGCTCCTGTGAATTAAGAACCTTAATACAAACAAAATTCAACTAAAAGGAAAGCATGGATAACATTACAATGGGTTGTATTCAATTAGCCTTTAGTCAAATGAATGCCCTAAATTAATCATAGCCATTAATTTCAGGGGGTCCTTTCTGAGTAAAAGTTAGTTGAACAGAACCAACTACATATTTCTACATAGCTCTACATAGCTGTTCATTATACTTACTGGGATTCCAAGCCTTGCTTTTCAAAAAACTGCACAGCACTTTCTGAAAAATTTGAGAAGCCTGCATGTGGAAAATTTTGCACAAGGTGAAACACAGAATCTCAAAACACTAGCAACACAAAACATTTTAGAGGTGATTTTCAAATGTTAGCCAGGTTTTTCTTCATTCGCCAGTCAGAATGCTCTAATTCAATTACCGGTATGAACAGGCAAGGCCTTGGAAAATATCTCTCAGCTATTTGTATGTTCTCATAAGGGTGAACAGACTGTGTCTTCTTTTTAAGAGTGCAATCTATATCACCTGAAGTCAACAGTGTTGATCTTAATGGGCCTAAATTACAATCTAAGAGCATAACCAATTTCTACAAGAGGTACTTCAGGCAACTGCAGTAATGGGGAAAGAGTTGAAGAAATGAAAACAAGCTAAGGTTAGAAGTAGGCAAAACAGTAGTAAATGTTTTGAGAAAGAATCTGTTTGTAAAACACACACTGGGCTGAACTTTCTTAGAGCTTTTGGCTCCTCCAAGGTCAGTATATGGTGTGCTGTGTGCTGTGATGTGGAGGTGCAGAACAGAAAAAGTGCTGAAAATTTTGTGGAACCACTTTCTATGAGAGATCTTGTACACAGAAGGTATTTCCACCTGATTTTACATTATCCCCCTCCTGTTCCACATCCTACCCCATTTGGCAGGGCCCAAGGGTTGGGGGGGGGGACGGGACTTGGGGATTGCCATATCAAAAAGTCGCCTTCCACTGGTCTCCTTGACAAAGACCTTTCAATTCCAGCATGTATTTACAAGAAGTTGTATTATGCCCACTTTATTATTTCCCTGTGTTTATTATTGTTTTAAACATCAAATTATTTGATCGGTGATTTGTTTTATGGACTGCTCTGTAAATCGTTTTGTGACCCGTGGTGAACAGCAGTCTATAAATTTTGAAACTAGATAAATATTGTATAAACATTTCTCTGGATCCAACTAAATGATATGAATGTTGCCCAAACACAATGTTTCAAGGTCTTACCTGATTCGAGTCCAAATTCTAGATAATTTTCTGTTACTATCAGAATGGTCATGGCTTTGACAAAGAAAAAGAAGCCAAAGGTTACGCAGACAGATCGCTCACCTCCCTCTTCTACTTTGAAGTAGTGTGCAGTTAATGAAAACAATATTTTGCTACATAAGAATAGTTAAGGAAAAAACAGTTTTGCACAACCTTTAGACGAGCCAAAAATTAGCTTACGATGAAAATTATATGGAGAAAGCACAGCTGAGTGGATTTGTTTAAACACAGTGCTGTCAACGCATACTAAACTTATTACAAAAAAAATCAGACAACTAGTTCCATATGCCCAAAGGGAATTTGGTTTATGTTTCATCATCAGCAGGCAGCTCCAATATGCCACATGGTCCCCTCCTCTTCAAACAGAGGCAAATTCAACCGAAAGAAGTTTATGATATAGAATGGGGGAGGGTTGGTGATCAAAGTAAAAATAAAATAAAACCCTACCACATAGCGCACCTAGCTGCTCAGATCCTGGTTTGTATCTAATTGCGTATTTCTCTCTGCTGATGGAAGGCAGCTTAATTCAGCAGAATTTTCCATTGGCGGAAAGGTTTGTGAAGGGAGGGGCATCCCCTGTGTGACTCCCGGTTTTCCTAAGGGTCTCTAAACTCCCTGGAGTAGATTGGGTGGTGCAGAGGTGATAAATTAAAACCAATTCCCCCTCTTACCACTAATGGAAGGCACTTTCGAAACAAGCCTCCCATCACCAAAGAGACACAATTAGATAAAACTTCCAGTTTATCTGTTAAAGAGATGCATTTAAAGAGAGCTAACAGCAAGGATTTATTCAGTATAAAAGGAGTTGAAGTTAACAAAGTTTGATCTTTCTCACTACACCCAAAACCAACAATTCTGTAGAAACCAAATAAGCTTTTTGTACAGTTGAATATTAATTTCACTTATTTTAAAGGAAGCTGGAATTAAATTGAGATATTAGGATATTAAAGCTTACAGCCTTTCTGATCAGAAACTCCAGAATTTAACAGATTTTATGCAGAAGTTGAACACAAAGCGTGACTTGATAACATGATCACACAATCATTTCTCCTCTATTAATCAGACTATCATCAATTTCCAAAAGACTTTAAAATAGTTTAAATAACATACTGAGTTTTCATTAAAAAAAAGAAAAACAAGAAGACAATACTGTTAGTCAATTAATGCAGACATACTGCTATTGAAGCAACACTTTTAAGAGCACGAACATGCACTTATTAACTGTATCAATCCATACTGATTCTTACTATAATGTACATCAGAATTTGGATGTACATACACTCTATGGCCTGGGGATTCATTAGTCAACAATGCTCAAAACAGATTTCAGTATGCATACTTAAGAATGTCACCTCCTATTGGGCATTTATTTGATTCGTAGCGTAGAGAGGTAAATATTATTTTAGCCATGAACTACACTGATTAAACTGCTATCCACGTACCAGGAACACTGCTAATATTTTGTTTCATTTGACTTTATCAGCTCAAGAGACACCAACATCTTGCACTGAACTCTGCCTCCTCTGCTTCAACCAGTTTAGACTCATTATGAAGCTTCTCTTCAGAAAGCTGTTTGACCAGCACTTGCTACATAAGCAGCAATTGTCTGTTTTCTTAATTATGCGACAATGTACAGAAGCAGTAGAAGTTGACCAGATTGGAATACAAAGAAGACTGCCACATACTACTGGAGTCACCACCTTTTAAGCACTGTCTAATTCTTCATAATTTTTTGCCCATATATCCATCTGGGTTTTTTTTTGGGTGGGTAAGTTATGGTTGAGAAGACAGATTTCAGCAAAAAGAGATGCAAGCTAGTGCACAAAACTCTTCAATGGAGATCTCATTCCATATAATATGAGAGGTTGTGAGTGTGGGTGGGTGTAGCCAGCATAGAATCATAGAGTTGGAAGGGACTCTGAGGATCATCTAATCCACCCCCCTGCAATGCAAGATATGCAGATCTTTATGGGGATCGAACCTGCAACTTTGGCATTATCAGCACCACATTCTAACCAACTGAGCTATCCAGTAGATAATGCAGTGCTATCCTTTTTCAAAGTCAGCAACTGTCTTAAGTTAAAGCATATCTAAAGCTTCAAGAGAATGCAAAATAATAGTTTTTAGGGCAATCTATGCAACTAAGAGATAGCAATCAGCAATTTAACTTTTTTTTATTCCCTACCCTAAATACTGCAGTATTTTTGCAGGGTCTCCTCTTTGACAGCAAGCCTGCAGATAAGCAGAGGCTGGCACATGCTGAGATCTTTTTACAAAGGAGAGAAAAAGAGCTATATATAGATTGTTGCTGGTGGTACTCTTCTACAATAGCAGTCTGCACACAAGTGCTCCTTTTAGTATATGTTATTCATAACTATGACTTCTGCTGCATGCTGTGCAATATAGGCAACTGTAGGCAGAAGCCCTAATTTTGTTGCAGTCCAATTATTTAGTACAAGTTTGTATTTAGAGTCTAACAAAATGTTACAATTTTGGGTATCTCCCTATGCAAATAATTACAAAATCTAGGCTAAGATTTTACAGCCATGCCCTTGAAAGAGTTCATAAATAGGACAGTTTTATAGTGCATTGTTTAGTTAACGTATTTTACAATAAAGACATTAAAACAAGAATCTTGCAGAAAATCTGATCCCTAAAACTGGAAATAAGATTTATTCTACTTATGTCAGCAAACAAATCATAAAAGACTATTTATCAATACCTGAGCAGCAATGTCAATCACTAGCACTAGACCGGGGGGGGGGGACACACACATTAGAAAGCAAGGGTATTTACTAAGCCTTCTTACAAATCTTATCACTGTAAACAGAAGCCAGCCCGACAAAGAATGCTGTGTAGACCTAAAACATACAAAGTCATTTTTAAAGCCTAAAATATCAAGAACAAGATGGAGCGGGGAGGCTTGGCATGAGGCTCAACAACTTATTTGCAACTTACACTGTCTCAGCAAAATATAGGCAGGCCGTGCAAGACTGTTTCAGCATTCTTTAAACACCTCTTTGGTACTATCCAGTCACCATTGCCAAGACCATCAAGCAGAAGCTTGCCATTACTGCACAGTGCTGTGCGTGTCTTGTGGATGCTGGCTATGCTTCTGGACAAAGAAAAAATCTTTCATACAGAATAATGCACTATGTAATAATGAATTATGCATGCTTTAGATGAACACTACCATAAGACTTCCTATGATTCAATTAAAAGCAACAAATTATCTCCTGCGTGTTTCACAGAACATTAGATCTTCTTTTAAGGAGTCATACAGAACAGTTGTGACACTGTAAAAGGATACATTGCAAAAGCCAGAACAAGCAGACACCAGACTATACTGATATTCATTTCTTGTGAGGGCTTCACCCAGCTGTAGTAGGCTTCAGTAACCAAATATACCACTGTAGCCGCAACTGTGAAGTCCACCAGCCACTGATATTCAGGAAAATAATGCAAGGCTGAAATATAAACGGTTACTTAGTAACTGAAATACAAGCAGAAAATATTTTTAGCACCTGTGGTTCCTAGAGTTTCAAATACACCCAGGATATCCATACATGAACTGCAATTATCAACCTTTCATTGTTGTTTTCTTAAAAATACAAAAATAAAAAACCAACCATAACTTTCAACTATAATTAGATTATTAGAAGACCAATCACAAAATGCGGAAAATAGCTAGAATATCTAGATACACCAAATAGAAGGCATAAGCTTTCTGGCAAGGAGGATATTGCTCCTTGAATCCAGTTCAAATGGATTCACGGCTTTATTATACCTAGCTACACTACTGCTCCATCCAGTCTCATACAGTCCGTTCTGAATAGCAATGGCTTGCCAGGATGTTCCCCAGCTCTGCTACCACAGGCGTTTTATCTGACGATGCCATGGATTGATCAGGATTGCATTCATGCAAAGTGTGTGTTCTACCTGTCATCAAATACATATCTCTATGAGAACTACCATGACTAGTTTGTTATCAGTATTGTCTTGGGACAGCTTAAAAGCTTTAAGTTTAGCCTACAATGTATAGCGGGTCTTCTCTCTCTAAAATAATGCTGAAAGTCCTCCTCCAACATGCACTGATGCTCAAAGTGAAGTAAATCTTTCCAGTGTAAAACTTAAAATAGCTGCCTCCCTTCATGATCTATTTGAAACTGGCTATAAAACAAATATTGGGTGTTACATGGAATTAATTTCTCAACTTACACAATTTACTATGCAAAGTTAGGGACAGCTATAATTAACTTACCCTTCACCTCCAAAGTTCTCCAATTAATATTGCAAGTCATTGTTTAGAAACTAGATGCTTTTAAAACAGAGGCCAGATTTGAAATTCAAAAAGAGGCTAATTTGCACCACTGAAAATGTTTGTTCTGCAAGTAAGTACCTGAACAAAACTGGAATTGAGAATTATGTAGCTCTCTTTGGACAACACCATACATTTAGGATTAAAGAATACACAATTGTGACACCATGCAGCTTATAATGGTCTCAGACCCTTACCTAATGCATCTATTTCAGTAATAGACTTTGTTTCCAGATGAAGATCAATGTCTTTAGGAATGGTTAGCGGTTTGTTTTCAATATGACCATTATATTTCCTGTAAAGAAAGACACATCATAAAAACCATTCCATATGCTGAGCGCCATCAAAGTTACCAGGTCTCTCTTTCTTTCTTTCTCTCTCCCTCTCTCTCTCTCTCTCTATATATATATATATATGATAGATAGAGAATGTGTGTGTGTGTGTCTGCACACACACACACACAACCACCACCACTCCTTCTGATTGAGCTGAAGAGTGGGACCTACTGCCATGTTCCACTCGCCAAATGATCAATCTGATGACGGCATGTGTGTGATTTATTTAGCATCAGGGTGCAGCCAAAGTTGGTGGGGTCGGAGGGAGTGAGAAAAATGGTTTGGATAAGGGCCACAAATGGAGAGTTAGCCACTCTACATTAAACCAACAAAATTTATAAGCCATACACAATATGAGGATATTGGTGAAGAGAAGGCAAATACCTTAGAGATTCTATACTATTCTATGTGTATTGGGGGACAGATGTGCACATCCATCCATCCAGTTTTCCATATGTAGAACAGTATTTTTCTTCATTTTCAAAGACTAATTAGAATAGCAAATGGCCACCCCCATTTTCTAGCTAGGAGACAGAGGTTGAAATAGTGATGGGCTCAAATTGCTTACTTACCTATCTTTCTTGCTTTTTCCTTTTTGTTGCTTCCCGGCAAGAATACGTAATTCTTCTTCTGTGGGATGCAGATACCATCGCAAGCTACCATATTTTTGAAGAAGCAGGTACCAACAAAAATACAGGTGTTTATCAGACTAAATATCAAAGAATTTGCTTTCTTGTCCATTCACAAAATTCCTGATTTCAAGCTGATGTTATCATATGTCACATAGGTAAAGGTAAAGGGACCCCTGACCATCAGGTCCAGTCGTGTCCGACTCTGGGGTTGCGGCGCTCATCTCGCTCTATAGGCCGAGGGAGCCGGCGTTTGTCCGCAGACAGCTTCCGGGTCATGTGGCCAGCATGACAAAGCTGCTTCTGGCTAACCAGAGCAGCACACGGAAACGCCGTTTATCTTCCCGCTGGAGCGGTCCCTATTTATCTACTTGCACTTTTGACGTGCTTTCGAACTGCTAGGTGGGCAGGAGCTAGGACCGAACAACAGGAGCTCACTCCGTCGCAGGGATTCGAACCGCCGACCTTCTGATCGGCAAGCCCTAGACTCTGTGGTTTAACCCACAGCGCCACCTGGGTCCTCTCATATGTCACATACTTCCTTACATATATGTTGCCCTGTAGTACATAGCCCCAGTTATCAGAACGAGCTTCCAAACTGGTGTCAGTTTTGTACATTGAGGTTTCAAAATAATATTTTACTATGTTACAGAAACGCACATAAGCTTCAAAGATATCAGTTTAAAAGTGCTGTGACTCAACTAATGAGGTTCAAAAATAGTTTTAAAAGCACACAGTGACTACCAAAAGCCTCTGGTGACTGGAGGTGGGGGGCAGAGCACGCACACTTTTCATTTCTGCCCAAACCCCACCTTTTTGCCATTTGCCTACATTTTCAACATTTTTATCCTTTCAAACAGCTTCTGAAACCAAAATCCCACATTCTAAGTGATTTGGTTATGAAGAGTTAAGAACAAAACAGAAAAGGGTTGTTGCTATGCAAAAATAACCACTGGCAACATGCAATATTTTCACTAAATGTCAGGACTTCCAATATTCCAAGACAGTCCCCATGAATACCCAGTAGCTGCTGTAAAAATCTCTATAGGAGTCCATGATGGACCAACAAAATGCTGTTGTTTTAACACCAAGCAAGGGTCAATGCAACTATATCATCCCCTCTGCCTGATTTGTGCTTCCACCTGTCCTCTCTAGTGAGATGTTTGAGCAGTTGTCTAGAACAAGCAGCTACTGACATTGAGTACCAGCTCCCACAATCCTTCCTTGCATTTCCCATCCAGGAAATCAATTCACCCCTTGTTGGAACAGATTTTTTTTTTTAAGGTGGATGGGAAAATCCCCCCTCCCTACTCTCTCACTATATATAAGGGTCTGGTGACTTCTGTTTCAGTGTATCTGAAGAAGTGTGCATGCACACGAAAGCTCATATCAAGAACAAAGTTAGTTGGTCTCTAAGGTGCTACTGGAAGGAATTTTTTTATTTTTTATTTTGTTTTGACTATGGCAGACCCACCTGTTTGAACTAGGTGCGGAATTATTTAATCAACATCTTTAACTGATTTCTTACTAAGGCAATTTAAAAAAATTAATTCTTGTTATCTGGAATTTCAGAACATTTATATCAGAATAGTTTGCAAGCTAGGGGATTGTGTTGCTAATACTTCACCCTTTTTTCAGAACCATCTGTTGACAAGACAACCCGCAAGGAAAAGAACACATCCAAATGGAAATTTATGACTAATCTTGAACTATTGTGATCCAGATCACTAATAAATGTATCACAAATAGTATACTTGCCCCTAACAGCATCTTGTTTTGTGAATAAACTATCCCACTTCTTTCTTTCATTTTCAACTTCATATTTCAACTATAGGAGGAACTGTATTTTATTACAAGCACTTAAGGAAGAAATATGTTGCCACGGGATTAAGAGGAACTTAGATGGAACAGAATAGTCTGCAACAAGAACCCTGCCAAGAGTTATGTTCATTAAGATACACAGTAGTATAACTAAGCATACCACGTATTACTCAATTTCATCTGAAGTTACAGTACAGTGATAAATCTCCAAATGACTTTAAAAGATTGAAAGTGACTATTCTACTGAAAGCCAAACTCTCAAGATCTGCACATCACTATGATTTGTTTCTAGGTAAACGCAAATGCATTACAGAATTGGACAATTACAACAACACCTTACAGTCTTATCAGTGGTATTATGGTATAAGCTTTCATGGGCTAGAACCCACTTTGTCAGACGTTCATTTTGCTGCCCTTATCTTACCTGCCACTACAAAGAAGCCACCGCGCCAGAGAGTAGTGAGGTATGATCTTCTGTATAATACTAGCCATCACCATGGTAACCACCAGCTGCACACCTATCACACCCTGTGGAGGAATAAGCCAATGTATGTTAACATGCAGGAACATTTTTTTATATTTCAAAGCCTACAGTTCTAAAATGAACCTTTATATACTGCAGGGTTGTTTTTGTAACTGTGAACTTATGACTGTTCATCCTAATCCCTCCATAAAAGCATTGATAAAGGATTCAGAAATATGGCTTTCTAGGAAAGAAAGCACACATCTAACTGTTTTTCTATTGTAGCACACTATTTCTGAAGATCAGATAAATTACATAACCACCAACATTACTTCTAAAAATGTGTTTTAAAGAAGGCAGGGAATGCTCAGTTCAAATTCTTAGGCTACCCTGCCTGGGCCAAGCTTGCAATTAGTCACTTGTCAGAAACAAGTCACAACTTCCAGACTTGGATCCATTCTCTCTTTTATCTTTAAAAACTGGTGATTTAGAGCTGATTCATAATACATGCAGAAGCCTGGATACACCTGTGCCTCCTATAGGAAACTCAAGAGAGTGACTGACCATTGCTCCTGGGCACACGACATGTCTGTTCTCCACATGTTTATTGTATTTATTACCATTTATGAATCACTTCCTATAAAATATTTCAAAGCAACTGAACTATAAAAATGACAATTTCAAAAATAAAACAATTTTGTAAATAAAGCTATTTCTAAAAAAAAAAAATTATGAAATGTTACATGCTACCATGCTGTTACACCTGCATATCCAGCCTGCAGCCTGAAATTAAAGAGGTTGCGAGTATAATACTTTCCAATGTGGTCTGTGCAACACTGTAGTGATGAATTTGCATAATTAGAATACATGTGGTAATTTCCATCACAAATTCTTATACCTATAAGCCTTTAGAAATCTATGTTGGGTGAATAAGAAGTAAAGATATGGAATAAGAAGTAAAACAAAGATAAAACCAGAGACTAAATATCTGGTGGGGAAACTCTTTCAGTCCAAGGGCTGAATTCAAAGATGGCCATCTCCCAGGGGCCACAGTGGGTGGAACCAGAAAGGCTCTCCAGCTAACAAAGGAAAGCACGCACACACAAAACGTTCCCCAAGCACCATCCCATATCGCACATCAGGTTCACATTCCAGTTCTCGCATTTACCAATGCAAGACAGAGAATGCACATCCCACCCCATCCACATAAAAGTTGCATCTCAATTCTAAAGACAGCAAAACAAAAACTTCCTGCACTTAGGCAGGAAGAACCAGATGCACAAATATAGGATGCGAGACACCTGGCTTACATGTGAAAAGGATCTAGGGGTCTTGGTGGACCACAAGCTTAACATGAGTCAACAGTGTGATGCAGCAGCAAAAAAAAAAAGCATTTATTTGGCAACCAACACTAGTCAAAAATTATTAGTTTAATGTGGCATTTGGAACCCATATTCAAGTTTCTGCATAGTGCAATAAAAAAAACTGCTGGGCATGCATAGTGCACCATCTGAGAGGCAGCAGACTAACATTTTACTTCACAGTGAGAGAAAACTGCCCAAGATGCTTTTAGCATCTTATATACCCATGCCTGCAATCCAGGTTTCCCAAAAATATTGGTAAAAAGGCTCACCATCACTTTATTACTTACCAAATACATTACTATTGCATAAATCTATAGCATACACTTTTCATCCCAGTGCATGGAGAAATAGTGACCATAATACAGTCAGATTATAAAAGGCCCCCAGGAAATAACTTAGTCAAGGGCAAGAAAATTGTGTGCACACAATTATGCCTAATATTTACTTTTGCTGCAGCACTTTGTTTTGAATAGAATTTAGCAGCTGCATTGTAACAATATCTAGAGGTCAGACAGTTTGGAACCACATTCTGATAAGGCATTGTGATAAGTGGTAAGCATAGAGCAGGCTTCCCCAAACTAAGGCCTGCGGGCCACATGCGGCCCGAGGGACTCAGTTTTCTGGCCCGCAGCGCCCCCCCACCCCCACTGCCCGCTCTTACCGGCACGATGCGGCTACCCACTTTTGGGTCGGCGGAGCGCCGGAAATAGCTTGTGCGCATGCGCAAGCATAATTTCCGGTGCACTTCCAGGTCTGCGGAGGCCTGTGCTCATGCGCACAAGCTATTTCCGGTGCTCCGCCAACCCAGAAGTGCGCTGGAAATAGCGTGTGGGTGCGCACTCCCCTGCCCTCTGCACAATCGCAGAGGAACCAGCCAGAGACCAGGTAAGTTTGGTGACTCCTGGCATAGAGCAACTGAAAAAACAGGTTAAATATGGAAGACGTGATCTAGGGGAGAAACAAGGTTAACAGAGAGGAAAATGTGTAAGGTGAAATACAGAGCACCACAGCAGTATTTCTCAGATTTTTATATTGCTCTTTAGAAATAACATGACTACAGGGCTGATTTGGGATGCTGCTTTTGAAACTCAGTTTCAAAACTGTTTGCAATGCAGCATTAGTAGTTTCTTTAAGTACTCTTGAGTTTAAGATTTCAGGGTTGATTCACACAGCTTCTCATCAAGGGTAGCCAACATGGTGCCCTTTAGATGTTCTTGGACTACAATTTCCATCAGCTCCAGCAAGCATAGACAATGGTCATGGGATGATGGGAGTAGTTCAGCAACATCTGGAGGGCACCACGTTGGCTATCCCTGCTCTACATGAAGCGGAGCACAAGAACAAGTCTCAGGCTTGCGTACATTCCCACTGTGCATACAAGGTCATGAAAAATCAACTCTCTATATACTCATATTCCATTCACGTGATCCATCCATCTCTTTTGCAGAGATTATGAATATAACACAAAGATACAGAGGAGGAGAGTCAATATTAGCCATACTCAGAATATACCCACTGAAATCAATGAAATTAAATGAGTCTATTGATTTCAATGAATCAACTCTGATTATGACTTAGTTAGGTCTCATATATGCATTAGATAGATACATTTGCAGGCAATATTTGTGTGTCAAGGTGAGTAAACAGGAGTATTCAGTGTTAAACTTTAGGAATGTTCTGCTTCTCTTCCTAATAATGAAGCGTGACAAGTCTACCCCACTCCCACTGCCCCTAAAAGGTAGAAAATGAAAATCTATTATATAAATTATATACAGATTTAACTCATAGTATGGGTAGCAACCAATGGCACTGTAGAGCTGGAAATCTGGGACCTGCATCTTTGCTCTGCTGAAATGCAATAGATCCTTAAGTCCAGGCTGAAAACAGAAACTAAACAGGTCCTAGCAGGATTCACTAGGTTCCAGTTGTACAAGGCTGCTTCCCACAGTCTAAATCAATGGAAGATAATAAGTAGTTCAGAAGACTGCTGCTTAGTGACCTAGTTTCTCAAACACCACTGGCTAAGAGGTTCTTAAAGTACGCTATAGCTCATGCAACATTTATCATGCCTACATTAAGAAGTTTTGCCCCTAAAGATAATATGTAGTATGAATTCCACAGCTCTTTCCAAAGTCTCAACAGCATGGGATTCTCTGTAGCCTGGCTCCTTCATACATTTCTTCTGTGGTTTCAGAAGCCTCGGGCCATGTGAAAGGGAGTTGAAAATATTGCTCCTTTCCATGCCAGGATCACCCCAGTTTCCCAACAGGGCAACACTAGCATGGAATGAGCCATGTTGAAATACAGGACCTGGTCTAAACAGCAAACTAGAAAAGAGAGGTGCAGCAGTGATTTTCAAACCATAAGGTTAACATAAGAAGAGAACCCCTTCCCTCCCAGTGGACATTCACTCAGCTGGTCACAATACTGTGTTTCAGGAAACATTCACCAGTGCTGGCCTAATATTAGAAGAATCCAGTTTATTGCAGGGTTTTACTCAAAAAGTACCAAAAAATACTTTTCAGTGGATATCTAATGTCTCAGTTCTCACTTTCAAGTTGACAACTGAAGGACAATAGACCTGAAATTACAATGAAGAACTCTAGAGCATAATGCATGTTTTTATTTGTTTTACATCCTGCTGCTTTGTTGATTTTTTTGTTTTGGATTTTTTTTTTTGCAATTTATTGAATGTTATTGTTTTTAATGCTGTAAAACAATTTTAAGCATACTATAAAAATAACAAATAAATAAATAATGACTTTCATCACTAGACTGGAAGCAATACCACATTCTTTTTCCAACAGCAGATAAATGGGTGCTTTTGGAAGGTCACAAGCAATGTGCTTAAGTGGTTGATAGCTGTCCTCTCCCAACAGTTGAGGCATCCAGTTTCAGTGGTATGGCAATTCCACTTAACTATATAACTAATAGTCTTTAATTAAAATACTTTTTTAAAAACCCTATATGACTAATAGTATTTAATGGGGCAATCTATCCCATATAGGCCTACACTTGGGTTCATTTTCCACTAATATTTTTAGGTGTACATGTAAAGTTTACATGGTGCAAATGTGGCAAATACGTTTGCAAAACACATATATTACACATCACACAAATACAGTTGGGAAAGAGCAGAGATTTCATAGGACACCATGACTCAGTGTATGCTTGGTGGCAAATCTAGGTAATGCAGTGTAAGAAGTGGTATTCAGGATGCTTTGAAACATATATATGAAGTTGATTTTTTTTTTCTTTTAAGTTTTACAGAAGGACTTGCAGGTCACTGAAACAACATAGGCTGACCACTCATTCAGCAGTGGTTGGGTCACTGAAATCTGGAATGCTTACTATCACAGGTGCCATCTGCAGACATACAACCCCAAATTGTACCAATACCACCAGTGCTCGTATATTTCCAAGTGAAATTATCAAGTATGGTACAAGGAGACAACTACCTTTCATCACAGAAACAGGTGAGGTGGAATTGCTATTTCAGCAGGTTTATATGCCCTTCTTATCCAGCCTAACAGCTTGTGTTTATATTTAAGAATAGCCATATTAAATGGATTAGACTCAGCCAAATCAGTTCTCAACAAGCAAATAAAACCCAACTATATTTTTTCATAGGGTATATATTAGAATAACTGGAAATCTGGATAAATTTGTAATTTCAGGTTGAATATAACCATTGAGTTGGTGATTTCTTTGTTTTCAGTGCGCACACACACTACGCATTCCATTGAGCTTGATCAATTGACTGTCCCTGAATCACAAATGAAGAGCAGGAACACCTCAACAGGAACAATGGCTTATCAGCATGCCTGGGGCCCTGTGGCTGGTCAAATGAAACTAGGCCTCACCCACCCCACCTAGAAAGTCCACCCACACTGGAAAAAGGAGAGCACATGTGGCCACACTTCCCCAAGTTAACCTAAGACGAGCCTACTAGATTAGCACAGTTGCCCCCATTTGGCCCAGCATCTTGTTCACAGTGGCCAAGCAGCTGCCTGTGGGAAGCCCACAAGCAGGACCTTCACCCCTGTGTTTGCCAGCAACTGGCATCCAAAAGCATTGCCCTGTGGAGGCAAGGGCATAGCCATCAGTAGCTATCGATAACTCCCTTCTCCACGAATTTGCTCGGTCCTCTTTTAAATTCAACCCAGTTGGTGGCCATCACTGCCCTCCTGTGAGGTTGCACACGGATATTTGAAAACAGGCAACCTCACATCCCTAAGTAAGCAGTTGGGCAGAAGATGGGCTGGCGTCCATAGGGTAGGGATTGTGGCAGTCCGCAGCATCTGAAGGCCCGGCCTTCGTTTCGGAACAGGGATGGGGAGCCTGTGGCCCTGCAGATGCTGCTGGGCTACTGTTCCCATCACCCCTAGTCACTGGCCATCCAGGGTGGCGCGGACAGAAGGTGGTGTTCAGCAACAACCGGAGGCCCACAGCTTCCCCACTCCCGACTTCTCCCCACACACAAACACCCCTATTCCGGCTTCAGCCCTCGCCCTCAAAAACAAGATTTGTCCCGAAAGCCCTAAAAGGGCAACAGGCTCTAGGGAGAACTTCAAACTCTCCCTGCCTCTCTTCTCCCCTCCGAGGTCTCACCCTCCGGAGACTCACCATGCTGCCCCTGTAGCCTCCGCCGCCGCCGCCTCGCGGGCTCTCCCCACACCCAGCTCATAAATCCTCCCCGCGCGAGCCGAGAAGCGCAGAATGCTCGCGGGGAGGCTCCGGTACCGCTCGGAACCCCTCTCGCCAGCTAACGCCGGTTTCTAATGCCCGGCTCACGCCTCCCAAAGCCTGCAGAGGTCACGCCGGGACCCAGGTGAACAAGGACCCCGAGGAGGGCTGCCCTCAAGATCCGCCTGAAAAAGGAAGAGACTCCCGTTTCGCGGCGCACCGCTTCGCCGCATTCTTCCTGTCGCGGTGGAGAGGCAATTGCTTCATACCGAGACTCTTAAGCGGAAAGGGAATGCATTTCGCCCATAACATGCTGTTCTTGAATTATTTGTTTTAACAGGCGCAATGGAGGGCATCCCGATGCCGGGCAGCAAGGGCCGGAGCCCTGTCACGTGACATGGGAGGTCACCAGAGTCGCCCTTTCTGCTGTCCGAGAAAAATTGTTTGAGGTGAAGCGGGGACGCCTCTCGCTTGCGATTCTTAACTGTGTGTCTTGCAGGTCGCTGTCCGTCCAACCCCCCACCCCAAGACGGCTACTCATAGGTAGCTAAGCACAAGGATCGTCGGCAAAGGCTAGGCTTTTTAAAACGGTGTGAAGAGATCGACAAATAACGAGAGTAATATAAGGGACATAGTCAATGATGAACGGGTAGGGAGGGAAGACTGGCCGAGTGGCGCATTTAATTAGCGCATGCGCCGCCCTGAGAAGCGCTAAGGGCGGCTGAGTGCGCACGCATCATTATAACCAACCGCCGCCTGGTATGAAAGTGCGTACACCCGGAAGTTTTGGCTGGCATGTCTCGTGCCGTGGAAGGAGGGGGGAGTGGAGGGAGGTGCGTCAGGAGTCTCGCGCGAGCTGCTGAGGCGAAAGGTGGTTGGGGGCGGCTCGTGCATGCTGCCTGCTACGTTTGCCGTTATTCTAAGGCCGCTGAGGAGGAGAAGCCTCTTTCCCGCCCGAGGAGCCTCATCAGCGCGCGTTGCTTCCACCCGCGCAGAACCGCGAGCCTCCCAGGTCCTTAACGCGGACACCAAAATTATTGCACGAGCTCATCTCTGGTATATATATATATCAGTCCGCGAGAGAAATGTGGAAGCCCCTCACCCACCCCTCAGTAGAATTGCCTGCACCACATAAAGATAGTAAAGCATACAGTATTCCAACTTCCTATAAAAAAAATACAAGGTGGCTTACAATCGAAATGAAAACAATGAGGAAGGATAATACTGTTGCATCCACCCCAATCTCCGAGAGGCTCCAGCATTTACCCAGGTTCGGTTTCCTGGGAATGGAAATCAGTAGAGACTGGTGTCTTTAGGATATATGGATCCACAGGTGTGCATCCTGACTAGCATAGGGTGGAAGGAGTTACAGCAGGGATGCTCCAACAGCTCTTGTTTCAATGGGAGCCCAGACAGCCACCAAACCACAGCTTTGTGGGATTTAGCCTGCAGAGAAACTCAAGCCTCCCGTTTCCTTCAGCTCGCTGCTGAAAATTCATGCACGCACAGCCCCTGCTTGGCCCATTCTCCGTCCTAGGATGACATTCCTGTTTGCATAGGCATTTGGTGGCTGAAGGATGCTATGGGAGGGATTCAGTGTAGTACTTAGGAGATGGTTTCATCAGGCAAGCATAAGTGCTTGAGCTAATAGAGCAACCTCCCCTCTTCCCCCCCCCCTTGAGCTGTTCTGGGGGTTCTCCCGACACCGCCAGCTCCCCAGCCAGTTTGGGTGGGCACGGGGGGAGGGGGAGAAAACTGGACTAAGGCAATGTGTTTTCTATGGGGCTACCTCTGAAGGCAACTCCAATGGTAGCCAGTGAGGAGTGGCGGGATCCTAATGTGAGCCAGAAGGCCTAAAGATGTGGCATCACTTATTTGCACCAGTTGTGTTGGCTTTCTAGGCCTAAATCAAAGTCCGTGCGCTCTGTCACGGTGTTCTGTTGCACCAGAAGCGGTTTTGTCATGCCGGCCACATGACCTGGAAAGGTGTCTGGACAAACGCCAGCTCCTTCGGCCTGAAAGCGAGATGACCACCGCAACCCCATAGTTGCCTTTGATAGGACTTAATCGTCCAGGGGTCCTTTACCTTTTTACCTTAAAGGTAAAGGGACCCCTGACCATTAGGTCCAGTTGTGTCCGACTCGGGTTGCGGCGCTCATCTCGCAATACTGGCCTAGGGAGCCGGCGTACAGCTTCTGGGTCATGTGGCCAGCATGACAAAGCCGCTTCTGGCGAACCAGAGCAGCCCACGGAAACGCTGTTTACCTTCCCGCCAGAGCGGTACCTATTTATCTACTTACACTTTTACGTGCTTTCGAACTGCTAGGTGGGCAGGAGCTGGGACCGAGCAACGGGAGCTCAGTCCATCACAGGGATTCAAACCGCCGACCTTCTGATCAGCAAGCCCTAGGCTCTGTGGTTTAACTCACAGCGCCACCTGGGTCCCTCCTTTTTGCCTTACGTTGCTGCAATTAACCATGGTCATAATCTAAGATCCTGGTCTGAGGTCTGGTTTGTGTTCCTGCTGGTGAAATTGGTTGCGTTGGCAAGTACAGAGCCTTTTTGGTGGTGGCTCTGCAATTGGGAACCTTTCTTATTTTCTCAGGGCAACCTAGCTTTTGATAATCCTGTGGTGGCAGTTGTGTAAGACAAAAGGTCATCTCGGCTGGAACCCTGGGAGCTAGATTTCTCCAGGCTGTTCTGTGTTCTCACTCCTCTCTCTATTTTATTTACGTATATTGTCCACGGTTACCAAAGGCCTGATCCAGAAACATCTCCCCCACACGTTTGCACATACGAGTTCTCTAAACAGTTCCCCATCCATCTTCCCCTATTCATTCCAAATTAACCCTGAATTTCAAAGGCCATCCCAGTAAAGAAGAGCCCATAAGTTTTCAGAAATATGCTCCATCTTGCACTTTGTGGGCCAGGAGTGAAAAAGAACCCCATAATTGGAAGCTACCAAATTCCACGAACCAAAACACTTTTTTAACAATGGCAGAGGTGTAAATGTCACATTTGCAACAAAATCATTTCTGATATGGATACATTTTAAGAACCACCAACTGTCTTTTAAACAAAGCAAAACCTGTTAACCAGTAAATGATGGAAATGAGGAAATATACTGGCTTGGAAAAAAGCAGAGGGCATACCAGGAGGGCATGTGTTGAGTCACCTGGACCAGCATTTTTAATTACAAGTGGCAGTGCTCCAAAGCCAACACACAATCAGCCAAAAGATTCAATTAGCTGCCCTATAATAGATTTAAATTTAATAGGCTAGCTTTCTGCCATATCTCTGTTAAAATGGTTAGCATACATCTAGGCCAATGTTACAGTTATGTGTAGCATTACTGGTATACCATAATGGAACTAAGCTTGTAAAATCAATTGGTAATTGCAATGTTATACAACAACATGAAAACCTCAATGCAGTAAAATTAAAAGAAGCCTTCTGCATATCTACAACAACTAAATTTTAGGATGTCCCAGTTTCAAATATTATCCTTTGGTTTCTGAGATGAAAGATATGGTCATTACTTTTTTTCTTGTCTGGCAATGTAGTCTAATATATAGGTTTTCTAACCAACCCTTGCTTTAGAGAACTAGCAGGTTTGTATCTCCAAAGCACACTGCACATAATTTCAGTACTCAGTGCTGTTTTTATCCTACAGTAGCTGTTCATGCTCCACAACATACTGCCTTTATGGGATTTCTGAGTTATATTTCTCTAATACTGCACAGCCCAGGAGGTTAGTTGCAGAAATATCATTAATGACAAAAATATTAAATGAAAACAATTATGAAATCTGTATTAGTACAGTATAAGAATGTGATCAGAACAATTAGAATGTGTTAGTCCTACCCATCTGTACAAACTAATGGATTCTTTTGTATATGGATCATTTTTATTTGAGATACAATCAGAGTTCTAGAGTTGTAGTGCATCCTGTGTAAAGATTTTGTATTCTCTTAGTGTTCAGACATAATAGCAAATGATTAAAAGTAACTTGCTCCTGCTGGACAGGTAGGGAACAGTGATTATTCAAGTCTACAGGAACTTGACCACTGGAAGGTCACACAGGTCAGAAACAGAATTTGAAAATCAATCCATTGTTTCATGGGGAACTACTGTAATGAACAAAATAACTACAGTATGTTCTGAGGCTTGGGAGCAAGTTAACTACCTGAAAACAGTATTTTTTTAAAAAAAATGCCATAGGCCTAGTCTAGGTTGTGAGCTCCTGAGGCAGCCATGAAGTTTGCTCCAAATATATGGATGGGTACAAAAGTACTGCCTTCTATCCATACAGGAAAACCAAGCACTGCAGCTTAAGAATTGTTGGCAGGCTAGCTACTAACTTATAAACCTAGGAGACATTCCAGTCCATTATTGCTTATATGGTTTTAAAAATGTCTTCAGTTCAGTTAACTTTGCAAAGGGAGTGCTTGGGAACTGCCAGGGAAAGTTTAGACTGCCTTGTAAAGGCATCTCAGTGCAGGTGAGTATGCACAGGACAATTGATTGTATTCCAATCAATATGATGCAAAATATTTGTAATAGTGTGGCCCACAGAAGTGGAGCCCCTTGTTCAAATATAGCTCTAACCAAACTAGCAGAAGAGTCAATACTACCGTTTGTCTCCATGAAAGATAATCCCGTCACCCTGACCACCTGACTCATGCTAAGTATAGGAAGTGAGGAATGACACCAATCAATGTTGGATTTGCTTTGACACATTTATTTCTGAGGGTATAAAAACTCTAGACTTAACAAAAGTGTTTCTGGATTTTGGTTAACCAGTTCCATTATCAAGTCACTAATAATAAATTATTATTGCTGAATCACTTCTGTAGATTCTGGCTTCCCGTATCGACTCCTAAATATCACTGTGCCTAAAATCACTTTCTGAATCACTTAGCCAGCCAGAACCCAGGGTCTGATTACTCTGCTTTTCCTTTACTATCTGTGGACCTTGACCTGCTGAAGCAAAGGTTTGTGGTACTTGCTTTAAAGGCCCTTTCTAAAGAGCTCCACTACACTCCCTGTGAGCTGAAGCAGAGATCAAGAATCCATTTTTGTCTGCAACCTTTGCTGTTTCCCTGCCTGACCCATGAGTTTCAATGCACCAAAGATGCATGTATGTTGTGTGTGGGTCGTCTAGTTGTACTTAGAATTATTATAGAATGTATTATGTTTTTTACTTAACTATCCCCACTGTTGTTAACAGTATTGTTGCTGAGCTCTGCCCCACTGAAATGTTAAAGAGTATATTTTGATTCTCTTCAGAGCTCTACTTCTCCATAACATCTGAATCAGGAAAGGCTGTGAAAACTCTAGATCAGTGTTTGAAAGCAGTGCTGGGCTGAATGGGGGCAAATAAATATTGCTTGACTCCAGGAAAGATGGGGATTCTTTAGGTGGGTAGTTCCATGTCTGGGGGGATGGGCAGATTACTGGTTCTGAATGGGGATGCTCTTCCTCTGAAGGAGCAAGTAGCTTAGGGGTACTCCTGGATACAACAGTGTTCTCTGTGGGTAGGACAGAGCTTTCCCAACTTTTCATGTTGGTGACACACTGTTTTGCCATACATCATTTCGTGTCACAGTAATTCAGTTTTACTAACAAACCGGAGGTTAAACTAACCCCTTTGCAGTCCCAGGAAGATCGTAGGCAGCATTCACGCGACACCCCTACACACTGCAGCTAACACACTAACATGTCACAACACACAGTTTGGAAAGCTCCGGGCTAGGACTTGCTTTTACCAGCTTTGTCTAGTTCACCAACGACTGCTGACCACTGTAGTCCATGTGATGGTAACCTTGAGGCCAGTGTTTGAAACTCCCATTGTTCTAGGCACATTTTGCGACAGGGAATTTCATTAGTGCGAGCAGTTTCTGAGCTCTGGGTGCAGTACTGCACCTAAGATTTCAGATTAAAACTGCAGATTGGAAGGAAAGGAGAAACTTTTTCTGCCTCCCCACTTCCAGCCACTCTCTGAAGACTGGAGAATATTAGGAGGGTGGGCAGGGGAAAGACTAGACCATGTGAAAAATGAACATAATATCAACAAGAGCCAGAGACCCAACTCCAGGTTCCTAAGAAAGCTGCTGCAAAATATCAACAAGAGCCAGAGACCCGACTGCCAGTACCTAAGGCACCGGATGTTGAAGTGTCTGACAAGAAAACCAAGTCGAAGTAACAATTTTAGCCCATTTCACTCCTACCATTTTGCATCCATACTTCCAGACTGTATTGCTAAGAGGAATATTTTTGTATCTATTTAAAAAATCCTTGTTTTTTTAAGCATGGATTTAATTATGGAACATCTTCATTTCAGTTACTGTGACATGAACCAACAGAAAAACAAACAAGTTCATTGTTTTTGTGATTGTCATAATTTAATGCCACCTGGAAAGAATCAGTGATGGACAGCTATTGACTTTTGTTAATATATAATCCTTCATTTTGTAGATCATGCAAGATTTGGAATTTTTACCCTTGTTATGTGCTAAATTGTTTTTTTATGCGGGGAAGTCTGAAATAACAGTGATAATAGTAACATAAAACAAATTCATCAGACATTCTGGAGGTTTGTGGGTTTTTATAATAGAGCTGAGATATTTTCATGAATTTACAAAGCCCTTAACTGTCTAAGTCCAGGGTACCTTATGGATCACCTGAGCCCTTATATGCCAGCTCAATCACTGAGATCATATTCAGAGCATCATTGGTCATTCCCCAAGTCATTGAGACTCATTTGACAGCAACAACAAACCCAAGTCTCTAGTATCATCAGCCCAGCCCTGTGGAATACACTGCCAACAGAGATTCAGCAGGCACCTGTTTCAGCCTTTAAACACCTGCTGAAAACTTTTCTATTCTACCAGGTTTATGCAGGCAATTAAGAATACATCTTTCCATAACACTTAGCTGATTTCTGCTTTTTAAATGTTTATATGGCAGCCTTTAGTTCCATCAGGGGAAAATATGGGGTATAAATAAATATGTAATAATAATATGGTTTTATGTATGGCTGTTGTAATCGACTCTTGTGGGGTTTGTGTTTTTTTAATGGAGCAGTATATAACTATTTTTTATAAATAAATCCACCAAGACAAATTGTTGGCAATGTCTAAAGATCCTAATTCATGAGATTCCTAGAAAGTACCTGTATATGTGAAACACGTGTAGAAGAATCCCTGTGTCATATTTATAATGAGTTAAGGGCATTCAGATATGTGAAGCTTTCTGCAAACCAGAAAGAAAAAGGCCTAGGTTGAATAAATGTCAGGGCATGAGCTTCAAGCAACAGCTTTTCTCTTTGCTGAAAGACTGCTGATGCTTAGGGAACAGCAAGGGTCAGGGTGGGATATCAAGGTCAGATGGTGAGTTTCCTATTCTTCTGTCTTGTCTGAAGCAAGAAGACCAGCTCATCAATTAAAGGGCCAGACTTCAGGGGTCATTCAAACATGTGGAAGTGTAAAGGGTCAGTTTGTTGCTTTCACCTATAGTGGCTTCTGACTAAAGAATAATGCTAGAACACCAGCACGTATGCATAATATATTAAATTATCTCCTCCCCGTTCCCATTGAAAGTACACAGGTGGGACCCCTTTATGCTTTCAGTGCTTCAGAAACATGCAGTTGCCACTTTCAGCTGAGGACACAATTGCTACCTAATGACAGAGTTAAATAAACTGAAGTGGTAAACCAACATGTGAATTATGAAGGTCTTTCCTCACTGGTGGGAGTTGTGTGGTGTCCCATAGATGCTCATTATGTTTTGTTTATACCCAATAGTAAAGTCTGTCATTGCTCCTATAGCATTAGCTGGAAGTGATGATGTCTGATCATAGAATAAAAGCTAGTGAGGATTTTTGTTGTTTGTACTTATTACTCACTGTGTGTCTCTTTGCAAGTGCTATTATATGGCTGACTTCACCCTGATTCAAACAGAGGGAACCTTGGAAATGTCTTGATATAGGCAGATTACAGAGAAAGCAGAGTTGTTAATACTAAGAGGAAAATAATCCCTGGTGCAGATTCGTTGACTTCAGCAATTACACCAGAATCTGGGTCACTTTTTAAATACAGGACATGTACTTAGAATATTAAGTTCAATTTTTTTAAAACCCACAGAGAATAGTGAGGCCTGTCAAGTTTTCAGCTAGGCCCATGTGTGCCTTAATGTGAATCCAAAGTAGGCCTAAGGTAAAAATGTGAAGAACTCTGTTCTCTGCATATTAAGTGTCATTTTATGCACTTGCTGTTATATAAAGTGATCAATGAAATTGTATGCTTCCCTTTGCTAAGTGATACTGAAAGCTTGCCTCCTTTTGGATAGATGGCAACAAAAATTGCAGGGTCCTTCCATTTTCAAATGAAGCCAGTTAGGCTGGGGGGCGGGGGGAGGAATCATGACATATCACCTAGTTTAGTTTTGTGAGAATATACAAGTGAGATCTGCGACAAAATACCATACTGTGGAATATTTTTCTTCAGTATTTGAGTCACTCAGTGAAGCCCTTTCCTAAAATACTCCATTTCCCTCATTCTCATCTCCTAACAGTCACTTCACATTCAAGTGAGTACATTTAATCCTCATAGGGCAGATTTGAGGGTCCCATAATAGTTTTTCTGAGTATTTTTATACTCTTGCAAAACTTAGGATCTGCTGAGTCTGCTGCTACCTTTCTCCCTCTTGTGCACAGATGGTGCCATTAAGAATCTGCATGAACTTCAGAAATGGAAGTACAGTGGTACCTTGGGTTACGTCCGCTTCAGGTTGCGTTTTTTCGGGTTACGAACCCCACAAACCCGGAAGTGAATTTCGCCGTGCAGACGCTTCTGCACATGCCTGCGCGGTCTGCATGCGCAGAAGCGTGATATCGTGCTTTGCACATGCACAGGTTACGTACTTTCCGGGGTGCGGACGGCACCCCGGAACGGATGAGGTACGTAACCCGAGGTACCACTGTAATGCTTATGGTGAATTCCTACAGTCCTGGAATTCAGGGAGGGTAGTGGCTGAACAGTTCCTTGACCATCTAGAAATAGGATATTTATAGGAAATTAATAATGGGTAGGAAATCTAACACACATAAAACAATAATTTAAGCTACCACAGGAATTTGGTAAACTGGATAGGAAAGTAAGCGGATGATCTAAATGATGGAGTTAACAACCTTCCATACTTTCAGCCATAGGCTCAATGGCCCACCATATTCTGAACTGGCAAATATTTCATCCAATAAGAAGGTACATTTTAGAAAGTGCCAACCTTTCGAACATGGATTTTAAAGTGATCTTGGGACTGAGAGCTGAACTCTACATTGACCTTGAATAAGTGGCAATTAAGGGATTGGCTATTCTGGATAGAATCCAAAAGGTACCTGCAACTAATTAGGAACACCAAGTTTCCCCCTTGGTATCCACTCCTGAGAACAAAGCATTTTATGTGACCAAATTCACTAGTTTCCTTAAGAAATGCTTTTATTGAGCTGCATTTCCAGGTGATGCCCACCACAGTCTTGGGTAGTCACTACCACATGGTCCTGTATGCAGACAGACTCTACTTGTGGTCATCTTCAAGTGGAAGACACTGTTCATTATCTGTTAGCCTGCCCCTTATATAGAGGCCAAAGGGATCACTTTCTGAAACGTTTGTTCACACAAGCAAGCAGGTACAACCTGGCAGAAATGATTTGGTTTCTTTTGAGACACAATAATAGCTTTGTAACACAGAGCGGCCCTCCATGCATTGGCTGCAAAAAAACAAACAAACCCAGGAAACATAACTTGTTGGTGTTTCTGATATCTTCTCTCTCGTACCATCATGGATGTTGGCTTATATTATGGATGCATGCTCTGTATTATTTTATTAATACTATTGCTATATGTTTGGCATGGCATTTGGCTAGAACAGTAAACAGGTGAACTATTACTTACAACTGCCTGAAAATAAAAAGCCGAAGCTTACAAAAGTGAAGCTTGAATAGAGACATACATTTAGGAAAGGAAGCTCATGATAATCCTGGTGCTGGACCACTGCAATGCTGAGGACCAACAAGGAGTTTGTAATTTTTAAGCCTCTTTTGAAACCTCAGATTTTGATTAGCAGCCTCTTGCAGCAGACCAGCAGCTGCTGTCACACTGGAATCTTATTTGGCAGGGCAGAAAGCAAAGAGACCAATTGCAGATAAAGCCAAAGCAAAGTCAAATCATTCTAGATTTGTCCCTGTCCTCCATGCCAAGTTTTACAAAAGCAACACTAAGACCAAAGAGCAGGCAGCTAACAGGCAGACTCATTCCCTGGATTGGTTGTAAGTAAGAACACAGGCATGACAACAATTATACCCTAACGTAGTTCTCATAATTGCCAGGTGGATTTAATGCGGATTAAGTTCATTTTGGAATAGAACTTTTGATGATTTCTAGTTCATCTTCTAAGTTCATTCTCTTACATGTGTTTGACTCTTTGGTCCTTGAAGCTTCAAAATGTTAATTGTTGAGGGAAATAAATCAAACAATTCCTATTTCACTCTGTGCGTGCTTTGGTGTTTTCTTAGTCTTATACTTCAGCACAGTAGTTTGGGACATTCTGAATGCTGAGGGGCAAGGGGAGTTGCCAAGGATAATTTGGATGAATGTGAACCAAGCTAATTCATTTTGTAATTGGACAAAAATTAACTGGAATTAGCTCCTTCTTGTACTAGATAGAACTAGTTCCTTTTGAAAATGAATTCTCCAAGCTCTGGCCCAGAGCCACCCCACCCCACACAATTTATCTCTCTTAAGGGTGATCACCACCCTCATAGTTTCTCTCTCCTAAGGCGTTTCCCCCCTCTCCTTGTGACTTGCATAAAATTTAGTGAAGGGCTGTGTGAAATTAGGCCTATGGCTACAGCTCTCCTGTCTCTGTCATTGCTCATTACAATGCAGCTCATTTTAGGTTTACACCATCTTTTTATAAAGATCTACCATTTTCAGCTACTCTTTCTGGATTCCAAAAGCATTAGGCCTTCTTTTTTTTCTACTCAACATCCTTTAAAAGTGAGAAGGGACTTAATAGTTGAGTACTAATTGTTGTTATGACTCTGACAATAATCCTGGGAATTTCAACAAACTCAGTTATGAGCTCTGGGATTTTAAAACTCTTCTCTCTTCAGGTGAGGGCTGTCACCCAAGTAAAGAAATCTTAGTTGATTAATTGTATGACTATTAATTTAAGAATGAATTAAATATCCAGGCCTCTGCATAGAAGTAGCAACGGTTGTGAAAAAAATGCATACTTTGTTTTGGGAGACTGTCAGCACATGACACAGCAGGCACCATCTTGAAAGAGGCAAGGGGAATGTCTGTCATGAAAAACAGTTTTTCAGCTTGTACTATTATAATTACTGCTAATAATAAATTTAATAAAAATAATAACAACATTAATTAATAATAATTTAGATACTATGGCTTATCGCTTCCCACAAAAGTCTTGAAGTGACTTTGGGGAAAAAATTAAAAGTCCAGTGCAGAGTGCAATGTTAGAAACCAATGCAATACAGATGGAGGTAGTCAAATCATAAAACAAATCCCTCTATTCCCCAGAATATACTTGACTAGCACACACTGAAAATATATTCAAAAGTATTGAAGAATTGTTGCCAGATAAATGAGGTGCCTTCTTAGTTGAATGATTTTGAATAAATGCATGTAAACATCTAATTGACTGGCAGTGCAATGCTGTGCACTTTATGGGAAGAAGTGAAATGTGCTCCATTGCTAGGAACAATTTTCTCTCTTCTTGGCTCACTTCCAGTATCAGAGCCAAGCTGTGGGGCAGAGAGCATAAAAGAGCAAGACACAGTGAGGTGAGGGAGGAGCAGGTTCCCTCTCTCCTCCCCCATGGACTCCTTTTGGTGAAAGAACCCTAATTTGCAAGGGAGCAGACAGGTGCTACCGACATCACCTTGGTGATGAACGACATGATTCTGATGAAGCGGAAGTTCTACAGGTGAAGCTTCATGTCACACAGGAGCCCGGCCAGAAAAGGCAGGCACCACTGCACCACTTCTTTCCCATGAATTTTACGCAGAAACGTGTGAAGGAATGTGTAGTCAGCCTAACAGGGATTGCAGAATGTAAAAGTGAATTTAAGGATTCCCACTGCAGAACAGAAGAGTGAACCTTAACTATTTCCTGTGCTGTAAGCATATTAGGCATTAGACACGGAGAAAAGAATTGTGGATTGCCTCTTGGGTATGAACCACATCTCTCTCTCCTCCCCACCTCCACCCAGTCCAGATAAAGGACAAATACAGAAAAGGGAAGTGTGCAAACATGGCCTTGTTTCCTCCTTAGTCTCTCAGGAGGCACCCCCATTTCTGAAGAGCCATGAATATGTAAAGTCAGAACTGTAAGCCTGCCACTGTTACACTGTTTAGCGCTATACAATTGCTAAATAGAAGAAGCAGGAATCCAAGCACTTTCTCTTAGAGTGGCATGTACACATTCTCCTCCCCCTGTTCCTTTCTTGAGAAATAGAAGAGAATACTTGAGAGGACCATTAAGATCTGAAGATATGTGGTCCAGTAGGAACACAGAAAGCCCTGTGACATTTTCTCACAGTAAAAAACATTAATCATAAAGAGTTGAGAGCTAAGGCTTCTGAAAGCTGATGGATTGACATAAAAATAGGTAGGAGGTGTTTGGGTCCTGGGTAGCCAAGTACCCTACTTTACAGAGGGCAGTCCTCTAATTAAAGGGCCTTCTCTGTGGTGGCACCCCATTTGTGGAATGCCCTTCTCTTTGGAAGCTTGGTGCAAACACATTTATCATTCTGCTGCCAAGTAAAGACTTATCATGCTTTGCAGTATTTAGTGCAGGTTGTTCATTGTTTTAAGGCAAGTACCGGTAGCTTAAAGCAAGTTTGAAATGCTCTGATTATGTTGGTCTTCTAGTTCACGATTGTTTTTATATGATTTGTGTAACTTGTAGCCTGTACCCAACCCTGCTGTGTATCTTTAGTAGGACCAACTGAAACATGACAAAGTAGCAAGCTTGTCCAAACTTGAAACCTCACTCACAGCTTTGTGTCATTTTAGTTGGTCCTAAGAAAAGCTTTTGCGCTACTTTTGAGTTTTAAATGCACAAGTTTATCGTCCATCTTTCTGGGGCTGAGAAGTATAGCTTATCTCTGTATATATATATATGCTTTTCCAGCTCACCCCCCCCCCCATTCATCTCATTGCTGTGTGGTCTGTTGTCAAAGTGCAACATTGCAAGTCGCCGATGCAGCAAAACAGCAAGGCTACTGCTGATGCAGAAGCTCTGGCTAATGCAACAGTGTTTATTTTGTGTCACTGTCCTACTGAATACGTTGTGCATGGACAGAACAGAGATGTGGTGGTGGTTAAGTGTGGAAGTCACAACACACTAACTGCAAACTAGTCTATGTCAACAACATCAGGATTGCCCTTTGGGCATTGCAGAGTTGTGAGTCAAATGAGGGCTCAGACAGCAAAATGAAGTTGACGAATCCAACAGGTGTCATAGAATCATATATTTGGAAGGGACCCCAAGGGTCATCTAGTCTAACCCCCTGCAATGCAGGAACTCAGCTAAAGCATCCATGTAAGATGGCTATCCAACCTCTGCTTAAAAACCTCCAAGAAAGGAGAGTCCACAACCTCCCAAGTAAGACCCTACCACTGCCAAACAGCTCTTACTGTCAGAAATTTCTTCCTAATATTTAGTCATAATCACCCTTCTTGTAACCTGAAGCCCTTGGTTCGAGTCCTACCCTCCAGAGCAGGAGAAAACAAATTTGTTTTCTCTTCCATGTGACAGCCCTTGAGATATTTGAAGATGGCTATTATATCTCCTCTCTGTCTCCTCTTTCCTAACCTAAACCTACCCAGCTCCTTCAACTGTTCCTCATAAGGCTTGGTTTCCAGACAGTCTACTACCAAATGCAGACCTGGAGACCAATATGGGTCTTCAGACTGCCATGGCAAGTGTCATTCAGTTTGTTGGCTCAAAGATGCTTCCTTGTTCTGACCAAGACACTTGTCAGCTGGTCTCTTTTGCATCCTCTCTCTCTCCCCTCTTATTCAACCTCAGTCCTAATGTGACATGAATAGTAAAGCCCACAAACAAAGCAGATTCTAAACTATAATGAATGGACAGAAGAAATCATCGTGTACCTACAATTCCATGAAGGAAGAGTTTTTTCCCATTTAAATGTCGTTCCTTCGTTATTATGCACAAACTTTCTGTTTTAAAAAGTGAGGGTTTTGTGTCCTAGCACTTAGAGGGAAAAAGGTGTTTTTGTACCAGTTGGCACTTCAGATCAGTATACATTATAATGTTTTCATTTCCCAATTTAATAAATTACTGCATCCATTTAATTTATGTAAAATCCTCACCTAGCCAATTTAAAACTTACTAATTGCAATCACTGAAAACACTTTTAAAATGAGGATGAAGCAAAACCCAGCACAGTTGAATTTAATCAGCACAAGAAATGGTCAACGTGTCCCTTTGCTATAAAAATAATCCCCCCAAAAAATATTAAAGAGCAAAAAGGGAGAAAAGGGAGAGAAAAAATTAAAAAATGTTGTGGAATATTAATTAGGTTTAAACAGCTGCAATTAGCATTTCAGAGAGCTTCTTAAAATTCAAGTACATTGTGATCCAGATATTAGATATATTATCTAGACTGTGCATGTTGCTAGATAGACAGCCAGATACAGTTTTTGCTAATTCCAGAGGTGCAGCTAGCCATGTTAATTTGTTACTGTTGCCAACAGCAGGAAGTTGAAGGAAAAAGCTTAGACAGGTTTCACACCTGCCGCTTCCAGGACTTTTGAATCTCTTTGCTGCTATTGAATTCTGCAAATGATAAAAATGCAGTTTTTAATACTGTTGTAGCAGGCTTTAAACCAATTAACACGCATGCAAGAAGATGGATTTGCAAACACATATCAACCTCCTAGCAGTTATTGTGACATCACCGAAGAGTTTTATCTAATGCATATTATTATTATTATTATTATTATTATTATTATTATTATTATTGCCATTTGCTGCTTTCCAACTCAAGGGCCCCCAAAGTTGTGAACAGCTTATTAAAACAACAAAATATGCATCAAAGTACAGTACAATTCCATAAATCTATCAATCAGAACAATGTAAGACTGTGTACTCACAAGACAGAGAAGGTTTTCTTCTACTTCTCCTAACCAGGGAATTAAAGAGTGCTCTCATCAAACCTATACCCCACACTTTTAGGGGCTAGAAACCTGAAATGATAATGACAAATGGTTTTTGAACGATTTTTAATGCTTCACTCAGTTCTTCCTCAACACTTTTGAGCTTTTTCACATTTTAGCATCTCCTCCCTGTGTAGAAGGGAGACTTTGATCATTTTACTGTGTAGTTCTGTGTAGTGTGTGAATGCATACTGTAGGTGAATGGTTTGATGGTTGTATTATATATGGTGAATATGTAATATTTATGAGATTTTTATGATATAATTATGTTGCATTTTCATGTATTTAGATACGTTTTGGAGTCGGTCAATACAAAATTTGTTTTACTTACATGCATCATTTGGAGATACAGTATTTTTCAAATTATGTTACATAAACCAAGGATTTTTTTTTATTAATTAGTAGTAATAGTTTTGGTTTTGAATGGGATTTGTATTGTATTTCTTACATTAATTCCTTTTTTGTTCTGCTGAAATATGAAATAGATAAGAGATGATAGGTAAATGCATAGATGAGAGGGAGAGCAACTCCCTCATCCAGTGATTCATTGGTTTCCATTAATATCATGCCAATTCATCACTGGCTTCCAGTGAAATTGATAATATTATGGGGAAATCTTGTTAGTTTCACTGCTTTTACCATAACTTCCCTTTCTATTCTCTAGTAAAATTGCTGGGTTGGGAGAGGGGTGAATTCTCCCAACACATGTATGTTTTCTTCAAAAGGGCATCATGGATATGCACCAGGGATAGGCTAATTTTTTGTTTGAACCTTGAAATGAAGAGTTTTGTCTTAAAGTAGAAGTGTGCTACTCTGATCACTCCAAGAACCGGTTTTATATTCAACTTGAAGGCTATGTCACCATCTTGAAGATGGACTGTTTGTCACAATTTAAACCGAGTATGTTTTTAGCTCGTCCCTACCCTTTTCTTCTCTGAACCCTATAGAGGTCTCTCTTTTCTCCTTCTGTTGCCACTGTTTGTCTCTTACCTCTCTGTACTTTTTAAAAACATAAGAGCCTGCTGGATCAGCCCGATGGCCTATCTAGTCCAGCATCCTGCTATAACAATGGCCAACCTGTGGGAAGCCCACAAAAGGGGCCTGAGCACAAAAGCACTATGCCCTCCTAAGATTTCCAGCAACTGGTATTCAGAAGTATCCATTGAATTATTGTATTTTAATGTTTTGTTGGAAGCCGCCCAGAGTGGCTGGGGAAACCCAGCCAGATGGGTGGGGTATAAATAATAAAATTATTATTGTTGTTGTTGTTGTTGTTGTTGTTGTTGTTAATCCACTGATAGACAAATTCATGGAAGATAAACTGTTTCACAATCACGTTTCAGCTATCCTATTTTCTTTTACCTCTTTCTTCCTCCCCGTCTTTCAGTTCATTCCTCCCTTCCCTACATCTATATTTCTGTTACCCCACCTCCATTCTTCACTGAGTTAAGCAGCAACAGCCCACAAGGCTCTCACTCTCCCAGCAGCTCCTATGCCAAGGAAATCTGGGTAATGTTACGCGACTGCAAAAAACAACAACACTGATGCCCGGATCCCAGAACTCAGAAAGCAGCTCAGATGTGGAAGACTTTTGGTGGGCTGGGGCAAGTCAGAGGAGGGGAACCCTTGGCTCTCCAAATGTTGCTGAACTATAAATCCCATCTTCCCACCTCTCTTCACATTGAAAGAAAGGGGCGCATTGAAAGGGGCGCATTGAAAGAAAGGGGCACAACAGCCTTGTCATGCAATGCGTGTCCTAAATATATTAGAAAGTTTCTTTTGATTTTGTAGTGCTCAAAAGTCATACCACATTAAGATCTGTTTTACACCTTGACTGGCCCCCTCGAAAAAGGTTGCAGGGTTTAAGCTGGTGGTTAAACTTGAAAACTAGAATAGGATCCTGAATGTGCACACTGCCTTCTATTCTGGTATACAGAGCCAACTCCAGATTTTATTTTTATTTTTTTGAGGTGGGCGAGTCTTAGCAAAGCATTCTCTGGTTATTTCACCTCTTGCCTCAATGAGCCCTGGTGAGCTTACATGGTGCTAGAACTTCTAGCACTGGGTGGGTGGAAGCCACCACTTCAATTTCCTACAATGCCCGCATTGTAACATCATTCCAGCACATTGGGAGACATTTAAATGGCAGCTACCTGACCCAGGTGCTTTTTCAAGAAGGGCTTGGAGACATGCGTCAGCAGTGGGCTCTGCTGGGCTTCAGCAGCTGCCCCAGGATGTTGTATGGTGAGCCTGGGCCTGAGGATACCTCCATATCTTCAGGGGAGATATTATGTTACAAAGAAAGAAATGCAGAAGGCAAGTGCCATTTCATCACATGAAGCCAAGAAGCCTCACTCATCCAATGGTAAAAGATTCTAGCCCAGCCCTTTTACTATGCTGGCAGGGGAACATTCATACACGTGGTTCTCCACCTGTAGCCTGAAGTACAGTTTGCTCTGTCACCTTATTTCCATCTCACTGTGCTGCATATGTAGGCCAGTCCTTAGTTAGGACAAGATGTGCTGGATACAATATATATGGATGCACTTAAAAAAAAAAAAGTGTCCCCAATTACTCAGATTCTTAAAAGCTTAACCTTGTTTTTAATACATAGAAAAATTAAATATGGCAACCCCCCCCCCAGGGGCATTCGCTCCAGAGTGTGAGCCTCCTCTGAGAAGCCTGATGTGGCATTTTAGGACAGCGGAAGTAAGCAACCCCCCTTTAAAATAAACGAATTGGTTTCCCATATGCATATATATGCAGATATAATCAATTAGCCAATTGATTGAGCCACCAAAAAAATGCAGTTAATCGACTAACATTCCTTTCATCAGATGATGGCCTTCGTAAGTGCGTGTATGCAAAATAATTAGCAATTTAAAAGCCTCTACTGCCTGATTAATTGGAGGCACTTTGATCAAAAATAGTTTTAATCAATTAATCTAACTAATTCACTGACTAAACGCTGCAGCCCTAGTCATTTGGCAGATACTGCTTCTCCTTTTTAGAGAAATGTCTGTAAAATGTATCACATAGGAAAAGTAAGTGTGCGTGTAAAAGAAAAAGGAAGGGCGGTGGGGGGAATATTGCTGGGAGCAGTGATGACATTAGGATCACAGATGGATCTTATTTGTTCTCTCGCTTCTGTTTTTGTTCTTTAAATACCATGAGTGAGAGTTTGCATAACTTCAAGCATGGAGCGGAAATGGCTGGTCTAGCAGCGCAGAACTTGCAACCTCGTGGGTTTGTCAACCACTTCGAACATAGGCAGAGAAATGGAGGAGCAAAGTTATTTCCCCCCTTTTCAGAGCCTGGAAAGCGAGACTGTTATTTTCACTTTTTCCACCAGTGGTTTGAGATTGACAAGGATGAATTTAGAGAGTAAGGGAAAGAAAACCAGCAGATTCTAACTGTGCGGCTTTCAACACCCAAAAATTGCCACTAACGCTCAATGCTAATCCCCATTTACTTTATTTTTGGTGCATGAGATATGAACTCCCCCCCCCCTACAGACACCTGCACTTGCTCCTGCGCCTTTAACAGCTGCAAGATAGGATAAAAAGAAACGGCCCCGAATATAACTTTGCGAACTTCTATATCATAAATAGGTGAGTTACAGGTGGGTAGCCGTGTTGGTCTGCCATAGTCAAAACAAAATCGAAAATTCTTTCTGAAGACTATCTGAAGAAGTGTGCATGCACACGAAAGCTCATACCAGGAACAAACTCAGTTGGTCTCTAAGGTGCTACTAGAAAGAATTTTCGATTTTGTTTTGATAAATAGGTGAATCTGTTGAATTACTGCCCGTCCTGTAGCCGCCAAAAGATACAAAATCTCTCTGGTGGGGGGTGGGGAGTGAAGCTGCGCCACAGGTCTTGTCCCATATGCCCATTCAGACGTAGCGATCTAGGATCAAACCCAATATAAGAGGTGAACGAATATGCTTTTGTATTACCACGGTAACGGGTTCCTTCTCCCCAAGGAACAGTCCAAGCTTAGCTTGCAAAATTCTGGTCGCTACACTGTGGGTTGCTTAATGCAAGCGGCGAACTATTCTAAGCTTTTGGAACTGGGAAATTAGAATTGGGGGGGGGGGGCTGGGAAACTTGAAAGAGAGGGTATTGACCGCTGAAAGTAAGCCTCTAGGGTGAGAGAACCTAATGCCTCTCGGAGACTATATCGACAATAATAGCAGCCCCAGCTTGGCCTTCTCTCTCTCGCGTGTGTCGTCTTGCCTCTTCAACAGAGCAAAGCCCTCCGGGAAGCTGCTGCAAGGGGTGCCGTCGGAGTCAAGTTGAATCACCTGTGAAAACAGCAGGCGTTCATTTCCATCCGCGCGCCCCTGGAGAGAGAACGCGGAGGGAAGGACACTTAGAGAACCACCAGACGCTTCCCTTTGAAAACACCTTTCCCTACATAGAACCGACTAGCTGCTTGCGTGTGTGTGTGTGTGTGTGTGTGTGTTTGACAAGGGCACTCCAAAGTCTCTAACGGTAGGGACTTGATTCAAGTTCAGGAGGCTCTGTGTCTCTTTGGCCACATCCAGGTAAAGATCAAGCTCTGCGTTTCCAGAAATAGATGCGCACACATATTCACAGGAGAAACCCAGAGGCCGCTTTCTTTGTTTTGGTTAATTTTGAACTGGCGGGACATTACAGTTGTCTTGTCAGTTAGCCTGATTTGAGAGCCTGTGTGTGTGTGTGTGTGTGTTCGTGCTTTCGCCTGCCCTCAGCAATCAGGCTTTCGACTCACGAGGCTTTGATTGTAGGAGTTGCCTTATTTGCATTGATGAGGATGAGCCAGCTGCTGGAGCAGACAGAACTGCACCTGACACAATCAGGGAGTTCAAGATTAGCGCAGGGAATCAGGAATCCACCCCGCTCCATGGCAATCTCAGCCCCTCTATTAGAGTCACTCATGCAAAATGACCCAAATTTTGCAGCGAGCACAATTAGCAAGCCCAAATGCATGTTAATTTGGGAGCTGACATTTCATTGCCTTTTACTTATTAAATATAATCATTATGTGTAGTTTACTAGACAAGGCTGGTGCGGGGGGAGGGAGAGAGAATGTGGAGGCCCCTCCTCCTCCTCCTCCTCCTCCTCCCACCCCCACCCCCCCATCCTCCGGACATATGAACTAAATTCCCCACTCAGGTTGAGCAAGGTAGTAAGTTGACTCCTTTCGCACAGTGACTGTCTATGAGCAATTTGCAAGGGCGTGGGGAGGGAGGATCCTTAGTTGGCACAGAAAAAAAAGGAGGGGGGAAGGATCCTTGTAGGATTTATAGCTGCAATTGAAGTGGGAGGCGATAGGGATAGTGCTTAGGATAGGGACCCACCTTGTCAAATCATTAATCCACCCATGTCCACTTTTCATAGCCCTCACTTTGCCACAATCTCAGGTGAGGGAGTCTCTAAATAGCAAAGCATTGCCTTGGTTCTTTGCACCGTTTCTCCATTAAAATCAAGAATATCCTTGGATCAGGGGCAAAGCTGCGCGGATCATCCTTTTTATGTATTTAGCAGCTATAGGTTTTGAAACGTTCACTTATGATTTGGGATGTGGGGGGGGGGGGTTGAAATATTGCGAAAATTGAATAAGTGATAATTCTGAGCCCAAGCATGCAGTTGGAAAGGGAAAGCTCCCATTGGAGAACAGAAAATTTAATGAGCTTTTAATGGAATGCAATGCTCGGAGTAGTAAATTATTTGTTAGTTGACGATGCAATCAGCATGCTGATTAAGGTTGCCGAGGGTTTCCCCCTCCCTCCCTAAACATTAACTGAATGGAGACGGGTTGTCCTCTTTGTTGTGGTGCTTGGGGGGCTTTCGGGAAGCAAATGGACTTTCAGAACAGAGATTGTCAATAAAGGTGAGTGCACTTCAGGTGTCATTTGAAATCTGGCGATAAAATGCTTCTGATAAATATTTAAAAGCATTTGAAATCCACAATGTGCTTCGTCTATATAGTGCCTTGTGCAAACCCTGGTTACAGAAGCAGCAGGCCTGGAAAGGCCTTGCAACCTGATTCCCCACCCCCACCCCACTCTCGCTAGATGAATTGATTTGCATATTTTATCTTCATTTCGGTTAAACGGGACCTCCAAAATGCTCGTCTGTCATAATGGACTTGCAAGAGTAAATATGTAAGAGGACAAAGTAATAAATTAATAATAATAATAATAATAATAATAATAATAATAATAAATGGAAAGTCTCTCCCACCCCCATTAGGAACAAGTGTGTTATTAAGCAGCGTTAAATATTCTGGAATCGTAAATGCATATAAAAAGAATTTTAGAAGTAATGTGGCGAGAGTTGGTCATTCTTTTCTCTAGCAGGGTTCGATTTTATCTTGTTTTCTGAGAACTTGGACGGGGGTCATCCGTACGGAGAAGATCCCCTCTTACTAACGTCCCATCTTCGTCTGCTTACTTGTCAAGTCGTTCACGAGGATTTTAAGGAGATTCAGAGCATTGCTTTGCGTGGGGTGTCTCTCTGTGATCCTCTTTAAAACAAATCTTAACGTTTTGGTCAATAATCTGCCTGCTTGTATGTCAAGATTTATGACTGCCAGAAGGAAACATATCCCCTTTTTTCTTTCTTTTTTTAAGACGAATGAGAGGCATGGAGGTAGGTGTGTGTGTGTGTGTGACTTAATGTTAACGACCACAACATCCTCCTTGTATAAATCCCCATTAGCTGAATCATCCCGTTAAGCCTCCCTCAATGATCAGGTACCTTCAAAATCCGATAAATAACCATCTATGTGTTTTAACTATTCCTACTGATGACCCAGGAGGTTAAATGCCTTTGACTGGCATTTGACTTCTGACCTCATATAAATGTTATCTTATCAGTTCCTGCTTGTTAACTCGCTTTGGGTGCTTGTCCCTGATGGCTTTTAGATAAAGGAGGTTTTATTATATTTCCTATTGGAACTGAACTGTTGCCTTTGTTTTCGTCGCCAGTGTCAGCTCCCGGAGTAACCTTTTCACCTCTCTGTTTTAGTGAAAGGGGGTCTTTTAAAAGCACACACGCACAACGCAACTATTTACAGTGGTTCCACCCCCAAATATCTTTTTCTTTCTTTCTTTTTCTTTTTAATTGCTTAACTCGCTGGTTGGCATGGACGTTGGATTTAGTCCTTAACTCTACCTCCGAAACCGTGCTGCAGAAAGAGTTACCAATAATAATAATGAAAACCCAGCACGCTTTTAAAAAAAGGGGGGGGGAGACGTTTCATAATTGTAGGTTTAAGCAAAGGGGCGATGAGTTCGTCAGATCAGATATGCAAATGTATATCTAAGGAAAGAAGCACGCTGTTTAACCCTCTTCTTTCTCTCCTTTTTAAAAAGAGAGGGGGTGATGTCATCTCTCTCTCTGCTATATTCCTTTATTCCAGCTTCTTCTTCTTCCTCCTCTTCTTTTTTGCAAAAGCCCTGATTTCTCCTGCGCGCGCACGCTCGCTCACTCTTCCCCTGCGTTGAAGTGTTTGCCATTATCAACCCCATACAGAGGCGTGGAGAGAGACTAGCATAATGAGAGATGCGTACAGTACTACACCTTTTAGTGTACCTTTCTGGTAAATTCATAGAGAAAATGTCAGTACACGAGATATTATATGCAGGGAGAGATCCAGATCTTTCAGGGCAGTCGGCCTCCTCTTCGGATTGCTTAATGCACTGCGCTAAACAATGCCTTCAAATTAATTTGTGGGTAGAAATTAGGCTACCATCAGAGAGAGAGAGAGAGAATGAGAAGGCAGCCATCTTGTGGGTGTCATTTTGTCCTCGTCGTCTTCCCAGTCTTTTTACCCCCCTTATGACTTTTTCTATCTGCATAATTAGCCCGGAAGATACTAATGTGTATCAGGTCTTATATTCCCGCCCTTTCATAGTCCATAGCAAACCTGCCTTTTCCCTTTCCTACTGGAGACGGAATCCTTGCAGTTGCTACAACAGCTGTAATGTAGCTGCTTTCATTTAGAGATCTGCATACAATGGCGCAAGTGTGAGCTGAGGCTTATTTACTACAAGCAAATATATGTAACGAGAATACCCCAAAGCTGATGAGCCATTTTGATTTTTCTGCAGACTTTCACATGCTGCTTCTCCAAGTCGAGAGTGAGGAAGAGGATGAAACGCTTCACTCTTCCAGATTAACTTTTGTGCTGCGTGATGTGTCGTCGAAGGATTTATTTTATAGTTAAGCTAATAGTTTCCCACGTTGGGGAGGGGAGGGGGGAAGAAGGAGGAAGAGAGAAGAACGCGAAGAGTTAATAATGCTTATTTTACGCAGGCAATATTTGGGAGATGCGTATTTACTCAGAAGGAAGTCTGTGGAACTTGCACTCCCTAGTTAAAGAGTTAAGGACTGCAAGCTGCATGTCGATTCCTGCACCTTGGATCATTAATCTTCCAGTGACTTAAAAGTACTGGAAATGGTTAGTGGGAACATCTGCAAAAGCAGCCATCCTAAAGGAATTTTGGCCTCCTAATTGTATTAAGGAACAATCATGGTATTAAACTAACGCTGTCGTCTGCACACATATGCCAGAATGCTCGTTTCAAAATCCTTAAATTGATTTAAAAATGAAGTCTCGAAAGTCTCACCGGTAATATTATTAACCATTATTATGTGGAGGTATTTATCAATGAAAAAAACAGTCCCTGAAAGAGCCGCTGACGTTCAGCTACCGATAAGGACATCATTGACAGCAACTTGTAAATTAACCTAAAAGAGCAGGTTATGGAAGAACTCTAGCCATATGGAGACAAACGCCGATTATTTTCTCCCCTTTTCCTGAAGAATACTACTACGCACTACTAAAAAAAAAGAAAAAATAATTAATACCCACTGTACTGAATTTTCCCACTGTAAAATATGCCCGCAAGTGACCCTTTGCGGGGAGTGGTCTTTTTATAGTGAAATGGTTGGTATATGTAACTTAAGAAATCTACCTGAGAGGGGGGAATACACAGAGAAAGCTTTTTGAAAATTGACTATTGATTCTTAACATTCTCCGTGAATATACGGAAAGGACTCCCTTCCCCTAAGATTTTTAACTATCCGGTAAAAGAGCAGACAACAACTTTTGGAAAGAACGAGTTGCAGAAGTAAAACTGGTGATTGTGCTTATAGATTTCAAAACAACAACACAGGAGTGGTGGCAGTTGACTCTGAGCTTAGAGTTCACGCATGTGAATTTTCCTTGGGCGTCTCGGAGCAGGGGGCGAGTACTAAAACCAAAAGGTTTCGAGAACGACAGGAAAGAGTGCAGCTTCTCCAGCGCGCCCTCTCTTCCCCCCTTTTTTGTGTACAAGACACAACTTGTATAGGTTCTCCGCTCCTGTAAACATGACTCTAGTTTTAAACACCCAAGGCCTCGGCCACACCCTTCTGCGCCAGGCGCTCCTTTGCACCACCCGGGTTTCCCAATTTCCGCGTCGTGTTTTTTGTCGCCTCCATCCTTCGCGTGAGAAGAGATCCCACCCCGGCGCGGATTAATTTTCTCCCTGTTTATAAAGATAATTAACTCGCTCTCTGTCTCTTTCTTCCAGGGTTTCCCACCAACTTGTCCACCAGTTGGTGGGCAAAACGTGGGAGAAAAAGACAGAGAAGGGGCATAGCCGCATAGAATCCTAGAGTTGGAGATGATATATATACACCATTTCTGCTGGGTTCCGGGCTGTTCCCGAAGGAAGGAAATAAAACCCCTAGAGCCAGACTCAAGCTGAGACTTCTGGGGTTGCGTTGACTGCACAAACTGAACCCGCAGCAGACGTGTGCAGCTGGCTTGTTGGACGGTGGCTGCTTCAGATCGGGGTGGCCACGGTGCGCCCTTGGGGAACAAGGTGACCCTAAATCAGATCGCAGTGGATTCTCAGGTGGGGGTGGCGGGGAGCAGTTTCAGACCCCGTAAATCTTCGCCTGGGCTTTGTCTGAGTTCAGGGTGAGGAGGTTGAAGGGGCTAGTTCGCAGGCACTCCAGGGTTCAAGCTGTTGCTAATGGGTTTGGGCCGCCTGCCGTGCCTGGAAACTTTTATTATCCAGCTCCGTATGTGTGTCTCCCCGCCTTCGGAGAATTTAAAAGGAGGCGGGGAAGGAGAGTCACCCCAGGCAAAATTTCTCGCGATCCCACCCACCCCCCACTCCCCCGTTTCCACGGACTGGTCCAAACCCAAGTGCCCCTGAGGATCTTCTCGTGCTAGTAGGCCACGCAGCCTTGGCGGGGCCCGTTCAGCAATGTTCCCTGGGAAAACTACAAAGGCCCCCATTCATCGCTGCGCGTTCGCTGGCCCGTCCGGGACGTGGCTGAAAAGGGGCCGGCTAGGAAATGTGCAGCCTGTCCTGGTATTTGGCGAGAGCAAGAGTGACAACTTATTGGAAGTTCTCAAGGAATCATTTATATTTCACACTCCACTAGGCAGCTGATTTGAGATTGTCTGTTAGCATAACAAAAGCTCTGAGCCTGTGAACTTCAGAACCCTTTCGACCTCTGAGCTGTTGCCATGAATAGCCCTCAGCCCTGCCTATAGAGCTCTCCCAAAGCTCCCCTGTTCGTGGTTAAATTGTTAATCAGGGTAATTTAATATAGTTTTCAATATGCCTCATCTCTTATTGGGGGAGAGGTATTCACGGATTTTCTCTCCTCCCTCTCCGATTTTTTTTTTTAAAGTTCTTTTTGAATTCAAGTGTGAGAGGGGCAGCTGCAGACAGGGCGACCCCCTCCCCTCCCCTACTCCCCCCCCCCGCCTTGAACTGCAGCACCCAGAGTGGCGATCAGCAAAATGCATTCACACAGAGCAACAATCCCTTTCCTTGCACTCCAACCTGAACCTGAAATTCCAGACTGTTTACCCTCCCTCCTTCTCTCTCTCTCTCTCTCCCCCC
The DNA here is from genome assembly GCF_009819535.1 of Lacerta agilis. Classification (NCBI taxonomy): domain Eukaryota; kingdom Metazoa; phylum Chordata; class Lepidosauria; order Squamata; family Lacertidae; genus Lacerta; species Lacerta agilis. The sequence goes on from NC_046322.1 coordinate 32,634,677, forward strand.
AACTCTCACTCCCAGGCAGACAAAAACAAAACAAACAAAAAAAAAGGAGCCCAGCAATTTCTGAGTCAACAGCATCAGATGCCACTCCTCTCTCTTCCACAAGAACCATGTCGGCAGCAGCCGGGATGCAGGCCCATGCGCAGCACACCTCCCTTTCCTCTGTTGTACCACATTGTGCCAATCCAGAATGTCATTTGCTAGCTGAAAAGAACTCCATCCCAAACATTGGTTTTCTTCCTTGTTTTTTTCCCTTTCCCTCACTCTCCTTAAAGGAAAAATAAAATAAAATTAACATTCCTCTAAGGATTTACCTCTCGCAGAAATCACACAGAAAAGGGCATTTTTTTAAAAAGCAAAAAACCGACAACAACCCCCCCAGCCCCCTCCACCCCAATAGCGAAAGATCTCGAGGAAATCTTGCATTGTTGTTCCATATAGACACCCCTACTGCAAGATTTTGTAAAGGGGCAGAGTAAAGGAGGAGAGAGTCAGCAGCAGGCAGCTGGTAATAGTCCATCTCTTTTAAATACAATTCAAGCATCTTATTTTCATAAAGCTTAATTGTAAATAGCTTCTGGGAGAGAGGTACCTGGAAGGTACTGGGTTGTGGGCTGTTGCTTTATCCTACCCGCCAGAGCTGGAAGACTGTGGAAAGGGCCATGGTGCATGATGCAGCAACTTTTTGCTTTCACAAATTTAAGTAATTTGTACTTTTAAGAATAAATAAATAAACAAATGTGCAGCACCGATCTGGATATTTTTAAAAACTTAACTTCCCCGTTCAGATAGTGGCTAACCTCCCCACCACACCTTTTTTTTTTTCTTCTCTTTTCCTATGTTTGTTGGTAAAGGTGTCATTCAGCAAGTATGCGTATTTTGATGTGTGTCTAGACATGAAGGGAATGACTTGGGCTGCTTATGATAATACGGATTGTGTAGTCCCTGTGTAGTATTAGAAGATGGGTGGGAGAGAAAGACAGCAGTATTCCTTACAAAGTTTCAGTTGGTTTGATTTAAGCAGCTAGATCATTCAGAATAAGGGGTGAGATCTAATTCCAATATTATGAATCACATCCCTAAAGCAGTTTGCCCCTATTCTCATAAACTGTGAGGTAGCTTATGTTGAGAGAATGAGTTTCATGTGGCCATGGCAAGTTTTGTAACAGAGCAGGGATTTGAACCTAGGTCTCTCTGGGCCAATACTTCATCTACTCTGCCTCTTTATTCAATGTTTTGGATTTAATACTGGGGAACATGTGTAATCCACTAAGATTTAGGCCTTGCAACCGGCAATAGTTCTCCATATCAGATAAATCTATGGTCTACAGCGCTCCTGTTCCTTAGGAACTATTGTGTGTGTGTATGGGGGGGGGGCTTGCCTATGGGTGTCTTTCTCTTGAGAGGTAAGATCTAGAGTTGTGCAAGGTAGGACTTTCTCTATGGACCAGCCTTCCCAAAGAGCCCACGAAGCTGCCTTGCTACTGCATGCAGTGCTCAAATTATAGGTGGCAGGATTTGCTTAGCTCCTTTCATAACAGCCCCCTTAGCTACTCTTTTTGAAGGGTACATGGTACAGGGTTTTTAAAAAATCGGGTGGTGGGTTAAGGGGCCCTTTTGGATTTCGTTAAGGACCCCTGGCCTTACCCCACATAATTCAAGCCCTTGGTATGAGATGTTTCTATTCTCTCTGGAATTTGAATCTGGATCTTTATGGATAGTGATGTATTTTGAACAAAATAATAATAATAAAAAAACCTTCCAGTAGCACCTTAGAGACCAACTAAGTTTGTTCTTGGTATGAGCTTTCATGTGCATGCACACTTCTTCAGATACTGTGCATGCACACAAAAGCTCATACCAAGAACAAACTTAGTTGGTATCTAAGGTGCTACTGGAAAGAATTTATTTTTTATTTTTTATTTTGTTTTGACTATGGCAGACCAACACGGCTACCTACCTGTAACTGGATGTATTTTGATACATCTTTTGATACAAGTCATATCATGAACTTTGCTGGTTTCTCCCTAGCTGTATCTTTATTGTTCTTAATTTCTTCATATTGCAAATCACATCAGGTTGGGTTTTTGTTTTGTTTTGTTTTGTTTTTAAATAGACAAAATGCATTTTAAAAGAAATATATAATTAATGGTTGTATATAAGTTATTTTGGAAATAAAGGCTGTAGTTGAATTTATGTCTTCCAGATAGGATTGGTGTTTCAACAATCTCCAGGGGGAAAATATTGCCAGCCCATCTCTCTTTTCCTTGGACTGGCACCCCCCTCCCCCGGGAGATTGGTGGAACATCACACTTCGATTGTAGTCTTCTTGTATGATAGGAACAGGGAAGAGAGAGAGACTGGCTGGCAATATTTTTCCCCCCTGGAGTTTGGTGGAACTCCATTATTTGGGGTTAAATTCTGCTATTTGTCTTGTGTTCCAAGTGAAGAGGTTTAGTACAACATTGCTGCTGTTTTCAGTTCTTTTCCAATGAATAGTCACAATCACATCAGAAGCCATGTAGGAGAGCCAGTGATGTCATGTCCTATTATTTTTGAACTGTATGGATTTCAAACCAAAGAATTTATGTTTCTAATCTAAATAATTAAAGGATACAGCATGCCTTACATGCTGAAAATTGATAAACAGTGTTTTGAAAATTGTTTTTTAAACATACACAGGTCGGCTTCTGTGCCGATGGAAAGCAGTGTGATCAGAAGCAGAATTTTAAAATTTTGTGATCTTAAGGAATTCCTTGGTTCCCAGATTCAGGCAGCACACATATGCTAAGTATGCTTAGACTGCAAATTTATCTACCTACCTAGGGGGCAAGACCCATTGAACTCAGTTGAACTTAATAGCTGAGTAGGATTTTGCTGTACTTAGAAGTTTCCTTAAACAAGCAGAATCCACTTTTAAGCTTAGGACTGTCATCCTTACTTTTGTTTTAGAAAAAGGAAGAGTCATCCCAAAGCAACCACTTTTTAATATATTTATATTATTACTTTTTGCAGAAATTGTTGCAAAGTATTGTGACATGAGACAGTCTCCTTAATTTGGTTTTTCTTGTTTTTAAGTATCCAGGAATAGTCACATTCCAGTGTAATGCTGTTGTCCAAAAATATATTAAATTATACCCATATTCTGTTTTCAAAGATTGCATCTTTAACATTTTATATAAGACTGTATGTCTTTAAAGAAATCCAGGAAAGGTGGAGAGCCTATTTTTAACTATGAAATGACATTTATATTTTTCCGTGCTTTTGCTTATTATCACTTTTTCCTTTTCATTAGAATTTTTTTTCATTAGAATTTATGATCCATGTCCATCATTACACTTTCACATCTCTGAGTTTGTGTTGAATTTTCTTTGGGAGGTTAATAAACATTAGGGGGGGACACACATGGAGTAGAGATTTTTATGTAATCTAAAAGGATCCTTTTAAGTAGTTTACAATTTCAGTAGGTCAATTAAGCAATTTCCTTGGGTATTATTATTATTATTATTATTATTATTATTATTATTATTAATTTCATAAACAGTGTGACATTTCCCCCAGAAATGGCAAAACTTGCTTAGCTTTTATTTGTTTTGTTTTTTGTTTTAAATGCTGCTTTTGTAGCAGCATTCTCCCTATCAGCTGTACAGTTGGGGCCTGTTGTTATACGAAACAGAATGTATATTTATTGTTTGTGATGGTGTTTGACAGGGGGAATGGATTCAGACACAGAACAATTATATTACAGTCCCTTTGGGAATGCCAACACCAAATTTAGCCAGACTGATGGGGTACTGTCTAGACGGCCCCTTTTGTGTATCAGCTGTTCTCTCCCCCCCCTTTATTGTAATGCTTGAATGTATGACATAAAACCTGCATATGGAATCTGAACATAAACATCCCTGCAACCATGCTGCTTTTATAAATCTTCATTGGCATTAAGCATATAAAAGCCCAGCCCATCCATATAGCGTCGCATGTTCAGATATTATGCATGCAGCATACACCTAATGTACAAAAAAGTTACTATTTTTATTTCTCCTGTAATTAAAATGTGAGTTGCTAGAATTAGAAGATAAAAACCACATGGATTATAAATGAGTCCTGGATGATTTCTTAGAAGTCGGAACACTTTTTCCTTCTTGACTAAATAAGATCATAGCATGGAAACGGAGAGAGGTGTGACTTACAGTGTAGTTTTTCATGCCGGCAGACCAAACAATACCTCCAAATAAGGAAATCTTTTAAAGTGTCTATGTGGTCATTTTTTGAAAATAAAAATAAAAATAAATGGTTGACAGCATGCACCTATAAAATCCCAGCACAGATCTTCTGTAGCCAGGGAATAAAGAAGGCATGTTCATTTAAAAAAACAAAAAAACAAAAACAAAACACCCACAAATTAATAAAATAATGAAAAAGCAAATGTGCTCCTTTTGCTGAGCAGAAATAATCTTATTTATATGTTTTACTTTTCCATGCTGCAATCAATGATCAGCTCAGCCAAGGGCTTCAGCAGTTCAGGCTCAGGTCAGTTTCCTTTTGAAAGAAAGAGCACATTAAAAACTAATCATGTTTGTAATAATCTCTACACTTACAAATGTAAAAGCTGAGCAGATCTCTTACAGGGGTGTGGCAAGCAAAGCCAGAGCTATATAAGCTCAGACACCCCCAAACCCAGACAGTTCTTGGCTCAGGAAAAGACAAATATCTGTCCTCCATTCTTTTCAGCACCTTGAGATAGAAGATTAACAAATGCCACCATCAAAGCATTCATGGCTTTCAGTTTCATGTTATCTTCACAACACTCATCTGAAGTATGTCAGGCTGAGGGAGAGTTGCTGGGCCAAGGCCATCCAATGTGCCTTGTGACTGTTGTGGGTTTTGAACCCAGGCCTTTTTGGCACACTGTGTGTTCTGTTCAGGGGACCACATTGGTTCTCAACAGCAAGTGTGGCATGCACAAGGATGGGGAACCAGTGACCCTCAAAATGTTTCAGGACCTCCAACTCTATCTGTCTTAGCTGGCATGACCACTAGTCAGAGACAATGGGACCTGTGGCCACAATCCCCCAACCTGTGGCAGAGTCAGAATAGTGACTACAGTGCCAGAACTCTACACTAGTTGATATATTTTTGGGAAAGGGCCATAGCTCAGTGGTAGAACATCAGGTTCAATTCCCAGCATCTCCATGTTGGGCTTGCTTGAACCCTTGGAGAACCACTGCCAATCAGTGTAGTCAGTCCTGAGCTGGATGGACCATCAGTCTGACTTTGTATAAGGCAGCTTCCTATGTTCCTATTGTTGGCTAGGATGCTGCCAATTTTTACTGCAATGAACATTCTGAAGAATGGACTTCATTGCATTGGACATTAACTCAGAAGTATTGTAATTCTCTGTGTCCACCAGTCTTGTTCACTCCATAGGGTGATGGACTCCAAAAGCATGAACAGCAAATAACCATCATGAGTAGTGATTTCCCCCATCATCTGACCACAGATGTCCCACCAGATGTCAAAGAGAACAACAACTACCAGACCTTTAGAAGACATCTGAAGGCAGCCCTGTTTAAGGAAGCTTTTAATGTTTGATGGACTACTGTATTTTAGTATTTTGTTGGAAGCCGCCCAGAGTGGCTGGGGAAACCCAGCGAGATAGGCGGGGGTATAAATAATAAATTTATTATTATTTTATTTTATTTTTAATCTAACCTAAGAACTGTCATATACCTTCCTTAATCATTTTTAAAAGAAGAGATTGTAAATTCTTATTCCAACTCCTCTGGTCAGGTCAGTGGGGCGGAAGTCCACCAGGGATGGGGAAAACTGTGCCCTTTCTTGATGGATGCCAAGTGCCACTGGCTTCAGCTGGCAAAGAGACATGGGAATGTCCAATCCCTAACCTCCATGATTGGTCCTGTCCATGCGGATTTGAAATTGAGTGGCTTATCACAGTGGCAGAGGATTATGCAATGGGAAGGCGTGGTGCTAGTTGAGCTTTAAAAGGGGTCACGGGCCTCTGAGATTAAGATCAGTTGGTAGAGCATGAGACTCCTAATCTCAGGATTGTGGGTTTGAGCCCCACATTGGGTGAAAGATTCCTGCATTGCAGGGGGTTGGACGTGATGACTCTTGTGGTCCCTCCCAACTCTACAATTGTACAATTCTATGAGTAAAGTCTTGTAAATTCAGTTGAGTTCTCACAACAAAGCATGTATACTTGGAATTAATCTAGTGTGGATTAGCTCCTAGTGAACTGCAGTTCAGAACTCAGGCAGCATCGTACCACAATTACTTTCCTCCTTCACACTTTTATCTGACATAAATTTCAGTTTCTACCTTCTGAGGAGTGTAAGAACCAACTCTACTTTTTTCAGTTGAAAGAGACTGCATCTTGGAGGTCACAGTAGAGGTTACCAGTGGGGAAGGAAATTCCAATGTATAAAGAAGCATGCATTTTTGGCTTTGACCCGTGGGCAAATGCAAAAGTTATGGTTCTTCATCCTGCCATCTCCTTCAGGGGTTAGCACAATCGTCCCCTGCTGTGGACAATTAGGATCTGAGCCATTTTTGTGCAGTGGGGGAGAAAACCCAGTTTATTTCACTCATTGTACCGAGCTGGATAGGATACATGAGTCAGAAGAATGATTTACAACATATTGTGGCATGTTGGGCAACTTAACTGGGAGCAGAATTATGGCTGCAGTTTGAGGGCTGAAAATAATAACTGAAATACAGAAATGGTTTGGAACAGTAACGTGGTGAGTCCAAGGGAAAGCAGCCATAGAAAACTCAGCCCATGCAAAGTGAAGGAGGTGAACCCACAAAGTCCAGATATGCCTCTGCATTGGCAGAGGAGTTTCCATTGTTTTATTTATTTATCTATCAAATTTATATCCTGCCTTTTCTATCAAATGAGCCCAGAGGGGAAAACATTTATGTAATAATAAAATTATTAAAAAATAAAATAAGAACATATTTAGTATAATTAAAAACTGCTTAAAATGCCTCAAAACAATGAAACACAATGAAATGTAATAAAACTGGTAACCCAGGGTGCCTGAATAGGCTTGACAAAACATATCAGCAGGCAGCTAAAATAATACAATGATGGCGCCTGCCTAAGGTCAATAGGCAGGGAGTTCCAAAGATACACTTCTTGCATCAAAATGTGGATGTACATCCAAATGTGGCGCATCCAACTGAAGTGAAGGAGTACTGCAATCCAAATGGGTATTCTTATGTACATGTGCATTTGCATATGTGGCCATAGTTCTCATGGTGTGTGTGTGTGTGTGCGCACACACACACACACGCTCGTGTGTGTGTGTGTGTGTGTGTGTGTGTATTTTCACATGGATCTCCTTATGTGGATTTTTATTGTTCACTTCCATGCTCTTCCGCCTTTGGGGATTAATTTTTTTTTTTGTAATGATCATAGAATCATAGAATTGCAGAGTTGGAAGGGACCCTGAACACAATAAATAAACAGTTCGGCACTTATATAGAAAAAAGTCCACTTATCCCTTCCAAAGAATTTAACTGATTTTTCAAAATATTCCCCCTTCTTTGTCACCACAAATAGCACAATGTTATGTACATGTACCTGTATAGTTAAGCTGAAATGTTTCACATTGCGTCTTATGTTTCATTGATTTTTTTGCTTTGTGTGTTTGGTCATTCTAGTTTCAGTGTCTTTTAAAAATATATATATCAGTGGGGATTTGGGCATTAGTATATTATTATTATTATTATTATTATTATTATTTTATTTTAAAAATTATCATTTATTAAATTTGTATACTGTCCTTTATCCATAGATCTCAGGGCATAAAATAACCCAAAATATGTAAAAAAAAAAATGCAGGAGAAGAAGAAGAAAGCATTCTGCCTTATTACTGTAATTGTAGTTGTTATTGTATGTTCACCCAAGATCTAAGTTTTATGTATGTTATATTTATTGTACAGGTCAAGTTTTTATCTTTTTGTATGATTCTTATGTACAATTTATATCCACGTGTTTTTGTTTGGCTGCAATCTGTATTTGGTTGCCTTATTAATAAATTCAAAATGTAACGTTATATGTATAAGTGGAGCTGGCCTATTTTGCTGGTGTACAAAGCAGCGGCATGGTTCAAACTGCTTTGCTGTGGGATCATCGCCACGCTACCTCTGTGAGCAATATGGTCTGGGCACCTGAGCACAGCAGTATCCTTCCGCTTCACAACTTGCATGTAAGACAGGTCTCTGCTGAGAGGACCATGCCATGCTGATAGCAAAGTGGATACACGATGTTCCAGCAGCGATTCAATGAGATTTGAATGACATGTATGCCATGGTGGATGGGGAAAGAACTGTACTGCCCATGTAGGCCCATCAAGCAATGCACTTTCTTTTGATATGTGGTGCTATCTTGGCAGAAACTGGTTGCTGGAATCCACAGCAGATTTCTTTCTGTGGGGAACTGTGACTTCAACTCTGATGGGTACCAGCACCCCTGTTTGATACAGCATCGATAATAATAATAATGTGGGATGTGATCCATGAGAGGCAGTCAAGTACAGCATTCCTTGTAATGCTAGAGAAGACATGCGAGGGAATGTTTAGTCCAGCCAGCTGAAACTTTCTCTTCCTCCTGGCTGGAGCACCCTTCCTTTTGCATGTGATAGAAGGTGGCTGTGACCTAACCTGTCCAGGTAACAAAAGGACGAGTCACGCAGCACACCTTCCTCTTCCACGCGCAGTCCACCCAAGATGGTGGGCGTGAGCGGCCAGCAAAGCGGCTCCCTACGCCCCTGCCCAGTTCACCAGATTATGAGTCTACCGCTCTTAACCACTACACCACACTGGCTCTTGATATCTTGGGGGGGGGGGAATAGGAAGACCCTGCATTCTAGAGAGCCCCTTCACTTTTTCTGTACCCATGAGCAGGGCTGGCCCACTCATGAGGCAAGGTGAGGTGGTTGGCAGGAACTACAACAGCACCCAGTGTAGGTGAGAGGAGAGAGATATTCTGCTGGCCAGCAGGCAATCTGCTCACCTTCCTTGCCTCACCCTCCAGCCCGGGGAGCTTTCCCCAGACTATGATTTTGAGTACGGCAGAAGCAGCTGGGAAGAGAGGACTTCAGGGATATTTAAAAAAATAAATAAATTACAAGTTGTGTGTCCTTGTTTCTCAGTTTGATCCTTTTACATGTTTTTGTAGGTTCTGTGGAATTTTATGCCTTGTGATATGGTATTATTTTTTATTGATTATAGATTAGTAATTCTTTATCATAACTGATAAGTGTAAACTATTATTTGCTGATGTTTAATTTTACTGTTTACTATTAGATTTTAATGGGTTGTTGAATATTCCTTTATTTGATGTAAGTTGTTTATTTTAAAGTTATTGTGATCCAATTATATTGGATCAGATTGTTGCTACAGTATTAATGTTTGATATTCTATTATGTTTTTATATGTATTGGAAGCCACCCAGAGTGGCTGGGGCAAGCCAGCAGATGCACGGGGTATAATAATAATAATAATAATAATAATAATAATAATAATAATAATAATAATAATAATAATAATAGATCAATTATTATTCCCCTTGTTCCTGAAGGAGCGGGGAAGGAGGAACCATTTTGTGGTTTCTTTTAGGTGCCAAATGTCTTGGGCAGTCTAGCCCATGGGTATCAAATGCCTAACTTCCCATAACTCTGTTTTAAGAATCCTGCTTGTTTAAGTTACGGTAACCAAAACTGTCTTTACCTGATTTATTGGAATCTTGAGTTATTTATAGATAAAATGATTTACATGTTTGTGAGCTATCAGCTGAGAGTGGAGCATTACTGAAGAGTTTTCTTTGGGGATTGCACTTCCATTTAAGTTTATTTTCCTGTGTTTCTTTCCCCCGCCCCAGCCCCCCTACATGTTGTGATTTCCTAAAGGAAATGACTTACTCTTCTTTTTATCTCTTTCTTTCTCTTTGTGATAAAATGCACACTTTGGGGCTACATTTCTGATGTAGTTTATCAGTTGGCATCATTTGAGCTAAGTCCAGAGCTTGCTTGGAAAGCGGATAAGGAAATTCCACTTTTAAAAAAGAAGAAGAGGCAAGGTGGAGAGAGTTTGGAGCTGCTGTGGGACCCAAAGAGCGGGGGGGGGGGGGCAGAGCAGATTAAATGATTTCTTTTTGAACAATTGGCTGGACCAATACAATCTGGAAAACATTCAGACTTGTGCATTTTTCATCACAGTTAAAGGTCGGGAGAGCATGAAATGGAACATATTCACTTGTATGTTTAGGGTAACAGTTACCCGATAGGATTGGCTGCTCTGCCAAGATTCAGATGCACAAGAGAAACTGGATTCCACCACGCAGCTCTGGTTTAAGTTGGGAAATGCTGTTAAACCGGCCCACAACCCCAGAGGGAGGCTTCTTAATAACAATAGGTCAGACAGAGCAAGTAACTTGGCACTCTCTGAACCCTTTAAGAGCTTCCAGGTGAGGCTTGCTCAGCAATCAGACTAACCCAACATGACTCTGCCTCTCTATTTCCTCCAATAAACCATTCTTGCCTCGTCTTGCCTCCACCACGACAGAAATTTGGTCTTAAACGCAAGACAGATATGAATGTGACCAAGTGCTTGCTGATGTAAGCATTCCAATCCTTACATGCCTCGTCATATATAACTGTGCTTACCACATGGAATCAATGTGCCAGACTGGTGCACTAAGGCTGCACACATACAGCACTTTATTCCGTTTTCGCAAATATTTTTTCTACTGGATAATTTCCACATTTTATGCCATATTTCACACAACGAGGCACTTTCAGAAATCTAGTGGAATCTAGCCAAAGTTTAGCACTTATTTCCATGTTAATTGCATGCAGGAAAAGGCCAACTTGCAGCCCTGGTAAGCTGGAAAACCACAGGGTAGTGTGCCGTTGTACCATTATTTCCCACCGTTTTTGTGGGGGGTGAAAAGTGCCCAGGTACATAAAGGGTGGCATGGTGGTGACATATCTGCCAATGAGTGCTGTTACCATGCCCACTGGTGTGAATGAAATGCAATGCAGCATGGAATATTGATTTTAAAATCTGCAGTTCCATAATGCAACAGGTAAAAGGAGCATTAGAAAGCTCGACAGAAGTACTAGCATCAGAACCAGGAAAGCTAGTGCAACAATCCCCACATCTGTGAATGCACCCTAACTCTCCACAAAAAATGAACCAACTTCCTGGCAAGTGCATTGATATGTGATGGTTAACATGCAGAATGTTTACCTGAGAAAGCACACTGTCTGTGAATATAGAAATGGGACCAGGTACCTTCCTCATATATACGTAGGTTGCATATCATGCGATTTGTGATGGACCATTGCATGCAATCAAATTATGACATGATAAACTGGGTTTCTGTCTAACAGCTGCGAGTATGCTATTAAGGTGTGTGAATGTTCCTCCTGCTTGTTTGAAATGACTCCCCAGTTCAGCTAGTTTGTGAGATGAGAAGTTGCTAATGAATATGCAAGGGATGGGAACAGCAGCTGCTCGTGAAGTCATAATGTACAGAATATCTTTTTATATTTGTCCAATGTGCAATAATGTGCACCAGCACTGCTATTTACAAAAGCCAAATCTAAACAATTTATATGTACCTTATTGAAATTATGGAATATTACTACCGGTGTATATTTTGCCCATTTCCAAATGAAGATGAAAGCTTTGACTTCCAGGTTTCTGTGACATCATATCAAATTAGCCAATGACTAGGAGTCTTGGCTACCGGTAGATAATAGCCAAACTGTGTGTTAACTCAGGTTGTGCCTTCCTGGAAGATTTGTTTATGGGTGCATGCATAGTTTTTTTTCTGTCATAGAATGACAGAATCATAGAATTGAAGAGCTGGAAGGTAAAACCAAGCATCATGGAGTCAAACCCGCTGCAATGCAAGAATATTTCTACTTGGCAAAGCTGCGAACTATGTTTTAAAATTTGACACCAGATATATATTTCCAGGACAGGGCCTTAGCTCAGTGGTAGAGCTAAGGTCCTGGGTTCAGTTCCTGGCATCTCTAGATAGTTTGAGAGGGACCCCTATCTGAAACCCTGGGAGCCACTGGCAGTCATTGTAGAATGTAGACAGCACTCAGCTAGATAGGGCAACGGTCTGACTCTGTATAAGGCAACTTCCTGTATACCTATCCTAAGTAATATGCTCCTGTATATCTTTCTTTACAGCCCCCACTTGACATCTACATTGTGGGTAGGGGAGAGATCAAAACTATGTTTTTGATGTCATTAATTACTGTGGATTTCCCCCCTTGCTGTTCTTAAATATTGTACAGTACAAACCTATACATGTCCACCAAGTTCAGTGGAATTTACTTCCAGGTAAGTGTGTATAGGATTTCAGTCTGGCTGTAGACTTACACAGTGCTGAAATGTTATCCTGCATTTGTTTTTCTCATCAAAAGAGATTGCATTCTAAAATTATTAAAGGGGAGAGAAATTCCTGTGAAATTTTCATGGGTAGGATTTTTGTAACGCTTTTGATATTTCTAAGGTGGCGGAGGCTGTTTCCAAGTGTCCTTTATTTTGTTCTACTCATCATCTCAAAAGTGCTCTGTGCTCTGCAGCCTTCCTAGGTGCCTACACTTCAATTATAGCCTAGGAGAAGACCCATGAGTTAACTCCTTCTAACAGGGCATTTCCCCCCCCCCCATTTCAGGATATTTGGGCAGCCAGGGAGTCTGCAGAGAACTTGAGAAAACACACATAGTGCCCCCAAAGATCTCATGTCACATTAATTGAAATACTAAAGTGCTGTGGGAATGGGGCAGAAAAATGGAAACCTCTTTTGCAGGGTTAGAAAACTTTCATGAAATTGGAGAGCAGATCTCAGCACAGCACCAGTGTAGGCATGTAATGAAAATCTAGCTCTGTGGAATTCTCTGAGTCAGAATTTTTGTATTTCTCTTTCATGTTCTGCTAGGGTGTAATTTTTCACTTCTCTGTCATCAACAGCTTCAGATATATTTCTAAATGTTGCCTTACGTCTTTTAGTTTTTCCAGTTTTGCTGCCTCTCATTTATGAAGGATGCTGTTTTTATTGTACTAGTATTGTATGAGTGTTTATTATCATTATTGTACACTGCCCTGAAATCCATTGGCTGAAGGGTGACTTAGAAATATTTTAAGTAAATAAATGCACTTGAAGCAGAACTTTCCTATTTCTTTGTGCCGTCATATTATTGCATAGTTTGTATCCTTAAGTGGCAAAACTCTGTATTCATGTGAAATGAAAAGATCCATCACATGTGACACAAAAGTAAATAAGTAGTTAGGAAATAGGGATAAATGTGGTTCTTTTTCCTTTTCCTTTTTTGCAGTTCTTAAATGATGTAGTGTGATTCTCCTGGTGGATTGGTGATAAATGGATACGTGTATTTCAGGAGCTGGATTTCGTTATTATTTCTCTTTTTCCCACAGGATCATGATGGCTTTTTGCTGAATTTTTAAGATGGGCTTCCCCTTTGAAGAGCTTATCCAAATTGCCCCAAGGGCATGTGTGTCTGAAATATGCTTTAACATATGTTTGATCTCTCTAGTCATCAGAAACGTTTTCTAGATACAGTAGCAAAGAGATGGGTGTAGATTTGGAGGATAGCATCCATAGTAGGATCAGGCAGGCCTGAAATACTCACTCTCAGTAGGGATGGGGGACTCCAGATGGAGTCAAGCTCAATGAGCAGCTGCTTGTATAGGCTGATGTGGGTTCGTGTTTAAGCCACAGTTATATCCACAGATTCAGGATTGCCAACTTGAATAAAATATTGGTGGGCAGGTAAGACCTACTCCACATAATCAATCACATGATGCAGCACACACATACCACTTGAATGGCAATTCCCATTTACTTGGGGGGGGGGGGCTCAAATATTTTATTGAGGAGGGGTCGAAGGGACCTCATCCCCTAGGAGTTGGCTCCTATACACAGATTTGAAATGATACACTAAGGTAAGGTAAAGGACCCCTGGATGGTTAAGTCCAGTCAAAGGTGACTATGGGGTTGCGGCACTCATCTCGCTTTCACGCTGAGGGAGCCAGCATTTGTCCACAGACAGTTTTCCGGGTCATGTGGCAACCACTTCTGGTGCAACAGAATACTGTAACGAGTGCCAGAGCGCACAGAAATGCCGTTTATCTTCCCACCACAGTGGTACCTATTTATCTACTTACACTGGCATGCTTTCAAACTGCTAGGTTGGCAGGGGCTGGAACAGAGCAACGGGACCTCACCCCATCGTGGGGATTTGAACTGCCGACCTTCCGATTGGCAAGCCCAAGAGGCTCAGTGGTTTAGACCACAGTGCCACCACCTGTTTGATACACTACTATACCTAAAGATCTGTTTTATTCCAAAATGGTAGGTAACAGGTTGGCAGAATACCATTAACCCAATAATTGAGAACACCTGTATACGAAGTTGAGGAGATGCAGCTACATAGAAGGAATTTATGGAGAATAAAGGTTGTGCGGGATTGTTGGGAAGGACAGCATGGGTCATGCAGTGTACCTGTGAGTGCATCCTTGGGGAAGATGCTGAGCCAGTCACCCTGACTCCTCCCCTCACTTGAGCATTTGTGTTGAATTGCAAGTGGGGGAGAATACTGCTGTTGCCCCTATAATGCTTGCAGGCTTCCCATAGGAATCTGGTTGGCCACAAGGAGAACAGGAAGCTGGGCAGGATGGGCCATTCATCCTATCCAGCAGAGATCTTATGACTTCTGCTCTCTCTGCCTTACAAGGGACCTGTTTGCCTGATTCAGATCTGTTTCCAGAAATAATAAATGTTATCAGGAAAGCTGCAAATAAATTGGATCTCATGCTCCCCTTCCTCTGTTAGAGGAAGCTTCTTCTGTCTGAGGAAGAGAAGCTATGGATCCAGCCCACTGCTTCCTTTTGTCTGTTCCTCACAGTGTGGTTGGTTGCAACCCGTGGTTGACACAAACTGTGATCATCTATTTGTTACAGGATTTGTTCTCTGCCTTTTAAGGCATGCACCTTCAGTGTGGATTACAGCAGTTGGCAAAATCAATATAATGCAGACAACTTGCAAGGAAACAACAATAATAAAAGTTAAAAGCTTAAAAAAACAAAACAAAACTGCTCCGCTTTAGCTAAAAAAAGATCCAGAAGTCTTTAGAACTCCACAGGCTACATTTGGGACAGTTTAATGTTGCAAATCCTGTCAGAGGACACAGGGAACAGAAAGGAAAGGCTGATAGGAAGTTGAAAAGTTTTGTGTGGTTTTTTTTTTTATGTACAAGCAAAAATACACACCACTAAAACAGCTTAGAGATGAGATGAGCAAGAGACAATCCCAGCTTTCCTCCCTCACAAGGTTAGATTTCTCATCATGGTGAATGGGGTCCACAGAAATTCATTTTATTCCGAGCTGCTCAGAATCTGGCTCTATAACACACACACACACACACACACACACCTCAAATCCATTTGAGATACAGAGGAGCTCTGTACTGGACTTCTAGTGTTTTAAAAGTTCACCTTTGCCCCTATCATAAATGGATGGATTAGCTAGTGAGAGCAGATTAATGCTCTGTGTTGCCCATTTTGCACAGAAAGAACTGGCTGTCAATATTGGCTGTCAGAAGGGAAACTGCATTCTGGCACTGTTTTAATTAGTTATTATTGAATTGTTTTTTGTCTAGATATTTCTGGTAAGACTCATGTCTTTGAGTCTTCCCTTTCTCATTGCTGTACCTTCTAGAAAACATGGCTAAAATGAAATATTGGAGATCTAGGTTACCAGTGTGATTCTATGCATGTCTGCTCAGAAGGAGTCCAGTTTGGACTTGCTTCCAGGTAAATGGATATTATAGAATCATAGAATCATAAAGTTGGAAGGAACCACAAGAGTCATCTAGTCCAACCCCCCTGCAATGCAGGAATCTTTCGCCCAACGTGGGGCTGGAATCCACAACCCTGAGATTAAGTCTCATGCTCTACTGACTGAGCTATAGGATTGCAATCTTTCTACCTCCTCTTTGATTATAGGTATGTTTGGATCTTTTTGGGTGGTAGGAGGTTATGTTACAGAAAACATGGAATTTGTTTGAACTTGTTTCTTTGGCAGGCAAAAATAAACCTAAAATGGAAGCAAAATCCATCTCATTGAAACATTTGCATTTTTACTACTGAAGGTGTTTACCTGAAATATCATCTTGTTGCAGGCAACACTGCTTTCCTTTGATCTGACGCCACCAAAGGTATTTTACACAAAAGTCATTAAAAAACCCCGCACGCAATTATGACAATTTCTGGAAAGCTCATCAGTTAATACAAGGTGCCAATGCTTTTCATTTTAATGTGCTGTGGTGTAGAATTGAAATATAACGAAGTGTTGTTTGGCGTTGGCCTTTTTTCTTTTCTTTTAAAAAGAATTGTTAAGGGTTGGTTTCCCTCCCACCCTCTTTCCTGAATAGCAGCTGCAGATGTGTACGTAATGCAAAGAATGGTAGAAAAATGGAGTAGATTTTATATCTAGCTGGAAGACATATCATGCTGGCTGAGGAACCAATAGGACTCTGCATGCAACCGAGTTAAGGTTGGGGGTTCTCAAAGACCTAGAGAGCCATTATTTCAAATGCTTGCATAAATGTTTTATTTCTTTATCATTTAAATATGGTTTCATTTATCATTGCTTCATCAAATTATGCTTAATGTGGATCTTCCAAGGACTTCCTCTACTGCCTTGCTTGAAATGCCAGTGACTATACAGGTGTTTCATTTCGACAAAAACTTATTATCTGTCAGAAGGAAGACAGCAAAACAAATGTATAAGCAAACCCCTCTTGTTATAATACAGATCATGACAGAGAAGGTAGAGGGCCCATTGGTTTGAGATTAGCTTTGTAAACCAGTGCATTCTGTAATTAAATCATTTCCTGACTTCTGATACTCCTGTAGGTGGTTGTTTTTTTTTATGATGACGACAATAATAAAATCATAATTACATAATTGCACAACTTGCACCCCATAAGTTAGCATGAGACCTGACGTATAAGCACCTTTCACTCGCAATATTTTAACACTTCCCATTAAATGTATGTATGCATACAGATGGGCTGATCAGAATTTGTTTAGCCTTAAATACTCTGTGATTTCTCTGACCCTTTAAAAAAGTTACTGTCTTGTTTCAGACAATCATATCATTGCCAGTTGTATGAAGTGGAGTTTTCCAAATCAGGTCCTAAGCCATTTAAAGACAAGGGTTCACACAAGCACCCCTCAAAATAGAAATCTTTGTTATTTGTGTCTCAGAGTGTGTATTTACTCCTTCTTCTTTTAACTGCATTTGAAAGAAAGCTTTGGGTAACTTCGCCACATCTGAGATGCCACATAAAACCATGAAAGAAATTGCAGGTTTGATGTTGATTACTCTGCACAACATTTTAAAGTAACGTATTAGCATTCTTCTCTCAGCTGCAAAGCAATCTTTTCAGATCCCCATCTTACCGTTGGTAGACTGTTGGGCTTCCTCTCCCACCTCCATTGTGTCTTGGTAGTTAATCAAGTAGCGGCATGGTGGGGAGCAGTGGCAGACAGCGCCAATGCTTTGAGGTGTGCTCCTAGCAGAGCCAGGGAGCTGGGCTAGCCTCTGTTTGAATTTCCCACAGTGCTCATGAGGTAGCATCACTCCAGGAGATTGTGAGAAATTATAATGGTGGCCATACTTGGCTGCCAAACCAAGAAAAAAAATATGGGGAGAATATTTTATGAACATTTCTAGTCTATTTTACACTATGAATGGATCTAGCCAACACTTTCAGTTAAATTAACCCTGGCTACATACATCTCTCTCTGGCACTCATTTGTGAGGTAAGGACTGAACCATATTTTGCTGACTTGGTGCAATGCAGGTCTTTTTCATACCAGCCTTTGATCCTAGGAGGCCACGTTGCACCTCAGGTTCACTCAGGGACCTTTAGCACTGCTGAGGCATTGATTTTCTGTAATTATATAGAAGTGAGATTAAAAAGGAGGTTCTGCAATGCACTTACTATGTTATCTACTGCCTTCTCCATGGCCAAGGTGATCCTATATTGTCTACTTATAAGTAAGTCCTGTTCAGCAGATACACGTAGGTAGCCGTGTTGGTCTGCCATAGTCAAAACAAAATAAAATAAAAAATTCCTTCCAGTAGCAACTTAGAGACCAACTAAGTTTGTTCTTGGTATGAGCTTTCATGTGTATGCACACTTCTTCAGATACCAGTTTCAGTGTATCTGAAGAAGTGTGCATGCACACGAAAGCTCATACCAAGAACAAACTTAGTTGGTCTCTAAGGTGCTACTGGAAGGAATTTTTTATTTTATTTTATTTTATTTTGTTCTGTTCAGTAGAGGTTCACTCAATTGACTGAAAGTGTCCTGCATATTTTGTTGTTTCCTGTTGATTGTGAATGGGGGATCAACAATGAGCAGCCCCTTAAGTCAAAATAGCATTATTTCACCCAGTGCTATTTTTCTAGAAAAAGAAGTGCTGGAACTCACCATGAACGCCTCCCTTGTTCTCTTATAATGGCAATGGCATTGGCGCCCACCTGAGAGGTGCCAGAACTGAGTTCCAGCCGAAAAAAGCCCTGATTTCACCATAAGAAATTATTAAGGAAATAAATATACAAAGCAAGTAATGCCCTTCCTCCTTGTGGTCAGACATATATGCTGGGGCAAGTCAGAAACTATACTAATCCAGCTGCAATGATAAACAGGAACAATAAACCATGTCGAACCTGCAAACAAGAAACTTTAATGTAAAACGCACAGGAAAACCCTGAAAAGTCTCAGAAGTTATTTACCAGTACAAGGATATAAATTGACATGGTTTAGTGGGATTATAGATGATGTAGTTCCCTTGTTTAGTGGGATTATAGATGATGTAGTTCCCTTGTTTTAAGGGAAAAGATCATAGCATAATGATGAAACACTTGTTCCGCATGCAAAAGGTCCCAGGTTTATCCCTGGCATCTCAAAGCATAGTTGGCAAAGAGTCCTACCTGCAAATTTGGAGTTATTGTCAGAGTGCACTAGGTATGGCTAACCCAGGGCCTTCCAGATGTGGGTAGACAATGCTAGATGAACCAGCAGCCTGACATGGTGTGAGGTGGCTTCCTATATGTTATAAGCCCTAAAATGAACTTTCCCAGAAAGGATTCCTGGCAAGGGAAAAAGTGATTCCTCCAGCTTTGCTTCTGAATGTGGCACTAGAGACAGCAGGATCAACAGGCTTGGAAATCTGGCTTTATAGATGTGGCTTTATTGTTCTGATTTCCTATAGTGTCTCTTCAGTTCTATTGGCATTGACCTCGTGGTGGATATCTGTGTGAAATCTGATGTTTGAAAATGTTCAAGCACAGTTTTGGGCTGCCATATCCTGGCAACTCACTCCTTTTTCCAAGGGTGTGATAAATGAAGTAGGATGCAATCTTAAACACACTTGCTTGGGAGTAAGCCATGAGACTTGCTTCTAAGTGTACATGTTGGACTTGATGGACAAGGTTTGATTTTGTGTTTAGGGTTGTGGTTCCCCACTGAGCGCATGTGCTGCCATGATTTGTGAATGTACAACTCGATGTGTATCTCCACTGTCCTGATAAGAGGTGTGCAAGGATTATATGAAACCACCTTTTCCAACTGAACTTCTGCCTGTCCGCCTCTCTTTTTAACATGGGAAGATATGGAGTAGCCTGTTTTGTGCACCCTCCTCCAAGCAAATATTTAGCAATAAATTTACAAAACACAATGGAAGGCATTGCACTGTATCTCACTGCATGAGCAGACAAAACAGGGAGTGGGTTCTGTCAGCATAAATGTCTGCTCTTAAATGTCTCCTCTTAAATGCAAATTATAACTGCATTTATGTCCTGTGTGCATAGATGAAGGCCTTTTATACGCCTCTGATTCAATAGGTTTTGAAATATTTCCTTTTTAAGCCACCCTCTGGGTTCTCGAACGGTGCATTGATATACCTCAGACACCAGAGAATCGACTTTTTTCTTAGCTGGCTTTCACCTTCATTCCACATTGGTGGACAAAGCGAATGGAAACCGATCCCAATCAGGCTGTGGGCAAGGGCTATAGCTTGGTGGTAAAGCACAATCCCTGGCATCTCCAGATAGGACTGTCATTAAGCGCTGACAAATACTCCCTAATCCATAATCCACTCATTGTGGCATAAACAGCTATTGCCAATACACCTGGGTGCTCAGTTGGCACAGGTTCAGGCGGTTGCTTTTATACTTCAAGGCTATCGGTTTCCAGACCCTGGGCTCTTTCTGGTCAGCTCAATGTAGTTCCTTCTCAAGACCACCACTGAACAATTTCTAAATGTTTATTGTTTGACAAATGGAAACTGTGCTGGGCTTTCTGCCTGTGTTCAGGCCTGAAATAGTCCTATGCCTCCATACTAGCACAATAGTCCTAGTCAAGGAAATAAACAACCACCTGACATCTAGAAGACACCTGAAGGCAGTCCTGTTTAGGGATTTTTTTTAAAAAATGTTTAATGCTTTATTATGTTTTTATATATGTTGGAAGCTGCCCAGGGCGGGATGATGATGATAATAATAATAATAATAATAATAATAATAATAATAATAATAATAATAATAATAATTACTGTGTATATCTATTCAGAAGTTTGTTGCGATGAATTCACTAGAACTTACTCCCAAGTAAGCATGCTAAATGATTCAGAGAAATAATATCAGGGTGGGGCAATTTAATGACACTGTTTTTTCCTCAGATTACTTGATCAGTTTCACAGATGTTATTTTTGGATCACTGTTTCTTTGCAGTCCAAGAGGGAACCGTCAGGGCTTGAGCAAGTGATGCATGCATGTGCCAGGAAAAGGATTCTTATTAATTCACTATGCTACAACTGGGCCTGCCTCCGTAATCCTCTGCATCTAACCCACAATGCCTAGTGTGTGATGTGTGTGAAACGCATCACGCTGTATTTTCCTGTTCACTCAACTCGCATAAGCTCATAAGAAATGCAGTGTGTGTCTCGCAGCAAGCTCCATCAATTGCAGCAGGAGCTGATTTTTGGTTCAGACTTCATGGAAGCAGCATATTGTGGGATAATAGTATCGTGAGAATGTACCCTAAGAAGTATACTTAATGCTATTTAAATAGATGTGTAATGTTCAACATGAATAGGCAGGTTAATTGTATTTGAGTATTTAAGCCACAAAATAACCGCCACCCCCCCAACTATTCTGCTATGCAGAATATGTGGTGAAATTTCTACCATATGAGATAATTCAGCCTCGGCTGTACTTATAATTCCAAGTACTTTGGCAGCTTTTCAGCAAAATGTAACCATCAGAGACCCTGTTAGCGCTGTGTAGGTTTATTGTTTCCTGTGTACTCTACGGCAATCAAACAATTCCACAAATGTTCTTGAAAGGATTCATGCTCGAATGTTACTTCATTAAACATCTCCTTGGCAAGCATTCCATTTCCCACTTTGAATTGCTGCATTTAGTTTGGAAATGACCTTTCAGAGCAGGGAGGTTTGGTTAACTCTTTGATCTACTTGCAGTGTGACAAAAATAACAGAAAGCACCCACAGCAAGTGCTTTGTAGACTGGCTCACACCCAAGAATGGCACAAAAGGGAAATGAGTGCAGTCATTAAACAGATTAGATACTGTTTGATGCTTCTGAAATTCCCTTCATCCTCTTACTAATCTGAAAATCAATATTATATATTCACCATCCCAGAGATGTTTGGGGGTTTGTTTGTTTTTTGCTGATTTTTGTGCTATACTTTGCTTTGGCAGCCAGGTCTTATACTGAGGCACCCTATGGCTTTTGCGTCTTTGTCATACCCATACAAAACATCTTACATTAAGAAAAAGCATAAACAGTCTTATCAATCTAGGTGATTGAAAGGCCTTTAACAGCCTTATCCTATATGTCTATTGAGAAGTTATGGGTAGGTAGTAGCCGTGTAAGTCCTTTTGACTTTAACAGGACTTTCTCCTAGGTAAATGGGGTTAGGATTACAGCCTAAAATACTAGAAGAGGAATGGGCAGATCTAGTCTTGAGCCCATGACAAGATCATGGCCCATTCTGGCCTCCAGTGAATGTTAACTATTCCCATGTTGTAGTGGCGAAAATACTATGTATCCCAATTGGGACGTGCTACGGATGACAAATTTGATGCAGCATCACACATCCCATTAACTGAATCCATGTACATAGTACAGGATTAAACCCTGTGGAGGCCCCTAGCCAGTCAAAATGTGTGTGGGGGGGGAGCTCACAAAATATTTTTGATTCTACCAACCAATAATTTCAATAAACCAATTTTATTAAACAAAACGGACCATATTTATTCCGATCCATTGTCGCAGGGCCCCTAAAAGGTGTGCTGCCTTCTCTGCCTCTTTGGTAATCCAGCTTTGATTGGAGCAAGAAAATGCTGTCAGCCCACAACAAAATACCACGTGACAACATACCATCAAAGTGTCCCTATTTTCCAGGGTTGGTCCTAGAAATATAAAAGCCATCCTGGCTTCTGATTTGATCCCAGAATGTCCCTGTTTTCCCCACCAGCACTGTTCCTGCCAAACTCAGGGAGGAGGATGAGCCGACGCTCGTCCTGAGAACACCCTTGCCTCTCCGTGGCCACTGCTGCCAGCCTCCTCCCATGGGCAGCGGTGAACTGCATGCTGTCACAAATCCTCCTGGGGAGCCAGTGTGGTGTAGTGGTTAAGAGTGGTAGACTCATAATCTGGGGAACCGGGTTCGCGTCTCCGCTCCTCCACATGCAGCTGCTGGGTGACCTTGGGCTAGTCACACTTCTTTGAAGTCTGTCAGCCCCACTCACCTCACAGAGTGTTTGTTGTGGGGGAGGAAGGGAAAGGAGAATGTTAGCCGCTTTGAGACTCCTTCGGGTAGTGAAAAGCGGGATATCAAATCCAAACTCCTCCTCTTCTTCTCCAGTGGCTGAATGTGAACCAGTGTTTGCACATGTACATTGTTTTGTCCATGGGTTCGTTCTTCACCTAGCATATTAAACGTTTAGTGTAGTGCGAGCAATTATAACAATAAGATATACTTGCAGCATGGAGCCAAGCCTATTTTGCCAGGGCACTTTGATGCCTGCCTGCCTGCCTGCTGAAGAGCCCATTGGGGTCCGGAGGTGTTATAACTTTAGCCTTGGGCTAGCCCATGAGTGTCACACGCCCAGTGTGCCTGTTGTTGAAAATTGCCATGTTGTGGGGGGATGCGGAATGGGAACTATGGCTCTTATAAGTAGTTCATTTCCAGGAATGCTGTGCTATTCCTGAGTACATGTGCTCCACACGTGTGAAGCCCTTGTTGCTAAATGAAACCATTTTCTTTGTAACGGAGCTTGATAATTTATGACAATATATTTCTCTGTGGCAAAACACCACCCACAGTCTGAAGAACAAATTTGCTCATGCAAATAATAATAATAATTATTATTATTATTATTATTATTATTATTATTATTATTATTATTATTATTTATTTGTACCCTGCCCACTCTGGGCAGCTTCCAACAAATATTAAAATACATTAAAATATCACAGATTAAAAACTTCTCCAAACAGTGTGGCCCCCCATTAGTTTAAAGCAGTGTTTCCCAACCTTGGATCTTCAGCTGTTTTTTTGACTACAATTCCCATCATCTGTAGCTAGCAAGACCAGGGGTCAGGGATGATGGGAATTGTAGTTTGAAAACAGCTGGAGACCCAAGGTTGGGAAACCCTGGTTTAGAGGACCTGAATGCCAGCGGCTGGCTCTCTGCTCCTATAGCAAGTCAGACCATAAGCCATCCCTTGATTACCTATTGATTAATGTTATTATATTTCTATCCTATTTTTACTCTACCATATAACTCAATGAACTGAAAATAGGATTCCCAGCATGTGGCACCCTCAGGTCAGCTGGCAGGGCACTAGTACCCTTGGAGGAACTCCAGCTGTGCTGACACAACCCACAAGGCATCATTTTAGGGCCTGACTGAGTAGATGGCAACTACCTATGTTCCTAATTAGCAATCCCAATGGTCCAGTTTTTTAAAAATCAAATATACACTCACTAAGCTCATGTGTTTTATAAGCAAATGTTCTTTAATATAACTCTACATTTTCATTGGAATCTGTACAGTTACTGCTACAGTATGAAGTTTGTTTCAAAAAGAAAAGAAAAGAAAGGGCAACCACTTATGTAAAGCTGACAAATGATCTAATAAACAAATTATATGTGAAATTTGATTTATTTAATTTTAAAAAACTCAGCTCTTCTCTAATTTTTCAAATACAGCCTTAGATTTTAACAAAAAGATTACAGCACATAAAAACAAGGAGATGTTACAGAATGACTCCTAGAATAATAAAGCATAACAAAAATAGGAAGATCACTACAAACAGGAGGCAGAAAGAATATTTGGGATGAAGCACATTGCAATGGCATTTTCTAAAAAACGTTCTTAAATTAATAAAGCACCGCACAACAATATTAATTATTATGATCTTTCACTCCCTTATATGATACAAGATTATAACCCACATTTGTTCTACTCAGAATAGAGCCCATTGCAATTAATGGACTAATTGCAGCCTATTTGTTTCAATGGGCTTATTCTGAGCGAAACTTAGTTGGCCACAACCCGTAGTTGGTGAGCTGTTTCTCTCCCAAGCATGGCATACTATGGATGGTTGCAATCAATGGCTTTCTTTCTTCATTTTGTGATCTTCTTATATTGTCTTGTGTGTGAATCTGTTTTTTTCCCCTGACTGCATTTTTAACCCCATTTCAGAATAAAATACAGTCCATTGTTTTATTTTACTTTTTTTTTAAAAATGCTGCACAACAAAATTCAAAAAGTAGCTTTCTGGTTGGTTGACAATTTCCACGTGTTCCAGTCAGTTTTCTTTTTTTAAAAACAGAGATGCCAATATTGCAAATGACTCCTCTTGCTAAAATTTAATTTAATGTAAACATTGCTAATGAAACAAATTCCATCTCCTCGAAACATATTTGTTCATTCCCTCTAAGTTATTGCTTTGAGCAGTGGGATTGGCTGCAATGGGCGCAGAATAAGGCACATTTCTCAATCGCGCTCTCATCTGTGGATGCTCGTGCAATGGGCAAGCACTCCCCCCATGCCACCCCAAGTGTTTTGTTTGAATATGAAAATATGCTGAGATATCAGGCATCAGCATAGGGGGCGGCTGGGAGGCTGCATAATGAGGACAATTGTGCTTGCCTTCAGATGCTTATGTCGCTCGCTAACACGAATGCAGTCTTCTATTTTGATCCTCAGCACATTGACATAGGAGTCAAGCCCGGTTCTCATGTGATGCTGTCTTTATAAGATGATTTCCCCTCCTTTATTTTGAGCAGAGGGAGGGCTTTCTTTGAACACGATTACAGCTAGTATTTCAAGTTCAAAAAGGAGCCCAATCTAAACAGGGCAGAAAAGATGCACAGTATGTTTGTTGCAACCCACACTAAAACAGTTCTGTTTGTGGTTTGAGCGTGTGAAGGCGTGCAGACCAAATGCTCTATGAATAGCATCTGGAAATACTGATTGAAATGAAAACAATTATGTCAAGACCCCTGGCAGCAGGCAAGGTGGGATTGGGGGCACCTGGTTTGTGCCCCCTCAAAATCGTGTTCCCGGGTCTATGGTCCCCTGCCCACCCCACCCCCCCGCGCTATGCCCCTGGAAGCTGGAGCCTTTTGTATGCATAGCATGTGGTCTGCTACTGTACTAGTGCCCTTTCCCCCCCAAAAATGGTTACTGCACAGGATCATTGCATCCGGTACTGAAAGGTGTACATCCTGTTTGAAATCTTGGAGGAGCCATTATCCATCAGTTTAGAGTTGGATAGTAGTAAGCTAGGTGGACCAATGGGCTGACCTGGTAACAAGACAGCTTCCTGATCAGTTATATAATAATAATAATAATAATAATAATAATAATAATAATAATAATACAGTAATAATAATTTATTTATATCCCACCCATCTGGCTGGGTTTCCCCAGCCACTCTGGGTGGCTCCCAACAGAATATTATGATTAATAATAAAGCAGCAATAAAACATCAAACATTAAAAACTTCCCTAAATAGGGCTGCCTTTAGATGTCTTCTAAAAGTCAGATAGTTGTTTATTTCCTTGACATCTGATGGAAGGGTGTCCCACAGGGCAGGCGCCACTACTGAGAAGGCCTTTGCCTGGTTCCCAGTAACCTCACTTCTCACAGTGAAGGAACCACCAGAAGACCCTCGGCACTGGACCTCAGTGTCCGGGCAGAATGATGGGGGTAGAGACACTCCTTCAGGTATACTGGACCGAGGCCCTTTAGGGCTTTAAAGGTCAACGCCAACACTTTGAATAAGGGATGTGAAATAGTCCCGGGGAGATGGCTGGATCCATATACTTTGAAAGCACACCAACTATCTTTTTTGGGGAGGGGGAGGGGG
This sequence comes from Lacerta agilis, assembly GCF_009819535.1. Classification (NCBI taxonomy): domain Eukaryota; kingdom Metazoa; phylum Chordata; class Lepidosauria; order Squamata; family Lacertidae; genus Lacerta; species Lacerta agilis. The sequence goes on from NC_046322.1 coordinate 32,661,225, forward strand.
GAGGCTTATGGAAGACTAAATGCAATATTCTCTCCCCCTCTTAAGTAGGCCACTGATGCTGGTGCCCAAGCTAGCCCTGGGCCATCTGCTTGTCAGGAAGGTGAAGACAGATATTTTCACACAGTACAGCACATGCAAGTTCCTGGATTAAAGCATATTTTGTACTGCTGCCATCCAGATTTGTTTGCTTGCTTTCCCAATGAACATCTAAATCCATGCAAACAACACTGGTTTGCTGGTGTGTGTGTTTTAATATACTTGATCCAAAATCTAGCCCCAGCAGCAGAAAATGTTGTTCCATTCGGTAGAGTCAAACTTCTGCAGACCTGAAGAAACTCCATCTGTTTAAAAAAAAAAATAGCAGTTAGAACTTTTACCTTTTTTTAAAAGACAAATGTCCATGAAACATACAATTCTTTTTCACGTAGGTCTAAGATATGATCCATGCACAAGGCGTTATCTTTGGTTCTGCTTACCTACTTTATATATTGAAGAAAACAAAACAAAAAAAATCCAATATCTGTTCTATTTATTTTTTTCAGGTAGGTGTGAAGAACTCCACTGATCTTTCTGATAACGCTAGGTACTACATTGAATAGCAAGTAAACTATCAACTCAACATTGGTATCAAAGATGGCAACCTTTTGAATACTGAGCAAACTAAGGCAAAATCTGTCCCAAGTTTATTCGTTATTTGGAAATTTAGTGGAATCACATTTGAAGTTGTTTGTGTGTACAGTGTGGCCCAAACACCCATGAAGGTCAGAGGTGTTATATAACTTTTAGTTGTTTTATGGATAGTGATGCACAAATGAAATAAATAAAAGTAGTCAACTTCTCCTTTTGTCTAGCAGTGTATCTTTAAATTTACATTTTATTGTTTTCTTCAATCTTGTCAATAAAATTGGTTTGACCAATTTACCACGTGCATATTATTTCATTCTCCTTTGATTTGTCAACCTTTCCCTTTCTCCTTTGCTTCAAAGCCACTGTAATTTCAATTCCTCCCTAAACTTTTATTCCCATAAAAGTTTTGGATTTTTATGAGCCCTTTACATGTTCAACCAGGATTCAGATTTGGATTCATACTTTCAAATCACAATACAGAGAGAGAACCGAATGAGCAGGGAGGCCAGAACTGGGGGTAGAGAGGACAAAGTCAAAGAGAGGAGGAATGAGAGAGACAGAAAGACAGAGAGTGAAGAAAACAGAAAAAGGCAAGGCAGGGGGGGGGACACACCACCAGATGTTCCTTCTAATTAAGCATTGGAAAATGAATAAGAAAATAAAGAACCAGTTATTGTAATATTGAATTGATCTTCTTGTGCTGTTTGCCAGGATAAAAGCTCATTGTTAATGCAGTGAGTGAAAGGGGTAGTCTGAGGTGAGGATGATGATGATGATGATGATAATTCTCACCCCATAGCAAAGCCAAGTAAACAATATTGTGTTAGGAGAAATAAGATGCTGGGGTGTGTGTGTGTGTGTGTGTGTGTGTGTGCATAAAAACGTGCACATATTATGTTACATATTCATATGATTTGCTGCAATCTGTAGTATATGCCAACCCTTCTTCCTTTGGACCTCTGCGCCAGCCATCATAGAAAATCAAGCTGACAATTGGTAATGTGATTTCTGGCTCTCTGGAGAGATGTTTGTGGATGAGAGAAGTACGCCAGTTCATGCAACACAATGCTTGTGACACTTCACCCCACTACATAAGGCTATGGGGGTGCAAGCCTTCACACCATCATTAACATGATCATCTGAACCTGAAATAACCTGGTGCCAGACAGTCTGTGCCCCACCACAAATAAATACTATGTGGTTAACCTAGTTTTGAAGGCTGTTCCTCATGCAAAACCAAATAATGTGTGAACCAAAACATAGCTTTCCTTTGAAATTTACACTTCTACACATTCTGTGTTACAGGTCTCCATTCTGTGTTACTGGGAAAGTTTGCATTAAAATGCACATATTCATAAAAATAACATATACAAATGCATTATGTTAGGGGAAATGACTTGCTGGAAAGTGTATGTTAAGAGAAATGTGCACAGAAATGCTGGTGCTTTTTTCCCGAAGACTTAAAAAAAAATCCCAAACTGATGTGGAAATGTGGTGAAGTTAACTTAATATTTCAAAAAATGAGACAAAATGAAATTGATGGATCTGTCCATCCCTATCTTGTGCTATGCCTCAGGGAGCTAAATGTATTGAGCTGGCTGTGTGTGTGTGTGTGTGTGTGTGTGTGTGTTATAAAGTTCACTCTGTTTTATGTTGGGGGAGATAACTCTAGTAAAATATGTGTTATAATTGAGAATGAATCTTCAATGATGTTTCAGTCTTAAAGAGACGTTTTTAAAAAATCAGCATGGGCTCCTCTAGGTTTCAGTTACCCTTCAAATGATTGTATTGTCTCTCCACTTATTATTATCCATCTTTGGACAACATATATATGGGTGGACAACACGTATGTATTTCAACACTCATGTATTTGCTGCATCTAGAGAGTGTGGCCAGTTTTCACTGCAGAGTCGTGACATATATGATAGATTAGACAACATGAAAACTAACGTGCATCTATCTAAAGATGTTGGAGAAGCAATGCATTAAATACGAGTGTCTTTTAGTTGACTGGATTACCTCATCTTTTTTAAAAAATAAATTCCCAACCAATATGAAGCATTATGTGACATACAAAAATTACATTGTAATTTAAGCCCCGAACATAAGTTGAAAATAAGGAGAAAAGTGTGAGGCTTCTACCTAGCCAAGTATACCGCAAAACACAAGAGATCCCTGGATCATGGTTTGATAACCATTATAATTAAGATAAGCCATCCGTTAAATAAAATATAATGTGGAGGGTTTTTTTGAGCTGGTAGTTCTGATTGAAAGTTTAGAAAGTGACAGAGCAGCAACATCAATAAACAAATGTTCTTCAGTAGAAATAATGAAAAGTTTCCAAACTGCTCCAGTTTCTGAATTTCTAAAGAATTTCTAATCTCTGCTGTTGCTCTGCAGCCAGGCCTGCTCCAGGGACCCTAGGTAGAGTATATTGTGGTATTTATAATACAGAGCAATTTAAAAAAATAAAAGAATGCAGGGCTGGCCCAATACATTCTACCACCTAGGGCAAAAAATTAATAAGATGGCACTTCTTCCCATTTCATGTACAAAAGCCAACTGGATGAATAGCTGAATCTAATTTCAACATTGTAAATAGGGCAGTGTACTTCAGATCATGACGACAGAGGATGAGATGGTTGGACAGTGTTCTCGAAGCTACTAACATGAGTTTGGCCAAACTGCGGGAGGCAGTGAAGGATAGGCGTGCCTGGCGTGCTCTGGTCCATGGGGTCACGAAGAGTCGGACACGACTGAACAACAACAACTTCAGATCAATGACTAGCTTAGGGCAGGGTACACATGCCACACACAACTCTGCCCTCTAACACTGCCCACTGTTTCTGCCTGAGGCAGCTGCCTCACTCTGTCTAATGGTAGGGCTGGTCCTGAAAGCAAAGAGACTTAAATGCATACAACAATCCATATCATGTTTATAAGCAGGGGAGTACCATGGGGAATATTAATTTCTGTTCTAATGATAATATGACACAAAGATGTATTAAAGTCAAAGAGCACATTATCTATTCATTTGCTAATTCACACACTATCCATACCAAAACAATAAATTAAGTGAGATGTTTCCTGTTCTGGAATGTTATGTGTTATAGTTAAGTTATTTCTCACTTTTTTAATGTTTTTGCCAGTTGATGTGTTTCATCTGCTGTTCTGCATCTCTGCATTATTTCACTAACTGCTCTCTTATTGCTATTCTGTTGAGTGCTGATTGTGAGTTGCCATAGAGGTCCCATATGTGAACAGAAAAGCATGGTGCAAATATTTCAATAAATACATAATGCGAAGTGCCAGAAGTGGAGCTCCATTGTTTAAAATGCTTAAAATTTTCTCCCTTCAGACAGAGATATATGCCATCTCCTCAGATGTGTGTTCCTGCAAGCTGACTTAAGAACCAACTTTGGAGCTGACTTTGTGAATGTGGAAGCAGATTTACTGCTAGCTTTGCAAGAAAAGTGGAGCATCTGAAAAGAGGGACTGGAGTAAGATGAGAATGAGAGCAGAAGTATAACTTTTTACTGTCTGAATGTGTACGTGTGATGTAATAGGAAGATGTACCAAGTTTCTGCTTTAACTTTTAACCCTAGGAACAAAACTGTGGTGAGCTAATGACTAAAGGATCCGGAATGATGTGACACAGAGAGAAACACCCCAGCCTTTTTGTGACCTCTCTGTGCTTGCTTTTGGTGACTACAAGCAGGGGAACAGTGGCTGTATGTGAGTTTAATTCCCCCTCAATGACCCATAGATACTAGTGGGGAGGTAGCAGCTCCAATACTGCATAAAATTGAGAGTAATCACACACACACACACACACACACACACACAGAGAGAGAGAGAGAGAGAGAGAGAGAGAGAGAGAGAGATTATCTTGATGCTGTGTTTTTCTCTTTCTCCTTTCTCAAAATATTTGGTACAGTAATTTCTCATTTTAATGACCTGAAATAAGACTAAGCCGTTTCGTACATTCTCTCTACCTATTTAGCTCTGACTTCAATTAACAATTTTACAATTGAGTTGCTGTGAAGAATGAACACTTAAAAAAACAAAAAACACAAATCTGGAAATGGAAGGTTATACATTAATGGTGGCTAGAGAAATAGAATCAAAGGAGTTCAGTCTCTGATGTCAAAGGAATCTATGTGCACCCTACATTTATGTGGGAAAGAACTTCCACAAATTTGCCCCAGACCATCCACTGTAACTTAAATACCTGGTTCTGACATAATGATACTGAAGTCGAACTATCATTAAGACTTCAGGAGCAAGTCACAGGACACTGGTTTCCAAATCTGGTTACAGTAGGGACCCTGATTAGTATAAAGCAGTGGTGGCCAAACATGGCCCTCCAGCTGTTTTTGGGCTACAACTCCCATTGTACCTAGCTAACAGGACCAGTGGTCAGAGATGATGGGAATTGTAGTCCCAAAACAGCTGGAAGGCCAAGTTTGGCCACCACTGGTATAAAGCATGGTTGCAGACATATAAGCCATAGCTGTTTCTGGAAGGGCAAGAGAATATGGTGCCTTATTGACCATTCTCAATTTTCAATGCTAGCTATTGGAAGCATCCTGTCTACAGTGCATTGTGCTGAGGTATTAGCTTCAAGACATATCACCAAAAAATTGTAACCTACTAATGTGGAAATAAGAGTTGTTTTCAGCAGAGGTCGTGTCAGCAGGATGCTGATGAGTGTGCACCGGGGGAAGTGGGGGCTGGAGTCCTAAGTGGGGCCGTGGTTTGTGGGGATCTGCAGCAGCCAGAAGTCAAGAATCAGAAGCAGGGGAAGCTTCAGAGCTGGAGGGTTGAGCACAGGATGGGTCAGAAGAAGCAGGTCAGGCAAGTGAAGAGCCACCCTCTCCTGCACCACTGTCCCCCAGAACCTGGGGGGAATTGAAAAGGGAGGAGCGGATGAAGTTTCTGCACAGGCACAGTCTCCGGCTGAATGCACACAGCCCATCGGGGGAAGGTACATAAACTGCTGGCAGGGGAATGGTCACCTGTTGCTGCAACTGCTCCATAGAATGCAGACTTGGGAATAGCTGCCTAGCCATTAGATTGATGTACGTAGATATCCAGAGCTGTACAAGCAACTGTTTGACAATAAATACTTAACTATCTGCCGTGTGCATTCCTTTGGCTAGGAAGCACCCTTGACAGGTAGTCAACATGGTGCCTTCTAGATTCGACTCCAGCTCCCATCAAATCCACCAACATTTCCAATGGCCAAGAAGGACTGGAATGATAGTCCAGAAATATCTGGAGGGCATCATGCTGTTTATTCCTGCTTTAGAGTAATGTAGCAAAAATAATTAAATTTTCTAAAGCCATGTTACTAAATCTTGAGACTTAGTTCATGATGAATTTTCTATTTCATTTAAATGCATTCTGCCACATATACCTTCATATGGTGAACTCAAGTTGAATGTATATCACTTAATATCAGTAGCACAGCCAAGACAAATTTGTAGACAGCACAAAAGAATTTATAAATAGAGCAAGGCAAAAATATGGAGTAATCCATTGGCTCAAAAATCACTTTTAATCAAAGTATTTGGTATGATAATGAAATAAACTTTGGCCTGGAGAAAACCTAACAACAACAACAACAACAACAACAACAACAACAACAACACAACTGCAGAATGATCCCAGTTAATACTCTTTCAAATCTGTATTGTTAACAATTCACCTTTAACTTTGTGAAACTACATTTTCCTGCTGCAAAAATCTAAGGCAGGAATTGCTAAATTGTATCTTTGGCGGCATACACTCCACACACTATTCAGTGCTGTTTACGATCAATGGGCCAGACCTAACAGAAGAAAGAAAATGGCAGAAATATATTATGATGAACAACTATCATATGCTCCCATAAACTTTATGTTTTATCTTTTGAAAAGCTTCTGCTATTTAATAAGATTTAGCCTCTTACTTTTAATCTCATATTGCAGTTGCAAGGAAAACTCTAGTATTGCTCTGGCATGTTACACTGTTGTCATGGATACACAAGTAAGGTACATTACTTTCACTAGTAAATAAAGATTCTGAAAGAGTGCCTGGTAGGATTTGCTAGGCTTGTAGTATTGTTAGCTGCTAAGAGCTTTAAATAAGCAAATGACTGTGGGTTTAAACTAATATGCAGTGGTGAGAGGATATGCATTTGATGTGCGTGTGTATAATTGCATTGTTCTTGCTTAGATTTGATATATATTTTAATTAAAACTAATCTTTGCATATATTATTTCATTTATTAAGGTGTACATCTGCAAACAGACTGAAAATGGTGAGATGTACTCCAATGAGATCAATGTCAGTGTATATAATTATTAAACAATATTTAATAATGCAAGTTGAGAGAGCATGTATGGTCCATTAGGTCAGTCAAGTTCAGATCTTGCTAAGCAAATTAATAGGTCCGGAATCTAGGTGCCAAGCACATTGTAAATTGAAAGTGGCAATTAACCTTTTTTCTATGGATGCAGTCCACTGGGAAGTTCTCCTGCACGAGACCCAATGAAATGAATGGGATACAAGCCCCCTTCATTTCCATAGGGCATCCTTATGAGAAGTTCCCAGTGGGTTGCCCCTCCCCTTATTACCAAAGGCAAGAAAAAGGATTCTTACAGCCAACATCTCATAGCAGTCCTAAATAAATGACTTACAAGTAACTCCAGATGATTTCAATTTAAAGGAAATGTGTTTGGAATTTAGCTGCTTTGGATTAAAATTATGTGGCCTTTTTTAAAAAAAAAAAAAATCAAATATTACACAAAATGCAAAATTTAGGACACTCTTGATTGTGTCAACTTTTATAACAGGTTTGACTTGTTTCTGATAAAGCTGCATCTTTTTTATTAAAAAAATGATATTAGGTTTTCCATTTTAACAATCCAATCAAACCACATTATATATTCCAAATTATACAAATTATCCAATAATCAAACAATCCAAATATTATGCCAAATTATAGATTTTTGGGCGGACTTCCCATGCTCCGAGGTCGGAGGATATTTATTAGGTTTTCCAGCTGCATCTAAATATAAAAAAGGGAGTGCATACTAAAATATAGGAGATGCTAGATATCTGATTTGTATGAATAAAGCCATAAGTAAAGATCATAGAGCTTTCTCATTATAACACAGTTCTAAACGTATAAAGCAGTAGTTTCTCAAATCAAAACTGTGGTAGGGGCAAAGGTTTGCATTAATCTCTCCCTATGCTGTAGTCCCAATCCAGATTTTGCCCTTAGAGCTACAATTTAGTAAACGAAAGCCAAGCACACAAGAGCCAGCCTCCTGTTTAATGTCACTTTCATTTCGACCCTATGTAGGTCCATTCCAACACTAGTCGAACACTAATTGGCAGTGGCTCTCCAGGGTTCCAGGCAGAAGTCTTTCTCCAGCCCTACCAGGAGACACCAAGGGCAGTACCAGGGCAGGGGTTTTTTTTCAGTCGGAACTCATTGGAACTCAGTTCTGGCACTTCTCAGGTAGGCGCCATTGCCATTAGAGGAGAAGGGAGGCATTCATGGTGAGTTCCAGCACCTCTCTTTCTAGAAAAATAGCACTGGTACAAGTAACATTCTGCATGTAAAGCATGGACTTCCCTGTTGATATCCATCAGGAGAGCCAGTTGAAATCCATAGAAATGTTCATTATCATTCCGTTGCTTCCAAGCTGAGTAGTGACTAGTTTTTCCCAAGATTGTGCTTATCTTTTCTGAAGGAACATGCATAACTTTATTCAGGTAAGGATGCACAAAAAAATGCACATAATACTGTTAAGAATTTGAATATCTATGTCTCTAGAGCACCATGTAACTTATCTGACCATTTCTTTTGCACAGATTGCACAATCAGCAATTTAGAAAGAATATTCTTAATGAACTTCAGGTAGCATTGGGAGGTAAAACCCAGTGGAACTCAGTGGAACATATAGCTATGTTTGAGGTGTTTAGGGCTGAGTGGTCAATTACTAATATATTTTGATTTAGTTAAATGGAACACTAAAGAAGCATGAACACTTTACAGTGAATACTTTCAGAGTGCATATGTATGGGCTTTGCATATGTGACAGTTTTCAGATCTGACACTGATGATTGAAGTCTGAGTAGATGAGTTCAGATCTCAGTTGTGGAAAGACCTTGCTGCCTTTAGCCCCTTCTCACAAGCCTTTTTCTCTTGGGTGCTGATCCTAATCTTTCAGCTCTTTCTTCAGGAATAGCTCAGTGAGCTTATTGTCTCCCAAGGACTCTTGAAGGCTTCCCATTTGAGAAAAACATGCTGGCACTCTATCACTGAAAATGTACTGTACCCATTTTGTAGCATTGGCAAAGATAAGACCCTGTTCACAGTTGTTGGGTGCATCTGAATATCAGAGTCTGCTTTTTTGGCACATTTGAATGCTTGCATCCTGGGACCAAATTTGATCTTAGTTGATGCCACATGCATATTTGCATACTTATGAGTAAGTGTGAGCATGTGATTTTATGGTTTTATGCATATCTTGATTCTTTTAAACCTTTCATATTCTGTAATAATAATCAACTGTTGAAATATTCAAAACTTTTTCCGTCCTTACCTATGCAGACACATATGCAATTTCTTACCTATGTCTACATTCAGTGTTCTAAACCACAATCCTATGCATTCCCATTCAGAAGAAAAATCCCACCAGGACGTACTTCCAGATAGCAGTGTATAAGACATGTAATACTACAACCTCAGGCTATGGTTCAAAAGACATGTCCTAGAATTTATTAGAATGATCACAGCTTATCATCAAGAATCTACTACTTTTGTACAACAGGTAAGTTCAATATGGGCATCTATGTAAACAAAGACAAATTGTTGTTGTTGTTGTTCAGTCGTTCAGTCGTGTCCGACTCTTCGTGACCCCATGGACCAGAGCACGCCAGGCACGCCTATCCTTCACTGCCTCTCGCAGTTTGGCCAAACTCATGTTAGTAGCTTCGAGAACACTGTCCAACCATCTCATCCTCTGTCGTCCCCTTCTCCTTGTGCCCTCCATCTTTCCCAACATCAGGGTCTTTCCCAGGGAGTTTTCTCTTCTCATGAGGTGGCCAAAGTACTGGAGCCTCAACTTCAGGATCTGTCCTACTAGTGAGCACTCAGGGCTGATTTCTTTGAGAATGGATAGGTTTGATCTTCTTGCAGTCCATGGGACTCTCAAGAGTCTCCTCCAGCACCATAATTCAAAAGCACCAATTCTTCGGCGATCAGCCTTCTTGATGGTCCAGCTCTCACTTCCGTACATTACTACTGGGAAAACCATAGCTTTAACTATACGGACCTTTGTCGGCAAGGTGATGTCTTTGCTTTTTAAGATGCTGTCTAGGTTTGTCATTGCTTTTCTCCCAAGAAGCAGGCGTCTTCAAATTTCGTGACTGCTGTCACCATCTGCAGTGATCATGGAACCCAAGAAAGTGAAATCTCTCACTGCCTCCATTTCTTCCCCTTCTATTTGCCAGGAGGTGATGGGACCAGTGGCCATGATCTTAGTTTTTTTGATGTTGAGCTTCAGACCATATCTTGCGCTCTCCTCTTTCACCCGCATTAAAAGGTTCTTTAATTCCTCCTCACTTTCTGCCATCAAGGTAGTATCATCAGAATATCTGAGGTTGTTGATATTTTTTCCGGCAATCTTAATTCCGGTTGGGGATTCATCCAGTCCAGCCTTTCGCATGATGAGTTCTGCATATAAGTTAAATAAGCAGGGAGACAATATACAGCCTTGTCGTACTCCTTTCCCAATTTTGAACCAATCAGTGGTTCCATATCCAGTTCTAACTGTAGCTTCTTGTCCCACATAGAGATTTCTCAGGAGACAAATGAGGTGATCTGGCACTCCCATTTCTTTAAGAACTTGCCATAGTTTGCTGTGGTCGACACAGTCAAATGCTTTTGCGTAGTCAATGAAGCAGAAGTAGATGTTTTTCTGGAACTCTCTAGCTTTCTCCATAATCCAGCGCATGTTTGCACTTTGGTCTCTGGTTCCTCTGCCCCTTCGAAATCCAGCTTGCACTTCTGGGAGTTCTCGGTCCACATACTGCTTAAGCCTGCCTTGTAGAATTTTAAGCATAACCCCTGCCAAGAAAACTCCATGGACAAAGACAAAGACAACAGAACAAAGACAAATAATATACGGTAAAAGAATTCTCTAAGGTTAAAACCACAGATTACTACTTGCATGAGGTTCTTTTTTCTAAAATGAATAAAAGTAGCCCAGTTATATTGATACACAGTGGAAAAAAATCATTTGGTGAATGCAACAGACTTCACAGTCATTGACTTCAGTAAGCTTACCCCTAGGTATGTAAGTGGCCTAAGAGAACAACCCTAAGCTCCCAAGGAGGGCAGCTGAGGGGCTCTTGGGTGCTGTGAAGCTCTCTCTCCCTAGTGATCCACAGGTAGAAAAGGAGATCCAGCAAAGGGGGCTCCCCTGGTACACTGGTGAAAGGATCCATCACCATCACTGTAATCAGTGGGTGTTGGGGTGGAAAGTGGTGCTCTAGGGATGTGTTGCGGGGAGCCTTCGTTCCATAGGATCCAAAGCTCCTTTGACATGGTCCTGAAAATGGTGATGAACCACATTGGCCGTAGAGCTACAGCAGCCATCCCCACCCCATCGGTGTCACTGTAAGGGGGTGGGAGCTAGACAAAGACTTCCATTGCCACCTTCTGTGGCTGGAGTAAGTCAGGAGGGCTGAAGAAGTGGCAGGTTCCTCTGTCATGAAATCTCATCAACCTGAGCATCATATTAGAATCACTACCCTTTGTGAATGTTCTCTTTCACACTCTCTCTTTATACCTGTGGAATAATATACAGCTAACACGTTTAATTCAGGGACAATCACAGCACCTTGAAATATTTATACGCTGCGAAGGCTAAGTTGTTAATCCTGTTTTACCTAGTTAAATTAGATTAGAATTTAAATGTGATGAACTGTCTCCAAGTGACATCAGAATCATGCTACCAGAAATCAATATTCTTAGATTGTTGTTTTTAAAGTCCAATTAAGGGCATCACCTGTTATTGGAAGAGGAGTGCTGGTTGTGGGGGAGAATTATTTACTGTTCACAGTCTCTCTCCGGGTTTTCTTTTAATAAAAAAAGGCTGCTTTCAGCTTCAGTGTGAAGAGAGTTAATTTAAATTTGATAACAAATGGCTCTGCTTTTTAAATGAATGTAGCCTGGCAACTTTCGCTGAGAACCCGTCATCGGGCCTCAATTATGTATGCAGCTTCTTTGAGAAATAGTTTCACACATCTGACCCAAGGACCACAATGTTGTTGTCATGAAATAAAAAGTGTGTGCAGGCAGGGCAATGTTTCATTCCTGGACACTCTCCACATGAGCTGACTTTGCCCTCCTCTCCACACTTGGGAGTTGGGAGGTACAGAAATGCAAATGCACAGATGCAGTTATATAGAGCTTTCCCTTCTCCTTTCTCACATTTCCTCCCCAACCCCTTATATGTGGAGAAGTAATGCAGCAGTTTGCCTTTTCGTCTTGTTTTTTTACTTAAGCTGTGTGTGTATTTGTATGCGTAGATAGATAGAAAGACACACACACACACACACACACACACACATTCCCAGTGTTTTGATGCCTTCTCCAAGGCTATCCTTATCAAAGCAATAGTGTGAAACCAGACAGACAGGCAAAGAGTTAACCCCAACACCATCCCCCCCCCAAAATGGCTGCTTTGTCTATGTGCACACACCAACAGCAAATGTCCTTCTGTTATTGTACAACCAATTTCATGTGTCAACTATTCATATGCTAATAGCGGTACAGTTTCTCACTTTTTTCCCTTCGACGGATACATTGTAAAGATTTTTTAGAGACAGTGGAACACAGGAATAAACAGCTTTTTATTTCAGAAGTGATAAATTAGTTTTCATTCAGACAACATGCAACAAATGCAGCTGACCAGTATTGTTTGTATTCATTGTTACTTTGCCTTTGGGATTCCGCCCCCCCCCCCCACATCAGTTTTAGGGCAGTTAGCAAATATTTAGCAGATACAGTTAGAGTCTAGATAAAGGATTTCGCTCCCCTCCACCTCTGTTACTTTTATGGACAAAGTTAGCGATGGGAACTGGCACTGTTTCAGCATACAAAACATTTTCATTTTATGTTTTAAACAAAGCAGAAAGAATAAGTGGAAACCGTATGCTACTGCCCTATTTGTATTATCCAAATATTGCAATGTACCATGTAAATCATTTTTTTAAAACAACAACAACGACTAATCTAACTAAAGAGAGCAGGGTTACTGTGTAGATTCTGGGATTTATATATACTATTGGTGTACTGTTTATTTTGGGCCTACGGACTGTAATAAAGCTTTGTGTGTTATTTATTTATTTTAAAATACCATATAAGTTGGATATAGTAATATGATAGTTCTGGTTTTTCTATCTCAGAATTACTATTTTAGAACAAAAGCATTCACATAATTTTGAATAAAAGGATGGAACAACATTAACATCAAAGGACTGACATACATCAGTTTATGACATTTCTGATAAAATACAAGATTTTCCTATTTTAATAAAAAATTTTTTAAAAATAACATACCCCTTTGGTTTAAAGTGAGCACCACAAAATTTAATAAGAAACCTGGATTTCTATATTAATATGATGAGAAACATAAGTGTAATGATATTAAACATAGAAGCCAAGAAACCAAAATACTTAAACAATTATGTTACATTGCAAAATTTGTGTTATAATCCTAGCCTAAAAGCAGAACATAACATGAACATGTTATATAATCTGCTGCAGTTTACCTGGGAGCAGGGACCACAAAACTCTGTGGTGCTAGGTTTTGAGTAGACATATACACAACTGCACTGCCGAATTTTATTAAAATTTGTTTTAAAATTCAATATATTAAAATGTTTAGTGGGTTTAATTTAAACATTATGATTGCCATTGAACAATGAACTAGTGGCACTTGGTTCTGCACGGGATTATGGCCAAAGAATTTTCTTACATCCAGCTCAGACAGAAAGGATATAGCAAAAACTTTAAAAAATAAACCAAACTTTATTACCTTATAGTCCAATATAGGCCTATTCCCACAGACTTTAATAGGGCATACTCCAAGGTAAGTAAATATAGGATTGCAGCTTAAGGGAAGAATTTAAAGATCCTGCATTATATTAATTCACTATCAAATAGCAAATCTATTGATAATTACTCAGAAGTAAACCCTTCAGTGTCCTATGGGGTTTATTACTGAGTGTGTTTAGAATTGTAGCCTAAAGATATAATTGCTTATCTATAGATGCATATTAAAAGAGCTGTAGTTTAAAATTGTTATTTGGGGGCACTGAAAAGGTTGGGCCTGGTTGTTCTAGCAAAATGAGCATATATTAGGGAAATTGGTACAATAGAGGGCTAAATTTTCTGTCAATCAAATGAATCAGAAAATGGCTTTTAACCAATACAGTAAAATTTCTGAGAGAGACTTCCTAGATCAGTCATGGAAACAGATAACCTTGTTTTTCCAATGCATTACAGATTTTAAAATAAATGAATGTGAAATGAATGGAAGGAAATTGTATGGTTTTAAAATACTGGGGCACAGTCCAGCACACATTCAAGTCTACTTCATGGTGGCCCTTGTGCATTAGCTGCTAAAACCAGTAAGATTGGGCTTCATTCATCGTCTCAGGCAAAATCAAGTGGCCTTAGAGACACAGCCATCTTTCTCTTGAGGAAACTGGATACATGCTGCTTTGCATTGTAATTTGGGAGAGATAAGGCACTTTCTCCCAATCATATTATTTGCCTTTCCAAATTATTTTCTCACAAAGTTTCTCCTTAGTCACGGCAGGTTGCCTGTTCCACTTCTAATAAATCTGGATCTTGTGGGCTGTTTGGTCTAGATATGCAGGTTTCCATGTTAGGAAGCTGGAGGAAATGGTCACCAGGGCCCTTTCTAGCCCAACGTCACAGTTACTCTCTCTGCTCTTTCTCTGGCTTGGAGGAATGAGTCCTCCATTTCTTTGCGTGCATTATGGGAAGACATTATATCCGTGGCCTACTTCACAACAGAGGATGGCCCCATCCAAGTATAATCATCTCACAGAGCAATTAGAGAATTATCTTAGCAAATGAAATGACATGAGTATTTCATCCCCTTTACTTCCTTCCTTGGGGGTTTCTCTCAGGAAAGGGTTATTGGCCCCATAATTATGGCAATTTAAAATTTTTAATTTCTTTTGAAGCTTTAAGGTCTATGGAGCTTACTTAGAGACTTTTAAATTTGTAGATAATAGATGTTAATGACTTAAAAGAGGGTAACATCAAGAATACTGTATTCGGTATTAAATCATCTTCTTTTCATTTGAAAGCCTCATCAGAAATGATCAGTTAGTAATCTGAAATAGCAGAATCATTTATATTTCATATTTATTACTCAGACATAATAGTTCATAGTATTAACTAATCAGTTACTCACTGCTTACACTTGGGCAGGTAAGGAAGGTCTCGTTTAAACTAAATTATATACCACTGCTCCAGGTCATAGATGTAAGTAGCTACTCCCAGATTCCTATAAATCCCAAAAATACAATACAGTGGTGCCCCGCTAGACGAAAATAATTCGTTCTACGAGTGTCTTCATAGAGCGATTTTTTCGTCTAGCGAAGCGGCAATGGAGCGCGGAGGTTTTCGTGCCAATTTTTTTTTTTTTTTTAAATCATCTTGCGAGGCAGCCCCATTGACATTTTCGTCTTGCGGGGCAGCCTTCTGCTAGCGAATGCCGTTCGTCTAGCAAGTTTTTCATCTAGTGAGGCATTCGTCTAGCAGGGCACCACTGTATATGTTCCTTGTTCATGGTCAGCTACATAAACCAAGGACATTTCCACAACTCATGGAAAGAGTAGCTGTAGCAAATCAGTTTATACCACAATTCCAAACACTCCTACTCAGAAGCCACTTTTACTGGCATAAAGGTAAAGGTAAAGGTACCCCTGACCATTAGGTCCAGTCGTGGATGAATCTGGGGTTGTAGCACTCATCTCGCTCTATAGGCCGAGGGAGCCGCTGTTTGTCCACAGACAGCTTCCGGGTCATGTGGCCAGCATGACTAAGCTGCTTCTGGCAAACCAGAGCAGTGCATGGAAACGGCGTTTACCTTCCTGCCGGAGCGGTACCTATTTATCTACTTGCACTTTGATGTGCTTTCGAACTACTAGGTGGGCAGAAGCTGGGACCGAACAACAGGAGCTCACCCTGTCACAGGGACTCGAACCACCAACCTTCTGATCGGCAAGCCCTAGGCTCTGTGGTTTAGACCACAGCACCACCCACATCCCTTTTACTGGCATTAATGGCACTATATTCAACACTGGATCCAACATGTAGTTTGTGTTCTGGGCACTCCCTGCCTACCTGAATGGAAACCATTGACCAGAATGGTAACATTACATTGGAGGAAAATATAAAATTCTGAGAACATTCCTGTGAAAATAGCGGCAGCCACAACTCTCAATTTGCCTGCCAATATAGAGGTATTTCTGTACACTGGTACAACATTTTGAAGTTTGAAATACATTAAAACAACAGCAACCTAGGATTTGAGATGGAAATGAAAAGAGTTGTCTATTTTCTGAAACTCACCTCAGAAATGAACTTAAATTATTCAGTAAATCCAAACCAGAGCAGAATATACAAAGCCCTGTTGCAAGAATCCTTCATAGTTAATTCAAAATAAAGCATTTTCCATAACTTCTTCTCTGTTCCTCGATGAATGTTATTAATTTAAACATCTTCCAGGTAATTATGAAAGATGAAATGAATACCTCTTATTTTTTACATTTATTGTCTCATTATATATGTAAATATAATACATGTCATTCAGGATTCTGTGTCTCCAACATTCTGTTTTGTGTGTGTTTAATTCCTGTTCCTTAGCACAATTAGCTAAGCATTCAAGAATGCATGAGTCAACTATTATATGTGTTTACCTCTGTCAGCGAGCCCATTATCTTCACTATTATTCTCCTCAAGCACAATTTTAGTTTACTTTCGTTTGTATCTCTTTTGGTAATAATAATAATAATTTATATATCATTTTAGAGTGCTCAGTAGCTGCACATGCACAGTTTCAATACACCTTACAATAGCGCTGTTAGGTGCCTCACTATTATTACCCGGATATTGCACAGAGGTGACTGAGGCACAGGGCGTTGCCTAAACCATCTAATCTCAGTCATTAAGGCTGCAATCTGATACACACTTACCTCGGAATAAGTCCCATGCAATTCAGTGGGACTTACTTCTGAGCAGACACGCATGGGATTACATCTTTGGTCACTGTGGAACACCAGCTTTCTCTAGAATGGAAGTTTCACACACCTGAAAGAGTAAAGGGTTTAGGTTATTTACCATTTTCTATGTTTATATGTTTCCCTTTCTCCCAGAGGAGCTCAGGGTGGTTCCAACATGGTAAAATATGATGAATCTCAAAGTAACAATTTCAATTCTGTATGTAGGTCTATTATGGTGGCAAATTATAATTCCCTAAAGAGTGCTTTACTTCTGTTAGCCAACGGCATTACAGACAACATCTAAACTAAGAACAAATAAAGGAACATCCAATAGATTGAGGAGAGCAGCAAACAATTCCTTTTCCTCCATTTGTCAAGGGATTGTCACAGGTACAAAATGTTAATTAAAACTGCTGTATTTTTTTTCATAACTTTCATGGCAAGTATGATTTCAAATTTCCAAATGCTTTCAACACTGAGAGGTGAAAAATTGGAGGACTGTGGATTTATGAGCCCAGATTTTAATTTGGTGGAAACTGGATTTGAGCTGAAATTCATGGAAAGCCCTCCCCCCCCCCCCCGAGAAAATTTCTGATGCGGTACTTCTGTTTTCTTACCACCCTAGAAAAAGACCTCTTTGCAGAATTTTCTCCAAATATTCTCCTCCATTTCCCCCTCACAATACCACAGAATAACGGTAGACCACAGGCATTGTGGAGAATGGGAAATGGTTGCCAGGCTGCCAGCTTGGAAGTGCCAACAAACAAACAAACAAACCTCTCAGGAGGAAAACCAAAACTAAGAACCTGTGCTACTACACTGTTACTGGTAAGCCTCACCCACTCCCACCCCCGCCAAAATTTGAATATTTATCTTCTTCCAGAATGAATTTAATGAAATGGCTTCTCCAGTTCCTCTTCTCATGAATAGGGTGAATAATAATGTTTTACACACAGCTCTAGTGAAAACCAGGTTTTATAGCAAAAAAAGCGGGTTTTGTGTCTCTTTTTTCAAGAGAGAATTTCAGTTGTGAAAGAAAACGGAGCAGAAAACAGTTTAGCAAACATTCAGATGAGAAACCACTTTTCTTTCAATATGATCAACATACCTACATATATACTGCTCTAGAGGGAAGGTGTGATACCTGGATGATAACCTCTACTGCTTCTTTCCTGTGGGTTAGTACCAATCTGAGATGCTGTCCCATTCTAAAAGTGACCTGAATCATTTATACTGGCAGAAATTCCACCATCCTCTGGTGTCCGAAGGTCTTCTGTTGCCCTCTCTTGATTGCTTCCTCTTCAAGTTTGAACCCACAAATACAGATTAGACGCACACACTCCACACTCTCTCTTCCATATAGAGAGGGGGCAGGGGATGGATCTCTTCTTCTCAGCGCTGAGCTGAGAGGACAGATTAATTCTTTCCTCTCTGCTCAGTGCTGAGATGGGACAATTTCTCCACCTAAGCACTATAATGTTGGGAGAGGTTTATGAAATCAAATTTAGGGAATCAAACATATAAGAACCTAGATAAACAGCAATTAAAATTGTTTAGTTAACAGAAAGATCAGACCTGGGTATTTGTCTTTTTTATTTTATTTCCATCTTTTATCTATGAGAGAAGAAAAGGAGAGGTTTCAGATATAGTACTTGAGTTCCATCCCCGACCCTGGAAGTAATATTTAAAAAGCATTGTCTAAAAATCCTGTTTTATTTATTCATTGCTTTTACAACAGAAAGTGTTTTTAACATTAAAAACCCAGAATTCCTTATTATTTTATTTCCAGTTAAAAATTCAGATTGGATGCTCAATAACTCGTGTTCATGATTAACTGACAGGTGGAATTATCTGGAGAAATTGAACACTTTGCTGTCTTAACAAGTAGCAGCTTTTCAATCTCTGACATGTGTTTGCCTTGTGCTATCTGTATTATATTTTCTGAAGAAGGTCGACTCCTCTGATCTAAGCAATGTAGCAGTTAAGGGGGTATATATAGTATCTTAGCAGCAGTTGCAATGTTAGTAGTATGTAGCAGAATAATCTTATTCTTTGACATAGACTTTTCTGTTAATAACAGTATTTTGAGAGAAATAAATGAAATTCCTATATTCCCTTTATTGTTTGCTTTTTGCTAGAACTTTTTTAAGGCTCTAAGAATGGTGATGTCTGATTGACACAATATTTGGTTGCAATCTATTAAAATTTCTACCTGCATGGTCTCCTTTCAAGGGCTTTGCTAGGTACTTAAAGGACTTGGTAGCCATCCTGGGTGGAAAAGAATCCAAACTGGTGCAATGGTTAAGATTGTGTTGTTACTCATCATGAGGTTTTATATGCTTACCATTCACAGTGGTATAGTTGCAGGGTGGTGCTGATTTGGATTTTGGGGCACACTGCCACAGATGTGGCATCCCATCAGCTCCAGCCAGCATAGACAATTGTCAGGATGATGGGAGTTGTAGTCTGACAACATCTGGAGGGCCATAGGTTCTGGCCTTGGCCAAAGATGTTGCATTGTGTTACACTTGCATTTTCATACCTCAGAAGGGCCTCTCAGTACATTCTGCAAAAAATGGATATAGTTGGCAAAATTGTGCACAGAATAAGCAGATTAAGAGGAAAGGGTATGCAAATGCATTGAAATTTTTGTATGAATTTTAAGGAAAGGATGTGCAAACTGATGCAGAAATAGTGCAACTTCAGATTGCAGAAATATACCAGCACTGACAATTTTGTCAATACCTAGCATTTTCAGAAACACAAGGGATAGAGCAACCTTTTGGTGAAAAGGTGTTTTTATGTGTTGCTCTGTGCTTATGTCCAATAATGATATTCTCTTCTTGAAAACTGACTTTTCCTTTATTACTCTATGAATCCATTGGCATCATAACCCTTCCTATTCACCAGGTATAAAGCCTTGATCTGACCTGCTCACCTATCTGGAACCTAAACATTTCTTTGGAAGCCTGTTTTTGTATGCCCTCACCAAATGATGTATGGTCAGTGGCATATCAATTGTGGAATTCCCTTCTCCTAAGAGCTCACCTTGCACCTACATTATAGTCTTTTCAGCTCCAGGGTAAGAGCTTTTTATCTACCTGTGTTTGAAGATCATTTTAAGATCTTCCGTTTTCTTGGCTTTTCTGTGTTAAGTTATAGTTTGCTGTCGCTGGCTATATTTACAGTGGTACCTCGACTTACGAATTTAATGAGTTCCGAATGCACATTCGTAGATTGAAAAATTCATAAGTCGAAAAAAGCGATTTCCCCATAGGAATGCATTGGAAACGAAAAATTCAGAAAAATTCGTAAGTCAAGTAAACCGCATCTAAAATTCGTAAGTCGAGTAAACCCCATCTAAAACCGCCAAGGATGTCCTTCGGATGTTGAAAAATTCATAGGCGTGCGGGCACTTTTTTCATTTGTAAGTCAAAAAATTCGTATGTCAAGTAATTCGTAAGTCGAGGTACCACTGTAGTTACCTAATTTTGTACTTTGGTTGGCTTCATTTTGTTTATTTTTAGAGTTCTTATTGTCTTTTATTGTTAACTGCCCAGAGAACATTGTTAATTGGTGATAAATGAAATAAATAAATACCTTTGAGTTCTTCCTTTCTGTTATCCTCCTTATTCAATCTGCCACCAAATTATATCTCTTCTCCCAACCCAAAGTGTAAAAAGCAGGGTGTATGCATCAGGTTCAGCATCAAAGTGGGGGGCACCTTAGAGAGTTTGGGTGCCTTTCAGAGGTAAAGCAGGATCTAATGAGGTGTCATGAGTTGAAACAGGGACCCCTGAAGTACCTTGTGGTGCAAACAAGCATCTACTAAAAGTGAAAGTAGTGCCTGTAAGCTTACCATATATGAAGTAATGGAGAGATGGGAGATGGGAGAGCAAAATAACACAATAGGAAGGAGGTATAGGAAGAGTTATTTGTGACTGACAGAATATGCCTGTAATCAGAGAGCGTGGTTTTACTCAGAAAGCAAATCCATTTGAGTTTTCCCCATCCCCAAATCAACTTAAAAGTGCCTAGCACAAATGCCCCTGGACCTATTCCTAGTAAGTTACCAGGGGAACCTCTCTTGTGTCTGCAATTTTCAGACAAATTATCCACAAAACACTGACTAGGAGAGAAAAAGTTTTTTTTTTTTTTTTTACCCACTCTAAACCTGTAACAGCTATCCCTGCAACTATCCTGGCAGGATTAATTCTCTCAGAAGGAGCAAAAATGCCTGCAAATTTCATCCAGTTCTGCCTCCCTTTTTATATAAACACACACACACACACACACACACACACACACACGAGAAACTTTAAAGGTGTTCAGTACAAAAGCCCTTGGACCTATTTGCCTGTAGTTTATTAGGCTTTATCCCCTTTGGAGTGGTTACTATGTCTGCAAATTTAATCCACTTATATAAAAAGGCAAAATTATAACTTTTTAAATGTACTGAATAGTGAAGCGGGAGAACAAATTGGGCAGCTTACAAAGCACATCAGCCTTGTTGATTCCAGTATCCTTTTGGTCAGGACCAGAACTGGAGGTAGCGATAGTCTTCAAACAATTATTAAACCTGCCTCCTCAGTAATGACATGGTCTGGCCCTAGTGTAACTCCTCTTCCTACCCATGATAATTGAGATTGGGGTGTCCCAGTGCATCCTCCCTAGTGGAACCTGCCCCAGCCATTCTGTTTGCTGGGGTCCATTCCCAGACAGCCCTGCCCTCCACCCTTAAAACAAAATAACTTAACTAAAAAAGAGAGCTAAAAATACAATGCAAGTTAAAACAACTACAGATTAATACAAGGGGGCTTGCCCACACCCTCATCCCACCCTCAAAAGGCCACCTGAAAGGGATGACCCCCTTTGGTGTCACCCCCTGGGGGGCAGCCCTGCCCCCAGGGCAGGCAGGCTGCCTTTATAATGCTGCCCCAGCAGCTGTTCCCAATGTGCCTGCTTGCCCAGGGCCCTGGTCCCTGCAGAACTCTCTGCAGTCATCTTCGCTGCTGTAGCCCAAACTTTTTCTATATGCCACCTCATATTTCTGGGATAACAACTGGAAGGCTGCTACTCCGTTGTGGTTGGTTCCCAAAAGGGCTGGCAGACTGAAGTCAGTGGGGCAGTGCCCTATTCACTCTAATCCTACTTATTCTATCCAACTCACAGCAAGGGGAAAATATAGATGTAGTACACCAGAGTTAATTAAAAAAAAACTAATCAGAACTAGAGAGGAAAATACAGCTGCATCAAATTTGACTGGGGCTGAGAAGTGTGACAGAAGTAATCTGAAATGAGACTGAAGGGGTATCTAAACATTGTACCAGAGATTTAACATAAGACCAAACACTCACCTCAGGAAAAATAATAATGCCACAGAAGCCCAACAGCAATACCTGAATTACAATCTTACTATACCATTTATATCCATTACTGTCGGACTTTCCTAGAAAGGGTGCTCAAGTTCCTTCTTAATTGGTATAAATCACATTAAGGGAAGAAGAGTTAATGTTTGGCACACTGAAACCTATATACCAGGCTTTAAACCTAGATCAGGTATTCCGAAACATGTGACAGTAGCTTATATCATGTGAAAAGGCACAAGTCAAGTGGAAAAGATGTATATGAGCTTATCCAGACTTGAGCTAAGCAATGCAATTAATCCTTACAATAAAAAAAATCCCACCTTGTGAGTTCTACCTTGCATTGGATTTCAAAAGACCCAGATTTCAATGAAAGATATTAAATCTGAAACCAGCTCTAGCTTGGGCTTTATTTCTGTGCTCAGAGTGAGATTTTTCTAAAACATACATCCAGATTACTTCTTCTGCTGACAAAGTAAATGAACGCTGTAGCTTTGACCTTACCCACCCACCTACCTTCCCTTTAAGAGAGAGAGAGAGAAAGAGAGAAGAAAGAAAAAGCTTTCCACTGAGTGACCCTAACATTTTAGCAGAGCATCTGGTTACATCCTTAACAATAAAGACTATTGAAGGTTGCATCTTGGAAGAAACCGTATCTCTAAAATTTCACAAAAGCAAAAAATCAAACACTTGGAAAGTACACCAAAATTAGTCAGGAAAAGTTGAAGCTATTATTCTACTTAGAGCCTCAAATAGTAACATCTCTTTAATAATAACTTTCCCCCCCATTTATCACAAATGATAACAAAAAAAAAGTCTGAGGCAAGATATTAACTTGCAAGTATGAGTCTTAAAGGGCAAAAAAAATAAAAAATATTATGTCCAAGCATTTCGCAAGAACAAAAGGGCAAAAAACTGCCATGAGTTTATGAAAGTGAAAAAGGGTTGTGATTGAAATCAGATGAATAAGCTACCTCTTTCAAAAGGAAATAGATCTATGAGTCCTATAGAGTGTGGTCCCACTGAATTCTATGGGGCTAACTTCCAGGTAAGTAGTATGGGATTACTGCCTTATTCAACCTGCTTTGCTGGAAGGGGATTGCCAGGTGAACAGGGGCATCTCCAAACAGAAAAGCAAAATGTGTTGACTACTATCCAGGTGAGACTTCGATTGCTTTCTTTTGTAACTGAGAGTGGAAAAAGAGGAGGAGAAATACAGTACTGAATGAGCACTGCAGTTTTTTTCTCTCAAGGTCTGGAAAATAAATCCATGTAGGTATGATTGGAAGGATCTATCTGATATAAGACATTTCAAGAGGAGGTTCCCCACTTAACATTGTTTTCCTTTCATCCTGAACTTATGAGTTGCTCTACAATCAAATTCCAAAGAGTTAGCTGTGCAAGCAAAGCAGTAAAGATTCCTGTGACACTTTGTGCACTAAGGTTTCATGGAGTAGAGCCCACATCATGTGATGAAGATGGTGACACTTGCTAGTCCATAAAAGCTGATGTCACACTAACCCTCACCCCTCTCCCACCTGTTAGTCTTAGACTGTCATTAGGATATAGTCCGGTTTCACCCAATGCCTAAGCCAAACCGTTCACATCTGTAACCAATAAAGTTGTGGCCTAATTTATCCCATTAACCCAAAATATTGGTGTACATGTGTTTATTATCTTAGGAAACTGCGGGGGACCTGGGGCCTCACCACGCAACCAGCAGAGGCAGGGAGTTAGTACTAACCAGCCAGTTTCTCTTATCTGTCCCCAATCCCCTCAGGCCAATTTTGGCAGGTGGGCGAGGCAACTCACCTGTCCATCACCTGGCATAATTAGCTGCCAAACATGAAGCACAAGGCAAGCAAAGCACTTTGCTCAGTGGTTCTTAAATGCTTGATTGATGGCAGGTGCAAAGCAAGTGGGCATGGCTTTCGCCAAATGGCCTCACAGGCCAAATGAGAAGGCATTCAAACATGTGTCCCATTGAAAGGAATGCTGTGTGAGAAAATGGCATCTGTGCTAGTATGAGCATTCCTATGTGCATTGGATATCCACCCACAGTTCTTGGGTTCAGCAAGTGATAAGTGCCCAGAAGCTTAGTTATGTGAGTGGATCGTTTTAGCCACTTAGCTCTAGCTGCATAAAGGTACCAGTGTTTTTGTTGGAAGTGCAACAGCAGAGATCATTCCATGTGCAACTAGAGTGTTAATTAAGTTAGTATGAAAGTCAACTAGCCAAGTGGGAGAGGTGGAGGTGTTGCTTAGCAACCAGACAGACTGACATGATGTTTGCTGAGGTAGCATGTGTCCTGATCAGCTGTGTGGTTCTCGGTATATATATATATATATATATATATATATATATATATATATATATGATTCATTCAGACCAAGATATGCAAAAATAATGCTATGTCACAGATACAGCACAAATAAGATGATATGTATTAGAGGCAGGATGGGGAAATCAAACCCTGGATCCAGAGGTTCCCAAAGAGTTAGGCCATTTAATGTGTTGCCTTGCTAATAGGTAAGGTAAAAGGTAAGGTAAAGCAGTGTTTTTCAACCTTTTTTGGGCAAAGGCACACTTGTTTCATGAAAAAAATCACGAGGCACACCACCATTAGAAAATGTTAAAAAATTTAACTCTGTGCCTATATTGACTATATATAAAGTAATTTTCCCACGGCACACCAGGTAACATCTCGCGGCACACTAGTGTGCAGTGGAACAGTGGTTGAAAAACACTGAGGTAAAGGACCCCTGGACCACTCAAAGGTGACTATGGGTTTGTGACTCTCATCTCGCTTTCAAGCCAAGGGAGCCGGAGTTTGTCCACAGACAGCTTTCCAGGTCAAGTGGCCAGCATAACTAAACCGCTTCTGGCACAATGGAACACTGTTACGGAAACGGGAACACATGGAAACACCGTTTACCTTCCCACCAGAGTGGTACCTATTTATCTACTTGCACTGGCGTGCTTTCCAACTGCTAGACTGGCAGGAGCTGGCACAGAGCAACGGGAGCTCACCCTGTTGCGGAGATTCGAACTGCCGACCTTCTGATCGGCAAGCCCAAGAGGCTCAGTGGTTTAGACCACAGCACCACCCACGTCCTTGCTAATATGCAGTCTCCACAACATTGTTCTATGTTGCTCCTGGAGCCTTATTTGCCCCAACGGGGTTCCTCAAGTTGCGCCCGGTGAGAAAATGGAAGCAGTCAATAGACACTGAGGTTGCTGGCTTCAGAGAGAGAAAGATTTATTTCTGCATGCAGAGGCACTTGCGGTGTTCAGACACCCAATCAAGTACAAAACTAGTCAATTTTCAGACAGTTCTTATAGACAGTTCTCTGGCTCTCCCCACCCCAGGAATCTGCCTCTTGTACATCCTTGTCCACTTAAGGAACATTTCCTGTTGTACATTTCCTGTTGTACATATAGGGCAAAATGACATTTAGCCCTGAGTTGGTTCATGCGCTAACATGCTCACTCCAGCAAGGCCATCCTATCTGTCTCTGACCTAGACAATTCCTCTTTGTGCAAGGTTGATCTTCTACTGTTATCTCCAGACTCTTAGTCATAGCTTACACAGTAAGGAGTGCAATGCAGATCAAAGTTCACAGCAAAAGCCTCCATAAGAAAGAGTTCTCTTATACTTCTGGACTAACAGTACATTCAGGTAAATATATACAGGTTAGCTAATTAACCCCTTCATTCCCACAATAATCCCCAAATAGAGAAGACATGCACTGACCATTTAATATACATTATCCCAAATGGATGTTGTCTACTTGTATACATCATCAGGTAAGTACGCATGTTGAGCATGTAACATAAGGAATCATTTTTATGCTGCACATTTGTGTGTGTGTTCCTTGCACATTCATGTGAAAGTGCACTGAATATGAAAATCGTATATTTTCTGACTACGCACACACCAACCAAAGTAGTAGCAGGATTGGTTTATTCTCCCTCAGAAGGTACATCAGTCAACAAGAATGTGTTGGGTGCGCTTGCATTGAGATTTTGAGCCCCTTATATCAGTTATTCATATACACTTCAAGAGGCATCAAGAGTGTATGCATGCATGCTACACATTTTCCTGGTTAGTGTGTATTCAGTTCAGAGTTTTCTGGCTACATAAGATTTTTACATACTTTACAGCTACCACAGACACCTGAATGCAATACTTGGTACCCAGGGACATCATTTAAATTTGTTACTCTGTCTGAAAACTTTGGGTCCATAAACCAATGAAGAGATTACCTTCATCTATATGCAGTTTCAGGATTTTGCTTCTGTCAGGCAGGTAATATTTTCTGTTCAACGACTAATGTAAGCATTATCAGCATACCTTTGCACAGTACATATTAGGAGGAAAATATATATTTAACCAATTCCGAGCAACTTAAGTGGGGAGGAAAAAAATGATGAACTAAAAATTCTCATATGAGCCATGAGAGAGCTCTCTGCAAGATATAACCGTGTAGCTTGGTTCCCAGTGAAGTAAAAGCCACGACACACTCTGGTTGCAGCTAAAAAGCCAGCTTTGCACTATTATTTCCACTTCATTGAGAGTTTATACCACATGACAAAACCCCCACAGGCCTGTTTCCCTTCATATATAGATGCACATTAATCAGGGGGAGCTCTACTAAACTCAGCTGAGCAACACTGTTGGAGATATGTGTGAGAGAAGCAAATCAGGTACTACAAATCTAATTGCAAGGCAAGTTGCTCAAATAGAGAGTGGTTGCTAAATTTATGCATCTCAAATGTGGCCTGCAGTGTACTGGTAGGGTATGTGATATCATAAACTATGGACACGTAGTGGTAGAATGCATGCTTTGCCTGTAAAAGGACCCGGGGTTCAATCCGAGGTGACACTGGGGAAAACTCCTGCTTGAAACTCTGGAGAGGTGTGGAGACAATACTGAACAAGATGGGCCAGTTGTCTGACTCAGTATAAGACAGCTTCCTATGTTCTTTTGACTCTATGGATGCAATGCAGGGAAATGTAGGAATGCTTAAATCATCAGTGGGGCTCAAGCATGACTGTTTCTGGGTTGCATCCCACAGGGCTGCATTCCCAATTACGATTGTCTGGATTGGGCCCTGTCTGCTGTCCTTATCACTCATACTGCATCAGATATATGGTGAATACAACTGCAGCGCAGCATTTGACTGGGCAGGTTTCTTGTTGTATGCTAATTACCTGACAAGACACCCTTCTTGTCTAGACTAGCCAGATGTCCCTAAATGGCCCATAGAGATTCATGGCCAGACAAATTATCTGTATCTGAACCTTAGTGGCTCATCTTTTAGATGCATCAGCAGGGGGGAAATGGCTATTAAAATCATACTGGATTGTGTATCTATCTAGAATGTAATTCATAATCATAATTATAAATAAAAACACTGGCCACATATAGAGTTCTTAGGTACGTTAATTCTGTTTTTCATATCATGGACCTTACTCACAAACAGTGTTGCATTAACCGTGTAACCTGGAGATGGTCAGATTCAAGCTAATTTATGCCTAAAACCATTTTCTCAGGAGTAACTCCCAGTGATTTGAACAGAACTTGCTTCCAGATCACTGTGCTTATGATCATAGCATTCGGTCCCACAGACCCTGAGCAGGAAGAAACTGATTCAAATTCAAGCACTCTAGCCAATCCCCTTTTGTTATGTATTTAAAATCAAGTATTGTAACAGAATTAGTATATGGACCATACTGTACAGCAGATACACAGGAAGAAATCTAAGAGATGGGCTGGTGTCTAAAATCTGTTTGCTACTTTAATATTAATATGGTGTATCCACACTTGGATTAGAAAAAGATACAGTAATCCTCAAACCACTTTATTTCAAAATGCCTCTATTAAATGGAACTATCCTGTGAGGAGTAGACTGAAAATCATAACCTTAAAAGGCTATGATTTCATTTTTGTACAGAGGTAAATAGGAAGTAAGTCCCAGAAGTGAGCTGTATACAAGTGTAAAAACCATTGAAATGTGAGTGCAAAATTTAGCCTTTAGCAATAGCATGCATCATTTCTGTGATAACTGGAAGATAGCTGTAGAAGATCAAGTGATTCTGAAATACTCATGCAGCCTTTTAAATAAAAATAAAAATAAATTTACAAAACTGAAATACCTTCAAAGTTGCTTTTGTCTATTAAATAATCCCACCCCTTCAAAAGTCTATGTTCCACAGTTTCAGCTATAACTCTCTCGTGGGAATAAGGGCTGGCACAATAAATAGAGCCAATGCATTGTTGTTGCACTCAAGTCTTTGACTTATCTTTGCCAGAATTTTACTCTGAGCTGCTACCTCAGAGTTCTAAGGTAACGCATTTCAAAGAACTTGGAAAGTGAAGAGATGTTTTCTTCACTATGGTATTACTCTACTTTATTTAAAAAAAATAATGATAATCTCAAACTAATCGAAGAAAAATCAATTCAGCATATTATTATTATTTTAAAAAGAATAAAACAAATTATTGCTTAAATGATTCTGCTTACCAGAAAAGTACACAGAAAAGGAGAAAAATAGCTCAGGCTTGGTTGAAAGACTAAAAAAAATGCACATGAATCAATTATGAAAAAGAGAAGGTCCCTTTGAATGAGGAAAAGCTGATTGGAATTAAGATAGGCTTTGTTCATATCTGCAAGGTACAAGGAGAGGACTTTTCAGTGGAACAGAAAAGGGGGATTTGGGAGTGTTTGGCTGCTTAGTGCTATAGTGCTTTAGAGCCCATGTGAAAATTTGCTGCTAGCTATTAATCATCATTGTGCCCCTGCAAAGAAGCTGTTACAATGATGACTATATGTCATTATATTCCCACTGTATGTAACGAATCAGAGAGCTGGGAAAGTTGGCTAAGAGCGGCTGGCAAACTTTTTAGCAGCGGAATCTATTTAAATAAATTTACATCACATTTGCTACTTTCTCTGGTATGGGAATCATACTTTAAAATGAAACAATATGCTGTGTTCATGGGCCCTGATCTTTTATTCTCCTGTCTCTGAGCCTCCTTTCCAGGTCAGCCTTTGCCAGCAATGACAGCATGCTTTTCTCATAGCGTCTCCTTCTCATAGCCTTTGGTTGCTTTCAAGTTCAATTTGGCACAATAAAGTTGTTATGCATGACAGTTTGGAGAGCAGAATAGGTGGTGTCTGAGCCCGCTGTGTCGCTACAAAGTGGGTTCATTCTCTGCAGGCCAGCTCAGTTACTGAAGCCTTGCTGGTGGGACACTGCACTGGACTTCCAGACGTTTCCATCCTGACCAAAACAATTAGCTTCAAACGGCAAGAAGCCGCAGGGTCGTCCTCTCTTTCAGTGAGACTCCACCATTTAATGTGCTGCAGTGGATTTCAAATTCATGTTGATTTATCCAGTTGTACCCCTCTTTTTGATGCTCTTCATATATATATATATATGTAGGTATACAGATGTGTAAAAGGAACGGGAGGCAGGCGGAGTTTGAGGCTTGCCCGGCTCAAGAGTTTCATTAGAAAGTCCAAGCCATTGTTTTATGTTTGTTTTCACAAAGGGAATAGACACGAAACATGTCAGCCTTAATTCTGTTAGGCTGGAGTGGCTAAAAGAGAGCCCTGAGGTTCTAAGGACTGGACCTGAAAGGAAGTGTCTCCTCTGGTAAACATCAACAAGCCAAACAATAAACAAGCCTTAAAATGCTAAAGTTGTCAAGTCGGTTATCTGTTATAAAAAAATTCACCGTGAGAATTTTTGTAAACAAACAAATAATGAATGCACCTACTTTGGGCTTAATAGTGACCAATTTAAAATAAAAGAGATCTCATTCCCCCCTCCTAGTAAATTCAAGATGGCAACAAACCATTGATCTAATGCAAGAGTACACCAGCACTGCAGCATCATGTGGATCCCTCAAAAGACTTTGGCAGAACAAGTTCCATCAATGCAAGTAATGCTTCCAGTGGTAACTGTGCTGTGGGCGGCTAGAATCTAGGCACTGAGAAAAGCCTCCTCCTTAACAATACCGGTCTGAAATTTAAATAACAAAGCAAATTCCAAGCTTCAGTCCATCACCCACTCATTCCAGATCTGATGTACACCAATAGGATTGTTCTTCAGATATGATTCTTTTTCCAGTGTTACCTGGATTGAACCTGGGACCTTTCGCACACAAAGCCTGCATTCTTTCCTTGAGCTGCAACCCTTTCCAACCTCCTCTATCCTTGCAAAAAGTGTTGCACTGTAAAATCTGTCTTCACATACTTGAAGCAACCTCAGATTGGCAGGGGTGTTGTCAGCTTTTTTTTGGAGGGGTGTAAACATAAAATAAACAATAAATAAATATTAAAATGCTACACAGCATCTTAACGACCCATGCACCATCAGCTACAATTCCATTCTTCTGGATGTGTAGTTCAGTATATGCTTAGTTGATTGTTACCTGGAAGCTTGCTTGCCCCTTTCTCAATATAAATTCGCCCAATTAAAGATGTCACTTCATCCAGTTTGGTCTCTTGTATATTGTTACACATTTAATCATCACACTGACAGACAACTTGTCCTCAGTCAGATACCAGTGAAAGAATGTCTATGTGCAAACTTTGTCTTTGACTGTGAAAAAAACAAAATATTATGCACTTGACAACAATATTTAGATACATTTCCCAAGCAGTTATATTCAACCACTTCAGGCATTTCAAAGTGAACTCATGCACAGGTAAGAAATGTGTGACTATGAGTTTGATGTGCTGCAGTCATTCATTTACCAGGTGGAGAACAGATTGCAAAGATCATTTCACTTGCTTTATACATTCTGGACTCTAGTCACGTTTTTCTTGATGCCTAAATAATCATGTGGATATTCTGATATTTTCCAAAACAAGAGCTTTATTCTATTTTTCCCTACTTAAAAGGACTTTCGCATGTTTGGGTCGATACCTTGCATTTTCCACAATTATAAAAAAGACTTAAGGTTTTTTTAAAAAATAATAATGACAGGAATCAAGTGAGATACGGGTAAGGGAGGCTATAAAAAACCAGACAGTGCGACTACAGTCTGTCCTCATATCCCTCCATGAGAATTTCAGCAAAACCATTCTGAATAAATGACTGTGGATTGTACGAAACATTCACTTCTAGGATGCTGGATCAAGTGGTCAAAATGTGATCAAGGAGAGGTATTCATTGACTCCCAAACACCATAATAATTGACGCTAATTGGCCGCCTTGTTGTGCCTCTCAGCAACCTTATAACCTTTGGAGAGGTGGTCCACCCATCAAAACTGAGACATGTTGTAAGGACAGTGCATAAGACGTTTGCTCTGCCCCTGTTTCTGCTACAACTCTCCTGTGATAATAGAGCTTCATTTGATAGTATCTTCTAGTGCATTTCACATCTACTAAAACTTGATAACAATGGAATATTACACACACACACACACACACACACACACACACACACACCCCTCACCAGGTAAAATAATTAACTGTGAAATCCTAAGCATGTTTCTTAGTAGTCCCATGGAACGCAAAGAGACTTAACTCACTATCAATTGTATGTAGGATTGCATCCCCAATGTGACTTTTGATGTGCGGACTCATATTGCGACTTAAAGTGAAGAGCTCTGCATTCTTTTTTGCCTGGTGATATTTGTTAATAATCAGGATGATTTGGAAAAAATAAACAACTAACACTGAAAAGCCATAAAAGGAAACTAGCCTCAATGTTAATTGCATTAAACAATCATCCTGTAGCTGTGAATAGGAAAGCTGACCCAACAAACACTTGGTGATTATATATATAAGAAGAAGTGCCTAGGAACATAGCATAGGTGTAAAATTTAAAAAAGCCTTAAAGGTGTTTCTGGGTTCTGTGCACAAGTGTTGAATAAAGACACATGCTCTGTTTTCCATATCAACATGCTGTACTACCACGTCTTAGGGAAGCACCATAACTTGTCTTCCACACAAAGTTCTGGCAAGCCTCAATAGATTCATTAGTGATTTTTTTTCTTTAGACCCAAGGAAGCTCAAAGAGCACCTAACAATGGAGCTAATCACTGCCTCTTCCCTGACCCAAGCTTATGTTTTCCTCCTTTTCACTCCAGTCTCTTATTTCATTTCTGAGCAATTGGCTTTCTATGGCACTCTCCAACTAAATAAGTAGCCCTTCTTTCCCTGTGCATATGCATCTTATCATGTATCTATACAATCTCTCTTTACCTGCATGCATTTATTGTAGAGTCACAAATAGTTGAAATCTTCTAAAGGTGATTCTCTCTCCCTCCCTCCCCCCCCTCTCTCCCCCCCTCTCCATAGGCCACAAACAGCCTGGCATTAAAATGCAGATTATGTTCTTTCAATTAGGGAAGGCTGTGCAAAATCTGAAGGGAAAAAAGACAAAGCTAAATGTTTACGCTAAACAAGTACATCTACGTTGTTAGAAGTGGGGTTTGGCAAGTTGCAATTTCAATGGTGCGGCTAATGAATAAATGTTAGACTGTATCAACAGTTCTGAACAGGCTTGTGGCTTATGTGTGCATGAAGTGTAATGGTATCAATTGACTGGTTCTTTGTGGTTGCTATAAAGTACTCTTGAATGTTTCGATGGTGAGAAGGCATGCAGACAATAAAGCCATGACAGCTGAATGTCAGCAGCGACCTTGAACCTAAACTGGTTTTGCCATTCCAGTGATTCCATATACAGTAGACACAGGCACCGCTGCTGGGCCTATGGCACCACCTTTCATTACCACTGTTCAATCTGCCCAGGCTTAGCTTCAACTGACATTTTTGCCATATCCTGAGACCCTGCATCACTTATTAGTAATGGTGCTGCCGAGATGCTTTGCATTTTAATTGGGCTTGCGGTGGCATTTACAAAACAGAAAACACAAAACAAAACAAAGCCAGTCACCGCTGATCAAATGGTTAGCGTCAACATGTGCAGCCATAAAGGCACAAGCTGCTCTGCTGTGTGACAGGCTTTCTGTCGCCTGATTTCTGCCTTGCATCACATACCAGGTGCTGATTGCTGCTCAAAATAATTTAGGATCTGTTAAAATGTTCTTGGGAAAATTAATTATATTAGCAATGCAGCGTTTGTTCCCCCCCCCCCATAAAACCGCCAAAGATTTCTCCTTAAGGACATCTATAGTGTGTCTTTAATATTTTCGATTATATTATGAAGCAAGAATTGGTTGGAGAAAGATGAACGTAAGCATTGCCTTACAGTCAACCAAGTTGAGACAGACATTTTGGCAGCAAGTGTCATCTCACACTTTGCAGTGCAGTTCCCATCGCTTTCCTTATGGCAAAAAAGTCTGATCTGTGGGGGAAATGGGTTTGTTGTGCAAGACCTCCAAGTCAACAGTAATTTCATGGCCTAATTTCAACATGACTGAATCCCACCTGAAAATGTTGACAGTCTGGATGCACCCTGCAATTAGCAACCCAATGCTTTTTTTTTTGCTACTGATCCCCTTTCAGAAAAAGAACCATAACGCCTCACTGTTACTGCTGTTGGCACAAGGCTGTGCTAGCCTTCATGATCACATAATACTAGAATTTGGAGGACACAGCTATCAACTAGTCATGATGGCTGTGTTCTACCTCCACTCTCAGAGACATGATGCCTTTGTATACCAGTTGCTGAGAATCACAGGTGGGCAGAGTGCTGTTCTGCTCAGGTCCAACTTGCAGACTTCCCCCAGACATCTGGCTGGCCATTGTGAGAATAGGATGCTGGTCTAGAAGATGAGTCATTGTCCTGATCCAGCAGATTCATCTTTATGTACAAGGAACAAGCAAGACTTGTAAGTCACAGGCATGGCTTCTCCCTGTTCCAAGGTGGGGAATTTGTGATCCTCCAGACTCCAGTCCAAACTAGGGATGATGGGAGTTATAGTTTAACAGAATCTGGAGGAAAAACAAAATAAAAAAATTCTTTCCAGTAGCACCTTAGAGACCAACTAAGTTTGTTCTTGGTATGAGCTTTTGTGTGCATGCACACTTCTTCAGATACAATCAATCTGGAGGGCCAGCTATTGTTCACCTCCTGCCCCCTACATTATGCTACTGGTTGGTGGGTGATTGCCAGTATGTATTTGACAGCACACTCACATGTAGAACTGGGCTGCTTTCTAACATTAATCAGAAAGTTTAACTAAACTAACTTGTGGATTGGTCTGCACACACAATGGAGTAAGTTCCACTGATCTCAATGGCACTTAAAACTGAATAAATGTGTGGATGATTAAACCAGGGGTCAGCAAACTTTTTCTGCAGGGGGCTGGTCCACTGTGCTCCTCAGACCTTGTGGGTGGCCAGACTATATTTTTTTTGGGGGGGGGGGAAATGAACGAATTCCTATGCCCCACAAATAACCCAGAGATGCATTTTAAATAAAAGGACACATTCTACTCATATAAAAACACGCCGATTCCTCGACCGTCTGCGAGATGGATTGAGAAGGCGATTGGGCCAGATCTGGCCCCTGGGTCTTAGTTTGCCTACCCATGGATTAAACAATTGATGGCTTTTTAAATGTGTTTGTGGGAAGAGGTAATTAGTTTCTGTTTGTTTTTGTTTTATTATGTATTTTGTGTTCTAATTTTGTATTTTTATGTTTTGAACCACCCTGTGATCTTTGGATGAAAGGTGGTATGCAAATTTAATAAATGATGATGATGATGATGATAACAGAAATAAAGCTTGATCCAAAAAGCATGGCTTTGTCATGAAGTGATGATGTGAAGTTATTCTGTCAAGCAGCACATTCTGCTTCTCTAGCTGCACATCCCACTGTGTTATTTGAAAATGGTCCAGACAAGATAGCGGGTGAGAGGTATCATTTAGATTATTCTCAGCTCACAATGGTGTTGGACTGGGGAGGCCTCTGGTTATGTTGGTTCCAGTAGTCTCACTGGAAGAGAGGAGATCTGAAGCTCAGAATGGGCCTGACTTTCAAACAAGCTGATTCTGGGTATATCTAAATCAAACCCAGATTTGGTTATTCTACATGAATCCATTCTGAATCAGATTTGGGGATGCTCACCCATCTTTGTGGGTGTTCTGTTCATTTTTGCCGAATGAACTAGGTATTCCACACAGACAAAACAAGGCAGCTAAATGAATGCACAAAATAAAACATAATTCTAATCAGTTGCCTACCCAAGCTCTAAACCATACTGGCGTGAGCTGGAACGCTTGGAAATTATGGAACTATTTCTGAAATCAGGGTGGTGGTTAACTGGAACCCATAGTACATTTTAAAATGATGGTTGCATCACAGTAATGAAAAAAAAAATCTATATCCGTTCCTTTGAGAGCTAGGAAGTTTCTGGGTCAACTCTCACCTCAGTTATGGCCTAGGGGGCCTTAAGCAAATCACTGTTTTCTCATCCTCTGATCTCCTACAATGCAAAGGCAATAAAAGCCCTTTTAATCACCAGCTTCAGTTTATTTATATGCTATCTTTCCATAAGAGGTTATGCCCAAGGTGGCTTACTGTCACAATCAAAACAATATATACTTCTCAGAATACAAATCCTAATTGCATCAACATTTCTAAAACTAATAAGATATTATAATGATAATCATTTAACATACCGGTAACTATTTTGAAATTGGCCCCAATCTCTCTTTCACTGCATAGAACTTTGCCAGTTTTTGCTCCCCCCCCCCAAAAAAAAACAACCCTGAAAAATGGAAAGAATATTAGTCTACCCCAGGGGTCTTAAATTTTCTGTCTCCGGATCCCACTAGAAATGATTGAAAATTACAGAGGCACGCTAGTCACAAAATAGTTGTTCAGAACCAGATCCAGTCGCAATATGGTAACAGATGGAGGCATGATTTGGCATAATCAGTAGGCTGTTACTGACATTATTTTCTATTGCCATCCAATCACTCTTTGGAGATAACTAAATTCTTTGCCACAGGGTTTTCCTTGTGGCAAGGAGTTCCATAGTTCAGCTTTCCTCACAATGAGTTCAGACATATTTGTTCTGGAGGTATTGAGACTCAGCCTCCCCATTTTAGGCAGGAATTGCTGGTCCAGAAGGCAATTTTCAAAGAATTGTAGAGTTGGAAGGGACTGTGAGAATCATCTAGTAGTCCAAGCCTCTGCAATGCAGGAATCTTTTTCCCAACATGGGGCTTGAACTCACGACCTTGAGATCAAGATCTCATGCTCTGCCAGCTGAGCTCCGTATTAATTTCTTTATTATTTTTCCTTCCACATGCCTCTCAAAGTATTTTTATGCCTCTCCTGTAATTGGTTATCTCATTTTCCTTTCACATGCAACTTGTACCTTATCCACACAGTCGCACACAGGTACTCACCACCATCCTACTCCACCCCCACCCCATCGTGGCAGACTTTGGATTTTAACATTTCAGCAACGCCCTGTGCAACGCCAAGATTCAGCACACACACCTACCTCTCGCCTTCCATTGTAAGTCATTGCTGTGCTGAGCGAACTGGTTTGTTGTTGTTGTTCAGTCGTTCAGTCGTGTCCGACTCTTCGTGACCCCATGGACCAGAGCACGCCAGGCACGCCTATCCTTCACTGCCTCCCGCAGTTTGGCCAAACTCATGTTAGTAGCTTCGAGAATACTGTCCAACCATCTCATCCTCTGTCGTCCCCTTCTCCTTGTGCCCTCCATCTTTCCCAACATCAGGGTCTTTTCCAGGGAGTCTTCTCTTCTCATGAGGTGGCCAAAGTACTGGAGCCTCAACTTCAGGATCTGTCCTTCTAGTGAGCACTCAGGGCCGATTTCCTTGAGAATGGATAGGTTTGATCTTCTTGCAGTCCATGGGACTCTCAAGAGTCTCCTCCAGCACCATAATTCAAAAGCATCAATTCTTCGGCGAACTGGTTGTGTTCCCCTAATCCACCTCTGCCATCCCAGCCCTGTCGAGCTAAGCAGAAACTAAGCCAGACTACCATATGGACCACTACTGATGTGAAACCTGCAATGATTCCAAACATTCTGGAGCCCTTACATTTCAATATATGTGGCGATCTTTATAGAAAACTACATTTACAATGGCATTTGATTGTTGCTGTTTGTCTGTGCACTGTGCACTTTTATGTTTTCTACAAACAAATTATGCTTTGTAAACTGTGTAGCGGAATAAGGACTCAAATGCCCCTTTCACAAATCTTATTAGTAAATACCCTTGCAAATATAAATGTTTTATATTGAGACTGTTTACATAAATTGTGCAAATATGTGTACTGAAAGAACTTGGAGACACCACGTGATGCGCAGCAGTGCATATTTTGCTGCATCATCCGTTTCAGGACTAACTTCATTAAGCTTTGTGACAAAGAAATGCCTTTTCCTCTATCAATCTGCCATACTTCGAGATCACTGGCCAATGCCCTTCCCTGAGTACCTCCACCATAAGAATTGAGACAAATGTTACCAGGGAGAGAGTGTTTTCATCAGAGGAACTCCTCCTAAGAAAGCCAGCCTGGTCTTATTGCCACCTAGGTGCCAAGCAACTGCCCTCTGAAGAAAGATTGCAATGTATGCAGACACATGGGGGGGGGAGGGAAGGAGGGAGGTAGATTTCCACTTTGTGGAGAAGTTTCTTCAAAAGTTGTGTATAAATAAATAAGCTTCCATTCTAAATCAGTGGTGTAACTACATTAATTGCGGTTTTACAGTAGATACTGTCTTGCATACATAACAGTAGCCAATGGCTCTTTTTCTTTGCTTTTTTTTCACGTGAAAACCCTCATTTCTGGAAATGCAGTTTGGACAGAAGTTAAATTTTGTCCCTTCCCTTCCACCAGGGACAGACTTTGGTAATATGGCGCCGTGAGCAATGACAAAATATGGCACATGCTCCTAAATATTTCTTCTTTTCACAATAATTCCTTTTGTATAGTTGCTTTTTATGGATTTTCTCAGTAGGCACCCACATAAATATAGGCATTACTACTACTACTACTACTACTACTACTACTACGATGATGGGAGTGATTTTGCACTTCCTCGGCTCAGCACCCTGTGCAGGAGATACGCCTGCACCGGCCTGCATGATACAGCAATTTGAAGCAAAAAAGTAAAAGAAAAAGTTGGGTGAGGATCTGATCGAACACACCTCCCCCCACAACGCTTGTCTGATCTCAGTTGTTTCTTCCAGAAGCAGCTTTTCCTGTGCAAAAAAGGGCAGCGTCACCACCTTTTCACACGTTGCATATAATGTGCAGTTTGGCCTAGACCCAAACTTGATCTGACACAGATTCACATGTATCTTTCCCCTAAAATTGTCATTTGTTTGTTTCCAAGAACAGCCCTGCTGGATCAGACCAAATGCTCATCTAGCCCAGCATCCTGCTCTCACAATGGCCAACCAGATGTCTATAAGAAGACCACAAGAGCACAACACCATTCTGCCCACCTATTCCCAGCAGCTGGTATTTAGAGGCCTACTGCCTCTGACAGTGAAGTTGGAACATAGCCCTGGTGGCCAGAACAATTACTAGCTTTATCCTCCATGTCTTATCTTCTTTTTAATCCATCCAAGTCGGTGGCCATCGCTGTCTCTCTTGGGAGCAAGTTCCAAAGTTTAGGCATGTGCCCTGTGAAGAAGTACCTAAACCAACCTCAAGCTATGATTTTTGAGTGAAGCAATAGCGGGGAGAGGGAATACCTAACTGATTTCCCTCCAACCATTTCTCCACTCAAACTCTGTGAGCAGGTGGTGTGTATGTGTGTGTCTAGAATATATTTATCAAGCGCCAAAGGGTTATGTGTTGGTAGGGTTGCCATACGTCTGTAAATTCCTAGACATAACTCAAAAACTGTAGCAGTGTCTGGTCAGAAATTGGCATAATGTCTGGGAAAATCTGGACGTATGGCAGGCCATGTCAGCAGTGTTGTTTTTGCCAATTATAAAAAATAGCTTTAAAAAAACCTGCATTTTTCTGCGGTTTGGCAAAAAGAAAGCTCAACAACTTTGGCCAAAACACACACACACCTTTCGTGTCCGGATTTTCACTTTTTAAAATATGGCAAGGTTGGCGGGAAGATGCAGAAAAGCCTCCAGCCAGATTGTCTTAAAGAACACCTTCCCTTTGATCCAGAGAACCCAATCTGTGCATGGATCAAGTTTTTGTATGTGGTTTGATCCCAATGCCAGGATGAAATCAGAAAACCCCTATATTCAGCATGCTAGGCTGCATTCAATTCCCATGTACAGCACCCCTGATCTAAAATGAGCACTAAATTTAGCTCAGTCCAGAGACCTTCCCCCCAGTTGAGGGGAAGAGCTGTAGTTCAGTGGCAGAGCATTTGCTTTGCATGCAGAAGGTCCCAGGTTCATTCATCAGCATCTCCAGGTGGGGCTGGGAGAGTTCCATGTCTGGAAAGTCACGGCCATGCAACTAAGCTAGACAGACCAGTGGTCACTCAGTATAAGTCTGCTTTTTATATTCATATATTCATATACATATGCACATGCAGATGCAGATGATAGATAGATGGATAGGTAGGTAGGTAGGTAGGTAGGTAGGTAGGTAGGTAGATACACTGGCGGAGGAAGAGAGGGCAGTGTACTCCCCCGCCCCCTCTTCCTCCACCAGTGTATCTATCTATCTGTCATCTGCATGTGTGCCCAGCGCGGTGGGGGGCAGCCATGATGGCACCCCACCGGGATCACGCTGCGTGATCCCGGTGGGGTGCCATCGCAGCTGCGCTCCGCCCACGCTGGGCGCCATGTCCCCACAGACGGTGCGCCACGCCCCCAGGATGTGCGCCACACCCCCACGACATGCACCATGCCTCGGGACGTGTGCCAGCCACGCCCCTGCCTGCTCTTCACCCCCCGGTGCCAGAGCATGAAGATCTGCCACTAGACGATAGGTAGGTAGTTAGGTAGACAGAGGGCTTTCTTACAGCCAGAACTCAGTTCCGGCACCTCTCAGGTGGGCTCTATTGCCATTATAAGAGAACAAGGGAGGCATTCATGGTGAGTTCCGGCATCTCTTTTTCTAGAAA
Organism: Lacerta agilis; assembly: GCF_009819535.1. Taxonomy (NCBI): domain Eukaryota; kingdom Metazoa; phylum Chordata; class Lepidosauria; order Squamata; family Lacertidae; genus Lacerta; species Lacerta agilis. The sequence continues at coordinate 32,701,566 of NC_046322.1, forward strand.
AATAGCACTAGATAGATAGATAGATAGATAGATAGATAGATAGATAGACAGACAGATACATACACACACACACACACACACACACACACACACACACCCTTAATGGTGACAGGACTGTGTTTGAGCAAATGCAGCATCAGCTCATTTTCAAGTCTCCTTGATTGGGAGCTCTTGTTGTTGTTTTGTCTCTTAACAGATAAAGTTCCCCATAACCATTTCCAGGAAGGTGTTATTGCACCAATAAAGCATGCGAGGAAATCATAAAGAAAAAACACTTATGGTGGAAGAGTAAACAATATTTTTTGTTTGGCTGACTCAACTATGTTAACATATTTCTTTATGGCCAGTTGTCACTGGTGGAACCGCTTTAAATGTCATTTTTGGCAAAAGCAATTTACTGCCTAATATTTGCACAGCTACAGCGAGAACCGACGAGGAAATTAAGAAAACAAGAAAACAAGAGAGCATTTATGAAAATAAGGCCCCGCCAATATTGCTGATCTTTTAGAAGAAAAACAAGGACCAGATCTCCCAAGGAAAACCCTTCGGTGTGGGTTTTTATAAGGACAAATGAATGCAAGTGTTAACAAGGCCTAATCTTGCCTTTTGTATTTGTTTCTTCATTAAGCTCTAACTATGCTTTTGCCCTGTATATTGAGGATTTGATGAGAAGATGGTATGACAGGCTTGGCTTCTCCCAATGCAGCTGGCACTGCTGATGCCAAAAGCCAGAGACTGTTGTAGTGGGATCATGAGAGATTCGTTCAGAGTACAGTTTCCCTGTCAGTTTCCCATCCGCTTCAGAGTGCTCAGCTCCATCTTTGAATCCCCTTAATGAGAAGGGGAGGACAATGCCAGCATTGTTGTTTCCATTCGGAATTTTGTGGAAAGAACAATCGCTGTTTACCCAAGCATTTGTACTACCCAAACTCTTCCGATAATTACTTCTCGAGCCCCTGATTAACTCTGCTCTCTGCCTCAGCACAAAAAGCTATTGAGCCACAAACAGGACAACACTGCTATCACTCCGAGGGCACAATCCACCCAGAGCTGCTTCTGCACCAGCCCCGCATAAATGAGGGGTTTCAGCGGTGCCCTTGCACAGCTGACGTTCCTTTCAATGGGGCTTGCTCCTAGCAACCTTCCTGGTGGGTTGTGCCCATAGTCTTTTGGCAACTTACAGGATCATTAGGGCAGGCTTCATATTCATTGCAGGAACAACGGAGGGCCTAATATGATTTGCACTCAGCTTGTCTGTATCATGTAAGAACTCGCTGTGTCGATCTTCTGCTGGAAATGCTGCATAACAGATTATATTAGGGAGAAAATATTATTTTACTTTTCCATTTCTAGTGTCTAAATTTTCCCGTAATGAAGAAGCGCATTCAAACTTTCGCTGACATTTCTTAGCATTTTATCTTTGTTAACATTCTATGGCACAATATGTAGCAGAACATTTCCATTTATATAATTACTACTAGGGCTTTTCTTTTTCTCTGATAAACCAAACAAAATTGAGCAGTTGCTGCGTCTTTTTCTAGGATACTGGTAATAATTTCAGTCTGTCAAATCACTGGGTTATTCTCCCCCCCTCCTCCCCACCTAAGTACAGGCAGCTAGCGACTAGTCCTATGCAAAACAGCATCATGAATATGGGTAAATATGGAGATCTATGGTAATTTTCCAGGGTTATCTAATGTGACGTTTATAGGACAGCAGCACACATCATTTTAAACAAGAATGACAAATATCTTATGGTTTTATTTCTATAGTATTTTAAAATATTATCTTGCTCTTTGAAATAATCAAAAACTAGAAAGAAATTCAGGGGTGCCCCCCCCCCAAAAAAAATTCCTTCCAACAAAGCTCTCTATTAGCATATTACTGTTTAAAATGTCATTAGTTAAAAGTCAAATTTTAACTAAAAATAATAATCATAAACTGTCATGATTTAAGAAGGATGATTTACTGCCTTAGGGAAAAAATTCAGCCTCTGTTGTTCTATGTATGTTGTTTGACGTCACGATAGGCTACAAAGACAAAGTAGAAAAGTGGGCATGTTAAGTGTAGATTTTTGAAGTGAATTAGATCTATCCAATCAGTTTGAAATTCACACTGGTCTCATGGTGGAATTCATTGCTTGAAACTTCATTTACACGTGACATAAAATCTGTAACATTTCTACCTTGAATTGAGACATAATGTACAGTGGTACCTTGGGTTAAGAACTTAATTTGTTCTGGAGGTCCGTTCTTAACCTGAAACTGTTCTTAACCTGAAGCACCACTTTAGCTAATGGGACCTCCCGCTGCTGCTGTGCCTTCAGAGCACGATTTCTGTTCTTACCCTGAAGCAAAGTTCTTAACCTGAAGCGTTATTTCTGGGTTAGCGGAGTCTGTAACCTGAAGCGTCTGTAACCTGAGGTACCACTGTAATTCCTTTTGAGCCTTAATCCTTTTGATTAGCATTTGTTGAGCCTTTGTTGAACTTTTAAAGGATTTGCCCTTTAAAACCTGCATGCAACAGGATGGACTCAGTCCAGTCCCCATGCAGAACTGAGCTGGGCTGGACTTTAATAGTTCTGTCCTCCTTGGCAACAAATCACCTGCACTTGGCTGACGCTCTTCCTCCCAACAAATCTATCAGCCTAATTTTGCCCTACCAGCTTGGCCTTCTGTGATCTCAGTCATGGTCACAAGATTGGGAGAGACCCTAACATTCCATTTAGTCCAACCTGAGTCTGAAAGTAACTACACAACCTTTAGGAAACATCTGAAGGCAGTCCTGTATAGGGAAGGTTTTTTTTTAATGTTCAATGTTTTAGTATGTTTCTATATATGTGGAAAGTTGCACAGAGTGGCTGGGGTAGCCCATGGCACCATTCGTATAACAAAAACCAGAGGTGTCAACATTTTCAATCACAGGTGATTCATGGCTTGGCTTTTGAAAAACAGGGGGTCCGCAGTTCTTAGCTAATTGGGAACCACTGGAATAGGGGATAAAATTGAACCCTGAAGAACCCCACATTGAAGGCTCCACAGGGCTGAAGAGCACTCTCCAAGCATCAACCTTTGGAAACCTCTCCAAGTAGGACTGGAACCACTGCAAAGCAGTGCCACCCACCTCCAACTCAGCCACTCCAGAAGGATACCATGGTTCGTCAGTATTGAAAGCCACTGAGAGGTCGAGGAGAATTAGCAGAGACACGTTTCCCCTGTCTCTCTTCTGACAGACTAAAGACATAAATAGGAAGCAATCCTTAATCCACCTTGTTGATGGCTGGGGTGTGTGTTGTGTTGTGTTGAAGTGCAGCCCCCCCCCCCATTGCTGGCCTCCACTGGGGGAGAGGAGCTCTGCTGGTAGCAGGGTGGGGGGCCTCCACTGCAACAGATGTCCAACCTTCACCCAAGCGAACAGGAGGCTACTTCCAGTGGTCCTCCTGCTGGTGGTAGCTGGTGTAGGGTTTTATTTTAACACTGCATATACAGTGGTACCTTGGGTTAAGAACTTAATTCGTTCCGGAGGTCCGTTCATAACCTGAAACTGTTCTTAACCTGAAGCACCACTTTAGCTAATGGGACCTCCCGCTGCCGCTGCACCGCCAGAGCACGATATCTGTTCTTACCCTGAAGCAAAGTTCTCAACCTGAAGAGTTATTTCTGGGTTAGCAGAGTCTGTAACCTGAAGCATGTATAACCTGAGGTACCACTGTACAGTTATTTGCTTATCTGTTTGCCTTCTTATTAATTTAAAAGATGTACTTTTTTTAGAAGTGCAAAACAGGTCCAACAATTGTTGGGGAGGCATTTGGTCAACTCACAGGCATCAGCCAGTCAGTTCTATCTCCAGCCAGTTTCTGGGGGAAACCTGCAAAACCAACTTTTAGAACTCACTCTTGGAAAGGACTCACTATTTTTTAAAAAAATAAAATAAAATAAATGAATGCAATGATGCAGCTTCCATCCTGTACCTGCTGATCTAACTATGTTGCACCTGTCTTCAAGCTTAGAAATCTATTTAGTAGAATATCCATGCAGGTGCTAAATACTCCGATGAGGCAAGATGGTGAGAAAAGGCAAGAGAAATATGTGAGCACACACACATTTGCACTTCGGTAGTACAAGTCCAAACAGCAAATCAGCCCTCCTATCACATTTTTAAAAGTATTATTGTACCCTAAAGATTAACACATTTATCGTGGCAAAAACTTCTATGGATGAGAAACCACCTTGTCAGACACATGAAGTGATCAGCTAGAACAGGACTGAGCATAGGCCTAAAGGAAATCTGGATTTATAGGTAGCTCCATGGATGATATGAAATAGATTGGCAAGGGACATTGAGGGTCATCTAGTCCAACCCCCTGCAAAGCAGGCAATGCAACTGAACTGCAGGGATGCTTGGGTTAATTGGGAGTGAGTTTCAGCATGAAAAGAGCGTGAGCTCAGTTCTGTTCTCATATTGAGAACATTTAAAACACATCCTATGGACATTTATAGCACATGACTTTGCCCAAAGGATCCTGTGAACTGTAGTTTGATATGGGTGCTGGGAACTGTAGCTCTGTGAAGGAAAACTGCAGTCCCCAGAATTCTTTGTTGTATGCTTTAAATGGGCACTGGGTATGCTTTAAATGCACAGTGGGTGTGGATCTGCCCCCACAACAATGTGATCAGAAGCACCCTGTTCTTTCATTTTGCCTGTCTTTTGCACCTAGTTGTGGCTACTAAACACTACATCCAACAAAATCTGAAATTTGCCCACCTTGTCCTAGGAGCACAGGACTAGCTCAGTATTGCAAGTGATCTTCCAGCATTTCAGGGATTGAACCCACAGCCCTTTATAAGCAAAACATGTACTCTACCACTGATCTATGGCTTGTCTAGAAGCTAAGAGAGGGGGGGAGGGAGGGAGGGGGGAAAGGGAGGGGTAAGTTTTAAAAGTTGGGTTTGCAATGTTTGGGGTTTTTCACAACGAGGGACCAAAAGGTCAAGCAATGCAAGAGATAGTTTGTACGCGTGTCACAGAACTATGCAGATTCTAATCAAACAAATAAGATCCAGTTAGCTCACTCCAGACTAGCAGACATTGATGATGAATAGGCACAGCTAGATCAATAGTGTAAATAAAAGCCTAAGGAGGCAGCAATACTTTCTGTAGCAAGCAAGCAAACAGAAAGGATTTGTTGAGACCAAATTTCCAAGTGTCAGGTTGGCTAATAAATTTTGTCTTGGCAGCTTCACCTTGGAGTCTGCTTCTGAAACTTTATTTAGTTGGCATGTGGCCACCTTAAGATCTGCTACAGAATATGTTGGTCTTTCAAATTTCACCGGTGCCCTGTACGAGTACAAAATTTGAGGGCCCCCCCACCTCTCTACATCCATTCTGTGTGTGCACTACAACATAGTTGTGGCACACTGCAGCACCCCTCTCAGCTCAATGGCCAGTGCAGGGTACTGGTTGCACTGCCCTAAATCCATCTCTGCCTGCTGGACACTCCTGAACTTTGCAATATGCTATACTAGTCTATCACCCACAATAGCATTCTTTAAACAGGTCTTGCATTCAGTAGAGTCCTGATTAATGGGCGCCAATGACAGCTGGCTCCTCCAAGCTGCTGCAGCATCTGGAATCATAGAATCTTGGAACTGTAGGATTGGAAGGGACCTGAGGATCATTTGACCCAACCCCCTGCAATGCAGGAATATGCAGGGATCGTACCTGTGACCTAGGCATTCTGAGCACCACTCTCTAACCAACTGAGCTATCTGGAAGGAGAGACTAAAAGAACAACCCTAGGCTTTGATTTGATGGAAATTTTGAATTTGACTAGAGAAAAAGAAAAAAAGAAAAGAAAAAGATGGAGGGCACAAGGAGAAGGGGACGACAGAGGATGAGATGGTTGGACAGTGTTCTCGAAGCTACTAACATGAGTTTGGCCTTGGCCAAACTGCGGGAGGCAGTGAAGGATAGGTGTGCCTGGCGTGCTCTGGTCCATGGGGTCACGAAGAGTCAGACACAACTGAACGACTGAACAACAACAAAGAGAAAAAGAAAAAGGGTGCCTAGGTTTTTGGAAATGGTTAACTGAAGCACTTCTGGAGCTTCAGAGTTGCTGCCTTCTCTCAAGGTTGATGTTGTTGTGCACCTCTAATTCCTGGAAGTAGCCACTTGTCTTATATAGAGATTGCTTTAACTGTACTTTTAATATTTCCCCCAAATTCCCCCCAAAATGTGTTCATGTTTAGGAGTACAGGAAGCTGCCTTATACTGAGTCTGACCACTGGTCTGTTTAGCTCAGTATTGTCTCCACTGACTGGCGGCAGCATTGCATATCTTCAGACAGACGACCCCCCCCCCAAAAAAAAATTGAAGCTGAAACACTTAGTATGCAAAGCATGTGTTGCACTACTGAGGTATGGGTCTAGAATCCTTATAGGGATTGGCACAAGTGCACCTTGCAAAATGCAACCAGAAGCAGCTCCTGGGGTGCAACAGAGCCACTATGCTAGTTTCCCAACCGGTGGGAGACCCTGTTGCTCACTAAGACAGGGAGGGAGAGACAGCAGGGAGGTTAGCGTGGTGCAAACACATGAGCAGGAGTGCAATATTGGCTCCGATGGTGCATTTGTAGCACAATATGCAAGGTGAAAGGCATGTGCCATCATGGGCATAGCCAAGAGTGGGGGAGGCTGCCCCCCATCAAGTAAATAAATAAAAATACTTAACTAACTGACCAATTGGGCTGCAGGTAATTTGCCCATGTCTGCCATTTTGGCTCCACAGAACCCTGGGCATCTCCATCCTCGAGAATAGTATCATATGTCCAAAGGGGAATCCATATATATATGGAGCTGAAGAGATTCATACATTGGGTTGCACAAAGAAACAAGCACACCCCTTTATGTGGTAATTAAAAGTAAAGTTTTGTTTCATTGAACCTCAAGAAAACACTTTAAATCACTTTTCACGTTTTGCACTGCCAAAATATTTTTGATCTAAAAAACAATGAAAAACTAACTAGAAATATATTGTATACTCAGTATAATTCATAGGGTAAAACCCAATAATTCAGAGATTGTGTAATAAAAATACTAATGTACAGTTAGCTGGAAAAATTAATGAAACCACACAAAAGATTCGAGAACCAGGCAAATTAGGTATAAAATGAAATACTTTCAGACATTTAATTTATCACTCCCATTCAAACTCTTGTTTTAATTTGCTGTTAAAAATCCTATTGCCATTTTTATTTACAGGAAATAAGCTTCTCGCGTTAAATGGCCACATATTACAAATGACAGAGACTGGATGCGGTAGGTAGTTTTATTTTGGATGCTAAGGAGCAAAATGTAATAATTTAATGGCAAGCATCTGTCTTGCGATCATGTAAGATAAATTCCTAAGAATTACCAAGGAGATATTTATTTACTGCTACTTCTAAGCCAACCTTTATTTATCTTTTGAAGGAAGAGAGAGAGAGAGAGAGAGAGAGAGAGAGAGAGAGAGAGAGAATATCATCTCTAAGTGGAAAACAAACTTTCCTTCAAGAGGTCTGCAAACCGAATAATAAATGTCAGATCTAAATCCCGTATGAAAATAAGTTCCATTTAATCCTGGATATTCTTCAGGATGCAAATGAAGTCTGGAGGTTTCTTTGGCCTGCTGTCAAAATAGAGGCAGACCTGCTTACAGACGCTGGCACACCAGTGTGGCGGGCGGGTTCTCCTCCTGCCCCTCCCCCCCTCCCCATCCTAAGACTTGGTCTCAGCTGCCTGCCTTTCGCAGAAAATCACGAACCAAAGGAAAATATCAGTAATAGCACCCTGCAAATTAATTTGACGTTTGATGCAGGGGAAGGGTGAAAAAGAAGAAGAAAGGATGGAAGGAAGGAAGGAAGGGAAAGGGCACCCTCCAAAAAAGCTTACAAAAGCCACTAGAAATAAAAGCCACTCAGGACTCCCTTCCACATATACTTGTGGCTTGAAGAGATCTGGGAGGCATGCAACACAGTGCCTTCATTTTCTTTGTTAAGACAATCCGATCATTCTTTGTTAAAGGCAGAGTCTCTGTCCAATCAACATACTGGCAAACAAACAACCGCCTCACCTTCCACTTCCATAGAAAAACCCATATGTTCTAGCAATATCTGGAGAGAAACATGGCAGCTAATAGCTGCATTTTCCACTGGAAATATATAGCCATGTTGTTGTTGTTTTGGATAACGGTGAAGCCATCTGCATTCATTTGCCTAATATCTGAGACACGTGAGCACACACACACACACACACACCCTGGCATTGCCACATATACATAATAAAAAGGCAGTGTTTATGATTGGCAGAAATGTGCGAGTTCTGCAGAGAGCTTTGCTTGCACTTGAGGGATATTGTTAACTCTAATCATTTCATTTCTCTCACTCAAAACTACTAATCTCCCTTTTTGTAAAAGTATTTAATTCAAAAGTAAACTATTGATGAAATATTAACTGATTCTTTGACATTACTCACAATGTGTGGATATAGTGAGGCATGGCATATTTAAGCTATTAGACATGCAGGAATGCCATTATGCTTCATTGTGTCTGGCTGTCCCTCCCCCCCATTCCCCTCCCTCCTTCCCTCCCTCCCTCCCAATCTCTCTCTGGCAGCTCTGCATCTTACAAATGTCTGGCCTTATGGGTTACAAGCACAGAAGTGTAGTGGTAAAATGCATAATCTTAGCATCTCTGCTTCTTGATATTCATGGATTTATTTACAAGTCCCTGTGTTCTACTTCTCTCCCCTCCTCCGCTGTTTCTGTAGTTTATATTACTGTCATGCCCATGTTCCTGTGGAAATTTCAAATAAGAATAAAAATGCAACTAGCAAATATTCTGCAATGTTGTCTACATTCTCATAATTTATCACGGCTTCCGGGTTTGTTTGTTTATACCTCCCCTTTTTCTTTCTTTCTTTCTTTCTTTCTTTCTTTTTAGAAGAGAGGATTTTAAGAGGTTTATGGACTTGCAGATATATGAAGAGTAGTTTGATTGGCTTTTTTAGTACTTCGGCTACTTAAGGTTCAGTTTGTATAAAATGGCTGTAATAAAATGGATTTATGTACATGTGTATGCCTGGGTATATGCAAATGCATTTGGAAGGGAAAAGTTCGTAAATCCAGTCAATTTTGTTGATTAAGCTCAGTACTCACATACTAACAACATTTAAATATTTCACAAAAGGGTTAACATGCTGAAGAAAGACTTATTCATTTCAGCATTTCTTTTGGTTTCCACTGAAGAAAGGGTTTATCAGTTCAAAAGAAACCATTCATAGTTAATTTTCAGAGAGCTTTTCAGTCAACATTACAAGCATGAAATGGATATTTGCATAGTGGTTTCACTGTCAAATTGGCGTGGTGGGGTGGTGGGGGTTGTTTCATAAATTTCACCAATGATTTATTTGCTTAATATTTACAGGCTAGGGGCTTGATATTACAAATATGTATGTACTTACCCATTTATACACTAACAGTGATCTTAATATGACTTGCAATACCAAAGATTCTGCAAAGTACTAAAGGTCTTGCAATCACATCGCAGGCTTAATATACATCCCGCTAACTGATTCCCCCCCCCCCCCATCTCTCTGCAATTTACATTTGTATATTAATGAGGCATTTTGTCAAGACTGTGCATTAATTTATTTGACCCAGTAGCACTAATTTGGAAAAGCAGTTCGATTTATGCATACAGAACATGCATTCTTTTTGATACAAGATGCCAAAGCATCATACATTCAGGATGAATAAAATACACAGATAGCAAAGGCAGTTGCATTGCAACATATGCCGGGCACAGAGCTTATTAAATGACATTTATAACATTTATAAAATGTTCATTTATAGAGTGGAGCAGGCACTGGGCACTAAATATATGTTAAATAGGAGGAGGAGGAGGAGCTAAGCAATCCAGCTTTGGCATGATTGTATCGTTTGGGTGAATATTTTCTGTGTGTGTGTGTGTGTGTGTAAAATATACCAATTACAGTAGGTAGCTATTTTTAGAAGACACTCATTTGAGAGCTGTGGGAGAAAAGATAGCACAGTAAGATATGCGTGCATTTTTGTAATTCACGTTTTTTTTGCAGTGATTCTATTGTGTACTCCAAGTTTCCATCATGGCTGGGAAATAGGAAGCTGGCATTCAGTCAGTGCATTAGCAAATAAATAAATAAATAAATGCAGGATTTGCATTTGGCAGAGGCTTCTTTTTCCTTACTTTTCCCAAGCTGCTAATTATTGCATCTATCTCTATTCAGATTCAGAGATACACAAGATACATATTTGCAAACTGTGCATACAAATATATACAGTATATACACCAACATGTATCCAATTGACAATGTTTTCTTCCTGTCCTTCCAGGAATCTCAGTCTGTTCAAAAGGATTGCAGAAAAATGAGTCTGAATGTGCAGCATCAAACATTTAAGTTCTATACGCCCTGGTCATTATACTGACTATCGTATTCTACATCTCCCCCCCCCACACACACACACTGTAATTTTGCTGATTTCTGCTTCCATGTGGTAGTTATGCAGATAGCCTTTGTTCTATAGATATGGAATACGGCACACACGCAAAGCAAGTGGTACACTGAAGAATGGGATTTTTCTGAGTGTTTAAAGGAGGGTTCGTCTATCTGGCATAGGGGGGTGAACTATAAAGCAATCTTAATTAGGCCAGATACATTCTCTTCAAATACTATTGGCAACAATTATACACGCAATTTAAAAATGCATATGTTTAACATTTTCCAGAAAAAGCAAACCTGGTGTCTGTGGGTACAATCTAGAGAAAATTTGGGTGTTTCAAGTCCCGTTGATGTCAATGGTATTTAGATGCCCAGTTAACCATTTAAATTCCACGATCTCAACGGATGCACTTGGCAATCGCCAAATTTCTCCCAATGTGTTTTATGCATTAGCACATTTTAATCGTCTAACATATATGTAAGCAATAGGTCACAAACAGGTAATGTAGCGCTAATGTTAGATAGCCCAATCTGTTATACCTATTAGGGTCTTGAAAAAGTAATCCCTTGAAATGTGCAATGTACCTTTATGATGGTTGAATAGAAGGAGAAATGGAACTGGTTTATCTTTTAATCCGAGCTCTATTTTTCTTTGACCTTAAAGCAGAAAAGGACAGCTCTCAATGGTGGGATGCCATAACCTGTTCAGAGGTGAAAATCTTCTGAAAGGGCAACACTGAAGATCCTCTGATCAGGACATGTGATCGACTGCCCATGTCTGTAGACTCTAAAGGAACAGGTTGTATAGAGTGTATGGCTAAGCTGGACACACCACAACCCTGTTGGCACTTTCTGTTAACCACAGACCTTCACAGAGGGTGAATAATGTCCAATTCTGAGCATTCTAGCCTAAGCCCCAGGGACAACAGAAAATGGTCCCAATCACAAGAGATGAAGTTTGTCGTATTCTGTGCATGCAGATTTTTTTTGCTTTGCATATCAAGGTTGCTAGACTCAGATTGCTTTGATCTAATACATCAATTTAAAATTTTCAAAAACATGTCTGATATATGCAACCCTCCAGAGCTCTAGGTCCCATCATCCCTGAGCATTGGCTGTACTGACGTGAGCTGATGGGTGTTAAAAGCCCAATAAAATCTGGAGGGCCACAGGCTCCCTAGTTCTTTTCTAAAGGCTTTCTGCATTTCAGATTGATGCATCTGCCATAAAAAAGAAGCTTCTTTGTCTCTAGAGTTGAAAAAGAATGGGGGCACTTAGAAAAATCAAACAATTCTATTAATAATCCCAGAAAAAGGAAGCTGGTATACAGGTACAGTTGTAAAAGACACCTCCCCACCTGCTCTCTTGAGTGGGAAGAGGTAAGTTCAGAACTCTTTTCTCTCATGGGCAACTTGGCACACTGAGATCTGGTGCCTTTCTCTTAAACCTCTGAGCCGATGTAACTGTTAAATTGACTGGCATGCCATACCATCATAATCTATAAATCTACATCTATATTTATTTCAATGAGGCATATCAGCAAATATTAGAAAAACCCTGAGTTACGTGCTTCCTTACACTGCAAGTAAGTTGGCTCCGTCTGTGAAGAGTTCCATCTGCAGGTCTGTTTTTTTATAGGATACTACACTCTCAAAAGGGTTCTGCTTACAAGACCCCCATATTCATGTATCTGAGTAACAGATTGCTCACATGCTCAATGAACTGTGGGGTCAGTTCTGACAATGCCAGCCACCTATTTGGAGACCATGTGAGTATCAATAGTCTTCTAAGAAACCATGTGCATATGGGATTAAAAATGATTTGATTAATTTCTGGTCTTTTAACAGCTGTTAGCTGTGGAAGCTAAATGGAACGACCACATACAGGTGAAATTCAAAAAAATTGAATATCATGGAAAAGTCCATTTATGTAAGCAATTGTTTTCATTAGCTACTGGAGTTTAATATATGAGATAGACTCATGACATGCAAAGTGAGATATGCCAAGTCTTTGCTTGTTATAATTGTGATGATTATGGTGTACAGCTGATGAAAACCCCAAAGTTGAAATTGTTAATTTGGGGTTCTCATCAGCTGTACTCCATAATCATCATAATTATAACAAATAAAGGCTTGACATATCTCGCTTTGCATGTCATGAGTCTATCTCATATATTAGTTTCACCTTTTAAATTGAATTACTGAAAGAAATGAACCTTTCCATGATATTCTAATTTTTCAAGTTTCACCTGTATTGTGAGAAGGGAAGCCTATGGCACTCCAGTTGAAAAAATATTCTGCATTATGTGTATTTTTTCCAAGCTTGCATAGAATCATGACTGCACATAAATATAACCAGAAGTGCTGTTTAGATTCCAGACTACAGTTTTCACTTTCAGTTATGGTAACTGCACATCATTTTTTAACACATTCTTCCACGCAGGTTTGCCTCATATAGCTTCAAAACTTGGACTCCCAGAGTCACAGAAATTTAAGGTGAGACTTTCAACACTGCTGATAACAACTGTAGGTGTTCTCAAGAATTATACTATTGAACAGTTGGCAAATGTGTTTCTGCTATCTGCAGAGGGCCTTGAAATGTTGTGAAAATGTCTAGTCACACAGTGCTCAGCAGCATATTCTGGCTAAGCTTTCCTTGTGAACTTTCATTCTTTTTTTGTCTGTCGTGTAGTTGATCCTGAAAACTACCTAGATCCAGTTTCCATTTATTCTGAGGAAGTTCAGAAGCTGCAAGATATGTTCATGGCTCAATACTGAGCTTCAGTCAAGAAGACATCAAATATCAGACTGCAGTGTCTAGGGCAGGGGTAGGCAACCTAAGGCCCATGGGCCGGATGTGGCCCAATCACCTTCTCAATCCAGCCCACGGATGGTCCAGGAATCAGCATGTTTTTACATGAGTAGAACGTGTCCTTTTATTTAAAATGAATCTCTGGGTTATTTGTGGGGCCTGCCTGGTGTTTTTACATGAGTAGAATGTGTGCTTTTATTTAAAATGCATCTCTGGGTTATTTGTGGGGCATAGGAATTCATTCATTATCCCCCCAAAAAAATAGTCTGGCCCCCCACATGGTCTGAGGGACGGTGGACTGGCTCATGGCTGAAAAAGGTTGCTGACCCCTGGTCTAGGGGTTATTCTAAGCTTTGCCTACTGCACAAGCAGCTGGGCCCCTGCCTACCTCTTAAAGAAAGAGAACAGGAAGAGGTGGGCAGGAAAGAAGGGGGAAATAAGAGAGAAAGAAGGAAAGAGAAGAAAATATTGGCAAAATGAGGGATGGAAAGGAAAAATATAGAGGGGGGAATATAGTTATCTTGCTCCAACTATGGAGCTTCTCATCAGAGGAGGACTAGGAGGACCCAACCTTACACCAAATTGTAAGAGGGTAAGGACTCCTGCCCACCTAGCAGTTCGAAAGCATGTCAAAGTGCAAGTAGATAAATAGGGACCGCTCCAGTAGGAAGGTAAACGGCGTTTCCGTGCGCTGCTCTAGTTCGCCAGAAGTGGCTTTGTCATGCTGGCCACATGACCCAGAAGCTGTCTGTGGACAAAAGCCGGCTCCCTTGGCCTATAGAGCGAGATGAGCGCCACAACCCCAGAGTCGGACATGACTGGACCTGATGGTCAGGGGTCCCTTTATCTTTTTTAAGGAACCAGGATCCTATGATGAGGCCAAGGAGGGGCTGTCTGCAAGCAGGGTGAGTTAAGCCTCTGACATCAAGGCCAATGACGTAGCCTCCAACATTTCTCTGATGAAAATAGAAATGTCCTATTCAATAGTAGTAGTTGTTGTAGCAGCGCCGTAGCTAGGCAGTAGGAAAGTGGGCAGGCAAGGGGGGGCACAAAATCGGCTTTAAAATATGTACATAAATATGTCTATAAATAAAAATATTGATTATTGTCTCATAAGAAAAAGTTTTAAATAGAGGGTGAATTGCTCTCCCCTCCTTCTCTCCCTAATGTCTCAACAACAACAACCGATTTGTAAAAATGTTATATGGAAAAATACGAGAGAGACATTGCATTACCATTGTAAATCAAGAAAATCTTTAATAAAAATATTTAAAGCAAAAAATAAAATAAAATAGAGGGTGAATTGAATTGGGGGGGGGGTGTGGAGGAGAGGCAGAAAGAAGAGCTAATTTGTCTGTGGCTAGGAGGCGCAATCCAGACAGTTCTGCCAGGGGCGCAAGATCACCTAGCTATGGCTCTGAGTAGTAGTAGTAATTTTATTATTTATTCCTTGCTCATCTGACTGGGTTTCCCCAGCCACTCTGGGTGGTTCAAGGAGGAAGATGTGCCAGCACTTGCAGTGGTGCCATACTCTCCTGGGAGCCACCTGACTCGTGCAAGAACACGGCACCACTGCAAGCACCAGCACCAGTTTTAAGTGTCATCTCATCCTCCTTGTCGAGCACAGCACCAAAAGACTCACTTCCCGATTTTCATAAGAGGAATGTTGGAGAGTATAGAATATGTCTTATCAGATGTAACCAGGCAGGAAATAGCCTGGCCAAGATCATGAACAAAAGGGGCATTTTGTCTTGAAGTACAGCTAAAGAAGCTACCACTTGTTGCTAAACACCATCTGTGATAGTTTGTTTTTTCCTTTTTTCCTATTCTTTTAGGTAGCTTTGGACAGGACCTGGATCACAGAAAATAAAGCAGCTTTGAGTCTTGGATCTAACGACCCAAGGCTCCAGGCTAGATTTGTTAATGCGGCTTGATGGGCTAAGGGGTGCTTAGCAGGCAGCAGTATTTTTCGTTTGAAGTTTGAAGTTGAACTAGTACTAACTGATGTCAGACACCCAACTCTTTTGTCTTCTGTAGAACACTGTGTTAGCTAGGAAGCAATCGTGCTTTGGAATTGCTAGTTATGTGTGCAGCTTAGTTGATTAGCAAGTTAATTAACTTTTTTTCTGGAGAGTTGGTAAATTAAGCCTGTTTCTGCTTGGCAGAAAAGCCCAGGTTTAGTAGAACAAACAGGGCACAGAACTGTGTGTTAGAAGTGAAGAATTAATGAAAATTCTACTGGGATGGGAACTGGCCTTGGAAAGAGCTGTGCAGCAGAAAAACTGATAAAGATAATATCCTTGGAAAGCACGTGTCTTGTTATCTGTAGGTGATCTGACTACCTAAAAATATGCTATTGGTTTCAACTTGAGTTAAAACATTTTTAACTGAAGGTGGCTTAGAAGCTTTTCCAACAGCTGTAGTTTGCATTCTCTTCCAAACTGTCAAACTAGCAGAACCATGCATGATATAACTCCTCTTTTGTTCCTTAAAAAAAACCCATACAACTAAAATCATAATCATATAATGAGGTCCCATCTGAAGCTGTTCTTTGGGGATAAACCACAATTTAGCATAGGGTCGTACAAATTCTCAAGAAATTATTGAGCTTAGCTGATTTGCAGAGAAGTCTGCACAGGCATTACATTGTTCTTTGCAGCCATTTAAGCACAATCTCCCTGTGGAATCTCCCTTGACATTCTGTATATTTTCTTCTGCCCCTTAAAATAAATGCACCTTTTTATTTTACCTAGCCAGAGAAGAATTGCATGGATTTGCTTGTGGAAATACTGATTCATTACTTTGCAGAGTGAGTTATTTAAGTCTCTTCAGTCCCAGAAAAATGTAATAAGGCAAAAAAGGAACTAACTGTTGATTTGATGGTTTGGCAAAAATGAGATGTTAGACTGGGGAGAACCAAGCTCACAGAAATTACTCTACCTCAACGTAGGGACATACTGTGAAGTATAATATTATCTCTGGGTTGTGACAGATAATTTGTGGAATTCTGACCAACAACATTATGAGTCTCCTTATAGGTTTAAAAGACATGAGGCAGAGGAGAATCATAGTGAAATGAGATGGTCACAGTAGTGAAATAGTGTGGGAGTCTTCAGCACCTTGAATGTGAAAGTTGCTGACTGTTTATCTAGAATTTATGAGGATTAAAGTTGATTTTAACTGGTGTGTTTTAATGCTGTAGTATGTATGATGGATATTTCTTGTTTTGTTTTGCAACTTATTTGCTTTGTTATTGTTGGTTTTAGTATGGTTAGAGTAAATATCAGTGCTTTTTTTCTAAAAATAAAATAAAATGTTTAGGTGTACTCTCATTCCGTCTGAGACTCAGAAAACACCGTGACAGAAAATGAGGCTGCCATCAGGGGGTAGCAATGGAACTGACAATTCACCATGCCAGTGAAGAAACTATTTTTAGAGTCACAAAATGTTTAGGGTATGTGTACCCCTGCCCCCACAAAAAGAAAAAAAAACAGGTAAATATATGGTTTGTGGTCCAGTCTACTTGAAGATGAAAATCTAACATCTAGAATTGCATCTTCAGAGAAAAGAAGGATGTCATGAAGTAGTGATCCTGTGAGCAAGCACTGCTGGGTGGGGCCCCTCGGGCAGGTGGTAACAATTAGCCTCCTCAGGTGGGAGCATGTGATGGGGCTGTCTAGTTGCCAACATCCCCCAGCCCCTATAAATCTACGAGTTAACCTGCCGGGGGAGAAAGAGAACATGCCGTGTTTTAGACTTGCTGTTTGATGTTTTGTAGCTGGTGCCAGAAAAGAAGCCAATAAAACCTGGTAACCCATTCAGTGCCTGCGTGTGATTTATTAGCAGCTTGGAAGGAGGACTTGGGAAAGCGACTCCCTCCTTGACGGCTGTGTCCACATTGTTCCCCTTACCCCATTTAATTACCTTTTTTATTTTGACACCCCTTGTTGTCTGATCTTTGTTCCTTTTTCTTCTTGTGCTAGTTTTTACACAGCTGCAGTATACACATGCAAACATCAGTATAGGACTAAAATGAGCAAAGTCACTTCCTTGTGAGTGCATCCACTTGCCTAAGTGTACAGTTGTCACAGAGCGAGCCAGTCAGTAAATCACACAGTTCAAAGTTGGCATTAACTCTTTATTAGCAAAAACACGATCTTCACAGACTTGGCTGAGTGTCAGGCCTAATGAGCACAGAAGCTCATGCCCTGTAGGTCTTTGTCCACGAAATTAGTTGCCGAGAGTAAAGGTCCCCGCCTTCCCAAAGCCATCTATGTCTCCTCGCAATTGGAAACTGTGCCTGCATGCAGACTGCCTTTGCTCCTCCCACTTCATGCCTCTCCTGGTTCTGGAAGTCGGTGGGGAGGGGAGCTTGTCGCAACAAGAGGAGAAGACACTAGTGACTCTTCACCAGACGGGCTCATCTCTGCCTCTTGATCTCCCTCCTCCCCCTCACCAGCTTCAGTTTCAGCTTCAGTTTCTGCCTCTGATTCTTGACTTCTCTCTGTCACAGACTCTCCCAGCTCACTAAGCTGTTACCCCTCCAGCTTCTGACACATCCTCTTCCCAGTCTTCTCCCTCTTCTCCCTCTGACCACTCATCATTGTCCCATCACCATTCCCTGGGCTCTGAGCCTTCTTCTCTTGGGGGTTCCCCAGCTAGTTCCTCCCACCATTCCTCTGCTTCCAACCAGTCCATGACATCTAATTCCCTCCTGTTACAATCTTGCTGGTGCTCAATCGCTGGTCTGTTCTCTCCCTTTTGTGTGTGTGTGCATGAAATTGAAAGTGCTTTATACCACTTATTATATGAAATACGTACATTTTAAATGTAAAGCCCACCACTTTTAATTCTTTTCACTCAATTCATTCTTCAAATACACATTTTGTATGTGTCTTTTATGTAAAATATGTATTTTTGTGATCCCTCTTTGCACCCCAAAAGTGTGTTCTGATCTGCAATCAAGTTTGGGAGCTCTGAATCAGGTTGATCCACTGTAAACAGTGAGCCAAACAAATTCCTTGCCCATTGCTACATGAGCATTTGCCAGACCTATTTATGTTATCCCATCAGGTTTAAGCATCACAAATACTATGCAGGAAATTTGTACCTCTTTGGTGAGGAACTGGCTCCATATTATCTCACATTCTTTCTAGCATCTACATGAAATTGCTGGGGAAAGTCCAGTATGTCGATGACATTCAGCTCTGCCTTTCTTTTCCATATTCTATTAAAACCCTGAATGGAGATCATTCTAGGATAGATATGGGCAAAGAAACAGAAGTCCTGATTTTTTTGTCTTTTATTTTTTCTTGTGTCCATGAATACACACACACACACACACACACACACACCTATAGCAGTGGCCCAGCTTTTAAGTCCTGTAGTTACAAATTTCCAATTAACACTCGGGTGTGCATGGAATTATACTAAGATCTATAATGTGCTAATGTATTATTTTCCCAGCACCTTAGTGAAGCTATGTTTATAAATAATCTAATGATAATTCCTTACTCATTATCACTGTCAAACTTACAGTTTCCCCTTATAAAAAGCCCCCCCCCCAAAAAAAAATCACTAAAATACTTCTGGCTTTCTCTCTCAAGAATTATAAGCAGAGACCAAGTATTTTATTTTGCATCGCTGACAACTTAGCAGCCATTAATTATCTTTTACTCCTTCACACTATTGTCAATACAACTGATTTTTTTTTAATACTCAAAGGGGAGAAACAATTAGAGGAAGTTATTACATAATAATTAATATCTTTCAGGGAATAGGCCGTTATATAAAGTGAAGGGAGTATACATAATTTATGTAACCCCAAGGAAGCCGCCTCAGACAGAGCAGGATAAACCTCAGACCTCACTGCATGTTCTGCTGTTATGTGGTTAAAGCAATTCAGAGAATATGTTGAAAGGACATTTTAAAGGAAGCAGCTAGATTTTAATAGCCATGGTGTGCAATTGTACATTTCTGAAATGAGAGTTGTTGTCCCGGTGGACCAGATTCTACTGTTCTATTACACAAGTGCAGTTCTGAAGGAAAAGACCATAATTGATGTACACTCCAATGTTCACCAATGTTCTGGTGAAACAGATTAAGCCATGTGTTGGCAAGAGCTGCTTCTTTCTGCAGGCTTGTATGTTATCAAATCTCTTTTAAAAAAAGAAGAAGTAAATAAACAAGTATTTTGTAGTAGTAGTTTTTTTTAAAGGGTAATTAGCTAGAAAGGTTTTTCATTCAAATTTAAACAGAGCTCTAGCATTTGATTGTACTTTTTTTTTTACTCCTTGATTTTGTTTACTAGCCACATTTATTGGCCAGCAAGACTAACTACATACTTGGTTTCCCAGTACTGTAACTTCTGTACATTATCAGAAGACATGATGAGGGTTTATCTACTACCGGTATGTCTAGTCCTCCAACTGAAAACCTGTGAAAAAAGAAGCTTGCATTTATTGTGCCTTGTAGCGATGGAGTCTGTAGGTTTATCCATTCTCCCTGTTCTTTTGGCTTCAGGCAGGCAGGACTTTTGCCAGGCCTGCCACTGTCAACACACAACCAGCTAGACATACATCACTTTGGATTTCTTGCCTTTCATCAGAATTGCCTTAGACTGGCAGAGAAGGGCTCATGCTGGGCTTACTCTAAGAATCATCCCAAGCAGCCATTTCAGTTGTCCCTCCCCAGAAAAGAGCTTGCTAGTCATCTTCTGATCTGAAATTCCAAATCACTATTTTTTAAATAAAAAACCAAGCACTTCTATCATTTTCTAAACTAAAGTAACTAAGATTGTTTTTTTTTAACTTTCTGCATTATGTCTTTGTTATCTCCTGGGGAGGAAATAGTGGTATAGAACAATTTAACTTTTAGATTGTGTGTGTGTGTGTGTGTGTTTGTGTGTTTATTTACTTACTGTATTCATAAACCACCTTTTTCTCCAAGGAGCTTCGGGTGACTTACATGGATTGCTCCTTCTCAAGAAATCACCACAACAACCCTGTGAGGTAGGTTAAACTGAGAAGCAGTGGACTTCCGGCGGCGACGCAATCGCCGGGTGGTCGAGGGCTGCTTCGGGTCCGAAGCGCCCTGTCCATCCCGGGGGTTAGGAGCCCCGCTACCGCAAAGCGGGGCTCCGGTTGGGGTGCGGGAAGAGCGTCCCGCACCCTGGGCTCCCCGGCGGTGCCCGCGGAGGCTCCGAACCCTTCCCTCGCCCCCCCTGTAAAGGGGGAGTGGGGGTGAAGGGACAACGGAGCCGGGCTTCGGGGACATGCCCCAACCGGGATGCAAATGCGGCGACAAAGCCCGCGGTGAGCGTCTAAGTTCTACCTTTGAAGAATGGAGCTAGAGGAACCCGGTGGTCGTGAGTAAAGAATCTGATTAGAAATCGTGTTTTGGAACGATCCGGGGGTAGGAGAAAGGCAGCCTGCCTCCCTCCCTTCGAGCTTAGAAACTAACCAATTTGAGTGACTATTGCTACAGAACTGGCTATAAAGTATTTAAAATTGACACATGAGACTGGCAAACTTTTTTTTTGGGAAGCTACTAGAGGAAAATATCTCCATTTAAAGTTGCGGTATTTGTGCTTCAGCTCAGGAAAAATGGCGACGAACAAAGAGGCAGGAGTAGAAATATGATACCCACTTCCTCCTCCTCTGCCAGTATGCTGGGCTTCGTCCTTGAACTGGTATTGAACTCTGGACTAACAGATGAACAGAGACTCACTGCCTTGAAGGGGAACTGCTTTGTAGAAAAGTCAAAGTCTTGTGTGGGGGTCTGAAATGGAACCAATTGCCCACAGAGGAGGCTTTTAAAACTTTTGACACTTTGGAAGAAAGCCTTGCCAAGGAGCTGAGAGGGTGGATGGAAAGATGGAGAGAAATGAGTGAGCTACTTCGGAGAAGAAATTCGCTTTTTGGGGGTGGCAGCCCCAAGGCGACGTCAAGATTTCTTATATCCAGTCCCCGAGGTGTGAGCTCGGGGGCCAGGGACAGAGAATTAAGGTATTTACAAGAAGAAAAGGAATGCTACAAAGAACCGAAGAAGCTGAGAGATGATGAGATGGACACCCCTGAACTCGTGGCAAGGAGAGGTTTGGACTGTGCCTGGATCTGTGGACGTT
Source organism: Lacerta agilis (assembly GCF_009819535.1). Lineage (NCBI taxonomy): Eukaryota > Metazoa > Chordata > Lepidosauria > Squamata > Lacertidae > Lacerta > Lacerta agilis. The sequence continues at coordinate 32,723,016 of NC_046322.1, forward strand.
GGAGAGGGAAGCTACATGGAAGTTCAGTGCTGATGCCACCAGGAGAAGAATAATGGACAGAGGGGTGTGGGGTGAAGCATTAAGTAAAACTTAAAGCAGCCTGATATGGTAAATTGAAATCGGAGGGTGAATACTGTCAACAATATTTTTTTATATTTTTATTTGAACATGAAAGAGATATTTCAAGGTTTTTATGTTATTAGCAGTGGTCTTAAGGATAGAAGAGATAGATTTGATACGAATGATTTGTGAAGATCCGTGAGGTGGAGTATAAATAAAGTGAATTTAAGTGGATTAAGTTTATGGATTAAGAGGATTAAGATTAAGATGTAGATTAAGATAAGAAATCGATAAGAATAAATGAAGAAGAATTACGACGAGGTATTATTATGACGATGCATTCTTAGTAAAACGTTGAAGATATAAATGGAATGTAACTATACAATTGAAATTTTCTTGTTTTTTTCTCAGGAGAAATGGTTATAAAGTAGATTAAGGATACAAACTCGAAGGTGAAAAGGCAGGGGAAGTCAATGGTCAAGATATGGAAATAGAAATTTTTTTTTTTTTAGAAAGATGCAATAAGAAAACTTGACATTGTTTGTATTTGTTTTATTTGTTTTGCATTTGTTTAATTGTAGGTGTGGGTGTGGGTATATGTTGTTATAGAAAAATGCCAATAAATTCTTATAAAATAAATAAATAAATAAATAAACTGAGAAGCAGTGACTGAGAAGCAAAGTCACCCAGTGATCTTCAGGGCCAAGTGGGGATTTGAACGCTAGTCTCCCAGGTCCTTGTCTAACACTCTAACCATTGCACCATGAAGTTCCCACTCTTAACTATGCATACTTAAACAAGTGTGTGCGTGTGCGTGGGGTGTTTTGGGTTATTGTTTTTATTTTTATTTTATATAATGTGATCTTTTCTGGGTATAGGGTGGTATATAAATTCAAATAATAATAATAATAATAATAATAATAATAATAATAATAATAATAATAATAATGAATGTGCCATTGATCTCAGTTGGCCTTACTTCTGAATAGACATGTACAGTCAAACCTCAGTTGTCGAACGTAATCTGTTCCAGAAGCCCATTCAGCTTCCGAAACGTTTGACAACTGAGGCATGGCTTCTGATTGGTTGCAAGAGCTTCCTGAACTCAAGCGGAAGCCGCATTGAATATTCAGTTTCCGAAAAATGTTTGAAAATTGGAGCATTTACTTCCAGGTTTTTGGCATTTGGGAGCCAAACATTCGAAAACGGAGCCGTTCAGGAACCAAGGTTTGACTGTATAGAACTCCACTCTTACTTTAATTTACTGTATTTTAAAACCACATTTTCTTATAAATTTGGGGTATGTGCATACAGTGCAGTTTATCTCTTCCCTTCATAATAAACATTCCCACAGGCACGGTTATGGCTTCCTGGTAGCAACCTCCAAATTTGAGAATGAACATCTGTCTGCTGCTGCAACCAAAGAAACTGTTCCCAAGAACCTGTGGCTGTATTCAGGTTGGATTTCAGTTAAATGTGTTGCAAACTTTGTATGAGAAATCGGGTTAGCAAAAACAGAACTCCACAGCACCCTCTGGTGTCACAGTGTTAGAGTGCATAAACAATGCATATAAAGCGTTTTTTCTCTGCCAATGTAGCTGAGTCCTCAGTGAGGGCTCAGTTCACACACTGCAAGTTTCCAAGTGATGCACCCATGTGGATGTCAGGGAGTACCATATGGAGTCCTTTTGTAATGTTTATTTTGGACCTTGTCATCAGATTGATGTATTTCACTGCACCTCTTCCTATGCATCAGGGCAGACAGAACCAGCTTGTTTAAACCGAAGAGAAACAATGATATGCTAGATAACAAGGTTTCCCTGCTCTCACAGCAAAGCTACCCACCCACCCCAGCAAACTTCAGCAACAGTGCCCAGATCACCAAAAATTTGACAGTTATCAAGTCCTAACTATTTATGCATGTCTACTCAGAAGTAAGCCCATGTGGAGTTCCTGGAGGTCTTACTTGCAGATAAATGGGTATAGGGTGCAGCTTAAATCTGTTTTGTGGGTGTTTGGGCAACGTGTCAAGATGAAGCCAAAATCAACTTGAATTCAAGTATTTTGGTTTATATGATGAAGGGGGCTGTAGGCACAAATGCTTATGGCATAATACAGTTAGTTGTTCATCTTTAAAGAACCACAAGGCTTTTGGGTTGATTTTGCTGCAACAGACTAACATGAATACCCCCTCTGGAAATTGCTATATGAATACATTTCCTATTCACAAGAGCTATATCAGAATGAAGAATAAATGTGTTTTTTATAACAAAATGCAAAATAGCATCTTTTTGGTGTTAGCAGTCCACAACACACATTCTATAAAGATTCACTAACAGTTCTATTTAACAAGCCCCCAAATGTACACTATAATACAGTACTACACACCGCATATTTTATACACCTACCTTTAAAATAGTACATAAGCCACAGAGTATTTGTTTGCATTTTAATCTGATTTCTCCCTTCCACCCAGAAGCAAGAACCTCTACTCAGCTCATAGGATATAAGGCCGAGAGGGACCAATAAAGTCCTTATGTCCTGCTCTGCCCCAGTATGTCTAGCCCAAACCCAGGTGGTGCCAGTTTCCAGCTTTGAGGGCTACTGTGAGTAGTGGTGGTAACACAATGTGACCTTGAACAGGCTCCAGCAAAAGAGCTTTAGCTTACTTTAGGTCAAACAGTAGGACCTCTTATTTAAATCTAGCTGAATACAGAATAATTCCTAAACAAGGATGAAAGGTTTCTGAAAATGTCGAGGATTCAGATGAATGGTATATTACTGCGTCTATAGGTTCTCTTATAATTGAGTAATCATTTCATAGACTAATGCTGGGAGTATAACAGTGGGATGAAACCAGTAGGGTTAAGTACAAAGGTTACTAGGTGAACAGAATGTCAAAATATGTGGCACAATGGAGCTATAACTGTCTGCTGCTGGATATGTCATAATACATTGGCCACCAATGAACCAAGTATGTCAATACAAACTTAGCACATTGATATAATGAAACATCTTTGCTATAAAGGGATTAAAATCAACAGGCAACACACTGACTCCCTGTTGTTCCCACAATGGGATGCTTCTGTAGCTAAGGTAACAGAAAACATAGCAGTTATGCCAGTCCCTAAGATCAGAATGTAAAACAGAACAAATATTTCCTAAAAACAAATATAACGTAGGTTCCCTCTGGCAATGTTCACTTGGCTTTATTTTTATTTTGCTCAAGGATTTCAGTAATCAAGATTGTTAACAATAATATACAAGTGCAAAAGTTCTGAGTCACAATCCACAATAGATATCATGCAAGATACCAGTAACCCACTTGCAAGAACAATGGATAAAGGTTGCAATTCATGTGCAGGAAATTATTTTCTCCCTGAACTTCAGCGCTTATGAAATGCTGCCCATAGATAACTCAGACATGTTTACCCAATCACTTATCTCAAAATAACAGTTTCTTGCCTCACTTCAATACCATATTTTTGTGGCCAATGGCTATGAGGTTAAGAGCAATGAAGAGAGACTCTTGAAAGCAACGGTTGCTTCCTTACCTCTGTTTCATTTTGAGATACCATGTTGGCAATTCCCCTAATTGGTATCCCAGAAAATCTGAGTTGGAAAAGATTTAGATTTAGATTTAGAAGACTACCGTTCTCTGCAGTATGGATTGCTTACACTGTCAAGATCCAGAGGATCACTGCTCCAAACTGCCTTGATGTTACACTCTATCTACATAAACAAGGAATTTCAATGCCTGTGGGCCAGGTACACGTCTTGCTAATTAAGGTCATTTTAAAGGCACCGTGTTTCTCCATAGAACAGTCAGCTCCACCCCCAAATCTAATATTGGTTATGCGAACAGTATCGTGGGATGAAAGGAATGAGCCTACTTGTCAGTGGCTGCCAGCAAGGCTTCATTTCACTTTATTCTGAAGAAGCGTCTCCACCCCCCATCATTAGCCCAAACACTGAGATCCAGCACGAGGGCCTTCTGGCAGTTCCCTCACGCGAGAAGTGAGGTTACGGGGAACCAGACAGAGGGCCTTCTCAGTAGTGGCACCCACCCTGTGGAACACCCTCCCACCAGATGTCCACCAGATGTCAAGGAAATAAGCAGCTATCCTATTTTGAAAAGGACATCTGAAGGGAAGTCTTAATATTAATGCTGTATGTTTTAATACTCAATTGGGAGCCGCCAAGAGTGGCTGGGGAAAATCAGCCAGATGGGTGGGGTACAAATAAATTATTATTATTATTATTATTATTATTATTATTATTATTATTATCCTTGAGTGTGTAAGCAAATCAGAAGCTGAAGTGAGTTCTAGGGTTGTTATTCCAGGATACAATAATAAAAATGGGCCCAGGGCATGCAACCAAGCAAGTTAAAGTGATCCCAAATTAACAGTGTTAAAACAAATAGAATCCTAGAACTGTAAAGTTGGAAGAGCCCAAGAGGATCATATACAGTAGTACAATCCCCTGCAATGCAGGAAACTATTGCCCAACATGGGGCTCAAACCCACGACCCTGAGATTAAGATTTTGGAACCATTAACACTTGATTTCAGTAAAATATACTACACTGAAATTAAGAGCCATGTGTCATTTTGCATTTACACTTAACCTTTGTTTGCTTCTTGATTCTAAAGTTGCTATACTCCCTAAGCGTTCAGACAGGTATGGATGAACAGAGATGATTTTTGAGACATTGTTGATTTCCCTCTATTTAAGATGTTAAAGATCAAGACAAAGGCTTTCAGCTGAGCCCAGAAGCAAATTGGTAACCAGTGAGGTGATACAATACCGGATTGATATGCTCTGAATTTCTCCCCTCAGTTGGCTGTATTTTGAACTAACGGCCTACTTATTGAGCATTCATCCTGGTTTGTTTACACAAAGTTTACGCAGAAGCTAGATTATATCTGGTTACATCAAGTTTTTGTTCTGATTTGTTTGCGGGTAGGTTATATTACATTGAGCATTCATCCTGATCTTTTTGTGGGTTCTTTACACATTTCCCCGTGGACCATTCATTTATTCTACACTTCAATGCATTTCTCTGTCACTTTACTAAGCCACATTTCCCAGTATGTGCTTGAATCTTTCCTGCAAAATTCTGATGGACTATAGGCACCATAATTTAAGTTTCCAAAAACTTTTCAGAGGTAGCATTGTGTAGATCATATTGCAGTAGTCCAAACTGTTTGTTGCTAAAGCATGAATGGCAGGTGTCCATCATCTCTAGGAAACAGTGCAGCTGGCATAATATCCTAAGGTGGTAAAAGACAGCCTGACCGCTGCCACCATCTGAACATACAGTTGAGCTGACAATTCTAGGTGCGCACTGAAAATACGTGAATATGATTCCTTTTCCAAAAACCAGAGAGAGAGAGAGAACCAAATTGAAAGAGTAACATTAATCAATAAAATAAATAAAAACAATTCTTTAAAAAGATAGTTAAAAAGACACTTCTTTAAAACCTATAAACTCCCTTAAAAGAATCAAGTCTTCAAAAAAGTTATACTGTATGATCTAAGAAAGTCTTTAAAAGAATCCTTCCAAAAGAATTAAAAAATTATAATGTAGCACCTTAGAGACCAGCTGAGTAGTTTTAGGTATAAGCTTTCGTGTGTATGCACACTTCTTCAGATACACTGAAACAGAAGTCACCAGATCCTTATATTTAATGAGAGGGAGGGGAGGGAATGGGTGAATACTACTTGAATCTAGTATTAATCAACAAAATATTGTGCTACGACAATTAGGGCTGGTGTTTAAGGTAAGTCAAAAGGTGCTGCAGTCTGCACAGGCAAGAGAAAGGCAATACAGCAGTGAATTCAAGAGATCGCTGCATATCTCATTTATCTATTCCCCCAGTGAGAAAGCCCCCTGCAGCACTTTAGCTTCTTTGGATCCTGCTCTTTCCTCACAGAAGCCCAGGGCCTTCATCAAGTCTTCATTCCTGTGCTCTTGTGCCTACTTGCTGCCTTGCCACAAGAGCCAAAACAGCTAGTGCCAACTAAAACTGATTATTCAGAAGGAGAGGGCATCACAAAAAGAACACACAGCCATTTTTGCAGTGCCTAACAGATGCTGTTTCTATCCCTTGCTCTCTTATTCTTGCTGGTTTCTTTTGCATTACAAATTGACGTTGCCTGAATTTTTGTCTCAATTTGAGAGCGGCGTTAGTATGCGGTGCTATCAAACACTGTTGGATGTTCCCCTCGTTGGTTTTAAAGCAACCACTCAAAAACAATCTGGACCAACATGTGGTGGCCAAATAGAAGATCAAATTTTTTTACAAACGAAGGCTTCAGTATACTGTGGCTACAGTTCATGCTAAATTGAACTCAATCAAATCTCATATTCTATACTCATTTACTATGTTCTATATACTTTATGCAATAAAATGTATATCATTTGATCTATGGGTACCACACTTGTCTACCCAAATGGTTCTTGGGATGCACACGTGCACAGAAACACACAACCTGTGCAAGCAGACATATGGGGAAACATATTGAGATGGGTTGCAGATGTTCCAAAATTGCAAATGTTCCAAAATTCCTGTACATAAGTTATATTTTTGTAGACTGGGTGAATTCTGGGTGGTGATGCTACATTGCTGCATATGCCTGGACATATGTGAACACTTCTTAAGACTGCTGTCTTTTGTATGCTTAGGTCTACACATCTTTATAGCACTTTTGAGTACAGTTGTACCTTGGATCCCGAACGCCCTGGAACTCGGATGTTTTGGCTCCCAAACGCCACAAACCCAGAAGTGATTGTTCTGGTTTACGAACATTCTTTTGGAACCCGAACATTTGACGGGACATCTGCAGCTTCTGATTGGCTGCAGGAGCTTCCTGCAGCCAATTAAAAGCCACAATTTGGTTTTTAGAAGTCGAACAGACTTCCAGAGCGGATTCTGTTCAACTTCCAAGGTATGACTGTATTGAAAACACTCTTATATTAAGGCAGACAGGTATTATTATCCCCATATTACAGATAGAGGAGTGAGGCTGAGAGACTGTGGCTTACCTCAGGCCACCTTGTGAGATCAACGCTGAAGATTTCCTGATCCATACCTTAGTCTCTTTGCCACTATGCTACAGTTTGCACCTGTGTCCAGGCTGCATCACTTCAGCGACACATGTGGGCTGACCACTGAGCCTCCTGTGCTTGCCGATCAGAAGGTCGGCGGTTTGAATCTGCTTGATGGGGTGAGCTCCCATTGCTCTGTCCCAGCTCCTGCCAACCTAGCAGTTCAAAAGCACGCCAGTGCAAGTAGATAAATAGGTACAACTGCAGCGGGAAGGTAAATGGCATTTCCGTGCACTCTGATTTCCGTCACGGTGTTCCGTTGTGCCAGAAGCGGTTTAGTTATGCTGACCACATGACCCAGAAAGCTGTCTGTGGACAAACAACATCTCCCTCGGCCTGAAAGTGAGATGAGAGTTGTAACCCCACAGTTGCCTTTGACTGGACCTAACCATCCAGGGGTCCTTTACCTTTTACCTTTACACAACTGACACACAATTGGCAGCTAAATTTCAGGCTGGCAGTTGGAAAGAATAGTGGGGTCAGATAAAAGGATTGTTCCTCTATACTGATATTGTGGATGGTGACAGCGAACTTAAGTCAAGAACAAAGAAAGTGGATTCTAAAGCAGTATACTTACTTTTGGGCCATCTAGTATAGGTATATCCCAAAGGAGTTACAGACTATATATATAAAAAAAATCAAACCTAGACAAGAAGTGTTGAACTGGGAGGATACTCTCCATATCGTTTTTCCAGCTAGATTAGAAAGCTCATATAACTAGAGCATATTCCTTTAAAAAAAATTAAATTTAAACTGAATGGATCCCTTCTCTCCTTCATGTCCAGTCATTAAATGCCATGAATGTCATAGGGTGGAGGCATGGGAAGGACCTCCTGAAACTTGTAGATTAGCAAACTACTTGTTCAACATTGCTTCACCCTATACACTAAACTAAAATGCAAAATGCAGCCTGTTCATTCATCTGAAAAAGTGTATATGTATCTATTTAGAGAATAGGGAAGAAAACATGTTATGCCACTTAACCTGTCTAAGATTACAGTGAAACAATGCTTTTCTTAACACTTTGTTCTGTGGGTTACAAAAAAAACAGAGTGTTTCCAGCAATGTCCAAAGATATGGAACAACCCAGTAACTCTGGTTATGAATTTACTTACCTCTCAGTTCAATAACAGTTGGAGTGAGTAATGCACTGGTGTACATTGCTGTGGGAATTCTACTGAAAACTGTACTTATGGACAAAATATGAATATGAGTGTTTGGCTTTTCAGTGAGCATATTAGGACAAAAATACAAAATTATTTTGGGTACCAAAAGAGGAAAACCATTGCAACTAACCGGTCCCAGACTTTCTGGTGAATGGGCTAGTGTGTTAATCTGTGCCTTGGTTACACTACTACTTCACTTTGGGCCTCACATGTTTGAATGTACCTCCATGCAGAAAAATCTTCTCACATAGAAAACCAGGGAGTGGGCTTCTAACCTCCTTTTCTCCCTCAAATCTAGTGTTCTATGTGCAGATAATTTCTTATTTAATGAAGGGGAATTGTTTCACATTTGCAGTAGATCTCACCTCAGGTTTACCATCTCTGTGAGAGCTAGACTATGTCTTGACCATGTAACCAAATTAGCTTTGTTTTGGGAATAGAAATTATTCCCAAGTAAGAGTGGACAATATAGATTCATAGGTCCCTGCTCCTACTCTTTCCTTCTCAAATGTAAAACAGAGCCATATCTGTTCTTCTTCTTTTTTTCCAACTTCACAGTGGAGGATTAAACCATGTCTCTTGGCTTGGAAGGGCTTGAAATACCATGGCCAAATCTGCAAACATCAGACCCAGGTTGAAGAATACACCTTACCTTTTACACATGATAAAACAGATTACAGCAATGAACTTCTCAATAGCTCCTGGAATAGAACGTTAAATAGATAAATAAATATATAGCACACAGAAAAATATAAATTGTGTGGTCTCGTGATTGCAGGTCTAACTGGATCTTAGTGCTTTCATTTAAGGATATGATGATGAGTAAAATATTATTGTGTGTGCTGCTCTCCATTTATGAAGGCATTGATTGACCTGAGGTTGAGGATGTGGAGCACTTCTCAAATGCCCATAATTTTTTTTTTTTTAAACCACAACCCATATTCCTGAATGTGTATGCAGAGATCAAATGATCCTTCAGATAATTTATAATATTCAAGGCTGTAAATTTGGTTCACATTTTACTGCTTTTTATGACACTTAAGAATACATAAAATACACTATAATACCCATTCTGTGATTCCTGTCACAATTGGAAAATACTTTAAATAATGTATCCTGCAACGTACACTCTTTTCTCCCTGCTTATGGATTGGCTTTCACAGATTTATGTTGGCCTGTATTTGCTGATTTTATTAAATTAATCTGCATTAGGAGGTTTTGGAAACAGGGTACATAATTACAGTAAAAGAGGTAAACAAAGAAAGCCTCTTGGACTGGGTACAAACAAAGGGAGAAAGGCCAAAGAAAAATGAAAAATACAAATGTCTATTTCAGCATTGATGGATAGACATGATAGCTTCACTTTCAAATCCTAAGAAGCCATTATTTAACTCTGAGAAGGTACATAGAAAGCTGCCATATACTGAGTGATTGGACCATCTAGCTCATTACTGTCTGCACTGATGGACAACAGCCCTGCAAGCAGGGGACATTCCCAGCCCTACAGGGAGGCACTAGGGATTGAACCTCTGACCTTCTGTACAAGGCACTGTACTTCATCCAGCTCTCTCTTACTTCCATCAGACCCTAGAGAGGTACAGGGAACCCTCAACTGTTGCTTCTCAGCTGTGAAGGACTCGATGGGGGAGAACAAATTGAATCTTAATCCTGATGAGATGGAATCAAATAAATAAAGTACTGTTGGCCAGTGCAGCATCAGATATTGGAATAAGAGTACAGGCTGTCTTAGACTCTTGCACTGGGGTGTTGTTTGGTAGGCTTTGTTGAGTGTTTCTTTTGTTTCTATTGGTCTTTGGTACCTTTATTTGACATTTTGTTGTGATTTGTGGGGAAATGGTTCAGTTTGGTTTTGTATTTTTAAATGTTCTATTTATTGGTGTGTGTGGTGTTGTAAGCTGCTTTGAGCATGGTTTGAACTGTGGAAATGGAGCATACAAATAAACTTATGTATGCATGTGGTTCTAGTCCTTAAGTTCATAGCATGGGCATGGTCCTGAACCAGATTTACCTAGATTTCTGAAAAGTGTTTGAAAAGTTCAGCTGTTGCAAAAAAGCAACCCCACCCTTCCTGCCAGATTATTGAGCTGGAAGCTTTCAATCAGAATACATACCTGTAACTCCAATTTTGTAAAAACAGTGCCAATTCCCTAATTGCTTCCAGACTAATTCAAGGTGCCGGTTTTTACTTTTAAACATAGAAATGGCCTAAGTTCTGAAAACCATAATGACAACTTGCTCCCACATATGTCCCCCAGGGAGAGGGGTCTTTAACTTCCAATGTCCTTCTCCATGAGCCCCTACAGACCAAGTTCTCGTGGTATCTGCCAGAAGCAGTGCCTATCGAAATGTGTCACCACTTAACGGAACATCCTCCCTAGGGTGACTCATGAGGTTTGAAAACATTGTGGACTTTCAGATGCTAGAACAAAGCTTGGCTCATCCAGATGGCCTTTCAGACACTATGATTTGAGTTCCCTGTATCCAGATCGGTCTATTTCTATTGTGCTCTTTTTGCTCTTATGAATTATCGCTGGAATTGTTTAATATATTTCATATTTATTTTATGGAAAACTGGATAGAATCATTTAAAATAAGCAACTAATAAATAAATGTTTCTAATTTCTGTCTGTTAATGAGGAACTGCCTATATTCTAAATCTCCTTAATACCCTATATTCTAACTGTCACACATTTTGCTAAAAAAATTTAGAGGTGGGTGTTGTAATTAGCCAAACTGATAATAACAGTTCTCAGTTTGTATACAGAAATTTACAGCGCAATCCAAGCCTCTGATCTGTGCTGCCAGTGGGGATTAGGATTCAATGGCAGTGTGTCCCACTGCTCAAAACAGGTAATGGCAGGGCAGGCTCCACCACTGTGCAAGAGGAAGAAGAAAAGAAGAAGAAGAAGAAGAAGAAGAAGAAGAAGAAGAAGAAGAAGAAGAAGAAGAAGAAGAGTTTGGATTTGATATCCTGCTTTATCACTACCCGGAGGAGTCTCAAAGCAGCTAACATTCTCCTTTCCCTTCCTCCCCCACAACAAACACTCTGTGAGGTGAGTGGGGCTGAGAGACTTCAAAGAAGTGTGACTAGCCCAAGGTCACCCAGCAGCTGCATGTGGAGGAGCAGAGACGCAAACCCGGTTCCCCAGATTATGGGTCTACCACTCTTAAACACTACACCACACTGGCTCACCACACTGAAAACCCCCATTACATCTGCCAAAAGTGCAGCAAAGCAATGCTACTGTCAACATGCTCCTGGCCTCAAAACAGGTGATGGATTCTCTGGATCCAAAGCTGGCCCATCACCTGATGAGCCTTCCATAGGTGGAATAACTGCCCCGTCTCTGCTACACTGGCTAGCTGGATCCAGCAGGGCTGCAGATGCAGCAGAGAATCTGCCACACTGTGCTCCCTCAGCCCAGGCACTGCTACTCTGTTAGACTATTCCAGTTAGTTAGTAATTCTTACAACAACCCTGTAAGGTGGGTTGGAATTATTATCCTCATATTGCTGCTGGAGAGCAGAGACTGAAATAGAATGGCTTGTTTCAGGCCACCTTGCAAATTCATGGTTTACAGCTTGCCCTTTTAGACTACACTCCTATACGCACTTACTTGGGAATTAGCTTTATTGATTCAATGGGTCTTTCTTCCAAGTAAGCATGCATAGGACTGAGCTGTTGGCCACTCCCACACTCCACTTAAACCAGGGGAAGAGCACTATGCATCATCTGGCAAAACAGGCAGGCGTTATTCCCACAGGCGCCTATCGGAATGAAACAATAACCATTCCATATACAGAACCATGCCGGAGAGTTTATTGCTGTGCAATATCAAAGATAAATTGGCAAGTGGGTGGGCCAGGTTGCTGCTTTCTAGCACGTTTGTGTGAGGTTTAAGTTTTGTAAAGGACCAAGGAGGAAAAACTAGGAAAGGAAGATGTGCTCTCAGTCTGCTGTATCTGTTTCTTCCTTTAATACTCTTGAATTAAAGCTCTTAAAATAATATTAAAAATGCTCTTCCTATGCCTTTTGAGTGGTTGAGTCTTCCTTGGGCCCCTAGCCTTGTATTATCTTGATTATCCACTTTTCATCTTAAAAGGAACAAGCAGCAACTGAGCTTTAATGAGTATCACACCCTACAAATAATACATACTAGATGGTTCCTAGATATGAAGGGCGAGGAATCATACAATCCATTTAACTCAGGTTATCAAGTCTTGAGGCATTTTTGTCCTGTTGAAGTCTGTTGAACTAAAACAGCCTAAATCCATATTCTGCTTTAACTAGGTTGAGGATCAAGTTTCACTTGGGTTTTAAAGAACAATCTTAGAACAATTTAGGTAACTGTCTTAGTGCATTTTATTGTATCCCCTTGTTATTACTTTATACAAAAGCTTCCACTTTGAGGAGCCTTTAGCTATTGTCAGCAAATTTTGTCTAGGGATGCCTGAACCAAATTTCCAATGACTTCAGTGAGAATAGTCTAAAAGAGCATTTAAAAAGCTACAGCAACACAAGGCAACTTCAAAGCTCTGTGTATCTGATGGTTGGTATTGATGCCATATACTTAGAATGAGGGGTAAGAGGTATTCCATGATGGATTATTGTACATGACCCAGAGAAGTGAGAAAGTTTCTGTGTGGCCTTTGCCTGTTCATGGTTGTTTCGTTCATCTAAACTTTATATATATAGCATAGCATGTCATGTACAACACAATGGGACACCATAACAGAAGCCGGAGTACAAAGAAACAATATTTACCTTCCCACCGCAGTAGTACCTATTTTATCTACTTGTGCTGGTATGCTTTTGAATGGCTAGGTTGGCAGGAGCAGTGGTAAAGCAGCTTCAGTCCCTAGTATTTCCAGATAGGGCTGGAAATGACCCCATCTGAAATCTTGGATAAGCCACTGCCAGTGTCAATATGACTGAACAATATGTGCCAACTTGGTATAGACCTCCTGTGTCTCTAAATTACGTATTTTTGTTAGAAGATCCAAAATTTCACGCCTGAGTTCTTTAAGAACTCTTAAATGGATACCATCCCGACCCACTGATTTTGTGGGGTGGAGAGTTTGTCAGTAAGGCCTAGAACATCTTCTCTTATCACCGCAATTTGCCTCAGTTCTCCAGGCTCCCTTTCTGAAAATTTCCGTTCAGACACAGATATGTACCCTACATGCAAAGAATTGATTCTGCCTCTCTGGGATCAACTAATCCTCCTTTAGAGTACCTTTAACAATGTTATCATCCAAAAGTACAACCACAACCTTAGCCTGCTCATGATGTACTTCAGCAATGTTTATTGTTTGTCTTAATTTTTTTTATTTTTTTTTATTAAAGATTTTTGTGTAATGTCTCTCGTTTTTCCCCCCATATAACATTTTTACAGATCAGTTTTGGTTGTTGAGACATTAGGGAGAGAAGGGGTAAGGAGGTGGGTGGGATGGGGGAGGGTGGGGTGGGGAGATGATACTTTTATTTTCCTTGATATATGTAGGATTTGGTGTCAGCGTCATTCGTGTTGGTTCTTTGTTGCTTGCTTGTGTTTCTTTGGCGGTGAGAGGTCGGGATTGGCGTAGGGCATTATTGTTCCTTTGTGGTTGGCTGTGGTGATCTTTGGTTTCCTGTGTGAGTGGGGTGGGTGGGTGTTTTGGATCAGGTTAGCCATATTGATTTGTTGTCTTAATATTTTTAGATATGCCGTTCACATTATTTTCTTTATTTTTCTTTCCTTATTGCCTGCTGGCATTTTTTTACTTTCACTTTCACCCAATCCCCTCCTTTTTCAGAACTCTTCTCTTCTGAAGCTAAATGTGGTTGTGTTCAACTTCCCTAGCAATTGTCCACTTAGATATAAACTGAACCTGATAGCCCTGTGATCACTGTTTCCAATCTGTTCAACAGATACATCTGGTCTAGGGCAGTATTTAGGATTAAATTTAGGGCTCCCCCTCTCGTCAGTTCCATGATCAATTATTCTAAGCACTGCCTAAAAATTGTGTCTCTTCTTTGTCATGACCAGCCAATATGAGGACAATTCAATAATCATTTACTGCAATACTTATTATTTGGCTGCCTCTCTTATTTCATTCTCCACCTCAAGATCACCCTGAGCACTTTGATGAAAGGGGTGATAGTATGTCCCGAGTACCAAATTATTTGGTATTGCAGCCACAGCAGTTTTGTGGAGAACACTGACCCTTTTAAAATTTCTAGGGTTTTGTTTCTTTTCATTTCTTTCTCTTTACTTCCTTACCGAAAACTTTCAATATAATGATGGTGATGATGATGATGATTTCTATGATATTATTATCATTATCATCATCGTTATTATTCAATGCCCTCTTGAACCTACAGAGCAACCTTGCCTGCAGTACACCCTTCCCTGTCCTTCCTCATTAATCAAAAATGAACCCTTAAGCAAAAGAAGAAAAGTAAGAAAAGAGAGTAAGTGATGTTTTCCACTAATCTATTTCAGGACAACAGCTTATATCATACTGAGAAAAGAGGTGGAAATATGACATGGGACAAAGCATTTTTCACACACACATAAAACCCCCTCCACATTTTGGGTTATTGTAATGGTAATACCAGGTGTTTATATATTTTGGCCTGAGCATTATTTGCTATTTTGTATTCATTTCACTGGAGCCACAGGTATTTTAATACACCCTAATCAGACTACTGATTTCTTTGGTCACTATTGTATTTTGATATTGCATGAGTGGGATGACAAAGTGGTCATTGTGTTGGGGTTAGTGCCTACTCAAGCCATTAGGAAGCCTTTTGTTCAGCTTCAGCTTGTGCTGTAATTCTCCACCCACAACACCCAGCTAAACTGAAATATATTTTGGCAAAACATGCTGCATAGGCCATGATCCAAGGACACTGTGTGTTCCTGGGCAAGAAACCAAAAGTACAGTTTGCCCGTACAGCTCACTTAACCAATGAGGCACACAACTTCTGAAACAAAACATTAGCTTGAGCTCTTTGTCTCAGGGATCTGTGGCAAGAAAATGAACAGAAACATTCCAAGTGTGAGCTCATTCACAGATTCTCTAGATCATCACAACGGCCTCTACCATCATACAGAATACCAGCAACAAAACTGTACTATTCAAAACAGTGGTTCTCTTGCCAGAACAAAGGAAATTTATATGGCTTCTGAGCACAGGCATACCGAGCTGCTTGGCTGCCAGGGGTGTAGTGTATGCGTCATGACATCATGACACATGCACTATGGAGTGCAGCATGGGCAGACTGCACATGTCCGCAGCAGCCTGGGCGGACTGCGCATGTCCGTACGTATGCAGTCCTGCGGGCTGCTGCGGACATGTGCAGTCCGCCTGGACTCCCAAGCCGCTGCCCAGCACCCCTTCCATGTGGCGGCTGCTCACGCAGAAGGGCTTGCGGGTGGTAGCTTGGGAGTCGCACTCGCGGGGGCTGGGGCTGGGTGGCAGCTTGGGAGTCAGTCCGCCCAGACTCCCAAGCCTACGCCCGGCACCCCTTCAATGCGAGCAGCAGCCGCTGCACGGAAGGGATGGAAAAGGGGTGCCAGGCGGCGGCTTGGGAGTTGCACTCGCGGAACGGTGGTGCATAGTGTCACCCTCCCCAGGCTGGAACTTGGGGCGCACCACCCCCAACACCCCGCCTCGCTACGCCACTGCTTCTGAGCAAGCACAATTCCACCTGGAAGTGAAAATGGATTTGCTGGTAAAAATAGTAATAATCGATAACAATGTGAATGACATGAATGACCACAAGGAATTAGCAGAGTGCACATTCAAAATGTGTTTATACTTCATTTGAGGGCAGGTAGCTGCCATTCTAACAAAAACAAACAGAGCTCTTCTTAAGCTTACCTAGAAATACCAGACTACAGAATGATCCCATTGTTAAACAATGAGATGCTCCCAACAGCAAGTCAAAAGGAAAGTATATTATTTCAGGGGAGAGATTGGGAATAAGCAATGGCAGCTGAAGGAGAAAGAAAAATGCATTAAGGCTGCTATTCCATGGCACTCAGGAATAAGTCCCACTGAATACATGCATAAGATTGAGCTGTTAACACTTAAAAGTATGTCTGCTCTTTTTCCACTAAATGCCTAATAGCTACCAGCTTCAACTAGAAAGAGATATGGCATGTTAGGGACTAACAGCTCAAACCACTATGTAGCAGCTGACAAGTTTTGCTAGATAGTAGCAACCTTCCCTCAAGAAGGTAGAGAAGATGCTAACATTTCAGATGCAATTTTAGAAGGGTAGCCCTAAGATCCTCTATGATATACCTGGGGAAATACAAAGCAGAATCTAAAGCAGATTTATGTATGTATGTATCTAAATTATATTTTAGGTCCCTTTTCTGGGCAAGCTCCCATTCAAAGCAACTTGCAAGCGAAACAAAAGATTAAAAACAGTACGAAATTCAGAGCAGATCTGAGAGCAATCTTGGAGTCATTTTACAGGTAGATTAATGCACCAAGGGACTGAGTGACTTAAAAATACATGGAACAACCAGTCTAAACATGAAAGAGAAGAATTTAACTTAGCGACCTTCGGCCTAAGAAAAAAGTCCTTTTCTCTAGAAATGTATGTTGTAAGTAGCTTATAGAATGTGCCAGGTCACTAAGCAGTTACAGTTCTAAGGTTTGCTATTAGGTGATCACTGGGCATGTAGAAAATGAGATCAACTGTAATCTCATCAAAATAATCCAAAGGCTATACAAAATGGACAGATTATAATACATTGCTTCTCTGTTCATCTAGATAGAGCTATCTAGAACTTTATTCTTCTCCTTACTGAGTGGAAAGACTGGGACAACTTCCAAAGCAGAGCGATTCAAGCAGGCATGGGAATAATAACCAAACAACAAAGCTGAAATTTCTAAAGACTTCACTAAATTCAATAGGATGGCAGGAAGTAGCCTGTCCTGCCACATATTTAATAGATGTTAAGAAACTGGATGCCCAGTTCTTCTCAAAGGAGAGGTAACGTCCATTCAAGATCCCAGTTCCAGCATCTTCTTTTTGTCTTTTGGGAAGTTTGTTTTTTTCATTATTTACCTATTGGAGACTACTACACTCTTTCAAGATGGTGATGCCGTGAATGTTAGATGGTGTAAGGAGGAATTTTTGTCATCAGTAAATCAGCTTTCTTCAGCTATGTTCCTTTGCACTTCTAAAAAATACTGGGATCAATATCCTCATTCATAACACTTACAGGCAGGTACCAAAGAAGAAGAGAAGAAGAAATAGTTATGAGGTTTTGCTGTTTAATTTATCTTCTGATTCTTCAAGTATGCAAAAGAAAAGGACTATATTGAAAGAGGCATGATCCAGCCAAAGCTAAACACTTCTGAATCCCATTGGATCTCCTTTCTGCCACTGGACTCATTAGGACTTCAAAATGTTTAACTTTTGGCTGGATCATGATCTCAAGCAGCAATCCTATACACAATTACCTGGGAATGAGCCCAATTTGACTCAGTGAGGTTTACTTCTGAGTAGTTATATGCAGGATTGTGCTGTTTTGTCCATAGTGACTAACTGGATTGTGTTTTCAGCATTAAATGCAATACGTAAATAGTTTTGCATTTGTCTCTATCTCAGAATATAGTCTGCATATCCAGAAACTGGAAGCCAATCACTTGCTGTATTATGTCCTGAGGCTTCTCCCCTAATATATATCCTTGCCGATCCTGTGCAGCATAAATACAGCATGGGGCAAATTAGTGTATCTTCCCCTGAAGGCTCCAGAGAAGGAATTATTCTAACCTGAGGTAGAATTCTTTCCTCCCTGAATGCTACAGGTCTTACACCTCACCCAGGGTTCAGTCTCCTGGACAGTGAGGAGCCTTCCAACAGTTAATGGCCTAAACAGAAGGGGGGGTACTTTTATTCCAATTGAGCTTGCCTGGAGCAAGTCCAGTTTCTCATGCATGGTAATTGAGAATGGGATTCCTAACCAATTGCCAATGTCTTGTTCACAAACATGCTACTAACTGCATTTTGCTTTGCATTTTCAGAACAAAAACATAGCCATCAATTCTCCGGTCTTTCATTGCATACTCCTCAGTCAACATACCACTCTGTTTATTGTCACAGGCAAAGATAAAGTAATTATATTAGGTGCAAAGGCGTTCTTTCTAATCAGCTTCCTTAGTGATCAATTATCAAATTCTTTTGTACTGCACTGAACAAAAATACAATTTAATTGCTTAGAAGGAAGAGGCTTTGCTCTTAGTATGAAGCTGAACAATATTACTTGCCGTTGTAAAGGAAGTTCACTTATATTCCAAGCTCACAATTTATGAATCTGTCACTTCATTCTCAGAAGCCTGGCAAGAAGCAGCCTCTGTGTTTAAGACTTTCATACATTACACTCTGAATGTCACACTCTGTGCATGCCTAAGGCCATATCTGTCAATAGCAAGCCCATTTTTACCAGAACGTTTTAGTGTGTATGTTACATAACAGGAATTATATGAAGAGTTCACTAATAAGAAATATACTTATTTCAGGGTATAAGTGAAATAAACTATATTGGTTCTTTAACTATTATAACCCACCCAAATCCATCAGAGCATTTGGTGTTTGTAATGCAACATCTGAAAATCAAAATTGGGGGGAGGGGAATCTAATTAAGATATGCATTGCATTGCATTGCATTGCATGGTGCCGTGCAACCCACATTTCAATGTAAATCATGTCCAGCTTCCATGTAAAGCAAATATCGGGGGGGGGGACCCATCTTAAGTCTCCAGCCCTCTTACATCCATAGGAAACTCAATCCTATGGTGCTACCCCAAGACTTCTGGGGTAGGGCAT
Source organism: Lacerta agilis (assembly GCF_009819535.1). Taxonomy (NCBI): domain Eukaryota; kingdom Metazoa; phylum Chordata; class Lepidosauria; order Squamata; family Lacertidae; genus Lacerta; species Lacerta agilis. The sequence continues at coordinate 32,742,210 of NC_046322.1, forward strand.
GTAACTATAAAAGAGGGCATGTAACAATAAAAATAGATATAATGCTTACATTCAGAACTTAGCTTTGTGAAGTCAGCTGCTGCCTGACTTATTTTCTCATGGAATCACTAGACAGAATACTGAATTTAGAATATCTCTGTGGGTGAGGCTCTCAGAGCTTCTTTAGGTGAGGAAAATAATGATGGTTTTCTTCTGATCTTTCAGTACCTCATTTCTTTTGCCCCAGCAACACCCGGCCTTCTAGTCTTTAAAATACATACTAAAATACTGAAAAGGGTTAAAGGCAACACTTTGTCTTTTGGGTCTTCTGTAGGCTGAAGAAAAACAGAAAAATATCAATTTTTAGTTCATGGCTTGAAGAAGGCCTAGCAGCCAAAACATCACCTTTAACTTGGTGACTATTTCTGAGTATCATTTGCTATTTAATATTGTAGTTTACATGCTGCTGGTGTTGCACCATTAGGACCACCAGCTTCTTTCTTTCTTTCTTTCTTTCTTTCTTCAGCTCAACTCCTTAGGAAGATTTGTCCTGTGATACACGCCATGCTACATTTTCAGGAAAAAGTTCTTGGGCAACACTTAACTAAGTTCTGCTTGACCTTGCTTGTAGCTCCCTCAGCTTAAAGCTGCTTCTCTACCCCACAAGAGCTCTAGATGCATGCTTATTGTTGAAAAACATCTGGAAACCTGCACCAGGAAAAGCAGTTGCAGGGATGGGGTGGAGTTATAGTGGAAAAGCTGGGAAATGTTAAACATCACCTCCCAGCTACCATTTCTTTGCTGAAAACTGCCGCCATCTGAAGCTGCCTTCTCCTAAAGAATGAACCATTGCATTTGAGTGTAACATTTAGTTTGGTCCTAAGATGCAGTCAAATGTAAAATCAATCCACACAGTCTTCCGTGTGTGCTGACCTGTGACAACTTAGCCGAGAGCCAATGCAATTGACTAAAAACACTGGCTGCTATGAGCTTAGGTGGTCATACAACTGCCCTAAATTTGATATACAGTGTGTGCCATGCATCTCAATGCTGCTGAATGTAGCCTGAAAGTCATATATTGCCTTGGTATGTTCTAACTCTAGAATGGGAAATAGTTGGTCCTCCAGTTGTTTTTGGACTACAATTTGCATCTTCCCCGACCATTGGCCATGCCAGCTAGGGATAATAGGAGCTGTGCAGTTGGATTGGCACAGGTTCTCCATCCCTGGTCAAAGTGATGCATCTAACCTTTATTTTCTCCTGATGAAAATAATACTATACATGTTGGGAAAGCTGTCTTGAATAAAGCTAACACCCCATTTCAATTTTCAACAATTGGAAATGCCGCATTGAAATACGTTTGTGCGCATCTTGTTTCAATTTCCCCCCCTAAATACTTTCTAATTGGAATTCCAATGAAAAGTAGGAATTCACATGTCTGTAATTTCCCATCCTGTGATACCTCCATCAATTGAAGCTAATATCTGTTTAGAAACATGTGAACATCCGTATGAAACGTCCACGTGAATTTGGCTTGCAGCCGGCAAACAGCAGCACATATTTGGAAGGTTAAAATGTGCATGGAGGCTGCAGAACTAAATTGTAATCCCTGGCCCCAGTCCTTTCCGAAGCCTGCACATCTGCTAATGAGAAGCAGCAAGGAATATGAGGCAAGAAAGGATGAGGCATCAGGGAAAGAACTGCAGGAAGGAAACAGTCAGATGGAAATGAGAAGCAGCTTGATAAGTGAAGATACTGTTACATGCCACCCCAATCTCCACTGTGCAGTGTGAGAGACTTCAGGGCTTCCAGGTGCTTACCCAGGGTTTGTGTTGCCTTTGGGAATAAGGCACAGCAGAGACTGTGGTGTCTTTATGATATATGATTAACTGGGACATCTACACTAGGGCAGCAGGCAGGAGGTAGGTCAGTTTCTCCTGGTAGATCACTGAATGATTTGCAGGGACTTCTGCAAATCAGCAGGGACTTCTGATTCTCAGTTGTTTAATAATGGCAACATAACAAAGGCTTTAGTCTTCCCTTTTCTCCAAATCAGGCTGCTATAATATCCCTCATCATTAGCAACACTGATGCAAATGGGTTCATGTATAGGGAGATCATGCCCAAGTTTGATTCTGCCCCATTCTAACTTTCGCTTTTATCTGACTCTGATTGGTGGACCTTAGGATTCCAGCAAAAATTAAATAGACAATACAAATGCAAAGTCTGCCCGTGCCAGGTAACTATGAGCAAGAGTGTAGCCTTTATATTATTACATACATATTCCAATAATACCCAGCCCTTCCTCCAAGGAACTCAGGGCAACAGACATGGAGGTGATCTTATTTTATCATTTTAACAACCTTGACTATGAAATTCACCAAAAGTGAACTTCATGGCTGAGTGAAAATTTGAACCACAGTGTCCCTGGTTCAAATTTACTATACCATACTAGCTTTTTAATTCTTTACAGTTTCATGCCAGAATTAATAATGTCTGGTTTCTAAGTTTCTAAATCAATAATATATTACATAGTACTGAAGCTGTTTCTAACTATCAAGGGGGTACAGTTTCTGTGAAAAACCCATTAAAGTGAAGGTGTAAGGAAACAGTTCTTGGTCAATTGCACCCATACAGGTCTTTGTCTTTTCTCCTTAAATGCTGTGCAGTTTTGCTGTGTTCTTCCATTAAAAAATAAGAATAGGAGCAAATGCATGGAACCTATGGCTCCAGAAAAGTATATGTTTAAATGTGTTTAATTTATTAATATGACTTCCTTATGCTATGTTTGGAATTCACCTTTTCGTGTAAAAAGAAAGTTTTAATGTGCTGCTTTGTATGATACAGTCGAAACAGCATAGACAATTCTTATCTATCTGTGTCAAATAAAGGGGAATAATGTACCTGTGTCAAATATAATTACACCCTTGGGATATACAGCATAAGCCTGTGCATCTTAAACCAGTCATTTTCATTTCTGATTTTTAAATTTATACTTCAAACCTATGTTTGTATTTCCATTACTCCCATGATGGTACCTGGGCAGGAATACTGCCACGCAAGGCATTCATCAGTGCTGCTTCTCAAACCACTATGCAAATTAGCCCTGAAGGGTGCTCTTAAAACATCAAGGCTTTATCTGAAAAGCAAGCTCAAAGTGTATTTTCATTTCTTTTCCATTTTTTTATTTTTAAAAACAAAGATCCATTTAAAAAAATGGATTAAAATTGTGATCTGCTCCATCTTTTTCTATGCGGCATTGTATCATAGATTATTTTCTGTTGGATTCTCTTATGATTCTAGATTTTAATGATGCAAGAACAGAGCTTCTGCTGCTCCCTTTGAGAAGCCATTTCAATGACGTACTTTGTCATTAGGAAATATGTGGCGATAGTCTGCCTGTGTTTTCCAGTGCTCAGCTGCACCTCATTCACTGCTTCAAGGTATTCCCCCTTGCACCAATCAAACTCACACCTTTTTCCATGTAAGGCCAAATGCTGCTTTCAAAGGCAAGCTTTGGGCATCTCCTGCTATTAATGGTAGCTTTGTGCTACCACTGCACCCTAAGTAAGGGTGCAATCAGTGCCCTGAACAAACTAAGAGTTAACACATTCCCATCCATTCCATTTGTTTATCAGTAAAGTAAGGACATATTCACAAGGGAGCTCTATGAACATCTGTTAGGCTCCCATGTGTAGCTTCAGAATGTTGTTATAAAAAGCAGGAGAGAGCCATATTTAAATTGTATTACGTTCTGGTCAATGTAGCTCTTTTACTGATTTACAAATCAGGAATGCCTTCTTAGAATTGCCAGTGGAAATACCCTAAGGCTGTGATTTTAAAGGACATTACAAAAAAAAAACCTCTGCAAAACACATGGGGGGGGGGTTGTTCCTAATTAAACGTTCATACAATCAGAGTTGTAGGGCAAGGCTTCTGTGCCTTCAATTGTTATGTAAAATAGTGAACATGTCATGCAAGCTATATCTGCTGAAATTCCTTTTTCTGCACAACCATGAAAGATACAGGAGCGCCCAACTACCCTCAGATTTGAGGGTCATTCTAGCATTGGACTCCTACCTGCAATTCCCATTCATTTCAGAGGAACATGCTTACAAGGAAGTATGCTTAGGACTGGAGCCTTCACAGTGTTGTGGACCCCAGCTATACAACATACATTCTGAAGCATTTGCACCTGCACACTGGAAATTATTTTCACTGATGGATAATGCAAGAATTAGACCATACCCTTTGGGGGTTGTAAGTATCCTTTGGCATTTGGACCCAGCAAAGTCTTCTAACCACATCATCACCAAAAGAAACCCACATCATTAAGCAAATAAGTATTTGTTCTTATCTTGCCTGTATACACTTATCATAACACAGCATCATAAGAAGAGTCTGCCGGATCAGGCCAATGGCCCATCTACTCCAATATCCTGTTCTCACACTGGTGGAACAGTTGCCTGTGGGAAACCAGCAAGCAGGATTTGAGCACAAGAGCACTCTCCAACTCCTGTGTTTTCCAGCAACTGGTATCATTAATTATCCTTTATACTGCCAAGTGCTTTACAATGTTTATTATTGTTACCCACACAGCAATGCTATGGGACAGGTCCACCATGATGGTTCCCACTATTATTGCCAGTGGGAGAACCGAACACCAATTCCAAGTTCAGCTCTCTACCAAGGAAGTTATTTATTATTATTATTTGGTGCAAGGGTTCACCCCTGGCCAGCTCTCTGAGGTCCACATGCTAGCAATGGTTGGCCCATGGATGCTTTGTTTACATGACATGAAGGCTGGCAGCATCACCCCTGCTGTATGGGGAAAATCCATTGTAGATGACCACAGTGCCTGGAGACAGACTGTCAGGTTGTACATCCATAGCAGTGACCAGAGGAGAAATGACTGCAGGAGGAGTGCAGAGAGAAGATACGCCATGGTGCACCTGCAGCAGCAAAACTGGATACCTTCATCTGCCCCAAATGCAACAAAAAATGCCTCTCTCTCTTAGTGGTCTCTACAGCCACAGAAGGTGCTCTAACCTTCCAACAGTTTGACTTCACCCCCCCCCCCCAAGCACACTCCTCCATTGTCTCCTCAGACAGACAGATGCCAATAAAATAAAGGTGAATAGGGCACTGCCCCATCAAACACAGTCTACCCTAAGCCAGCTCCCACCTGTCTGCCTTCTTACTTACATCTGGTCAGGGCACTGGCATTGTCTTCCTCCTTTTTAGTCTTATTGTTACCTCTGTAGACCTCAGTAGAGAGGAGGATGGGGACAAAACTAGAATGACTTGGCTCTTCCTGTCATTGACTCTGACTCAGCCTATTGTGGGTCTCCTAGCTTCCCACTCTGGCAGTCCCAATTGGCATCAGGCCCCACTGGGTCTAGCTATCCCACAGTCTTGCATGCACACATACAAACATACATTGAACAAACATGTACAACTGTGAGTCATTCAGCAAACACAAGACACACAGCCTCCTACCTCGGCTGACCCATGAAGATAATTTGAGGAGCAGGTTATCCTGTCCCCATTCATCAAACGATTGATCTGATAATCAGGATTTGCATTCCCAACAAGACTCTGGGTGGAGAAGCCCATCCCATCCCTGTGTTTCCTTTTGAAAGGGTTTTGTTTTGCTTTCCTGCTGCTGCTTCTGCTGCTGTAAAATCAGTGACACACAGGAAAACATACCGGGGGGGGGGGGGTTGCTGGATCAGGCCTCCATGCTGGGGTTTAGCCACCCCTGCTCTACACATTGAATTTCACAGTCCCACTCATCTCTATATGCTATACAGAATATGTGCTGTTTACCTGCTTACCACAGTATTTGGGGGAAAAAAATTGGAAAAAATATGAATTCTAAACATGATTATACCAATATGAGGTATTATTCAAATGTCTATTTAAGGCTGCTTCACATATGACATTATCTGCACCTGTGTACATTGTCACATCTGGTGATCGTATTTTGATAAATGCATTTTCATTGGAAGTGCTAAAATAGACTACATAATCTTCACATCTAAGAGTATACACCCATGTAGGAAAAACACAGAGTGTGGAATGATCCATATAAATTGGCTATTCTTATGAATTAGGGGACATTCCCAAGAGTCATGGAATGTAATCCTTTGTTATTTTGGGTCTAAAAACTCTCACTGTGTATATTTAGATCATACGATGTTTTTTCTAGATTAAAAATTCATCCCAACACCCTTTAAAAATTCCTTTTAGTCTTTTGCAATGAATAAGCAAGACAGCATTTATGAAAACAGTGTTCTATGAAATCAGATTTCCATTTATTAAGCATGTAAATTTCTTTCATTATTTTTCCTCTGAAATTTCTGGTGAATCTCTCATATAAACTGCTTGCTGCTTTATTTAATTATCAAAAGAAAGCCGAATATTTCAGCTATTCTAACTCCATATACCTGCAAATTCTTAATGCTGCATTTAATTAAGCAACATTTAACTACAGAACTGGGCAATTGCAATATAAAGATTTCATATGTGTCATGTATCAGAATAATCTATTGGTGGATTATGAAAGTCTGCATACTTAATGCAAAGGAAAGTGATAAACTGTTATGATTCTATGCATTCTAGGCCCAATGGAAACAAACCATTATGTGAACCCTATCTAAATACACGTACAGCCCCATGTTACACATTTCTACTCAGACGTAAGCCCCAATGAGTTCAGTGATACTCTAAATTAAGTGTGCATTGCATCTTTATAATATAAAATTTAAGCTTATATAAACAAGGACCACTAGAACAAAATAAATACCCTAAAGTGTGTTATTTGTCAGCAATAATGCACATACTTTTTTTTGTCCATCAGTTTTCTCCGAATTTTATCTTAGTAAAGTGAATTGTTTACAATTGCAATCTCTTTTGACAGGGTCAACATGACAGATTATATATACTGAAGCAGTTGTATTTACCAATGCCTTGTTTTGCTGTGTATCAAATAAGTATTGATATATATGTTTACATGGGCTAGCATCATGCAACAGTAACTCCCCTGTCTTACTGAATGCACCTGAAGAAACAATTTAAGCAGAATAATTCAAAATTTCAAAGACATGGAAATATGTAAGTCCTCCCACCCTCTCCAAATTATCAAGCATAATATTTTTACTAGATTAATTTACACATTGCAGCAGTTTCTCCCAATATTTACAATAAGAAATTCATATCGCCACTTGTCATTAAATATAACTGTACATCCAAGAGGCTTATAATAGCCTTTAATTAAACTGGCGATTGTTACAGGGTTTTCTGTTGCCCTTTGAAGATCTTAATTATTAGTTGTATCCAGCCTTTTATGGCACATAGATGGTTATATTAAATAATTGAACTGTATCGCCCATGGAAATATCATGATTTTTGTCTGTTTTAATCAGATCCTTGCATTTTGAGGTTTTAAAACGAATAACGCTCCCCCCTCCCCTTCCATGCGGTGTTACATTAGCATGCTAGGATATATATATAAAAAGGTGGCTTTTATGGGAATAATTGTTAAGCATGATGCATGTAAATGAGCTGCTTTTCTATGCATGGCTAGCAAAAGTGCTAATTAAATAGTTGGTATTCGAGGCTATGTTCGTTCATTGTTTAGTGACACACAAATCCAGCGATGTGTGCCAGCAGACATTTTAAGTTGAATGTTTTCTCTTCTGCGGTCTTTGTCATGAGATGGTGGCACCATGATGAGAACACTAGTGTAAGCAAAATACTGAAATATGCTTTAATAATGTTTTAACCATGTAGCAACACCAGCCTAGTTCCGTAATGAATTTTTAATTTCTTCATATAAGGATGTTTCGAGTTATCGCCGATGCATATTAAATCATATACATGAGTCATTTTCTCACTAAATTTGCATAAAATGGCTAAATGCTAATGCACCAAATGGGGTTTACTATATATGGTACAGTAAATATGCCCTTGCAAGCTCGCTGCAATCAATCTCCAGTATTTCATTAGCAGCTTACGCAGGGTGGGGTCAGAAAGGGGGGGCAGGAAGGGAGGGAAATGTTGTGATGCTTCCTAGAATATGATTACATGATACAATGGTGACAATATATGTGAAGATTCGGATTTAAGTAAGTTTTCCAAACGAGAAATGTAGAGAAATTAGCTTTCTGAAAGCATTGGTCCTATTCATATACAGTATGTCAGCAAAGCTGTTTGTGCATTTTTTTGCATTTGATTTTGAATGGCAAATTAAAATTTTATATATTTTACTTGTTCTATGCACATTTGGTCCAAATCCTGGCAGCATTTTGATATTTCCCATGTGCCAATTAAACAGATGATGATGATGAAAGAATCAGTTCTCTTCCACTATCTATTAATTGTGCCTACCTCATATTCATGCATTATATACTACTCCTATTAAATTCACACATAATAAGCTAGTATGAAGGCTATGGCATTGGCATGCCTAGCAATATTATTAGGCCAAACAACTGGGTCACATTAAAAAAAAAGACTTCCTCTTTTCTCTCTGCTGCGCCCCACCTCAATCATTTTGCCATCCAAAACATCTTTGTACCTGGTGTTGCATGTGTGTGTGTGTGTTTGGGGCATGCAATTCAAAAATAAATGTATAATTTGCCCTACAGTTATTTTAAATTAGTCCTGATAAATAATTAAGTAATGCATAATATATTATTTAGATGCAGTGGTCTTAAGAATTTGAGCGGTATTTCAACTACAATTAGAGTAATTTATTTATCAGTAAAAAATAATAATAATAATTTACATAATCACAGTTCAAAATCCAGTGGACTGGAGTGATATCAGAGAGACATCCATGAGTGTGGTAATGACTTAAGCATTAGATTGACTTAATAATGTAGCAATATCATATACAAGATGCTGGAATCTCTAATATCCCTTGTATTTGAGGAATCATTTTTAAACAATGAAGGTGCCCATATTGTTTTCTGCTTCTTATGCAGAAGCAAACTATTAGGGAAGGAACTAGCAGAGGCAACGTATCGTTTCTACTGTTTTGTTTTTGTTTTTGTCTTTTTAAAATACTAGAAGAGATCTGAGCTGTAGTCAATAACTAGGGTACTCTGAAAAACACTTTGCTTTTTTTCCAGATGATTCGGGCAAACAGCCCAATCCACAAACCAGTTAAGCCAAACACATCAATATTTATAACTCAAACCACAAATCAATCAAGCCACAACCACCGGATTTAAGCCAGTTTAGGTGCTACTGAAATACATCAGCTCCTTTTTAATCAAGAATCAAAGTTAAAAGCAAAAGCAAAGGCCCAAAGCTCATTATAGTTGGAGACTGGGCTAACGTGCCTCATATTAGATATGTCACATTATGGAATGTTCCTCAGGAGTAAATAGTTGTTTGTTTGCTTACCATATTTCTAGAGTAAGCCTAAATGGGATAGAGAGTGGTTAAATGCCACTATTTCCAAAGTTCTGCTAGGCTGCTCTAGCCATGGCAAAAGCTAGCAACAATTTTTGTTCCTTCTGATTTAAATGAGAGGTAAATTAACCAAGCCACTTCAGGATTTACAGAATTAAGGAGCTTGATCTGAAAGACTTTTGGGGCATGAGAGAGTTCTGAGGAGAACCAAGCACCCCCTAACATGCCCTTTGAAACATCTGAACTGCTCTGGATTGGACCCTACCACTCAGTGGTATATTTACACCCATGGAGCTTTCTATAGGTATACCAGAGCTGCTTCTGGGGTGGGTGGACCAGCCAGGAAGAAGAAGAAGAAGAAGAAGAAGAAGAAGAAGAAGAAGAAGAAGAAGAAGAAGAAGAAGAAGAAGAAGAAGAAGAGTTTGAATTTGATATCCCGCTTTTCACTACCCAAAGGAGTCTCAAAGCGGCTAACATTCTCCTTTCCCTTCCTCCCCCACAACAAACACTCTGTGAGGTGAGTGGAGCTGAGAGACTTCAAAGAAGTGTGACTAGCCCAAGGTCACCCAGCAGCTGCATGTGGAGGAGCGGAGACACGAACCCGGTTCCCCAGATAATGATTCTACCGCTCTTAACCACTACACCACACTGGTGCCTCCAAGGTGGTGCAGAGTCACACTACCTTCCATCCGAACAACCCTCAGCTGGCCTTTGGCCAGAGTTAGCTTTGGTCTATTTTTACTATATTTAATATAAAGCCACAAATATTTTCCAGTAGACAACACAAACTGATAAAATGCAATTAAAAGACACAATAGCCTAAAATAACTGCTTCCAGCACATTTCTAGCTTTAAAATTCCCCAGCAAAGTGAATAAAAGCAGATTATTAATATATGCAGATAATTAATATATGCAATGATTTTGAAACACTATGAGCACAGGTATTTTAGTTTTGTTTAAAAACAAACAAACCCTGGGAGAAATTTTCTTTAAAAAAACATTTTTGTCTGGTGCCAAAGTGACCAAAAAGAAGGTGGCAGGAGAACCTTCCACAACTACAAATGAGGAAGGTCTCTCTCTGGTAGTCCCACATTTCATTTTAGTTGGCAAAGGCACCTGGAATGGGGCCTGTGAAGAGGATTTCATTGTTTGGGTTGATGTATCTGAGAGACAGTGATCTTTCAGGCATGGCGGTCTCAAACCATTAGGAACGTACAAGGATAAAACCAACACTTTGAACTGAGCAGGAAACAGACTGGGAGCCAGCGCAACTAACAAAGCAGTGCCTTGATATGATCACATCACCAGCACCAGCTAACAACCTGGTAGCCCTACTTTGCACCAACTGCAGTCTCTAGCCCATTGTACAACACATTGCAATAATTGCAATAATCTACATAATTTGTACTATGTGTGTATTTATTGTAGGTCATTGAAGTTTAACACATTTCCCCCCAGGAACACTGCATTTTGAATACTATGTAGATGTTAATGGCATAAATTTTTATATTTCTGCCATTCTAAAGCCATTGTGTTTGATCTGGTTCATTCATTGACCTAAAACCAACAAAACAACACTGGGCATGATGCTGTCCCATTGAGCACATGGTTAATTCTGCCAGTAGCATCTGTTAGACTTCAAAATGCTTGACTCTGACTGAATACTACATACCTCCATAAACATCTTAGAGATGCTCCATCCCTAAGCATGCAAAAATTAATCCTTTTAAAATCAATGGGATTTGTTTCCAGATAATGTGTTTAGGATGGTGTTCCATCTGTTTAATATTCAATGTGTACATCAAAATAGTTGCTAGCTCTCTGTTCTGTAGCACCTGCCAACCTGGACTCATTTGGAAGGCAGGGCGGGATAAAAATTTAATAAACAAATAAAATGTGAAATATAACAAACAATACCAAAAAAATTGATCTATAATGAATGCAGGCTTTTTCTTCCCTGACCTATCAAACCTTTCCCCATAAAACAGCAGGACCCTTCCAGATGCCTGCTCACTTTCCCAGAGCCCAACCTCAGGATGACCAAATCACAATAGAAACACAGTGAAATCCTACCCAGGTCTATTCGGAATTACGGTACATCTAATTGAGTTTAGTGGGGCTTACTTGCAGGTATACTGTATAGAATTAACTTTTAACCAAATAAATAAATAGGTAGAAAAAAATGGAATGAGAAACAGAATGGGTGGGGGGAGAGGGAGAGAATATTTTTCTGAGTCTCTCCTTTACCCTAATATTTCATTTCCAGTCACATACATCTATTGAGTCACATAAATTGAGACAAGAGAAGACTTTTTGATCAGATATTCTTGAATAATGTAGTTCTATATCCATTCCTACAAGGAAGTAGTTTTGTACCTATAGATGGAGGAATCTAAATGGTCCAATAATTCCTACCCTCCAAAGTGGCTCAAATTACAGGTGGCATTTTTGAAAGGTACTCCCCCCCTTTTTTCCTTTTTTCTGGTAAGTTCACAATTGTTCCTGAACATTGAGTTATTTGTGCAGATACGTTCCGTCCTCCCTGGGTAAGCCTTTGTATCTACGTGGAGATCCAATAATCTCATGGATGGATGGTGCATCTCAGATCTGAATTACAGGAAACCAAAGTTCATGTCTTCTCTTGATAACAATATTTCTTTATAACCTGCATTATTTTTTCTTGAAAATTGTACTGCACTGGATAATCATAAGAAAGTGTGTTTTGCTTTCAAATTCATGACACTATACTTGCTGTAAACCATATTTCTGTAAGCCACACTAGAAATGCTTTACCAATGGATGGATGTGGATTTAGAACAATAAAATAAACTAGCCTTTTCTATGCCATTTTTAGGAAGTTGCCTTAGACTGAGTCAAGCCTTCGGTCTATTTAGCTCAGCATTGCTCACATGGACCAACAGTAGCTCTGCAGAGTTTCTTATGTGTAGATGCCAGGGATTGAACCTGAGACTTTCTACATGCAAAGCAGATGCTCTGCCACTGAGTTATGGCCTTTTTATATTTTAGGAAATGCTTTCTTGTTATTTACAAGTGGTGTCTTCATGACATATATTATCTTCTGTTTTAAAAGGTTCAATAGTGTAAGCAAGCATGTTCTACTAATACAATATACTTATGGTAGAAGAGATCAATGATACCGAAGAGGATCTACCACCTCCTTCTTTCTAGCTAACACCGCACTGAAACAATATTGGCATAATGAAAATTGCTAGTCCTTAAGGAACTGCAAGATTCTTTGTTGTTTTTGGCTTATGCTTAGACAATTATTATGGGACAATTGCCAACACGGCCAATAATACCTGGCAATCGTCACATACCTAAACCTATGTGCTGCCCTCCAGGCATATTTTCAATATGTACTGTACATAGAACGGATGCTATTGACATAAAGTACACAAAGTGATCTAATACACTGCATTAGATTAATCTCCGGATACATAGGATTCAGTCTGCAGCCATTCCAATCAGTGGGATCTTTGCTGCTGAATTCAGGGTGATATGGATTGTCTTCTTAACATCCCAACCTGAAATACATTTAGTGGAAGCAAATGTCATCCCAATAAATATGTATTTGTGGACTGAGGTCTCTGGTTGTTGTTGCTGATAAGCAACTTTGTTTCCCTGTCTCTGGTTTGCAGAGCAGTTGTGGGGTCATAATGTGCAGAATGCTCCCCAAACGTTGTTTTTGTTTTTTGTTTTTTAATGGAGCGATTGATGTGTTTTCCAGTTGTAATGTGAAATGAAATACTTATGTAGTTGGTTCCTGTTACAGCATTTGCTTACTTCTTAACAACATAGGCCTCTAATTTTAGCAACAGCTGCATGTCTATCTATTTGCCAGAATACACATTTGGACATATTTTTGCACACTGCATTTACTCACATGCTTTGTGACCTTGGGCTAGTCACACTTTTTAAAGTCTCTCAGACCCACTCACCTCACAGAGTGTTTGTTGTGGGGGAGGAAGGGAAAGGAAAGGAGAATACACATTTGGACATATTTTTGCACACAGGCATTTACTCACATACGCATACATTAGTCAAGACTAAAAATAACTGTCTTCTCTCTAAGCATGGACCATTGTGAATGTATGCAATGTTACTTGTAAGTATAAAAATTGTCACAAGATGGAGGAATTGAGAATGTATTAACTATTCCAGCATGCAGCATGTACAGATGCCCATATAATTTTGTATGTGTTCTGTACAATGTATGGGTGTGACCACATAAACACCTATTATAGAATCATTTCCAGAGCCTCTACCTATTTTGTAAACAGAATCTCTTGACATTTTGGGAGCCAACCAGCCACAGTAATTAAAAACAGATAACACTGAGCAATAGAACTGGATACCAGCAGGTATTAGAATGCTACTTTTAAAAAGAAGTATGTTTCCAGAGTGTCTATTTTTCAATAAAACAAACTGAAGCTCACAAAAGTACAAACAGAGACTATACACAATAACGGACCCTGCTGATGTCAACAGTGCCTTAAATAACAGCATTATTTCCATATTCCGGACCTTGGCTAATTGAGGGTACACAGACACATACAACTCTGGCTTCTTCATCAGCTTATTAGAAAGCCCATTAAGGTAGTTTCCCAAGCTATAGCTCATCAGCTGCCTCTAGAATAAGAAATTCAGCATTGCCCGTATCCTGGGCACTCAACATTAGTCATTAGAAACAAAACACTGTTGCCAGTGTAAGTAAAACATTTGCTTTGACAAATTCAGCAGGTGTATGACTTATTATTGTAAAAGACCAACATCCATTGAAGGTTGCAATCTGCCAGCCCTATTGAAACCAGAAGGAAATGTGTACTTGTCCCCTTATGCTCTTTGACTGGTTTTCTCTTTAAACTCAAGTCAAGTTCTTTCTTCCCTTCCTCTTTGGCCTATTGGCATGGGGGAAAGCAGTCTCCATGCCACACTGAGGTGGGTGGATTTAACTCCCAGTTGAAGAGTTAAGATGGTATCATTAGTTGCTCACAGCATGATTTCCCTCTAATCCTCTCTGGAACTTACAACAAGTTTAAATGTCCATGCATGATGTTATTAACTGGCTTTAGTGAGTACTTAAGACACGGAAATTTTTAAAGCCAACTCTAGACATGTTTTACTGTACCTAGCAACAAAGGTGCAGCTAGGCAGTGAAGACTACATTTTGCAAAGACTGGAGGAGGGAGAGAGAACTACATATGTAGGTGTTATTCCCTCCATGAGTGGAACAGATTGTAAATGTTACAGCTTGCTGGGAAACGGGTACACTCCTAGGGACTAGAAACTTCAATTTAAAAAAAAAACATATCTGACATTTCATTATTATTAAGAATGTGTTAGATTGTCATGCAAGCAGAAGGACTGAAGGCTTGCATTCTGAAAAACATGACTACAAAGCCAAAACACCTGTGTGTGTACATCCCTATATAGCATCAGAAATGTTTTGCATGTCTATGCCAAAGCTTCAGCTGGCTGAAGAAAAAAAAAAGAAGAATCTCCGAAGAGGAGTTTAACCAATGAAGCGGTGTTAAAAACTGACAACCTAACAAAACAACATCACTACCATTAAAGCCAGTTTGCTTCCGCGGTGCTATTAAAGACTCCACATTGCAATGATTCCTTGATGCCACCAAAAGAAAGACGTCACACTGTGGCTACTGGATGAAAGAAACGTAGATGGGAAATGCCGTGTTCTCACCACAACCAGCACCAAACCAGGCCGCCCCATCTAACTATAGAGGCGATTTTCACAGAGCCAGAGTAACAAATCAAAAGGAGCAATGACTGTCAGTAACTTTGCATGGATAGCTAATGGGAAGAGGCTACAGCTTTCGTAAGATCTTCATCGGAGGACTAGATTGTTGCGTGTTTAAAATGACGGTGGTGAGCGATGATGGAGCAACTAAAGATGAAAGTAATTCATTCAGTGCAAACCGGGTGCCTTTGCAAAGGGAAGTGGCTGGTGAAAGGAAGGCCAGCAACCTGAGGGCAGAGAGAGGGAGAGGGAGAGAGAGAGAGAGAGAGAGAGAGAGAGAGAGAGAGAGAGAGAGAGAGAGAAAGAGAGAGAGAGTACAGGGTGGGGGTGGGAAACTTTGACATGACTAACCTGACAAGGCGGAGGACAGGGAAGACGCTGCATTGCACTAGCAGAGGCAGAGCCTGCACCAGAGGGAGGAGAGAGCGCGCGCCAGCCTAGGAGATCAGCCATCCCGTCTCCCGGGAAACACCAATCACTGTTCGCGCCTGAGAGGCAACTGGTGCTTGTCACACAGCAGCCTGGTACTGCCCAGCGGCCCGCTCGCTGCCATTGCTACGCCAGTCCTCGGAGCAGCAGCAGCAGCAGCAGCAGCAGCAGCAGCAGCAGCAGCAGCAGCAGCAGCAACAGCAGCATCCGTCCTCAAACGGTTGAGTCAAGTGCACCTTATTCTGAACCAGCCTAGCCTTCTCCCCAGAAAAACGCACACACGCATCAGAATAATCTGATATTCTCAGCTCACGAGAGGGATAAAAAACAAAACAAATCAGTAATAATAATACAAAAACAAAAACAGCCAAAAACTTTCCTTCCTCTTTTGTCTGGTGCTGGTTTGGTTTTTAGCATGTTTGCAGGTAACTCCCCCCCCCCCTTCTCTTCTTGTAGCCTCAGGTCATTAAGCAACAAGCGGCAGGAATTCAGCAGGCCAGCTGCCTGTCTGTCCACCTCCTCCCTGCCCTCAATGATCTTCAGCATCTTTCATAAAGGGCTGCACTAAGATCACATTGCACGGTGCTAGGGAACGACCAGCATGGAGTCAGGCTCAGCAGCAACAACAGCAGCAAGGCTCTCTGTTCCAGCCAGAGCCCTCACTCCTCTGGGCTATCCAGGAGAGCAGCTAGCTTTGGAAAGGGGAACCAGAGCCACAAACCAACAAAGGCTTCTGCTTATACCTGCCTAGGATAATAGCAGAACCATAACATGAAAAACCAATAATATTAATAACACAATTGTCACTGCCTGGACTATCGGTATTCCATTTTCCTTTGACCTCATTGCTTACAATTCCACCCCACAAAGTGTTTGTGTGTGTATCAGGATAACACTTAATGAAACTGATGAAGTAGTCTGCAGTCCACAAAAGCTTATGCCATGACAAAATAATTAGTCTGTAAGGTGCCACAAGGTTGTATGCTGTTGTCTTTAGGGTAATAGACTAGAAAGGGTTACTGCTCTGGGAACTTCCCAAGCTAAGGTGTCCCTCCTGTGATCTGTGGATCTCTTCATTGGGCCTGAAACAGATCAGACCCTCGGCTCACTAAAATCTGTGACTAAAGAAGGTCTTCCTGATTTAAACATACTGTGTATAAAAAAACAGGTTTGCAGCCTAAACTACAAAGCTGGAAGACTTGGATGTAATCTTGTGTAACTCCACTGCAGCTAATGGGACTAAGGCCTTGTGCCTGCTCACTTGGGAATAAGCTCCACCTGACTAAGGAGAATTTACTTATGAGTAAGTATACAGTACATAAGATTGTACTGCACATCAACTTCCATACAGGTACTTCAGACAAAGAACTGGACAGAGTCAGATAGAGTCCTGGACAGAGTCATAACCTTGTTTCCATTGAGGTTAGCGGTAAATTGCTGCTGGATGCAATTTATGAGCCTTGGATTAAACTTCAGTCTTGGCAAAGTCCATGAAAGAAACTCTTACTGGTATATTTCACTAGAAAATTAAGTCCTGCACTACTGAAATGTATTAAGATGTCAAAAATCTGTATCATTATCAAAAGGTAAATAATATACATGTGTTGGTATTGTGAAATGCACTCCCAGTCAGTTTAGATAATCATTTAAAAAATAATGAGCATTTTCAAAATGTGAATGCCCTTTTCTTCTTAGGGTTACTTTCTGTTTGCTACCTCTTTCAAAACCTCCCTCTTGCCCCACCCTAATTAAATGAGAAACAGGCAAGAAATCCCAGTAAATCCACCATTTCTTTGACAGAGAAACACTGATTAAGCAACAGAGTAAAATTAAAAATGTTTATGAAATGCTTGTTTAAAAGAACCCAAAATGCACAGGTGACAATTATTATTTTAACCAATGGAGAGGCTCTTATGACACCCTATGAACCCCCTAGGTTCTATGTTCCTTTATATGGTAATAAACCCCACTGGTTCCATGGATCATACTTCCGAATAAGTATTTAGAAACACAAACTTTATGGTCCAGTTCTCTACTTGTGTATTCAGACCGTCCCTTGAGTACCCAGACTTACAGTTGATTTAAAAAAAAAAATGTTGGCTAGTTATTATGCATAATTTTTTATTTGGGGCCTACAGCTGAAATAGTTTACTCCAGTGAACAGCAATACTATAGATGTCTACTCAAAAGTAAACTCTACTGATTCCAATGGAGTTTACTCTCAGGTGAGTGAGTATAATATTGCAACCTTAGTGAACTGAGGACTCTGGCCAGTGCCATGCACTCTTGAAAGTTCAATAACTGAATTATGTTCAAAACCTTTAAAAATCATTATTACCCAAGTAGAGTAGACCCACATTGAAATGACTATACCAAAGTTAGTCATGCCCATTAATTCCAATGGGTGTACTTTGAGTATGGCTAACCCATAATTGTTAAGGGTTGCATTCAATAAAAATCATACTCATAGCAGACCCATGGAAATGAATGTACCCAAGTTAGTCATGTCAATTAATTTCAACGGGTCAACCCAAGTAGAGCATAATTGGATACAACCCTAAGAAAAGAAAACATTTTACCATTAACTTTTGGTAAACCATTTTGATACTGCCACCCCTTCCTCTCAACAAACAGTATTACGTAATCCATTACGATCACAATTTACTATTCATCTAGTTAATTAGTCTTTTATAATTCACAGTGTTGATAGCTGGAATACTCAACAACAGCGTGTTTTTTTTTAAAAAAAATACAATAAAACTTAATGGCGAACAAAATAGTGGAGAGAGTAAGAACTAAAACAAAAGCAGCATAATAATGTATAACATCACAAACTACTGATTTTTTTTTTACCAGTTGCCCCTTTTAAATGCTAAATCAAAGGCTGAACTGGTTAGGTCCATTATAAGTTATCATTATCAATTTTCTTAAAGCAATGAAAGCAAAGTATTTCATTGTGAAGCACTATTGTGGCACCCAATCCTGTATGGGCAGGCCCCTGTAATTCTACTGTGATTCCTCATTAAAGCTCCTCTCACATACACTGTGTTGTTTGTCAAGCTCAAACTGATTAATATTCAAAGAGAAGTCCTAAATATAGTAAACTGGAGAGCTAACCACAGCAAACTTTCTAGGCTATCATTACTATAAAACCAGCCAGCTGAAACATTTTTTAAGAATACAGACTGTATATGCTGTTTATTTTCAAGATTACTTGAGAAGCAGTTTTGCAACTTGAACTTCTAGAGAAAGGATTACCCTGGCTCTACCTCAGCAATTCAAACTCCCAAACTGGGAAGAAAGAAAGGGGGGGGAGTTTGCTTGCCTGAAATAACTTTTAAATGAAGACCCCCTTTTTTAGTTGTTTTTTTGTTATGTTGTGCATTGTACAGCCTAGCAATGATATTAGTTCTAGTGTGGGAAAATATTATAATTGAGATCTGGTAAGTTATTTGCAGACTTCAAGTTTTTCTTTACACTGTGCTGACATTTAGCATAGCCCTAGTGAGGAAAACAATACTGCCATTCATGGCTCTAGACGTAGGTTTCAATCGACTTAAGCGGGCACAATGAAACTTGGTCATTCACTGGTTACCCATATTGTGTTCTCAAATTTTCTCTCAGCAAAAGTATAATGACTCAGTATTGTATGGCCGCATAGACAAGGGCTCAGAACAAGAGACACTAGTTTTGTCTGACGGTGTGAGAAAGTCGTGAAGGGATCTTTTCTTCCAGATGGTGTTAAATTCAGCTGCCTTTTTAACATTGGCCTTGCAGAGCAATCTGGTGCTATCTTTTCAAAAAAGAATGAGGCTGGTTCCCACTAGTTAACATGCATACTCACGCAAGCCTGCAACTTCACTCCCAACTGTTTTACAATGCAATGGTATGCTAAATAAATTTGATCTGGGCTCTTCCAGTGTTAACGCTAGCCATCAAAGGCCTGCTCAGATTATATTTATACTTCTTTGGACCCAGCTTTATGTTTGCAGGCTATTTCAAGCTCTCAAAAGAAATATCACCTTACTGCCACAAAATTATTTTGGCTGAAATATTGTAAATCACAAACCAAACTGAACTTTTCTCACAATTGGTATAGGTTGAGAGTATGTGTGGAGTAAAAATAATAATGGATAAATGAACTTAACCTACTTTGTGTCAAATCAGTGGAAGAGAAATAATAAATAATAATGAAATAACATTAAAATGTGTTTTATTGATTGATACTCATGTAACATTAGCAGGGTACAAAACAATTCTGATGTGACAATGGCTAACACAGAATTATATCATAAGGGGGGGATTCTTAGGTGCTTTCCTTAACAAATGTACAGAAAAGACCAAGAGGTAAATAAGATCTCATTTCATAAAGTAAAATGTAATTTCACTCCACTAGGGTTTTTTTTTTGTTTTTTTTTGCTAATCAAAAGATTTCCCAAGACAACATCTTATTACCTTAATTGAAACTCTTTAAGAAAACTACACACTTTGTAATGTAAATGTTAATTGTAGTAGACAATGACCCTAGGTAAACAGCACCCCTGGACATGCAGTAAAGAAGAGGGGGGGGGAAGGCAGCAATGCACTTAACAATGAGAGGCTGGTCACACAAACAGAACTTCCAAAGTAAATAAACAAGGGGACTGTTCATTGGTCACTAGAGTAGTAAACTCTGGCACGTGCACAGCAGCCAAAACGGCCCTTTTGTAAACAGTCTCGCCATCCAAAATTCAGTGCAAAGTAACTAGCTAAGCTTCTTAAAACTAAGCTCTTGCAAAAATCATTTGTGTCTGCAGGCCACGGTGCCTTACTTTAAAGCCACATCCTTGCTTTTATTTTATTTTTAAATGCCAAGTACATGTCATTACTGGCTGCAGGTTTATATGCTGGGTCTTACTGCTGATTAAAAACACATAGGAATTTGCTATCACATGTGTTACACATGCACACATATACACACAGGGTGTATTCTGGCCTAGGGTGGCTCTGAAGTTTATCAGAAATGAAGAGTCTGCTTTCTTATCTTGGGAGCATCCCTGGGGCAAAGACTGCACTTCCAAAACAAGCTGATTTAAATATAATTCCTGAAACCACCACCCCAACAAAAATTGCAAAGTGCAGTAATTAAAATTAAATATTGTGGAGGGGGGGTGTTTGGTAGAGAGGGAGAGGATTTGCCCAGGAAATATATAAACACCTTGCTTCCCACCACTTTTCTTTTGTGAGCTTCACTGTAGAAAATTTCCATCTCAGAAGCAAAGCTACATTTGATTATGAGTAGCTGAAACAGTGGTTATAGAATTAACAGAAACAGACAGTCTGCAGCTACAGAACAGTTGGGGTCCCCACTTGGGAGCCTGCAGATGGCTGTGGGTGGGAAATGCCTCCACTTTCTTAAGGGATGGAGATGAGTCTGGTGTGGTGCACTTGATGTTTTTTTCATAGGCAACCCCCACAGGGCTGTCTGTCATAGGCTGCCGGGCCCATAGCTTTGCCACTTGCCCCCGAGCGTGGGAATGGGAGCGTCCAGCCGTTCACATCTCAGGCATTCCGTTTAACGGAATCAATTAGGCAAGACCAGACCCCTCAGATTCCCCACCCCCTTGCCTTCCCTCCCTCCCTCTCCCTCTCTCTCTCTCTCTCTCTCTCTCTCTCTCTCTCTCCCTTGGTCAGGTCTATGTATACGTCCTAATTATTTCAGTTTGAGATGCCTGAGCAGTTTCCTGGATAGATCTGATCAACCTTAAACAAGAAGAGAGCAGGCGCACACGTGGGTTTTGGCGTAAATGTCACTTTCATTTCTAATACTAGAAGCAGAGTAAGACACAGACTACTTTTTAACACTTTGACAAGGGCGGAGGCAGTCTCGTCTCCATCACGTTTTTCTGCTTCAGTAGCTTCCTCAAGGAAACCCTTTTGGAACAGAGAAGCATCTGTGCTTGCATTTTGAATAGAAGACTGGTCGGCACAAAAAAATTAATAATAATAGAAATGGTAATAGTAATCAACCTTCACCTTCCTCCTCCTCCCCAGTCCCAGTTTTGTGGAACTCTACCAGATCCTTGGTAGACCGAAATGATTAACCTAGCCTTATTCTTCAATCCAAATGTTTATTTTTTATTTTAGGCTTTGGCTTTCATCTCTTGGAATAACAACATACCCAGTAACACTACAAAACTTTTTAAAGTCTCACAGGCAGAGTTTGGCCCTACACACACACACACACACACACACACACACCTTAAAAATAAATTATAAATACTTTAAAAGCACACAGGCCACAGCATTGTGCTTCCAAACGCATGCTAATCGTTTCTCAATGTTTAGCAAATACTGCAGTCTTGTAAACACTTACCCAGGAGTAAGTTTCATTGAACTCAATGGAACTTGCTTCTGAAGAAGCGTGCAACCGCTGGAAAACAATTACATCAGAACTTAAAGCATTAACTTAATCACCCCCCCCCCACCTCCCAGAACTGCAAAAAACTTGCACATGCATTTGTTTACCATGAGCACCATATCCTCTTTGCAGCGTATGGTTTACTCTTCATCATCCTGTGCCTGTCATCTTGTACATGTATACATGTACAGATATATTTGGGAATCGTATGTCACTGAATTTCGTCCTCTCTCTCTCTCTCTCGCCTTGAGCTGTAGAAAACGTGCCATTCAATAAGAATTCCTGACATGGTTGGGTCTGTCTCTTGCTGGAGTTCCTTGTTTCCTTGTGCAGCACGAAGATCATGAAGGAGTTTTTACTTTCGGTTATCTAGCTTTATGAAGACCAACACACTCATACAGCTAGATAACCAAAGATAACAACTCGCTTCCCTCATATGCTCTGAGGTCGACTGGAGCGTCTTTTCCGCCCCTCCTTCTCTAGAATCCAGATTGTTTCTGCAAATAGACTTCTCCAAGAACACCAGCCGTGCCTTAAAATATTCATCCTTTCAGCGCAATTGTCACCTGCCTCACAGTGTCTGGACTTATGTGTGCTTCTAATAACACATCCCAAGTAGATCCGTCGCCTTCAAAGTTTTATTCCGAACTTTTCTTGTGTCTTTCTCTTTTACCCCCATCCTCTCTCTTTCTCCTTCCTTTAAAGCCAGCGATTTCCGGCAGCGATGGATCAACTATTCATCTGTTTAATATCAGAAAGTAAAACCAGCTATTAAGGTGCATCAAGCTGTTAAGAGTGCGAAGCATCCATCCCTCCACAGGCCTCTATTTGCATTGTAAATTGCTTCATTCTCGTGAAAAGTCTTTAGCCTCTATAAAGATGTAAAGCCACCGGCAATTTCCAGCGCAGAGCAAGGAGGAAGAAGGGGGTGTGGGAGTGTCTCCCATTTCAGCAGAAATTGACAAGATGATGGTGGTGGTGGTGGTGGTGCGAGGATCCAGCTCTCCCTCCTGATCCCTTTTGCGGATTATGCATCAGAGCGCTCTTAAAAATTCTTATTTTAACCAAATGGTGGCAGCAAATATCTTGCGGGTTTTGAAGGGGAGGTGGGGGAGGAAGCAACCTGGCAGACCCACGATTTCTCAGGATTCCCAGAGCTGCTGCGCATGAGGAGCTGCAGGTCTTGCTGGCTGGCTGGCTGGCTGGCTGGCTTGCTGCTGCTGCTGCCCCCGGTCTGAAAGAAGGAGAAAAGGGCTATCATTGGAGGGCTTGCAGTGGCAAAAAATGTTGACCAGCCCGGCAAGGTCAGAGGTCCTGGACCGCGGGAGACCAAGGTAATGATGATGTCACGAGGAAGCTCAAGTACACCCGGTTATTGCTATGCATGAGCGATCAGCGATCTGCCCCCTCCGCGCCATGGGGAAGAGCGGCGGCGGCGGCAGCGGCAGCAGCAGCACCCTCAGAACACCATTCCTACTCTCCCAACCAGCACAGGATCGCCTTCTCTAGCGCTACCGGGAGGAGAGAGAGGGGGCGGGATATATAGAGGTGTGTGTGTGTGTGTGTGTGTGTCGCGGCCTTTTACCTTCCCCGTTGCTAGCGCGGATCTCTCTAATATCCAAAGACTGGGAGGAATCTCTCTCTAAGGACAGATAAAAGCGTTTCAGGTCGGGGGAGGCGGGGAGCGGCTTGGAAATAGGGCGGGGTGGGGGAAAGAGAGGAGAGGCGCCTTTGCCTGCATCTCTCTCTCTCTCTTCTGGCAGACTCTGCATGTGCTGTGCAGGGAGATGTGTGTGACTGAGCCAGGCACTCGCGGCTCGCTGCTGCTGCTGCTTCTACGATAACTGCTTAAAGCAGGGCCTTGCTTTCTGGGACTGGGAATCTACGCGCGTCTTTACGCAGCGCAAGCGGAGGTGCCATTGCATTGCTAATTCGCTCTGCCCGTCTGGCGCTTTGGAAATGGCTTCACTTCTCGCTCCCTGCTCAGGGGCTACAAGCCCCTCTCCGCCAGTGCTACTTGTACCGTGGAGGTTGCACAACGCAGTTTACGCGCGGGGGGGGGGGATGCTGCAAAGAGCAGGCTGCTCAAGCCTCGTTCCCTCTCTTCCTTTCCGAGCTGCTCTCTGTCTCCAGCAAAGCCCCCTCTCCAACAGACGCGCGCTCCCGCTCGCCCGTTTCACACATAGCACATTTCTCCCGTCTTTCCCTTGACCCTCCCAGCTCTGTACAACGCAACGCAAGCGAACATGCGGCTTTCCTTTCCAATTTTAATGCATCCGTTTCATTTGAAGATGTGTCCAAACACAGCGAAAATGTACTCTGGGTTGTTTTTCAAACTTCCTACCGCTGCTGATGGCAATGGCAATGGCAAGCAGTATGCCCAGGGAAGCCCTCCATCCTGAAAGGTTCATATACACCCTGTTCAGCCTCTCCACATTCCCCTAACCTCCCAAAAGGCAAAAAGGAGCAGGCATTCAGAAAGGGGCATAAGGGGCATTACCCTATGAATTCCTGCTATACAATTTGGACAGGGAGATTTTATATATTCTTCCCAGTGTAAAGTGCAAACATTGCAGGCCCTCTTGATTATATGGGAAACCTTGAATCTCACGGCAGAGATCTGCGCTGTTTACTGATCAAATTAATAAATACACTTCAACCGCTTGGCAGTTTATAAAGGATGGATATTTAAACATTCAGCAAATCTATGTCTGCCCCCACACTCCTAAAAGAACCAGGAGTCCTGCTATTGCATGTTAAGGTATAGTGTGCTAAGGGCTAAAGGAAACAATATATACTATACTGTTCAATATGGTCCAGGATTGTTTAAAGGACAGTCTTCAGAGTGGATTTTAAAAAGGCATCTTTCCTACAATGTGCCATACCTGCATGAGTTAGCATTTTCTCCTTCACATATAAAAAGGCAACATTTGTGTATGTGTGTGTGCCCGCGCGCCTGTGTGCGATACCTAAGTGTATGTGCACTCGCTCGCACACACGCACACACACACATCACAACCAGCCATCATCACCATATTAACGTGCTTGTGTGTTTTCCAGGGTATCTAACCTGCATGCCTGTCACTACCCTGAAGGGCGAAAACTGTGGGGTTTTGTGGAGCGAGACATGTCTACTTTCCCAATGTCTACTTTCAATACTCGAAATTAGACATGTCAATGGCTAAAGATGAATCCTGCCATTTATACAGGCAAAAAGAAAGCAAAATAAAGTAATGGCAAGGCAAAGTCCCCGATTAATTGATTGAAATGATTCCTAGGTTGATGCTACCTTTAAATGTTCTAAAAACAAAGCACTTTCACAACTGACCATGCACTCAAGCCACAACTGTTTTTATTCAGTGCCCTCCCTGTATTGTTAATTATGCATCGTGAAATGCCATAGTAAGGTACACCATGCTTATGGCATCAGTGTCATGTTATATAAGACAACACGAGAAGGCCATGCCTCTGTTCTTCCACAGACAGAACAAAATGGTGAGGATTCCTATGTACTATGCAGCGAGCTGCGCTTTTTTTTAACCATCTGAGGCTGCATAGGTACCAGCGGCATTAGTGAGTTGAGCAGCAGTATGTATAAAGACACACGTTCCTTCTGATGGTCTGTAGAAGTCTAATGAGCTTCTCTGAATTGGCAGATACACAGAACAAAGCCCTGCCCCCCACTTTATTTCGCAATAGCTAGAGGCAGCAGTGCGAGTGATCGGGCATGTGCTATAACAGACCAGGCTTATGAGCTGATGCATTAAAATCAGAGACAAGAACATTCAGATAACGTGATGTCTCTCTGGGCATGCTATACATATTGGCATATATACACGTGCGTACACGCGCCCGAATGCGTTTAAAATGAAGTTGGCTAACGAGGTAAGCCTTGGCTCTTATTTATTTTGACGCTGCTTTCAGGATGCATTGAATTCAATGGGACTTCTGCTACTATTCACCTCCTGCACTTAAAAAGAGCATGACTTGTTTTCCTCTATCAGTTACCACGTAGACCAAGAAACACACCTGTGTCGTTTTGCAGATCGATAGCCTTTGGAGCCCTCATGACGTGAAAACAGCTAACGTCACAAGGATAATCTTGCTGATCATTAAACACAGAAAGGATCGCCCTCCCTGCTTCTCCTTTGCTTTGCAGGTATCTAGGAAATCCACACGTTATTCTAAATATCTTCGCATGGAAGGATTATCAGTTACTTTCAATGGGATTTCCAATTATGTGTGTTTAAGGTGTTGTTAAGGCAGCGTAGAAAACCCCTGACGTCTCTGAATGTCTACAGTGCCTATGAATCAATTGTTCTCTCCATGTATTCTTTACAATTCCGTTTTTCCGTAAAATAAACCACATTTGGATAAGCAGTAAATGCAGCTGTATGAGGCGCCTCTGGTACTGCTAAACTGACCACACCGCCATGTTGCTGGGTTTTGTTTTGTTTTTCGTTATAGGCATTTCCAGTAAGCGGGTTAGCCTTATTTTAAAATAAAAATTCACCGAGAACGATGGAATCGCCATTTTAAAGCAATCTGCTTTATTTGAAATATCCTGAACTCTAACTAGGCTCTCTAATAAATGGCCTGTATATTTGGATGTGATTGCCATGCTTATTTTCTAATCTCTTTATGTGTCTCCAGATGGTTGTGACGTAAAGGCGGAGAATCCTGCAAGGGGTTCCTTTGGAATAAACAAGCGCTGTTAACCTGAGAGTGGATCTTATCTGTTGCACCACCTACGAACCAAAATTCTGTTTTCGGGACAAGTCCTCCGGTTTCATGGTGGGGAAGGGTGTGTCTATATAGGAAGCCTGCTAGGCTCCCATGAAAAGATGTCCATAATTCCGAGATTGAAGAGCACACATTCCAATCCCTGATTCTTCGATAATTCACTTGGAGCTCAATTCTGCACATGGCTACTAAAAAGTAAGTCCAATTGAATTCAATGGAACTTACTCACAGGAAACTGGATTGCAGTCTTAAACGTAAACTGCAATCCTCTCTTTAGAGCCCAGTGTAAAGTCATTTCATTCCGCGAATCTGCATGCCCCAAGAAGTCTCGTTGTACCTGCTTGGCTTTTTATTGTATTCCTGATATTGGTTTCTATACTTACTGTACCTTCCACAAACAATATATTTAGGACCATATGTCTGCAGTATTGCCACACCTAATATCCAGGGCGCGAAAGGTAAAAGGTCTGAAAACGTTGCACAATGGTCTCTCAGAGGCAAATGTTATGCTATTACTTTTGTGTGTGTGTGCTGTTGCTTATTCGGCATCCACGTACATTTCTTAATTTAATCATTAGGTTTAAAAGGGATTACCTTTATGTGTTGATTGTCACTCCATTTGATGGTCGCTTGCTGTCTGGCTCTGGAAAATAGACAAAAAGAGAGAGAGGCGTACGATTATTTAAAAATAAATATTTATGTTTATTTATGGGTTGTACTAGTGCATTCTGATTCAAGGCCTGTATAGCAGCAGCAGCAGCAGCAGCAGCAGCAGCAGAAGAAGCAGAAGAAGAAGAAGAAGAAGAAGAAGAAGAAGAAGAAGAAGAAGAAGAAGAAGAGGAAGAAGAAGATCAGCCAATCCACTGAATCCTAGAGGCAAAATCCTCCAGGAAGTTCTCCTGCGCAACCCCCATGAAAATTAATGTGTTGGGGTAGGGCATTATCCTGCTGCCTACACCAGCTCTCCTCATGAGGGCTGCTCAGGAGAACTTATTGGTGGATTGTGACCCGTGGCTCCAAACTGCATTGTCCAAAGAGCTGCTAATGTTATTTTCTTAAAATGAATTGATATGCTGAACAGGAAATAAAAACCAGGTGTGTATGTTCTCTTCTGGTGTCAGAAGAGTTAAATATTTCATTTTAGATATATATGTATATATCCTCAGTGGTAAACTGGGATAGAAAGCCCAGAATCTGAGAGAAGGGAGGCCGAATTTCTAAACTGAGATTATAAGAATAGCTTGATTTGTGGGGTGGGAGGCGGGGAAGGGAGAGGCGTCTGTATTTACATGCTGTAGGCTGCCAGTTGCTTAATAAAGGTCGGAGGCTCCACCTAGCCTCCACTTTCAAAATATGCAAAACGCTCTCTCTCTCTCTCTCTCTCTCTCTCTCTCTCTCTCTCTCTCTTTCTCTCTTCAAGCCTTGCAGGTTCAGATCGCTGCTGGCTTCATGGAGTTGCTTGGCTCTAAACAGACTCAGGCTAGTTACAGATTTACTCAAAGAAGAGCAGTGTTCGTGCATGTATTCCTTCTCGCCACCCCCACTCCACCCCTCTTCTTTGCATCACAGGATGGTGTTAATCACTTCAGCCAAAAAGGGGGGGGAGAGAGAAAGGGGGTGTCCTAATGCTACTCCCAATCAATCACGTGTGTTTAAAAAATAAAAAAGGACGAGGAGAAGCACTATTTGCTCTTTTCCCTGAATATACTGGGTATCCTTCTTCAGTCTCCTCTCCCACCTTTTTTTTTTTAATGAGCCCTCTTGCATAAATACATGGTTCTCGACTTTGCTCCCCATTGGAGCTGGCGAACTGGGTGTGCTTAGAGTGAGTAGCATTCAAGGTGGGTGGGAGGAGAGAGCGTGGAGGCGAAACTCCACCGGCTTAATAGCAACCTGTACTTTGGAGGCTCCAAGACTCTGGCAGCTCAGCGAAGCCAGGCAATCTGGGAGTTTGGCCGATCTAGAACCCAACGCTACCTGAACGACCGACTCAAATCCAAGGGCGACATCGACTCCAAAACCTATCACCTAAGTCGGTCTACGACGCAAACCTGTGTGTGTGTCTGCTTAGCAGCAAGCCCCATTGATTTACTCCCAAGTAAGCTTGTACAGGATTTGGTCCTTTACTGACTTGTGCATGGAGCTGTTCGCAACTCGCCCAAGCTATCATACTTCTCACAGGCGCTCTCGAACCCACAACCTGAGCGTCTCATTCAGAACTAGCAAAACCAATGAAAACGTTGCCAACGACTTCTAATCTACACCTCGAAAGCTGCTTGCAAACAATGCCAAGGTAAATCAATCCACATATACTTGCGAGGCAAATTCACGTTGCCATAAATTTAATTACACTACTTTCTTTATAAATTTGGCAGTCCAAGTAGGGAACAAGTTTCAAATTAGGAATTCATTAGACATATTATTTCACCAGTCGTGCCTATTTGAAGTTACAGAAAGAACTGCTTCTCTAGATGTAAGGCACGACAACAACAGCTTTCCTCACTCTTTTCAACCCTTATGCAAGTAAATAATATATCTTTCAACTGGTATAGCCACAAAAGTCCAAGTTAAGGTGGTCAAAGGGAGGTGCTAAGTCGGGAAGTTTGGATCTCTAAATACATTGTGAGAAAGCGCCTCCCTTGCACCCTTCTCTAAAATAAGCAAATGTGCAGCCTGAGTTATTTTCACCGAACACTTTCTCTTTCCATTTTTCACTGTTCTCTCTCTCTTCCCCCCCCCCCCCCCGCCTTCGCTGTCAATCTGTGTGCTAATTAATAGTCCCCTCGTCCCGAGGAAGTGCCTGCAACGCCAACAGGTTTCATATCACACGTCCAAAATCATCAGAAGCTCTCCGGTTAACCCATAAAGCTCTCCACTTCTGTTTATCTTCCTCCTAGGTTGCAGGGAAAGTCAATGGAAGCTCTAACAATGCAACCTGTTCAATGAAGCAACTATCTCGCTCTTCCTCTTTCTAGCCCTGAACCTGACACAGACACCGATGGAGTTCACGTTCAGAGTAACACACACACACCGCTCGTGAATCAGCTGAACAACTGTAGCATAAAGTTCTCGCATAGTCCACACTTTCTCCCCCTTCCCCAGTTTCCCCACATTTAGTTTATAAAGAAGGCTGGTCGTGAGAAGTCGGCAGATATACTTACTTTTTCTCGTTTCTCCTCGTTCCAACAGATTTGGGGTGGGGGGAGGACAGTGTGATCCTAGATCTTAGGTGAATGTGGTGGAATCTTCGGCAAGCAACAAGGATTCCTTAGCCAAAACTTCATTTTAAATCGAAGAAAGCAGTTTCAAAGTCTCCCAAGATTCGGATCATCCCTTTCCTCATCTCTATTTATAACTGGCTTTTTAAAGTTCCATCGTAGAACACTTGCACGACTGCATTCTAAAATGGGTCCTTTTCCATCCAGAGGGGGGGTGAGAATGAAGAGGGGATTTAAACAAACAGTTTTCTTTTCCCAATACAGCTTGCACAAAGCGCCAGAGTAGAAAGTGAAGTATTGTATGTGTGAGCCACTCTGCAAGTTAAAAAAAAAAAAAACCGGGGGCGGGGGGGGGGGTTGGCGAGGTCTAGCCCAGCCCTCTCTGGAAAGCAGGACGTGCTCTGAAATTCAACCAGTTTCCCCAACGCTTTTGTTGCTCGCGAACTGAAGCCCTATTGTTCGTCCATTGCCACGGTCTTTTTCAATCCCTGCTATACGTTATGCGTTGCCAGAGATAATGAATTTGCACCAAACCCTCTCCCAGCCCTTTTCTGACAGACGGAACAAATTAGAAATGTCTAGCCTAAACGGGAGCAATGGCTACATTTCCCTGTGGTGGAAGAGCAGGGAAATATGCATTTCTGCGTGGAATTCTTCTTTTCTTTTCTTTTTCTTTTTCTTTTTAAAAAACTACCTTTGCATTAAGAGCCCGCCTTTAAAAACAAAACAAAAAACTTTTCACTTTCACGATTTTTCTTTTTAATGCTTCCTTCCGAAGAATAGAGTTGCTCTCTATGCCTTTCTTCCTTCCTTTCTCACTCCTTTTCTTTCTTCAATTCTTGAGGCAACCAGCTATTGTGAGTTTATGCTGTTGCCTTCTTCTTTGCAAAACACTCGTGGCCATCTGAGGGTTTTTTTTTTTTTTTTGTAAACTTGCTCCGTGCTCTTCCGCGGTAGGTCAGGACTCTGTCGAACACTTTGGCTGCCTGGGCTGCCGATACTTCAACATCGGCTTTCTTTTCCTTTTCTTAAACGCTTTTTAGGTAAAAGCCAGGCTTCTCGAGTTGATGCCTTCGGCGGAGAAGGATTTGAAAGGGCACCCGTCCTTCTTACTCACAGAGGCTAGCAAGAGAATGAGCCCCAGTACGGTTCATTTGGAAGAACGCGGGTGCAGGTTGCGCCCTATACACGCATGTTTCAGTGCAATAGGAGGCGGGCGGGCGCGTGTGCGTCTGTGTCCTAGGACACGGGTGTAGGGCTGCGCAACAGAGAAGGCTAGCCCCTTGTGTGATTTCGGGTGCTCAGAGTGCATACAGGAATACTGACTTGTGAGTATGGCCAGGGTGTGCTGGGGCGTTGCTAAGGATTCCGCGCCTTGGGAGAGAAGCGCTTCGGTTGGCGCGTTTCCTTCCCGACGAGGTTTGCATGTGGACACGTTTCCCCAGCAGCAGGGCTGTGTCTGAGAGGCCGTTGGGTGTCGTTTGTAGGTGTGTCGCGAGATGTCCACAGCTGCGTGTTGGAGACGAGTGTCTGGGATAGAGAGGGGGGAGGCTTGCAGGGGTGGAGCCACGCGAAGGGAGGGGGCACAGATTCAAATGAGCATCTCGTATGGAAATGTGGGCTGCCGGGAGGTGGGAGGGGGAGGACGGGGAAGCCGTTAATGAGAAACCCAAGGAGGGAGAGGCGCCGTCTGAAAGCACAGACCTTTCTGCTCTGGTAGCAACTTTCCCGCCAAATGTAGCCTAAGGAGAGGCTGTCGCTCGTGTTCTCGTCAATGGCTGCCATAGCCTTCTCTTTACACACCCACCACGGCAGGAGTATTCTGGCTGTTGCTTAGCTGCCTGCCCCAGCCTAATAAAGAGCGGAGAAAGAACACATTATTCGGGGGATAGATATAGATATATCTGTATATGTAGCAAGCAGGGACAGAATGTTCCATGGACTACGTATTGCTCTCCTGGACAATACGGAGCACAAATAGCTTCTAACTGTCAAGGCTACCTCGATATTTTAATACAGGTGAATCACTGGATGGAGGATTAAGGGGAAGGCGCTCGTTTGCCTCTTCGGCTGTCTTACACCTGGACTAGTTTCCAAAAGGCGGTGGCAGAATCGGAAGCGAATGCCATGGTGGACAACGTCAAAAGGATGGTTTGTGGGTTGGATGGTGGAAAGGGAGCCAGCCAGGTGACGCTGACTGAAGAGGGTCTTCATCCCCTCCCTCAAAAAAACCCAAAGCTGGATAGGCTCCAAGTATAGGGCCGATCCTCGAGAAAACTCGACCTAGCGCTTGGGAATCAAACAATACAAAAACGAGACGGGCGAGGGGACGGGGAAAGCAAGATTTCCAGACATCCTTCTCACCTCCACCACGCCGCACACCACTTCTATAGCTCCTTTTTCTTTTCTTTTTTTTTAAAAAAAAAAGTCCAGTGCAGAATTGACTGCAGGAATCCGGGTTATCCTTACATTCAGTCTCTGTCTCCCAACCAGAATACAGTAAAGCCAAAAGAAGACCGTGTTCTAGGTTGACTTCCGCATCTGAGCCCGCAGAAAAACTGTATGATAAGGTTGAATTGCCAAAGGTTACAAGTCACAGGTGATCTAGGTGCGTTTCCTAGTCGTCCTCGCCTTTCTCTTTTCCTTCCTTCATACATACAGAGGCCATGAATGCCTCCTTTCTTCCTCTTCTCTTTCACACTCTTTCTTCATCCTCCTCCTCTTTGTGTACATATGTGCCATCGGCATTCCCTTCATACTGCAGAACACCACCACTGTACTACGCAACACACGTAGGCTGGCGTGGTGAGTGGCACATACATGGCTGGCTATGGTCCTTCTCTGAAGCCCATGATCTTCTAGAGAGGTGAAGCAGTTGCTGCACCCCCACTTTTGTATCACCACTTCAGAGAGCTGCGCATTGGGAGGATGAGAGAAAAATAGGTCTACTGGGGGACATCTCCCCTACATGCATGCATGCATGCATGCACACATGCACACACACACACACACACACACACACACACAGTACGCACGTTGCATTTGCTTTCTTGTTATCAAGAGAGGGAATATATTGGGAAGCGGAGGGGTTATGCAAATGTTTATTTTGTTAGAGGGAGATGCTGCCAGGCTCGCACAGTGCTGTACAAGGAGGCAGAGAGAGCTGGCGATATCTGACTAGGAGAGACTCTTCGCCGGGTCTTTGGCTGTCTCTTTGCATCTTCCGGTCGTCTCCGCTGTTTCTGTTTGCACAGCAGCAGCAGCAGCAGCAGCAGCAGCAGCAGCAGCAGCAGCAGCAGCAGCAGCAGCCGCCGCTGCTGCTACTGCTCTCTCGCATCTCCCTCTCTCCCTCCCCCCCCCTCCTCCTCTCTCCCCCGTTTCTCTCGCTCTCCTCCCTCCTTCTCCGCTTTCCCTCATCCCAGCTTCACGTTCAAGGTTTAGCAGCGAGGTCACGTCCACTGACGTCAGCTCGAGTCTTACTGTACGTCCGGCTACATTTACATACATCAAGGAAATTAGGGCATTAAAAAAATATGCAAATCCTGCCGCTTGAAGAAGAGACTGTAGATTCCCGGAGCGATCGCCTCCTTTCATTGAAGATTTTAATTAAAGGAACGCAAAAAAAGAAGAAGATGAAGAAGGGCGGGGGTGGGAGAGAGAAAAAGCTGAGCTCACCAAAGCAAGCCTTTCGTCCTAAAACAACAGCAGCAGCAGCAGCAGCAGCAGCAACAACAACTGCCCCCCTCTCCAAAAAAACCAAACCAAACCAAACAAGCAAAAACCCAAATGGCCAAGATCTGCTAAAACATGGGGGGAATGAGATTCCTGCCGATCGGCTCCTGGCGCCAACCGAGGGAGCCGGCCTGCGCGCAGCGCTGCTGGGAGAAGCTGCTGCAGAAGCCGAGCAGGTTACCCGGAGGCTCCGGCACAGCCCAGACATCTCTCTCTGCATAATCAACGCTGCGCCATTCTGCTCTCCTCCTCCTCCTCCTGCTGCTGCTCCGGTTGGCTCCAGCGGGTATTATTTTTCATACTGATGCATATGTAAAGGTAGATTTGCATTTTTAAAACATTTACTGGAAGTTACGGTCTTTGGATTGCCTTTCTCTCTCTTTTCTTTTCTTTATATAAACAAAACATTTTTTAAAAAATAACATTTTTTGTTTGTTTATGATTTGGCAATACCTCTGTTCTGCCGTGTCGCTCCTCTATAGATGCAATTTTGCTCCCTGCTTCTTCCTTTTCCGTAGGGCTTGCAAAATATGTACAGACATTGTTCCTAACGCAATTTTTTTCAAGCGTCAGGAGCCTCTTTTTTAAAAAAAAAATTAAAAAAAAGAGGAGAGGTCGGTTGGTTGGATTTTTATATAAAAATATGTAATATATACTTGCATGTTGTGTTGATCGACGATAATGGCAGCAACCAGAGATTCAAAAGTTTGATTAGTAACCTCATCATGAGCGATATAATAAAATAGAGGGCGGAGCAAAACCGAAGCTTGCATAATAGGGACAGTTTAAAGTGCTTTTAGACTGCCTTGTATGAATATTTATTCCTGTTTTGGCTCCAGAAACCTTTAATTTTCAAATACGCTCTTTAAAAATGTGGCCAGACCCAGGTGAGGGAGAGCTTTATCTAAGGAAGACATTTTCAACCATGTTGTATGTTCTATCTTAGCTGCGGTACATTAGTAATGTATTGCATTTCGTTTAAAACTTGGCTTGGCTTAAAGCCAAGCACCGCTTTACTAAGCGACAATGCATTTGATATGCTGTTTCAAATCAGTGTCTATTATGCGAATGCTTTTCTGTTTGCTCCAAAGCCGAGGGGCCTAGATCTACCTTAAAATATTAGGTTATTTCAGAGACATTTTATTTGGAGGTCGGTTTTTTTTTTTTTTTAATAGTTCGATCCTGTTTACAAATAAAACATTTCCTTCACCCTCTCCCTGTAATCTATACACGTCTTTAAAATAACGCAGGGTTCACACCCAAAAGAACAATGAACGCTCACTTACATCACATACCTATTTAAAGCCAAGTAAGCCAAAGCACATGCATAGGTAATTAGGCACAGCATGAATGACTTACCTGCACACAGGCATAGGGTGAAAGTTAACTCTCCTCAAAGCCAGCCATGCATATGTTTTGAGAAAGGCTCAGGAGAGCTATTTTTCGTTTTTTTGTGGTATGCAGCATCTATTTCCCCGAGCTGCTCACTTTAGTTCTTTGAGCAGTCTTAAGGCATGTTCAGCCCTACCTCCATCTCCAGTTTTACGTGCCCTACACTAAAGTGCTCATATGATATGTCACCCAATAAAAAGTGGTCAGATGGCGACACGTAAAACATTAAAGGGGGGCACAGACACTCTTCCTCCATTAGGTTACTTCTTACCTATATATATACATAGAGAGAGAGAGCGCAACAATACATTTAGGTGAGTATGCTCGCCACATGCCATATATATATATATATATATAGAGAGAGAGAGAGAGAGAGAGAGAGAGAGAGAGAGAGAGAGAGAGAGAGAGAGAGAGAGAGAGACTATATATATATATGGTTCCAGCAACAGCACCGACTGACAGTCGCCTTGGCCATTTACATAGAACGTTGGGGACACCTCGCTGATTGAGACAATCCCAACCTCCTCGAGTGACTAATTAAACCACGTGAACCATCTGAGCTGGCTATAGCTCTAGTCCTGCAAAGATCTAAAGAGGATCGCCGCACACGGAGTATACATACGTGGGAGTAAAATATGTGTCCATTCAAGGAGCAGATCTGTTATCGCAGGCATCTGCTTGGGCGTCTACCCCATGCCTACAAGTGCGCTCTCTCTCTCTCTCTCTCTCTCTCTCTCTCTCTCTCTCTCTCTCTCTCTCTCTCTCTCACACACACACACACACACACACACACAAACAAACACACCTCGATCTAGATGTCGTTATCATGCTAAGTCCCTACCGAGGTCCATGCGATGCCTGGCTTCCTGCTAACCCCAGCTCTCTCCCGTTCCCGCTGGCTCCTGCTACCCTGGGGTCGACGGCTCCGTGGATGCTGTCGCTGCAAGAAAGGTGCAGAGTGGCGTCCGCTGCCTTCGGTGCCCGTGCTCTGTCCGAGCTTAGCTACTAGCTGCTAGTCGGGAACCCACTCCAACACACAAGCACACACACACACACAGGCACACACGCGCGCGCCCCACACACCTCCGCCCCCTGCCCTGCTAAAATTACCATATGGAGGCCGAGTCCCTGCGAATCGCAGCACCAGCGGGCGGCGTTTGAATGAGCCTCGCAATCTGCACAAATCCCAACTCCTTCGCACGCTGCTCTCGCTGTGAAGGCCACTTCCACGGCCCTCCTGCATCTCGCAGCCCCTCCCCTCTTCTCCTCGTCTCCCTCTTCGCCCCCACCCACCCCATCCCATCCCACCCTCAGCACCTCAAGTGCCTGGGCCCCAGGGAGATCAAGGGACAGCTGCCTCGTGTTGTGCCACATGCCACGAAAACGCAAAATGTGACGGCGCGAACAATAAGTAGCGAGTCACACACGACCACCATTACATCGCATCGCACATTGCTCTCGTTTAGGATTGCACCCCAAACACACAGAGATGCGATGCCCATGTATAAACGTTAGAATAACTACCGCCCCATTCATAATAGCCCCTCGTGCCACATCTTATTATAGCCAGGGATCACTTTTTTCATAATTTAAGCACTGGGTCAGAAAAACAGAAAATGCTCCAAATAATATTTTCTTCGTTTCAATTTAGTGGGATCTCTAAAACCAAAAAGCAAATCCATTGCTTTTATCTTTCTCGAGGTCTTCCGCCCTTTAAACCTGCAATACGTATTCGCAAGACACGTTCGATATGATGTGACACGTATAGAAACACTTCACGTATGAAAACGTGCAAATTTTAGGATACTTTAGATTTTGCAAAGTGGGAGGGCGTGGTTTATAGATCTGGAAGCAGAACTTTAAAAACAACAACAACAACAACAACAACCACAGCACATTCGTAGCCCATAGCGTTGTTTGCATGCTTTTAAGAAAAATTTCCACTGAAATGAGATACATTCCGAATGCAAATGCACTATGCCAATCATCTCCAATTTAGCTTAACATTTCTCTCACGAATCCTCCCCTCCCCCTTTTTCAATTCATAAATTGAGATCGAGTCTTGTGTAAAAGGCACGGTTAAAACACCTCGTGGGGGGGGGGGATGAGGATTCTTCCTGAAAGATTACAAAATAAATAAAATCCCAGCCCAGCCTCCTGTTTATTAATAATCTCTTGCATGACATCTCAAGGCAGAAGGCAAGAGGAGATGGGGGTAGAGCTTTTAATAGTCTGGAAATGAATATGGATTTCAGATAATTGAGAACTAGTTTTCCGTAGAGGATGAGGACCAGGGGAAGGTGGGTGTTGGGTGTGGGTGTAGACGTGGGCAAAGCTCTTTGTTATAAAAGCATTTAGGTGAGTCAGTAACACCGAGAGTATTCAACACGGTTAAGGTCAGGTTCACATGCGTAAAGTAGCCAATGCGGATTTGATTGCAACCCAACATTTCCAGAAGAAGCGTCAACCCACATATTCCCCCAGTGGCAGAGTAGTTTTATTTTCTGAATCTGGGTAGGCTTTTTCTTTTTTTCTTTTGGCTTGTTTCTTCTCCCTAATTCGGCACCGGGTTTTTAAATTTAAAAATTTCTAAAATCTGATGTGATCTGTTATTTCCTTGGTTTCCTCATTAGGCCCTTTTCTCTCTCTTACCAATTG
The DNA here is from genome assembly GCF_009819535.1 of Lacerta agilis. Lineage (NCBI taxonomy): Eukaryota > Metazoa > Chordata > Lepidosauria > Squamata > Lacertidae > Lacerta > Lacerta agilis. The sequence goes on from NC_046322.1 coordinate 32,779,964, forward strand.
GCTGGTTGGCTGATAGAAGGCAGCGATTATATTGTGCAGAGACCAAGTTAAAATCTGGATGTAGATGGCGCACGGGGTGGGGGGCGGACGGTGATCCCCGACACTGGATTTCTTTCGCTCGGCCCATCCGTTGCTTTTGCCCATTTAAGTAGTAGAGGAAAAGGCCTTCCAGAAAATGCCTCAGCTAAACGGACACAACTTTCGCGCGCCCCTTCCTGGTAAGATGGTCAAGTGCGAGAGGTGAGCCAGTGCTGTCTGTCACTTTGAGGCTATTTGCAGCCTTAATGGATCCCTGGAGGGAAAGGACCAGGCAGAGCATTCCTTGCCCCTGAATGGCTCTTGGCTACCCTATTCCGGCCAGCGGGGGGACAGCGACACCTACTGGCTGCCCACACAAATCCAAATGGTGGTGGGAAGGATGGAGGGGCCGAGTGTATTTGAATAAAAGAAGCGTTTAAACAGCTAAGATCGCGCTAGTCTCCCTGATATAACATCTTCAACAAAGAGGAGGGGGAAAGTGGGGGATGGGGGAAAACTCAGCACTTGTATTTAACACCTTCGCTACTAGATTTCAGCCACTCTTAAAATTCCAGGAAACACAGCCCTAGCACAATCATCCAAAGACATAGCTAGAAATAGAGATATAACCACAAATAACCACCAACGCTCATGGAGACTCAATGGACTGTAATCGTGCAATACTAGGTCTTCCAGAACTAGTCTTCTCTGGGGAAGCAAGTAAACGAATCAAAACCCCAAGCTAGGCCACTGAACGTTGACAATCCTCTTCTTTAAACGATAATAATAAAGGATTAGGTTAATCCGAAATTAGAAAGCAATTAGAAATCCTTAACTGGGCTCTCTTACGAAGGCAGAAAAGGAAGCCGTGGATGCGCAGAGCCGGGGGCACTGACTGCCCACAGAGCTCGCCTGCCTCGCTCCTTCCCCGTAGCCAGGCCCACGACCTGGCCAGGTAGACCCTCTGCCGCTGCTATAGATGGCTGGGGAAGGAGGGGTAAGGGAGGAGCGACTTTCCCCTTTAAAATATATATTTCCCCTGAGGGCTTTTTGAATGTATGATGACTTCTTAGCTCGCCGACGGAGGCTGCACTGTTTCACTAGCCCGAGGAAGGTAGCATTAAGGGACAGTATCTTCCCGCTCTCTGCTAGAAGGCAACTTCGAGGTTCCCCCATTGGATCTTTTTGAGCGCCCCACCACCACCCCGGAAAAAAAGGATCGAGCACGTCTTTTAAAGGGGAATCCTTATTTTAGGGACAGAAATAGCAGCGAAGTAATTGGGTAGACAAAAGGAGGCCTATAATAATACGCAGGACTTGCAGCAGGTAGCCGAGTACCCATGCTTGGAACAAGGAGCCATTTCGCTCATATCTTTATTTCAGCAATTAATTAAGCGTGTGCGTGTGTTAAAAGAGAGAGCGAGATAGAGAGAAAGTATATCTTATGTCTTGGACACCTATTCATAAATAAATCTTTTTCATTTACTCTTTCTTTTTTTTACACCTAGGGCCATTAAAAGAAAGAATGGGAAGAAACGGGGATAGGAGAAAATTAAGTTTTCTTGCAGCCGCAGCGAGCTGGGTGGGTCGATTTTTTTATTTTATTTTTTGTTTGCGGTTCTTCTTGTTGTTTGTTCTTGCATGTCAAAGGCTGGAGTCCTCGGCAGTCTTACTAGGAAGTAAGTACCACTTAAAGCAGTGCCACGTACTTCCGAGGAAACGCGCAGCGTTGCGGCGCGTGGATTTAAACGTGGATTTCTCCAAACGTTATACGAAACTGATTTTCTTAGAATAAGGGTAGGGCGTCATTTAACCGCAATTCTCCAAGGCAGATGTACTGTCAATAAGTGTTTTTACTCCCTTCTGGGCATACCTAAACTAAACACACTGACTTGGCCCGCGGGGGGTGGGGGGTGGGGAATGGAAACGGATGCAGTTCTTCTCGGCCTGGTCCACAACACAGTCCCAAGCAATTCTATGCACTGGAGCTGATCAAGTCTGGTGTCTGCCATAGAGCGCAAACTGATTTAAATCCAAAAATTTCGCCTTAGCTTGGCTTTGTGGATCAGACTGACTCAGTCCTTTCCTTTCCTTTCCTTCCTTTCTAGTAAGTGTAGAAAACTGCTGTTGCTATGCTTGCTTTTAAAACAAAATAACAATGGCAATATCATTCGGGAATTAGCGATAGCAGTTGTCGTAATATGCTACACACACATTAAATTTAAAACCCACTTGCGAATGTTTTAATACTGATCTTTCCCCGCCCACATTTTAGGCATTTTAGCACTACTAGATTGCAACTCTTTTCTTAATTGTTTGCACGAATCCTTAAACGGAAAGAACGGTTTCCAGGCAATTTATACATTTCCTCTCTTGTTTTTAAGATACAGATTGAACAAGGAAACGCAGGTTAGTCAGTGGCACTACGAATCGGCCTGACCCTTTGTCCTAAAATGTCATCTTCAAAATCCACTCTCCCCCCGCCCCGACCCCAATCTGGTCGTCTTCTGTCCACGCTTTTTGAGTGCTAATCAATGAAAGGAAACAAGCCGATTAGTCCAGAGCTGACAGTGTGCAGCTATGAGCTCTCTCTCTTTGCTGGCGCTAGTTCTGGAGATGCGGTGGGCCTATTGCATAACTCCCTGGGAGTGGCCGGCTCTGCAGCCATTTTCAAAAGGTTCCCCCCCCCCAGCCTCATTAAAACATCTTTGCACAGTCCGCCCCAGAAAAAAAAGTCAATTCCCAAGCTTAATTCTGCCAACAAAATTTGGCACACCAATCTACTTATCAGCTAATCTAGAATACTTGTGGCTGCATCCCGATCGCAAGCACGCCCATTTGGAAGTAAATTCCCTTAAAGGTAAACCGGGTCTCTGATTCGTATTGCAGCATTATAGTAACTATTAAATTTGTTTGGCCTGGCATCTGGGAGCACATTTTCTGACAAGTTCGGCTGGAAGGTGTATCAGCCACTGCCGAATGTGTTTGGAGCTGCACTTAAACAAAAGTAAAGACAGAACTCCTAAACTGAGGCCTTTGGTTAACTGGTCTCTGGATCGCAGTCTTCCACAGCCCAGTTAAGACAAAACCATTCGATTACTTCCCCAATCATCATCATCCTCATCCCTTAAGAGACCCACAGGTCTATTAACAAAGCAGAAAACAGAAAAGAATTAATACTTAGAATTAATATGGAACAGAGGGGCCAGTCCGGCTTAAAGCTAATATATGAACTGAGGATAGATTTATAATATTATATTTTATGCAGGAGCTAATGCGGGGTGGTTTAATGGAACCCGCTTGGCGGCCAACTCTCTTTGCTCAAGAGTTTCCAAGAGTTGGATGAAGCTGGAGGCCTTTCGTAAAGGTTTGTCTGCTTGCTCCCAGGGCCAGGCTCCGCTGGTGGGCAAGCCAGGACCCAAACTAGGCGAGAACTGGTATCCTTTTCCACGAAGCCAATTGTCTTCACACCTGTGAGCCAACAAGTGCCAACCTTTCCAGCATCACAGCAAACGACACCCCCCCCCCGCGCGCGCAAACACGCCCTGAGATAGAAACAGCAGCAGCCGCCTCCTGTTTCCTTCTTTTTAAAATAACGAAAGAAATTGGTCTCGAACACCGCCTGGCCTTTTCGAAGGGCTGTCATGCCACCTCAGATCCCCCTGCGTCGGGGGTAAGTGCGTCACTTCCATCGCTGACCCCAGAAATGGAAATTAATGCCCACAGTAATTCCCAAAAGGCCTTGGGAGTTCAGTTTGGTCGGGTTTTTTGTTTTAACCCTATTGGTAGGTTGCTACCTGATGATCGAACTTCGGGATCTATTTGTACTGGCATTAGCACGAGCATTTATTCCCTCCTCCTTCTGCAGAAACAGCTTCGTAAACAGCAAAGAAATGGAAAGGAGCTCACATTCGCTCGGGAAGAATCGAATAATAAGAGTACAGTAATAGTAATAAGTAATAATAATGCCCTGTCAGGCAGCTAGTCCTCAGCGTTCTAAAGTCCCCGCCCCCTCGGGGATTCTAGAGCTGCTGAGCGGAGCTCTTGCCTCAAGGGTGCAAAGCACGGGAAGGGAAGGCAAGGGAAGGGAAGGGAGGGAGCGGGAGATGGCGACCCGCCGCTCCTCCGCTTCGCCCCTCTTCTCCCGCGCGGCTGAAATGGCCGGCGTCCCGTCGCCGCCGCTCCCTTTCTCCCTTCTTTCTCACCCTCACGAGTTTCCCCTCAGGTGCCTGGAGAAGGACGCCGAGTCTTGCTCAGGCTGGCGCCACAGCAGGGCGAGAGGGTTCGCTTACCGCCGCCGCTCGCTCTCCCTCCAGCTCCCGGTAACTCACCTCAGCAGTGGCCCTATAAGCGGCGCAGGCGTCGGCCAAGGCGCTCTCCCGAGCTGGCTGGCTGGCGGCCTTCGCAGGCGTCTCCTCAGCGCCTCTCTCGCCGACACCCCGCCCCCCTGCGCTTATACTTGTGACTGACTTTTGCGAACCGAGCGCTTTTCATTCAGCGCGAGCCAAGAGCCCATGTGTGTGTGTGCGCGCGCGCGCTCCTGAAAGAGAGCGAGGTGGAGCGGCTAGGGGAGGTGGCTTTGGGGCTGCCCCTTAACTGGGCTGCTGGGACGCGGCGCCCCCCTCCGTAGCCCCCCTCCCCTCCAGGACCAAATAGCGCTCGCGGAAGGGCGGGGCGGGGCTGGGCGGGGTGGGGGAGAGAAGGGAAACCGGGCGAGGCGCCTCAGCAGCTGGCCAATTTTAACGCAGGCGCGAGGATTCGGGAAGCCACGGGAAGCATCCGGTGCTGTTTGACAAAACCTCAAAGCACCACCGCCAAGTGCCAGAAGGGGTTGTGACACATGTCCTTCGTGGAAGTGGAAGTCAACTACTCAAGTCCCACTGAAATAACGGGACTTACTGTCAAGCCAACATATTTGGGATTGGGGGCCTTTAAAATGGAGGTCAGGCTGGCAGCAGGCAGTGGCGGGCTCTTCCCGCCAACAGCTCGCCTTCCGGCCCTTGTTTTTCTCACGCTGCGTCCTGCGTTCTCAGGTAGCTTTCCTCAGTGAGGCGCGCCAACAAACCCTTCGGACAGCTTCGATTCCTTTTTCTCCCTCCACCACAGCTTCCTGTTTCAGTCTCTACCTTGTTTTTCTTTTTCAGGAAGTTTTTTTTTATATTAAGAACAACCCCCCTCCATCTTTTTAGACGCGGTCTCTTCCCTCAGGCCAAATTGCCTAAAACTCTCCCCTGTTAGTCTGCCTCAGGGACCAAACCAACCTGGCGTCGCGTTTCCCATTCCCTCAGGGTTTCTTCTCCCCTACAGGCGAGGCTGCTTCGAATCTGAGGGCGGCGTCGCGCAGCTCCTGCCGAGACTCGCGTCTCCCGCCTTCTCCGCACACACCTTCGCCTCCATATCCTGCCCATGCCGACATTTCCCCTGGGCGAGCTTTCTCTTTCTCTCAGCCCGGGGATCTTTATCGCCTGAAGAACTGGGTTCGAGAGAAGGGATCCTCGCCTGAGTAGCGCATGTGTAGTAATAATATGCGTAATAGCACAGTCGTGTTGCGGGAGATAACCTAGTCTTCCCCCCACTCCTAGCTCAATTCAGCCCCGGATTTATTTTGCGCATAAACTAGATTCTTTTCTTGTTCCAGACCAGACAACCTGCCGAGAGACATTCCCCGAGCAGCCTGCTTCAAGGAGCGCGCGTTTTTCAGACTCCCCACTCCCCGCGTCCCCCAGACTTGCGCTGGACCTTTTTAGGTAGGAAGGTCTTCGGGCGAGTCTGTGAGCCCTGAGAAGACCCATTCGCCACCTTTCTTCTCTATCCTGGAGGGAACCAAATGGGTGGCGAGAGGGGGGGGGAGAGATGAATGGGTCTCTCCCAAGTTTAAACCCGGGAACAGAGAACGGCCTCAGAAGCGGGACACTCGTTTCTCGAGGGTGTGGCCAGTTCAACTTGAGGGCTGAATCGGAGCTTGAAGGACGAAGGAAACAATCGCTTCGAAGGCTGGCGTTGTGCTCCTAACGTGTTCGCTTAGTAGCGCCCTTCTCCTTCCCGTGGATGTAGCCAATTAAATAAATCAATAAAAAAAATACTTAACTGAGGTTCTCTCCACCACCACCCCCAACATAAAGCCTGGCTACACCTATGCTCCTTCCACTGCCTCGATTGCTACATCCTTGAAAAAGGAACGTGGCATTAAACTCGAGAAGTTTACCTAGGATCGCAGCATTAGCCGTTTCCCTGAAAGGAAATGCAGTGTTGCGACTGCAAGGAAAGGGGTGTACGCAAGACAAATCTCAAAGATTCGCGCTGTATCCTAAGGATTTATTGTACGCACAGGTGGATCTCTGAATGGAATTTCGTTTTCTCTCTTCCTCTCTCTCTCACACTTTTAGAAAGCGGGCACAAAAACCTCGCCATTGTAGACACGCTAATTGCCTTTTTGATTTTCTGCATGAACTGAAAGTGAGCGGTGCTTCTACAGAAGACTAATAGGCATTAAAAAAAAAAACCTGCGCGCGCGCGCACACACACACAAAACACGGTACAGCTTACATTAGTTGACTCAGGCCTCCTTGAAAATAACCCCCTTTCTGCAGTTGTAATTGTTACATCTACAGCAGTCTGTCCACAGTTTACACAAGATCCGATGCAGCGGGATAATCCTCTCCTCTTTTAATGCAAACTCTGCCCCAGTATGATTGGGCAGATAATATTTAACTGGTGCGCCGAGCACAAGGGGGAGATGGTTGCTGGCATGAAGTTATGTAAGCGGTATTATGTGCCAGAGCGAGGGCTGCGTAAATAGAGATGTGAACACGTGCATGATGGGAGATATGACGATGTGCTTTACATTCAAATTCTAAACATATTTACACGGGTGGGGTGGGGTGGGGTTTAAATGGATTTTACTTTCAGGCAAACGTGCGTAGAATTGCAGCTTTAGTATTTCCATCGTCTTGGGCTGAGTTAGTGAATTCGCCTGCCTCAAATTATAGGGTGGCATTTACAAGAGACACTGTATTGAAGAACTTCCTCCCTGGTCCTAAACGCAAGGCTTGGGAAGTAAGTGTTAAATCAATGCTACCTCCAAGTTATGTGTATAAAGACAGGATTGTTAAAGTCGAAAGAAATAAAATGTGTTGTTTTTTTTTTTATAAATGCTGTGAAACAAAATTGGCTTTTTACTAGGAAGTCTCACAGACACAGCATATTTTAACAGAGACAATTTATATCAAACACGTGATTGGCACTTCCATCCTAAACACAGCTGGAAATAATTCCTATTGATCTCAAGTACTTAGTTGTAATATTATTTATTATGCCTGTGAAATCTATCATTTATAAGCCCTCAAGGCACTTTATTTATTTTATCTGGTCAGTTAATCACATTTTAAGTTCCATTGATTTCCATGGGATGGATGTTCAGCCCGATCCTATGGTTGCTTACTCTGAAGTAAGTCCTACCGGTATTGTCTTCACCGAGGTTTATTCCTAAATGTACACAGGATTCCCGTTTATTAATAAATTCCATTGAACTGAATGGGACTTCAGAGCAGACATCTAGCTATAGGATCTCTCTGTCAGGCATATGTTGTAACAACTCAGTAATCTTTTACTAAAACATAAAACTCCCCTATAACCTTATACAGTTGTTTCTTAGTGCCGTGATCGCAACACTTTCCAGATATCCCCGTACCCCATTTTATTCGTTTTATTCCACTGATATGTCAAACTTGCGCTGCAGTTCTATTACCTGTGAGTAAACCCACTGGCTACAATGGCACTTTTACTAAATAAACACTCATTGCATTGTGCAGTAATCCGAAAGCCAACTAGCTCTTTTTTTTTTTTTAAGGAAGCTGCAGCTGCGTTATTTCTCCAACATTGCCTGGGAGCCGGCTGAGGTTAACAAGTGCAATCTGATTCTATCTATGAATATCTGATGCCAGCCCTATAAGCAAATTATCCATCGCAGAACCACCATATTGACTTGCCTGAGGTTGCTCCAAATGAGTTAATGCCTGAATGAAAACCGGGAACCAACACGCCCCGCTTTAACCAGCTGGCTAAAACTACCGCGTAAGCGCTATTCAAACGATGACTAATCAGAGCGCCTTCCAAGTAATGGTGCTTGAAGGATAGCGCGCTTTCAGTGCGCTTTCTGGAGTGCATCCTGCAAATCCGAATTCTTACTGTTACTCAGCTACAGAATAGAGTGGTTCGCCTCATTCAATGCGATATACAGCAAACCAGCTAAACATAACCCTTCGTTTTAATCAGATTAGCACCTTAATCCTAGATGTATTTATTTAGTGGAGAGTTATGCGGATTTCAGAAGCAGTTAGTTGCAAGTAATCATATTTAGGACTCTGGAACGTGGTTGGGGCAGGAGGCGGAATTTAAAACCGGATTTGGGAGAGGGTGTAAAGTTCTAGTCCTCAATGTATTACTTGGAAATTAATCCAGTGTCAAGACACTCTCCTTTCAAGTAATGTGTTTAGGATCAAGGTGCACATGTGGTTCTTTGGTGGAGGCTCGAAACATGCTTAAGCCCGCCCATTCCCCAGGCATATTTACTCAGATTTAATTCCATTTTAGTCTCGCTTAGAAAGCAAGTCCTTAGAGTTTAGTGGGGCTTGCTAACAAGTGAACGAATTTCCAGTTGACCAGTACACCCTTCGTAATTTACTCGCTTTGCCGATCTGCCCCTCTCAGTAACTTTGACTTCTGTGCACTCTGGATGGTATTCATGCTTTGATGGTGTTTCCTGCTTGGCAGGGGGTTGGACTGGATGGCCCTTGTGGTCTCTTCCAACTCTATGATTCTATGATTCTATTATCTTGCGTGCGTCTAATATCCCAATTACTACTCTTATTGATCATTACTGTTATTGCGAATCATTGCTGTTGCAAATCGTCACTTTGTCCTTATTTAGCATAGATTTCAGTCTTGTAGGGAAAAAAATGACTTTATTTGCATTTCTTCGGCTTTGCCCCACGATTTACTATATCTACACACAAATAGGGCTATTGCATTCATGCCCTATTGGTCATCCCAGATACACCTAGTTGGCCACGGGGGTGGGAAGCAGATGTTGGACTAGACAGACCATAGGTCTGATCCAGCAAGGGCTGTGTGTGTGTGTGTGTGCCAGTCACCTGCAAAAGTATACTTTAGTCCAGGAAAGTTTGTGCCACAATAAATTCTTCAGGGTGCCACAACCGCCCGCCCTCTTTTAGAGAGATTCTGAACTCATTATACAGTTGGTTTCATAAATGGAGGAGAAACTGCTTTGTTTGAAGATCGACCCACTGAGAAGTTCTCCTGCACAAGCCCTATTCATTTCTATGGGGCTTGCGATGAGAACATCCCAGTGGATTGTGTTTTTAGGCCCTTAGTCTTCCACATAATCTGGTTAAGTTTAAATAAAATATGTATAATAAATCTGGCTTTATGCAAAGTGCACTTAATTATGTTTTTTAAATGTGGTGATATATTTTTCTGCAGTAATATAATTTAAACATGTTCTCCAAAAAATAAAGTTTTTAATGTCAAAACAAAACTGGGAACATCGTTTAAATTATATTTTGGGGCCAGGTTTCACTAAATGAAAAGAAAATCAACTTAATGCGACTATGAGAAACTTCTGGAGAACAATCGTCTGCATATTGTTTTATAATGCGCCATAATCTGAAGCATGTAAAATTTTGGTCCATTATTATTCAAACCAGGAATTAGCAGAGTAATTTTTCCTTCTATTGTCCATAAAATTGCCAAATGACTAAATTAACTGACTTCATACTGTGGACCATCAATTACATGGTATATTTCATTCGGATGGAGTTCGAAATTACCTTTGTATTTTTTATTTTTTTAAAAAAATCCTTTTCTTTTCTTTCTTTTTTTAGTATAAAACATTCCCCCAGTCTAAACTTTTGTTGTCAACTGTCAAAATAAAGCACCCCCCAACCCCACCCATTGTCAAATGCTCGGCTACAGTCTTGTCGGGACTAAACTGCCTTAAATGAAACTTGAAGCAACCTGGTCTGTCAACTGCAGACTGCATTCTCAGTTATCTATGGGGGTACCATTATTAGTGCTTTAGGGACTCTCATAAACTACATTTCTGATAAACCTCACTAATTCTCATACAACTTTGTTTAAAGTTAACAGATCTGAGTTACAACTGGGCTTGATATTATTATTATTATTATTATTATTAGTAGTAGTAGTAGTAGTAGTAGTAGTAGTATTAGTATACCGCCCTCCATCCATAGATCTCAGTAGGTTTATATGTAAATAAACAAAAAACCAGACAAACTGGAATCTGACATGAGGTCTTTATTTCAGAAACCTTGGTGTAACTTTGCAGTATGTAACAGACACTAAGTCTGAGTGCAGACCTCAGGGCTACAAGATCCTGCCCAATCTACGTGTCTTGTTTCGTATTGTCCTTCCTCGTCGCCCCGCCCTCCCCATTTCTTTGTGTAACTCGAAACTCGAAGGTTTGCTCATTATTTTGTGACATTTCGGTTGGTACTAATAAATATATTGCCCAACTCTGGATTTTGAAGTTTTTTTCTTTCTTTTCTTATGGACCAACACCTTAGTTGTTTACTCACCACCCCCCACCCCTCGTTCCTAAACAGTTTCACTAAAATAAGTAGCTGGCTTCTGGGCTACAGTTGCATCCACGAACCAGTCAAGGAGGAACATCTTGGTCACAGTGCAGAGATGGAGAAAACATGATCTCACTGATTTCAATTGAACTGAAAACAAACTGCTTACATAGCTACCCGCGACAACCTTAACCCGATTTATCAGTTAAACCGAAGAATTAGGATTAACATCGATCAGGTCCCATTGTAGCAGAATGATTATACCCAACCACACAGGCAATCATCGGCTTCAATGCATATGCTTCTGCCTAATGAGATTTCTGAGGTTCTTTGCCCCGCTGACTTCACATGCTACATTTATGTGATTATCTGGGGCTGTGCTTCTGGGGCTAGTTAGCTAAACTCCCTAGGACTTCCTTAGAAGTAAATGGGTGCGAGCATCAAGGTGCAGGCCACACAACTTCTGTTGGTATCTCCTGCCTGCTTGGACGTCAGAGTTATTTACTTAGAAGCAGAAGAGCTAGAGATGATGGCCCAAAACCTAACTGCTGATCAGATTTTTACAAAAAAAACCATTAACAAGGGCACACAATATTCAAAATTCTTTTTAAAACGGGGAAAACAAAAAATATATTGGGTTACATCGGACTACAGAGCAGTAGAAAGATCTACTGCGCAATTCCCATTGAAATGAACGGAAGCTGCACAGGAAACTCGGCTCTCGAGTATTCACCTTATTTCAATGGGGAGACGTTATTATTATTCCATTCTCTTTCATGACTTCCTTCGAATGGTCCCCTTCAACAACAGCAACACAGGACAATATCAAGTTCAAATTTGATATTTAAGTCCAGTTTAGCTTAATGGGGTAATTGTTAAGCATGTGATGATCTCAGATATATTGTTTTATGTTATCAAAATGATTTTTATACCGCTTTTCATTTACCCAGAACAAACTGAAGAAAAAAAAACACAAAAGTGGTTCACAGCATAATAAAAACATAAACAATATCCAACTAAGTGGGGTTGAACTCAGGGGGACGTTAAGGCTGCAGTCATGTGCCCACTTACCTGAAAAAAGGTCGATTGAACTCAATGGGACTTTTGAAAGGATATATATGGGAACAGCTATACAAAGTTTGCCTTTCTCTGTATTGTGTATCAGTGACAATTACAGTATCTAGGAAGGGTTTTGGGAGCTGGTGTTTTTTTAAATAAAAAATGGAGGCTAAAATTAGCATAAGTCATTTAAAAAAACCTTTGCATAGTTTCATTTTTCTCTTATTTCTAGTTTAGTGGAAACTTTTATGACCCTCTCTACCTTGGGAAAAACATTTTGCCACTTTCTTGGGGTGACTACTCTCTTTTGAGGATTCTGTGCACGCTCCACTTTCAGTTCAAAAATTTCCCATAAGGAACAATCTGCTTCGAAAATAATTCATTAAGATAAATAAATAAATAAACGTTCTTATTAACTTTTTTTTTAAAAAAGCTTTTCAAGCTACAACCACCTGCGCGCTTACTACTTGAGTTGGTGCTCCCATTGATCCATTGGGACATATTCCAGGGTGAAAATGCACAGGACTTACCTGGCTGCGTCTTGCTCAGTTATCACAAAAGAAAATATGAGATCCATAATAACTCTAAAGCAAGGCCGCTCCTGGTTTACGCAAAGCTGCCGAAGTTTAGGTTTTGTTTTGTTTCCCCCTAGTGACAGCGGAAGTATCACAAACTCTGGGGGCTACAAAACGCTACCTTGAAAATCCCTCCAGAAGTTTCCAAGGGTTATTCACTAGCCAATAAAGAACCCGCGTCTTATTAGTCTATGGCTGGACTCTTTTGATTGTTTTAAGATCTTGAAGAGCCACCCCCCCCCCCGCAGCTTGTTTCATTTTAGTGACATATTTGCCACTATCGTCCTCTAGTAAGAATTCTATATAAAGATTCCCTCTGATTTTTTTGGAGCTCAATGCCTAAACGGGCTAAGCCCCTATCTTAAACCACATACCTCTATCCTACCCACCAGGAGCGAAAATGCAGCTGAAACAAGCCTAACTCTGAGGAAATAAGAGGTGCAAGATGAACCCATTTGGATCGGGACCTTGCAAAGGCTTAAAAACGAAACGATTCCGTTGAACTTTGGAGGGGTTAAAAGCATGCCATTAAAATTGCGGCGCGCTAAGCGCTTCCACTTAGACGTGAGATCTGTTGAAGTCGGCGGGGCCTCATAAACTACGTTTAGGATCGAAGCATAAGTCGTTTCCAAACGCAAGCGCTCTCGCGCGAGAGGGCTTTATGGATGGCATCCTTTGGGACCTCCGCGTTAAGGACTCAGTGCGCCTATCCCCTGGGTAGCTCGGATCATGGCAAAGTTCTCGAAAAGGACCCCATGGCATCCTGAATTCTACCGGGGGAAGGGGGAAAGCCCTCCAGTCGGGAGTGCTTTCCAGAGTGGAAAAAAGAAGGAGCAATCACACAAACAAAAGCGCTTTCAGTCGTGCTGAAGGACGCAAGCCGACTGACGCTTGGTTTGCGCGCTCCAGCGAAGGGAAACGCTTTGGATTCGAATTGAGTGTGTGGGAGACGGGAGACTCTTTCCGCGGGCGTTGGAAAAGGGGAGAGAAAAAGATGCCTTTAAGTGCTAGGATGAAGGTGAACGAGCCCTCCTCCCCCTTCCCCTGCTCCCAGCCATCAAAGCTACTTTTGGGTGCCAGTTCTCCTCCTCCTCTCTCTCTCCTCTCTCATAGAGACCAAGCCTTTGTGGGTCACGGGCACACAGGTGAATCCTGCAAGGGACTGCATTGGCGTTCATACTGAACAGCAACTCGTTTGGATTTTTGCAGGATCTGGCTCAACGCTGCCAACTTCAATCCAGAACCACAGCCAAGCTCTTCTGACTATAAACGCTGTATCCGTGGGCAAATAAATGTGAATCTGAAGGGTGACGTGTATGTTTGTGTTTGTGTTGGAGGGAGTATTCCCGGCTACCTTGTCGGTGCCAAATAAGTGTGTTTGAGCGGGGTAGGAAGATCGCTTCCCGGTTTCTTCCCCTTCTCCATCCCTGCCACTGACTCGTGTCCTCCCACCACGCTCACACGGCCAAGAAGCACTCCCTACCCTCACACGGCTGTGCTACAGGTAACCCCGTCATGGGGAGAAGTCTCCTGCATCCCCATTGGTAGGGATCGCAATGCCAAACCTGTTACATAACGCTCTGATTTGCGGGATCAGTTTTATTTTTCCTTTCAAGACTAGCAGCCGGGATGGAAGCGAGTGAGGTGTGTATGTAGGTCTTGCTCTCCCAGGCTGTTGAGTAGTTTGCCCGCGATCCTGTGCCCATTAAGCCCTGCGGGCGGTATTCCAGCTGTCTACCGCGTTCACACCCACCCCGCTCCACAGCGCGGCCATTTCAACGTGGAACAAGCTCCTGTAAGCAAGAAATCTATGGCTGAGAAATCGACGGGGGGCACCTTCAAGGAAATCAAGAGGAAAGCAGAATGACTCGGGCCGATGTGGAAGGTGGTGGGATGGCCGAAGGCAGTTTCCACGGCCCCGGGAGCACAGGGTCAGTCCGCTAGCCTGGAAGGTGCGCGCCTCTCTGAGCATCGGAGCACCTCCAGGCCAGCCCGGAGCTTCCGACGAGGGTGCAGAGCCAGGCGGGTGCCTAAAATGTCCAGCCCGGCTGAGGAGAGCGCACAGGGGCGGGGTGGCGGCGGAGGGGAAGCAGGATGACATTTGACCCTGGGCCTTTCTCCCCAACAAAGGACCACCAAAGCCCTGCCCGTCCCCTCGGACTGCTTGACATCCGGATGTCTTTGCTCCCCTATGGAAATGCGAATGAACTTACGAGGGACCAGTCATTGACCCCAGTCACCCGTCGCCCCACCCTGGGGACCGCCGCCCGCCGCCCAGGCAGCTCGGCCCCTGGCGTGGCGATGATGGATCCCTACTTAATAGCTTCCGCCGCTGAATGGCTTCCCTCCTCCCGAAATCTCCCGGCCTATAGGAAGGGAGAGCTGGGGAGAGCGAGCGAGCGAGATAGAGACGACCGGTGCTTCAAAACACATCCTCCTAGCAGACAGGTAAAATTGGTCCTGGGAGAGGAAAGGGAGAAAAGAAGAAATCTATTCGCTTCCGAATAGAACCTCTTTCCATCAGGGCTGGTGTGGTGAGAGATCTGGTCAACGACACTTGGCGTTTGTCTAATCAGGAACAAGATGGCAAATACAAACCGACCGGGCCTTTCCAGAGCGGACGAAAAGACGTATAAACCCCAGAAAATAAAAGGAAATCTGTCAAGGTCGTAGCGTCGGGAGGGTTCCTGAGTATAATGTATATGTTGAAAAAAAATGCGTACTCCCCCCATAAAAAACCCTCACTTCCTACTTCCATTACAGTATCTTTGTTCTGTTTATCTCTGCTCCTTAAAAACAAACCCCTCTTCATTCATGCAATTGCAGAGATTGCCAGCTATCACCCGAAATATCTGGGACAAAAATCTAGTCTCCCAGAAGACTTTACTCTCTTCCCCCTTCTTCTTACTTGTTCTAAAACCGAAACATGAAGCCCATCTTGGGGAAGGGGGGATGAGAACCTAACACTGAGATAATTGAAGTATTCTTATTCATTATAATGTAGATTATTAAATAGGAAACTAGATTATTATTATTATTATTATTATTATTATTATTATTATTATTATTATTATTATTATTATTATTTTGTAAACTCAGGCTGGTTAGAGGAAGAGAATTATATTCCGGCACGAGAGAGAATTCAAGGGGGAAATGCCCGTTCTCCTTCTGCCCCCTCCCACCTTGGAAACATGCACGCGGAGCAGAGAGTTCATCGCAAGGAAATTAAGACCCCAAGTTATAAAAGACAGAAGGAACTGTACCTTGGAAATTCGGACGCTCGCCTCCAGTTTTGTAAATGACGATGGGGCTTTTTGGTGTCATTTGAAAATAAATCAAGAATTAGTTTTTTTCTTTGTTCTACACATACCCTGCGTTTGCACTGTGCTGTGGAAAGCCGGTTGATAGACTACAGCGTTAATTAATACTGTGCTAATTTGAGTTTAAGAGTGAAGGGAGGTGGAACTGGGGAGAGAGAGCTAGAGCGTGACTGTGATGGGACAGTGACCTCTAGTGGCGAATTGAGGCCATGCACGCCTGAAGAACCGAGGCATGGAAACTGGCTAATCAAAACGCTCAGGTCGTCTCAACTGCGCGTCTCTCCCCAAGAAAGTTTTCAGCTGGAACTCGAGTTTATGCGATGTTGCACCAAAGAGTCCTGCAACGATTCGAATTGTGGATAGGGCAGCTTCACAAGCTCAGAGCCACTGGGTCAACAGAGGCAAGCTTAGCAACAACTCTTTGAAACTCCACAGCGGATTGAACAAATACAGTAATTCGGTTATTCCGATCTGAAGCTTGTTGGAGGGATTGACACAGGCGATAAAACGACTCCCTTTAACGTGGGAAATCCGTAGCCAACACATTTCCCACCCAGACATAGGAGCCAACTCCTAGGGGCCAAGGGGTCTTCGCTCACCCACCCCCAATATCTGAGGGCCCCCTCCCAAGTTGATAGGCATTGATTGCCATTCAAATAGTGTGCGTGCAGGTGCAGCGTGTCATGTGATCGATTATGTGGAGCGGGGCTTACCTAGGTCTCCCCCCCCCCAACACACAAAATTTTGTTCAGGTTGGCCCGCTTGTGCCCAGATACCCTGAAGTTGCGATTCTGCCATAAGAAAAATTTATTTGGGAGGAAGTCCGCTGAGGTTAGCAGGACGTGCCAATTCACAGCGGAATCCTGTGCCTGTGCAATATCACAGGGGAAGGTCAATGAACCATCTAGCCCGGCGTCCTGTTCTCACAGATGCCCATGGGAAGCCTGCAAGCAGGACCCCAGCACAGGAGCCCTCTCCCCAGCGGCCATTCCCAGCAACTTTGCGCTTAGAAGCATTGTTGCTGCTTCTGACCCTATGGAGCCATTAACAGCATCCTCTCCCATGGCTTTGTCTAACCCTCTCTAAAAGCCACCCAGGTTGGGTGTCATCACTACCTCTTGCGGGAGCGAATTCCATACAAATCCCAACACTTTTCCTTGGGTATCCTATACACCCACGTACCTTAAAATCAGTGGATATCTGAATAGACAGGATTGCGCTGTAAATGTGTTTTAAATGTAATGTAAAATGCCGGCCAGGGTGACAGACTTGCACATATGGCTCTTGCGGGTTCCAATATCTTCCTTATCTTTGTTTCGTCTTGTTTTAATACCTTTGCTTCTGCGATTGATTTTATGGGCGTGTTGCAGAATAATGACACAATGGTTTTAGTGTTGCCAAGCACGCTGAAATAAAAGAAACAAAACAACAAAGCAAAATAAAACAACTCCAGAGGTTCTAAACGGGCGCGTTGCAGATACAGTAGTTCAACTGAATCCAGCGGGGATGGCCGAGACCCGCGCAGTCCGATCCTATGCCCGTTTCTTGGGAAGCACATCTCCTTGTTTACTCCCAGCCATGCGCGTTCAGAACTGTAGCCTAAAAAAAAAAGCTGGATTTTGAAGGAAGCCGCCATGGAAGGAAAGTACTTCCACAAGCCTTCATATGAAGAAATTCTGGTCGTAGCAGAACTTACTCTGCAAGGGCACGATCCAGTTAACGTTGCGTAGGCTACTCTGAAATCCTAATGGGACAGACGGTCTTTAATTCTCTCGCCGAAGCCAACGGGGCTTTCAAAAAGTGGCCGACTTTTGGTTGGGCGATTCTGCCCGCGTGTGTTACCCACAAGCACGAGTTTCTTCCAGAAATTTGGTGGGACTGAAATAAGGATCGACAGCCAAAAAAGCCATGGACATTATTCCATCATGTTGTTCGCTCAGTTTCCCCGATTCCGCCGTGTGCGAAAGACACGCAGACGCGCAGGCGGAGGAATTGAGCAGTGATGCGATCCTCCTGCAAATGATTTCTTTCAAAGGAATCCTCCGGGCCTGTTCAGGATCCGCAGCTTCCTGCTGTTACTGCCCACCCTCTAAAATCCGCGCTCCCCTTCTGGGTCCGCGCAGGTGCCTATTTTAACCGCGCCCGAAAGAAATTGTGATTGAACCGAAAGGCAAAGCCAACCCTTCAAAAGTTCTCTCTAAAAACAAAAAATCCCTAACAGCGACGGGGGATGAAGGAGAAATCCTAAGTCTCTAGTCCTCATGCTCCACGATACCCTGTATCCCAAAAAACTGAGGCTGACGCCCGCGCATTCTGCAAGCTCCCCCAAATTATTTGCACTCCCAACTATTGAACTATTTCCATGTTGAAGCCTACCCCTCTTCTCTCTTTCCGGGATAGCTCAGTTGGTGCAGTTTGAGACTTTTTATTTCCGGGTCGTGCGTTCGAGTCCCACGTTGAGCAAAAAGATTCCTGCATTGCTGGGGGTTGAACCTGACGATGCTCGTGGTCCCTTCCAACTCTACAATTCTGTGATTGTATTCTGAAACAATGCAGGAATCAAACAGCGACCATCTCTCTTCCCCCTTTCCTGCATGAGAGCATTCTATGAATCCGGTATAATACACAACAGTATTGCATAATTTGGGTGCAAAATATATAGACACTGGGATAAAGAAAGTTCGACAGGGTCTGTCTTCTCGGTTTATTGTTGGAAGCAAAAGTAGAGCGCTTCCACGGAAAGTTTTCTGGAGGAACGGACCTGGAGGCTTAGAAAATTAAGGGGAGGGAGCGAACATATAACCCAGGTAAGAAAAAATAAAGTTGTTAAAGTGAAATCGGTTAATAGGCTAATGGTGATTGTGAGGATGAGCCATCGGTCTCCAGTCCAGACGCCTTGTGAACTTGGCTCCCCAGATGTGGTTGGACGAAAACTCCCATCATTTGTGGGGAAAATGGGGATTTGAGTGGAGGAGCATCTGGGGAGACAAGGCTGAAGAAGACAGCTCAACGAAAGGAGACGGCGGAATGGCAGAGAGTCAAAAAATGGCCAGAAAGATGGACCTTTAGTAGGAAGAGGGATGCACAATAAATAAATAAATAAATGGGATTGTTTTGTTTTGTTTTAACACAACAGGAAAAGCTTCAATCACTTCCACACCGCCGGGGTTTCCTGGATGCTCAAGCCACGTGGGTGAGAAAGGAGTTTGCAAGCGCACAGCACCAGACAGCAGCTGAAGTCTGCTGGCATTTCCAAGTGAACACAAACCTGCTGAAATCCAAAGGATGCAAAGCCCATTTTGGACGGAGTGGAGGCAGCATAGGGAAATCTTTAATATTAGGATTATATTTGCATGAATTTTACTGTATTATGATTTTATACCCTCATCTTTCCTATGGGGACTAGGCAGGGCACACTTCCCAGGCAGTCTCCCATCTAGGCCCACTTAGTTCCTGCAAGGTTGCTCTGTTGGTTTCAGACTGTGTCACAGGCTGGGCTCTTAATTACTTAGGGACACAATCATTATCCTTCTTTCTGCCACCCCGTTCTTAACAGATGCTTTCTCTGACTTTCCTAGTTTCAGGGCACTAGGCGATGGTTCACCAGCGCAACCTTCCTAGCCAAGAGATACAACGATGGGGAAAAACAGCACCTGTTGAATGTCTGCTTGTAATGCACATGTTTTGTTTTGTTTTTTAAACCACCATGCACTTCTGGCAGGGAAAGGTGACAACCTAACCCCCAATTTTGCCTTCCTCTGGCAAATAGGTAGCTGGAAAATGTTTGGAGAAATGTGTTGCCTGGATGTGATTAGCTGAAAAGCAACAACCCTTATTCCAGGCCATGTGTGCATGACTGTGTTTAAGGGATTCCTGGTTTTGCAGAGTGAACGGTGTGCCCAACAGCGGCACTGAAGCCCATTACAGAATCATAGAAGTTGGAAGGGAACCAAAGGGTCATCTAGTCCAATGCCGTGAGATGCAGGAATCACAGCAGGAACCATTAGCATTGCCCAATTGATTTCCAGGTTGATTTCAGATAATCTGCTACAAAGTCAGTGAGCACAGCAACAGGTAAGGTCACCACCTTTCTTCCCCAACAAAGACTCTATGCTTTTTAAGAGCTTTGCAGGGCCAGCAGGCACTCAGGTTGGGGACAGAGTGATGGGGGAAGCCTCTCCTGTTGCTCTTTTGCAGCTCCTAAAAACACATGTTGTTCTACTAGGAACAGCAATGGCAACAGGATGTCCTCTTCTAGACCCAAGCCATCATTGCTGGTCTGCTCGATCTCTCCTGTCCACAGTTCCTAAACAGAAGATGATGCAAACATCTCAATTGAACTACATTATGGAACACACAAATATTCTCTCTCTCTCTCTCTCTCTCTCTCTCTCTCTCTCTCTCTCTCTCTCTCTCTCCTGCCCTTGGAAGACAGGGCTGAGTAAATAAACTGAATAAAAAGATGTGTGCCATCACAAATTTGCTATACTAATGGCAAACTCACAGTGGCACCAGCCAAGCCCAAGAGGAAAGTATCAGTAGGCTCAGGAGAGCCCCAGTTTCTGCAGAAATACAAAATGGCACCTGCTGCTGTAGACCAAATAGTTACCTTTATTAGGGATTGAGATTTAGTATTAACTAGGGGCTGTTAATCCACTGCAGATCCTGTTTGCAGGTTTAAAAAATGGTGGCCCTAAGTTACCTCAGCAAAACATCTCCCCTTTTACTCCTGGAAGGAAATTGACAAAATAGGTGTTTGCTGTTCATGGATTTAAGTTAATACTGACTGTTTCTAGAGGAAATCACCTGCCATGTTAAGATAAGGTTGCCATATTTCAAAAAGTGAGAATCCAGACACAAAAGTTGTTTTTTGGAAATTTGCAATTTCTTCCTGGGTGCTGTTACAGACAGCTGAATCTCAGCTATGTCCGGGATATTCCAGATGTATGGCAACCCTATGTTAAGATATGTGTTGTTACTACTACTACTACTACTACTACTATTACTACTACTACTACTACTACCCCAGCCACTTAGCCACCTTTCTCATCCAGACCGTAACCCGCCTTGCTTTGCACCCTCTTTGAGTGTTTTTGCCTGGCTGGAATGTGTCCCTAAGCTATGATAATTGTTGTTGTTGTTGTTCAGTCGTTCAGTCGTGTCCGACTCTTCGTGACCCCATGGACCAGAGCACGCCAGGCACGCCTATCCTTCACTGCCTCTCGCAGTTTGGCCAAACTCATGTTAGTAGCTTCAAGAACACTGTCCAACCATCTCATCCTCTGTCGTCCCCTTCTCCTTGTGCCCTCCATCTTTCCCAACATCAGGGTCTTTTCTAGGGATTCTTCTCTTCTCATGAGGTGGCCAAAGTACTGGAGCCTCAACTTCAGGATCTGTCCTTCTAGTGAGTACTCAGGGCTGATTTCTTTGAGAATGGATAGGTTTGATCTTCTTGCAGTCCACGGGACTCTCAAGAGTCTCCTCCAGCACCATAATTCAAAAGCATCAATTCTACGGCGATCAGCCTTCTTTATGGTCCAGCTCTCACTTCCGTACATTACTACTGGGAAAACCATAGCTTTAACTATACGGACTTTTGTCAGCAAGGTGATGTCTTTGCTTTTTAAGATGCTGTCTAGGTTTGTCATTGCTTTTCTCCCAAGAAGCAGGCGTCTTCTGATTTCGTGACTGCTGTCACTATCTGCAGTGATCATGGAACCCAAGAAAGTGAAATCTCTCACTGCCTCCATTTCTTCCCCTTCTATTTGCCAGGAGGTGATGGGACCAGTGGCCATGATCTTAGTTTTTTTGATGTTGAGCTTCAGACCATATTTTGCGCTCTCTTCTTTCACCCTCATTAAAAGGTTCTTCAATTCTTCCTCACTTTCTGCCATCAAGGTAGTATCATCAGCATATCTGAGGTTGTTGATATTTTTTCCGGCAATCTTAATTCCGGTTGGGGATTCATCCAGTCCAGCCTTTCGCATGATGTATTCTGCATATAAGTTAAATAAGCAGGGAGACAATATACAGCCTTGTCGTACTCCTTTCCCAATTTTGAACCAATCAGTTGTTCCATATCCAGTTCTAACTGTAGCTTCTTGTCCCACATAGAGATTTCTCAGGAGGCAAATGAGGTGATCCGGCACTCCCATTTCTTTAAGAACTTGCCATAGTTTGCTGTGGTCGACACAGTCAAATGCTTTTGCATAATCAATGAAGCAGAAGTAGATGTTTTTCTGGAACTCTCTGGCTTTCTCCATAATCCAGCGCATGTTTGCAATTTGGTCTCTGGTTCCTCTGCCCCTTCGAAATCCAGCTTGCACTTCTGGGAGTTCTCGGTCCACATACTGCTTAAGCCTGCCTTGTAGAATTTTAAGCATAACCTTGCTAGCGTGTGAAATGAGTGCAATTGTGCGGTAGTTGGAGCATTCTTTGGCACTGCCCTTCTTTGGGATTGGGATGTAGACTGATCTTCTCCAGTCCTCTGGCCACTGCTGAGTTTTCCAAACTTGCTGGCATATTGAGTGCAGCACCTTAACAGCATCCTCTTTTAAAATTTTAAATAGTTCAGCTGGAATATCATCACTTCCACTGGCCTTGTTGTTAGCAAGGCTTTCTAAGGCCCATTTGACTTCACTCTCCAGGATGTCTGGCTATGATAATACCACTTGCTTAACTTGGGTGGAGAATAAAGAGAGGGGGTGAGGGGGTAGCCTATTGTACAAAGGTAACACAGAATCATAGAATTGCAGAGTTGGAAGGGACCCTGAGGATCATCTAGTCCCATGTAAAGCCCTAAATGACCTCGGCCCAGTATACCTGAATGTCAGGAACATGCCCTGCCAAACAGGACCCAGTTGAAGAGGCGTAAGGGATTCTGGAGCTGTTCCTGTTGGGGGCAGAGCTCTGATTCAGATTAGGATATCTGTTGTGAGAGAAGTGCTCTGGATGTATGCTTTTGTAAATAAAGACTAATTGAACTGATGGTAACCATTTTCCGTGCTTGCTGGACTGCTTGTGGCTAATGAGCATTACACTGAAGGAGCGTCTCCACCCCCATCGTTCAGCCCGGACACTGAGGTCCAGCTCCAAGGGCCTTCTGGTACTTCCCTCCCTGCAAGAAGTGAGGCTACAGGGAACCAGGCAGAGGGCCTTCTCGGTAGTGGCGCCCACCCTGTGGAACGCCCTCCCACCAGGTATCAAGGAAATAAACAACTATCTGAAGACATCTGAAGGCAGCCCTGTTTAGGGAAGTTTTTAATGTTTGATGTTTTACCATGTTTTTAATATTCTGTTGGGCCCCGCCCAGATGAGCGGGGTATAAATTATTATTATTATTATTATTATTATTATTATTAATTATCCCATCCTTCTGCAATGCAGGAATATGCAGCTGTTCCATACGGGGATCAGCACCATACTCTAACTGGCTATTCCTCCACTCACTTTTGTATCTGACCCTCCCACCACTGCCATGTGGCTCCAGAAGGTTGCCTGGAAAAGAATGCTGTTCTGAAAAATTTTACATTTTAAACTACTGCTTTTATTATATATTTTTTAATTTGTTGTTTTGGATTGTATGCCCTTTGGGGGTAGATTTGCAGAGCCATGTACACTGATGATGCAATATAAATAAATGTCCATCATCGTCGTCATCGCCATGTTTCGTACCCCTGCCGTAGAACCAGCCCCAAGTGGCATCTCTTGGCAATGCTCCACCTCTCCCTACTTCCACCAGGAGCATTCTTTGATTTGAAAGTCATGGTGGTGTTTTGTAAAGTGTGTCGTGCATTTAGGTGTCAGTGGGGCAAACTCAGCAGCGTGTATGATGTCCCAGTTGTGGATAATGGAGGGACTGCTGGAGCGGAGGAATGAGTCGTGGTCTCAGGGACCTGGAATATCTGGAGATGAGAGAGCCCATGAGGATAACTCATGTGCTGAACAGGAGCAGATGTCAATAGAGACAGCTTGTCTGGCTGTTTGGATGCCAAATTTGCAGCATGAATCACTGGGGCACACTTGTCAGACAGCCTGTTTGTGAATGTCGGTTGCATCTGGTTTGATTGTTTGTTAGGGAGAGCTGACATTTTGCTGCAGGCAATGTTTAAAGAAGAAGAAGAAGAAGAAGAAGAAGAAGAAGAAGAAGAAGAAGAAGAGGAAGAAAATACTGGCAAGGATGGAACTGAAAGTTTCCTTGCCTGCCTTCCTCTCCCCAGTATACTCAGGTTGCTAAGAAATGGTTCTGCTAAAAGAAGTAGAAAAAGTCCCATTTTCCTTTAGAGAGAAATGGTGAATGTGAGTTTACATAAAAGAAAGCCAAAATGACTTTCTTTTATGTAAGGAGAATCATGTTTCCATTATAAGGAGGTGCCTGTAGCTAACTGGCAAGCCAGCACACAATGCAGTGAAACCAAAATACTTGGATTCAAAACATTTTAATCCCATTGATGCCCACTGAGAAAGCTTATGTAAATGCAAGTGGCTTGATTTAACTGGGTTGTGGACTTTCTTATATATAAAAAGTAAAACCTAAAAAACCTATTTCTTCAATACTACCTTAGGGGGGAAATATTTTATCCTACAAACCAGATTTAAAGCAGCTATATATGTTGATCTAAGAAAAAAAATCCCACTCTGGACATTTTTATCTTGCAAGAAATCCTAGGCACATTATATGTTTATGTCCCGGCCCTGGCATTAGGCAGAGTGAGGCAGCTGCTTTAGGTAGCAGATACTGTGGAAAGGCAGCATAGTACCCAAGGATAAGGCTGGCTGTTCCACATGCCCTGCTCTACTCTCCCTTAAACTAGCCCTCTGCCTGTCTTGTTTGCTTTCTGCTTATAATTTTACCGGTTGGCTGTTGTTTTACTTGTTTACTGTCTAATGTATTTTATTCTTTTTCTCATGCTGTAACCCACCCTTGGGTGAACGGTAGGTAATCAATATGCCAAACAAACAAACAAACAAACAAACAAACAAACAAACAAACAAACAAACAAACACCCTGCCCTTCAAGGCATAAATGCCACTCAAGGCTGCTTCAGATATCTTAAAGTAAAACTAGAGAAGCAAAATCAGATATATTTACACAATAAACAAACCATGATAACAAGAATAGAAACCAAAAGTTAAATCATCTGCAGCAGCATCACTTGTTGCTCCCTGAGTTGGTGAAGCTTGTTTGATAACAGTGAGAAATCGAGCCTTTAAAGTCATTGGCTCTGTCGTGTGGAATTTATTGTTGTTGTTGTTATTATTATTATTATTATTATTATTATTATTATTATTATTAGATTTATAATAACAAATTCAATAATAACAAACCCTTCATCCCAAGATCTCAGGCCAATATTGATTCAGTAGATGCCTTCTGTGCCTATTGAAAACTTTTCTATCCCACCAGGCCTATGCAGGCAATTGGAGGTGGCAACCTGAATAAAACATGGGGTGGGTGGGTGGGGTTTGCAGGTAAACCCCACCCTACACAACCAGTCACATGACACAGTGCCCACACACTATTTGAATGACTCAAATATTTTATTGGAGGCAAAGGTACCTTGGCCTCTAGGAGTTGGTTCCTACACAGGCAATTAAGAATACATCCTTCTGAAATGGTTAATTGATGTCTGTTTTTAGCTTTTTTATGTGTTTATGTTTTTATTGCTGTGGACCACCTAGACATTTTAAAATGATATAGTGGTATACAAATACTTTTTACAAACAAACAAACAAACGAACAAACAAACAAACAAACAGTTATTTGAGAAACTTCCCCATTATTTGTACACCTTAAGAAGAGTTTGGATTTGATATCCCGCTTTATCACTACCCAAAGGAGTCTCAAAGCAGCTAACATTCTCCTTTCCCTTCCTCCCCCACAACAAACACTCTGTGAGGTGAGTGGGGCTGAGAGACTTCAGAGAAGTGTGACTAGCCCAAGGTCACCCAGCAGCTGCATGTGGAGGAGCGGAGACACGAACCCGGTTCCCCAGATTACGAGTCTACCACTCTTAACCACCACACCACACTGGCTCTTAAGAGGACAAGCAATTTGCAGAATCGTATGCTACATATGAATAACCAACCTTCTTTGACTGGACTTAACCATCCAGGGGTCCTTTACCTTTACCTTTTTACCTCTCTCTTATATCTCCCAAGTGTGAATTTCTTTGGAGAACCTTCATTTGTGTATTTTTAATAGTCTGGTATATTTAATTTATTTTGGTGGTCCTTAGCTCATTTCCCCTTCAACTGAATTCAGACAGAAAGCATTTGTCTTTTCCTGTGTTGTAATAGTTTTCATCTTTTCCTGTGTTGTAATAGTTTTCATCTTGTATATTAAAATAACCAGCTTTTTTTAAATGCCCACTGTAACAATAAAGTTCTGCTTCTAAGTGGGCAGCAAGGGAGCCAGCTGCGACTGTGGCTCCCCAAAATTCAGTGGGATTTACATTCACTCCCCAGGACGTGTGCTTAGGACTGCAACCTTAGAGTCCTCCTCCTACTTCTTTGAAGTAAAAAAATAAATAAATAAGCCAGGCAAACCTCGGGGCCTTTGGCATTGCTTTGCTTGTGTCCTTGCAGTGCCAAACCATCTCCCTGTTGGTAATGTGCAAACCAGGATAAGTTACTGTCTTAGACAGAAAAAGGAGTCAACGCAGAAGCTGCAGCAAACCCAGCCATCACTCTGCTGTCCCCTGGGAGCTGAACCCAGGAGAGTGAGGGCAGAATTGGGCTTCTCGAGACTATTACCAGGCTTGAGGTTTTCCTTTGCAAATCTATCAAAACAGAAGGCTATTAATGTAACTGCACACTGAGAAAAGCACATGATTTGACTCAGAGCTGGTGCAGCATTACGGCAACGCTAAACTCGGGAACTGGAGATAATACAAACAATGGGATAATGTCACAACACACACATCCCCCTGCCTCTCCCCCCCCCCCATGTTGACAGGTACCTGTGCCAGGAAAAGAAAAGGAGTTCCTACTGCCTCCTCTGCGAAAGGGAATTGCAGCAGAAGCAAGAGAGCCAAAGCTTTGCCATGGAGATGTGCTGTTGTTGGGAGATGGAAATTCAGGCTCCAACCTGAGGGACCAACAACAATATGTTGCAGTGCATCTTCATGCTGCTCAGGAGTGCTCTTGGCTCAGGGTTTCCACCAGCCTGCTAGTCAGTCATGCTGTCCTCCAGGATGCTATAAACCTGGGCCAGCTCCTAAGGGTTGATGTCCCTTCAGTCTCCCCAATAAAATATTTGAGGGGGTTACCCCCCAAAGTTGATGGACATTGCCATTCCAATGGTATATGTGTGCACCATGTCTTGTGATCTATTATGTGAGGCAGGGCTTACCTGCCCCCCCCCCATATTTTATTCAAGTTGACACCCCTGCAGTCTCTCCTTTTCTCAGGTCTCGCCATGCTCATGACTCAGACTGGAAAAGGCAGCTCCATTGCTTCTTCCTGCTCTGCAAAGTCACCAAGTGGGGCAAGCAAATGATGGGAGGTCCTTCCCATACTTCTTTCCCCCTCACTTGGTTTCCCTCCTGCTCCCGCTTCCCATACTGAGCCTAAAAGCCCAACCAAGATGGGCAAGTGAAGAGGGGTTGTCCCTCACTCACGTGGTCCCATCTTTGTGCTAATGTTGTGACTTGGGGCATTGAAAGGGAGAGAGGTTGGCGTCCTTTTTTGAAGCAGTTGCTTCTGATCACCACTTGGTTCCTTGCCATGGGTTCATTATCTTGTAAAAACCCTTTCCAGCACGGTTTCTTGATAACGGAGCCTCTGAACATTTCAGCGCATTCATTTGCATCTGGTTGCAGAACCCTCTTTAACTCCTATTATGTTTCCCCCCTAATTTCCTTTTTTTCTGATTAGATGACACATCCTCAAACATGGTAATCAGAGGGAACTGGAAACCCAAGAAATGAGCAGCCATTGTGAAAAAAGAGACGACTGATGGTCATTAAAGCCCAGCTGAACAGCTCCTCCCAGCACAGAAAACAATAGGTCACATCAGGTGCAATATAATGCAATAGCAGGATTTAAAGAAAAGGGGCTTTGCCAGGGCCATGTGTTCCAATTACAGAGAACTAGCAGAGGCATTCAAGTATTAAAGAATTGGACAACTCCATCAATGAACCGCAATGCAGAAAATCTGTATAATATTGTTGCTTAACCATTTCAAGTGCAGAAAGCGGCAGAGGCTGTTGCAGATTCATAAGAATGTAATGATGAAAGCGTACAAACAACCCATATGCAATGAACCTCCCTTTCACACTCCCCTCCCCTGTTACTAAGTTTATTTATTTTTATTTTTTTATTGCTCAGGTGTTCCGGGTCAGACTAATTAGCCACCCCACCTGTCCCTCGGAGGTCCGTCAATGAAGTTAACTCCCTGGTAGTTACAAAACGGGAGTATCTTAGTAACCGGAGTGTCTTTGTCCAGCTGCCGCGACCGTTTATAATCCTTGCTCTGGGCTTCAGGGGTTAAACATCTTATTGCCTACAGCCCCAGGGTCTCTCTCTCTAGATCCCTCACTGTAGCAGTCTGCTAAAACCTTTTAGCAACTCAGTGGCATACACAATGTTTCAGCCCGCTAGCCCCTCCTGAGTGAAACCATTAAGACACAAACTAACACCCCGCAGGACAGTTTGGACTCTTCCCTGGGTTCACCTCTTCATGAGCAGTTATAACCCGCTGGACCCAAGAATCGACGATGTCTGACTTATAGCAACAAAACTAGTCTTTCTTTTTTTAAGAGCATAACGGTTTCAGAGAATCAAAAGTTTAAACGTAGTTTCATAACAGCATAAAAGGTTTTCTATTCAGTATAACATACTAGACCTTCGACCTAGCCTAACCTACCCACCACTATCCTGGTCTCTAACCCTCTCTCCCTCAGCCACCACTCACTCCCTCTTTCTCCCTCTTGACCAACTGCGGTTCCCTCCTTTTAAAGGGTGAAAAGTCCCGCCTCCTGCGAGTGAACTGCCACTCAAACAGGCAGAATCTTAACTCTTCACACGCTGGGGTTTCTGACCATACCCCGACTAAGGGCAGATCCGTTACATTTCAAGTGCAGAAAGCGGCAGAGGCTGTTGCAGATTCATAAGAATGCAATGATGAAAGCGTACAAAAACCCCATCTTTTTGAATTGATGGAGAACTGTGCATTTTCTTGCAGATGCTTGAATAGGAACATAGAAAGCTTTCTCACACCGAATCAGACTATTTGCCCGTCTAGAGCAGTACTGCCTACTTTGGCTGGCAGCAGTTCTTCAGGGTTTCACACAAAGGTCTCTTACAGTCCTACCTGGAGATGTTGGGGATTGAACCAGGGGTTTTCCACACGTGGCAGATGCTCTGTCTGCTGTCACGGAGTAGTTGGACATAGAAGAATGGTGGGAAGGATGAGCTGTGGAACCCCCAAGGGAAGAAGGCTCAGAGCCCAGGGAGTGGTGGTGGGGCAACAATGAGTGGTCAGAGGGAGGAGAGGAGGTGCCAGAAGCTGAAGACCCCTTCACAGGGCTTAGTGAGCTGGGAGAGTCTGTGGCAGAGAGAAGTCAAGAATCAGAGGCAGAAGCTGAAGCAGGTGAGTGGGAGGAGGGAGGTGAAGAGGCAGAGATGAGTCTGGCTGGTGAAGAGCCAAGGGTGTGTCTTTCCCCTCCTGCTATGACAGGCTCCCCTCCCCCTTGACTCCCAGAACCAGACGAGGTATGAAAAGGGAGGAGCAAAGTCAGGCTGCATGCAGGCACAGTCTCCTACAGCTTGGAAGAAGCCCCGGAGAGGAGGAGACATGTAGGAGATGGCTGTCAGGAGTTGGGGACTGATTGCGTGGAGGGCATAAGCTGCCGTGCTCATTAGGCCTGAAACTCAGCTAAGTCTGTGAAGATCACGTTTTGCTAATAAAGAGTTCACTCCAGCTTTGAGCCATGTGATTTACTGACCAGCTGGCTCCATGACAATGTTGCTAGACTCCAGTTCCCACCAGCCCCAGCCAGCATTGCAAATGCTCAAGGACTATGGGAGATGTAGTCCAACTGCATCTAGTAGGCTACTCATTGGTTTAAACATTACTGTAGCCATGTAAGAATGGCTGATGTATCCTGCACTTTTTAAAGGGCCCATACATGTTTGTGTGTGTTGAGGGATGAAGATCAAGTCTTCAAATTATCTCTCCCGATATGCTTTCCCCTCCCAAATATGCAACACACACATCCCTGCAGTCTAAATTGGAACCACTCAGAAAAAAAGCTTTAGTGCTTGATTCTGCTGATTTCTATAAGCTTAAGCAGATGGTGAACCTGTCATATAACTGCTTTGCCATATGCCCAAGCCTGTTTCTCCATCATAGTTTGCCACTTCCTAGATTTACCCAATGCAAGTATCAGTTACAGGTAGGTAGCTGTGTTGGTCTGCCATAGTCAAAACAAACAAACAAAATTTTTTTCCTTCCAGTAGCACCTTAGAGACCAACTAAGCTTGTTCTTGGTATGAGCTTTCGTGTGCATGCACACTCGTACCTGAAGAAGTGTACATGCACACGAAAGCTCATACCAATGCAAGTATGTCAGACCAGGTTGAAAAAAAGTCAGATCTAGGGATGTGCATTTATTTCTAAATGAACATGTCCCATTCAATTTCTATTCACTCCAAAGTGAATGGTGGCGGCAGCAGGTGAGCCGACCACAATGGCCACTCCTGGCAGCTTCCATCTGTCATTCACCCGCCAAGATGCCCCACTAACCCCCACAGATTACGTGACTGTAAAATACCCAGCATAATTTAACAAACGTAATGAAAGGAGTGTGATTTCAACAAAGAAAAGGATGAGGTCTTTAATTACAAAAAGCAGTGTAGTTACAAAATGGGGAGGCAAAGAAAGAAGTCGTACAGCCTCCCTAATCAGACGTTGGGCATGTAGTGATTTTTTATTTTTTTTGCTGGTATCAGTGGCAGAACAGGGGAGGAATTGGAAAAGTCAAAGAAAAGTCAAGACCAGATCCAGGTGCTCTTGGAGGAAACTGATTTTCTAGATCCACTTCTATTGGGGTTTAGGTCTGGTTTTGGCACAGAAGCTGCTTTGGTTGCCTTGTATTCATTCACCTGTTGGGAAAGAGGCAGAGGAAATGTATCCCTGTTATTTCTTGTTTACCTCTCAGCGGGTTTCAATATCAATGACTTTGGTATCCTTCTGGAGCAGCTGTCTGAGTTGCAGGTGGGTGGCACCACTTTGTGGTGGTTCTGGTCCTATTTGGATGGTTGTTTCTAGAGGATGATGCTTGGGAAATGCTCTTTGGCCCTGTGGAGTCTTCAATGTGGGGTTCCTCAGGGTCTGATTTTATCCCCCATGGTGTTTGGCATCTACATGAAACTGCTGAGTGGAGTCATTTGGAGTTTTGGAGTACATTGTCAGCAATATGCTAGATGACACACAGGTAGCTGTATTTCTCTTTGACATCTGCAGGTGTGGCAGTGGATGTGCCAGTCCAGTAATGGATTGGATGGCAACCAATAAACTGAACAAAGCTTAATCCAAATAAGGCTGAGGCACCATTAGTAGGAGGTTCCCTAGACTAGCTGGATGGGATGTGGGGTACTTTGGGATCCATTGTGTCGCTTGAGGCTCAGGTGGCCTCAGTTGTATGGAGTGCTTTCCATCAGCTTTGGCTGGTGGCTGTGCCCCTATCTGCACAAGCATAGCCTAATTTCTCTTGTCTATGCTCTGGTAACATCTAGGTTAGGTTACTATAACACATTTTACATGGGGCTGCCTCTGAAGATGGTTCAGAAATTTCAGCTGGTGCAGAAATTAGCGGCCAGGTTGTTCACCAGGGCAAGACAATTTGAACACTGAATGCCAATCCTGACCTGACTGCATTGGCTGCCAATTAGTTTCCGGGCCCAATTCAAAGTGCTGCTTTTGACCTATAAAGCCTTAAACATTTCAGGACCGCAATACCTCAAGGACTGCTTCTCCTCATATGAACTGACCAAGACCCTGTGATCATAATCTGAGGCCCTTCTTTGTGTGCCTCCACCAGGAAAGATCTGATTGGCAGCAACACACAAATGGAATTGTTTTTGTTTAGTACTATGCTATTTTGTGTTTTTATATTGTAAACTGCACCCCGATCCTTGGATGAAAGGTGGTATAGCAATTTAATAAAATAATAATAATAATAATAATAATAATAATAATAATAATAATTCCAAGGACCTCAGCAAGATAATATGCAGGGGTATCTGACCTCTGCTATCTGGCTGTGAATGAAAATCCTCCAGGTATCCCTATTTTCCAAGTGCAGTCCAAGATTTACAGAAGCTGTCCCGGTTTCTGATTGATCCCAGAATGTCCCACTTTTCCTTACATGGCTTAGAATGTCCCTATTTTCATCAAATAAATGTTGGTCAGTGTCAAATAGGACATCCCTATTTTCATCAGAGAAATGTTGGAGGAGATGTCTCTATTTTCTTTGGAGAAATGTTGGAGGGTATGGAATAGGATGTCCCTGTTTTCATTGGAAAAAATGTTGAAGGGTATGTGAATGCCATATTGCCTTACTAGGCCACAGAGTTTGCCCTCGCCTCTTTGTGACCTTAATAAGAAAAATGTATACTAGGGGTAGGACCCCCAAGGAGGAGGGCCTACTTCATACATTTGCTCAGTCAATGTTATGAATCACTGCCTCTGAATGCCAGTTGCTGCAGATGATGAGTGGAAGAGTGCTGTGGTTGGTGGGCTTCTTGCTGAGTATCCAGTGAACACAGAATGCTGGACTAGTAAGGCCTTTTGTCAGATCCAGGAGGATGTCTTATGATCTTAACTTTTGATTCTGATGAGTCCAACGATGCACAGAGAGTGCACAAACAAATATGTATTTCACTTGGTTCTCCACAGATTTTACATTCACAAATCTGCCCCTAGAAACATTATCTGCAGAAAGACTCGGCTGCCAACTCCTTTCTTGGGAGCTCAGCAGTATGGGAGGGAAATGGAAAGAAGAATCTCGAATGAAAGTAACAACGGAGCTGCAATGGGTCTTGTAGGTCATCTCATCTAACCACCTGCTTAACACAGGAATCATATTGTGCTAGAGTATGGCTAACAGGAAAGAAGGCTGTGCCAAGAATCTGCAGGAAATTGACATCTCTCATTCTATCTTCCATTCTTGTTATAGCCCACTTTTCCCTTAGACAGCCAAGAACTGCTTACTTGGGGCCTCAGTGGTCTCCCATCTAGACAGAGATCCATGATTGTTTGGCTTCACCATTGCTATATTACATGCTTATGGGCTTGACCCAACCTACTGAAATGTTAAGTGTTCTGCATCGTTCCAATAGCATTGAGCATATGAAGCGGGTAGTGGGGAAAATTTTGGCCCTCTATATGTTGCTAGACTACATCTCCCATGAACCCCAGCCAGTATGGCCAACAATCAGGGGTGATGGGAGCTGTAGTCTAACATCTAGGGGGCCAAAGGTTCCCCAACCCTGAAAACAATAACATATTTTGATTAGTTAATGTGTTTTAAGTGTCATATCCGTATCTGAAGATCCTGCTTGTAGCTTCAAGACAGGACTGTTTCCCTACGAAAGACTGATTTATGAGAAAAGTCAAGTCATGTTAGGCTGAATTACTCAAATGTGGGTAGAAATTGCAACACTGCATAGTGTTCTCTCTTGCTCCCTGTGCTTCCGCTCCCTCCACTTGTTTTGGCTTTGCCCCGCTTTCCTGCCCTCCACTAAAACAGGTCTGAACAAACACTTGCAGAAAACCTGAAATGAACTAATTCCATGCAGATGGATTTATGAACTTCAGTTAAGAGCCACAGGTGTCCCAAAGGCTGCCAATTCCTCCCCTCCAACTTTATGATCTCCAGGGAACCATTTGTCCTTAATGGTCCAACCATCCCTTTTCTTCTGTTGTGGGTGCAGCCAGTGGTTCTGAATGGTGGTCAGGTGCGTCACAGGCCACATTGGCTTCTATTCCTCCCCTCGCTCCTCTGATGCCCTCTCAAGTCTCTGCTTCCAGAGGCTTGCACAGCTGTTTGTTGCAGCAGCCCTGGGTATGAGTTCTCCAGGCAAATCATGCCTCCAGAGGCATGGAGGTGCTGGTTGCCGGGAGCTGAGGTGGCCTTGGAGGAGAGGGGAGAGGAGGCTGATGAAACCCTCCACAAGGGAGGGTGTCAAAAAAACGGGTGAGGAGCTGACTGCTTGGCAGGCAAGGGGCAACATAACTGAGCTTCTGAGACTCGGAGCACGCTTCCCTACAGGGGAGCAGCAGAAATAATGTAGTTGGTCAAGGGAACCGTCAATTCGAAAAGGTTGAAAACCTCTGGAAACTTTAGGCAGCGACTCCAGGTCTTGAGCTTACATTAATGTCTAACTGAATAGCAGAGCATTATTTAATTATTATAATTATATTATTATTATTTTAAAAAATGCACCAGAGACACTGTATCACTAAGAAAGCCAGTAACTTTACTGATTCGGCTGCAAAATACAAATTATACCTTATTTCCAGCAGGAGAAACATTTGAAATTTTCCCATTTTATTTATTTATTGTTCACTACAGACAGCTGAATTAAGTCCCTTGAGATTCACAGATGTGATTTTTAACTGGGTTATGATGTCTTCTTATCTAGTGGCGACAAAGTCCAGCTTATGCCGCTGTGAGCCTCTTTTAAGTTTAATATTTCTTGCAAAATGCTCGTATATGCCCCCATTTACAGGATGATTTCTTAATTATCGCTGATTTAATCAAAACACATCCCCAGGAAAAGAAAATAGAAGCAAATCATCTGGAGCAATCCAAGTCAAATGCTTTGTGGTGCAATGTGAGCTGATGTCAGGGGCTCCACAGAGGGCAACGATGCTGGGAGTTTCATCTGTCATGGGGTTGACCTCTCTGAATGACACTGAGGCATGGGTCAGTCTGAGGGATGAACAGGGATGGGATGGTGAAGCCAAATGACCTGGTTATGCTCACAATCCAGCACGGAACATGATACAGGATGTATGGAACTCAACACTTGGATTGCTCCACATCTTTGGTTAAAGTATATTCACAAAAGCCTGTTATTAGCTTAAAAGTGAAGCATTCTCAACCGACCCCAATGTCCCACCACTCCTTCATGGGACCTGTAATGCCAGGAAATGGAGGCCACAGAAGTGAGGAAGTCACTGCAGATGGCATAAAACGGGAGCAGATGAAGTATGCTGTGTTTAGGCAACGGCCTTTATTGAGGTTTCAAGTGGCTTTTTGGGAAACAAAGACAAAGCATTTGCCTTCTGGGGGAAGGAGAAAGAGAAAGGAAACGAAAACCACACATGTTGTGTCTACTAGGAAAGATGGGCCCTAAGACAAATGCAAACAATAAAAAGGGGTTCTTGACATTCTTGCAAACAGCGTAGCAGTTGTTTTATTCTTGCTTTTAGCTTTGCCTGAAAAAAGCTCTGAGAAACAGCAGATATCTTTATATTAATCATTAAAAAATTTTAAATTCCGCTTCCGGGGAAAATAGAAACCATTTGGTTACAAAAAACAACTTTGAAAAAACATTGAAATGATTAAAAAGACTTCACCGGGAAAGGCAGCAATGCATACAATATACAAATTTGTGCAGATTGTGTATATCATATCATTGTCACCAGCGATCAGGTTTAATAACGTCATCAACAAGGCTTTCCCAAATAAGGATCAGCAAAAAAGGGAGGAGATTCCTCTTAAGGTATCTCACGTTGCCTATACCTTTGTACTGCCTGGGTTGAAGTAAATCTTAATCCATTCTTGGGGCGCTGCCCCAAACTGGTTAAATATAAAGGAATCACACAATAAGCCCAAAAAGTAGCTTTGCAAATGCAATAGATGGTTAAGGTACAGATAAAAGGAACAGTTAAAGATAGACAGCTAAAGTTTCTAGAAAGCGACATCACAATTAAAAGTTGTGCTTCTTTATTAATTAACTCCATTTACAATTATGAATTAACCCTCACTTCTTGCCCCTATACTTCACTTTAGCTCAGTAGAGGAAAGAGGAGGGAAAACACGTCTATTTCCACACAATTCAGTTCTGTGGCTGTATAAAAACCAATGTTTTAACTGCAAGAGATTGCCTAGCTTAGTTGCATGAGCTTGTTTACACTGTTACCTACTTGCACACAGGTACAATGCGGTAAGTTAACATTACACACCCACTTCTCTTCAGAAGCTCAAGTGTTATCTCTCCCCCCCCCCCGTTGTGTAGCTGAGGCAGCTGTACGGTAAACTATTCATATGGCTATTCTTCAAACTCAGAAGACTGACCCCATCAGCCCCATTGACAAATTACTTCCAACAATACTGAAAAACCAAATATTGTTTCTCTCTCCCTCTCATTTTGTTTCAACGACAAGGTACAATTGTGACGTATTTGCATATTTAAGACACATCTAAGTTGAAAGTTCCCAAATGGAGAATGTAACTATTGGTATATGTCAAGGTGAGGGATATAATTTGGCAGATGTCTCGAAAAAAATCAATTATTTGCCCCATTCTCACTTTCTTTTAATGCCTGCGTATCTTTTGTAAATCACCTGTAGGACTGATGCATGATCAGCTGTTTTTCTGTGCTTGGAATACGTGTGGTCTCAGCATGCTCCTAAGATTTTCTGTACCAGCCAATAAATACTTAGGATGGGACCAAACAATTGTTGAACCAGCTCATCACCCCAAATGGCAATGCTGCAAGCTGTGGTAGTAGGCAGAGACACAGGTGCAAATGTATACCTGCAAATAGGTATGGAGCAACATTCATGATACGAGAAAAAATGGGAAGTTTCACCTATGTTTTTAATGCTTATTATTGGGGGTTGTTAGGAGTGAACAAAAGCATGTTACTATTTGCAATGGGTGGTGTAAACCAAGCTTACATAGTTCACCTCTGTCTACTAAACCTATCAGTCTACATCAGCATTGGTCCAATGTAAGATGGATGTCTGCATACATGTCATAGTGCAATTCTCGCTTGTGACACTGAAAAAGTATTGCTGACTAATGAGCAGTGCACAGCAAGAGTGTTTATTAACAGGTAATAGGGACAGCAGTGTCACCAGCTGACTTATGTCACTCACTGAAGTACAAGAAATTTGCAGTACTTGGCTTTCTAACTCGTATTCCTCCTTCCCGACTGAGAATATGTGCTGCATCGCTTGCAGAGCTCAGCAAGGCTGATATGCAGGACCTGTTTGGAATGCCCAATGTCAAGCCTGAAACACGGCAAGCTGTGTTTCGACCTGTTTGCAGAGTGCCTTTCTTACCCTACCAAGAAGCTACATAGAGCCTCACCACCATCACACGCACTGGGAACTGAGCGACAGGATTCCTAACAAGCCTCAGTCCCAGGATTTTTATTTATATTTAAAGGAAGAAAATGAATTAACTACCAATCACTTGCCACCGAAGTTCCACACGAGAAGGAAAAGATGCATTTGGAATGAACGATGCTATCTTTCATGCAGTGCTATTTCTGCTTAACAAAACATGTCATTTCATAAGAGACAGACTTGATGCTACATGCAGGTGTAAGTTCCTCCTAACATTGTAATTATTTTTCTTAAAAGAAAAGAAGCCTCAAGAGGCTGCCATCGGAACAGAAATGGCGGGTGGCGAGGAGGTCCTTCACCTTTCCCCTGTGGGACATGTTTCTGCTTGACAACCACAGTTGCTTTCCTCCATATTGGGGTGATGGTGGAATGAAGGTTTGGAAATAGCACAGCACGGCTATTCTTTCTGCGTGGTCACGAAACTGTGGGATGCCTGAAACTGACGCAGCGATTGATTGGAACTTAAGGACATCTTGTCTGCTCGTGACAAAGGCAGTGCAAAACATGACTGCTCTTGAGCAGAACATTCAGCTCCTGTTACTCACTAAGAGTTGCTGGGTCGGACCTGCACCCTCATCACTTTCTGATTGCAACACGAGACCCAACTCAAATGCAATACTTTTCACTGCAGATGGTTCACCCTTTCTGCTTTGAGTCACCATAATGATGCATGACCAAGACTGTCATCCTATACCCGTTTACCTGAGAGTAATCTCCACTGAAGACTGTGCTGCAAGTGATGTACGTATAGGCACATATAAACCAGGCCTCGGGTTCCATCAACTCATCTTTGCAATGAGCTTTAGAACTGGTGTGCTGCTGTTCCAGTCCTCCATTATTTTTGTCTAAACTGGAAGAGAGATTCCACACTTGCAGGCCAAATCACATTTCTGAGGTAACTTAACCTTCCTTGGGTTTAAAAGACAGTTACGCTTGGGATAGCACCCCCTCCCCCATTTTTTTTAGGTAACTCCTTATTGGATTTTTATATTTACTTCCACTTCACTTTGAAGCATGGGAGTCTGAAGGAATTTTTCCAGGGTGGGGGTGGCAATGGAAAAGCATATAAAATGCGGAACAGGCTAGTTTCTCACAAAAAAAAGAGAACGGTGCCTGTTCATTTTGCCTCCTATCTCAGCTCCTAAAAATGCTATAAACTTAATCTTTAAAAAATAGCCCAAAAAGCTGAGGATCAGGATATTATGGTTCTTCAGAGGGGTGGGGTGGGGAACTGCCTCCTTTGCCTCATCCCACCTTGAAGGGTGTCTATGCTTTGAAGGATGCTACCCTAAACTTCCTTTCTTTTCCCCCTCCAGGTTGCAAATCAGAGCAAATCTGATGAGGATGCCAATTTTGATGAATTTATGGAATGAAGGCCAAGATGAGCCAGATTATGTTGTGATCAATATTTGCAGAAAGCCACAAGTTACGCGAGACATAAACAAAGTAAGAAGAGGGCCTCAAATGTGTAGATCAGTAGGATGGAGCTGATCGTATATAGAATGGATCAGAAAACTGATGGCAGATGGATTAGAATTATATGGGCTGCTATAGGAAGGGGGGGAAATCTAATCTTTTGCAGATTAGCCTTCAACAGCTGACTGATTCTGTAAAATGTATGCAGATTAAAAGAAAAACCAAAAGGAGAAAAAAAATAGTTACTTAAATGTGCAACTGCACAAATATAATTCCCCCACTATTAAGATAACAAAAAAACTTCTGCTATTACCATAATTATTATATATATTAGAAAGCTATACACAAGCATGTTAATTTCACAGATTTTTTTTAAAAGATTCTTAATATTTTATATAATTAGAAATACACATTTCAAAAACAAAACTTCTGCAAAGAGAAAACAGTTATCTTGGTTAGCAAAGCATGGAGTTCTTCATGGCTTAGGGTAGTGCTTTCTATACAAAAACAAAAAGTCCCCTTTTGTTTCTTTCAGGGATGTTTAAAATATTGGCGAAGCTATGAAGGGGAAAAAACACATTTTGGCTTAAGTAGACTACAAAAAGCCACAATGCTTTGCGAACTCTGTCTTACTTTTTAATATGAAAATAAGGAAAATGTAATTTACATATTTTTTATATTTTTATTTAATAAGTGATGTAGACCCAGAATTTTAAAAATTAAATAGGTTAGCCCTCAAACTAATTTTTTTTTTACACGTATGGTCCTCTTTTAAATGTTTTCGATCCGTTTAACTGAGTGCCATACTCCAATAATACGCCAACATGTTTGTGTGCATTTCAGATATATTAGGTGACCATCTTTTTCCTTTTTTTACTTGGTCACCCAATTTCTGGGTCTCCCAAAACATCTGTACATTTTCTATATGTTGCATAACAGCTGCTTTCTCTCTCAGTAAAGATCTGCCACCGTTGGGCAAAACGTTTCCTTTTTTTTCTCTTTTTCCCCACCTATTTACATGTAAATAACGTTGAACCTGCAACATGACACTATCTATTGTAACATACATTTTGCAAAGGAGCACAACAGTGAAAAGAAGTTAACCTTAAAACCTATTTTGTACAAGTGTTCTGTTGTACAACTCAAGTGCGAAGCTTATCTCAGCATTGCTGTTTATCTTTAATATGGTATCACTGAGGCAATTTAAAAGTACTTTTACAAAACAGAGTACCTGACTTTCCCCCCCCCCCCTGCCCCCACACGCACAGCACATATAATGCATATCGACCCCCTCCCGCCCGCCCTCTTTCCCATTAAGGTATAGCACACGCACACACGCACACACACACACACTGCAAGGAAAAAAACCCCTAATAGCTAATAATGTTATCATGTTGCCCATCCTTCAGACAGCCTCATGCGTTTCACAGAGGGGCTTTCCCTTTCGTCCGGCGAAGGTCTGGTGAGTCCAATGGGAGAGTGGAATTCGTTCCGGTGATCCTCTCTATCGCTTCCGTCATACGAACTACTGCAACTGCTCAAGCTGTCAACAGGGGATCTTCCAGCCTCGTGGCGCGTGTGCTGTGGGTATCTCGAAGGTGTGGTGGTACGGTCTCTAGGAGGAGAAACAGGTTCTGACTTGATGTTGAGGCTTTGAGTAGAAGGCAGGGAGAGATTTGCATTCTGAGATAAATGAGTGCTAGTGCAAGCTCTGTAGGAGGAAAGGAAACCCAGTTACAGACTGAGGAGGCAGAGCCCCCCCGGAAATGCACACGTAACACAAAACAACAGCTCAAAGACTCGAGGCCGAGACCAGGGCATGCCAGGAAGTGAGGAGGGCAGGGGGAGAGGTGATATTATTTACAGAGGCAGAAGTGGCTCCATTGCAGGGGTGGAGCCATAACACTAGCTGCCTGGCAATGGCAGAAGGGACGATGCGGCGGGGAGGTCAAGGCTGGGTGGGCTTGCTTGTGGGAAGGTGGGATTGGCACCACTGGTGCGCCTGCACAGCTCTAGCCTCCTTCTAGCCCTTTGCAGGAAGTGGCAGCAGGGCTGCTGCCAGGAAGCTAGTGTTGCGGCTCTGCCTCGCCGGGCCATTTGACCTCGAGGACGCCTTGGTGCCTGCCGGAACTGCAAATCACGATGGCCACTTTGGGAAGAGGTTCGAGCCAGGATGTGGCAAATTAAGAAAGGTCAAAACTCAGACCACACTTTCCACAGATAAGTAAGGAACAGTGACAGGAATCTGCACTCTGTACTCTCTAGTGCACTCAAAAGATTAACCTGGATGTGGGAGGGGAAGATGAAATCCCTGCTCAACAAAGTTCTTGGAAGATTCTCTGGTGGTTCAGATGTAATGCTAAACTATGGTTTAATGTTACAAGAATGAACACCAGCAAGCCTTGGACTCATGGGCTCTTTCCCTCCTCTCCTCCTCCAGCTTGTTGTATTTCAATAAACCATAGTTTTAAGTAATCAAAACTTGGAGTAGAGGTGAGGCGGAAGCATGGAAGCCCAGGCCTTGTTCATAAATGATGGTTTAGCATTACTTTTAAACTGGGTTATTATCTCGGGTTCTTCCAACATTTTAAAAGTAATTTCTCCCTTTTTATAACGACAGCCCTATCCCCAAGTCCTGTTTCAGAAGCTCAATAACCATACAAATGGAAAGGGTGGGGTGGGGCGGGCTATGGAGGGAAAGGTTTGCTATTTTTAAACAAAATTAAAAATACAGCAGATGTTGACTATTAGTGGTGGAAAGAGGGCCTGTGTGCTCAGTGAAAAATGGTGCCTAGGAAAATAGCATCTACATCTCTCTATGCCTATATATATATATATATAGCTACTTTTTTTAAAAAAAAGTGTGTGTGTGTATGTGTGTGTGCGTGCACACACACACACACACACACACACAAAAGCTGTAAAACTATTGTGTTTCAGTGGCGTCGTGGCCAACAGCCAACATGCTCAATAACAGAAATTACATCTGTGGAATTACTCTTTGCCTGCCTCTTCAGAGGAGGGATCAGGCTGCCCTGATTTCAGCTTGAAGTGCACTGAAAACCAGTATGACAAAACCAATTTGATGAGAGTCTGCTATGGGACGGGGCTGTGTGTGTGTGTGTGTGTGTGTGTGGAGAAACATATGTCAGCAATGGCACTATTCTGTCACACCCACTGCTCTACTTCTGAATAAAGCCTCAACCTGACAAACCTTATAGAAGTGTCGTGAGAGTAAATGAAAGATAAGAATTCAAAAGCACTCGTTTCAATTAAAGAGACTCGTTCAGGTTGGCAGTTGCAGAATGCGCAGGGCCACCCCGAGAGCCGTTTGCTCTTTGAATATCTCCCGGAGCAGGTG
Source organism: Lacerta agilis (assembly GCF_009819535.1). Classification (NCBI taxonomy): domain Eukaryota; kingdom Metazoa; phylum Chordata; class Lepidosauria; order Squamata; family Lacertidae; genus Lacerta; species Lacerta agilis. The sequence goes on from NC_046322.1 coordinate 32,821,696, forward strand.
CATGAGTTCAATGGGAAGTACAAATTAAATGTTGACGGTAGGAAACTGTCTGATACGATAGCTGTGCGAAATGTCTAAATTAAAGTGAGATTTAATGCCCGCACGGTGGAGTTTCCTGCATCTAAAGGCGAAGACAGAGGGACTGTTCAGATGCTCTCCAACATGTTCAAGGAACCTGTGAGATGGGGGAGCAGGACTGCATCTTTAAGCCGCAACCCCAACAATATTGACTATGCCCCTCCCCACTTAGTCACACATCCCACCCCCCCGTGCCCTTTCCCAGTAACCCTGAATGCAGTTGGCTAGAGCACAGTTAGTGGGTGCTATACCCTTAAATGTTCAGTGGATATTGTAAGTGTTTATCTGAACAGCTCTGGAGACACTGACCATTTACACTGGCCAATTACGAGTGAAACCTTGCTCCGGAACCATGCATCAAACATAACTTTCAGCTTGCTCCTAATTAAATTTGATGTAGGCTTGATGTGCTTTGCACATGGTGGCCCTGTGTCAACCTTTCTGAGCATAGATTTGGTTGCTCCTTTGATGTGAAATGAAAAGTTATCTGCAGGGGAGGCTCCAGTTGCGCATGAATGTTTGCACCCGGCTCCGGCAATCTTAGCAGGACACCCTCCTGAGCCAAGAACCGGAGGATTGTAGCCAATATCTATCAAAATTTCTGCAGAAATGCAAAATAATGCTTTATCTCATGTGAACACATTTGTACTTGGAATGATGTGGTGATGCTTTTATCACTAATTGTCACAATGTTTAATAATGAATGGCTATTGTTAGGCAACAAAGAGAGAACGGAACGCTGCATGGGTAATTGCGTTCATCTGCCCAGCATTCAGCAGATTTTTGTCAAAATTGGTGCCGTTATCTTCCCAAACAGAAAGGACAAGTGTGTTGGCCCTACAGTTGCGATTGTGTGAGAAGCAAACGGAAGTGCAGCATTTCCTCTGATAGGCATTATATGGAGCTCCTGAAGCCAATAAACTAGAGATGCAACCCCACATACACTGTCTTGTGAGTTTGCCCAACAAGTTTCCCCCACCAGCTCAGTGGGGCTTGCTTCTGAGTAAACATGCACAGGACTGGGCCACAATGTAGTTAAAGTGATGTACCATTAGGGAAAGAAAATTGGTCAAATAAGTCACTGAAAATTTAAAGGCATTTCTTGATGCTGTAAAATAGCTTTATATAAAACATGTTCAAATCTGTAAAAGTTTTAAAACACCAGAATGATCCACTTACAATACACATTGGTGTAATAGAGAAAAGTGCAGGATGCACTTGTTATTTTCAGGACTTCTTATTTAGTCACAGACTCAAGTAACTCTTTTTTTATTCCAGTGTCTACTGTTTCTTATACCCATCAGGTTAGATGTCATGCTGGATAGGGCAGGTTTAATAAAGGTTACATTTGCACCTACAGATTTGTATTGTTTCAAGAAACTATTTTTGTTCCAGTGTAATTCACTCCCTCCCCCAATAGTATTTCTGTTGTTACTCTACTTAGTACGGACAGGCTTGTTGGTTGCCTCTCTTTCTCCCCAAATTTACCTGAGGGTGCATTACACTGCATTTATGGAAGGCATTGCTTATTTTTAGAACAAAGGAATTAATGCATTCTGAAATCTATTGAATAATCTCTGCTCCTTGAGTACCTAATGTTATTCAGTGGATCTGGTTTCTGTTGATTTCCAAATTATTTTTCTTAGTAATTGTCTGTTTCTAATATGTTTAAACCAGCCTACATACCAGCTTGGAGATCATACCAAGCCCAAAAGCTTAATATTCAGTTTCACTAACCTTTCTTCTGGCTTGGAAAAAAAAAAGCTCTTTCAATTCAGGGGTGTCTTGTGGGGTCACTGAAAGTGTGGTTAAAGGTTGCCCCTAAAGTTAAAGTGTGTTTAAAGGTTCCCCCTAAAGTGCTGGTTTCTGTCAAAGTTAGAATGATGAATAAAGAACAAATTTTCCAGGTAAAATTAGGGCAGTTATTTTATGACTACACTGGAAATTGAGGATAGTGCATGGCATTTCTTTGAAGGCTTGCAGATGGTTTAGCATTTAATTATTACCTTGCTTCTTCAAACAGACAGGCTTGTTGTTACATCTTATGGTGAGCTACTGAAAGCAATTTGTTCATTGATATTAATGCTACTCGGCACAGACGTTTTCAATTCTTACATCAAGCCTGTCCTGTTCATGGTATGTAGAATTTCAGATCATAAGAAAAGTCAGCACTTCAGCTTGTTTGTTCTTTTTCATTTTGTATTCTGCATTGTTTGTTTTATTACAGTTGTGAAAATGTGGTAGTTTGTGGAAAGTTTCAAACATTTGCAACAAGCTTAATTCCTATCAAGAAAGAGCTCTCCTGCAATAGCCACTAGAGGGCAGGAACGGATGCCCTTTAACTGGGAAAGAAGACTGAGCTTTGCTTGCAGGCATTTAGGTTGTGTTCCTAGAATGGAATTCTAAATAAGTGAAATGTGCTTGTACGAGGATGGCCAGATAAACACAAGGGTTAACGTCAGGTCTAATGGTGAGGTCACTCGGCAACACATTGAGCAAAGATACGCAGCAAACTGGTAGAGCAAAGTGTTAAAAAAGTTTGAGTGGTGCTAAAGCTTTAGTTAAAAAAAGTAGAAGAGAGACATATTAGAATTCTAATTAGCGAAACAACCTTTGTGTTAATAGACTGGAGAAGGGCTGGGATGGGAGTGGGAGGGGGTGAAAGGTTGCATTTGAACTGCCTTACCTGCATTCAGGTTTTGGATGTTTAAAATATGACTTTTAAGCACAGTTGAAATCGGGGGCAGATTAACAATTTGGAAACTGCCTTATACCAGAGTGCAGGCATAACTCTTAATCTCAGGGTCGTGGGTTCAAGCCCCACGTTGGGTGAAAGATTCCTGCGCTGCAGGAGATTGAACTAGAAAATCCTCATGGTCCCTTCCAATTCAACAATTCTGCGATTCTTTGCCCATTTCTCCCAGGGCTGTCTAGCCTGCCCAGCAGTGGCTCCCCAGAATCTTAAGCACAGATCTTTATTATCTGCAACTTAATCCCTTTTTTAACTGGAGAGGCTGGGGATTGAACCTGGAACCTTCTACATGCAATGCTCCCCCTCCCCAACTCTAGATCCTTAACCTCTGCAAATAGAAAATGATAGAAACTGCTGGACCTGAAAAGCACCTGAGTATTAAGCACCTGAGGGAGGGGAGGAAAAAATGCCACCCTTCACAAAGCAGCCCAAGCTCAGGTGCAGCCAACACTTCCACACCACGGCAGTTCAGCTGGAAGAAACTATGGGGCAAGCAAACTCAGTCAGAAGTGGGCAGGGAGTCTGGACACGTTGAACTGCACACACCCCAGGAGTTCAGTGTGACCAAATCACAGACATGTTGCATATCTGCACGATGTATCCATCACTGACATGTTGCGGGGCCAGCCAGTTTATTATTACATGTTAAACTTGGCTTTTCAAAGGAAAGGGGCATTCTCAGTAGCTTGCAACCAGCAGAACAAGTTTTAGAAGTGGGAATATGCAAAGGGGATGGTGCCAGGACTCCCAGGCTTCATTTAAAGACCAGAAGTGACTTGGAACTATTGTCTGCCAGGATGGGGAGGAGAAGGGGAAAGATGGCAGAGAGGTGGGTGTCGATTTATTCTATTTATAGGATTGGACACACCGACCTCCCTGCAGCCTCAACTCTCTCCCTTCCAGGAGGCAACAGTGACTGACCTGCTGGGAAACTAGCACCCCGGCTCTGTCTGTGAGCCTCATCTGACAAGGACAAAGCAGATTCTGCCTCTCTGACAAGGCTGTGGTCTCCATCTCCTCTGCATGTTACACCCTCCAGTCAGCATTTGCACAGGAGAATATGGATCCTGTTCTCTGATGCCTCTTGGTGCTGAGCTGGGCGACCCCTTGTTGTTAATTCACCCCGGACGGGACTGTGCTGCTATATATCAACTCAAGAGACAGGGGTCTGTCCCAGGGGAATAGCCATTCTTGTTTCACTCGGACCACCACGATGCAATATTCAGGAGTGCACAGCACTTGCTGATATAGTGACTTACCCCAACTGACTGAGGGCAGATGGTGGCATGTTATGTAGGTGTTGTTGTTGCCAGCCGGTTACTGAACCCAGGTGGAGAGCGCTGGCAGTGTTAAAGCCAGAGAGCGATGACAAATCTGCACTGCTGAGCGAGTATTCTAGGTGCAAGAACAGAAAACATGCAATTATTTAAAAGTCACAGAAAAACCTTACAGACCTAAGCATCTACTCTTTCAGTTGATAAGCCATTGCACCTTCACTACTCCTGTGATATCAAGCTGTATCCACTCCCCCAGCAAAAGCTTAAATTTGGGTTGTTATCTTGGGAAATAAATGCCAACTGAATCAGATTCTCTGTATTCCTGGAGGACAGTCAATTTTTGAATTTTGTGCATACATTTGTTACCATCAAATACAAATGTATGTTGAAACAGAAGCCAGCAATCCATTCACTCCAGAGTCATCTTATTGGGTATGGCTTGAAGTGAAAAGGGCTTATTGATGATCACTGGGAACTACGGTAAAAGTGAGACTAACATTGGCATCCGAGCTCACGGGTCTCTTGAAACAGCAACCTCTGAGGCTGGGATCTCATCAAGGGACTTCCTGTGGACTGTTGTATGTGCATGCCTTCAGCTCTTGCAGTCTGAAGACTGGGGTGAATTCTAGGAGCCCGGCCTTCAGCTTGGCCAGATCAGCAAAACGCTTCTGTACTTAAGGGTCCAGCGCTTGGAGATCCTGCGCTGAAGAGTGTCCCTTCCAGGTGAGGATTTAGATGCATCCACCCACAGCCCAGCCTGGCCCTGACAGACTGTGCAAACAGAAGGACCTAATTTCAAAGGTGAGATGCGCTGCTACCACTTTTCAACCGCACCTTTCTGCTGCACAAATGGATGCAGTGTGGGAGTACAAAAGAGGTACGACATGAACTGGACAGATGCACAGTGGAGCACATCAGAAATAAGTACCGAATTCTTGACAACCTCAAGAACTGGGTAAGCTGTACCTGATGCCTGGTGGTGAAAACACCAGTTTTAAGCTTCCACGAAAGCTGTAGAGCAAATACTGAAAATCCAAGTGGCTCACTTAAAGTAATTTCTTATTGTGACGCACAATAAAAAACACATCTCTCTTCCTATGATTCAGTAGACAATTTATTTATTCCTGCATTTTCTGCCAGAATGGCACTCAGAGATGTAGTGCACAAGAAGACATTTCAGTAGTACTGTCAATATCTGGCTTTTCCCTCCCCCCCCCCGCAATCTACATTGCTTGCATCTTATGTGGAAACTTACCAGTACCATATGTTGTTGAAATGGCTGATGGGTATCCTCCCATCCCTTGCCCTGGCAAAGTAGGAGTTGCCACGGAAACCACTGGGGTAGCCAATGACTGAGCAGACTGAGAGTTATTTATCCTCTGATTCTTTTAAAGTAAGTAAAATAAACATATTAATGGCAGGGTGAAAAACAGTCGAAATGAGCTATATTTAGGTGTCAGATTTGTTCATATGATATACGACTGTACACAAGATTTCACAAAATTAATCATTTATCGTTTGGCTTTTATGAACTCTGCCAATCCTTATGATTTACAATCTTTCAAGAGACCACTTGTCTCCATAGTAACCCATTACATCAGAATCTCCTAGGTAACCAAACTAGTAACATATAAGATTCTCTCCCCCCCCCAACCCCAACACACTAGTAAGCCAAAAGGCTATGATGATAACTAATTATATGTAATTTGCATTGTTTAGGTTTTCAAAAAAAATCTGGTTGCAAAATATTATTAAAATGATGGTATTTTATCCCAAGTCAGCCATGCTTCAAACAGGTAGCTCATATATGATAGCTTTGTCACAATGTAGAAGAGCACTGAATGCACACTTGATTGAAAGCAGTGCAGTGCAGATAGACTGTACATGTACATGGATGCACACCCATGTCACACCCACAGTTCCTGGCCCAGCAAGTGGCATGTGTACAGAAGCACGCTTACGCACACAGATCTCTTTCAGAGTGTTATATATTGCAAATAAGCAAGCCACAGTATATGAATGCGTAAACCTGCATGTTCACTTTCCACCAGCAGATGGTGCTGTGACCACTTCATTTTCACCAATGACAAAAGTTACTTGAAGGATATTTAAACTATTTTTGTGGGTTGCTTTTTTAAAAGGATAAGATGTTTCTTATATTTTCTTGGTGTTGGATATTAACATGCAAAAAATCAGCTTGGGATACTTAAATGTACGGAGCATTCAGTAAGAATATATGAAAGTTGGGGAATTTGGAAGATGAAATCCCTAGAACAGCAATATTCTTTCTAAACAGGAAGAGGATTCAGAATCACTCCCGACTCTTGAATTATAGGATCTGATAGAAAGTAACATGGCATTAAAAAAATATAATTATTCTGATAAAACTTTTCATGGTAAAGAAGCTTTCCTACTAGCTCAGTGAGGGCTGGCAAACAAACTGGTTTTGCATTACTAAAAGAGGGATCATTCTCACTTACCAAAAGCAGATCAACATCCTCAGACTGACAGCATAAGAAAGGAGGATGAATAATTAGCAAAAGCAGATATTCTAAAGTGTGCCACTTCGCTATTCTACAAGGCATAGATCTATTTCAAAGCATAGCCACTCTCTTTCGCTCTTAAACTGCCTACTCCAGAGTAATCTCACCATGCAGCAATAATCTGAGCTGCTCTCAGTAAATGATTTGAAGCTCACAGGGCCTGTCTCTGCTGAATAAAGCCTTGCATTTAATACCTCCAGACATTTGCCTCAAAGGTGAAGACCAGCTTTCACCCCAACTAAGGCTTTGTCTTGTCAATCCAGCCCCACAGGCTGCAAAGTACTTGGTTTTCAGAGCTCCGCCCCCCCCCCCGGAAGAGAACCCCTTGAAAATGTTCCCTGGGAAAAAAGCTTTTGATGGAGATGCTGTGGCACTGCCTAAATCGTCTGAAGAGCAGCCCCATGAGAGATTGTACTTATATCATTGCTTCAAGAGGGGAGTGCTGTATTTAGGGAGTTTTACCTTGAGTGCCAAATTTAATTCATAATGCATCATGCTAAGAGAGAAGATAGAACTGTTTATATCGCTTGCCATTTTACATAAAGAAAACAAATATTCTCTGCGTCACTTTTTTGTGCCACCTTGATTTTTATTTTTTAAAAAACCCCTCCTTTTAAATGGTAGATTTCTGGTAAAAGATTTACAATCCACTACAGTGGTACCTCGGGTTACATACGCTTCAGGTTATATACTCCGCTAACCCAGAAATAACGCTTCAGGTTAAGAACTTTGCTTCAGGATGAGAACAGAAATTGTGTGGTGGCAGCGGGAGGCTCCATTAGCTAAAGTGGTTTCAGGTTAAGAACGGACCTCCGGAACGAATTAAGTACTTAACCAGAGGTACCACTGTATGCTAATTTGTAGGGAATTAAAAGACACTAGCATGTCTCATGCACTTTTGATGGCTTGACGGTATTCTAGCTCTATTTAACATAATCTGAGGACACCAAATTAATAATGCTCCCCCCCCTTAAAAAACCAAAAACAACAGAAAGGATTTTCCCATGAAGAATAATTGCTGTTTATGATTATTGAAAAATGTGACCCTGATTCCAAAGTGGAAAATTTAAGACTTCACTTTTCAAAAAAAAAAAACATCACTTCTTGATGCCGTTCAGTGAAATAAAGAATCAACTATTGCTCTTCTGCAAATCTTTGGGAAGAAGCTTAGAAATTCCTATTGAGATACTAACAGATGAAACAGAAGGTGGAAGTTGTTGTCCAAAACATATAGGTCCAGTGCTTTTTTTCTGGGGGTACGTAGGGGTATGCATACTCCTAAACATTTTGTGAATTTAAGTTTGGCCTCACTGAGGGGCAGTATTGCAATATGAGTAGGGAAATGAGAGGGCCCATAAACATTTTTTTTTAAAGAAAAAAAAAGCACTGTATGAAAAATCACGACAGATACAGGTGTCTAGTGAAGTTGTAGCAGGCGAGCAGAAAAGGGTTGTAAAGACTGATGGCAGAAATGCATTCTCCCAGGGTGAGGCCAGAATGCACATTTTCCCACAGGGAGGTACGAAAAAGGCCTTCGTATGAGCCCTAGCAATAAGGGTAGGAGGAAGGCGCCTGTCGCCACTCCTAGGGAATGTAGAAAGAGACTTTGTGGCAGGGGAGGCTCCCATCCACACTAACCTACATGTCCAAGGCTGGGAGCTACAGTCCAACAACATCTGGAGGGCCACAGGTTGCCCACCTCAGCTTGTCCTGAAAACTGGGATTGCAAATCGGGATCAAATGCTGTTTGGCAACACTGTGTTTCTGCACGTTTCCTGGGTGTAATGACCAGCACAGGAGCCCCCCTTGGAAGTTCCTCTCCCTCGGATGTTTGGACAGTGGTGGCCCAGGAGAGGGCCAGCCCCTAAGCTGTGGAATTCCCTCTCCATAAAGGTGTATCTGGCTTCCGCGCTGTACAGCTTTTGGTCTGTGACACATGAGATGCATGTTTTCAGGGCCCACGCAATTCCCCTGACTGTGATCTGTTTTGATTTTGTTTTAGTCCACCCTGGGACCTGCTGGCAAAGGGCAGCTATTAGATATAACAACAACAACAACAACAACAACAACAACAACAACAACAACAGGAAGAGGAAGTTGTTAAAAGGGAAGAGCTGTAGCTCCATCATAGATTCCAGGTTCAGTTCCTGGTATGACCCTGCCTGAAACCCCAGAGAGCTGCTGCCAGGCAGACTTGACAAAACTGAGCTATGTGGACCAATGTTCTGACTCGGTACAAGACGATTTTCTGTTTCCCTCCTACTTAACAGCTCAGAGCATGCAAGGGAATATACCCGTTTTCCAGGCTTGTTCGTGTAGTATCAGACCATAGTTTGATGTTACATCTTGTGTTTTAAGGTTTATTAAGCATGTTAGTGGAAAACATACCACACTGCAACCCCCATTGATTTTAAAGGTGGAGAATGTGTGGATTTCACACCACATCTGTATGTTCGCTTTCTTGAACAGCCGCCCCAGTGGTATTAAATACACTAGGAGAATTTTGGGCTTGATCCAGCGGCTAAGGCTTGTCAAGCAGCTCTTTGATGGAGAGCCATGGGCTTTCTATCTACCACTGCTCATGGTGAGGCAGGCTTCCTCAATCCAAGCAAAGTGGTAAAACAAAAAGTAGGAAAGAAAAAGACTTGAAGAAAATAAATACATTAAAATTGAAAGGAGGGAGGGAGGGAGGGAGAGAGAGAGGGAGAATGGACCTATTCAGAAGACAACAAAATTTATTTGAAACTACCACTAAGGCCCTCTGCTATCCAGAATCCCAATAAACAGCCCCACTTTATGTACAGGGACTTTGATTTCATATGTGTTCTGAGAAGGGATAATTAATTTGATTCAGAAACAATGTAATTCTTAAGTTTGATTCAGGCTTTTTACATTAGATTAGATACATTTTAATTAAATCTGACTTTTAAGTCTTTGCTTTGATTCAGTTTGCTTGAGCAACTCCCTTTTTTAAGCAAGGAAGCCTTACAACAGAGAAATTAGACAAGCCCTTGTGTTCCATCCCCCATGGCCTTAGTGCTGTCTGGGAAGTTTCTATCTTGAAGGGGAAGGACGAAAATGTGTTACCACAGATGGCATCGTGTTCTTGCTGCCTGGTGGAATCAGCACTCGGAGATCTGGTTTGCGGTTGTTCATTCCCAAGTTCATGGGAGGAGGAGACTTTGCTTGCATATTCTTGTTCAAGTTTCCAGGTGAGACCAGCAGACCTGGTGAGTTTCGGGGGTTGCCATACCCATTCCCTGTGGAAATTTGAAAAGAGAGAGAGAGAGAAAGAAAACGATAAGGAGAGATGGGGACTGAAAAACGCTTCCTCAGTACGTAGGCTGACACTCGAATTCAGTTAACAACACTAACATGCCCCCAGAAATATTGCAATCTCCTGTAAAGTGTATATTCGGATTATTTCAGTGGTCCTGGAAGAAGAGACTGCAACATGGGGTGGTTGCAGATTTCCCATCCCATTAACAGCAGCACAAAGTGGAATATAGTCAGATATTTGTCACTGTACACAATCCACCAGAATGTTCTCTTGCACCTCTTTCCTTTTAAGAAATGAGAGCCACACCATCTCCTGGCAATGAACATGCACAGGTCCCGTTTATCTCAAAGAGGCATGCATAAAAGAACACCCTGGCGGATTATGTCCCATGTTAATTTGTGGGAGTAGGAGGAGAGGGTATCATTTGGTTTTCCCATCTCAAAGCCAGAGCTATGCAAAAACACCTGAAATATAAGAGTGCATATCACATGGAGGACACCAAACGGCACATGGATGATAAGAAGCGTCAGATGACGGAAAACACTGTGCTCTTCTATGAAATTGTGGCCTCGGTACCAAGTGGAGCAATGGACTTCAAACGATTAATCCTTCTAAACATTCCCTAATTCAATAATACACTGACAGAAAAGGCAGGTGGTCCCATGTCACCATTATGCTGTGAATCAACCATACCAACAGAATCAGAACACTTGCTAAGCCACTGAAACACATAGTAGCCAAGAGTGATCAGCTGCCAAATATATTCTGCTAACACATGGGAGCTGCAACAAAAGGTTGTACGGTAGTGCGGTGCTGTTGCCAGACAGCCATGCCCTTTTCCAAGTTACATGTCCTGCATGGGACAGTTGGCTTCTGTTGGAGTCAGTCCCTATTTCCCCCCAAAAAGTTTATTTTTCTTCTTCTATGAGTTTTGGAACCCCCTGAAATCTATCTCTTGCCCTTCAGTGGTTCCACTTTAGCTACAAAAGGATCAACACCTGAAGTATGAGTTTCCTGTTGGTAAATAGGATTATATACTATTCTCTTTTTGACCATATGCAGATCTAGAGCAGTTCCCTTATTCTGCACCCCAACTCTCCACCTCTTTACTGCTATGTGGATACAGCCTGAGGACAGGACTAGATGGGCCCCTGGCCTGATCCAGCAGTTCCTTCTTATATCATTTTTTGCTGCTTCAAATTAGGCAACAAAATGCCAGTCCTTACTTTTGGCCATTGTAAGGAGGCCAAAAGTAAAATTCACCACCGTCATCAATTAAATTTCTATCCCATCCAGAAGGGCAGAAAACAACATAACAGAATTTTTTTAAAAAATCAAATACAAATACTTTAAAATAGCAATGGCGTCCTGTGTAGGGAAAAGACACCACAGATTCTTCAATGAGAAGCTGGGGAAATATCTGGTCAGCCTTCAACCTGGATAACCCTCAAGGAGCTCAAACTTCTGTATCACAGCCCTGCCACAGCTTTGTACTTCGGAAGCATTTCTTGCCACCTGACCAGGAAGCCATAAAACTCATTGGCTAACTCTCAGAGCCTAACCTACCGCACAGGACTGATGCAAAAGTGAGCATGGGTGGGGGGGGGGGGAGAGAGAGAGAGAGAGAGAGAGAGAGGGATACAGTGGTGCCCCGCTAGATGAATGCCTCGCTAGACGAAAAACTCGCTAGACGAACAGCATTCGCTAGCAGAAGGCTGCCCCGCAAGAAGAAAAAGTCAATGGGGCTGCCTCGCAAGACGAAACATATTTTTTTCGGCGCAAAAACCTCCGCGCTGCATTGACACTTCGCTAGACGAAAAATTCGCTCTACGAAGACACTCGTAGAACGAATTATTTTCGTCTAGCAGGGCACCACTGTATGCCCAAGCGCAGGGCTGTGACCTCTCAGAAGGAGGCAGTTAGGAGTATACATGCACAATGAATAATAATGCACATCATTCAACTAACTTGCTCTGTTGTCAGTGCTAGGATTTATGCCCATGTAACTGAACTTCCCTCCCTCCTCCCCAAATCTGCTCTGGAGGGTGGGGAGAAAACCCAGAAGAAATTTGAGGAGGGCATGGAGTGCATTTTGTTGTTGTTGGGGTGTGTGTGTGTGTGTGTTTCCACTGCGCAAGTGCAAATCCTTGCACCGATGGAACAAGTTACCGGTAGTTGGATGCTACCCAATATCCCAGGTTTCTATTTCCCATTCCTCTCTGTAACTATATAAAGACAGACAGCTAAGACAGACAGACAAAAAAAATGTGGGATTAATAATAATAATAATAATATATAAAAATAATAAAAACAAAAGCCACAACTTTTTAAAGGGTCCTAACAGGTATCCTGGTGACCTTGGGAACAATTTGGGTTGCCCGAGGCAACCAGGTGATTGGATTATGCGTGCTTGTCATACAGTATCGAACACTGAACTGAATACAACCGAGTGTGCATTACTTAGAAGAAAGACGCTAACCTCAGACAATATTACAGCGAGAGTGGGGGTGGGGAGCAGAAGCAGAAAGAACAAAAGAAAACCCTTCTTGGATCAGGCTGTTTTCATGGACAAATACAAGAGGATTCTGCCTGACTCACTCCCCCCCCCACCTTCGGGGTTTTTTGTTTTTTTTTAAACAAAGGAAAGTGTAGCAAGGCTATAATTTCCATGTTGGGGGGTGAAAAGCGGGGGGGGGGGGAGAAAGAGCAAAAAAAAAAAAAAAACTGGAGGGGGACTAGGAAGATTCTTCAGTGCTTCTCCGTCTTGCCTCTCTCCCTTCCTCCACCTTCAGAGCTCGATCCTGAATGCTGATTTCAGCGGGAGGAGCTGGCTGTGTGATTTTGAAAACACCCCTCTATCTCATCTCTGCTGTCTTTTGCTTTCAAGGCTTTTACATCCTGACATTCAAGCATCTCCGTATTGTGCTAATTTGGTGCTTTCAGAAGCAGCCGCTTCTCTTTCTGCAACTGCAATAATAACAATGATAACGGCTGGCACAGCACTGCAATTAGCACCTTCTCCCAAGCACCCAGAAGCTGGATCCACCTTCTCGCCCATGAACGCCACTCAGGGAAAAGGAGACGCCTACTAAAAAGAAGAAGAAAGCCCCAAAACACATTTACTCGGGGACTGGCTCCCCAACTCTCCTTCTTGGGGCTTAGGCTCACATTTCATTTACTCTCCCTTCCTTCCTTCCTCCCTCCCTTCTTCTCCCCCAGCGACTTCTGTGCCAAAAGCCACCTGCTGTGCGGTTGCCTAGATAGCTGGAAGCCTCAAATCTAAGGGCATATTTTCAAGGCCACCAAAAGAGTTACCCTTTAACCACCCTGTGTTTCAGAGAACTCCAGTGTGGAACATGGAATCCTGAAACCCTGATAGAATTATTTGAAACGTACAAGTCTGAGAAGGTGCTTAATAGCAGGGAATCGGCAGTGTACGCTGAAGAAAGTCTCCCAAACTCTCTCGCACAAAACACAGACCCAGAGAGCTGCTAGGCAAATACCAAGAAAATAGGCTTGCCAAGAGTAAGATAGTTAAGACTCTAAGGCAGAGGTGGACCTCCAGATGTGGCTGGACTGCAACTCTGGCCACCCTGGCCATTGGCTATGCTGGCTGGGGATCATGGAAATTGGAGTTCAACAACACCCGCAGGTTAGCCCCCCCCTTGTTTAAAATCTAAATCACACTTCAAAGTAGGAAGACTTCTTTAAAAAGGCATCAAATTGCATGGCAAATCAGTGCTTTAGACCTAACCAGTCAAATAATCTGTGTCCAACTGCACTGAAGGAATTTTAAGAATTCAGGAAATTCTTAAAACTACAAAGTTAGGGCCAATGTTTCAGGAAGTTCTGCCCTTGTACAACGTATACTGTACATAACCATAAAAAATTATCTTGGCATTTCATTTCCATGTAGCATGCAGAGGAAAGCTTCCTGGTGCAATCCTAACCATGTCGACTTAGTAGTAAGTCTCACTGAGTTCAACGGGGCTTACTCCCAGGTAAGTGGCGTTGGGTTTGCAACCTTAATTTACATCATTATTTATGTACTTTAATGTATTCTGCTAGTTCAGATTTCTGATCGGCATTATCAGTGATGCAAAGAAATGTAAAAAGCAAAGGTAGGAGTTTACTCTAAAGAAATGCAGGGATGCTTTGCAAACAAACCAGTTCCTTTAAAACGAACCACATTTTTTGAAATGGGATTGAAATAATTATCCGAATCTACAATTCTTTTTGGGAACTTTTTCTTTTAAAGGAAAGAACTAAAGGCATATTTAAGGAATTCAGGAAAGTACTATAAAGAAGACATGAAGTAAGGCTTGGTTTGATAACGATATACATAAAGGGGCTATTTTGTTCTGGAGAAATATGTTGGCCATGCCATATAATGTGACATGACTAGCAGTTGTTCAGAGTGTGAATGTGGCGTTCTCGCATGTGTGCAATTAAACGCACGTTGCGCATAATGCAATTTAAAAATATATAACAAGTATGTATATGTGTCTGTCTTTATACTACAAGAGTCTGATCCCCCCCCCTCCGCTTGTTATTTTAAGGAAGGGAAATGGAGTGGGGTGCAGGGGGAGGATTCTTTTCTACAAATGATTTACATCAAATCAAAGCAATTTATTTAATACAAAAACTCAACACCAGGAATGCTTTCCTATCATTTAGAGACGGTGCCACTTAGAAACACCAATCACGTAACTCTTTATGTATTTACCTACTAATGTAAAATATTTTGAAACGTGATGACATTTCCTGCATTTGTATTTTTAGAACATCAAATTATTTTAAAGAGCGACTGCAATCTTCTCCTTACCAGCGGATTTCTGCTGTTCTTGGCACATTGTGCCAGCTAGCAATTTGGAGCCATATAATGACTGTTTCTCCTTCCAGCCACCAAATTGTTATGCTTTTGGCAGAATATAGGTCCCGGAATGTAAGGCTGTGGACTCTAAACCAATGATATACAAACCCGTCATTTGGAAATCAGTGATGAATACATGCATGTGGCCTGCAGCTAAGGAGAGCCTGCATTTAATCTGGATGCTTAAACCGCATCCTCCTCTGTACGCTGAAAGCTTTGGCCTCTACTGAGGCAGCTTTAGTCAAATGCATTGAAGAAGAAGAAGGTCTTGGTTAAATTCAGATGCAAAACAACTCAAGGGAAAACCCAGCAGCAACAAAATTGGAGCAGCCCTTCTAATATAGAGATCAAACCCTTCTTTTAGCCTGTACTTTAAAATTACACTTTGCCTGGACGGTTATCAATTTAAATGTGACTGTGTGCAGAACGGTACGTTCCACAAGCCACTAGAAAGCGCAAAAATTATATGCCCTGTACGAATGGATTTCCTGATTATAAATTAGGAGAAAATGAAGACCAGATGAGATCTTGGCTGAGTTTGCATTGCGTTTTCATTCGATTAAAAAGCTGTACATTTGCTGAAACAGAATATATCTATCTATCTATCTACACACACACACACACACACACACACACTCAACATTATGGGTATCACTTGCACTCAATAATGACAACAAAAACAGAGGAAGCAGAAGTTTCCAAAGGGCATGTGTCAGGAGGTGTAAATTTATAGTCTTCCTCAGCCAAGGTGCTTTAAGTGCAAACTACTCCTTTCCTTAGACCCTTACAAGAACTTGCTTTTGGCTTTATTGACTTTATTGAGCAAACTGTGTTTACAGATAGTTTATTTCTTGCTGAGTGTGGCGCTGCAGCAAATAACCACTTTCTCCCGGAATGCCCTGGGAGCCCTTTGTACGAACCAAAGTCACTGCAGCGGGAGAAAAGAAATGGAATGTTGTTTAACACCTCCTCCTTCTTTTTTGGTCACTGCTTCTGCTCTCCTCATTTAAGGGGAAACAGTCAGGAGCTTTGAAAGGGACTTTTTGTTAAATAAATGAGCAGGGTGAACTTTGTTGACAGGACACCACCGCTCCCCAGGTGTACAGAGGTGCCTAACTTGATAATATATATTTTTAAAAAAATGTAATTTCTTTAAAAAGCTTCCCTACTACCCTGAGTGAAACAATATAGATAACGAATGTATCCATATTGAGATATATTATCTATAATGAGGAGGATTCAAATCCCCACTCATCCCCACTCATCAGCCATAAAGCTCACTGATTGGCTTTGGGCCAATCACCATCTCTTAGCTCAGTGTTTTTCAACCACTGCCTGGTGTGCCGTGGGAAAAATGTCCCGGCCGTTGTTGTTGCCTTCCTTCAGCCCATTAAAGTGACTGGGAAATGGGCCAATGCGGGGCGAGGGGCGGGGCCGACAACGTGCTATAAAGGCGCGAAGGCGTGTCTGGTGATGGCGCTTGGTGGCGTGCGCGTGCGTGAGATTTCGGCGGCGCGAGGAGGGCGGGTTGGTCTCGCTGCCGCCGCCGCCTCCCCCCCAACCGCCTCGCTCGGTTGCGCTGCTCGGCCGGCGCCCTGAGGGGACGTGGCGGGTAAGTAGCGGGCACAAGTTGCATCAAAAAAATAAAATAAACATACTTATAATTAATAATGTGTTGACTTGCAAAATCAAAAAGGAAAGCCAGAAAACCTTGCAACTTCTGAGTCTACAATCCAGCTTCGTAGCCACCCACCCCATTCCCCAAGAAGCTAATTGAAGCTTTCTACTCACATGTTACATCTGTTAAGCATTTCATAGTACATTACCTTGGCTAAGTGCAAATAGCAAAGGAAACCCAAGTGGAAACAAGGAGAGAGAAAATCTTTAGAAGTAACTTGTGATTCCCACACCGTTTTTCTTTTTCTTTTTTTACTAACAGTGTCAGTTCTTATGTTGCTGAAATGCACACAAGAAGGAAGCACTTGCAGGCTTGGGGAAACCCCAAGGCTGTTAGATTACAAAAAAAAAAGTTCCTTAGAAGAACCAACCAACCAACCAATCTACAGGTAGGGGGAAAATCCCAAAGCAGCTAAATGGGGACTGAGCATGCTCAGTGGGCTCGGAATGGTGGCTGGCTGTTGGAGGCATGAGCGGAATACCAGGGAGGGATGGTGGTGGATGGAACGGAGTGACTGGAAACCTGAACAGGGGAACTTCACAATGAAACGTTTTGTTGCAGGTCCCACTTTTTTTTTTTTTAAAAAAACCAAATCATTGCACAAATTGCTTTTCTGTATGGTTTACCTGTGGCCCAGGAGTTCAGAAAAGGGAAAATTTAGCATCAATGGCCTGCATCTTCCTTATTTAGTATAGCCCCAGTTCAAGCACTACTTGTTTGACTGCCTCTCAAAGCCCTACCTGGAGCTGCCAGGAGCCTGGGCTATCCTGCATGCAAGAGAGTTGCTCCACCAGTGAACTAAAGCTCTTCCATGTATGGACAAGAGCCAATGAAATGAATGAATTCTGCTGATAACATTCAGGGCAACCAGCACTTCCAAACCACACTGACCCTCGGTCACTACCTGCTAGCTCCTGCAAGGTATGCAGTTTCTCTTTACTGTATATAGCCGCACCCATCTGCACTGCCGACTGGGGAATAAGAGGGGCTGCCACAGTCAACCCACTGCTGTACTACACAGAAACTGAGAAGACAGAACAGATTTTTGCAGGGAAGGAAGCGTTTGAAGGCAAACTAATATTTTCACCATGCATAAAGTGCAGAATCAGGACTCTGGAGTTTTTTCTTTTTGCGGAATGGATGTTGCAGTCAATACTATCATCAGTTTTGCAATCATAGGCTAAGAAATTTATGCTTTATAGTTTCTTAATGGTATCTGATTGGGGGGGGGAATGGCAAATATATTGCTGTAATGCAGGAAAACATATGTTTCCTATATTCTGTGCTACTAATTGCATTGATTTATTTGTTTCCACTTCAGCAAAACTGTTTTGTACTATACCTATCACATTATCTTGTTTACCTAGGAGCTCCCCGCCCCACGGCCACTCAACTCAGCAATTGCATTTTAATTAATTAAACAAGCCACTTAGAAGTATTACATGCTGATGTCCACATCTGACTCTTTTTTTTTTTAATGGCCATAGCCTTAAAACATCAAGGTCGACTGATTGAATACTGCAGTCCTACAGTAAGGGATTGCAGTTTTACCGCATGGTTAGGCATTACGGTTAAGTGTAAGCTCAGTTGGGAGGTTCTGACACTTCCAATTAGGTGCTTCCAAAAGGAAGGCATGACATGGCTCACATTACTCTGTGCAGCTTATGCAGGACCCACAATTCCCTGCATCTGCTACATGGGCAGGTAACAAGCTCTATTAAATTTATATTGAAGCCATTTGTGGGGGATGGGTAGGATGGTCAAATCAGTCAATTTTGGTATCTCTAAGTTTCTCATTTGTCCACTATTCAGTTCTACACATTTCTGCATCAGTTTGCATCTTTTTTTAAAGTCATTGTGAACATTCACCAGCATTTTAGTGAGATTTCTTTCTTAAAATACATTTTTTTTTGCCTATAATAACCGGGTTTTTTTGAAAGCAGTTTCTCCTAACATAATGGAGTTTTGCATGTTAGGTTTTTTTTTTTGTTTTTATTTACTAACCTATGCATTTTACATTCGCTATCTGCATTTTTGCACAAGTTATTTGGCTGGAGAACTGCTTTGCAAAATTCAGAGAAGTGCAAAGGAATGCTGCGTTTTTTGTTCATGCATCGTTTCAGAAAAGTGCGAATCAGGTAAGCTTGCCTTGAAATGTGAATGGGATTAAATTTCTCCTCCATCCAAAGGACTGTGTGAATGATATGAGTCTTGAGTATGCATGCTTTAAGAATCCTTGCTAGATGTGGAAGACTCAGGTTTGTAGCACTGGATACTGACTGTGTGGGTGCAGAAGCAGAGGTTTGCCACAGTGACAGGTGCTCTCTGTTCGGTGTTCCAGCTCTCGCCTTGCTTTTCAGAGCCCTTGCCATTCCTGTAAACTGGAGTCCTTTACAGAAATGAGGCACAGAGCAGGAGCAGGACCACACCTGCTGGCCCTGCCCTTCACATTTGGTACAGCATCAGAAAAGGGGAGCCGATCTGTGATGGGAAACCTTGCACAACTGGGGTTCCCGATCACATGGAGAGCCTGCTGGAATACTGTTCTGTGCACAGATGTCAGAAGATGGATGGGGCACACAGCAGTCTGAATCTCCCTTCCACGAGTACCCTAAACACACACACACACACACACACACACACTTAAAAAACTTTCCCAAACACACCATAGCTGAAGGATATTTAGATCCACAGGGGGAAACTGTCAAAACCAGCAGAATCAAAAAGGGTTGATGCAGATAAAAGCCCACATCCATAAGAATATCAACACATTATTGCAAAACAACAAATCAGGGAGTGCAAAAAAGGATTTTTCAGGTCTTTGGGGTGGTGGGGATTCAACATCTCACTCTTCCAAACACTCCATCCTCACAAGTATGGAACAATTCTTGCCTATCCTTCCCCCATCTGCTGCCCTGGGGTTTCTCCTGACCCTCCCAGAGCCAATTTCAAGGGTGTGTGGAGAGCATGAAGGGGGTGGACGGTGGGGGGAAGCCCCATTACGCAAGCGAAGTTATTGAGAAGGGTTTTTGCTGATAGGGCTGGTTAGGGGAACTCCACCCATAACTTCCAAGTAAAATGTTTAGAAGTGGCATAAAATATTTTTTCCCCAGATTAGAAAGAATAGAGAAGGGATACTAAAAAAAAGGATATTAAAAAAACAGGGGAACTAAAAAAAAATAGCATCCTAAAAATATATGTGAACTTCTCAGCATTGGCTCGAGGCTCCCTAGAAGAAAATCTACAAAGAGTCCTCAACCTCTTCTTTAATGCATTACATGTGAAATAGATGTTAATGATAATTTCCGCCCTCCCTTCCACAGGTGGGCGGGGTTTGCGGTACCGGGCAGGATCGCCTGGGCGGGTTCACACTCCCCACTCAGGTGGGCCCTTGGGCCTGCCCCTGGCCAGGGAGGACAGTGGCTGGGGGAGGACAAAGGACAAAGGACAGTGGCCAGGGAGGACAAAGGACAGTGGCCGGGGGTGGGGTCAAGGGCCAGGTAAAAATGGCGGAGCTGCCCAGCATCCCCCCTTTTGGTTTTCTCTCCTCACAGGTTAATGATAAATAAATAAATTTAATGATAAATAAATAAATTTAATGATAAATAAATAAATTTAATGATAAATAAATAAATATCACTACCATTACTTTCCAAGTTCAAAAGGTTGCAGAGATCACAAGCATAACAATAGTGAGTTGGGAAGGAATCAATCCATGGTGAGATTTTGCTGCTGCTGCTGCTTTTCAAACTCCCCACACTTTCATTAGCAGCAGAATCCAACAACAGTTGCCAAGTGCAGACGGCCTGTCCTGGGATGGGCTTGAGTCCAGCAAAGCGATTATGCAGATGATGAATCCATATTTGATCTGCTCCGTGGGCCCCCACCCCTCAACAGATGCAGTTTTCACACAGAAAGCAAATTACGTTAACTCTCTCTGTCTCTCTCTCTCTATATATAGTGTGGGGCGGGGCGGTGGTGGTAGGTTAACTTTCCTAGAGTGTTAAATCAAACAAGAAAAAAAGAAAAAGAAAAGCTAATTTGACCAGGGAAAACATATTCCTGGAAAATACAACCCCTTTTGAAAGCATCAAGGGAAATGCATTGCAATTCTGTGGATCATTGCCTTGTACTTATCCCCATCTGACTACCTAAAGCCTTTTTTTGTGCTGTATAGGGCTATTCATTTACTTCTATCTGTGGCTGGAAATCAATTGCCTCTCTCAGATATTTGTTGTCTGAGCTGTTGTGCCAGGCCAAAATTAACATCAAATAGAGCACGGCCATTAAGTGTGAACATTGTGTTTCCCCCTTCTTCAAGGTTAGAGCTGTTGCTATACGGTGTGGTTGGTCTCATGGAGCAAGAAACCAAAGGAACTTTGCCATGGCTTTAAGTGCTCCTATAAGCCCACAAAACTTATCATACGGCATAGAGATGATGGCATCTACATGATACAGGACAGGAGTGGTGAACCTTTGGCCCACCATATGTTGCTGAACTACAACTCCCAGCAGTCCCAGGAAGCATGGCTCTGGCAAAATAATCATAGTTGGAGGCAACCCTGGTCAAGCAGGAACTAAAAGTAAAGGGCCCCTCCAGAATGGTGTTGTTTGTTTTTTGGTGTGTGTGTGTGTCTATGTGTATTCCACAACATGTCATTGGCACAATAATAGGGCATTACAGTGGTACCTTGGTTTACGAACTTGATCCGTTCTGGAAGTCCATTCTTAAATCAAAGCGTTCTTAAACCAAGGCGAGCTTTCCCATAGCAGCGAGGAAATCCATTTACAAATGGAACGCACTCAACAGGAAGCGGAACACATTAATATTCCAAGGCAAAATCCACAAACCAAAACACCTACTTCCGGGTTTGCAGCGTTCTTAATCCAAGTTGTTCATAAACTAAGCTGTTCTTTAACCAAGGTACCACTGTAGTAGTGGATTTGTACTGGACCATCCACACATCATTCTGCTTTATTAGTTGTTCTGTGATGCTTCCCAATGTTACTGCATAATTGCTATCTGGAGGGGCAATTCTGTGCTATAGTGAAACAAAAATAGCCCCACTCCCTCAATGGGCAGCATTAAAAGTTACAGGATTTCAGCAGCAAGCTCTGGGGCATGCACGTATTGCCCACAAAGTAGTATGCCCATCCTGAAACTTTTGCAGGTACAAACAATACTTAAAGTGGGATCGTGTACTGTATATCCACCCCAATACCACAATGAACACAAATCATCATGGATGCACAATTAAAAAAGGACACCTGGAGGGGCCCAAAGTGTGGTTCTTCTCGATTTCTATCTACCGGTATTCACTTTTCTTGAAGTAAAAGCTTCGGCAACTATCAAGAGGCTGATCTGCTTGCAAAGCATGTGGACACCAAGCAGCCAAAGTAATTTAAAGAGAATACATGTGAAAAGTTAAAGGGAAAGGATTGTTTTAACTCAATAGTGCCAGGAGCAAAATCTTCTTGTTCCATGGAGTTAAACGCACGGCTTGCTTTTCATTCTGGAGCAAACACACAGCTGCAGCCAAATATCCAGAAGGAATCAACTATCTCTTTCAATACTCAAGGGTATGCATGAAATCCAGATGTTTGCTGATTTGCAATGCTTCCTTGTACTCTCCCTCTCTGAATAAAAGGACAGATTGCTGTGTGCAGAGAGAAAACACACGACAATCATCTTGGCACCAGCACGTGGAGAGGACAGACTGCAGCAACTCAAAAGTTTTTTTTATTTAACTGTGGGTTCCCAATAAGAATAAACTTAATTGCTTGTTATTTAAG
Source organism: Lacerta agilis (assembly GCF_009819535.1). Lineage (NCBI taxonomy): Eukaryota > Metazoa > Chordata > Lepidosauria > Squamata > Lacertidae > Lacerta > Lacerta agilis. Next base: position 32,843,970 of record NC_046322.1, read on the forward strand.
GAAAAAAGTCAATCATCCTTTTAAAAAAAATTCACCTTGAAAAGACTAGCAGCTTCTATGACTCATTTAATAGGAGGGATTCTCAGAGTTGGTGCAATGATTTCACTCTTTCAATCCATCATTGTACCAAGGTAAATATTGAGACATTGTAAATTAGAGAGAAGGTAAGATTGGGAACACTTTTAAAAAGAGAATGATATTAAGGCAAACAATGCTGAAAGAGATGGCAAAGGCCACATTTTCCCGAAGCAGAAACTATCAATGCTCCCCGCAGGCTGTTTTTGCTGGAACCTTTAATTATACTTGGAAAGTTACTGGCAGCCAAGACAGACTCTGGCACACTGATATAAAACCGGTCCCCACAGAAATGGACATCCTTGAAAGTAACGAGGCTTCACCATCATCTGAAGGCTCCAGTAGGAACCCCCAATACTGGCACATTACAACTGGCAGACTTATGAAGCCATGAAAGATGGTTGCCTCCCCTGAGGGACAAGCTAAGCTTCATCATCAGATAAGGCTGGGAACAGCTCTCTTAATAACAGAATCAGAGTACTGCTGGATCAGACCCAAAGTCCATCTAGTTTGGCATTCTGTTTCCACAGTGGCCAGCCAGATGCCATGGGTCACCTGCAGTTCCAGGTGCAAAATGGATTTCAGAACACTGGCCAGGCACACCTGAGTAAATGAGGGGCTGACTGCAGACTGGTGTGAAATGGTGGCTGTATTCTGCAGCAAGTTCACAACATAATGACAAAGCATTAGGGGTGGATTTATTTTGCTTTATTAGTTGGTTGCGATGCTTGCCCAATGCAATCACATTATTGCTGCCAGAAGGCAATAATAGTCCAACAAATGCAGACAAAAATATACCAGAACATTTGTGGTATAAAAAAATTGAGGGCGATGTGGGGTTGGTACTTATTTTGCCAATGCGTGTTGACTCTGGCATCCATCGTGTTTGGAGATGCTGTATTTATGAAAGCTTTTTGAGATGGTTGCATTTTTGATCGTATCCTTGCAGCTAGCGTTTACATTTTGGCTGCAACCCTACACTCACTTACCTGCCAGCTAAGCCCCACTGAACTCAAGTGAGCTTATCTTCCAGGAGACATGTACAGGGTTGCAATGACATTCACATTATTCTGTGCGACTTCCCAGTGACCAGGGCATTTCTAAAAGCCACTAAAGCACCATCTGGAGGCAGATAAACACATTCTGTACAGCATGTAGCACACTGTCAGAGCTAAAGGAATGTGGGATGCTACTAATAATGCTAGGTTGCCTACCAGTGGCACATGTAGATGTGTGCGTGCGTGTTTGCTTAGATTGGCATTGCCAAGGCACAAAGGGGAACTAGGTGTACATAGCATTGATGTTTATGTGTTTTGGGTGCCTCGTGTTATTTTAGGATCTGCTCAGAGTCCCACTACTACTTGCTTCATACTGTGCCTGTTTGGTATAAGCTTATTTGGGCATATTGCCTTCTTTTTTCTTTTTCTTTTTTTCATTTTGCAAATCATTCCTTTAAGTTATGTTATTTTGAAAACATGCCCAGAATTCTTCCGGCCTAGAGACCCATCCATTATAAATAGCTATTACCTTCATTTGTATTTAGTTTGAAATGCTAGCAGAAATGTATAATAAATTGATACCCGGCCAACGTGTGACCAAAAGCAGCAAAATGAGTAGTGTAATGCTAACAAGATATAATCTAGCTAAGAGGCCCAATGCTTAAAGCTGGCCAAGTCTGACAATCACTGTCATGTTGAGCTTACAATTCCAAGAGGAAGCTTTTATACTGCATCTGTTGCTGCCAGGCACTTCCTGCCTATCACTTCACTTCACATATGTGGTAAAGGTGATGGACTTTCAAGGAGTAGGTGGCCAGGGGAGCATTTTGTATACCTGCTGCCTTGTTGAAAATACCTGATTTATTTAATTTAGAGGAAGTCTTCTCTAGTTAGCTGAATGCTCTCCTTTGCCTTTTGTCTCTCTCTCTCCACCCGCCCCCCTTCTGATTTTTAAGGCTTTTTTCCTAGCAGATTTTTGTGGTTACTTTCTATGTAAGGGCAGGTGTAGAATGCAATTCTATCAGATGCAGTTTGCAGAACACAAAGATCATTTATGGGACATTTTGTACATTAGTTTCTAAAAACTTATTGGAAGAGGGAGGCACTGAAAAATAAAGAATGCACCAGAGAAACACACAGAGACACAGACACAGACGACACACACACACACACACACACACACACACACGTATCCATACTTACTAAACATGCAGATTACCCTTTTATTTCACAGCTGGAAATGGGAAGGGGTCATCAGCTTCCACGAAGAGGGTTACTGCATCTTAACACTATAGTAACCCCCAAGGAGCCGAAAGCCCATTAACTTGGCAAAAAGCTCTTCTGCAGCTAGAGTGTTAGGGAAAATTACCACCTGTCTCCTCCTCCATGGGAATGTTACAACACGTGGCCAGTACAGGGTTTGCAGCATCTAAGCTTTAGATTCTAAGGCGTTTGCATGGTGCTGGTGGTTAGCCCTACATCACTGTGTAACAGTAGAATGCAACTGAAGATTACTCACCTTTATTTGTGAGTAAGTGAGACTTGCTCCAGGAGAGTTGCTCGCACCGGTTTTGTTCCTCCTCAGGCTTTTTAGGTCAGCACAGGATGGTAGCTTAGCCAAGATTTGAGTACAGACCACGAGTAAGAAGGAGAGACCTTAACCACAGTCCTGTGCTTGGACAACACACTAAACCAAACCTTGATTAGCTGCTGCTCTGTGCTTACCTAGAAAGTCCCAGGAGGAGCAAAGCAGCCACAGCCTCCTCCTCAGGAGCTAGAAAGTTTGCACTAAGCCATGGTTTAGCTTAGCATGATGTGAAAATGATGGCATTGCCATCTCCACTGCCAGACATCTAGTGGACCAAATGTCAGACAAAGTAGTAGCAGCTCCTCATGATTTTATGGTAAATTAAGCTGAGGACTGCCATTTAAAAATGTACACTAGTGCAAAAGGGAGGTGGGAGGCAGTCAGATAATATTCTGTTCAACATGACAAATATGAAAACAATTAGATAAAACACGTTCAATTAGATAAAACGTCGGTCATAGTGCAAGTTGTAGTATTACTTTAGAGTAGTAGAAATTAATACAGTCTCAGTTCCCTGAACTGTGAGAGTCGGTACAAATGACTTTAATGGGATCAGGATAGCCTCTTTAGAGCCAATAACACATCTGCAATGGGAACACGCACAATACATTTGCAAAATATGTTATTCATTTGATATGTTGAGTTTTCCCCTAAGATTTAATACTAATATTCTGTTATTAAGAAAAGTATAGGCCAGATAATAGTCAGCGTTCAAAACCCATTTCAATGCTTGATATATATACTCCTTATCCTATTGCCGTAATTTGAAAAGGATTATGCCTCCTTTCTATGTGTGTGCTCCTTTAAAAACAAAGAAAACAAGTATTTCAAATCTTATAGGTTCATTGGCAGTTGTTCCCCACCCCCCTCTTAGTTGAGTGTTAAGATGAAGAATGTAACTATAGGATTGTTTTAAAACATGATGGCTTAAGGTCAAAGAGTTCTTATTCTTTCCTTTCAATCACAAGTTTCTTGTTTCAAAGAAAGTTGCCAAACCCGTGGCTTTATTTATAGCTTAGCAACACTACTAAATAGGAAGTCCACTCTCATTTTGTTGGCAGTTGTGACAGTCACATGGCATAAGCTACTCAACTGGGGAAAAGTTTTGAACAAATGTACTCTAGCAAACCTGAGATAACCTTGGTTTTAGTTAAAAATACCACTACTGGTATTTAATTGCTTGGGATAATAAAAAGTAGTCACTATTTCCAGGCTCTATTTATGTCTTGGGTAGGTTCCCAAGGTAAAGTTGCGGATGATTTCACGATTATTATACCAAACGTTCCAAACCAACAAAATAGCAGCCTTTTGAAAACATGGGCATATCTTTTTTCCCGTTTCCCATCTTCGCATTACGGTGTAATTTGTTAAAGTAATGCAGGAACTGGTGCCCTTATGTTAGCAATCAAAAGTTGCTTCTTTTTATAATTACAGTAGTAAAACTCAAAAACAACTACATTCTTCTTCCTTTGTTGCAAACTGGCTATTTTTAGGTGCAACAGGAAAAATGCAAATGCATGAACATCTAATTTGACAAAGACTGTATACCCTGGCAAATTGATCCATAAGATCACCCTATCAGCTTCTAAGATGGCAATGGCGACGTACACATGGGCCTCTGTTCCTCAAGGAAAAATGGTCAACAAAGAACTTTTGATATTTAAGAGGGAGAGGGGACTCTCCAAAATAGAACCATTGTTGAATGATGCCACTGTGGCAGACGTTTCAACCTCGTAATGACCTCTCCTCTTCCTTTCTGCCCTACAGCAAATGACTCTTCTTACTGCTCCAAATTTAAGACATGAAGAATGAACATCTGCAATAAGGTCTAAACACAAAAGGAACCAGGATTCTGGGCACAATCACACTTTTTATCTGCTCATATAAACACTACTCTTCCACAGGAAGGAGCCATCAGGAGTTTTAAATTTTTTAAAATCAATTTCTCCAGTCAATAATATATTTTATACTTTTAAAATAGAATTTCTCTCATTTTCTAGTTGTCAAGAGAAGTTTCTCCCGCCAACTGTCTTTCAAGTCAACAAAACTGGTGATATTTAAACCAACTCTGTATGTAGAGAAATCTCCATTTCAATTCATGAAAGTTACCCTCTCCCAAAGACCAAAAATTCATCCTTGTCACTTTCCTATGAGCAGGGGGTGTGGGGAGCGAAAGATTGCTATGCTTTAACAAACCAGTAGAGGACACTCATTAGTAGGTCAATCAAGTTCCATTCCTATCTTATTACTCTGAAGCTTTTAAGTTTCTCTAACATAAAAGGTCAAGAATCCCAGTACATGCTTCAGACAGATATCACCAACATGAAACAGAACTTGGTTAACAGAATCAAGAAAAGTGGTGGAAACTAACAATGAAGGTTATCATGCTTTCTACACTCTCTATACTTAAGTGACTGTAGAAACAAACTTTAAAAATAAAAATAAAATAAAAACAGCACACATACATATATGCAAAATGGTCTGCGCTGCCAAAGTTAAAAAAAGGCAGTTAAAAGCATAAAATCAACAATAAATTGCATTCATAAAAGGCACCACAAATTCTGCAGCCACAAACTGCATAATGTTGATGCGATGTCAAAATTTCTATGCTATTTCAGAGGTCTTAATGCTGCCATATCCAATGAGACACCACCAGCCTCCATGGCTTTAAAAAGCTGAAACATGGGAGTGATTATTGCAGAAGTGAAGCATTCACTTGGATAAAAAGGCTGAGTTGTTAGGTACCGTAACTCAAACCTGCATTCTTTGGACCCAGTTTCACGAGTCACCTTTTAATCAGTGGTGTAAGCACAATCATGATTTCTGCTCTAATGTAGTCTGAGAACAATGGAGTAGGTCCAAGAACCATTCCTGAATCACCCCCCTTTTCTTCCCCACCACACACCGGTATGTGACAGCTTCAGTGAGGGATTTGTGAAAGGGTCCTCTGATTACCGTAGGTGACGCCTGATGGGAACTCTTGGTAATGAGAGTCTCCGTGACAGTACATTAGAAGTCTTTTAAAACAACAGCAACAGGAAGTCTTTAAATGTACGGAAATTGGGAAGTTTAATATCGGGAAGGCTCTTGGGAGTAGGATTTTCAGAAGCATCCAGGGTTAACCTAATTCTGCTCCTAATGAAATTATATAGAGTTATTTTAAGACCAGCTTCATGCTAGCTCTCTGTTGTGGAGTCTGCAACCATTTTAAAAGGGGACATAAAACACTCCTCTGTTTACCTGCACTGGTGCCTGCACCGGTTGTGAGGTCCCCACCCATCAGGCCACCTAGGAGAAGACAAATAAAATAGTCAAATGGAGAGGGGAGCTGAAAGAAACCACAAAGGTCAAACAGAAATTACAGCCTGCTCCTCAAAGCAATGCAAACCCTAGCAGAGTTCCTACCACCAGGGTACTTATAAAGATCAGGCTGCATGAGCCATGCTGACTTCTATCTACATACGTATAAGCAGACCCATTTCCTCTCGAATTGCACAAACATTAATAATAATAATAATACCCTGAGTAACCAATGGTTCTATTTCATATTTGCTTAAACTTTAGCATCATCTTGACAGCAAGAGTAAAATGGAGTTTGTTGCTTCTGTTGCCTGATGATTAACCCATTTACTTGAGAATAAGTAGTATTTTGTTACAGAAAAGGATGCTGTTAAAAATAATGGCAAAAGGGGTGCCCAATTTAGTATTTTTACTTTAAAAATAACATGTGCATCCACAACTGTGTTTAGGTCTGGGCAGCCACCCCTGATAACTCCAAAATGCAGTGGTACCTCGCAAGACGAATGCCTCGCACAACGAAAAACTCGCTAGACGAAAGGGTTTTGTGATTTTTAGGTGCCTCGCAAGACGAATTTTTCTATGGTCGTGCTTCACAAGACGAAAATTTCAATGCATTCCTATGGGAATTAAATTTCAATGCATTCCTATGGGAAACCGTGCTTCGCAAGATGAAATTTTCGCAATACGAAACGACTTGCGGAACGAAATGATGTTGCAGTGAGCAGCATCAGGCTTGGCAAGGCTCAGCATGCCCACGGCAGCCCTGGTGCCAACGTAAGGGTGGTTTGCTGCTGCTTCATAATCTACATGCCTCTCACAACCTTTCCAGTCTAGCAAATTAACACTCAGGTGGTGCCAAATGCAGTCAGGATGTCAAGCAACCACTAGTTATACATGTGAGATGGCTCTTTACAATGCCATGGCACACCTAAGGTCCATGCCTTCAGTCTTGGATCCCTGAGCACCCAAAAGAGTACAAGGGACAACCTGTTGCAGGACTGCTCAGTGCTAGGAAACCTCCCTGCCCAGTGACTATAGAAAACCCCAGCTTCAATCCCTCATAGAATCACATAATCTTTTTCTTTTCTTTTTTTTAAAAAATATTTTATTAGTTGAATATAAGAACAACATATAATCAAATACAAGCAATCAAATACAGTCCCCCCCCAAAAAAAAACAGTCCCAACTACGTCCAGGTAATCACATTAGTAATATAATCAAATATAAAATTATTTCTACAATTGCTGGTTTTAAAAATATAATTCCACATGCTCCCATGTGTCTTAGGTGGTTCAAATGCATGTTCTTTCTTTGATGCATATGTACCGTATTTTTCGCTCCATAGAACGCACCGGACCATAGGGCGCACCTCATTTTTAGAGGAGGAAACAAGGGGGAAAAAATATTTTTCTGGTTTTCCTCCTCTAAAAGCCCTTTTTTGTGTTTTGTTTTGTTTTTGAGGATCAGCTAAAAGTTTTGCAGCTTTTTTGCAAAGGGAAAAGCCCTGGCTTTTTTGAGGATCAGCTAAAAGTTTTGCAGCTGTTTTTGCAAAGGCAAAAGGCTTTTTTTAGGATCAGCTAAAAGTTTTGCAGCTTTTTTTGCAAAGGGAAAAGCCCTGGGTTTTTTCCCCCCCGAGGATCAGCTAGGTTTTGCAGCTTTTTTTTGCAAAGGGGGAAAAGCAAAGCTCCTTTTGCAAAGGGGGAAAAGCAAAGAGGAAAAGCCCCATTTTTATGAGGTTTAACTCACATTTCTGAAAAATCTTAAGGAAAGGGAGCCATTTCTACAGTTTCCAGACAGATAATCTAATCAGCCAGTCACATGTCCTGGGGAAACAAACAACCTCCCTCTGCAGCACATTCAACAAAGGAGGGCGGGGCTGAAAGGGAGCCGGGGCTCTTATCTCTCTCCTGATCTCTTGCTGATCAGCTGCTGAGCGGGGTCCTTTCAACACTCCCTTTTCTCTTTGTAAAATAAAAAGCATGATCCTCTTTTGGCCCCTGGGCAATTCAGCTCCAGGGACCACCATTCGCTCCATAAGACGCACAGGCACTTCCCCTTACTTTTTAGGAGGAAAAAAGTGCGTCTTATGGAGCAAAAAATACGGTAATAAAGAAGGATCATGTTATGTTAAAATTATGTAGTTTCTCACGTTGTAGAATCACATAATCTTAGAGTTGGAAGGGACCCAAGGGTCATCTAGTCCAACCCCCTGCAATGCAGGACAGTTCAATATTTTGTTCTTGTTCTGCTTTTTTAAAAAAAGCATATAAGGTACCAGGGACGGGAAAGGCTTTGGCCTGAAACCTCGGAGAACCACTTCCTATCAAATTGACAGTGCTGAGCTGGATAGGCACCTTCCTTTGCTCATGTTTCCCAGTCCCACAAAATGCACAGTTATGACAATTTAGGATGCCAGCTGCACATTAGGGCTAGGATCCAAACAGCTCTTTAGGGGACTCAAGTGTTTTGCATGTGTACTGTGAATTCGCATTCCACCCCCTAATCGTACTCCTGCATGACCGGAGTGCATGATATCAGGGACAACAGGGAGCAAATCCTGTGTTTTCTAAGACTTACAAAGACATAACGGAAGTACTTCCCTTAACACCTTTCCAACAAATGGTGGTGTATTTTTGCATGACATTCTTGGTATTTTCGCAAGCATCAATGGCTTGTTTTTTTTTTTAACTACCTTCCTTGCGGTGGGGACCTTGCTTGACTCTTCTGAGGTCAACACGCTTAAGGCTGACTCTGCTTCAATCAGACAGAGTGAAGGATCCTAATCCTTATTTATCCTACTTACAGGTGATCCTACACCTGGGTGGATGGCAATGTCTTGCTTGCACAGTGAGACAAACAAGCCACGAGTTTGAATGATACATCACCATCAGTGAGATTCTAATGACCTGACACATTATCACCAAGGCTGCTTTTAGCCTCTTAACTGTGGAGTCAAATGACCTATTTTGCCAGCAAGGATTAACCTCTCCCGCTACTTCCAACTCATTTCCCACTTTTTTTCTTCTATGAAAGAAGATGTGTAGCTTTTTAATGACATGATGACAAATGGGCCTGGATTCAGAGCCTATGTTCTGAAACAGTCTTTAACAGGACAACAGTGAGGGGATAAAAAAAATTATTGTTAGAAGCCTATAGGCACTTTCTAAAGAGAACCATTTTACTTTATGTTCGTGAACAAGTTACCACTTGAATATTCGTTCCTTTAGTTGGGTGTCACACAAACATTCCCAGTAGCTTGAGTCCATTAATTTTCTTCATTTTAAAAACATTGTCTTCTTTATATTAATTATCTTTAATTTCACAAAGGATTTAGCTCTTTTTAGAATTTAACTTTACTTCTTTTTAAATGAAAATTCTGAGAAATGATCTCAGTACTGTCTACACCAGGGTTTCCCAAACTTGGGTGTCCAGCTGTTGTTGGACTACACTTCCCATCATCTCTGACCACTGGTTCTGCTAACAAGGGATGATGGGAGCTGTAGTCCACAAACAACTGGAGACCCAAATTTGGGAAACCCTGGTCCACTCCACCTGGCAGCAATTCTTCAGGATTTCAGACACGAGTCTCTCTCAGCCCAACCTGGAGATGCCAGGGATTGAACCTGGGCTATTCCGCATGCAAAGCAGATGCTCTACCACTGAGCTACAGCCCTTTCCCAAACTTAAAAGTGAAGAAATAGGATTGGGTAGTGTCTTACCTGTGTTTCCTGCACTTGGTGGCCGGTGTGTCACACCAGGAGACATGCTATTCCGCTGTAAGGAAGGGTGGGCCAGAGGCAACAGGTTGGGGTTACCCAATGAGCTTACAGGGTTGCTGTATACCAAGCTGTTGTGGTTGGACACTGGGATAGAAACTGGCATCTCAAAGTTAGGTGGTGGAACAGCCTGTAGAAGGAGGGTGGGGAGGAGGAAACAAAAGACAAGAATAGTAAGGAGGCACAACAGTCTCAGAGAACACTTATGCTACATTTAGCGCAAATATGTTGTAACCTCTGGTTAAAAGCACACAGAAAAGAGTCAGAAACATGAAATGTCACTACCAGCAAGCTTTTAACTACTGAGGCAGCAATCTTGTATGACTGACTCATGAGTATGTTCCACTGAACACAGTGGGACTTACTCTGAGTAAATCCGCACAGCATTGAACTTTAAGAAAAGCCTTTTAAAAAATGCTTAATGGATTGTGAATTAATATTTATTTTCTCCCCACACACCCATCTCCTATTTCTACATTTCCTTTGTATTGAAAAACTCACGAGGTCTTTCCTCTCACAGTTCTGTTTAAAAGGAAACCCTGTTTCATTAAGTTTCAATTTTTAGCTTTTTTCCATTCACTGAAATTGTAATTGCTTACTTGCGGCATCTTAATATGGTGTCATAGAAGAATGTAGATCAAAGACACTCGATTACGATGACTTCACTTTACAGAGAAATATTAGAAGGGTGGGGAATGCAAAAGGGAAGCTTTTTGCTACAGTCTCAAGAATCTTAGAAGCTTGGGATTATGATCAGCTTTGTGAAAGGGACAAGTATATTGTATTGTATTCTTTCTTTCTTTCTTTCTTTCTTTCTTTCTTTCTTTCTTTCTTTCTTTCTCCTCCTCCTCCTCCTCCTCTTCCTCTTTTCTTCTCCTTGTACTACTTTGCTTTTAGTACATGGAGACAATGGGTTGTATCCAATTAAATTCTACTCAGAGTGGGTTCATTGAAATTAATGGCCTCAATTTAGTCATGTTCATTCATTTCAGTGGGTCTAGGCTAGGAATAACATTGACTGCAACCCATATATGTGAAAAAAACACATTGGCTTGGCTCCTAAGCTCCCATAAGTGGACCTCTGCTCACAGAAAGCTGCTGTTGGAGGAAGAGGTGGAGAGGAGGCAGCATTTTTTTTGTCTGTTCTCCCCACCCCACAAATCTGATCCAAAGGGTTGGACAATCTTTGACAGCAGAGGTAGTGGTGGCTGCTGTAGGGGAAAAGAGAAATGACAAAAATCAATTCCCCCATCCTACCCGTGGAGGCATCTATTGGATCAAAACTCTTCAGTGAACAGGATAGAGGTGAATTCTTCCTCTGCATCTGTGATGTCACAGAGCTGAAGGAGTTTGACCCTGGAGAAATTTGTTCATTTAAAAAGAACATAGTGGTGAGTCCAGAGCTATAATACAGGACTAGGAATACGCTTCCCCCTGCAACAAATGAACATGATACTGAAACCATCTTAAGGGATTCTTGCAAGGATGATGACGATTATTGTTATGGTTTTGTAATGGATTTTCCACAAAACCTACCAAGGTTAGGCACTAGGTCCCTACCCTGCTCTCATTTATTGGGGAAATATACCAAGTCAGAAATGACAGACTATGCTAGAGTTTGAAGTACACTCAGCACTTATTGTTTATTTTAAGTTATGCTTTCCCAATGCAGTTCTATCATAGCTTTAAAATATACTGTCTTTTTATATGCACAAAGCATTTCATGCTTAATGCAGAAGTTGAAAATTCTTAGTAATAATAAATCACATCCAAAGATAGAACCAGAAGAGTATGGATTTGATACCCCGCTTTATCACTACCTGAAGGAGTCTCAAAGTGGCTAACATTCTCCTTTCCCTTCCTCCCCCACAACAAACACTCTGTGAGGTGAGTGGGGCTGAGAGACTTCAGAGAAGTGTGACTAGCCCAAGGTCACCCAGCAGCTGCATGTGGAGGAGCGGAGACGCGAACCCGGTTCACCAGATTATGAGTCTACCGCTCTTAACCACTACACCACACTGCCTCTCATAAAACAACAACAACAACAACAACAACAACAACAACAGGGATTGGTATGTGCAGACTTTCAAGTTATAAAGAACTCTTTGTCAAGCTGAATGGAAATGCATTAGAAGTGTCAAAAATGCATTAGAAGTGTCATTACTTTATAAGCTGGTTCATATGCTTTGTTTTTGAGCATTTCTTGGTGAAGGAAGGAAATGCTGTGTCAGAACAGGGATAACTATGGAAGGCACAATATGGCCTATACTATGGATTAGACCAACCTGTAGCAAGCCTAGCTGCTGTCATTTCACTGGGTCTAAAGCAGCCTTTTCCAAAATTTGGCAATTTTGATGGTATTTTTCAATTTATATGGAAACTTCTTGCAAACAGTGTGACCAACACTGCTGCAACTGATGCATGGATGCTGTAGAGCAACTTTCACAGGTACCTACTGAAAAAAAGGCCCATGATGAGCAACATATGTTTACTCAGTCTCAGGTCAATTTTGAAATTTTAATTCTAAAAAGATGTGCTGAAAGGACAAGTACTTACCTAAATTTAATCTACACTTCCGCCATTTTTTAAATAAAAAAGTGTGACTACCTTTTTCTGCCTCATTTTCTTCTGTTTATTTTAGGAGTGAAATTGGCTATACCAGCTGGTAAGCTGGCATAGTCCATTTCTCCTTTCCATTTACTTTGGTTTGACTTGGGGAAAAGGAAGATCTTTAGGAAAGAGGAAAATGGAATGGAAGGGCTCTACCCCTCCTCCTCCCCCCACAACATCCAGAACTTCACCCCTCCCTTATTACAGCCATATAGTTATCAGGCAGTTAAGAAAGAAATTATTCCTCTTGCCCTTCATAAGGTATAATCATTTTGCAAGTTGAGTATACATCTGCTTGTGAAAGAAAGAACTTTTGGAGCTGAAACTCTCCAGGGAACATTCCCTATCAGTGGAATCTAAGATACCAAAGCCCACAGAGCAATAGCTGTAAAAAAAATAATGCACATCACTTACTGATAATGTTTTTATCACTGAGGAAACCAGTTTCTCTCGGAAACTGTTTCCATGTGCATTCATAGGAAGCAACCTAATAAACTTGATTCTGTCTTAGCCAGGAGCTACCAAAACAGCAGAGGTCAATAGGGGATATAGATAGTTGACCCCTAGGTTTGGGTAGCCAACTTGGGTGTTCTCCAGATGGTGCTGAATTATACCCCCAATCAGACTTGTTAAATACAAGTCATTATTAATATTACTACTAGTAGCATTACAATACCAGTCTGGAGAATTGCAATAGCTCTTTAGGGAGCTGATGGTGATTTGAAAGGCGATTCTCGTGTTCTCTGTTATCAAACAAGTTTTGCAGTTGTTGTTGTTGTTTTTTTGAAACAATACCAAATCTTGCAAGACCCATTTCACAGAGGTGGAAGTGGGAAGAGCTGTGACTTTCAGGGTGCTTTCAACACACTGAAAAAAATAACTCTTGTGCCTCTAACCTCAAAAGGGCAGTTCAAAAAAATTGCAATTCACTTGCGCTTCCTCTGCTGCCCCCCTTTTAGAATCTCTGAAGCCAACCTAAAAATAGGGAGAGTCATTGCTGTGTCACAAAACCCTGGCATGAAATTTTTTCTAACCCAAAATGAAATATAAAAATCTCTTCTGCTTCCACACTTAACCTGTCTCATGAGGGTCGGGGAGAAGAGCCTGTTTTTCAACACGTACACCGCAGCTATGGAAGACGCATGAGTTATGATGAAGGCTTAGTTTCTTAGGAAACGTATGTACCATGTAATTTAAAATATCATACAATTATGTATCCAAGTATAGAAACACAATGGATGAAATTCACCCTTTACAGCTCAAAGCCCAAATGCTGGGATGATGCGACAGGAACTTCTTGGAATTTGTGAGCTGCGAATAGAGTCTAATCCTTCTTCATTTAAAAACAAAAATAAAAAGGGCAAATAGGCTGAAATTGCAACCCAAGTCAACAGCTCTTCTCTTACACAACAGAGCGAAGATTTCAGTCTTTCTGGATGATTCATTTGCAATCAAAGAGCTATTTCAAATTTTTAAAAAAGCCTAGAAGTGAGTTGCGTGTGTGTAGTTGATTGCCACACAAAGCCTCCAATAGCAACTTCTTGTTTTTATTTATTTCATCTCTATCCCGCCTTTCTTCCATGAGCAAACTCAAGGTTGCAAGCATTGGGTTTCCAGGAAACCATATGATCTCCCATCCAGGCACTGAAGGCTCACACCTGATTAGCTTCCACAAAGGCACTGCATTTTATGTGTCTTTGGGCCATGCCTTGGGATTTTACAGTTTGCCGTTACGTAGTAGAAACTGGAGATTTTGGATGGTACACAATACAAAGCTGTCTCAGATCATCACTGCTCCCTTAAAATCAAGAACAAGCTGTTTTTTTTAAAAAATAATTATTTTGAATGTCATTCCTGCCAAGATCCAAACAGGCACATGTAAGTGTCTACAAAATGAACCTGTGTCAAAGTGGATGCAATAATTCCATTTCCAAGTCGCTTTAGTGAACAGGCTAGCGTGAAGCCATTTGACCTGGCAGGGTGCTAAGAGATTTGGAGAACCACACACGTGGCCTCCTGCCCACATCCTTTCCTTTCTGTAGGATCAGCAGGGTTTATGTAGTCTTTCATCATGGTCACGTGTCAAAGTGAATTTGAGGGGAATGCTTGGTTTACCATGCATGTAGGAAAAATGTACAACTGTGTTCCTTTGCAACTCCAGTTTATTTCAGCTGGGCTTGCTTATACCGGTACTTAAGACAAAGGTGGATTGTTCCCTATAGCTTTCTATGCTAGGGCAGAGTGAGGTGGCAAGAATTGGGAGGATATAAAAAGCATTTCTGGATATGGCTAGGGAATGATGCACGCAAGTGGAAAAATGAGCTTATAGAAAAGGGGGCAGACAGACAACTGGAAAAGGTGTGGATGACCTAGTCATTACATTACAATAAAGAAAAACGAAGCTTGCCCGTGAATACCCGTCACTCTAAAAGCCAGGCTTGCAGTACTTTTCTATTTATGGATAATACATATGCAAACAAGTTATCATAAAATAGCACCAATTTGCCTAAGAAGCATAGAGTAAAGCAGCTGGTTCTCAACTGCACTTCATTTGAACAAGCAGTTTTGTATCTGTCTTGAGGCCAGTTGTCAATGGAAAACTCTTGTTTCAATGATCTTGTGCTATATGAAAACATATGTAGAACCTCAGAAACCCTTCGGCCAATCTTGGGTTGCCTGCCATGAACATCCTTTTAATTGTTCCCTTAATACTTTCTTTTTCATTACAGTGGGGCTTGTGTGGAGAGTTTCCCAGTGGTATGTGTCCATTATGCCACGCTATCTGTCTTCTTTGCCAGAATTACCAGTGACTGCTGCCATGTTCCATTTGCATCCATCTCAAACATCACAGAACAGATCAAATATGAATTTGTAAGGGGATCTACTTGGTATTTCCGAACCACTCAAACACTGGCAATTTGGAAAAAGAGCAACTGAAATGTTTTGCAGTCATTGACTCCAATGTAGTACAGTGCTCAAATGGTCTTGCTTTCTAATTTCAACCTGTCATGACCTTAAAAATACATTATGGTAAAGTGACCTTCATAGCTGCATTTCCTTATAAGCTTTCAGAATCTTTTGCAGCCCAAATAAATGTATAATTGCTATCAGATGTTTTGGCTGTTGTGCACATGAATCCTTTCTAGACTATCAAAATAGCATTTCATAACCCCTATTCCCTGGGAAATACATTTCTGGCCTTGTTCTTCTTTCCTTATAAGCCGAGAAAAATGGCTAAACAGGTATAATATTTCCCCCCTACAAATCATTTCTGAGTACTGATTACCTTGTTAATTTCCTTTCTCATTGTTGAAAGCTGTCAGGCCAAACTGAGTGATGAACTCAGGCCCTGTCTGCAATACTGGTGATGGTGGTGGGGAGTCAATGGGTAGAGTGCTCCTGTGATCAGATTGACACCTCTATTCATGACTGCACCCATATGAGTGTTGGAAGCTGCCCCCAATGCCTTTCATCATGAAATTTTAAAGCTAGTTTGTTCTCCACATTTTCATTTCAACTGCTCGCCGTAAACTATGGGACATATGCATTTGGAAACACATGAAGCCCCTTCACACACTGCTGAAAAGAAACACATTTACCCTTCTTCTTGTTAATACTTGGGGTATGGGAAATTCATTCTATTTCTGGTTCATATCACTTTCCTTTGTGTTGATCCATAAATCAGTTCTGCTCAATTTCTGCATTAATCTACTTTTAAAAAAACCTGCACAAAATAATCATATTTAAATATGTATTTTTGAATTCAATCCCTCCCAAACCACATGCATGTTTTATTGTTTTATCTTTTGTAAATTGCTTTGAGGTTTTTTGGGTTTGTTTTTTTTACAATCAAGTGATGTATACATTTTATGAAATAAATAATAAAAAATACATACTTAAGTGTATTTTTCTCTCAAAATACACATTTCTAAATGTATTCTAGCCTAAGATATGGATTTGTAAACATTATTTGATAATTTTTAAAAGACAAGTGATTGCAAACTTCAGAGATGTATGATATCTTCAGGATAGCTACATTCTGATCCATACATTATTAGACTGGGAGGTGCAGATCAGGTCAGTTCACATTAGAATTTGCAAAGCCTGTTCACATTCTGCAACAAAGAAAAAAATGGACACCTGCACACCAAACTGCTTTGTTCATGGTGAACACTTTTCTCCATTGCCTGAAGCACAGAACTGCATACCGTATATACTCGAGTATAAGTCGACCCAAATATAAGCCGAGGCACCTAATTTCCCTGCAAAAATGTGGGAAAGCTTATTGACTCAAGTATAAGCCGGTTCACCTTTGCCACTGTGGTAGAGGAGGAACGAGCAGCCCAAAGCAGCCCTTTGGGCTGCTCCTTCCTCTTCCTCCTTTGCTGCTGTGGAGCTCACCCCGTCGCAGGGTTTCGAACCGCCATTCTTCTAATCAGCAAGCCCTAGGGCTCTGTGGTTTAACCCACAGCGCCCTTGTGTTATACAGAGAAGGCTGGGATCCTGTCCTGTTTAAGCAGGAGCCAGGGAAAGTGAGCACCTATGGGGTTTTAATACTTCCTTAACTGATAGGCTTTCTGCCTTCTGGGGTCTAAAGTTTGCATTTATGTGAGCAGTTCAGGAATGGAACAAGCTGCCTGGGGAGAGTAAAGAACCACTGTTCTTGCACACTTCTTAAGGAATGGTTGACTTGAGTATAAGCCGAGGGCAGCTTTTAAAGCACAAAAAGTGTGCTGAAAAACTAGGCTTATACTCAAGTATATATGGTAATTTTAGCTCCTGTTCATAGCAAACTGAAGGACAGTAACTCAGTGGTACAGCATCAGCTTTGAATGCAGAATGTCCCAGGTTCAATAGCTGGCCTCTCTAGGCTGGTCTGCAAATGTCTCTTGCCTAAAACTCTGAAGAGTCAGGGCAGATAGACTGTTGCTCTGATTCAATACAAGGCAGATTCTTATGCTCCAAATGGAGACAGATGAGATGCTAGTCACAAACACCAGCCCTGCAGAGGGTGGAATGGCCATGCGCAGTTTCCCTGACGTCTAGGCAAGCAGAACAGATTTGTTCAACAGCAGGTAGGAAAGGCCACTGGCAGTGTTGTATGAGGCTGCTCAGTATTTAACACCGATGCAATACTTTATTGGCCCAGAGGAAGGGCAGAAGAGGAGATCGGGAATAATTTCAGTGGACATATTATTGACAAGGAAGAATATCACAGCAACGGGGAGACAAACTGGCCCCGTCCATCAGCCAAAGATGGAACAGCTGCAGGAAACATGCTTTCCCCCTTCCTGCCAGAAAGAACACTCTGCTCCAAGGGCCAGTTGCAGAAGCAAGAGGGGGAAAACACTTTGCCAAGGGAACAAGAGTCATGAACTGCTATTCAAGCAAGAACACCAGCAAGGGAAGACCAGCCTGGCCCAAACAAGATAGAAGTTGATGTAGTTCACTGCTTTATTTTGTCCCAGAAGAAGTGATCACCTCCTCTACCTTTTCCCTCCACTGTTCTTCCCTTGTGCATCTTACTATTTATCTGAAAAGGGGGGGCCAAAAACATGTACTAACTAAGCAATAAGTAAATAAACAAGCTTTTTACCACCTCTACCCTGGAGGTGGTGCTATATGCTTCAATTGAGTCCATTCACAAAAATATGCCACCATGTATAATTCAGATTAGAAAAGTATGCTGACAGACATGGATTTCCGATTTGTTAAATAAAAAAGTAAATTTGATGCTGCTGTTCTTGCTGCTGTTGTTTCTGTTATTCTTGACATGCTCCTCTCCACTTAAAGTAACCCGATTAACGTTTTGGAAGACTACTGTCTTTTACACAGAAAAGTCAATAGACTTGGACCCTGGACTCTGAAATGGCTGAGATGCAATACAGGCAAGACCAGGGGTACATTTTCAACTCCGAGAAACTGTTGTAAGCACCTCAGGTGCACAGTAATCTGACTCCACAAATGCCCCCCACACTGTAAATAGCCTTTAAAAAAAAGCCTTCTATTGGCCAAATGTGGCTCGTTCAGCAGAGGGAAGGACAGGGGGGAAAGACCCTGTGGGCATCAGGGAAAGCCTCTGAGGGCACATAGCAACCTATGTGGCTTGACACAGCTTGGAAGGGCTGTGATAATAATTCCAGCATTAAAGGGTGGAATTCAAGGAAGTTAAGCTTCTCCCTCTATTACCTTACCTCCCACTATTATCAGTGACTAGCAGCAGATTCACAGCAAACAAAATAAAACCATCTTTACATTTCACAGACTGAATGGAATTCCCTTGCATTAAATGTGGGCATTGCTATTAGGTCAGATTGGTTTAAAAGGGGAGTGAAAAAGTCCATGATGGCTCTATAGAACTTCATGTGGAGAGACAGTGTGAGAGGAAGCCACAGTAGAGAAATGTCTGATTGGCCTCCATGGAAAACAGGATGTTAAGCTTAGATGGACCTTTGGTCTGCTCTAATATGACTCCGCATTGCAAGAGGAGATGTACCTGCTGAAATTCTACCCACCCACAAAAGGCACAGGACCTCAGTTCTTTCTTAAATCTGGATACCTTATTGGAATCCCATTTGAACAGAGATTATCTCTTTTAGTTCCCCAACCATAGTTTAACAAAGAAAGAGGAAAGGTTTTCTGTGGCAAGGTTTCCACCTGGTGAAGAAAGAAGGGTTGGAGGTTTCACAAGACCATTGAGTCAGTAAAAGGCTATAGCTGTTTCATTATTGAGCAATACCTCCGTGTCGGAGCTTGGCTTGCTAAAATCACAGTGGCAGCTTCAAAGCTCTCCTTCCGACATATGGAATTAGGCAAGTGAGAAGAGCGTGAGTGGAAAGGGAAACACAAGTGCGCATGCATTCAATTAAAAATTGAATACACATGTTAAGCATTTCGGAAAAAAGTGCTCTGAAATGGAACACTGGTCCAATTTGGAGCTGTTCTGGTCTCCTGGGTAAAACATTAAGTTTTCCAAAAGTTTGCGAAAGCATGACTTTTACTACAAAGGCCAGATCAATTCAGTAAAGTGTTCTTTAACGTACATGAAAGATCTGCTCCCATAGGAATGAGTTACAAAAAGTCTATATTTTTTTTCCAAATTGTGCGCAGAAATTCTGAAGAGCAAATGTCTCCCATCTGGATGTCAGCTTTTGCACATGTAATGGACTGTGTGTACACAAGTGGCTGGGCACATTTTGCATATGGAGAATAATTTTTTTTTCAGGCACAGATTTTTGTGTCTCCTAATACTCAAATTGTTAGTGTCAAATGACTGCCTGTTCACTTCTGGAAGTGTAATCCAATGTTGCAGATCACTTGGGCTTGCATGGTCAGAGCAAGAGGCTTGGAAATCAGACCAAATGGCACTTCTAGAATATGGAACATTACCTCTCTTTGGGCTCGTCCACACTTCTGTTTGTTCCATGCCATAAGCCTGGATTTTCCCAGACTTTTTAGCAATTTCTGCCTGGATGCCGTTTACAAGTGCTGAATACCGGCTATGTCTGGAAAATTACAGACGTATGGCAACCCTAAGTAACTTCCTGTCCATACAGATTCATGTGTTGCTTCTGGGTCCAAAAAGGCACAACTGGAACAATCTCATCTCAAGAATGGGGTAAATCCCTGCGAAGGGGTGAGCTTCTGTTGCTCGGTCCCAGCTCCTGCCCACCTAGCAGTTCGAAAGCACGTCAAAGTGCAAGTAGATAAATAGGTACCGCTCTGGCAGAAAGGTAAACGGCATTTCCATGTGCTGCTCTAGTTCACCAGAAGCGGCTTTGTCATGCTGGCCACATGACCCAGAAGCTGCATGCTGGCTCCCTCAGCCAGTAACGCGAGATGAGCGGCGCAACCCCAGAGTCGGACATGACTGGACCCAATGGTCAGGGGTCTCTTTACCTTTACAAGCTTTAAAGGACAGTTTACAGATTTGGTTTAAGTGAGAGCCATGGTAAGTTGACATACTCCTCTCCCTGCAAACCTGGTCCCCACTGTTAGGTAACTGCCTAACGTGAAAGAGATAATGAGCTCAAGTTTTCATAATGCCCCCTGCAGTACGCTATCATGTGTGAACTTGTCTGAAGTTTCATCTCTTAAAAACTGTCCCTTTATGAGAATGAAATCACCTAAGGAATTCCCCCCTAAATCAGTGTCGCAAACACAATGCTACAGAATTTAACATTGGCCCCTATGATATCTAAAAGACTTGGCACGTTTATTGTGACATAAGCTTTCACCGAGCAGAGTCTAATCCACATTTATGAGAAGGTATATTTGTTAAACCTTTTAAGATGCCACAGGGATCTTGGTTGTTTTGCCTAGAAAACAAGTGCCCTTCTGAAATTTGCAACCAAATATAGTACTGTACACGCAAACAATACTTAATTGTACTTATGTAATGCTTACAGTATTCATGTGAAGTTTGCCCCTTTATGTCTGTGCAAACAAAACAGCTACATGCAGAGTTATTTCTCTTTAAGTATCTGGCAAGGCATATGACTGTTAGGAATTCTGTCTTGGTTAAAACAAAATTTAGCGCTTGTTAAAGCGTTAAGAGGAATGCTGATGGGATCAAAGCAAATCTTCTGATAAAGCTGTAAAAATCACCTCCAACACGCCAACGTGACTGAATGCTACCAATTAGGCTCTCATGCAGTCTGTTTTCCTGCAACCAGCAATTAGCTACGTAACCCTTCAGTGTGGTAACTGAGTTTAGAGCATAGCTTTAATAATAGTGGTAGCAGGATGCATGTTCTCTAATTCAACTTGAAGCAGCCATTCTTTTTTTCTCCCTTTAGACCCACAGAAAGCTGCATGTGAGTATGTTAAACTGTCCACAGCAAGGTTACCAGATGTCTTCTAAAAACATTTTGGGGGTAGGTAGTGTGGTAAACCAGAATTCTGAAAATCTCCTGTATGCAACGTACATTTTTTAACTTCCTTCTTTAGGCTTTGCCTCTGGTTTGTCAAATATATCTTTTTAAGGAACTTCACACACCTCAGGACCAAAATATATACATTGGTGCGGTATGTCCTACATGCAATTTGGTTTCAAGTGGGAGCTATCAAATTGGGGTCCCCCACTGAATTTGCATTTTTGGAAGAAACCAGAACTGAAAGGGTTAGGATGTGTTACTGCAGCGGTTATCAGCAGACAGCCATCTAACCTTTGGTACTTACAGGAATTTTATGGCTCTTGATCATATTATCAAATTCTTCATTAATTTTTTTGTATTTTTCTTCAGTGCGTGGGGTGAGGGCATAAGAGGAGTCAGGATCTGGGCTTTCACAGCCTTTGTTTTCTTTCTTGTTCAATGCCTGCCAGGTTCAGAGAAATATCAGAAAGTAAAAAAAAAACGAAAGGGAGTTCAGAGTACTTACACATAATCTTTGCCTGCTGATCATTAGATCAATATCTTCATTAATTTTCCTGTACTTGTCCTCTGACTCAGGGCTGTGACCTACTGAATCATCTGCATCGGGGTCTGGGCTGTCACAGCCATTAAGTCCTTTCTTTCTCAACGTCTGAAATACATAATTTGGAAAGTTCAAGCCTTGACATAGGCTGCAAGAGAGATCCAGGGCCTTTGAAACAGTTCAGGCTTCCTGGTGGTTGAAAGCTGTTACATTTTACATCAGGGAGAGAAAGAGGAGAGAAACGCATTAGGTCAACAAACTACAGCTCTTGTTACCAGCGGCAAAGAGAGAAGCCACGGTGACCTCGTCTGAATCTGGAGTCAGTCAATAAATGCAGAGAGTATACAATCTAATAAAATATCTGCACTACCATCTATGATTATGCCTGCAACAAAAACATGAGTGGGTTAAAAATTTCAGCATTCACGTCTTTTTTTAGCACACAGAAAGGGTAATGGATTTGATCAAGTAGGGAGCTGCTAGCACTTCTCTGTGAACAGAATGATGATCCGAGAAACAACAATAGGCAGTTTTCAAGGTAGTGCAGTTTTAAGACTGTAATAGCTTTTGTGTCAATCAGCAGACACGTTCTCTCTTGCTACTTCTCAGGGCAGGACTAAAATAAGGAAGTTAAGTCAGGATACACTGTCCAGTTAAGTCAATACTGCCCAGGTTACAATTTCAAGTCACTAGGGTACTCCCACCCTTACGCCCAAATTATAACACAAGAAGGGACCTTTAAAACATCTTTAATTACAAACAACACATTATTAATTATGTTTATCAAAGAAGACACTGAATGAGCTTCAAAATGGATAGAACTCCTGGATGCAGATTATTTCTTTGTCCCACACACAAGATCTAAATTCAACAGAAAAATTGATGTATTTACTTATAAATTAATGCTAAAGCATAACTGAGCAGCTCAACATGCCTGTGTGTACATATACACAACATACACTTTTCTCTTACTAAGATCTTAAATATAGGAGCACATTGGGAGGGGATAGTCCTTCTTTCTTTGCTTCTTTTATTTCCTTAGTTCTGTGTCTCTTTTAGGATTTCTAAAATCTATCTATTGATAGAATATGATGATAAAGTGATACTTGCAATCAATAAAATGAACCCACATAAAAAATATTTTTAATCCCATGCTGACAGAATCATAGCATCGGTGGAACGTTGGCCACTCTATGGGGGATGCTTGAAAGCCAGGATGCCACCACTGCCTTTCCTTTGAGGAGTTCAAGGTGGTATGTATGGTTCTCCCCACCCCTCCCTTCTCATTTCATCTTCTAAGAACTCTGAGAGGTAAGCTTGGCTAAAAGACAGTGACTGGCCCAAGATCACCCGCTGAACTTCACAACAGTGTGGACATTTGAGCATGGATTTCCCCCTCACTATTACACCACACTGGATCACCACATCACTAGTGCAATTTCTGGGACCTTCAGATATATACCTCAAGCCAGTTGAAATGTCTCTGCTTTAACTTGAGTTTAAACAGTAGGGAAAATGGCTAAAGGGGAGGGAAAAAACTGCTAGGGGTGTTGTTGTTACTGAAGCCCCTTGCATGGCTGTCTGCAGAAGGAATCAAACAGCACTAAGGTAGTAAAATTTGCTCCTTGATCTTCCTTGTCTTGCCAAATGAAGATCAAGGTGTTATTTTTTTCCCCTGACAGACTCAAGCTCTGTTAATTTTTACCTTCATTTAGAACTCTCTGTTTTAAATTTGACTATAAAATTAAAATGTCTCTCCAACTTGTTTGTGACAACTTTCTCTGAATGCCTCTTTTTAAAGAATGAGACTATTATCAGGGGATCCATACCTGGATGTATAGTAAGTCCTATTAAACACAGTGGGAACCTTCCAAGGAAACACTGTATAGCAGCAGATTGTGAAGTCCTAGACTGCTCATTGTGAATTTTGTATATTTTAGTTTCTTGTATTACCCAGGAAAATGATTTTTAAAAATCTACTCCTAGAGTCACTTTTGAACTCCATCAGGTGAACAGTAATCTAATGGGTCTCTTCTTTTCAGATTTCAGTAGCCTGGATAATCAACGCAACAAAACCACAAGGGCTCAAAGTGCCACTCTTTTAAAAATCCTTCCTTGTGACACAGTGTGTAGGAAGGGAACGAACCCTCAAGTGCTGGGGGAAAGTCTATTTCCCTTGGTCATTGCTTCTTGCTGCAGATCTGAAATGTCTTTCTCTGTCATTGAAGGCCAGCCAGGTCTTACGCTCCTTGCTCCCATTAGGAAGATTTATGTCTCAAGTAACTCAAGGAGGCAGAAATCTGTGCAGTATATTCCCAGTCCACCTCTACTGTGAGCACAGAGGCTGCCACTGTATTTGGTAATGCAGAAAGTTCAATAAAGGTGTTAGATAGCTTTTCTGAGCAGTAGCTCTTAGTCACTCAAAACACTGTTTAAAAACTGGTGCGTTTTATGGTGTAGTTTTAAAAGATATAAACTTTTAGGATTTCATTTGAACAAACTCATCATTGACAATTCAATGCAGTTGAAGTGGCCAGATCTACACTCAATATTCAGCATCAGTGCTTGCTTATTTAAGCACAGGCAATGTGACAAGCTGATAGTTCAACATCTGCAAAGCTACACATAGATGCAAACTGGAATTGGAAAAAGATATGTGCTTTTGCTTTGCTTTCATTTCTTGAACACCATCTATTAGCAAGGTGGACTGTGAACAATTGCTACAGCCGCCACTGCCTCCATATCCCATTGACATTTCTGGTATGGCTACTAAACAGCCAGGTTGTACTGATCAAGTGACCATTTGGCTCTTCATTGATCCCTAATCTATGGTATGAATCCCAGTGAAGTCATTGTTTGAACAGAATGACTTCTATTTGTGCAATGGAGCTTCCCCTCCCCTCCCCTCCCCTCCCCTCCCCTCCCCTCTTCCATGTGCTACTCACAGTCAACCAAATCTGTTCTGGGTGGCTGGGGAAATGCCAGAGCATAGGGTTGCCATATTTCCAAAAGTAAAAGCAAGGGGAAAGTTATTGAGCTTTTTAAAAGACAAACGCCAAAAAAACCGATTAACTTGCCTAAGATCCAAGACAAAGCACCCGCCTTTCGGAAATTCCCCCCCCCCCCAGACGTCAATTCTATCTTTGAAATCCCAGTAACGTCCGGGAAAATCCAGATATATGGCAGCCCTACCAGAGCATATTTGGGGTATTTGTGCAGGGGCAGGAGAAGGGGTGAAAGTTGTTCTGCTCACACAATGACTTTGTTGGCTACAACCATATATCTGAGCTTATTACGCAGACTCTCCTATGGCACAATGGGGCAGTGTGTCTGGCTGTTAACCAAAAGATTGCTGGTTCGAGCCCACCTAGGGACAGCAGTAGGCAGGATTCCTGCATTGCAGGGGGGTTGGACTAGATAACTCTTGGGATCCCTTCCAACTCTCCAATTCCATGTTTCTATACCTCTGAATCTCATTTCAGATTCCAGGCCGTTTGTAATGCTCTAATGCAATATGTTTTCTCAACCTTCTGCCTTAATATTAACAAGTATGAAATGGTAAAGTAAATTTTAAACTTCACTGAACCCCAACTTATAACCATTAAAGAAAATCACCAACTTTCAAGAGGAAATGGAAAAGATAAAAAAAAAATTGTTTTCCTTATTTTTCTACCTCTATTTTTTCTCTTTCATTCTTTCCTTTTTCTTCATGTTTTTATCTTAGATTAATGTTGGAAGAAAAAAGATATTTGAGACTAAGTTTTGTGCTTCTCTTTCTAAACTCTAATAAGAATTATTTTTAAAAAGGGGAAGTCACCAACTGACAAAAATGACGACAACAACGTTCGTAGGGCACAATTTCTTAGGATGGAAACTTCTTCTGCGCAAGTCTCCTTGAACCGGAATGCAAGACACACAACCCCTCTCTTAATCTCAAGAGACTTAATGCAGGATACATATCTGGTGGGCTATGCCCACAGACACACTAACATCCTGGGGCACTGGCAGGGATTGAGTTTAGTCATCCAGACATTCATCAAGAGCCTCTGTGGGGAGGAGGGAGTGAACGAGGGCACATCAAGTGATCTGAAAACATGCAAGTTGGCTCCCTGTTCCGTGAGAGCTCAGCAGTTTACAATCTGACATAAGGCTACATCACTAGGCATCAGCAATTTTACTTATCCTAGATATCCACACCTGTCAGCGACTCTGCACCTGTTGTCTATTCTGGCAAAGACCAAATGACAGCAGCCAATCGCCGTTGCTTCTGCTGCAACATGGCCATAGATGGCTTTTCTCAGTTGTGTCTCTGTAGACTGGGGCTGCTAATCTCTGTGGATTTCAACAGCCTGCTTTTTGTACTTGTAACATAGCACAGCAAAGAGCTGAAAATTGTGACTAAGTGTTTAAGAACATAATATTCATGATTTTTTTTGATTTTTTTTTTAAAAATACAGGATTACTTTCCACAATAGCTGTATGTATTATCCATTCTCCAATGTTTCATTCTACACCTCGCTCTGCAGTATTTCATGGGGATAGTGAAGCTATATCCAAATAGGGTTTCCTTCATCTCAGCGGCAAATCGTGTGGGCCTTGCTATTGATGAGATCTACACTGTGGAGCAAAAGATTAAAACCCCACCCCTAGCCTTGTATGCCAGGGTCCAGGGAACCCATGCAGAATTTTTGAGAAAAGAAAAAAACCCCTGGTGGGAGGGTGAAAACTACAATCCTCGTGACTAGCATATTGTGTAGTTTTCACCCTCCCACCACTTTATCACATTAAAAGGAGAGAGGCACTGAATTCTTTCCCTGCTTCCTGCAGTTGGTAGTTCCAGACCCTTTATCCCTTTACTGCTGGTGTCAATACCTGAATTGAGTTGGGAAAGGAGATAAGTGGGCAGGGGCAGCTGTGAATTCAGCGCTTCTCTCACCTTCCACAGATAAAGGAAGCTCCTCCATCCCCAACGCCAGAAGCAGATGAGAAGACGCATGGAAATAAATGCATATGCGCCACCTCTTACTGAGTCTGATGCTGAGCATCTACTTAATAGGAAGTCACAGCATATCCTGACTCCCAAATGAGTGCACCTGCACAACACACACACACACACACACACACCCCTGCAAGCACAGGTCTCTCTCACTTACACTTTCCATGTTTAACTTTGCACTTGAGGAACAAAGTCTGGTGCACGTACATCTGAAAAAAAATGCATGTGCCACAAGTTTTACGGAAAAGAAGTTTTCCTTTATTATTTATATCCAGCTTTTCTATTAAAATGAGAAGCAAAGCTGCTTACGATAAAAATTAAATGTACCGTATTTTGTATGAACATAATTAAAATACCCCACCAGTTCTTTTTTTTTTTTAAGAATTTTTAAAAGTCCCCCCCCCTCTCTCTCTCAAGCTGCGGCTACCTCTAGGGTGGAAACATCAGAATTATCCTTTGCCAGGAACTATTTTTAGAGCAGGAAATGATGTGTGATGCAGCCAGCAGAAACTGAACGGCAGAATATAATTACTAGAGCCTGACTCCCCCCCACCACCACACTTTAGACTTTGGAAGTAATACAGTCACTCTTGTATAACAGGCCGTGGAATTCTAAGTAACCAATATTTTGGTTTTGCATTTCATCTAGAGGGCTACACACTCCCAGAGATGGCACTGCAGGCAGAGACCAGGCAATGCTGACTCAGCAGAAAGCCTGCCACCAACTGAGATACCAACCCCACTTTTGACAGCACCTGGTTGTTCCTTAGAAGTTTCTTTCTTTTCTTTTCTTTTAAAAAGGTTATTAGAGGCAAGCTTTCCTTTGGGAGAATTATCTCCATGCCCCTGTCTGCTCTAAATTATTTTTACAACATAACAATAATGAATTGCCAGATTGACATTAGGAAGTGCAAATATGGACTCCCTTGAAAAAGCAGCCTTCTCCTTTCTCTATTCTAAATACTGTACCACACACAAAAATGGCACAAGGGTCCTCTTACATGCATTTGCCAGTCAACACACATGTAGCCCCTCAAAAATAGTCAGTGCTCATCACAGCTGTCTGGCTGCTTACTTGTTCATAACGGTTGCAACATACCAGTGAATAAATCCACAGAATTGATTCTAGTAAATTACAAAACTCTTCTACTGCAATGAATATATCTAATGGAATCTGTGCACCTTCAAAAAACAACAACCCCCCCCCAAAAAAAACCCCTGCATGTAAGATCACTGGCCTGGTCTTTAAACAGCTATTAAGAGTTGTAGGCGTTTTATCTGCTCATTAGAATGTCTTTAGTTTACAATGTGTCTGTTCACAGACATTCCCGGGAGAGAGCTGAACTAGAAAAATCCAAACGTTGCAAACGGAAACATTTATAATTCTCAATTAAATGTCTATTATGAAAATGATGAGAGGGAGAGAAGAAATTGTGGCAGTGTAAAAGGTGTGGCATGCAGCTCAACTGTCCACCTAGCTCACCAGGACAGACTCTACCCCATGTCCCTCCACCATGACAGGTAAGTAATACACTAGATGGGACTCTCTGCAATAGTGCTCAAGTCATGGAACTCATTGACCAGAGGGCAAAATGGCTCTTGGTGGTATTTAGTTAGTACATGGAAGCATCCTTTTTACAATGGGCCTAACTCTGGTTGGTGTTGGATCTGCTAGCCTAACAACTTCCCTCTTCTTGCTGAAATTGTTTATCTTTACTATTACTTTATAATATGTATCACTTACATTGTATATTAGGCGTGCTTATAAGGTGCTTGGGGTATCTCAAGAATGAGATGGGGAAATGTTTTAAGTAACAACGACAATCCACAGCAAGAGTAGGCAACTTGTGGCCCTCCATATGTCTCTGCACTCCAGCTCCCATCAGCCTCAGCCAGCATGACCAAGGGACATAGATGATGGGAGTTGTAGTCTAACAACATGTAGGAGAACCACAGGTTCTCCATCTTGATCTAGAGAGTCACTGCCAACCAGAGTGGCGATTTAGTCCAGATAACTGGAATAAATATACAGTATTGTCCAATACAGCATAAGGCAGTTTTGTAAGTTAATATGACTGAGGGGCAGGATTACAGTAATAAAGTGAGAGGGAGCAGTTCTTTGGTTAAAGCTACAAAACCACAACCTGAGTGTAGCCCGGGACATACTGTGCTTCTCAACAAAGCCCTACCGATATAGATCATGGCTTTGGGCACACCACTATTGCATTTATCACACTACACAGCCACAGAGCTTTTCAGTGCTTTCTCCTCTCAATATTGTTCCTTCACATTCTATAAATAAGGAGGAATTCCTCACCAGAATGCCACACCCTTCAACACTGATGACAATAGGGATGTCCTACCCCATTATTATTATTATTATTATTATTATTATTATTATTATTATTATATCCTACACCTCTGACTGGGTTGCCCCAGCCACTCAGAGCAGCTTCCAACATATATGAAAACACAATCGAACATTAAACATTTAAAAACTTCCCTATACAGGGCTACCACCTTCAGATATCTTCTGAAGCTTGTATTGTTATTTATCTCCTTGGCTCGTGGGTTGCATAACTCCATTCCCTCCAACATTCCTCTGATGAAAACAGGGACATCCTAGGGGAAAGCGGGACATTCCAGGATCAAATCAGAAACCGGGACAGCTTCTGTAAATCCGGGACTGTCCCTGGAAAATAGGGACACCTGGGGGGGTCTGGAATGCTAATCACAACCATTATGGTCTTCTCTGTCGGAATATAAATTTTGCAAGAATGTGCAAGATGAGGGATGATCTGTTTAGTTTTAGGAAGATATTGTTGTTAGATGAAAACTGATTCAGTAAAATATAAACTTTTATTTAAACATATGAAGTTCTTCTACTCATTAAATCCTATGTGGAAAGATAACCAACTGGATCGCTCTGTTCACACAACAAAGGCAATTTCAGGAAACTCCTCCCTCCATATGCACCTCTACCCTGCCAATATTGGGGAAACCCAGCCAGATGGGTGGGGTATAAACACAACAACAATAATGCACATCATTCCCAAAGGTCCCCCAGCTCCAGGATAGGTTTTCGGATGTAGTGAGATGGCAGAAAGCAACAGGGAAGTAGGGAAGCATTGTTAGAACCACGTAATAAATGCTAAGAGCACGGCTGGTTTACAAAGTTGAATGGAAATACAGGGTCAACACCCCTGCTGTTTCTCATAGCTTCGTAAAGCAACAGGCAAGTGAAATTAACAAGATTTTGGCCAGTTATACTCCTGGTATTCAGAACTCCAGGAGCAGCTGTGAAATAGTCAAGGGGCCAATGTTCATGTTTTTGTATCTATCTGAGAAGATACAAAGAGCAGCAAGAGAAAAAGAAAGCGGATCTACTTAGTGAGAAGAACACCAATGTCATGATTCTATGCTGTTTATTTGGAAATACAGTGTAATGATAATTATAATGCACAGCTGCGTCCACACTGGGCAATTACAGTGGAACAGCCACACTTTATTTCACTCAGTCCCCACAACACTGTTCTGCACTGCTCCAGCATCCCCCCCGCCTCCCCCCAACCCCCCTTGCTTTTAAAAATTCAGTGGAACAACTTTGCAGACCTATCACAATACTACTCTGTTTGGTTATGGTCTGTATAGGCTTTGCACACACTGAATACCCTTAAAGCACATTTGAAGCTCATTCTGCCTCAAAGAATTCTGGGCGTTGTAACTTGTTAACAGTTGCTGGGATTTGTAACTCTCAAAGGCGGTGGTTCCCAATTGGTGGCCCGTGGTCCCATTCACATAACAAAAACTACAAAAGAGATATAAAAATTTCCAAAAGAAGGGGGTCTATGTCTTGGCTTTGGAAAAACAGGGGCTCTGCAGTACTGTACTTAGCTATTTGGGAACCACCGCTGTAAGGGATAAGTGTTACAAATTCCGGCAACCGTTAACAAGCTACAAATCCCAGAATTCTTTGAAGGAAAGAACGTGCTGCAGATGTGCTTCAAAGGTATAGTGCCTACACAGTCATAGATTGCTCTAGGAATTTCCTTCACTATGACCTCTCTTTCTTCTGTCTAGAAACCAAATCTGTGACTTTAACCATTTCTTTTCCAGGTAACATGGTTGTTGTCTCCCCTGCCCTAAAAAATGCAGGGGCCAATCAAGATCGGGAATGGGGAGGTAGTAGTATCTAACATTTTCTCCCTATACAATAGTCCCAAATGAAAGGCATCTTCCCACCAACAAATGAAGCTGGAGAAAGGTTGACTGCCCTCTTAGCCACAAAGTGTTAGAAGTCTGGAAGTGATTTGCTTAACGCAGCTTAACGCACAGTGCAGTGCAGTAATAATTTTTTTTAAAAAGCAAAATATTTACTCTGCCATTTAAAACTATATAAGATTATACTATTTTTGTTCAGGTTCTCAAACACATTTATTTGCAAGAATAAGCTAGTTCAAGTGGTTCAGCTCCAGCTGTACAAATCACTGAACTTCTATTCTTTGTGGTCATATTGGCTGAAATATTTGAATTCCAGGATAAACCTGGTTCACCTAAATTTCATGAAGATTCCCCACTTAACCACTAACCCCACAGGTTTGGTGGTGGTTATTTCAGAGAAGGAATCAATCAATCAATCAATCAATCAATCAGAGAAACAGTTCTGGTTTTAAAGATTTCCTACCAAGTGGAAGGAACATTTGTTGGTTTCTGTGTGAGGAGCCATAACATTTGAATCTTCATTTCAATCAACCCAATTCATTTCAGTGGAACTTCCTTTCAAATTGATATGTGCAGGGTCATAGCTCTAAACACACCCTGCTCCTTAAGTTACATGTTGTTGCTTCAAATCTTCATCCTGGCCATGGAGGGTCTGACCAATATAGCCAGCTGTAACCTTCATATGAATTTAACTGTGAGCAAGTGAGATAAATAAACTGCACAGAGAAAATACATGGTTCTCCTGACTTAGCTGTTCGTCCAAAACATCCGAACAATACGGTTCTCCTACATCGCTCTGAACAGACAGAAATGCCACTCCATCAGTTTTGGAGTTTATCGAACAGGATCCTGTCTTTCATAAATCCAATAACGACAAATATTATGGCCCAGAAATGGTTGTTAATTGTTGTCCCATCAGGGAAGAAGAAAAATGGCTCAGCATAAAATTGTTGTCAAAGAGGTTTCAAGACTTATTTAAGGCTGCATTGAGATGGCAGCTGCTCACATTGCTGGCTGTGCAATATTGTGATCAAGTAGAAGTGAACAAAAAGGGACAGTGGGCAGGGGAGACACAGCAAGGCACTATTTGTGTGTGCTTGCACAATACATTATAAATTGTGCCAAATTCGTCATTTCAATACTACCATGTCCATTGCCCACATTAGGTCCCTGTTATACTTCTTGGATAGTTGTGGATAACGAAGTGATCAACAAAGGCTTCGTTCACACATCACATTCAACTATACTTCTACTAAAGCAGTGGTGGGAAAATGGATCTGGCCAGTGGGTCAGATCCCCAATACCTCCACCTTAGTTGGCCAACTTTGAGAGGTGGGTCAATCACTTGATGAAGCTCCAAGGAGGTACCTCTAACCGCTGATCAGCTGCTTCGCAGTTACAGGGAAGCCCTTCAAAGTTTGCTTGGAGGACACTATTTAGATTCAAGCTGCTTCTTCAATACAAAACATATTTCCTTCTGCAGATATCTGGGGGAAGGAGGGGATGCTGCGTTTGAAGTCCAAACAGAGTATTTCCCCTTCAGCAGAGGAAGCAGCTGCGACGTTTGCAGAGATAAAAATATTCCATTTGGAAGAAGCAGCTTGAATCCAAACCACTTGCTCCAAACATAGAAAGTGAGATTCCCCACCCCCCACCCCAGCCGCAATAGGGAGTTTCTGACAAGGAGCTCCCTACTGCAGCCAATCCCAGCAGAGCTTCCATTCTGTTCCGTTCACCTGATCAGCACTGAAAGGAAGCCTCACTTGCAAAGTAGCTAACCAGACAAGGAGTTGTCGCAGGAGCACAGTTTTCTGTGGACTGAATTCCAAGCTCCAATACTGTCCAGGAAATTCCTATTTCTTCCAACAAAATCAGCTAAATATGCTGCAGTATTTAAAAAGGAAAACAAAGCATAAAGGGAAGGCATGAAAATAATAATGCCTTTCAGTGGTGCACCCACATTCGAAATACTTGTTGCCCCATGTGAAAAATGTTATCCCAGCATTGGAGAAGAACAACCAGAATGATGAAGGGGTTGAATCACCTTCCTGTGAAAGAAGGGTGAAGCCTCTGAGGCTTTTTCACTTAGAAGAGAGAAGACTATGGGGAGTCATGACAGAACTTTATAAAATTATGAATGGTATATATATTTTGGATGGGGACAGATCTTTCTCCTCTCTCAAAAACTAAAGCTCAGGACACACCATGAAATTGTGCAGGTTCAGAAAATACATTATATGCAATGCAAAAGTAAAATGAGATCCTTTGTCATGTAGTGTATTGTGTTGTTATGGGGTTAGGGGATTGCACAGCCCTGCTAGTAAGACTTCTGCCAGACCATTCTCAGCTACTTGTACTTTGTACTATTGGTTCAGGAAGTGCAGCTCTAGTCAGAACTGTCAAATCTTGTTATCTGCAGGGGGGCTGACAGTTCAAGGCCTCTGCTAATGAAGACAATTAGGTGAAACCATTTATACCTGACAACATTTAGAAGCTATAAATGGAGACATCTGGAGAGAAGGAAATAGAGAAACACCTTGTAAATCCCTAGACAAAGCTTCAGAAAATAATTTGTCTTGAACTGAGGAAGAGTTCTTGCAAGCCAACATACAACAAACATAGTGAGTACTGGATGCTCCTTATGGAAGCTGTTATTTTAGTGATACATCAACAGCAAGAAGCCTGGTGTTTTGACGCAAATATGGGGTTGTTTTCCCCCCAGACTAACAATGTCACTGTCTGCTGAAGGGCCTGACCACAGTTAAGCATCTGCAGATACACTTTTGTTTTACAAAACGGAAACTGGGGCTGAGAGAGAGTTAATGAATGGCTAAAGTCACGCAAGGAGCCCATAGCTGAGTAAAAAATCGAATCTTTCTGTTTTTAAGATCCATGTCTAAAGTCTGCCTTAACTCTATACAGACCTACAAAGGCTGCCATTACACACCTCATTTTCATTCACATTAATTGCAGCTGTCTCTGCTTTCTCTTTACCTTCTTCTGACAGCCACTTTACTCCTCTGCCATTAATATCTAACAGCCTGCACCGACTTAAATATCCTCTGATCTTCTCCCTCTTTGCCCCCACTTCATGCTGGGGAAAACAGTTGAAAATCCTGTCTGCTTGTGAGGGACAGAGATAGGCAATGCTCCCTGGAATGTTGCTCTTGCTTCTCCAAAACCAATTTCCCTGTCTTTTCCCACCTATAGCTTTGTTCACATGTTACAATGAATACAGGTACAAGCTATCTCTACACGCCTGTGCTTGTGTGAAAGAGTGCACACTTGTTGTTTTGTGTACACTTGTAGAATGTAACATGCAGATACCTACTGTATGAGTACATAGCATGCCCTGCCAATAGGCACCCTTCATATTTCTGCCTTCTCTACCTAATTCCATAGCCCTCTTTCGTCGCATACTAAGCTAACTGTGGATCCAGACAGTATTAATGCACAGCATCCAAACAACCTGAGTGGATTTACACTGGGCTGCGAGCTAGCTGCACATCATACGCACATATACACATGGATGCAGAAATGACCCACAGAGTCCAAAAAGCAACCAGAGAGATAAAAGACATGATTAGTCTTACTGAGTCTGCATGGTTTTTACAGCACTGGATTGGGACATCCCATGACATGATTTTTCCTGTCTTATGGAATCAAAGAACCTTGTAATATAACCACCACCAGCCCAACGGCATCCTGCTGCTTTGGAGCAGAAGAGAAGGAACCAAAGGTACCACATGAAAAGAAGCCACAATGGCAATAAAAAGCCTTGCAGGGTGGGGTGGAAGTTGTTCGGTAGGTGTGTTCCAGGAAATATACATTTTAGGAATCAATGTCATGTTCATATATCATTAAAATAAAAATAAAAATAATGTGACTGCTAACCTACACATTTTATAACTGGTGGGGATTGGGGAGGGGGCAAGAGAGCGGAGCTGCGATTTTGCTGATACGAGTTTGAACACACTAAAACCATGTAATAACCAATATCAAGTCCCTCAATTACAGGCACTGGAAGCATACATTATGTGCTTTTTACGTTCGGTCATATTCTACATATGGTCCTATTGTGGCAGTGAATTTTTTTTCTCTCTCTCTCCACACACAGCACACAATCCATTAGGAATTGCTTCTCCGTCAAGATTTTGATCTCCTTTGAGTCAATCTATAGCAGCTGCATGTTGTTTAAAATACTCTTATCGACTATTCTATAATTTACTTCCTTTGAACAGCCTCTGTGGTGTAATGCTTGATCAAAGAAATAAACTCATGCTTTAACAACCCTAACGTAAAGTGCATGCACTTTTTTATATATAATAGAGCTCTATAAAATGTAATTATAGTTGTCTATAGGTTGCACAGGATGATGTAAATAAGTAGGTTTGAGACTTTTATAATGCATGCATATCCAATACATCAAAGATTTTCACTCTTAATGCCAGCTTCTATTGCAAAGACATTAAATTATTCAAAATAAAGTTGGGCAGACTTCTTTTACTGGTACATTTACTTGGTCATTAATTTCTAAGCATAAAATAAGAAGATCTAGGCTGATCTGCTGAAATGATAAAGCATCTGGATACAAATCATTATTGTATATTTAAACAGCATTGAACAATTAATATGTATGCATTAATAATAATTTAGAATTGTTTATTCTCAACATAGTTCACAGTGAATCATTGACCCTACGATTATTAAGTATCTGGGTTAATAAAGCAAATGTAACTGAAACTTTTACATGTTTTTTTATATGAATTTTATAATTTGTGTTAATTTCATCTTGAGCTTTAGGTAAACCCATGCCATACATTTAGAGACCTCTCAGAAGGCAAATGGAGTCCAATCAATAACATCTACTTAATTCATAAAGAATGGATGCAAATTATGCAGAACACAGATAAATAATTAACATTTGTTTACTGTAACAAAGGGGGAAGTCAGCATATTTTGAAGTTTAACCAAGTTTTTGCCAAAAGCATAAAAAATGAAGGAAAGGATACTAAGTCAAGAGCAAGTTATTCACCCTGAATTTAGGAAAACGATGAAGGTTGCTACATTTGAAGATAAACAGTGAAGCATTCTGCCACTTCTTGTGGATATAGTTGCACAACTGCCAGGACTCTGTTTCAACAGCTGCCCCATTCCTCATTTTAAAAATGTCAAGACACTGGCCCTCATGGTTGGAGAGAATAACCTGGAAACATGTCAACTCTATCTGCTGAAGTCTTCAAAATTAAGCTCTGGGCTCTTACTGCCCCTTCTCACCTGCACTACACCCAACAACTGCAGTCTGATAAGTTATCCTTGCCCTCCTAATATCTGGAGGTTGCTGTACAGAATTACCTGTTATCCCATCTGTTTAGCCACATTGCTGATGCTTTTAGTTACGTTTTATAGATATTTATGGGCTAATTTTATTGCATTTTATACTTGTAAGCTTCCCTGTTGCATTTTATGAAAGAGAAGATTAGGATTTTTTCCAATAAACAAATAAATCAAAGGACAGCCACTCTTCAATTCCCAGGGCTTTTGATCCATCCCTAAATGACATGTTCTATATCTTAATGAGCCGAAACCAGGCGTATTACAACCAAGATATCTTAGTGTTGAAAAATAAATTATAAACATCCTGAAAATTAACTTTAAAAGTTTAGGAGTTTTGCTGAGAATGCTTAAACTCTCATACAAACTCCTCTATGGTTTGTATTACATCTGCACCAATGTTTTTGCTAATAAGAGTTAGTGTCGTAACATTAAACCGCAGTTACCCATCTGAGAGTGGAGGAGAGGAGCAAATAACCGGGAAACTTTGTTAGCACCTCACCTGCATCAGGCCACTGTGGGGTTTGGCTACCAGACTGTATACCAGAAACAAACAAACAAAAATCTTCAGAGATTACCTTAACACTCATTGACCTAGTTTTCATAGCTCCCTCATTCCTCCCTAGTTGCTGTTGCACAGCACCGAGCTAAGCCATGGGTTAGCTGAGCATGCTGTGCGAACTTGGACTCGTGGTTTAGCTTGCCTGTTCAAACCACAAGCCATAAACCAAGAACAAACCTTGGTTACAGTACGTGGTTAACACACACACACACACACACACACACACAACGATGATGTGGCACTTCTAATTATCTGTTGAATAGTACCTACTGTATAAACAAATTTCACATAAACAAGATTTGCATCTATCATGCA
Organism: Lacerta agilis; assembly: GCF_009819535.1. Classification (NCBI taxonomy): domain Eukaryota; kingdom Metazoa; phylum Chordata; class Lepidosauria; order Squamata; family Lacertidae; genus Lacerta; species Lacerta agilis. Next base: position 32,881,162 of record NC_046322.1, read on the forward strand.
TAACAGGAATGTCTTAATGATAAAGCATAGAAAAATGAATTTTCTGCTAAAAAAGCTGTCTCTGCAACACGGAGATCACTATCTAGGTTGGAAATAGTTGCACAGAGTTGTGTGTCCTATTTTTCCATGCAAGCAGCTAAGATTCAATATAGGAATTCAGCCTTGGTAATTACTAATACACCACACAGACACAATCACACCCTGTTTACTGCATAAAGAGGTCACTTGTGGTCTGCCTCGCCTCCATTACAAAAAGCAGTAGCTGTGGCGGGGGGGGGGGGGAGGAGAGATGAGGGAGGGTTCCAACATGCAATGACAAAATTCCTCAAAAGAAGGAAAGAGACTAAAAGAGTTAATGTGCATAGATACAAGGGCTCTGATTCTTCTGGGGTGATTTAAGTCCCCTCTCATCAATTATTATTGTCCTTTGTCTTCAGAGTCTTATCACCAGCCGCATTTACAGGAACTGCGCATAATAATGCACAGTCCCATGTAACCTCCTGAACTCTGCTGACATTTCTACACACCCAGCTGGTATATTTGTCATGATTACTTTTAATTAAAAGAACTCCAAAAACAAAAGCTCAAGGAAAGGCCTTTGAAAACAGGCTGCAGCTTTTAAGATTTCTGCTAGTGCTCTGTGTAAGTAAAAAAAAGAAAGGAAAGGAAAACCAGGGTCCACTCAGATCATAAAACACCTCCTTCTCAACCCACCCTCCAAACTTTGACTTATTTATTAATGTCTCTCCCACACTGTATGTGCATCAATATGGTATTGATTTTGTATTATCAGAACCAAGTGTTTTGTGTTATCAGAACTAACATGTTTCCAAACCAAGAGCTTTTTACATACATGCACCCCAAAATTCTTTGTGGAAGAACCCCAAACAAATGCAAGCAGGATAAGGAATCTGCCTAAATATGGTATAGAGGTGCCTAATGGTCCCTCAGATTAAAAGAATGCTATTTATTCCAGTTCCTTCATTTAATCCTACTTCATAAACAGATTCCTTAGCTGCTGGGTTTTGAACACTGAATGCGAAAAACCACTCTGAGGCGATGCAAGAGTTAATTAGGAAATTATAGCAACCCACCAATTTAAAACTCAAAAAAAGAAATGCCATTTCTCTCACTTGGGCAAGTGTTGAAAGCAAGGCCCGCACGTATCCCAGCATCAACGAGTTATTAAATTTATAAAATGTTAGGTTGTATCTCAGTTGCACACACTGCCACTATGTATCTGAGAAACCCTATTTTTATTTTTAAAATATTTTTTTTTTAACTCTGAGGAAAGCGGGACCAGGGCAGAAGGGAGACGGAGGAAGGCTTTAGGAAAAGCCAGCTATTTTTGACAGCAAGTTAGCTTCTGTGAAACAAAGCCTTGTCTTTCATAAAATGTTTACGACTCTGTGAAAAAAATATATCCTTGGGCTAAAATGTTTATTGGCACCTAGCAGTCTGAAGAGAGCAAGTGAGGCCTGTGGCTGCCCACCCCCCTTTTGGAGGGCACTTTATCATCGGCCTGCATTCTCAAAGGGATCTCTGAATGAATAGAGCTGGATTACTCAGCCTCCGAGTCCACGCCCCATTCCTCTCCATTTTCCTTGGCAAGACTGAGAACAAACCTATTTTTAGCTAGGTGGTTTTCTATTTTTAGGCAACTACCAGTTAGAGACATTTGTTAGGAAAAATTAAAAAAAGAAGAAGGAGCAAAGAAGCACAAAGGGGGGAGGGGGAAATTGGAGCTTCCTTTTTCTCATATTGTAAAGCAAGCTTTTCAACCTGTAACTCTAGGCATTTCAGCTGCTTCCAATCTTGGAAAAAAAGAAAAAAGAAAACTCAAAAGTTCAAGGATTTAAAAATAAACCTAGCCTCTGGCAAATAGACCAAAACACAACAAGCTGTTACTATGTGAAACAGTGACTACAAAAACAAAGAACCTTATCCAATGATGAGATTAGGAGGGAGTGGAGAGAAAAAATGCAGAACAAAACTGTAGACCTATTAGGTTATAAGAATGTTACACAAATGTGCAAGATTTTTTTTTCCAGCTCCTGAGCCAGCTCTCTTATGCCTTGAAGAAGAAACACTTATCTGTGAAGCAGAAAGAGCAGAGCATGATGCAGACTCAAGACCGTGCTGTTAATTTTAAAGCACTCCATCCTACTTTTGCCTCATAGGATGGCTTACGAGAGTGGAAAAGATAGGGCAAATGCATGGGTCCTGCTTGCATAAACTTACATTCCCTCCCACAAAAATTAAGGCAGCTTCCAAAGCTGCCCCCCATTAGCTTTTACACTGTCTCTGTGGTTGCCTAACACTAGTCAAAATCAACACAAGAGCCTTGTGGCACCTTAAAGATGAACACATTTATTACACCACAAGCTTTTCTTTTGGGAACAAAATCACATTGATCCTCATTGCTTTTGCAGCACGAGACTAATATGGTGACTTCGCCGGAAGCTTATTATGTTAGGATGTTGTTTTGTTTCACAGTTAATGGTTCGGAGTTTACTGCCCAAGTCATAGGAACATAGGAAGCCACCTTATACTGAGTCAGACCATTGGATAGTCTAGCTCAGTATTGTCTACATTGACTGCATGTGGCTCTCCAGCGTTTGGGACAGTGGTCTTTCACCACCCTACATGCTGAGGACTGGACATGGGACAGATGTTCTGTCTCTGAGCTGTGGCGATTCCTTATATCTATTCACAATGTCAGCTACCCCCCCCCAATTTGCCCCCCAAATTCAGTCAGTTGCCAAGTCATGTTGCTTCTCACTTTACAACATTCCTATCAATTCCTTCAGCAAAAACACTTGTCCATATTCTGGTTGTATCTTGCCTTGACTACTGCGGTCTTCTTTCCTCTGGTCTTCCATTTTCTCACCTTTTCCCACTTGCATCTATTCAGAATAGTGTGCCAAAACTATTCACTTCTCTTGTCACTCTGGCCATGTGATAAATCTCTGCACCAACTTCCTGTCCATTTCCAGATACTGTACAAACCTCTTCTCAAATTCAACTTCCCCGGCCTTTCCCCTCCTTATCTCTCTGTACTTATTTCCTGACACATCCCTTCCTGTGACCTTTGCTTGTCCGACTCTACATCATCAGCTCTGCAAAAGTCTCCTGCTCCCTTTTCCTTTGCTGCCCCTTACACCTGGAACCACCTCCTGCAACGCCTCAATGAAACTCACCTTTTCTGGGAAACCTTTGGATCAATTCCTTAGGGAGGAATGCAGTGTGGCACTAGGACAATCATTTGTAAGTGCAAGCATTATAGCTTGCCAGGCAGAACAGTCCCTGCTCTCACACCCACAAGGTGTTCTGGGGTGGCCTGATCCCCCTCAGCTAATTTCAAGGGCACAGGGACCATGCAGAGGGGGGGGGGAAGCCCCTTTGTGCTAGCAGAAGTCGTGGCATAGGTGTCCACTAAAGGGACTCAGCAGCTTCACAGAGGATGAGGAGGTATTGGTGAGATGCTTTGCTTCATTGCATAGTGAGATGTGCACATTTCTGGGACTCTGTGCATCTCATGCTCCAGGGAAGATGTAACCATTTTGTTCCATATTTGATGGAGAGGCATATCTTCCCTGCAATTTTGTCATGTGCAAGGCCTCTCAGAGCAAGAGAACAAAGGTTCACAAGTTGAAATAGTGAGAGGTGCTTATTTACTATGGATACACAGATAAGAGTCTTAATTGATATAAAAAAGGCTTTCAGAATCTAATTAACCTCTCAGCTAGTCATTAGCTCTGTGACCTTTAGAAATAATTGACAGAGGGGATTTCTTCCTCCTTCATCTCATTCATAACCTCCTCCCAGGTAACTAATCTTAGGTATGCTATAGGATCCATTGCAATAAAGGTCTGAGGCAACAAAATGTAGTAAGTCAATCAGCAAAATGGGATGGTGTCATTTCTTTCACACATAATGTATCACTTACGCAGCAAGTCACATTGGTATGTGCTCTTTAAGAAATCTAAATGGCAGCTAGTGCAGAATGGTTGCCAACTTTTCAGAATACTGAAGTTGTGACATTGAACCCTGCATTATCCTATACCAGAGGGTTCCCCTCTCAACAGCTCGTATCTGTTAAGACTATATTGTTGCTTATATCAAATCTCTTTAATTTTCAGCAACAACTGAACTTCACAGTGAAGGAATTCATCACCCAATGTAAAGCAAGCAGACCTCTTAAGAAATGCTCATTGTAAACTGGCACTGGTTTCATATTCCTCCAGAAAATATGGGTTCTCTTTCCAGTGACAACAGTCACATTTACAAACTTGTTTTGCTTATATCTCACATACACAAGGATTTTTTTGTGGCAGCGGCACAACACCACTGGTGCAGTTAACTTTTGCTGGAGGTATATGCACTCAACCAAGCATTCTTATTAAAAGGCAGCTACATCTACTGTTGCTAGTAAGAGTACTTAACAGTGTGCATATCCAGCAGTGACCAACGTCACTGCTGCTTACCTGGACAGAGCTGGCGAGGTCCCAGGTTGTGGCAGTCTCACCAGGGCACCCTGCGTGGCTTCCACCTTACTGCTGTGCTCCCCTGCCCCAGGTGCATCCAGGAAAGCAGCAATGATACCAGTGTCATCAGCGTGACTCCAGGGCTCCATCCCATGGCACTACTGTGTATATCCTCTCATCAGAGATTAACTGGCAGATGAGAGAGTGTCATGCCACATCAAGTCTCCTGTGAGAGACTGATCCACGGGGCTACTTTATCACTAGTAATAATATTTATCACCAGTAATAATCATTGTCATCAGGGATAGAACTACCACTCTACTAAGTCTTTGAGAGTGTCTGCATGACACATGAAGAAAAGAAGTACTGTCAGTACTAGTCACATATGACTGGTGTTGTATTGTATCCATGATGATTATATATATGAGATCACGGACAGTGATGCTTCTGAATACCAGTTGCTGGGAACCATGCAGGGTGGAGAGTGCTCCTCTGCTCAGGTCCTGCTTGCACGTTTCCTGCAGGCATCCAGAACAGGATGCTGGACAAGATCCAGCAGGCTCTTCTGATGTTCTTATGAAAGAGAGCATGAGATTGTAAACTCACTGAGCTATCTTACAAACTTCATATATCCATTATGATCTACACCAGTGGTTTTAAACTTCCTGTCTTCAGGGAACCCTTTCTACACTGGTTTATTTATCTCCTATGAGTCTGTCAAGGAACCTCTGCATACTGAAGAAATATGTGGTATATTCCAGAATGTGAACTCAGTTTACACAGGTTATAAACCGGTCTTACAGTGGATTTCACTAGAGCCCTGTGTGTACTGAGAGTTTGCCTATTGGACAAACGAAACTCTTCTTTGGCTGATGGTAGAAAAGATTGGTAGTGGTGAGCAAATGCATGTCAGTGAAACCTGTTACTCACCATCCCATTATTGACTTTTCAGGAACTATAGGCTCCTGCATTGAAATCTGAATATGAAGGTTTTGTCCACATGGTTTAAGGAGTGGCGCCTCCTGAGTGAGGAAAAATTTAGTGCCTCCCCTAAATATTTATTATTTTCACAATAATTCCTTATTTATTTATTATAATTTTGCAACCCCTCGGCACCTCCCATGCCGCCCTAAATCCAGCGCTGCCTCTTCCTTTCTCTCATTTGCCTCAATTTACGACTTCTAGGGCTTATCAAACCAGTGCATCCCTTGGTTTCAAATCCTGCTTTGTAGACAGAGATTAAACTACAGTTTTCCAGATTGGATACAGCAGGAAGCTGCAATTTAATAACCATGACAGAACAGTTAAAGTTCAGTGGATGAGGATGCAGCACTCAGGCACCATGGTTTCTTAAAAGAAGCATGTTTCTTCTAAACTAGACCATTATCTCAGTAATGCTTACAACAATTCTGTACAGTGGAGCAGTCATATTCTCAGCATGTTGCAGAACTGGACATAGCAGCACTGAGATTGAAGTGTGCTGAAAATTACTTTAGTGAATTGATGGGCAAAGTGAATTTGACATGGCAACTTCCTGGCTCGCACTTCGCACTCATAATATACACATTTCCCCCTAACATGAGGAGTTAATGTACATTATTTTCATTAATATATGCATTTTTATGTATACTTTCTTCTAATATATCCATTTTGATAAGCATTGTGTTGTTGGTAAACTGCATCACAGAATTAAGAGAAGTGAGTATCTCATCGAATAATTATGTTTCATTTCATGCAGTGAGGTGAGAAGTGTGAATTAGGCAGTTTCTCATTAAAAATAAAATAAATAAAAATTGAATCCCCCCCCCCATCTCTAGATAACTGTATGGGAGCATCAAAACTGTTCAGCAGAGTGAGTTGTGAGTTTCCAAAATGTTTGAAGGGGATGCGGGAATGTGTGTGTGTTGTGTCTTTGTGTCTGTGTTTGTGTAATTAAGGAGAGAACTGCTGAGAGGGAGGTTCTAGAAGGGAGGGAAATGAAATATTTCAGGGAAGCAGGGAATTTGAACTATGAAGTAGCAGCCATGGACTTGGTAGAAAGGAGTGGGTTGGCGAGGACAGGAAAGGGTGAAGCTTTGTGAGAATACCAGAGAAATAAAAGATTGATTGGCTGGAGGTAACGAAAAGGGTGAGCGATGGTCTGGAAGGAAGAGAGAAGCATGATTTATGTGAAAGACGAGAGAGAATGGAAATGAAGAATCAAGAAAGACCGATGTACAGGGGATGGGAAAGGTTTGCAGTACTCTGTATAACAAGGGATGGGAATTGAGGAGGCAGTCATAGAGAAGAAAACACAAGATGTCAAAGTGCTACAATTAATCGAATGATTTAATGTGCATTAAAAGTACAGTGGTACCTCAGGTTACGAAGTACAGTGGTACCTCAAGGTCCATTCTTAACCCGAAACCGTTCTTAACCTGAGGCGCGCTTTCGCTAATGGGGCCTCCCGCTGCCACTGGGCCACCGGTGTGTGATTTCCGTTCTCATCCTGGGGCAAAGTTCTCAACCCAAGGTACTACTTCTGGGTTAGCAGAGTTTGTAACCCGAAGCGTTTGTAACCTGAGGTACCACTGTACAACCAATGAGAATGTGGTGCTGGGGGATCAGGATGGACAAATAAAACCTTAAGTAATAAAATGTTATCCTGAAATCAATAAAAAGCCCAGATAATTTCACACCAGATGCTAAAGCCTTTAGAGTCCCAAAGCAAATTCATTTCATAGGTAAAACTTTTTTTTAAAAGTCTGTTCATTGCTAGTAAGGGCAACACTAAGAGTCTCCAAATGTATATTTTGATTCACTGTTAAGTGGGAGGAATGATTTTGTTAGCAATTTCAGTAATAACTATTATTATTTAGAAGGTCAAAAAGTTAATCTGTGATGATTATTTTTTGCTCTGTCGTGTCTAATACCTGAATTTGCTATGAAAACCCTGTCAGATAAGCAAAGGATATCAAATCTCTATTTTCTGAAAAACCTGGGAGTCAAGGGCACATAGTCCCACTGCAGTTTTCCTCTGACATTTGATAGCAAGTACTCTGTGTTATTAGCTCCAGCAGAATCCATTGAAGATGAATAATAAATAAAATAGCTTTTAAAATAAATGGATGCACATTGCCAGAGTGTGTTGTAGGGAGCAGTCATGTTTGGATCTTGAGAACTGAAAACACACTTAGTTCCCTAACCCCTCCATGCAGTTCCCACATATATACTTTACAAGAGAAATTGCGCCTAATTATCCTACTCTGACCGAGGCCATGCTTATAAGCTGCTCAGTTTGAATAGGCTAAGAATTGAAACTTCATTTTAGAAAGAAGCAGAACATTAGTTTATAGGCTGATCACAACACATGTGCTCAGCATCACTGTGAAGTAAAGAAGACTCAACCACATATCAGATGCCAATATGTGGCAAAAAAGCAGTATGGATTCTGTTAAAGCAGGCATCAGCAAACTTTTTCAGCAGGGGGCCGGTCCACTGTCCCTCAGACCTTGTGGGGGACCAGACTATATTTTGGAAAAACAAATAAAAATGAATTCCTATGCCCCACAAATAACCCAGAGATGCATTTTAAATAAAAGGACACATTCTACTCATGTAAAAACATGCTGATTCCCGGACTGTCCACGGGCCAGATTTAGAAGGAGATTGGGCCAGATCCAGCCCCTGAGCCTTAGTTTGCCTACCCATGTGTTAAAGTCTGTTAAACAATCACAGAGATGAGAAAAGAAAGAAAAAGAAAGAAAGAAAGAAAGAAAGAAAGAAAGAAAGAAAGAAAGAAAGAAAGAAGGAAAGAAATCCCGCCCTAAATCCTGCAGTATGAAAAGATAAATATCACTTTCTTGGGAGAACAGTTTGCTCATTTTGGGTTAGCATTACAGTATATGTGAATGAGATCAATGTCAAACAATGCTGGATACCTTAAAAGAATATGATTTCTGGTTTTCTGAGGGATAGGGTTTTCTCTTTTTTTTGCATTTCCCTGGCGTATTTAAATATTTAAAAGACAGCAATTCTTTATTCTGCACTAAGACATGTACTCAAGCTACTTTCGTGTGTGAAGCTGCCTGCCTCTTCAGCTTTTGTTTTCTTGCTTCATTGTACTAGCAACAGTGATGCTAATTATCAAGTAAAACAATATAATTACACTGAAGTTTTTCCCCCTCCTTCCCCCTAATGTAAAGATTCTACCCCCCCCCAAAAAAAACACCCACACACGCTGCAAAACTATTTCCTCTGACCCTGAAACAGTGCTGAATCCAGAGTGACCTCTGCACTCTGTATTTCAGTCTGAATATAGAAAATCACATCCTTTCAAGTTAGTAAGCTATTTTAGCCGCCAGCAAGCCATATGGAAGAAACAGTACTCAAGGCATTTTGTCTCTCTTTTGTGTGATTATCGCTTAACCATTTGAATCTACCAAAATGATTGCCAACGTGTCCCTGCGGCTTTTGCTTTTTTGGTAGAAAGAGCCTGAAACCTTTGTTGACACGAATCTGTGAACGGCCACAACTGCACGGCCACCCAACTCACTACTGCACATCCTGTCACAAAGCATAGTTGCCACATATTATTTACTGGCCAGGCTGAGTGGTTGAAGAACTAGCATATTAGCTAAGGTAAAAGTTAAAGGACCCCTGGATGGTTAAGTCCAGTCAAAAGCATCTATGGGGTGCGGCACCATAGCTGTCAAGTTTTGGATTTGAAAATAAGGGATCAGCACCTTCACCTGTCCCGGGGACAGTCTACGGTTCTCAGGGACAGTCCACGCCACGGTAATCCCCCCAGGCTACAAATTAATTTACACTAGGCTACACACCATCATCTTTCCCCACATTCATATGTGGGATTTGACTGGAATAACACATGACTGGAAAGGTTTGCAGTTCCACAAACATAGGGTGTGCACTGCCTCAAAATAAAAAGAAGTGAACAAAAGAAGGCTCACTAGGGGGCATTGCTGAAAAATGTCAACTTTGTAACCAGAGGTTCAACTGAATAGAAGCGTGGCCTCTTTCCCTAGCATGGTCCTCCAGCTGCGCGGGCGGGGAGGTGGGTGGGTGGTGGACTCTCCTCCTCCTCCAGTTCCTCCCCCTCCCTCAGCGGTGCTCTAGGGAAGCTCTGCTCTCCCCGGACTCCAACTCTCCTTCTCGGACACTCAGCTTGCCGTCCGGCCCTGGTTCCCCGCACCACTGGTGCCACAGGGTAGAGACATGCATGGGGAGAGGACTATTCCCTTTGAAATAAGGGAAATTTAAGGGATATCAACAATCCGGGATAGCAGCGGGAAACGGCTTGGAATAAGGGAGTTTCCCGCAAAAAAAGGTAGACTTGACAGCTATGTGCGGCACTCATCTCACTTCAGACTGAGAGAGCTGGTGTTTGTCCACAGATAGCTTTCCGGGTCATGTGGCCAGCATGACTAAACTGCTTCTGCTGGAATGGAACACTGTGATGGAAACCAGAGCACACGTCGTTTACCTTCCCTAGTACTCTGAAGACTCTGAACCTTCAATACCCATGCATTCCCTAAACCTTAACCATGGTGTCTGGTCAACCAAAGAGCCAGCATGGTTGGTACAGTTATCACAGGGAAGGAGAGCACAAACTTCTTCTTTATGGGACTGCTTTGCGCACTTTTGGATTTGCATTAAAGCATAAAACCAAAAGTGCAGGAAGCCACCAAGCAGACAGGCACTTAAAATTCTGGCTCCACTGAAATCAGCAGCAAAACTCCCAGAGATCGTTACATTGAAGTAAGTATTTCTCAAAGACGGTTAAGGCTGGTTAGGGTGACTCACCTATCTGTTTACATCTTTACTTAAAAGTACTGTCATAAGATTACAGAGTAAATCAATGACAGCAAACAAGAAATACAATGCATTTGGGAATCAATGCTCTTCTGGGTTTTCTTTTTCTTTATTTGCAAAGCAACAAGATATTTATTTCAAACCACACTGAACAATACATTAAGGCCAAATGTGTAAAAGGCCTGGTTTACCTTACATCGTAAGATTTTTACATGATGTTCAACTCGCACTCACATTAGAAAACCTATTGGATCGCTAACTAGCTACCTAACTCTCTCTCTCTAATGTCAATCCATCGTTTTAAGAAGGTGATGGCCTGTATTATTGTGCTTGACAGTAAGAAAGGGTTTCTGCACTGGATGGAAGTGACTTCTTTATAAATATAAAATGGAAGCAAAATTAATCAAGGGACTCAAACAGTGACTCAAATAGTACATTGCTTTGTCCTTTATTCCACAGTTTTGTGAGTTGTAGAAAGAAACACATGTAGCTATTTCAGCTGAACGTCATCAAGTAACTGACATGAAGGAAACAAAGTCAGTATGAAACTTGCATGGCAAAGTATAGGTGGGGGGAATTGCAAGAGGTGTATTCTTACCTCAACAATATCTGAATTCGTTCGACTCTCGTGTGGCTCATTGTACTCTGTATACTTCAGCAACACCTTGTCCATATCAGTGCTGGCGTACTGAAACAGTTTGTTGGTGCTGTTGAAGATTATTAGAGCAATCTCACAGTCACAGAGAACACTCAACTCGTAAGCCTTCTTCATTAACCCAAATTTCCTCTTCGTAAATGTCACCTGAAAAAGAAAGAAAGAAAGGGAGAAATCAGGTCCGTCTCTTTTGCTTTTCATGAAATGTTACCTTGCAGTTGCTGTAATTTCTGGGCTTTAACAAATTCAGGAGGGAAGTGAAACAGCCAACCTAAATATAGTACCAACAAATAATATAAATATCTCTGGCATTTAAGTAACCGAGGAAAGACATATGAACAATGCTTAATGCTCAAGAAAGGCGAGAAGCATAATGATTAATCTGGGCTGGGTGTCTCTGCTCTTATTTACAAGTTCAAAACACTGGCATTAGAACCCTCTGCGTAATAAGGCAATTCAACATACTTGGTTGCCAATACACAAACTGTTTCATGTATTTTCAGACTCATGAACTTTTGCTTCTCACTTACTAAAATTTGCCACAGTCCTAGCAATATTTTTAATGTATTCTCTTCCAAGAGAAGAACAGACACCTTTGCGTATGCCGCCAATCTGACTCCATCTTAGCTTTGAGGAAACCCTCAAATATACAAAGGATATCACTTTCATTTTATTATTTATATTTCATTTAGAGATATTTACATTTCATATATTGTAGCATTTTATTATTTATATTTATTTTGTTTTTAAAAAGTTGTATCTGTTTTAATTTATGTCATGAGCTATTGAGTCCTGAACTGGGAGAGGCAGAATATCAACAAACAAACAAACAAACAAACAAACAAACAAACAATTCTGCCAAAAACCTTAAACTTATGCCAAAAACCTTAAACTTATATTCTTGTGTGAAGTGTGTTTCATTTGAGGGGTTGATTTGGGACCTCGACACGCAAACTACGATTAAAGGTTGTTTGTTAACCATGTTTCATAGCTAGCTTATAAACCTTTGTTCATGTTAACCATAGCCTAGCATTATGTGTGAACCTGGGCCCCCTTCTTAGCTAAGGAACTGTCATTGATACAGAGCCATGCTTGAAGAGTGGCAAAAAAAATTCAAACTACTCTCAAGGCTCAGCTGCTCTTGCTGGGACTCTTAACCACTCTGTGATGTAATAAACCAAGGCTGAAGTGATCATCTGCCAGACAACTCAGCTTTAACTATTGGTTATTAAATTATAATTAATATTAGCTATAATTAATATTAACTACGGTTTAGTACTATGTGTGAACCAGAGCACTGATTGACAGTGGCCATCAAGGACCTCAAACAGGGGTCTTTCTCAGCCAAACTGGATATCCTCTCCCTGTACACATCACAACAGTGGAGAATTCTGCATCCTACTTGGGACAGGGAGAATGGAGATAGTGCCCAGGCAAATGATCATCGCAACTGCATTTCTTTGTATGTTAAATTTTTGTTGCTCTACCGTGTATTGCCTTAACAGGAGGAAGACGTGCACATAAAAACTGGATAAATTTCTTGCCTATTTTAAAGTGACACTGTCCACAATAAAAACAACAGAAAGCTTTTCAATATAGAACAGTATGTTCACTTTTTCTTTATACAGCATTGCTTGTTTGTGAGATAAAGTCCACTGCAAGTTTCTACAGCAATTTGCCAAATCAAAGACAGCTATAGTAAAAATCATAGCACTACAGTACACACGGGGCAAGGCTACTTAATGATATGCTAGTTACTATCAGCTCTTTAATGCTATAAGTAAAAGTACCTCTGCACATGGATCTCTGCTAGACGTAAAAGGCTCCAATGTACAAGGCTCATAAAGCTGTCGTTTTATCTTCTTACATGCCTAATGCAGGCTAATGCTAACAGCAGCCCCAGTCTGCCATGAAATCTCGGCCGGTCATGCCATGGAAAACGTGACATTAAGTCTGTCTAATCCCACCAGCTAGTCCATCTAAAAGAAATGTGGCCAGATGCCAATTCGCTGCACATTTATTTTCCACAACAAAACCCAAATGAGGTTCTGTGTTGCCATCTCAATCTTCCTGTTCCCATTACAAAATTATTTTTTTGCTAAAGGGTTGCAGCACCAGGATGGAACTCTCTCTCTTTCTCTGCCCGCTTTCAGGGGTGGTTTGAGCCACCATCTAGTCAAACCTGGACAGCTGGATTGAACCCAGTTTACAGCTACTAACTATCCAACAATTTTGATGGAGTGCAACATACGACAGCTATTATCTATTTTGCCAATATGTATGCAGCAAAGTCCAATAACAAATGATCTAAGAACAGGTTTGAAAACTGAACAGTTGTTCAATAGTGGGACTGAATAGGCTTAACCAGGCTGTGGACTGGGCTACCTAATGACCACAGCCATTAGGTGGTCATTAGGTAACCCAGTCCACAGCCAGGGCCAGAGTGTCCATTTAGGCAAACTAGGCAATTGCCTAGGGCGCCAAAATGGAAGGGGCGCTGGCCAGGCTTGGGCAGGGGGGCATGGCGGGCTAGCAGCAGCTTCTCCATTCAGCGAAGAAACTGCTGCTTGCCTCTACACCACCCCCACCTCCCGCTAAAGCAGGCTTTGGCGGGGCGCGGGGGGTGCCAGAAGGTGGTCTGTCTAGGGTGCCAGAAACCCTAGCACCGGTCCTGACCACAGCTTCCTTTGAAAATATGCTGGGTTTGAAAAAAGCAAATATCCATGTGCTGCTATCCTAACCCCAACCCCTAGTCCATCATTTCTTTTTGTCTCTATGATGACTGACTGCAAAGGGTGACAAGCAATTGTGTAAAAATGAGAATCTGGTGGTGTAGCTCGCCATGCAAGATAAAATCCGCTCATCCTATAATCACTTATGCTGTAGGTATTAGAAGTACATGGGTTCCTATAGTGGTTAAAAAGAAAAAAATGGGGAAAAAATGGGCCACATATAAAGATTTATTAATAGAAGTTGAAAATAAGGTAAAATTAAAGACTTTTGAAGAATTGAGAGGAAAATTGACCGAATGGTTGCAATATCATCAACTGCACGATGTTTTTAAAGGTGATGTTAAAAATAATGGCTTTGCAAATACTAAATCAAAACTGGAGACTGAGTTGTTAGAGTGTAAATGTAAAATTTTGTCAAAGATGTATAATCTATTGTTAGAATGGCATACTAAATTCACCGCATGTACAGCCTTAAAGGAAAATATAATGAAAATGGTGTATAGATGGTCTTTGACACCAACTAAATTAGTAAAAATGTATAGGACAAGTGATAATATGTGTTGGAAATGTAAAGAAAAAGAAGGGAATTTTTACCATATGTGGTGGACTTGTTCTAAGGTTACTGGGACATGATATATAATGAGCTTAAAAAAATGTTTAAAATACATTTCATAAAAAAACCCAGAAGCTTATTCGTTGGGTGTAATAGGAGAAGAAATTCCCAAGAATGACTATAATATATTTCTCTATGCCACAACAGCTGTGAGGACTCTTTTAACCCAGAAATGGAAGCAGCGAGAAGTACCAACATTAGAAGAGACTGACCGGGAAAATCTGAGACCAGTGAGACCAACTGTTTGAAACAATATCTAATATTGGATAGCTTTAGCATACTCAGGAATCAAAAGTTTTGTGTCTCTTTTGTAGGAAATGTATACTTTTTGTGCATTCTGAAAGAACATTGTAAACAACACTAACAGGACTGACTTAAAGGTTTTTTTGTTTTTTTGCAAAGTAGAGGTTGAAACCTGTTTACAATTATAAAAAATTAAAGAATAAAAGTAGGTAAATAGGGGGAAATTGAAATGCTAAAGAAATTATTTATGGATGTAAGAAAGATAGTTAGGGGGAAGGGGGGAAGTCAAAGACTCGAGAGAGTCAAAATATATGTGATGATAAGAGAAAATGTTAACTGTTTGGTTTTAAAAATGAAATTCAATAAATATTATATGAAAAAGTACATGGATTCCCTATCTTTCCTTCCTTTAAAAAAACAAACAAACAGAAAATAGAAATTGATGGTGAAGGTAATCTGTGGACCTGACCTTCCAGCAGAAGCCCAATAGATTAGTAAGTCCGATGCCATCCATAAGCACCAAAAGAGCTGGGTGCGAAACACTCTCACATCACCCTTCTGCCATTATTTTATCACCCAGATAACAAGTACTTAAGACTTGTTCACATGTAAAACTGAACACAAGCACAGTCTCTACAGCTCCGTTGTTGTGTAAGCATGCAGAATTTTACATTTACGTAATTGTATTACTGTACACAGGAAGATGGATTGTACGCATGTTGAATGTAAGGTATGAACCCTAAGTGTGGTTTAAATGGTTCCCTAGTCGGTATTAAATGATCTAGACAAAGCACCTGAACTCATGAATGCAAGCTGACTTACACAACTGGAATTGATAAAAATGCTTAAGTATGCATGCATGACGGTGTGGGGGCAGCCAACCATCATTTTGAATCCATCAGACCTGGTAACTTTGAACTTAATGCTGTTTTAAGACAGTCTCTGCTTCACAGGAAATGGCAATACATGACTTGAGTACAGCTCAGGACATGGAATGAGTAGGATGCACGAACCCCACATACTGTGCTGCATCTCAAGCTATTTTCAATCAGACTTGCAGACCACAGCACTGGAGGAGGAGTGTCTGCATATAGTATGGTTTCTGTTGCAGAAAAACCTCAGAATTTACAGCTTCTCACCATCAAAGTACACTTTGGGACAGAAATATCTTTAAGGCCACTGTTTGTGTTTACAGTTAGGTCCTCCTGAACATTTAGGAGACCACATAAATATGCTACACAGCACATACTAATTTTCATAAGACGTGTCACAGACCATTGCAAATGATTTCTTTTCATCACAATTAAAAAAGATGAAATGAATAAAAGTTTCGTTTAATTTTTTTCTCTTTAAAATGTAATCTTAATTGCTCATTGATTCATTATCATCTTCTCCAAATGTATTATACCATGATGCTACCATTGTTCACAGAGAGATAAAACTAAAGAAAGAGAAATTTCACATTCTTTTAAAATATGCCACTCATTTAGAGTTAAAAACTTAAAGACATTTTTGCACTTAACACAATATCATCATAAATCATTAATATCTCATACTTTTACAATAACTTGTCATACAAATGAATCTATTCTTTTAGTAACAGTTGAAAGTTCAAAGACTTCAGAAACTATTTGGAACATCTTGAAAGGCATTTAAGAATGACTTTTCTTTATTCCATTATTCATACTTTAAAAACAAAAGTATATTATCTTTTGAATGCACAATAATAATAAAATTTAAAAACCAATATTATATTTTAAAAGTTGTGGAATTGGTCTCCAGTCTGCTCAATTAGCTATTCAGCTAATTATAATTAGCTGATAAGCATAGATTGAGATGGCAGACATAGATAAGCATAGATTGAGATACTCAGACTTTGCTGAGTATATAGTTTTCATGAATTATTAAAACATGTCATCTCTTTGTCTCAGTCCGTGTTTGAGAATATGGATCTAGCTCATGAAAGTTTTCATTTGTTGGACTAATGTGCACACACAAAAACCCTGCAATGGAGTAGCCAACGTGTTGTTGGACTACAACTGCCATCATCCTTGACTATTAGTCATGCTGACTGGGGCCAATGCGAGATATAGTCAAAAAAAACCCTGTAGGATACCATGTTGGCTATCCCTACCCTACTGGCTACACTAAATTTTCTGTAAGTTTGTTCACACCACTCAGCACTATACACAACTATATACAAACTTGGAAGCAGCCGATCTGTATCTACAGGTCTAAACTTAGGCATGGTGGTGCTTAAACAAAACAGTGAAATGCATTGGATCCGAGAGGAATGAGCCCACCTAGCTAGGTCTTACTCAGTGGATGGCCTACTGTCTGCACAAAGGATGAATGTGATCTGTGTCCTATGCTGAAATGTTTTTCGATCATTCTCTGTCCCCACATTTTTTATCATTCTCTACCAACAGATGAGAAAGCGGGTTCTCCTTCATGGAGAGCACGTGTTGCGGTGGGGGCCAGCAAGTCACCCCTCTGTTGCTGGGCGGGATAGTATAGATGGCCACTGCTGTGATTGGGCTCTGGGTGTCGTTGGGGAGATTTCTATGTTGCAATTGTTGATGGACAGCCCAGCGACTATATATTGCTTGGCTCGCAGCGTGATATACCTCTTTGCTGCGTGTATCGGATCACCCGCACCCCCTCCCTATTATTAGGCCTCTGTGTTTTCCCTTTATTGACTTCCACAGGTGGGTGGATGTCAGTTCTGTCCCCAGTGGGACAGATAGTCTGAACCAATGCCTAAGCAACCACTCACATATTTTGTATTTTAATAAAGTTGTGGCCAAAAACCTTAAACTTAAATTTCTGCGTGAAGTGTGTTTCATTTGAGGAGTGGTTTGGGGACCTCAACATGCAAAAGAAATTACACGTGTCCATTATCAAAGGGGTGCGGGGCAGGGGATTGTTGTATTTACCATACATTCAAGTTTGACAAGGGATGTTTGTAGATGCCCTTTTTTCATTCCACAAATAATCTATCCAATGGTCTGCACTCTGTAGCCTTCCTGGGTACTGCCTTTCCTGAAAACCCCATAATATCCTCAGCTGAGCTTCGTTCTCAGGAGAAAAAATAATTTGAGAAACTGGAGTACAGGTTGCAGCACAGCATTAGTATATACGTATAAATATAGTTCTGCAACAAGACTCTTCGTAAGGGCCACCAAGAAGCTCTCTAAATATCTGAAGTGTGTCTACAGGCAACATAGTGCAATCTGATCTTCAGAAAACAGTTTAGCCAGGTCATCTGAGGTTCACACCCTGAGATTCTGAAGGCAGAGCATGGAGCCTCAAAAGTAGGACCCAGTTCCTACTCTGAAGAAGCAACTACTTTATCTGACTTTTATCTCCAATGCAGGTTATTGCCCTATTTCCAAGTGTTGTTGATTATTCCTCTATTATCCTACTTCCATACAGAGTCAAAAGGTACTGAGAGTTGAAGAATATAACAGGGAGAAGTGTCTGATTGTAACAAACAATTTGCCTAAGTTCTTACCCAGAAGACCCATGAGAAATAAGTTAACATGCCTGTGCTGCCTTCTTTTGCAGAGAGCCAGAAGTGAGGCAACTGCAAGGAAAGTTTTAAAAAGGTCAGGCTCAAGTTTGATTTTTCTACACTTGTGAGTGTGTATCATTTCTTGGGATTTGAAAACTGATGGGGGTATTTTTGTCTGTGCACCCATGTCAGAATGAGTGCATTCATTTTCCTGTTTGCCTGCATGCTTGGGTTTGTGGCCCTGTAAGTGGTCCCTCTGCCTGTCTCTTTCTCTTTTGCCCCCCCTCCTTTCGTGAATGAATCATGGATAGAAGATGCAGTTAGGGTATGAATCAAAACAGTTTCCCCATCACTGCAACATAATAGGAGATGCTGCACTTGCGGAATGTCAAGTCTTCATTTAAGTATGCCTTATCCCATTTTGGTATGACTGGGCCTAGTACAGTCCCAGTACGGCCCAGAGCTTCAAGAACCATCCATCTTTCACCAATATGAGAACACAGCCTTATACTGAATCAGCCTATGTAGCTCAACATTGCCTACACTGACTGGCAGCAGCTGTGCAGGATTTCAGACATGGTTATCTCTCAGTCTTCCTGGAGATACTGGAGGCTGAACCTGGAACATTCTGCAAAATCTCTATCACTGACCAACAGCCCTGTATCATTTCTATTGCTTGTTGCTTTAGTCAACTATTTCTGCTTACTTGCTGTTTTCTATTCGCTAATCCACTTTTCAGTCTCCCTCAATTAGCAACCCAAATTCTGGCCACTCTTCCTGAAGCACCATTCTGCTGCAACATCTCCTGTGCTCCAGAACATTCCAGTGCCCTTAATCATGCCTTCCAAAAGTGCCCATCACTTCCACTGTGAGCACTGGTCTTCCCGGAAGAATGTCAACGCTGCTGAGAAAACACACACAACTAACATGGGCTCAGATACTGAAGAAAATTTTGAAGCTGTCCAGGCCTGTAGGTTACCCTGTAACAACAATGTGAGTAGAAGGATCTGCTTTGAACACAGAAAGTCTCAAATTCAGTCCCCTGCATCTCCAGATAGATCTGTTGGATCCCCAGGGAGCAAGATGGGCCAATGCTCCAACATGGTGCAAGACAACTTTCAATGTTCCTAAAGATGAACTTCAAATTAAAAGTATTCTCACAGAGCACTTTGTTATTCTACCACTCAGAATTAATATCAGTCTACACATTACATTATGCTCAAGGCTTCCCTGTGTTGGCTGCCATAACAAGGGTTGTATTGTCTAGTGTGGTTTGCCGCACGGATCATCAGGATTTTGTGGAGACTTTCTGCACAAGCAACAGATGCTGCTAAGAACATCTGGTACTGGCATAAAAACTCCCCATGCATTCCAGAGGATCCGAGTAGCAACAATGGTGAGGATACAGCAATGGTAAGGATAATCATCGGGTGGAAATCTGCTACACATCAATAAAGGAACATGTAAACCAGCACTTACTTGGAGAGCAAACCAGGTGCTAGGCAACCTCCAAGTATATCACGCATCACTAAATTTCAACTGAGTCCCTCCTTAGGGATACATTCGGCCTACTCTGCCACCAGGCACGACAAAATAGGAAAGACAACTAAAACTTCACAGCTCGCTAACATTCAAAACACGCAAAAGGAATTCACATGACAGTCATTGGTTAAAAGACGTCACTGCATCCGGCTGGCTGTAGATAGTTGAAAACACCCTTGGTCTTCTAATAATGCTACTGAAATGGCACAAAACCAACTGAAGTAAATCCCCAACATCCTTTTTTAAAAGGCAACTTCAGAAAGGGGAATTTGTAGCTACAAAGCCACAGTGTGTGTGTGTGTGTGTGTGTGTGTGCGCGCACTAAAATTCCCTCTACCTGCCACTTGCCTTCATCTAATCCTCTCTCCTCTACCCTTGACTTTTTTTCCTTTCTCCTGCAGGGTTCCAGATACATTAACTGTTTCTCTCTGACTCTGAAAGTGTGAGCAAGTAAATGATGAAAGCAATGGGGAGGACAACAGCTTGCTCACTGGGGCTCTCTAGCTAGAGAGCAAGTCAAAGCAATGGCAAGGAGGAGCTGAAGATATGGACAACGGAGCTGAGGAGTCCCACTAAGAAGAGGGGAACATGATGAGAGAGGGGAACCACACCCTGAAAACAACAACACTACAGATCATTCACATGACCATCTGAGCTTGTGGTTTTTAAAAGTTCATTCTCATTCCTGCTGCCGGCCTGCCACAATCTAAGTTGATCATAGACAAACCACCCTAGCTTTTTGAGCAGTTGGGATGGCATGCAAAAAGCCAGTCTTTCTTCACTTAGCACATGGTGTGCAGCTTTCAAGTTCCTGGCTCAGCCTTGGGCTGCATCAGTGAAAAACAGCACAGGCAAGCATGGGCTCAAGTGGTCATGAATGAGTCCTTAGTCCTTAAATAGCACTGGTGGAAGATGGGTCCTTGAAATAGCAGCGGTGGAAGATAGCCCTAGTGAAAGTGAACAGGACTAGAACTTGTTGAAATATAAACCTGTACACAAACTGCAATATGATCCTATGTGTATGGTAATTGCAGACAGAGATCAAGTAGCATTTTGCTTTGTAGTGAATGAAGCTTCCCTGTTTTGCAGGCAGGTCCCCCTCACATATAATGAAACTTTGTAAAACATAACAAATTTGACTTCTTCCACCTAGAAGCCACCCCAACAATTTGTGGTAGCAAAAAAGGAACAGCACTTGACCATTGTTTATGTTTATCTAAAATTACAGATGACATACTGTGCCACTCCTAGCTTTAAATGGCTCCGTGTAGGAGCAAAAATTACTGGTGAAAGGTAAAAGCCACAAATCTACCCACTTTGTCATCTCCTCTTGTGGTGATAGGGAATGATACAGGGTGTAGTTGTTGTTGTCGTCATTGCCCCTCCTCTGCCCCCCACTCCCCGGACTATTCCTGTCTCTCCCTGTAGTAAGCTGGCAGAATAATTTTGACCATCCCATAATGTCCACCAAGTGTGTGGAAGGAGAAGGGACTCACTGTGACCTTTTAAATCCTTTCTCACTCTACAAACTAGAGCCATTACACCATGACATTTCTATAAAGACACAAGCGTGCAATGCGTAGGTAGGAATTATGTCTGCTGAATACTTTGCATATTTAAATGAAGATTCCTTGCTTTAAAATAATTTTATTGGGATTACAAAGGACTTTGAAGGGCCAGTTTAACATTGCATGGCATGCTGCATTGGATCTGGACTAACAGCGCAGTCCTAACCATGTCTACAATTCCTGCTAGATTCAATGGGGCTTACTCTCAGGTAAGTGGAATTAGGACTGCAGCCTGAGTTATTTGCATTTTATTCCCATGACAATCAGCAGGAGTTAAGATTAATCCAGGATGGCTAACTTTTCACATAGATTTCAACAAGCTCCAAGTGTGACTAATTCATTCTGGATGAAACTCTTTACTATTGTGCAGCAACAGTTTCTTTTTCCATTCCTTATATATTTCTATATATTTCCCCAACAAAGCCAGAAAGTCTCTTTACTCCAGGATATCACATTTTTGCATGTGTTTGCTAAAAAAAAAGCATCCAAAGCAGTTAAGCACAATTAGCTTTCATAAAAAGCTGTACATGACTTTCTGCAGTAATGAGATTCCCAAGTTTGCATCTCCTTGTGTGTGTGTCTGTGTTTTCAAATCATGATTTAACAAAGGCTCCTTTTCTACCAGCTTTATGGTTACACTCCACAGCAGTGATGGGCCGAAGCATCATTGAAGGATTCCCCCCTGACAAATCCTCCTTTGTGTAACGACTGGGCAGGACCCATTAAATGAAAGGATCTTTAAAAAGAGAAGAAGCCAGGCACACTTCATCAGCCTGCTGCCATGTTCTTATAATCCTTCTGGATAATTCACAGGGACAAGACAGCACTGAGGCAAGCTGCGAAGAGAACCATTGTCACAAACATGCTGATCCCTAGCTTCCTGAGAGATGCTGTAAAGCTGTGGCTGTAATATATCGCACACGTACCCCACCTTACAAGCAGCCAATTGACAAGTTTGCTAAGTATTAAGATGCACATGATTTAGTGTCACTGACTTCAATGGAAATGAACGGACTCAGAACTAAATACTGTATGCCAGTTCAACTGCGCAATGGATTACACAGGCAGCGTTCAAAACTCCCATTGTTCTAGGCGCATTTTGCGACTGGGGATTTCATTAGCGAGAGCAATTTCTGAGCTCTGGGCGCAGTACTGCACCTAAGATTTCAGATTAAAACTGCCACTGCTGGTGCTGAGGGTGTGGGAGGAGAAATTCCTGCCTGCTCAACTTCCAGGAAATCACTGCAGCACATGGCAAGCTGATAGATTCTGCCTCTCAGTTGGCCTTACAGAAAGACAGCGTTTTGAGGGACCCTCATAAGAATATTAAGGGGGTGGGCAGCGGAAGCATGGCTTTGTTTTTGTTTTTGCAGTCTTCATACTGGACCATGTGAAAAATGAACATAGGATTTAAGCTGAAGTTCACTCATTTTCAGCTTTGTATTTGTGTTATAAGAAACGTGCACCTAGACATTCCATTGTGTAACCCATAACCTAGGTTTTAGGTGCCATTTAGCTCCTAGCTTTCATATCTCAGTTTCTAACACTGTAGACAGGATGTGATAAAGCAGAACAGTCTAGAACATCATTTCTGTCTCATTAGAATAGTAGCAAACTAACAATGGAACACAGAGTTAACCAAACTGTTCAAATTGCACCCTCTATCTAGTAAAACAAAAAACAACCCCCCCCAAAAAAACCAGTACATGTCCTAAGTTTTCAAATACAGGATTGCTGATCTCTGTTATGACACTTGCCTTCAAGAGTAACAGGAAGAGAGATAGTTCACAGGTATGTTAATTAACAGGTGTTTTAAGAATCCAGAATTTAAAAGGTTTAGAAGTATTTCATATATCTTGTTCTCCCGTATTCTAAAAGAATTCTTTCTTCTCTCTCTCTCTCTCCCCCCCCCATCCCTTCTACCCCATGCTGGTTAGATGAGCACAAGCCAGAACAGCAGCTGCATTTTGTGGTATGGAAGGACTCAGAGTTGCTTTCCCTTCCTCATGCTGCCTCATACCAACACATGCTGGCAACTGGCAATCATACATGCATGAAAAGTTAGGTGGTCAAAAGAGGTACCGAATTGAATATGCATCGTGAATCTTGTGGGGTTTGAAATTGCACCTTGGAGAACTGTATGTTATAAAGTTGTAAGGAGAACATTTCGTTTGCAATAGAATTCACCCCGCATAATGTTACACACACGCTGCAAATGAGTTTGTATGCTGCACACCCTCATAAGCAACGAGGGTGTCATTTCAGCCATATATTACATTTTGGCAAATACAAATAAATGTTTGGGGTGAAAACATGTTTACTAGTTAAAACAAAGCTAAAATGTTCATGAGGTAAAGGTCAGAGAATATTTCATTCCCTACTGAGCAAATGGTCAGGAAGCACATTTGTCTCCATTTCCTGTCAAAACAGGAAGAGTGCAACTTCTTCCTCCACACAATGACTTTAGTTTTGCTTCCCACCTCCAGCTCTTACTCCCTCAGGGCTTTCCAAGTGAATTTTAGAAGTGATCATTTCTTTTGCCTGTGTCTGTGACAACTCACTGACTTGGCTTGCTTTTTTACTTTGTCTGTTTGATAATACTAACAATTAAAAGCAGTGGGATCTAAATATATCATTTGAAGCTAGTTCATAAAAATTGTGCTCCAATATAGTTTAGTAGTACTGTACAAACAGTTCATAATCTGTTTAGCAATTGCCTTCAAAATCTGTTTCATCACACACACACACACACACACACACACACACACTATCATGAATAATACTTTGAGTTACAGGACCATTAAAAAAAAATTCAAACTGGTATCCCAGACAATAAAATTAAACATGATTTCAGGTGTGATTATGTGTAATTCCCAATGAAATTAATGGGACTGCTCTTAAAAAAATGTCCTTAGGCTGAAGAAGCAAACATTGTTTTCTACTTTGAGAAAGAAATGGAAATTGTCCTTAAAAGTAGAACATTTTGTTCATAGCTATCAGGAAGAAAATAGGTCTTGGTACAAATAATAGCAAGAATACAATCTTATAGGAATCAATGCTTAGTTCATATTTTTAAGACTCAGAGTGTAAACTGTGGTGTTAGCTTTCATAGGGAAGAGCCTATTTCATTTAATGCATGAAGCAGGCAGTGAAAAAGATGGGCTGTGTGTGCACACATGCTTGTAAACTGGAATTAAAAATGAGCAAACAATTGAAGCAAAGACACCATCTATCAAATCAACATAAATGACATTCAGTTAAGAAGCCCATAGATGAAGATGGATTCTGCCTCCCCCCCCAAACACTTGCAGGCTTGTGCTCAATTTGCATGACACAGCATACATGAGATCATTTCTGTTTGTAGTGACCTAGCCTATTGAGTTCATGATTCAAACCAGAAGAAAGTGTGTCAGATCTGTTAATTCATTAACAGATGAACTCATTCAGCATACTTTATCTGTCTCTTAAACCCCCCCCCCCCAAAATGTATAGGTCACAAATGGAATGCCACGGAAGACTGAATCCCCACCAAGTTTCTCTTGTCCATTTCTAATGTCCAATCCAGTCATAAATACAATTTTTAAAAGGACACGTTGAATGTTCACCACACATTCAAACCACAGAAGAAGAAGAAAGAAGGAGGAGGAGGAGGAGGAGGAGTTTGGATTTGACATCCCGTTTTATTACTACCTGAAGGAGTCTCAAAGCATCCACCATTCTCCTTTCCCTTCCTCCCCCACAACAAACACTCTGAGGTGAGTGGGGCTGAGAGACTTCAAAGAAGTGTGACTAGCCCAAGGTCATCCAGCAGCTGCAAGTGGAGGAGCAGAGACGCGAACCCAGTTCACCAGATTACGAGTCTACCGCTCTTAACCAATACACCACACTGGCTCTGATGGTAGGTGATGGAGAAGGTGTACGGATATGAACTAAGGCTGTGGCCCAATTGAAGATATCTTCTTCGCATGACTTTTAATTGTTTAACTCATGTATCACATCTTGATTTGGTTCCCTATGAATAAAAAAATAGGAAGAAAACAGTTCCCATTCTTTCTTTTTAGATGATGCCCATGTGTGTCACAACAGACGCCATATTTGAAGAGCATTCTAATGTGTGTAGGAGAGCTGGAGCAACATCTCGGTCAAGAAGATGGCTGCCACCCACTGCGTTTTTGATCTTTCTGTAATAAAAAATAATGTTCAGGGGGACAGGACTCTGCTGCCCGATTCATAAGGCCATATTTTCAGTCAGTAAAAGGATTTAAATAGATGACACTAACAAAACTCTAGGAGGACAACTGAAGGGCCAGAGGCTGCTGCAGAACTCTTCCCCCCCTACAGGTTGAGAGAGAGGTCCATCACTTCCTGATGCAGTCGTGTAAAGACCCACCACCGTCACATCAGGGGCCTGCCTGTAGAGAAGTGGTCAGGGGGAAACCAAAGATCTGCAGATTTCTAAGTCTCTTTGGTTCCCCTGATATAGTGCCCAAATCAGCTCAAAGCTATACTAGCACTGGAGCTGCCAAATTACCCCCCCATTTGAGTCAATGGGAGGGGTAAGGGGAAAAGAGTAATATATAGCTGTCAACCCCTCTCTGCAACCTGGCAGGACCCCCTTTTGGATCTCCTGTCCCCCCACCACAGAACTGCTTTGCCAATCAACTAAAAACACGGCTAGTATAACTACACAATACTGTAATTTATATCTTTCAGTCCTATATGAGTACTGTTGTTAAAATATATGTGTGGAAAGAGTTGGCGGCAGAGTTTGTTGTAGGATTTTGTTTTGGGGTCAATGTCTCACTGCAGTGTTGAAAATCTCTTCCCCACGAAAGCGCAAGCTACATTAAATGAGTTGAGGGAACTATTCTGCGAAAAATATTCTAAATATCTACTAAATATTCTAAATATCTATTTTAACTCACTAGGCTTGCTCCAGTTGATATATTTCTGTTAAATGTCCCCCTTCCTAAGAGCAAAAACAAAGTTGCACAAAACTTTTTTGTACTGCATTTTTACAGAATTTTGTGATTTTAAACAGTTTCATGAGTTGCTGGGTACCATCTTGCAACTTTGTACTCCTGTGCTTGGCTACACAAAGCAGAAATATGCAAAAGGAAACAGTATCTTCATTGTGAAGAAATAAAATTATATTAAGGGTGAAATGTCTGGAAAAGAGGAGATATGACAGCCATCTTCAAATATCTAAAGGGCTGTCGCATGGAAAATGGAACAAGCCTCTTTCTTCCACTCCAGAGGATAGGACCTGAACCAATGGATTCAAGTTATAAGAAAGGAGATTCTAACTGAACCTCAGAAATAATTTTCTTACGGTAAAAGCTGTTCAACAGTGGAATGGACTCCCTTGGAAGGTGATGGACTCTCATTCCTTGGAGGTTTTTAAGCAGAGGTTAGATGGCCATTTGCTATATTTGATTTAGTTGAGATTCATGTATTGCAAAGGGTTGGACAAGATGGCCCTGGGTCACAACTCTACAATTCTATGATTCTATGAAATGACTTCTTTGCATCTTTTACCCCTGACTAGTGGTTTCAGGGCTCAGTTTGGAAGAAGATTTAAACTATGGCAAAACAAAGGTGCACAGAGGCTTCTGTAACCACATAATAAGGAATGCGATATATACGGTGTGGGAAAAATATAAAAGATATATTGAGACAAGGGTACCAAAGTGGATCTCCCCCTTTGAGGCAGTGGCAATGAAACGAAAGAATAATGAAAAAGCAGAATGGATTACATACAATATGTTGCTAACAGAAAGAGGAGATGAATTGGTAGTAAAAAAATATGAGGAGATTAAAGAATATTTATCAAGTTGGCTGGACTACTTTCAAATAAATGAAATTTACAAACAAGACAAGAGGATTGGATTTGGGAAAGAGCCATCAAAATTCGAAAAAGAATGTTTAAATACCAACTATAAAATAATATCCCATATGTATAAGATGTTGGTGGAACATGAGGTAATGGATGAGACGGTAACTGCCTCAATGACAAAGTGGGCGCAGGATCTGGGCCACCCAATTATGTTTGAAGACTGGGAGAAATTTTGGCAGGTCAATCTAAAATTTACTGCAAACCAGATTATAAGGGAAAATATGTTGAAAATGGCCCATAGGTGGTACCTCACACCGGCTAGACTCTCAAAAATGCATAAATGTGTTGCAAATGTTTGTTGGAGATGTGGAGTGGAAAACGGAGATTTTATACATATGTGGTGGAGGTGCCGAAAAATTAAAACATTTTGGGGGGAGATATATGATGAATTGAAAAAAATGATGCAAATTGTTTTCCCTAAAAAACCGGAGATGTTTCTATTGAGCATAATTGATAAAGAGATACCGAACAAATTTAAGGAAGTCTTCTTGTATGCAACTGCAGCGGCCCGTTTAGTAGTGGCAAAGGTTTGGAAACAGCAGGATGTACCAAGTGTTGTTGACTGGCAAGTTAAGCTACAAGAACTGGCCGAGATGGCTCTACTTACGAACAATATTAGAGGAAAGTCTAAGCAGAGATTCATTGAAAAATGGGAATGTTACAAAAATTATGTGTTGAAACATAACAAAAGTTTTGTCAGTATGCCAGCTTTCGAGGAATAAGGGAAGAGAGGTAGGATAAAGGGAGATGGTGGAGTAAATAGATTTTAGAGAATGCATGGGATAGTAAATATAAGATAAAGTGCGATGTCGTAAGCACTCAAATTGAATCTTAGTTAAAGCAAGGGGATTTACCAGGAAGTTGGACACAAGGGTTCATATGTATGTGTATGTATATGTATGTATATGTGTATGTATGTAGGTATGTATGTATACATATATATATATGTAGGTGGGTATATTTGCTGTGTTTTTTTTTTCCCTTTCTTTCTTTTCCTTTTTTTTCCCCTTTCATTGTTTTCCTTTGGTTTATTTTCTCTTCTTCCTTCCCCCCCCCCTTTTTTTTTTTGCTTTTTCCTTTTCTTTCTTTTTTATCTCCTTTCTCCCCTTTTAATATAAAAGGAGGTGGCAAAAGGCAAAAGGTACAGAAGGATGAAAAAGAGACATAAATAATCACTAAGTAAGGTTCCAGATTTTATTAAAATCTTGTGTTTGATGGAGTTGGTTTGGTAAATCAATGAATAAGATTTAAATGTATAGGCGATATGGATTGGTTACTTTGTCATTTGGGAATTTAGGGGGGAACAAGGTATTCTTTCGTTGTTTGTTAATAGGAATTTTTCTTTTGGTGTTTTTGGTTTGATGTGTTTATTAAGTTATTTCCTTATTTTTTACTATGTATCTGTGTATTTGTGTATGTCTTGTGTTTTTGCGGTTTAATAATAATAATAAATAAATAAATATTAAAAAAAAAAGGAAGAAGATTTAAAACTGCCACCTAGTGAAGGCATTTGTAGGTGAGAATCAGCTGGCAGGGGACAGCTAAAACTCTCCTTCCTATCTGACAGTCCCCCACCTCCCAGAAGGTTCCTCTACCCCTAATAGGGATGAGTGAATTTGTAAATTTCTCTTTCTTTCTGTTCCTGCTCATTTTTCTCCACATTGCCATGTCATTTTCTGATTTTTTTTTTAAAAAGTGAAAATACATTGATATTTTAGTGCACATTTATTTTAAGAGCCAAATTTTAATGCAGTTTTTCCTAATATATACATTTTTTTGCAAGCAATATCCCCTGATATGATGCATCTCTGTTGGTTGTTTTCACAAATGTATGCATCTATGTACACATTACTTGGCTGGAGAACTGCAATGAAAAATTTGGAGCAGTGTGAATTTCGAAGAATGGCTGTGTTTCAGTTCTCGTATTGTTTTGGAAAATGCAGACTAGGTATATTTGCCTAGAAATGCAAACAGGGTTGAATTTATTCCTTACCCATTGCCCCTACATTAGTGTACTGTGGGAAATACAGAGCTGGACATCTTTAATCTGTCTTTACATTTCACACATCACACTCCTTACCTGGGCATTCCCTTCTACACCTTCTGGCCAAAATAAGCTTAAAACAATAGCAAGTTTTGTGGGTTGTATTCAACTAATTTCAAACCTAAGTCCATCAATTTCAGTGAGTTCTACTCTGAGTATTACATAGTTGGATTCAAATCAGGGTTGCCTCAAAACACGTATACTCAAAAGCAAGGGATGCAGAACCCTGCAAATTTTACTTCAGTGAACTCTCAAATCGCACTAGATTATTTTTAGCATTACCAAAAATCTGCCAGAGCATATGATTTTAGGGTTCTTTAAATACACCTAAGGTCTTGAGAATCTCAGCTTCTATTTTAAAACTAGTCAAACAATTCTAACATTGTTAAGTTGTAGAGGGAAGATTGGGAACGCAACCTTGAATGTGTGACATGCAGTCACAAAGGGAAAATGGCAAGCATAGTTTGACGCCGTAATTGTAAATCGGTTTCATGAGTTCATCTTGCAACTGCAGGGCTAGCTTAAGAGGAAAGACAAATCCTGATATCTTCTAGGTCAGGATTTTGACTCTCTCTCTCTACTAAATCATTGAAATCTAGAGCACATTCAGTGAGCCATTATGGATTCAAGCCTTGTTGATTTCAAGAGAAGCAAGTCATTCTGAAATTTACCATGGAAAGTGACCATGACTTTGAAAATCCTTAGCTTTGAATGAATAATGTCTTCTGTATATTCTTCTCACAGTAAGTGGAGGGTGACATAGATCAGATGTAGAGCATCTGTTTTGCACGCAGAAGGCCCCAGATTCAGTTCCTAGCATCTCCAGATATGACTGGGAATGTCCCCTCTCTGAAAACCTGCCATTCAGTTAGGTGGGTGAATTTGGTACGAGGACGCTTCCTATGTTGAGGATGTAGCCATTTCCCCTTCCCCTTACTCTTGCAATCCTATCCAGTGCTCTTCTTCCGTAAAGAATGTGAAACTTTCCCTTATAGTTCTCAAAGAGTAAGCTTATATTCTAGTTCATTTCAAGACTTCTAACTGTATCTTACTGACTACAGTCTACAGACCAAGCATGTAGATCCTGAAACTGTACAATCTAAAATGACCAACTGTGGGTTTGATCCTGAGGAAGTTAGTTAAAATTAAACAAGCTAGTCATGACTAAAGGCTCATCCATCGGTCTGAGAGGTTTTCCACTTGCCCTGTGCTTTCTAGGCACAAGTCAGAAGGATTCTCTATTTGCCCCACCGCTTTCCTCAGGAAAACCAGCTCTTTACCGCTGAAACGGGGCAAATGTCAGTTCATAGAAAACCTAATTGACGTTTGCTCAGATTCAGAGGCAAATAGCATGCTTCCCCAGGAAAAAGTGGCAGGGCAAGCGAAAGTGTGGAAAAGCCCTTAGCCCCAATGGGACTTTATAATGGGACTAAAGGGTGGACTAAAGGGTGGTTAACTTAGCCTTGGAAAGCCAATTCCATAAACAGAAATCATGCTCAAACCAATCGATTCAATATGAATCAGTTAAATATTCCCCACTGAAATCAATCATTGTGCTAAACCTTGGTGGAAAGGTGATTAACAGACCCATGGACCTCAATATTCTGGTAAGTAAGAGCTTTCTATTTCTTGATGAAGTAACACTTGAATAAAACGATAACTTCCGAACTATTGTCCATATCTTAAATAGACAGTTAAAATTAAAACAAGCTTCTTTTTGGCAAATATTAATCCCCTCAACAATTAAATTAAATTAATTTAGGCATTTTTATTTTTATTTTTATTTTTACACAAACTGGCAATATGCTCATGGGCAAAACAACTGATGTCCAAATGCTTAATGCTGCTCACTATTCCATTCTTAATTTAAATTCTAAGCTATAAACAATTAAAGCAAATATGGTGGTTTGGTATTGACAGAATTATTGCTTTCTGGCTTGGCCCAGGGCAACAAGTAACCTACAGGGAAAACTCAGAGTGCATCAATCATAAATATTATCATTCTTTGCTTTATTTGAAACTTGATTTTCTGCCATGAAGAGGGCAAGTTATGCCTGCACTGCAGCGTTTTAAATTTCATACAAGGCTTGCTTGAAAATTAGAACAATAAATTATTTCTGTGTTGGGTTCTTTCTACAAGGGGCACGTGGCTCATCAGCTAGTGGAGGGCCATGCACACAAGCTGGCTTCCAGATAAACAAGTTGCCCTTGTTGGATTGAAATCTAAGAACACAACAAGGTGAAACATGCAAGGAGCCCCAGCACAGATAGCTGGGACGTGGGACTCTACACACGGCTTCCAGTGAGAACTCTCCATACAGAGCTCAGCACACAGCTGGCACAGACTGGATGTGCATCGAAATGTACATAGAAATCAGCACTATGCAGAGCAGATGGGAGTATGTCTTCTCATCAGTTTTATAATAAAAAGGGGAATGTGCATCCCTTGAGGATAATTCATGTAGCTATTACCTGCCTGTTGCTGGTAGTCAGCAACACCTTGTTACCCACAGCTTTCTCTGGATCAGAGCCTTTTAAAGCCTTAACAGTAAAGTATGAGTGTGTTTGACAGCTACATCTGCACTATAAAATAATGGTTTAACATGCAGTTATCATGACCGATCCTATAATATTGTGGGAAGGTTTGGATAGAGTAAAAATAATTATAACACACATGCACAAACCACTTCTTGAATAGGTAAGAAGCTACAATGTTATTTGCTTATTTGCTTGTCTCACTTCTTCTTCTTCTTGATGTTGTTGTTGTTATTTCTGTACTTTCTTGCTCTGTACATTGGATTGTCTAAGCAAACACCTTTCTACTATAAGGTTGACTCTGGTTTAAAATGGAAGTAACAAACTTTTCTTAAAGTCTTAATTCAATTTTATGGTTGCCATATAGGTGTCAGATTTATTGGTAGTTTTCAGGACTGCATGGTATTCTGCCTGAAAATTTTATGATTAAAAACCCTAGTCCATGACAAATTTTTGACGGGGGGATACAAAGAAAAATAATAACATTTGCTTGATCAGGCCCACAACATACCACCTTGAGCTTTTCTGGTTTATAAAATAAATATTGACATTGCAATTGGCAACAGTCTCAATCTAAGCAAAGTTAGTTTTGGAATTATAGTAGTTTGCAATTGATAAAAAGGAGCTGATCCTACACAACAATTCAGGTGTCACAGCGATATATCCTCAGCAGAAGGATCTTGTATTATATTAAACCTAGAGAGTGTTTTTTAAAGTGTATAACATGCAACAATATGCATAAAAATATTGAAGCTTTGCAGACAATAGCATGTGAATATTACAGTAAAGTCAGATATATGATGCAGATGTGATGTTTTTGAGCCCTTTAAAAAATTAACCCCAAAGCACAGATCTGACTTATGCCATGATGTGACTGTCAAGTGCAAAGAGGATTATTTTGCAACCTACCTGCCTGTTACGTTCATCCATAATCCTTGTGATCTGAATCTTTTTTCTCCCCATAGTCCCCGTTTTTCTTCTCTCGTTCGTTCCTACACTCGTGTATTTTCTTCTTCTCTTTCCTTCCTCTTTCCTGTTTCCTCAAACCAAGAATCCTTCTTCAGCACTTACACGATTCAATTCACAGACCCCTGCATCCGTTCCTGCTAAGTACACAAAAGAAATGAAGTGTTAGGCAGTTATTTGGACATAATCTTTATAGAATGATGCTACTATGATATCTTACCAACTGACTTAAGTGTGGTTTTGTATGCAGAACTGCTAAATAAGTAATAAAGTCAGAAACGATTAGGCATTATTATTAGTAATTGCACTAAACTGGATTTTTGTTTTGTTTTGTAGCTATGGCACCTCAATCCTACAGACAGTTATTCAGAAGTAAGAGATGCTCTTTCAGTGGGGAACATACATCTTAGGCTCTGGATATAAGCGCTGAAGAAAGCTTTTAAGACATCACTAAAACAATTAAAGTGCATGCACTCATACTTCTCATACATGCAAATTTTCTCTGTTCTGTAAGACTTCCTTGGAAATATGAAAAATTAGCTAAATCAGGGAGTTAATGAACCTTTCCATACCTGTGCAAGCTAAGTAATCAAGCTAATTCACTTTTGAAGGCAAACAGAAGAGGTGATAATGTTTCTTATTATGCAAACTAGGCTAGACCATTATTAAAGTACTATTTGATATATGAGTAATGTCAGCCAAATCTAAATCCTTTAACCTTATATTCCATGACTGCGGATGAAATAGTTCAAGAGAAAAATACCCCTTTAGCTCTATCATATTGAAAAGTGAGCTTTTTTTAACAGACGAAATATATTTGTATATATTCCCACCTACAATAAGTGTAATAATTGATGCAGTTGTTAATATAATCCACGCATCTACCATTCCTTCACACATAAGGGCAAAAAACTAATCACATCATAAAGAGTCATAACTGCAAAAGAAAGCTCATAAACACATGACGATGTGTTCCTAACATTCTTCCACAAAAACAATATAAACCAGAGAATTCATTCAAAACTGTTGCAAAACATTACATAAAAGGCAAATCAAAAGCTGAAAAAATAAGCAAAAGGTCACAAGCGTATATGGCAGTTGTGTGGATAAAATCAAATATCTCCCTGTAGCACATTGTAAACATTAATGTTTATTATGTATGTCTAAACTCACCCAAGTGTAACTCCCATTTAACTCAATAGGACTCACTACTGAGTAGACACACATAGGCTAAAATACAAATTTTAGCACACATAGAAAGAAATTGAAAATTGCATTTATATTTATTAGTGCCTAAGTTTTTTCCCCACACCATTGTGTTCCAATAAAATGATTTCTTAATTCACAAGAATGTTAAAATATGACTGTGCAATCTGAACTTTCCTTGTTAACTGTAGGCTGGCTTTCCTATAGCCAATCTGTTAAATTATCCCCCAAAGGTATGTAACTCTATTCTGAAGCTCTGGCCTGAAAATTCAGATTGAAAAAAGCTTATCTTTACTCAAATTTTCAGTTTTGTGCTCATTTTGTTTCCGTCAGTTTATTTTACAGCTATTCTGTGTTCTGGGCTCTTAAGAGGAAAAAAAAATTAGAAGGCTATTACTCAGTCACAAACTCCAAATTTTATACACCATAAGTTAGTTTTTACACTGCACCACCAAGTCTTAAGGAATTCTGTGCTGGCATCATTACTTTACAGCATAGCAGAGAAACAAAACTATCAACTCACATCATTTCTGCAGTTTTAGGCATTTAAAATAGTTAATGAACTCACTTTTATGCAGTCTGAGTTGACACAACAACTCTACCTGCTTTCATTACTCTTGAAACACAGAAAGAGTGCATACGCTCAATTGCAGTAGGTTCTTTTTCTTTTTTAAAAAAGTACTTTACCGGTAAATACAATCTAAGCACATTTCGGAAAAGCTGCATTCTCTGACATTTGCTGGTGACTAGGAAAATAAGTTCATTTTGAATGTTTTTCAACTTCTCTCAGCTGGACTGCTTCCTTGGGAGTTTGTCTCTAGCCCCCCCCCCCCGCATCTCCCCAACCCCAATAGTCAGGCTTACCTCTGATATAAAAAACCAGGTAATTCCCATGTACGTGCAGGAAGTCTAACAGGCTTTCTCCACAACAGTAAGCCAATAGACTAATCCACAGCAAATGCATATGGAACAATTTCCCTTCCTTTCATTCACGTGGAGCCCGAGGCACTATCGGCTTACAGTCCTATGCCTGCCTAAGCTGTCGCTTTGTTGAGGGTGGAAGGTCAGAGTGGACAGATTAGAGAAGTGGTGACACGGGGTTAGCCAAGAGGAGCACTGCTTTACGGATCGAGCTGCTGAAGCCGAATGAGAAAGAGGAGGGGGGGCGGGGGAGAGATCACAAAATGCTGACACTCTCGTCTGTTAGGACAAGGATGCAGAGCCCCTGGTGAAGTAACAACATGGTGAGTCCCTCCCACACAACTAGCAGTTCCACATTTCATACTGAGCTTTCAGAAGAAGAAGAAGAAGAAGAAGAAGAAGAAGAAGAAGAAGAAGAAGAAGAAGAAGATTATAAACAGCCCGGTGTCAGGAACGTTAAGCATTCCGCAACTACATAAAAATATTTTTCAAATAGTTCCACAAACACTTCTTGGACTCAGCAGACGTAAATCTAGGGCAAGCCCACAGGGTACACCGAAAGAACTCCAAATGTACATCATTGTAACGTACGAGATGAATTTGAATCATTGTTCCCATTCGCAGCAACAATCTGTTGACAAGTGGTGAGGCGGGAGATTGAGGTGGGGAAAAGAAGCCTGCATGGCTTAAAAAGGAAGCATTGAGTCCAATTATTATGTTGTTGTTTCTCATATATATATATATAGGCTGAGGAACAAGAAACAATGTGTCAACTGTTTTAATCCATATATACATGCTTATGCGTGTATGTAAGCCCACCGCACACAGAAATAGTGCAGTTCTATAGCTAGGGAAGTTGCAGTCTGTTGCTACTGCATTAACTAAAAAATTGTTAGGATTCCCACACACACTATCCAGCTTAATGTCAAAACCATATTATTTTGTCTTTTTCACGATTTCTCTCTTTTATTAGCACCACACACAAACGCGCACGTGCATTCTTGCAAAACTGCATGAATAGAGGATCCATCTTATTTTATACATACGGGAAAGACTCCCAACCATATAGCAAAGTACATAGAAAAGTAATTAAAATACATCATGGGACGAACAAAAAAACCCCATAAATCTCCAATTATTTTAAAAGATCTGTGCCAAGAGTGAAGGAGATCCAGAATTCCTTACCCCCTGCCATTGGAACTTTGAAAAGACGCTTTGAGTTGCAAAGGGCATAATCTCAAGGTACGTACACTACAAGTGTTAGAAAAATTGCAGTGCTTTGTAAACCCTCAGACTGCATTTAAAAATAAAAAGTGCACTAGGCAAAACTAGCTATATGGCAAGTTAAAATTATTACAGAAGCCCTGTCAAAATAGTGTCCACATTAAATAAACCTTCCAGGCTAATGACAGAGTTATATGTAAACAAATGCATCTTTTAAAAAAAATGTCGATGTTTCATTATTCAGATATGAACATTCTTCAAAATCACAGCCTTCAGCATTCCCCCCCCCCCTTTTGAAAACCCAGATACTTTTGTAAGAATAAAATAAAATCAGACTGTTTACTAAAAAGAGGAACTTAAGTTTGGCGGGCTTCTGTTTGCTCTACGATTGCCAAAGGCACAGATAGTAGAGGGAAGAGTGATTTGAGTTCCAGTGGGCAGATGCAGCACTGCAGACGCCCATTCTTCACTCCCTCTCTCACACATTTCCCCCTTCTCTCTCCTTCTCCCTCCCTCCCGCTCAGTAACACAGAAGAATCTTGACAGAATAGCAGGAAACACGCACTGAGTGGTCAGGGAAGGAGATGATGTCAGCAACCACGAACAATAAAAGGTGTAAAGGTGCTTCCTTCCTTAAACTGTTCCAGAAGTGCAAAATGGGAACCAAAACTCTTTACTTCCTTCTGCGAACAGAACTTTCTGAATCTGCTTGGCTGCAAAGCACCCCAGACAGAGGTCCCTTTCAACAAGTCACCCAAGGGGCAAGAAGAAGAAGCAAAACAGAGGACTCTCAATACATCCAATTTATAAACAAGGTGGTAGCCAGAGGGAAAACTTATTTAATGGTGATGTAAGCTTTGTTAGAAAATGCAGAAAGTGTCCCATAAATAGCAGCCCCCCCCAATTTTGCATGGGCTTACATTCAAATGTAACGGTTATTACATTTGAAACAAAAACAAAAGAACCCTCAAGCTTGTGTCATGGGCAGAGATTGACAGCACAATCCCATAGATATGTCTACTCAGAAGTAATTCCCAATAGGACTTACTCCCAAGTAAGTGCGAATAGGACAGCAATCCTATGCCCAGGCCCCATTGACCTCAAGTAAACTTGCCTCTGAGTAAACATCTATCGGAATGCCCTACAAATAAAAATAAAAATCTTTTCTGTTTTCAAAGATGAACAAGGGGCTTTGCTTCTATTCCTTCAAAAAGCATAGCCTGTACATTTGACACTAAGAGAGAAAGCCCAACTGATGCCAGAAAGAGAGCAGCAATATGACAATGGGCACAGAAAAGTCTTGTTAATATTATACAAAGAAAGTTTCAACTGTTCTGCCTTATAGGTCATGGCGCAGCCCAACATTGAAGAACTGCAGATGCGGAACAGAGTGTTTGTATCTGGGTGCTGAGTATCCTAAATTCATGTTAATCTATGGTTTGATGCAGGCCATAACACATATTGTTACACATATAGTCTGCCCATCCTATACCTGTTGATTCTGAAATAAACCCCACAGTTTCCAATGCAACCTACTCCCTAGAAATAAGAATGTATAAGATCATGGCCTTCGCCTCAAAATAACACTTTGTGAGATACAGGTAAATCAGGCTGAACGAGACAGAGATTTGCTCAAAGCCACCAAGAGTTTTACACACAGCTAAGTAGGAATCTGAACCTGGAATACTTACATCCAGTCCAGCCAGCACCACCAATGAGAAATTATTATGGGACATGATCTGTATGCTGCTGTTGAATATATAGAGGCTGGCATGGGTCCGTACAGACGTTGCCAAATCCATTTCCCCTGGCACCAATCACACAAGGATATAACCAGAATCTGGCCCCTTTAAAACAACTTTTTCATTATACAGTTATACACTAGATGTCATTACTGCTGCACTAGATCTGTAACACACGAACAGCGTGCTCCACTATATGCAGTAATCTAATTTGGGCAGAAAGCCATTATTTTTAAAAGAAATAAAGTGAATCTGAGTCATCTGAAGATTTTAAACATCTGTCTCAAACATTCCAGTTCAGAAATTTAACATAACCTACATTTATGTGTTTTGATCTTATGACTGGTCTGCCACATTAAAAATATGTGCAAGGGATTTCATTCTAATCTGCTAAATTCATCTCAGGAGAGCATGCACTTCACAACAGGAAGTTTAGCACAAACACTGAAGTCATACAGAAGCTGTAACCTTGCCTACAAGCATAAACACGGTTTGGCCCAGACGATTTGCTGCTTGAGGCAAAAATAAAATAAAATAAAATAAATCAAGATACCTCCCTCCTCCCATTACAAGTACAAAAACTGATCAAAGTGGCAATAACTGAATTCTACTTCAAAGCTGATGATGAGACCGTGTCTTCCAGTGCTGCTGAAGGCAGCAGGCTATCTTAGAGAGTGCAGGACAAACCATGTGTCACAGGCACACAACATTGTTCTCCAACTGCTTCTGTTCACCACCCCACAATTTCAGCCAGCTGAGGCACCCACCTCTTGGCTAATGGTAGGGCCAGCCCTGAGTATAAACTACAAATTTGGGCGAGGCTTTGGTGGGCAAGTACTTATTTGATTTTATCTACAGCACCCAGTAACACTCTAAATATTAAATGATGAAGATGATTTCAACTTGTTATAAAGCTTTTGTGTGTGTTTGCTTTTATAGATTCT
This sequence comes from Lacerta agilis, assembly GCF_009819535.1. Taxonomy (NCBI): domain Eukaryota; kingdom Metazoa; phylum Chordata; class Lepidosauria; order Squamata; family Lacertidae; genus Lacerta; species Lacerta agilis. The sequence continues at coordinate 32,919,805 of NC_046322.1, forward strand.
TCTATGGATTACAGATGAGATTTAGTACGTAGTAAAACTGTATTCCTTCTGACAAAGAACTATTTCATATTTCCATATCGCATTGCCAAAAGTCATCAATATATTCATTTATAGAAATTATTTTATAAACAAAATAGTATGTCTGATCATCAGTAAGGACAAACATTGCTCACTGATATAGGCTGCTAGCAAAAGAGAGATGGATTTGATTATGTCCAGAGTAATCAAAGCCTGACATTGCTCTAGATTTTCACAGCAGGCTTATCTTCCAGCGTTGTTCCTTGCATGGAGAAGCAATTGTAACAGAAAGGCTCCAAAATAAGAAGGAAAACGCTTATTCTAAACCGCCGCTGCTTTACGGGATATTTTTGGGAGAAGAAAAGGCTAAGGAGCAAACTCTACACAAATCTGGATTGGAGTCCCTAAGACGGTTGGATGGTTCCTTGTACACCTACAACAACTCCTTGTACACTTCCAACAACTCCTGCAGCCAAGCTGATGCCACACATATTGCTCAGCTTTCCTTTGGTCCACATTAGTGAGGCCGGGGGGGGGGGGTCGTCTTGCCATATGGGCAGCCCAGGACCTCCATACACACTGCCTAGACTTGTGTGCTCTGCAGAGGTCACTTCAATGCTGCAAATGCAGGCGTTTGACTTCACCCACAGAGGCAGACTCCATTGTCTCTCGAGACAGATATGAACAACCATGAAGAGACACTTATAGGAGTGTACATAGAAACAGGAGATATTTTGACATTGCCCATAACTGCAGATGGATGGACGTATAGTTTGGCAGGGTTTCTCCTTGAAGGTCAGTATCAATTTGACACAAAAATACAAATACACTTCATTTACATAGGTGAAATATTGCTGTCATGCTGATTTTTTTTTTTTTTTTAGCTTTTAGTAACCAAATACCCGTTCACTTAACAATCTCTGTTCCAGTGGGGGGAAAGACTTTCTTTTTCCACTTCAGGATTATTGTCAATAGTTTTCATTTTATTATTGTCATGAGTAAGCCGGAAAAAAGTAAACAAAATCAATTGGAAGGTACATTAGCTAATCTTTCTCGTGGCCTTCAATGTGCATTATGTTTTCTCAGAAATGCCTCTTTGTAACCTGTTAGTATACAGAGTGACAAAAGGTTATTAAAAGCTGCAACCTGTGAGAAAAATATATATATCACCATTCACTAACATGGACGGGAGCCACACCCAGTTGCAGTGGAATGCTTTCCAGTGTGAGAACTTTCGAGATCAAACAAAATTCTGCATCCATTTACGCCTACTTCTCTCTTCCCCCGTGGAGCAACACAGAGAATGAAATAGTAGAGGGTAGCAACTAAAGCTGCAATCCTAAACCTCCTAAGTGGGAGTACAGTTGTACCTTGGTTCTGAAATGCCTTGCGACTCAAATGTTTTGGCTCCTGAACGCCGCAAACCCAGAAGTGAGTGTTACAGTTTGCAAATGTTTTTTGGAAGCTGAATGTCCGACGCGGCTTCCACGGCTTCCGAATGAGTGCAGGAAGCTCCTGCAGCCAATCGAAAGCCACACCTTGGTTTTCAAATGTTTTTGGAAGTTGAATGGATTTCTGGAACAGACTCTGTTCGAGAACCAAGGTACGGCTGTATATTTTACTAAAATAAGAATGTAAAAGGATTGTTGCAGGAGCAGGTCAAAGATCTATCTAGTCCAGATTCTGTTTCCTACAGAAAGCCCCAAGGAAGGACATAAGGGAAATGGACCCAGATGTTTTTTTCACCCAGAACTCACTGGAACTCAGTTCTGGCACCTCTCAGATGGGTGCTGTTGCCATTATGAGAGAACAAGGGAGGTGTTCATGGTGAATTCTGGCACTGAGTTCTAGAAAAACAGCACTGAATGGCCCTCACTCCTTCATGTTCTCCAGCAGCTCATATTCACAGGCATTCTGCTGCTGTTTCTGGAAGCAGCCCATGGCCACTATGACTAGTAGCCACAGAGAGCTTTGTCTTCCATGTGCTTGTCTAATCCCCCAAGTGAAGCTTACTTCTGGATAAATTTGCATAGGAACTGCACCCTTCACAGACAATGCAGGGCAAAATGGGTATCATCTACATTTTTTGAGTATGGATCAGGTTGGCCATGCCCCACAGAACTTGGACTGCTGTTTACACCTGTGTTAATTCTTTTTGATGTAGCATTCACACAAACAATGTACATGTGAGCTCACACTATCCCCAGGTCTGACAGCTTCTACACTTAGAAGAGATGGAGTCCACCATAGTTTCTGTAGTTGAGAACAGTGAGTTTCCATAGCCCCAAGGTTAGAGGGACCAATGAAGGAATATAACAGGAAGACTTTCTATTGGCACAAATAGACTTTTATATATATATATATATATAATTTTTATTATTTTTGCACTAAAATACTACAATAATCCTTAACAAACATTTTCATATATTTTCCATTTGGCTACCAAGCCGTGACTTCCGTCAGTCCCTTCAAGTGGTTTTCTGATTTTTGACTTAGTATTATACTTCTTTAATCAACCATTGCTTACATTTTCAAAAAAGAATTTCCCTTACTTTACTATCCTACTTACAATAATAATTCTACACATTCACTACAAAACTTCTTGAAATCCTATTAACGTATTCAAATGTAAATTGTCTTTCAAATAGTTCGTAAACTTTAACCAGTCTTTGATGAATTTCTGGTCCCGCTGCTCTCGGATTCTTCCCGTTAATTTGTCCATTTCTGCGTATTCAGTCAATTTCACTGTCCATTCCTCTTTCGTCGGTAATTCTTCTTGTTTCCATTTTTGTGCTAGAAGAATTCTAGCTGCCGCCGTTGCGTATTGGAAAAGTCTAATATCCTTTTTTTCAATGTCTGTACCTACAATACCTAACAAAAATGCTTCAGGTTTCTTAACAAAATTATATCTCAACATTTTTCTTAACTCATGATATATCATATCCCAATACACTCTCACCTTTTTACATTCCCACATGTGAAAAAAGGTACCGACATTTTGTTTACATTTCCAACACTTATTGTCTGACTTATACATCTTAGCTAGTTTAACTGGGGTAATATGCCATCTATACATCATTTTCAATAAATTTTCTTTTATTGACGTACATGCCGTAAATTTCATTCCTTCCCTCCAGAGTTTTTCCCAGTCTTCTAGCATAATGTTGTGTCCAATATCTTTTGCCCACAAATAGACTAGTCATTATTAAGCACATCACATAGGTACGTATTTATAGAATGGACATTAGTATAAAAAGGTATAATATTTCATTCTGCTGTGGCCAGAAAACATAGAAAATGCCATCATGACAAAACATTGAATACTTCAATTTTTGCAATGCAATTCTATGCATATCTACTCAGCAAAAAAATCATATTTAGTAAAATGGGTTAATCTCAGGTAAGGTTGCAGTCAGCCCTATTTTACTTTGTGGTAAATGTGTGCTATAAATCATTAATTTCCAGAAAATCTCCAATAACTTTAACAGCATGTAAAAGTTAACATACATGCAAAACAATGGATCTAAGCAAGCAAAAAAATAAATAAATACAGAAATAAATGGCCTTGGAAGCTACTCTTGATATTAATAAATATTGATAAATAACATATACCAAACTGAAATAAAGGTATTTGATAATACTGTCATATATGGCCCATATATGGCTTATAGTAGATTCATCAATTGTCTGTATCTTTCCTCTTCCTTACAGCAGGCTAATCAACCTAATTAAAGCTTTGTTCATTTGAAACCTTGAATGACAATTTGCTTAACTCCATCCCACTGTGGTATTTTTATAAAGAGAATTAAATCTGATCTTCTGACAGCAATTATTAAATGATCCCAACTGGCCCCAATTAAGATTCATGGCTCACAGGGTCTTGAAATCCAATAAAGTGACGAATCCTCTCACTTGTACATCTCTCTTTACTTTGGTCTATTTTCTTAATGCCAATTAAGCTCCTCTGATCAAGTGCAATTGAAGGCTATTGTGAGTCCTAATTCATGATACAACGTATCAATTTGTAGCTCAGACATACCCAAGTAATGGACAAGGTCTTCTGCAAACATTCCCTCTGTTCTAATGAACCTATTATAATAAAGTGACTCTGTGTGTGTGTGTATGAGAAAGAGAGGCTGACTAATTTGTGATTTACATGATCTAAACAATTATGCTTTCAAAATGATGGAAATTGATAAATACCCGAGAAGCGCCAACATACCAAATTGTGTTTGAGTTTACTGGCGTCCCTTATTTTTGATACTTTCTTTCTCTTGGTATCATTTCCTATTTTTAATTTAGTTTTGTGAATATAAGTCCTGAAATGTATTTTTTTTAAAGAAAGGAGAAAAGAAGGATCTATATTCTAGTGGAAGGCTATTGTGTTGTAATAACTTGTTCCAGTTATTTCAATGAGGCTAAAGCATAATTTACGTAATTTACGTAATCTGGATCTAACCCATTATTTATGTTTCATAAACTATTCTAAATGATGTCTTACTCTTCCCACAACCAGAAGCGGCTTGCGAGGTAGAGATAGCTTCTCAGCAGGTGTGTTCCTCTTGCTTAACAGAAGGGAGAGGGGATGGGGGGGGGAATGGCAGGGCAGTCAGTGCAGTGCAAGCACACCAGCAGGAATGCTAGATTGGCTCTGCTAGGGTGTCTGGACTGTGCCAACCTACCCACCCGCTCCCAGTAAACAACAGCATCCCACCTGCCAGGAAACTAGTGTGACAGCTGCATCCTGCTTGGTGAAGCACTTCTGGTCATGACTGTGACTCATAAGAGCTGCAGCCCATGCAAAAGGAAAGTGGGGGGGGGGTGAGGGGTTGAGTCCTGTTGTGCAAGCAGAAATGCTTGCAGTGATGGAACATGTTAGTTGGGTACCACCCCACATTTGGAATCTGTAACCATTAGACATGTCAGCTTCTGAACTAGTTCCTGCTCCTGTGTCTTTAGCAATAATTTGTAGGAATTAGCAGGCAATCATATTTATCGCCATACCCTTCCTGCTCATTTCTGGAGATCAAATGTCTGTTCACACTAGGGCATGGCAAACCTAGTAGCCATTATTATTATTATTATTATTATTATTATTATTATTATTATTACATAACCTACTAGCTATACATGATTAGCAACCCTCTGTTCATTTTGGGGCAATTTTTTTTTGGAACAAATGATTTACTCTTTGTGGGGCACGAGAATTAAAGACACATGGAAAGTGCACTTGGAAGGGATGGCAAGAACACATCTTTAATTTTCTGCTCTAATTTTTTTCACACATGTTCATGTACGAAGCTTTGGAGGGACACTGCTGTCGTGCCTCACTTGAAATGCAGGTAGCCTTAGGATTTGGAGTTCCTTGATTGGGAAGTCTCCAGGGAAATGAATGAATGAAAACCATTCTCCTGAGACTTAAAAGTAGTTTCTAGACACATCTGGCTCATCTTAATCTAAACTACTAACACCTGCCTGGGAATCTACCCTCCATCTTCTGCTTTGAAGAACAAACAGCGGAGATTTATCTCTAGTCATTTTCTGGAGGCCAAAGCGCAGCCACATAACCTAGTGCTACAATTATTGCGGTATAAATTATGCCCTTCTTTGTTCATTTAAACTGCTAATGTTAAAGGATGCTATCCTATGCTTCCTAGTCCTAGTGTATATGTGTATGTGTGGTGGTGGGATGAGGATTTTTCAAGGTACACATAACTTTTCATCCGACAGATATGGAACTGGGGGGATTAGTTCATCTTCATGTTGCTAATCCAAATATTAAGGAATACTTCGGAGAGTGATTTATTTCCAACATTTTGTTCTTCTGCAGAAGCAGACCATGATAGGTACTACCCCTACATATGTTGTATTGCTCTTAAAAACATGATTTCTTACATTTCCATATACATATATTCAGTATGACAGTCACTACAGACAGTGCAGCTGTCAACGATAACACATAAAGTACATTGCCATATTTTTAATCAATGGCTCATTAAAGATAGGAGAATTATTCAAACAGTCTCATCAAGATGCGACATTAAAAATGGCAGCCGAAAGAATATCTGCTATATTTCTTTACAACGATTAATACTGCTGGGTAGGTGGGGAAAGTGTTTTCTATTTGATGTTCCCCGTGTTGCAGGAATAATATAGTCAAACACAATGGCTTTCAGAACTGAAAGAAATAACAAAGGACCAGATAGTGCAAAACAGACTTTCATCTAGTGATAGAAAAAGTACAAGGTTGCAAAGAAAAACGTCTCTCTTTTCTTTCTTTTTTCACTGTGAAGATCCACTCCACTCAAGTGTCTTTTGAGACGAGCATGTTTTCACAATGAAAGAAAAGAGAGAGAGAGAGAGAGAGATACATTTTCCTTTGCAAACGTGTGCTTTTTCTACCACTGAGTTTTATTCTGAGTTTATACCAATGGTTCATCTAGCCAGGGATTGTTAACCAATCTTCAAGGTCATAGGCAACAAAATATAGCAAAACCATTCTTACTTAGCTACTGCTTAAGTAGAAATAATGGATGTCCAACTAGGAATCTTATACACAATCCACAATCATTGTATGCTTGTATTTTTATTTTATTTTAAAAAGAAGATTCATATATTGCCTTGCCACCCAAAGTGGCTCAAAATCAATTTTTAAAAAATAGTTCAGCATCACATGATCAAGAGAACTTCTACAACAATTAAAAACAGAGTATTTCAAATAATTATTTGCTTAGCCAAGTTATCAACTGCCTAAAGATCTTAAAAGAGAGGTAAAAACATAAGGCGAGAGTCAGATGGATCTCCTGAGGCAGAGTGTGCCACAAACTGGCACAATTGTAGAGCAGATCTCTCATATACTAGAACGGGGGACCATCCAATGAAGGTTGGAAGACTCAAGACAGACAAAAGACAGTACTTCCTCACATAGCACATAGTAAAAGTATGGAATTCTCTCTCAGAATATGTAAAAATCATGGCCAGCAATTTGGACGGCTTTAAAAGAAGACAAGTTCACGAAGGATAAGGCTGCTGGCTACCAGCTATGAGGATGGTGATGGTGATGGTGATGTTCTACCTCCATTATCTGAGGCAGTGAGTTTCAGAATGCCAGTTCCTGGTATTTGCAGGTGGGTACAGTACTATTGTCCTGTTCATGGATTTCCTCACAGACTGGTCTCTGTGAGGACAAGATGCAAGATGGCAAATGTACCTCAGATAAAAAAGGGATGAGATGAAGGAGACATGCTTTCCATGGAAACTAAATGAATTCTGTAATGAAATGTTAGTCAATTCCTTATTTTGAAAACACATGCCTCAGACACAATCAAAAAAACAACCAGTGTCTGTCAAGTGATCGTGTAAGAGAGGAGTTTGCTTGTTCTCTCCAGAGGACGCGAAAGAAGGGAGAACAGCCAAGAGAATCCAAAGGCGATTTATATTTCATGAAGTCAACTTTACAGTATCATAGAATTCATCTGAAGACTTTAGTATCAAATTTACTCTGCTGTAATTTTAGATTTTTCGTTATGAAGAAAGGGAGAAATGGAGTCATCATAAAGTTCAGGTTCTCCACAGTTTTATTTATTAATTGGATGGATTTTTACCCTGCCTCCCCCTCTGAACTGGAGCACAGGGTGGCTTCACCTGGGAAATCATTAAAACAACCAATTAAATTAGTTCCTAGTTGCAATGAGAATCTAATAAAGAAGGGACTTCCAAGTTGCACTCTAGATTCTGCTTAAGTTCTTGATGGTGTGTGCCTCTTATTTAACAGCACATCAGTAGACTAAAAGGGAGTCTAACAGTGCAGTATGAAGCATATTTTCTCACAAGTAAATACCATTGAGTTCAATATGGGGGGGGGGGTGTCCAGTTGGGAGATATTCCTCCAAGGCATGCAGAAAAATCAGGCAACTTCTGAAGCCCTAGGCAGTGGTTGGTGAACTGCCTTAGGCTTGGTAGGTCTTAGTTGTCAGGCCTGGTCCAAATGCATTATTTTTGTACACTTTTTCTAACTGTGTTCTAGTAATAGGAAAAGATGGTAATTTTAGGGCACACTTCTGCTATGAAGGACAAACCCTGTAACAGATTTAGTACACAGAGCAGAAATATCCAGGGGGAGGGGGAGGAATCTCTAGGGAAATCAGACCAACACAAATCTCACCATTACTCAGCACTGCAGTAACATGCAGATGTTTGTAGTGGTTCGAGATGCAAGCAGAGACTGGAAACTTTGCATCCTTGACTCCAGCATGATTGCATCTGAGCCTCATCAAAGAAAGAGCCCATAATTTGTCAAAGAAAACAGCCAATTAACATATGCTGGGGAACTGCTAATATATGATCGAAGAGCCAAGACAAATCCAATATTCTGTATTTTAAGAAAGAAACATTAGTGTTTTAGTATTTCAATTGATAATAGATACTAGGGTTTAAAAACAGAAGAGAAATTATATTTTGGAGTTACCACTAGTAGTGAGAATAGTAGCAAGACTTGCTAACACCACAGCTGCTATTTTGTATTAAGGGCATCTGAAAATACAGACCATCCCCTGAGTTAGGGGAGCCTTCAGTGATACATTTTGGCTTCTCAGGTGGAAGCACAGTGAGTTCTCATTTTTACACAAATACAATACACATGTGCTTCAGGACTGCAATCCAAAGTCCAGCTAAACAGTGCACCCCAAACCACAGGAATCCAGAATCCTGTACTACTGTGAGATGACTCTAATGTGACCATCACCAACCTGGTGTCCTCCAAGTGTTTCAAATTGCAACTCTCATCAAGCCCAAACAGTACGGCTAGTGGTCAGGAATTATGGGCACTGTAGTCTAAAAGATCTGGAGAGCACAAAATTAGGGAAGAATGGGCTAATGCTTTGTTTTTGGTTTAAAATAGTGAATTTTGCCACCTGAATGCAAGTTCTACTGAAAACTTACTGGATTTAAGACTAAGAAAGTGTACTTATGGCAGATGTCGGCTGGGAATCTGATTGTAGTTAAATATATGGCATGATTCAAAATTCTTCAAACTGTGTTGACATGACCCATCAAGCAATGATGGTGCTTGTGAATGAGTAGGGCAGTCATAGTAGCTCCTAGCTTAGGAACAGAGTGCCATGAGTTTGCAGTTCCTACCATGAACTGTTACAGCTGGTCAGTTACAGCTCTGTTGAGAACTGTTGCAAGGGCCATGAGGCAATCCTGGCATTCCGTAGGCCTAATATTGATGGGAGCTATTTACAAAATACCAATTAAATTGATTGGACTCCAAGAGGCATCTTCCAAAGGATTTAACTTTGGATAGATTTTGCCCAAGTCAGGGGGGTGGACTGAAGGGAATGTTACAAACCATTAGCATGCACAACAAATCCACAAATCCAAAGAACGACAAGCAAAACAAAAATAGCCACTAGCAGAAGAGTTCACACAAGCAAGAAAAAGAAGAAGATTCAAACTAAGTTTCCCTTTCCTCATTCAACTCCCAAGTGTGAGGTGTAACAGTCCTTGCATGAACAGACAACACCTCAATATAGATGCAACCCATTCATCTACCTACATTATGTGCATTAATAATGGCTCTAAGTTCATTGTATATACAAACTGTTGTAAGGATAGGGCTCTTTCACCCCCAATATTGTGGAACATTAACATTATGCCCTTTGCATCTTTTTAAAATGTGCCATTCTGTCTTGCCATTGTGCCTGTGCATCTGTGTGGCTCTGAATGCATGTCTTCTGCTTTTTTCATTCTCTCCGTTTTTGGAACAAATCCAAAAGTTTTAAAACTTCTAAGTATGAATATTTATCAGTAAAAACCCAAACTCCTCTTGTTGAAGCCGAACAGCAGAATCTAATTTTATTTACCAATTGCAAAGGTTTTTTATTGCAAAAACTTACAGAAATTTGCAGATGTCATCTGTGTGCACCAAGGGAACTAACTCCATGTGTGCCATGAGGAGGAGGGCAAGGTCCAATTTTAATCAAACAAGTCAATAAGTAAATACATGTACATAAAAGAGTGCCCATAATGGAAGAGGTGTTTTCTTCTGCTCAAGTACTTGAACTGTATATCACTTCTATTTATATCAGATGCGCATGTATGAAATTCATTCCCTTGAAGATCATATCATACTGTTTATCCCTTCCTATTTCATCAGTCACATATCAGTTCCAGTTCAGCCACACCCCTGTTCCTGCAAATACTTGTGCCCACGCTGTGCCATGAACACTTCTACCAAAGTCAGTAACCTTCTCGGTAATAAAAAAGATGTGTAAATGGGAGAAAGTGAGTTGGGGTGCCCATGTGATTAAGACTGAAATCCTATGCACACTTACATGGGAGTAAGCTTCATTGAACAAAGCCAAGCATAGATTGCACAGTTAGTTGCAGATATCATGGGGTTTGTAGGAAATGGCAAGGATTCTTAGAATCATAGAATTGTAGAGCTGGAAGGGATCACAAAGGTCATCTAGTCCAACCCCCAGCAATGCAGGTATATTTTGTCCAACATAGGGCTTAAACCCACCACCATGGGATGAAGAGCCTCATGCTCTATTCACTGAGCTATCTGATATGAAGGCTGCAGTGTGCACACCACAGGAGGAATGATTTGCAGAATGAAATAAAGGATACTCATAAAAACTAACAAATGATGAAGAGAAAGAGAAAAGTGGGGGGATTTATTTGGCACAGCACACAACAGAATGTAGATATGCAGAATTCAAGAGAAGAACATAGGAGGGAAGAAGAAGAGTTTGGATTTGATATCCCGCTTTATCACTACCCGGAGGAGTCTCAAAGCGGCTAACATTCTCCTTTCCCTTCCTCCCTCACAACAAACACTCTGTGAGGTGAGTGAGGCTGAGAGACTTCAAAGAAGTGTGACTAGCCCAAGGTCACCCAGCAGCTGCATGTGGAGGAGCAGAGATTCAAACCCAGTTCACCAGATTACGAGTCCACCACTCTTAACCACTACACCACAGTGGCTCTCTCACCACACTGGAAGATTAGTTTGGCCAAGTCCAGTCTATAAATTTGTCGATTTAAAGACCTGTCAGCATTAATTAAAAGGCCTCACATACTACTTAAACTGTGTGACATATGGCCAAACCATGTTAACGAGAAAGAGGCGCTTTCTGCCTCCCTGAATCCACATGAGCTCTTGACATGATCCAATCAGGTCCAGGGCAGAGCAGTTACTGGGGGTTGGAGGGATTCAATGACAGCTTACACTGTTATAATCCCATTGACTTTAGTGGAACTTACACTGGTGTAATTGGTTGTTTTAAAATGTTAATTATTCATGCCAGTAACTGTGGTGTGTTCATGTTTGCATAGCAGACGATGCCATACTCTGTGTCATACTCAGTTCTTATTCTGTAATGACAAGATTCATAAGAAACAGAAGCCAGTTTCAGTTCATAACACATTCTTGCTTGGGGAGTAGCAAAAAAACAAAAAACAAAACTGTGTATGCTTATTAAAACATAGAAACATAGATCAATTAACACAAAGTGCAGAATTAAGAAATTATTTACCATAGACTACACTCTGTAGTACACTCTGAAACTCACAGGAAGCAATTGTTTATATATTCCCATTTTGAATGATTTTGTGGAGAATAATTACTTAATAATTTTTAGAAAATGATGTTCCTGGTGGCACTTGCAGAATTGCTGGTGGAAGTTGCAAATGAGTTTGCATGGATGGGTTTCCTCAGCTCATTTTCCACCACAATAAAACATAATCACCCTGCACTTTACCTTGCTGATGTTTTGCACAAACCAAGGCAAATTCAGACGACCTTTTAAAAACATGACATCATACGATTACTCCATGTGCTCTAACTGACTAACTCAATATGTAGTCAAATTACAGTTTATGCAAACACATATTCTGATAATGTGTGTACAGATGCATGAACTGTGATTTGTCTATGATCTCTATCTCTAATTGTGAATGGACAGAGAGGGGAGCAATTTTGGGCAAGTTTTCCCTTTCTCCTAGAGCCCCCTGCCCACAACACTTCCAGTGATATTCTGAGGGAACCCCGAGTCCCCTGGGGGAAGGGGGAATCAGCAAAAAATGTATTTCCCCCTTCCATTCATGGAAGCCTCCACTAGATCAAAGAGCCGTCCGAAAATAACACCACTGGCTATAGCCTGTTGTGTTTACTACAGAAGAAGCTTTTCCTTCAAAGGTATTCGGTACAGTAAGTTTTACTTTCTGTTCTGAAATCACAAATTATGGTTACATTCTTAAAGAGGCCAATGGCTACATAGCAAGGAGGAACACATACATCAAAGCAAGGCATAAACAGATTAAGAGGAAGCGTAAGTTCGCTGGTTTCAACACAATTCACAGGACAAAAAGTACTAAGCTTTTTGTTAATGTTACAAGGCAAGAGACTGAAGAAACACTAAGCTGCATTTTTACAGGCATTACAACAAACAACCCCACCACACATTGTCAAGGTCCTCTTAACGTTCTAAGAGACTGAGCTATGACTCCAGAGGTCCCTGGTCCAAAACTTGCCTCTGCCTTAAGCCAACCATTCTCTCAGTCTCTGTATGGAGGATAACAATACTTGCCTACCTTACAGTGTTGTTGGAAGGATTACTATTTACGTGAAGCACTTTGAAGTACCACACCAATGTCAAGCACTATTATTTAAGAATAATTGTGGCTGAATATTAAGTCTGTTATCTCAGTGACAGCTACATCTCAGAAACCTATATGCTGAATTGTTATTCCTGGCAGGAACCTTATAAAGCCAACTGACTGAGCCACAAAGTAACAAAAATGCATAGATCTTTGATATGTCTGTTGAAGGTTGATATACATTTGTCTACTGGAATACTGAAAGTGGGGGGAAATTATCCAAGTATATGCATGTGACACAGAGAAAGAAATACGGCTGCATTATATCGCAGTGTTATAGCTATTTCGAATGCAAAGGTATCTGTCTTGACCTGCGAAGTCTGAAACAAAAGCAATATGATTTTCCAGACTAGTCTGTCCCTTGAATTTTAAACATTCTTGCCCACATTATAAGAAGTAATCATGGCCAAACTAGAAGACAGCTATGCAGACATTATTGGTAGCTCATGAAAGTCCCAACTTCCAGTATGTCGTATGAACACTTGCTCATTAATCTGATGCAAAGAGAAAAGGAGGTGTAGATGTGGCTTGGGGGAAAAAAATCTCTTTTCCTTTTTTCTTCGTCCCATAAATCAGACACAGATGTGTGGTATAGCACTGTAAAACCCTAAATAAAACACTGTCATGCTAAAGAGGAGGAGAAAACATCCTTTCTATGGTGTCTATCAAGACAAAAAAAAATGCAGTTCAGATAAAGAGGAGACCTGATCGCAAACATGTGCCTAGTGCTGTTTACAACCCTTTCAAGGACAACCCCCCCTCCAAGGCTGAGATGCAACCAACTGTTGCCAATTGCTGACACTGACTTGAACTTTAATGCTCGCTGCCAGTGCTAAGGTTTTTTTTTTTTTTCACTCATCTGATCTTATAAGCTTCTAATTGAAAGAACTTCATCTTAAAACACTCCACGATACTACACGGTAGCAGACCCAAACCACACTGTTGCTTTCAGAGTCCTGGAACTGCCAAGGTGTTTTAACACAGATGGATAAACACAATGTATTACTAGCATGCAATGTGTTTGCTGTTCAAGCCACTGTGTAGTGCTTTTCACACTAAAACCCAATGCCTTCCCCCAACCCCGCAAGCAGAAATGGCATTAGTCACCCAACAATATTCTCTGCCAGGTACAACCAAATGAAAATTTCCCAGGATTAAATAGGTAGTATTTATAAAGTTTAGCCTTGATATTCCAAGGAAAAGACTGAAATAAGTATTGAAATTTTATCTTCAATTTTCACAGCTCAAGTAAGATTGCCAGACTCCATTTGGACAAAAGCCTATGTACCCATAATTATGATTATTATTAATGTATGTTATTGGCTGGAGCTCCACGGGATGGAACAGCTTCTGAACTGCAGCAGCAGAACTTGCCCCAAGCTTGGTGGATGTAAAGGGGTGAGTCACCTGTCCAAAATGGAATCTGGCAACAAAGGAGTGAATCCAACGAGCACTTCTGCAGTTGGAATGCCATTCACTCCAAAAGATTGATCCAAACTGAAATTAAACCAAATATACTAGCATTACATAAATGTTTACTAGTAAAAGTAATAGCAGTGTGCTCTGGAATAAAGTCACTTCTAAGGCTCCAAGTGATTGCTTTGAAGAGCTAGCAGAAGCTGGCAAAAGACCTCATGCTAGCACAATAAGGTTTCTCCCTACTCTGCTCTCACTGCACGCCCCTGGAGTTTTCCCCAAATCTGCTCTGGAGGCTCAGGTGTATCCCTAGAACAGTGCATGGGGGAAGGAGGGCAGAGATGGTTCTACCTGGCAAGTAGGAACACTTGCAGTGATGGGATGATTGCATTAGTGCAACATTCATTTCCATCCTATGTATACTACGTTTGTTACAGTATTACAAAGCAAGTTCTAGTACGTAACCTAAATGAATGAAACTGTATCACGCCTTCACAAATGCATATTCATAGAACGTAACATGTTATCAATATGTAATATTGCAAATCTGTCATTTCAGTTTCCTTTCCCCCCCAAGGAATTGGGACCTTTGATTTTTAAATGATCCACAGTTAGGGCTGAGCAGTGTGACAGTCAAGCTGGCTAATGATACCAGAGTGTTCAGGGTGGTTAAAACAAAAAAAGGAATTGTGAGGAACTCCAAAACAATTGCTCAAAACTGGGGTGTTGGGCATCAAAGATGGCAAATAAGTTTAGTGTAAACAAGTGTAATATGATGCACATCGGGGCAAAAGTATCCTAATTTCACATACACCTCAGTCAAGAGACGCTGGGGTTGCAGTGGATAGATTGATTTAAGATGTTGACCCAGTGTGTAGCAGTTGTGAAAAAGGTGAATTCTAGCAGTCATTCAGAAAGGGACTGAAAATAAAATGGCCAATATAATATTGCCATTCCACAAATCTATGGTGCTACCATACTTTGAATATGGGGTACAGTTCTGGTTAAATCACCTTAAAAATTCTACTGTAGATGTGGGAAAGGTTCATATTTGAAATGCAGTAAGTTGCCCTGAATGTATGTACCAACTTTCATTCTGATATCATTGTCTCCAAGTCACATATCACAGTGTGTTATAGCTTGCATTTTATCCCCGCATCCTCTGGAAATGGGTGCAAGGATCCAGCTGGCATTCCAATCAGAAGCAAATACCACTTGCCCTTAAGGTGTGTACCAAATTTCATTCTGATATGCCAATATTCAATGGTGTTATCGCATTACGGACTAGCAAACAGATTTAAATGGAACGATACACCACTGAGTTAAACTGATGGCCTCACTTCACTCAGCCAATGATCTACAAGCAAAAGGAGAAAACACATCCTGACATTGTCCTCACCAATAAACCTAACATATGTTTTGAATATCTTCTTAAGCGTAACCCTTGAGTAAATATGTTGCTAAGGGCTGCAATTCATTCCCAGTCTCAGCTGCTGATTATGAACCACTCAGTCTGAGATTATGATAGCAGCAGATCCCCTTGATTGGATTATAGCATTAAGGCTCTGTTCTGACTTTTGCATTCATGCACGTGTACTGTGGTGTCTCCCTGGCCCAAAACTGTGTGCAGTCACATGAATGGGTTCACTGCCAAGCATTTGACCACAAAGGAGCACGATGCACATAAAATATACACTATTGCTCAACAGATAGAGGAGAGATTCAATTCAGTTTGTATCTGAACTTTCAGAAAGACAGCTAGTCTTCAAAATTCATACATATCCAATTTTTGCAGTCTTCCAACCAATATTTACAAGAATGAATATAGCAGGGGAAATGGAGCACACAGATAAAGACATTAGTGAAAAGGAAATACAAAATTGCATTGCATTAGGGAAAACTATTTGCAAAAATGTGTACATTAATCAAAACTACATATGAAAATGTGTTTATTGAGAGAAATTCACTTCAAAATGTTAATGATTGTTCATGGGTGGGTTTTTTTTAAAAAAGCTGCAAAATGTGGAGAAGTGTATTGAAGTTTTTTTTGGGGGGGGGGGAGTGAGAAACTGAGAGAACCAAACCTGCCAAATCCTTCCATCCCTAGTTGCTATATCCTTTGCACATGTAGGATCAAATAAAATTCTAACTGAAATAGAAGAAACCCCATGGTGCATCTGCAGCAGCACAACCAAATGTCTTTATCTTCCCCAGCTGCAACAAAACATGCCTCTCCCATATTGAAAAAAACAAAATAAAATAAAAAATTCCTTCCAGTAGCACCTTAGAGACCAACTAAGTTTGTTCTTTGTATGAGCTTTCGTGTGCATGCACACTTCTGAAGAACACTTTATTTTGTTTTGTTTTTACTATGGCAGACCAACATGGCTACCTACCTGTAACTCTCCCATATTGGTCTCTACAACCCTGAAAGCAATAGTGTGTGTCTGTTCTTAAATATATTTCTAAGTATGTTTTAAATGCCCTTAACAGTTTTTTTAATTGCTCTATATATATTCAATTGTTTTATTACTTTGTTGTCTGCTGCCCTGAGCTCCTTTAGGAGGAACAGCAAGATAGAAATGCAATGATAATAATAGTAATAATAATAATAATAATAGTTGTCAGGGGTCGAATGTGGGGCCATTTGCATACAAACTTGTGCTCTCCCTCCAAGCTGCAACCCTTCCCCATGTACAGAACAATTAAATCAAGAACAAATAGACTAAAAAACAGTTTTTATCCAAGAGCTATAACTATTTTAAATGCTGTAACTAAATGATATGATCTTGGGGAGTCGTGATGGATGGTATGTATGTGTATGTGTGGCTGTAAATGTATAAATGTGTATATGTGGCTGTAAATGCGGGATGGCATTCAATTTCGTTGTACTATGTACAATGACAATAAAGTATCTATCTATCTATCTATCAAATTGATGATATGTAAACTCAAAATATTTATTCCCCACATCTGAGATCCGTGGAAGTTCAAGACACCATGCATGAGAAAAGAAGCTACAAGGGAAGTGGAAAGCATGATTTTGCCAGTAGTCATTTCTTTACATTTGTACAAAAAAAATGAAGAAAAAGATATGCACCAGACTGAAGGGAAAACCTTTTGTACAATAGGCATTAGAAACTGTTCAAAGAACTGTTCGTCCCTATGCAAAGACTATTCATGTGATGCCAACAAGGTCAGACTCAGCTTGGTCATGTACTGTAAAGTGATAGACATCATAAGTCAAAAGCTGCCTTTCCCCCCATCCCACCACTGAGTACTGCCATGTCCTTAAATATAACACTGTGAAGTTCAGGTAGGTGAATGAAATTCCAGCATCTTAAAATAAAATCAGCTACTTTTCTTCTCACACATGCTTATTAATCTATGCTGGGAAGAAGATACAAAGACATTTTAGGATATTTTCAATATATAGGCAATGACCAACTGATGTGTGACTGCGCATGTGCGGATCACAGTGACCGGGAAGTAGCTGGAAAAGGGAGCAGAACAGGGGGCGGAGTGGAGGCGCAATGGGGCATAACAGGAATGTAACCGCTGTGCAAATTGGTCATTGTCTGTATTCAAGATGAGACAGCATGGTGTTGTGCAGGGCTAATAGTCACCAGGATGTCTGATCTGCTATCAGTATAGATAAAAATCAGGGATGAGGAGAGCTGCAGTCTGAAACATCTGAAGGATACCACGTTGATTATCCCTGGTGCAGTGGTTGGAGTAGAAAAAGGGAGACCCAAATTTCAATTCCTACTCAGCCACGAAGCTCACCTTGGGCTGGTTACCATCTTAGCTTATCTGATTTTGCAGTGTCACTGTAAGGATTAAATGGGGGAGGTGGGGAGAGAACAATGTACATGTTCCTGAGCAACTGAGAAGAAAGGTGGGAAATAAATGTTACAAATAAACCTAAGTATGCTTTCTAAAGCATAATTCCAAGTGCTCTCAAGGCTCAGAAGGATATTGATAGCCTACCTAAACGCCTGTTTGTTTTTGCCATTGATCCTGCTCTCTGCATTCAGATGGCAAGGTGACAAGGATCCTTGCTGCATAATCCTATACCCACCCAGGATCAGAAGCAAGCCCTGTTGTGTTCTATGGGACTTATTCCCAGGGTAAGTACGGTATATATGAAGGGGTCACCTGTGTTGTGCCCATGTGCCCGCAAAGGCCATTCATGGTGCCCACTGAGTCCCCCTCTCCCGTTGAAATTATGCTTGAAAGAAGCATTCTATTGTCGCAAACAGCCTTGGTTGTGTGGTGTGTGTGGTGCCCACAATAGCTTTGGGCCCCCAAAGGTTGACAACTCTTGGGCATGGAAGCCCCAGCGAATCTGGGCCCAATTTGGGGCCACAAATTGCAACCTAGCTTGCCCCCTTCCCCTGGCCAGACAGCAAACAAAAATGAGTTATCCCACCCCCTCCACCCACAATCTTTCTTTCCCATGAACAAACAGCAGCTCAGTTGAAAATCTTCAGTTAAAACAGGGCATGCTCAGGAATATATCTCGTCAGGCCAGTTCCTATACCCTTGTCAGTTGCTAATCCTGGGTTGTTGTTTTTACAGTCAGAACCACTGAGCTGGGGACCTTGAGAGATCATTAACACTCATTCCCAAAACCATAACAAAACACTTTTGGGGGCAGAGCCTGGGCCATTCACTGTTTCATGCATATGATCGAATAGTCTGTATTAAGGGACAGTCCCAATATTCTGGTAACCATCCGTGGGCAATCACACTGGTTGTTGTTGTTGTTGTTGTTGTTGTTGTTCAGTCGTGTCCGACTCTTCGTGACCCCATGGACCAGAGCACGCCAGGCACGCCTATCTTTCACTGCCTCCCACAGTTTGGCCACTGTATACACTGTATACAACCTATAGATACACACAGACTGAGAAGCAGGGGACCTAAAACAGCGCATGTGGGGAATGATCCACATCCTCAAGCTGCCATTCCTGAGTGTAGGAAAGTGGGGGCGGGGGCGGGTAGAGGGTGTTGAAGAAACAAGCTGGCATGGCAGAATTGTGTTTTATGTTCCAAATGATTATTTTCACAAATGATCTGAGGTTTCAGTGTTTTTAAAGATAGTTTGGTTCAATGCAATTATGGGCTGCCAGATGCACTTACAATAAATTTAATCAAAATGTCCATATTCACAAATCAGAAGCATAGCTCTTTTGCAACTGTGAATCAAAACAGATGAGCACATATCTTTATTGACTTGTATCCAACGATGATATACCACCAACGCATAGAAAATATTTCAGAATGCCATAATAAAAGCTTGCTCGCTATAAGCATCTGCTATTAAAAATGCACCATGTTTTGTCTGGATGCGCAAGATGAAGATGAACAATATGATATGTCAAAACCTAATGTGACATAATCAGTGGCAGATCTAACATATAATTCAAAAAGCCTAAATCAAAGCAGGCGTATTCCCCCCCCCCCCATCGAGGTGTACCAGAATTTTTGCTAAATGACCTCCAACTTCCTTATTCCTTGTAATCTAGCAAAACAAAGTTGCCAGTAGTAGGAAGCCAGACAACTAACAATGTAACTGCATTGTCCAACCCATGTGACCTGACCTGACCAGAACAATACACCAAAATATTTTTAGTTTCACAGGAACTAAATATAGTTCTGTCGAAATGCAGGTATTTACGTCAACTTCCCCTGTTTCCTCCATCTTTTCTTTAAATAGCACATTTGTAATATATGTCGCTCACAACAAACAGCAGCATGCTTTGCTCGCCAGAGAACACAGCACCATCTACCCAGGAGTTGTGTGCCAATGCACAGAATACCCAAACTATTACAATAATTTACATTAAGTGGCAATTTTGATACGGAAAATGAGCTCCAAATTTTTTAGAAGCATGGCTTCTACTAATACAAAACAGGAAAATCGCTATACAGCTTCAGAAGATCAGCCTGAAAGTACCGATTCCATGTGGATTTGTTACTGTGCTTCTCATACATAGAAAGCACAGTCAAGTGTATAATAAGAAAATCAGTTTTTTTTGTTAGTTTTTTTGTTTAGGGTTTACAACATATGTATCAGGTTCCCCTGTAACGTCACTCACACTAAAACTATGTACACGTTACCAGCTTAAAATATAGTTCAGGCATCCTTTTTCTCAAATTGGGTTGGAGCTTGTTTTCGGAGGGCGGAGGAATGCATCTAAGCACACTATTTCCTAAGAAACAACTGCAGAGAAACAGGATAGACATGGATTGTGCCTAATGTTCCATGTACATCACTTCTCAAACTAGTAGTGGGACTGTACTGGATACAGAGTAAATGAGAGTGTGTACATCGCCTAAAAATCCTCCTATTTTGTGGGTATATTGCCCTCCTGCTGTCCCCAGCAAGTAACCATTAAATAAAACAAACTGGTGTAGCTTGACAGAGCTATGGAAGACCGAACATAATAACCTTTTGACTTCCCTGAAATCCTTTGGTTTGGGACCTTAACATGTGATGCTCCATGTTGTAATACATCTGATAAAATCTGCAGTACAATAAAACAAATAATATTCCTTTTTTGTATCTGAAAACAAGACGTTAGGAGCAATGGGCAGAGATAGGAGATACAGAAGACTTTAAAGTCTAATGTCTGCTTTACAATAAAATAAAATAAAATCATGGTGGGTGAGCGCAGGCTTTTGCTATGCCAAAGGCTTGATCACTTGCTTATCTCATATACAATGAAGAGATTCATAAAGGGAACATGGTGTGCTTGGGTTCACTTGCCTGCCAAAATGAAGTTCAAAGACAGCATCTTGAAAACATCCCAGATCCACATTGTTATAGGCCTTTGAATGCTGCAGTGTTGTCTGAAAATCAAAACCTTGCTTCAAAACTTCTGCAGCTAATTTGTTAAGCTGAATGTACTCTTGTTTGAGATGGTGAGCATTCCCAACAGCTTGAAAGTGACAGAGGAGCACTTCTAGAGGGAATAGCAATAATCCTTGTCCCACTTCTAAGAGGCCATGTGTGGCATCACGAGGTCACAGCAGGATAAATAAGGACACAATCTACACAAACTCCAAAAACAATTAACAACACATTTCTAACTGATTCAGCTCTCGGACTGACACAGACAAAAATGAATATCAGGCCTGGGTCTTTTAATTATTTTTTTTAAACCATTCATTTACTGATGAAGGTTTTGTTCTTACTGTAGTGGTAAATCCAACAGCTCTGAGATGTGCCAATTTGGATTCCTGGCGGGGGGGGGGGGGGCATATAAAATTAAATATTACTCCATACAAACCAACAAATACTCCTACACATAGAAAACAAGAGCATCAGGGAGTTTATTTTCTGGGGTTACTTTGTTCTTACGCTTTTGTATGGAGAATTATTCCATTATGTGAGACCTACACAATTAGGTTTCATTTTCATTTTTAAAAATTATTTATTTGGATATTATGGATAGCAATTCATAGCAACTGTTGCTTGACCTATAAATGGATGTAAATGTTTCTACCAGATTTATTGCTTTCGGTGGAATTGTTGCCTTGGAATTGTTATCTTATCGTTTAATGATCAATTAAAATATTTATTTGTTGCTTATTTTAAAAAAGTGCCTCAAATATATATATATTTAAAAAGCATACAATACATGTGTGTGTGTGTGTTTTTAAAAATAAAAAAAGTTATGAACTGAAAGCGTTGCAATAATATGAAAAGGGCATATCCAACCCCACCCAACTAAAAGATGAAAACCAATTAAGAGTGAAATGTCCGGGTGAATAGGAACTTCTTCATGCATCTCTGTGGGGAATATGCTTCAGTTGGAAAGCCACCACTGAGATGGCCCAATCTCATGTTGCTACCCTCTAAAGCTCCCTCAGAGGGGGCACATGAAGAAGGGAGTCAGATGATGAAAGCAGTCAACTATCTGGCCCCTGAATTCTGCACTAGCTGGAGTTTCTGAACTGTCTTTGAGGTAATCTAATCTAGAGATTATCAGAGCACAGACAACTGAAACTAGGCTATCCCTGGCCAGGTAGGGTTGCAACTGACAGACCAGCCAAAGCTGATGGAAGGAACTCTGCACCAATGAGGCCACTTCTGCCTGAAGCAAAATGAATGGATCCAGAAATCCACTCAGGCCTCCAATGATGGCAATGATCCCAGAGGTCTTCCCAAACTGATTGCATGTGAGCAGGAGCTCACACGGGTTTTCTTTTCACATATCCACATGTCACATGAAGTTATTGGGTGGGCAGTCAGGTTGGGAGAGCCTAAAAGCTCCTTGCTCTGCACACTTAGATTGTGCTTGTAAGTACCACATGAACAGGGTGAAAGATCATTACCTGCTCAATGCCTATGTATCAAGCAGTTGTTAAAGGCACAACTGCAGATCCATTTCAAAAGCTGGCGACCCTGATCTTCAGCAACTGGCCTAGGACTTTGCTGCTTACAACTCATGCTACCCAGGGTCAGATGATGAGACTGTTATCTGCCAAGCAAATTTCAGCACGTCTGTGGTGCTTCAAATAGAACTGTTATTCACTCGATGCTTGACACAATAAAATATAGTTGGCTAATAATTCTGGCATTTAGATAGGTGGCCAGTAACATTTACCATTTGAACTTCTCAGACATGCATCAGGTTGATTTAACTCTGTAGTCCTGACAAAGAAAAAGACTTCTGCATGAATTTTCAGTTTGCCTATTGAGTCCAACCACTTCTGAAGAGCACCATCATGGCTACCCCTGCACAGATACAGAACGTTGAATTGCAAATCAGGAAAATAGTGTTCTTATCTTGACTAAGTCATGGATTTGTACTGTGACTTTCGTTGCAAGACATTAAGCCCCCAGCTCTCTTCTGCAAATCTAGAAGAATAACTTCCCTCATAGGTTTGCTGTGATGATAACTACGAAAAGAACTGGAACGTACTTTAGAAATTATAAAAGTTGAAAATGAATAACCTCCAAACAACTTCTGTTCAAATACTCCAGTGTTCTTACTGGATCTAAGAACATCAGCCATACTGGTCAGGGAAATTTAATCCCATATCTATCAATGACTAATGAAATAGTGATGCGACCCAGGAAGACTGAACTCTCTATTCTTTTCCTTTTTCTGAGAGGGGAAACCCCCCCCCCAAACTCTCAGGCCTGAAATGGAGAAATTGGCCATTCTTCTATCTTTCTTTATCAAGTAAAATAAACTGAATTCACATATCCAGTCAAGGAGCAATCTAACACGTGAAAGAGCAATAACTTTGGATCATATTAATTTTGCTCCATGTTTATTGTTTACTGGGATGAAGCAAGCAAGCAAGCAAGCAAGAAAGAAAGAAAGAAAGAAAGAAAGAAAGTTAGTTAGTTAGTTTTAACAAACTATAGTTAAGATAAACCACAGTTCAGAAATAATAGTAAACTAATTAACTGAAATCAGAAGCAAAAAAATCCAAACTCCTCTTCTTGGCTTCAACATAGTTTGTCAACATCTAAACACTTACTGGGATAAAGCAAGAGAGAGAGAGAGAGAAAGAGAGAGAGAGACTGTTTTAACAAACAAATTTAAGAGCCTTTCTCTTAAATTACAATAACGCTTGCTGTCTGTTCCTATACATGTCTACTAGAAATAGGTGAATCTGTCACATTTTGGTTTCTCGGTTTCTCATTTTTCCAGTCTTACATTCAGTTCTTAACATTTCCACATCAATTTTAATCGCTGTTGTTTTTAAAGTCCTCATGAAAATCCACCAGTGCAAATTTAACAGTGAGTTGGTGCAGAAAGAACTGAACTGGATGGGGGAAAAGTTTCGACTCAGTAGAAGGAAACCTCTTATTCCATTTGCAATCTCTGTCTTCATACAGAGTCTAAATACAGACCTGAAGCCTAATTTTGGAAAGGGCTTTGCAGGCAGTTGGTCACAGCTTCGGTGCCAAGGATTTCCAAGTATGCCTGGGAGAAAACCGTCCCTGAAACCCTGGAGAGCCACTACCAGGCAGTGTGGACAATCCTGAGCTAGATGGATGATCAATGGACGGACTCAGTATAGGAAACTTCCTATGCTCCTAATTGGCTTTTAAAAATTCCCCTGTTTCCATGTGAAGAAGGAGGGGCTCCTGTTTGAGAGAGCCAAATATCCTCCTTAGGTCTGTGGATGTAGTTGTGTGGTTCTTCATTCCAGGCCACTCTTGCTATAGGCCTGATAATAAAGCCTTGCTTCTGTTCACTGCAATGAGAGAAGTTTGTATTTTCAATTTGTATTTTATAACTATTCTCCTTGATTTGCAAACACTAGGCTATCCTAAGGTGTCTTGGGACATGAATTAGTTTGCCACTCTATTTCTAACATTAGGTGCATTTGCAATGATGGGTTTTTTTGGGGGGGGGAGGGGGAGACATTAGTATACCAAACCGTACAATTTCATCCACTACACATCACATTTCAGTTGTAAATGATGGATAGGTTTGATAAAAAAAGTATTGCATATATTTCCACTTCCTCCAAATACTTAAACTCCTGTTTTCCCCATATGGCGTCAAACTTTCTGAAAACATAATACCCCTAGCCAGACAGGCGTTAAAGATGAGAACATATAGAAACTAGTAGATCATTTAATTCTTTCTGGACATTTTCCATCTGGTTGCTTAAGGTTGCTTTACTTTAAGAAAAATTGCCACCGACAGATGGAACAAGATGTTGAAGCACCAAAATTCATTAACAATTTCTCAAGGTTAGAATAAGGACCAAGTGGATTTCTCACTGTCTTATCTCCTTTCATTATGTGATGTTCTATAGATGTTGTTTTGCATCCATGCTTTGAGATTCCAGTGAATGCATATGTTAGGAAAGCTCCCAACCATTATTTTATTTTATTATTTAAAAGATTCGTTAACCCCTTTTGTGCTCATTTCTCAATTTACCTTTTTATGTAATCCAGAAAAAATTGCATTTATGTCTCAATCAATCAATCTTCATCATGGTCAAAGACCAGGCAAAAGAAATAACAACAACAATATGTATAACTACATCAGTTCCAAGGGGTAGAAGCAGTAGACAAAATCAAAAATGTCATGTATACTTATTTACATTAAAAGGAACACTCCATCAGCTACAGTTCTGTCCCACTCACCATACTTTTGAGGTGGTTGGGGTCATGTGTACCCCTTTCCCGGCATTCTACACATCATCTCAAC
The DNA here is from genome assembly GCF_009819535.1 of Lacerta agilis. Taxonomy (NCBI): domain Eukaryota; kingdom Metazoa; phylum Chordata; class Lepidosauria; order Squamata; family Lacertidae; genus Lacerta; species Lacerta agilis. The sequence goes on from NC_046322.1 coordinate 32,945,094, forward strand.
CATGGTACACACCCTGAAGCATTCTGGGTACATACTTCATGGGGCAACTCCTCCCATGAGGATATTTCCAGATCAGGAAGCACAGCTACCAGGGAGTCCGGAAAGTTCTGGATAAATGCTGACCACTCCATTTAGCAGATTACAACAGCTGAAGTTTCAAAACAGCTAGAAAAGCAAAGATTTCTCTCTGAAGTTGCCGACTAAGACATAAAAAATGCTGAAATAGGCTTCGAACAATACTTTGCAGGACCACACACTATGCTGTGTCCCTATACACTCCAATGTGCTTGGGAGCTATGGAGATCAGATCAATATATATATACAAACACACACACACACACACAGGGAGAAATCTGACACAGTCAGGGAGAAGGGGGATCACGTTCAGGTGGACTCACACCTTGAACAGCAAACTCAGAATTGGTCAACACCACAGTGAACACCACACAGCAAGCACATGTAGACATGGACAAAGAAATGTCAAGATAAATGCTTTCCCCGCCCCACTTGAAACAAAGTCTGAAGAACTGGACTGGCAAAGTTCTAACCTATCATTACAACTGTACCAAGTCTCCTTGGTGGGCCATCATCCATGAATAATACATATTTTGGGACAGCTTCACAAAACAAGCTGTCTGTTCCCAAGAAAGGCATGACTAAAGAGTTGCATTTCACCACTAAAGAGGGTGGTCCTTCTTTTTCGGAAACAGAGGCTGCTGGCAAAGGCATTGCAGGGTATTTTTAAGTGCAAAATGCCCACACTAGTCATATCTTGTCTGCACCAATATAAATTATATATATATATATACATATATATATATATATACATATATATATATATATATATATATATATATATATATATATAATCTGCCTCTAATGCCATTTCCTTAATTTCCCATGGTATAACCGCAGTGAAGAAATTGTTTTCCATTCCAGTTGTTATAAATGCTATCTTGTCTAAATTAAAATCATAAGTGATGAATGATAAGGTGATTCTTTTTCTTTTTTAAAAAAATAAAAAATGAATAGATTACATGAGAAACATTTTGCTGCTGTGAGTTATACAACAGTGTTTACTACCACTGGAAGAGGGAAGATAGATATCACGAGCAATTGCCTAGCTGAAGTCTGGAATGTATTTACTTTTATTTATTGTATTGCAATTCTATTCTACCTTTTCTTCAAGGAAATACACATGTGGGATACATGTGGTCTAGCCCTGTCTACTACTACCTTTTGCCACACCGAATGCCAGCATGCAGCCCTCGATGCATTACCTTCAAGAGATTAAAAACAGATTTCCCATCCCTAATATAGGGTATAAACTTGCAGTCAGTTGGTCATCTTGATTTCAATAAGATAGATAAGTATACTTAAGAATACAGTCCAAGAACTAAAAACCAATATTCAGACACTCCATGAGTTATGCCTTTTGCTGGGTTGGACTATTTCTGACTGTAGATAAACTACTAAAAGTTTGATGTTTCAGGCAAAGTTGACTTAGAAAAAGTGTTTGGATTTGATATCCCGCTTTATCACTACCCTAAGGAGTCTCAAAGTGGCTAACATTCTCCTTTCCCTTCCTCCCCCACAACAAACACTCTGTGAGGTGAGTGGGGCTGAGAGACTTCAAAGAAGTGTGACTAGCCCAAGGTCACCCAGCAGCTGCATGTGGAGGAGCGGAAACGCGAACCTGGTTCACCAGATTACGAGGTCTACCACTCTTAACCACTACACCACACCACACAACACCACACCAAGCTCCACTTAGTTCAATGGGATTTACTCCTGAGTAAATATGTGTAGGACCTGCACAGTAAGAGTTTAGTGTATATACATTCTCTTTTCTAGGTAGTTTATCCTGAAGGGGTAATTCAGATATTCGCAAATGTTGATTCAGAATTCACATGAGGAACAGATATCAAAAGAATCAGGCACACAGACGTCCAGAAATAACAGAAGCATTATGCAGGCTTTTAGTCCATTAGTGGTTGAAAATACCACACTCTCTCCCACATATCTCCACTTCCTCCACTGAGGAGGGAGCTAATTTTGTTCTGAAAGGCTGGGGAAGGCATGTCAGAGTTATTTTGTTAGGTGGCAAGAGGTTGCTGGCCCAGTCTTCTCAGGCTTTCAGGAGATTGGCAGCACACTTGTCCTGTGTGTGTGGACACCAGCAACCTAACATACTGTGCATATATGTATATGTATTTGAGAGAAATATCATTGGACATCGTCCAGCGTCACAGCTTTAATTGGGCCCAGGAAAGAATTTACCTTTTTCAGACTACCAGCACTAGAATTCTAGCTGGAGTTTTTTAGATTGCAATCCTGCACACAGGTAGGTCACTTATATCCTACCTGAAATGAATGAAATTTACAGTGCAATCTTAACATATCCCTCTCAGCAGTAGATGAATTCACAGGCTTACTCCCTGGTAAATGGGTCTAGGATAGCAGCCTTAACTGTATACAGCTCTAATATGGAAACTGTCAATTTCAATTACTACTTTGATATTATCATGGCTAACATTTTTGTTGCTGCTGCTTCTTACTTCTAGGGGCAACTGCATAGCCAGTGTACTAATTGAGGTGCCCACTCCAAAATATATTCATTCACTTTCAGTTGGCAACTGGAATGCTCTAGTAACACCACATCCACGGGGGTGGGGTGGGGGCTCAAGTACTGTCATGCAACAGACAGCACGAAGAAGATGAAACCTGGCTCCTTGTGGCTGTGTTTTTCACAGCATTTTAAACCAACCACAGTTCTTTTAGCCATTTGTATAGAAAGTAAAATATACCAGTATATAAAGTAATGTTAAGAGGTCTTAGACTTATCTGTTCATTAACTCTACTGAAGTAGCATACAGAAAGTTGCGTTTTTAGACTTCAGACTAAAAGCATCACTTCACATCTTGGAAAATGTTTCACATTGCTGTTTCTGGATCCATTTTTTTTAAAAAAAACAACAGAAGGCTAGTGTCACCAACAGTACACTACAGATATGACTGTCTTCATTGAATAATTTGTATTAATATATCACCTGAGCTTGTTTAAAGAAACACATAGTAGGGTTTTGTTTTTTCTTGACTCAATAACCATGAATAATTTGGGTTTTAAATTCATGGCAACCAGCCCTAAAGTAGAACAGATTTTTTTGTTTTAAAACCCCCACTAAAAATAGAGATCAAATTCTTTAAATATATTTAATTTATGTAAATGTATATTGCAGCTACTTTAAATTCAGTCAAGTCACTAAGCTCATTAAACAGTCTTTGATTTTGGGAATTAATGGAGCTTTCCACTGTTGAAGAATTAATTTTTTAGCTATCGAAAAAGCCCAAAGAAATCAACTTTCTCTGAAAAGAGGGCAATTCAAAGATAGAAGTTTTATCGTTATGAATGAGAATAATAGGATGATGGATGACATTAACTTGTAACACAAATTCTGTTCTTTGGTATGAATGCATTGTGTCTACACATTTTTAATGTTAACACACGTCTTTTAAAAAAATGCTATGCTTGTTCTAGTAGTTCATTTCAAGATCTCAAGATAGCACTGCATGGGTGTAAATATATTTAAAGAGTTCCATGAAGTTTTAACAGTTGTGTAAAATGAATAGCACCCTATCCTGCTTCATTTGCCACAAAACAACACCCTGGAGTTTGCTTACAATTATGTTTAAATTGTCTACCCTTGGCAAGAGCTCCGTTTTCAGACATGAGCCCAGATAGGCTGCTGGAAAGAAAGGCAGATAGCCAATGATTTGTGTAGACTAGCACGATGGTGAGGAAAGTTAAAAAGGTGTTTGTTTGTTTGTTTGTTGAATGTATATCCACCTTTTGACCAGAGTCATTAAAGCACTGATACGGAGGTTTGCACATTTAGACGAGCAAGAATGTGGTAAATTAGCAAGAGTTATGTGCATGCAACTTCATCTGGATTGCTCTTTCTGAATTTCATTCTTCCTTATCACACTGGGTGTGCCGATGGGTAGTGAGAATAACAAATCCAATGTGTATATCAATATATATATCAGTCCTGGTCCACTGACAGTGGGCATCTTATCCACCTAGCTCCTGTACCATAGTCCATACATTGCAACACATTCCTCAGAGCTGTGTAGGCTCATATGACACAGAAATTTCTTCCCACAGAGGAACAACTGCTACCTTCTGCCTCATATAGCAAGCTGGGTTCTCACAGCACACTATGAGATATGCACCTTTTTATTGGTGGTGGTGGTGAGAAGTGAAAAGAGAGAGGTTCTCCTCATGCTGTAACCCCCCCCCTCCATCACCACAAATAATGCCCAATAAGTTTCAGAGAAACTTCCTCTCATAAGTAACAGGACATTTACGCAATAGAACATCTACAGCAAGAGTGGGGAATTGTTGTACATCTGAGGGTTGCAAAATCACTTAGCCAATCTTCCTGGGGCCACATGTCAGCCAGTCAAAAATCACACACACACACACACACCTCCATTCCAACCATGCAAAAAGACCTAAAGAGGTTGAAAGGTGGCCTGGGAAGGGGCATGGACGGCAGGGGAGATTCTATCCCATGAGTTGGAAAGCATCCACCCCTGATCAGCAGTTGGGCCCAAAAGCAGGGTTCAGCAAACTTTTTCAGCAAGGGGCCGGTCCACTGTCCCTCAGACCTTGTGGGGGGGCAGACTATTTTTTGGGGGGGGGATGAACAATCCCTATGCCCCACAAATAACCCAGAAATGCATTTTAAATAAAAGGACACATTCTACTCATGTAAAAACATGCTGATTCCCGGACCGTCTGTGGGCTGGATTTAGAAGGTGATTGGGCCGCATCCGGCCCCCGGGCCTTAGTTTGGGGACCCCTGCCCTAAAGCGTCCACTCACAATGTAAAAGAACAAGTCACAATGAATAGGTTGCTATTTGTATTCTGGAATTTTCCTCTTCATCAAATGTAGTGAAACAGGAAACAGTTGTACCCATGATGGTAATGATGTGAAAATGCCAGAAATGCCCACAGACCTACAAGGAAACCTTCATCCACTCTGAGCAGTCATCATACAACATCCCCCTACCCCACAGCAATAGCAACAGGTGGGGGGAGCCTTTGGGCCTCCAGATGTGGCTGAACTCCCATCAGCCCCAGTAAGCAAAGCCAATGGCCAGGGATGATGGGAGTTGCAGTCCAGCCACATCTGGAGGGACATAGGCTATGATATAATGTATAAGCATGATGACGATGACCTGTGTCTGCATGTTAAAAACAAGAAGTGGGCTTAAGTGAGAATAAGTGACTGAAGGCTGAAGCCTGTCTCCTGGAAGTTCCCTTGTTCAAGTCCTCCTGAAGTAAGACATTTTTACTGCTTATTGGTGTTACTGCACCTGAGCAATTGCACTTCAGCAAAGAAGCAGCTATAGCTCAGTAGTAAAACTTTTGCTCTACACGCAGAAGGTTCGAGGTTCAATCTTCAAGTTAGGCTTGGTGAAAACCCTCCTGAAACCCTCTTCCTGTCAGTGCAGAAAATGCTGAGCTGGGTAGCCTAATGGCTTGGCTTAGTATAAAGCAGCTTCCTTATTTAATTGTTTTTACTACCCTCCACCCAAGGAAAGATTCATGCATTAACTACAGCTACACCAGCAGCATGTTCTAACATCTTCAAGATGAGCAGTTTGCACACATCTGCTAAGAACGAGGCAGGTGACAATCAAAGAAACACACACAGATAGCACAATAAAATAATCAGAGAGACATGTTTAAATTCTAATTAAATAAATCCAGCAGTATATTGTAGACTGAATGTCCATGCACGTAATATATTCTGAATTTTTTCTTTTTAAGGTAAAGACTTTATAATGAATGCTTTTTGTTATTCCTTCTACTATCCATTTAATGATGACTCGGTCCAGCGAAACACAATGCATTGAAATAGGCACATTTAACATGCCTAAACAAGCATATTCTGTTAGATGGCATCCTCTCTCTTTTCTTTCTGGGTAGCAAATAAAACCGAAGACAAAGTTTTGCAACGTTGTTCGCTTCTCTTGAGCAGCTGCAGCGAAAAGAGGAACATTACAACTGGTGATTAAGATCCATTTCTCACTAATCATAACCTTGCAACAAGGTTACTGAATGGGAGTAGAGGAAGGACAGATGGGAATAATTCTGAGTACATGGGCTTTAAAAGGAGAGCTACGACTCCCTTGTAAGACGTTAGAAATCTCTCTCTCTCTCTCTCTCTCTCTCTCTCTCTCTCTCTCTCTCTATCTCTCTCTCTCTCTGTGTGTGTGTGTGTGTGTGTGTGTGAATTTGAGACTGTGGCTCTTTTTACACATCTTTTGCCTAACAGGTGTGGAGAAAACTTCAGCCCTCCAGATGTTGCCAAATACAACTTCCATCATTCCCTGCCACTGGCCATGCTTGCTGGTGCTGCTGGGAGCTGGGTTCAGTAATATCTAGAGAGCCCACATTATCCCACCCCCCCTTTTTTGTTCTACTGGCTGAAATGCACCCAAGGAGAAAAAACAATGGTCACCAGACATATTATTCAGGGCTTTACCCATGAAGCTCATGAGCATTCATCTAAGTGCCCCTCTTATGCCTGATTATCCCTCTGGTTAACTATGGGGCCACATTGCCAGAGGTGGGTGGGACAATGGGATGTGTCTCTTATCTTTTAAAAGTAGGGTACAGTCCACCCTCTCTCCCTCTCTCTTCTCTCTCTTCTCTCTCTCTCTCCATGCACATCTTGCCATTCAGGCAAGCAAGAGGCACTATTCCAGTTCAAAGACATATTCCAGGCACATATAAGAACTGCAGGAGGGTGTGGCATGGGGCCAGGGAAGGGTGCGGTCTCTGGGCAGAGATCTGGGGCCCAGATTTGGAGAGCTGCACTCAGCCCTTGGGCCTGAGGTTGAACACCGCTGCTTTTGTGCTGCAAGGCATTCCACAAACCACGTCAGAAGTGGCAGGTCAGTCAGCCAGTAGTCATTCCTAAAAAATCATGCTTGTTTGTTTTTCAGATTTTTTCCCCTTCTTGTTGGGATGTCTGAGTAGCAGCACTAATATTTCTGCCTTTCAACTCATGGAAATTTACTTGAAGTTTATCTGATACCTCCAAGTGCCATGTTCTATGCTGAGGTATGTTGCATGCAGAATAAACTCTCTGCAATTGTTTGAAGTGCAGAGTTCAACTTACATTCACAGTTAAGGAACAAATAAAGCCCACAGACTACAACAGCTAAAGTTCTGTCCTACACCAAATAAGTATTCTGCTCATGGACAGAAGTGGGAATCCTGAGCGCTTGCTTGAAATGTAGGACACTTTCATCGATGCTACAAATTTACTCTACTGCTACTCTATTTGTGTTTATTGTTCCAATATAGTTGAACTCAGTAGACAAAAAGGAGGTACCACCCCCCCGTCTCCCATTCTATAATGAAATCATTCCTGAATCCTCCCACCAATGCACAACTCTAGCACATTGCTTAAGGCACCTGACGAAATATCCATCTGAGAAAAATTAGCATAGAGCATCCTGGCCAAAATACCTTCTCTGGAAACCACCTGGTTTTTTGTTTTTTTTACACAAGTACAAAAGATCCTCTTCTTTGTCTGCTGCTATGAGCTGTTATTTTCCACATCCAGTTTAATTCTTAACATCTTCATTGTGTATGTTTTGCCAATGCACACACCACACAACACAACAAACAAACAGGAAAAAAGAGAGAGACTTGCAACATGTCATGATGCATCCTACATTTACAGTATCTGATACTCCCAAATTCCTGCTTCTCATGACATTCTATACCTAACAACTCTAAGAGATAAAGTTATAGACACTTCTGGTTTTGCAGCCAGCAAAAAGCCCTGCTTTATCTCACCGTCACTGCATCTCCTTATGCTCCGGCTTCAGAATATGAGAGAGTGACAGATAGATAACGAAAGCAGCAGCAGATGAGGATTTGCTAACTTCTTACATCTGCTTGGAATGCCCGGCCACTGGGAGCCACAAACAGATACACTCGCAACTCTGAGCTAGAGTCCACAAAGGAACAGTAGCAGAGAAAACAAGAATTAGTAAGCACAATGTTGCATTTCAGTGAATTCCTTGTTGCAGCAGCACTCTGATGGGAATGGCTGCAAAGGGGAATGCTGCGTGTTTCAGAGGTTTAGCAGTACGACACAGGCTGCCATCCCATGTGAAGGCAGTGAGACATGCCTCCGCACAAAAATGTGTAGTATTGTCTTGCCAATTTCCACTTAAGACAAAAGTAGATCAGTGATAAATCCGGCCTTCAGCTCATCTTCACCCTACAAGTTGTTGTTTTTATCAGATGTGTAAATATTGTACCGCCTTAAAATAAAAAAAAATAATAATCTTCAGTTGCAAACCAACTGTTTGTTCTCAAGTTGAAATTACTTTTATATAAATGCCTGGATAGAATAATATGTGCTTGGATGGTTCTAGCCCAGTTTTCTTGGTATCTTCTTTCAGGCAGCATTAAAAAAAAAAAAAAAATCAAATGCAGATTCCACACCCAGTTCAGTCAGCACAGTAAATATTAACAGTTTCAGAAACGGGACATTTACTACCATTTACTCCCCACTGCATGAACTGCCTCACCACTGTATGTGTACACAGGAACACTGAAAAAGCTACCTTGTATTAGGGCGGTTTTCAACTAAGTTTTATCCAGAGTAGACCCACTGAAATTAATAAAGCTAACTTAGAATGTTCATTAATTTCCATGGATGTACTCTGAATATAACTTGATTGATTTGACACTGTCTGCCGCAGCTCTTTCATTTTCAGCAAGGAGCATTTCACAGCCTTGGCAGGAGATGCTGGAGATGAAGCTGGGACCTTCTGCATACAGAGCAGATGATCTAACATGGGGTTATGGCCCTTTCCCCAAGTATTATGGTACTGCAGTAGACTGGCTATTCTATTACAGCGATTTCCCTAAATTACAGTGGTACTTCTGGTTACGAACGGGATTCTGTTCCAGAGCTCGTTCGTAACCTTGATGTGCGTAACCTGAAGCGCCGCATCTGCGCATGTGTGCAAACGTGACTCAACGCCTCTGCGCATGCGCGTGATGTCATTTGACGTGTCTGCGCATGCGTGAACCGCAGAACGCGGAGAGTAACGCGTTCCGTTATTTCCAGGTTCGGCATGTTAGTAACCCATGTTGTACGCATCCTGAAGCATTCGTAACAAGAGGTACGACTGTACAGGTGGCAATCTGAAATGGGTTGCAGGGTTTAAAGCCTCACACAGCACGTGCCCAGAGATCTCAGCTACAATTTTTTTCACAGCGGTAGGACCAGGATGACTCTTAAAACACCCGTTAAAACCAAGTCCCAAAGTTTAACACCTTCCATATCTTGTCGGCCCAAAACCCATTCATTGCTACTACTACTGCAAACTCAGGCCACCAGTTCTCACTCATCTTGGTCTAAGCAACACCAAAGCTTCCCATTCCTCACCTTCTCAGCTCTTTCTCAAGCTTAGCGCATTCCCTTGCAAATCCTCAAAGCCCAAAGACCTGTCCCTCACCAATCCTGCCAACGTAAGCGCCCATGTCACTGTCAGCCTTCTACATCCTTCACTATTCATTGCAAATTCTGACATTAGTGAAGCACACTCCTTTTTCTATGGCTGTGTTCCAATTAGATTCAGTCTGGATGAGGCTGACGCAGAGGTAACCACTAGCACCCACTGGGCTGCTTTGTATAGATTGTCTCAGGAGTGCTATGGGTTGCATTAATGAGCCTGTGAAGGCCCCCCAGGCCTTATGCTTGTTAGCTCCATCCTAAACAAAAAAGTGGGACCCAGGTGGCGCTGTGGGTTAAACCACAGAGTCTAGGGCTTGCCGATCAGAAGGTCGGCGGTTCGTATCCCTGCGACGGGGTGAGCTCCTGTTGTTCGGTCCCAGCTCCTGCCCACCTAGCAGTTCGAAAGCACATCAAAGTGCAAGTAGATAAATAGGGACCGCTCCGGCGGGAAGGTAAACGGCGTTTCCGTGCGCTGCTCTGGTTCGCCAGAAAGCGGCTTTGTCATGCTGGCCACATGACCCGGAAGCTGTCTGCGGACAAACGCCAGCTCCTTTGGCCTATAGAGCGAGATGAGCGCCGCAACCCCAGAGTCGGACACGACTGGACCTAATGGTCAGGGGTCCCTTTACCTTTACCTTTAAACGAAAAATCATTCTGTTGATTCCTTTGGTAGCTCTCACTACACAATGGTTCCATTGGGTTATTTCTTTAAGAGCCAAAGCAATGCAAAGACCAGCATATTTTGATAGTGACCTAAACCCATACTTTGGAAAAACACAAATATAAGTGTTTCCACTGCAAGAGGCCCATATTAATGGTGTTTCTGGTGTGGATGTTAGTGAGTAGCGGTGGGGGGGGGTGCACGCGTTCTGAGCTTGTATAATCACGTAATTGCACAAGTTGTCCTCACAGCTGAGAAGGGGAGGGGCAGCTGATAAGCTATTGTGATCATGGCATTACTTCAAAATGCACACTACTGGCTAGTTTGAGTCAGCATTATTATAGTGGTACCACAATCCTGGCCCACCTCATATTGTGCTATTTGACTGTCCCATTCTGTCCCCAGACTCTCATTTTGTGCCCCGACAACTCAAGAAAAATTATCTTCTGTCATTCTCACCCAATAGCCTCTTGTTGACACATTTCACATATATTTTGAATATCTATTTAAGGTAATTACAAAACCAGGAAAACGTAACTCCTGCAGTCAAAGTCAGCAAGCCCTCCATCATAATTTACCATTGCAAAGTCACCATTTAAATATACTAGGTGAGACATTATATACATATCTTAGCTTGCAATCAGAGAACAAATTTATTTTTCAGTGCTGAAGGGCTAACTAAACCACCCCCCCCCAACTTCACCCAGCAATATGTTCTGTAGCAGACCACTTTAAGGTGGCATAGGATTCTGCTGAAACCAAAAAAGCTATGCGAAGCCTGCAGTCCATAAAGCATACAGGTCAGCCATTCAAAATAATGAAAGGTACAGTTTGAAGAAGTTTCGCAAAGGTTTCTTGCATTCAACAAAACTCAAAAGACAGATTCAGAATTGAAAATTTGCTTCAAAATACTTCAATTTCTGTTGTTGAGAAACAATTGACAAATAAAGTATTGTTCATTGGGAACCAATTGCTTAAGAAAATTTTTTCCTACTGGACTAATCCAACTAAGGAGATGGCCTCATGGCATCAATTCCACAATATCTTAGAGTACTTTAGTAGCTGCACATTCAATCACTTATTTTAAAATTGTCGGGTTTCCAGTGACTAATTAGTGCGTTCCCTTTAAAATACAATATTAAATTATCTTCCACTGCCGGCACTGCCATGCTTTTAAATTTAATAACAGTATCCATGATCTGATATCACTAGGGTTACAATTCTTTTTTAACAAAATGTTTACACTTTAAAGCACTTTAATGAAATACTGTTTCATTCTCTTTGGTAGTTAAATGAGTCTATCAGTTACAGTACCTCATTAACATTAACGATCATATTACTGTGTGTGAATTTATATATAAATGTATTTTGGTTAAGTTCAAGTAGCTACATCTGACGGTAAGTGGCAAGGATGCACATTCTAGGCTGCATTTTCAGCTGTGTGGGTGTATAGAATGTCTAAGGCTCCTATGACATTCCAGTTCACATTTTGAACACTGTAAACTAGGGTTGACAACTCCTTTTGCCGTGGACAACAAAAATCACTGCAAGTAATGATTGTCAGTTCTTTTTTCCCGACAAGCATGTACAATGTGACCAAAAACTGCTACAGAATACTTTTCAATCAAAACAAATACTTAAAAAATATTAGTGATACTGTTTCCTGTTTGTTTATTTATTTATTAAATTTAATCTTCTACTCATGACTTTTGAAGCAATTTTTGAGAAAAGACTGAAACGATCAAGGGAAACTGCTAAACCAGATTCATCTTCCTCTCCCTCCTCACTGGTCTAGCTTGCCCTTAAATTCAAATGCAACGGGTGTCTCCTTTATAAAAGGAAAGTATTTTGTTGAAAAATTATTTTATTAGCTACAACCCACCTGCAAATTTCTCTGTACAATAGGGAATGAGCAACGAATACAGAATTGGAGCAATAAATCAAAGAGATGAAGAATTTATTTTGGAAATCATCATCCCCGATCTCCTTTGCATTATCTAGCCAAACAAAGTAACATATCCACAGTGGGATTCCAAGCATGTTTTAGTCAGAAGTAACAACCACAAGTTCAATGGGACTTACTTTCTAGTAAATTGTGCTTAGGGCTTCAGAATTAAACACACTGTTTGGCTCTCCACCACCAGAAGCAAAACGTTGTCATTCTGGGAGTCCACAGTGTTAACATGGACATGAAGACTTGGCCTCCTAAAATGTGGTTTAGGGTAGCAAAATCAAAGGAGAAACAGGACCACACCCAAATCCTCGCTCTGATGTGACTGTTTAGACCACATTGGGCTTCCTTTTTAAATCAGGAAGCTCTCTTGCTGTCCACCAATTGTGCAGGAACAACTTTGTCCATTTCACTATCCGGAACAAAAATCTGCTTTTCATCAAAACTGTAGCAGTTATTGCAGTTGCATTGTCTTTAACTACACTGATAACTTTAATTGTCTGAAATAGAAACTAGGAAAACATTCACAATAGCTACATCATTTCACTGTTAAAGGCAACATTTTCTAAGGATTGTTTGATCTGCTAACTTTGCTTCTATAGATGTTGTCTCTGAGCAATTAGTCCTCTCAGCCCTTTGTACAAAGTCTTTCCTCTTTAAACAGGTATTGATTGAATATTAAAAGCAAATACTGCAGTTTAACCCAGGCAATGGTTGCATACCGCAAGTGGCACTCATCCTGCTACGTGTACAAACTCATCCACTGTCTTTAACTGAGTTTATCTCACTCTACACCTCTGGCTTAAAGTACTAAAAGATAAAAATTAAACATATATTAGATAGAGTCCTAGGCCCAGCATATAAACTAGCATTGGCTTCAATCATTTTGCAAATAATAGGGTCAACTGAATGCTGTCAACCATCAACATTAAACACTGGTAATATAGCCCCTCTCTGCCCCACTGAGAAATAAAGCAACATTTCACATATATACCGTATAATCTTTTCTTTTCATTATCTTTTTACTTTAGAGGAGGGAGCACACATTTAACTCATTCCCTGATCACATTTTTCTCCATTTCAAATCACTGCCCAAGTGGCATTTCCCCTAAAAGGTTTTGCTTCAAGTGTTAGTTTAATCAAACTTTGAACTTCATTGCTTTGCTTGCTGTAAATTTTCCTCTCCCAAAGTAATTTTGCTTTTTTTTTTGGGGGGGGGGTGTCAAAATAAGCATTGGGAGATAGTGAAGTGAGTGAGCATGTAACATATACAGGTAGTTTACTCTTTATTTTCTGGCATGCCCACATAGTTGGGTCTGCCAAAACAACTGTTTATTCTAAAGGTAGTGTCAATTCTTTTGTAACATCTCCACCACAAATAATTCTTAAGAACAAGTTCCAGAGCTCAGAGCTTACAGTGGTCTTGATTTATCAGATATAATCCGGGCATTGCCATAGACAGAACTTGCCAACATCAGCAGAGGGTGTAAGACTGACATACCAAGAATGTCACCAGAGTACCAAGGCAGCACCACACATGGCTCTGTTGCCTACAAGAAAATGCTTTAGCTCTTTTTCATTAGGCAATTATTCCTTGTGTTTGTCAGGACCTGCTAGGAATAGCACTGGGAACCTTCATTTCTGCATGGCTGCCCTGTGTGGTCTGCTACCCAACCTGGCACCTTCCTGGCAATGAAGTGTTCTCAGGTCCCAGACTTGTCCCTTAGATTCATGTTGGCAGTTGGGTCCTCCGGACATGAAGGCTTCCTGTTTTGACTTCCTGAACAAGATCTTCCTTGCTCTTGCTGTATTCCTGTGCATTCTTCAGCTCCAATTCCCACTATGGTCTCTCCTAGCTAACTCCTTGGCTCAGCTCCTAGTTCCCAGCCTCCTCTGACAGCTGACTCTGTTGTGACACTGTGATACAGTGGCCGTCCAGCCTGTGGCCTATGCCGTCCCTTCCATTTCCTGTTCTTTACTCCCCATCCTTGAAATCCCTCCTTGACAGTGATGTGACAGAACATGGGCACTGGCTTAAATCATTCTGGCATACCAAGATGTTCTCATTCATTTAGCACTGATGTCCTGAATTGCTATGATAGCTTTATGGACAGGGGAACCTGTAGGAACTGGGGGAGAGGCTCAAGACTTATGGATGTGAGAGATGGAGCACAGTAGAAATAACTAAATCTCTTATCTGTAGCAGTAATGCATTTAATTATTCCAATCCAGCCACTTACTTAGTTGCAGAGCCGCTACTATGATCTCATTTAGAAAGAAATTATACATTTGTCTTCAAGGACTCCCCCCCCCTTCCACTCCTTGCCACAATAGTTTACAAGATCTTCTAGGCACACTTGCTTACAGGATTGCCCAATAAAATCCAGGTCCTTCTTTAATGTATTGTACGCTAGCATTAAAAGTTGCCTTCTGTTTTCCAGGAAAAAGAAAAGTATGTCTTTTCATGGAAAGTGTGCAATCTGTTTTGCTTGTTTGCTTTCCTGGCTAAGGGTGAAAACCTCTCATGTATTTTGACATTTCCAGCGTGTACATATTTAACTAACCATTTGGGAATTGCCACAAATGCCTTACTAGGGAATGCTTCAACACAGTTTATCATATGCTACGCCATTTCCTGCTGGAAGGACAGGTGAGCCAAAAGAGTGTAACATCCCCCCCCCTCAAAACCTACTCAGTTCTATACAGTGGTACCTTGGATTACAGATGCTTCAGGTTACAGACTCCACTAACCCAGAAATAGTACCTCAGGTTGAGAACTTTGCTCAGGATGAGAACAGAAATTGTGTGGCAGCGGGAGGCCCCATTAGCTAAAGTGGTACCTCAGGTTAAGAACGTACCTGCAGAACAAATTAGTTCTTAACCCGAGGTACAATTGTATCATCTTTCTGGAGCATTCTGGAGTACACACTCGTGTGAACATGCATGTACACTTACTAATCTGTTGCCTACCTGGATGTTGCGTTTCATGCATTCTTATACATTCAGTACAGCTTGCAGTATACCCCCTCCCCTGAAGAAAAGATATTTCCAGGTGCAATCCTGTGCACAATCCATCTATTTAAATTCCACTGGCTCCAGAGAAATTTAAACAGCCCTAACTATGCACAGGAATGCAGCCCAAGTATCCTGTGACACCTGAGCAACTGATAAATAGTAGCCCAAGAGCTCACATCAAGAGCCTAATTCATTAGATGTCTTTGTTAAAACCACTTAACTTGATAGCAAGAATCTGTAAGGTGACAAATGAGCCATAGTCCCATCACAAATGACATGAATAAGTGGCAGATTCCAGAATTGTTCTTTTTCTACTGCACAGACATTTGAAATACAGCTAATTGTGTGGCAGCATTTTAGCTTAAAGATTTGCCACACTTGATAAAAAAATAATAATAACAAATTTCAGCATATGTCAGCAAGAACTACACACCCAGAAAAATTGTTTTAATTAATCGTTATATGAAATTGAGTGTATATTAACACACATCTTCAGCTTTGGGTTGTGGGGTGGGAACCAGTTTCTTTCAGATGGTTTTAGTCTATATTGTAAATTCTAGACAGAATGAGGCTAAGTGTCTTATCACCTCTATATTTGCAGCCTAGGCCATAAACCACATTTATAGCACCTTATGACATCTTGGTCTTGTGTAAGAAAGAAATTACTTTTCATTGCTGAGGATGTTCATATCCCAATACTTTATCCAAAAGTTGAGATTTGTGAAAAATGGTTTAAAGCCACCTAAACAGACTTTTCACGGTTATACACACACACACACAACAAAATACAGCTGGTAACCCATAAAAGACCATCTCACAACTTTACGTTATAACAATAAGAAGTTGCTAGATTCTTGATAAGCAAGTTTCTCCCTCTTCCTAATACACCCCTCTACTGCTAGATGATATTCACTTCATTAAGTTATTCAGCAATCCATTGCGACCGCACAAAACATGGGAAAACTAAGAGATTTTTGTTTGGTGGCTCGGCCCCCAATGAAATAATCACTACCAGAGATATTTACAGATTGAATCATAATCTGTACGATGTAAATGCTGCTTACAAACACAGACATATCCAGATTTTATTAAAAAAAAAAAAAACATGTAACACAAACCTAAACCAGAGCAGTTGTGAGCTTCCACTCTATTCTTGACACTTGAGAGTAAGTTGAAAGAATTCATTTAATTCCCAGCAGCATCTACAACATTCTATGATTAAACTTTATTATTAATAATGCTTCATGAAGTATAACAACATGCCTTAAAACAGTTTCTTGCCACTTAAACTTCTACTTTATAGTGCTATGAAATGCTCAGGGTAGGTTAAACGCTCTATTACACTGTTTATATATTTTCGCAGCCTCAAAGTAAGACGGCAATCTTGCCACTGTTCGTTTTCAATGCCTACACACTCCAGTCCACAATCTAGTTAAACCAGAGTGCTTTGGTGTAAGTTGACTGTCACCCTAGTCCTAACACACCATTTAAAAGCAAATCCCACTAGTTTTAGAAGAGTTTATTTCCAAGTAAACATTCTTAGGGACATAGCTTTGGGTGAGTCCTTTTTCTCTAGCGACTGGCTCTTCATTTCTATAAGCATTTATATTAAGCCCTACTGATTTCAGTGGTACTTACTTCCAAGTAAGTGTGCTTAGGATCATAGTCCAAATCAGCTTATTAACATGTACTGCACCTTAACCAAGCAATGAATCCTACAAATAAGGTCATGTGAAATGAAAAGGTGGGGGGCGGGGAGGACGAGGTCAAGAGAGAAACACATAGGAAATGAAATTTCCTATATGACAAATAGGGGGAAATCTATAGCTAAATGAGTGCTAACCATTTTAATTATATTATTTCTAATCCTAAAAATACAAACCATCACTAAAAAAGATTTTAAGCACATCAGTATTAATTTTAGAGATCACCTTTACCTCTGCCAAAGGCAATGGAATGGAATGTTTACATTTATGGCTGACTCATTGGGGTCACACCCGCGTAAGACACCAAGGGGTATCCATTGGGTTTTATCAGGTTTTAATAAAAGGGGAGAAACTAGGCAATTAGTCAGTTGGAACGTTCAGTGCTTCCAAAGTTTAATTCAAAAAATATTAGTTAACCCTCCAGAGATGCGAATACAAAAAAACACAACTGAGTATTCCATTCTAAAAGATAGCCAAAGCTTCTGGGAGGAAGAGAGTTTAAAAGCCTTGCACACATAATAAGTAAATAAATTATAAACTGAGGCAAATAGCTGCCATCCTGAAATTATTCAACAGCAATCTCCATGATTCCAACAGAAATTCTCCAAAATAAACTTGTTAGAGGATTCGCTGTGCCTTTACATGGCATTTTACTATACAGGCACAGTAAGAAATAGGTGTAGTCTTTGACTTTCTGAACGATTACTTGGGAGGAAGGTTCATATAACCAGGTACTGCATATACATAAAACTTTAAGGTTCTATAGTAATTGCACAGCCACTGAGCTCTCAAAGCATTAGAACACCATTAAGCTGCAATTTTTGAATGATCACATTGCAAACCCCCCTCCAATTTTTTAAAAAATGATTTCCCCATGCTTCCAATTGCACTTAACAATGACTAAGCAATCATGCTATAGTAGCCCTTATGTAATAAATAACCAATTGAAAATGAAGTGTGCCTTGCCACGCAGCAGCAATCAGCTTTTATCTCTGTCCAATCAAGTTGACATCTGAACTGCCTAATCCTCCTTTTGTAAGGCACATAAGACTTTGTTGTCACTGTTGGTTTTGTGAATTGTCTCTATAAGCTGCTCTGATTTCCTAAAGATGACAAATCCCAGCGAACAGCCAAGCTCTACTGCACTGCAGTCAATGCGACAGTTGAGATTAAGGTACAGAACTGAAGATACTAGGATTTAATCACCTGTCCGCATGTAACATATTGACCGCCAGCTCTCATGAGATTAACTTAAATCTGTTCAGAGCAGCAAACCAATTACTATATTCAAAATGCAAAGGAATGTGCCTGAATATCTTCAGATTTCACTTGCAACTTCTGCAGTCTGCGTCAACTAGTTCTAAAGTATATACGTTGTACTTTACAAACATAAATGCTGCAGACCTATGCCATCAGTCATTTAAAGCCACAACTTGCTACACTTCAGTTAGTTAACAAACTTTTTAGCAAGGTGTATACTTTTTCTGAATTTCATTTATAACATTTAACTTGCCAGGTACCTAGGAACGTACATTTACATAAAACTTGAATTTAACTCAGGGAAAGAACCCACATTACACAAAATACAACATGATGTGTAGAAATGATGAAGATACTATTTTTATTTCCATGAATAGAACTTTGTGAACCTCATATAGAAATAATCAGAGAGTTTAAAACCACTCAGATCCATGTTATTCTAATTTTGGTTAGGCTACATAGCTAAGAAGTTGGTCTATGTCCAACAGGTTAAAGTCTGAAAGTTATTAAAGTGATCATTCTCTCTGGCATCTGACATGAAATCATGACTTGCTGAAAACATTTAAAGGCTTCTTGTCTTGTAGAGAAAGTATGCCCTTGATTAGTGTGTCAAACTTCTGAAAAATTTACTTCTTAGAAATAAGACATTTTAAAAGCAAAATAATTGTGAACAAATTCTATTAAACACAACAACATTAGCAAATAACTTTCCTTTAGAAGCAAGTTCCATAGATTTCAACAGAACTTGCAACTTAGTAAATGCGTTTTGGAGTGCGGTGTTACCCATTTTTATCCATGTAATAAATGGAACATATAGAACTTCATTAGTTTTCAGTTCAGAAATGTTGAAGTTGAACTGATAGGAATATTTCTGTCCTCCTAAGAGTTACTTAATATTTTAAATCACAGGACAAAAATATTTTTACATCTTTGAATATATGCTTTAGGTATATAAATGTCTTTAGCTTAGGGATATTAAGACAGGTAGTTGCTTACATGATGGTTTATGAAAAGTCAGCCATCTGCCCTATTATCATAAGAATTTATCAACAAGCGAGTTATTTGACTACAACTTTTTTTCCAAGTAAACATCCTTACCATGAGGGCACTACATTGTCATTATTACACGCATAAAGGATTCCAGAACAGGCAACCCAAACAAGTACTGTAACTTTAACAGCATTCTATACAATTATATTTGTAATGCAACCCCAGGTACACATTTCTGAGACAACCTCGCTATAGGTGCAGTGTTTATAATTTAGCACACTTTAGAGAAAAGCAAACCTCATATATTCCAACTATTTGCAGTTATCAGCAAGTATAAATTGGCTATCTAATCATTTATGTCATATTTGGAACCTGTCAAAAAGTGATTTCTTTCTGCTTATCAGCTTCATTTTACTCATTCCTATGAGTTGTCTATTGTTACGCAAGCAGTTTTGTGAAATCAAACTCATAGAAAGATCTGCAGGATAAAATCATAGAACTGCCCCCCCCCAAACTAGTATCATAACATACAATAACAATTCATATATGTATGTTTTGCTAGATTGCAGACAATGCTTTCCAAATCTTGAGGATTTTAGCCAGTGAAATATATTCCAGTGTTTCCAGAGGCACTGAGTAATCTTGTATAATATTAAGAATAGATACAATGCGCACTGAAGCATAGGGGGGACGACACATATAAATGCTTCAAAATGCTCATTTTATTGACTATAACTTCCTTAAAACATAAGTGACACATTATGATAAAAGACTCCTTGAACCTTATTTAGGACTGAAGTAGCATCCTGAAATTACTCTGTAAAAAATAGCTCTTGGTTCACAGGTGATTATACTCCTATGCCCTGCCTCTATTATGCCTTAGGGTTTAGCATTATTACATTGCATATAAATATGTATACTCTATAACAACAATGCCACTGCTAAGTGCCACTGGGAAAGGAAAAGAAAACAGGCTTCACATATTTGTCTAATGTAATTGGCGAACTGGACACTTTTATATCCTCTAGTAAAGCAAATGTAAGGTACTGATACATATTTAAGACAATGGCCTTCATGTTTCATTTTATATATGCTACTAAAAAGCATTTTGTCTTGAGCTAGGAATCTATAGACCACCACTGAAATATTGGCTGAATGCCCTTCTTCTGCTTGATCATCTTAAAACAGTAGCAGGTATGAGGTGTGTACCATAAGCATTTAATTTTAAAAGACCTATCTTGGTTACTCTAAAGATGAGACACTACAAGCTTGGCCAGATACGTATACTGTATATGAAAACAACAAGTTCTACAATTCAGACAAACAGCATTATTAAAGTAACACTATTCTCACATGATCTCCCAAGTCAAGTCTATTGTGCTACTCCAAAATATAACTATTTTCAAATAATGAAATACTATCTTTTATAGATTTCCCTTCCTCCATCACACAAAACTAAAACAGGGTGAAAATTAGATAAATAATGAAGTTAGACAGCTTGCAAGGGAGCGATCTAGCTTTGCTTAATTTACAGCTAAAGTTGGAAAGGCTGGAGAGAGAGAGAGAGAGAGAGAGAGAGAGACCTTTTCCCATTCGGATCTCCCAGACTCCCCCATCTCAGAGCAAAGTGTGCAAATGAAAAAAGATGCTCTGGGAGGGATGCTGTGTCGAAAACTGAGGCATTAAAACAAAAGTGATGTGCTCCACACAGCCAAGTTGAAAAGGCCATTTGCACTTATGCCAGCTTATTTCTTCACTGCACACTGTTTGATAACTCGCAGGGCAAGTACTCCAAGGTCAGACAAACAAACCTGAGTGCACTTCACAATATCAAAACACACCAATGACGTGAACTAACTTCATGAAAGTTTAAATACTCATGCAGCTGATGGAGGATGGGGAGGGGAGGGGAGGGGAGGAGAAGAGACACAATTTCTCTGCAACTTTAACTATGTTGGGTTTGAGTGCAAAGTTACTTTAAAGGCACCCGACTACGCTATGCCTGCGCCACGCACGTTCTCAGTACATGTTAAGCCGCCTGCCATATAAAACATTGCAATGCCTCCACGAGGGGCTGAAGGAGCAAGTGAGTCTATGCTACTTCTCGATGAAATCGCACGTGTACTTACATTGCAAAGGGCTGGATGATCAGGCTAGTCCTTGAGATATTTTCCCCTTCTTGGGAGCAACCGAGGGAGAAGAAGAGACAAGACACCGAGGAGAGTGGTGGGGAGGAGGAGGAGGAGGAGGAGGAGGAGGAGGAAGCAGGGGTGGGGGGAGCCGTTAGTTCTTCCAGCCTTGTAAAATGTTCATCACCTGGTTCAACATGCAGCCTCCTTTAACCGCACATACGCGCGCGCACCGCACACGCGCGCACACACACAACCTTGCAAAGCAATCCAATGAGCAGCCAGCGGATCTCTGGCGATGGTGGCGGCGTATGTGTGTGTATATCTGAGGATTCAGGAGGCGAAAGTGCCCGTGCTGCTGGCCGGATTAAAAGTAAGCAGGAATCGTCCTGAGAGCGTCTAGGAAGTGACAGGAGGCGAGTGGGGGAAAAGAACAGCTCACAGGCTTTGTAACATCACGGATGGAGGGGAGAGAGAGAGAGAGAGAGAGAGGGAGGCAGGGAAAGGAAGCTTCACAACTACACGCCCGGAGAAGCTTCTCTTGCTTGTGTCCTCCCTCCTCCTCTCCTCCTCCTCCCTTCCTCCTCCTCCTCCTCCTCCTCTTCTTCTCCCCTCTCTCTCCCACAATCCCAAACGAATGACTCTCTCCTGCCGAGCTGGAGAAATAATCAGTTTCACTCTTGAAAAAAGGGGGCGGGATCACATCCCGAAAGCGTTTTAATAAAACAAACACAGGGAGAGTGAGGCGAGAGACCAGCTAGGAGTCTAGAAAGGGAGGAAGAGGCGATGGCAAAGCGCTCTCGCTCTCTCATTCTCTCTCGCCCCTCTCTAGTCTCAACGAGATTGATAAATTACTCCACTACCCTACTTTAATTATGTATATGGTATGCAGAATAAATCACCCAACATCAGGCACCTCAATCAAGCACTTTTTAAATGATAATTGCATCTTGGCTGAATCAATCTTGCCATGCCTGACATTTTGCTAATTTTAGTTTTTTACGGGGGGGGGATGCAGGGAGAGCTCGCACACGCGTAATTGGGGGGGGGGCACGTCTTGGTTAGTGGATATGGGGAGTCGAAGGACTTGGCATATGCCACGGAACAAGCCTTGGTGACAATCCTTATTATTATTATTATTATTATTATTATTATTATTATTATTATTATTATTATTATACACGAGCAAAGCGATCGCGCGGCAGAGAGGCAGAGAACACCGTCCCGCAGATGCCGGTCCCCCTCCTGGTCAGGTCTGTCTGTGCCTCCCAGAAGATATTGGACAGGGGCGGGTGGGGGCGAGGAGGAGAGGACGCCCGAGATAATGGCAGGAGTCGTCTGGGCCAGCGAAGTGGTCTCGGCCAGAGGCGACTCCGGCAGCCCCCGAGGCGCGCGTGGATTGGGAAGTTAAGAGGGAGGGAGGGAGGGAGGGAAGGAAGGCGCCCGGAGATCCCCAGCGGCAACACTTGCAAAAACAAACAAACAAACAAAAAACCCGGTGGGTCGGTGGGCTGGGATGGATGTGGAGCCAGGAGGGCGAAGGGACGGAGCTGGGGTGGGGGAGCTGCTTAAATGCTTAGGAAGCGTGGCGTCTTCGGTTGCCCAGTGAGGAAGACAGATGAAGCTAAAGCAGGGAATCGGCCGGCAGATAAACGCTAGGTGCGTGTCCGGATGGGCTCCGATCCCAGCCCTCCGGCTCAATGGAATAGCGGATCGGAGGAGCGGCGAGGCTCTCGGAGGAAGCAACAGAGGGAGTCCCGCTTGCAATGCAAGGGAAAGTCTGCCGCTAGCGGCGGCAGCACCATCTCGTCGACATTGGAGGCGGCAGCGCTCGCTCCACGCTGCCCAGCCAGCTTAACTTTCCAACGTGCTCGGAAAACATTTCCCCGCCCGAAAGCCTTCGCCCAGCCGGGGTGGGAGGCGAGAGGCAGGCGGCTGTTGTAGTTTCGTTTCTTGCGGCGCGCTGACCTTTCCTCTGCCCCCCTCCCTCCACCTCTGCTGCGCCTACCTCGCGGACCCTCTGCTCCACTCTCGCCAAAGTGGAGCAGCCCCACTTCCCAAACTCGGGCGGCTTTTCCCGTCTCCCCGCGTCTCTCTCCCCGCGCCAGCGTGACTTCACTTACCCGGGACGCTTCCAAACAAATTGCACAGGAAACAGGCGCGCGGGCTCCGGGGGAACAAGCGGGATGCTCCTACGATTTGGGGAGGGGGGGGGGGAAAGCCAGATAAAACTCGCCAGGCTTTGCAGCTGGGTCAGGGTGGTTGGAAGATAAAATAACGGTTCCTTCCTTTCCTTGCCCGGGAAGCCTAGGCGCGCTCGCTCGTCTGGCAGCAGCTCGCGTTCCCTGGTGCCCCTTCTGAACAGATCCTCACTTGGCCTTCGCAAACTCCGCTGTGCCAGCTCACCAGCTCAGCTCTGCGAGAGCATCGCCCGGGAAGAGCTTGAGAGCAACCTTGCCCCTTTGCCTGGCGACCGCAGCGCGGCCAAGAAGCGCTCCCTGGGCCCTAAAGTGGCCGCTATCGGAAAGGGGACAGGCTGACTTGCTGACCTTCCTCCTTGTTTCTCTAGGGCGATGGATCACTTGTGAAACTCCACGACGGTCTGCTTTCTCGATTCGTCGTAGTTTTGGCACTTGCCTTCTGATCAGTACATGGAGGGTTGTGTTTTCATTGCGGTGGGGGGGGGGAATAGAGGAAAGGTGTTCATTGCGTTCAAATACAGAATAAAAGATGACTTTTACAGAGGTGATAAATTAAATCATCATCATCATCATCATCATCATTATTCTGCCCATCTGTCTTGGTTGTCCCAGCCACTCTGGGTGGCTCCCAACAAAAAACAGTAAAAACACAATATAGCACCAATCACTAAGAAATTCCATGTACAGGACAGCCTTCAGATGTCTTTCAAAAATCACATAGCAGCTTATCTGTTTGACATCTGCTGGGAGGGTGTTCCACAGGGCAAGAGTGACTACCGAAAAGGCCCTCTGCTTGGTTCCCTGCAACCTCACCTCTCACAATGAATATTCATTTATATGAATATTGCTTAAACATACTTCACAACCTGATGAGGCCCCGAAAACAGTAGACAGTCCAGGTTAAATCCAAAATCAAGAGCAGGATAATCTGACTGAAATGTCACACAACAGTGAGCAAGCTTTGAAGCTCCACAGAATGCTTCTTCGGGCTGGATGCAAAGCAAAACAAAAAAACAGAATGTGGGCAAATGGAGAGATTTTTTTTTTTTAAGATGCCCAGGAGCATATTTTTTCTTTCATCCTCTCTTTTTCTGTTTGTTGTTTAACAACCCATCTGAAGAAGAGTGCTAGGGTACTTTGAAGCTTACTCTGTACGTGGAGACATTTACATTTATCTTACTGTGCATATCACCATATTGCTAACTTTTAGGTTCCCCCAACCCCATGAACTAATGCAGCCACTTGTATTTTTTTTAAACGGAAACAAAAAAGTATATATTTAATTAAATATCCCTATTGCCAAAAGAAAAGCGTAAGTATTTGTACTTTGGAATTCAGTGGCTTTCTTTAAAAAGAAAAGGAATGGAAAGGTATCTATTTATTTATACGGAATAAGGGACTGAACTTCTGTTCCCTGCAAGGGTGGCTGAGAAGCTGTTGGGTGGTGTAGACCTCCCTCTCCGCAGGCAGAGGCTTTCTGGGTGTGGGACCATGTTCTGCTGCTGTCAGAGTTTACCAGTGGTAACTCTGAAAGGAGCAAGGCCAGAAACAGGGTATTCAAGAATGCTGGAGAGGACAAGTTGGGAGCAGTCTTGGATCCAAGGCCCTCTCATTCACCCAACACACTCCCATAAATGGAATATCAGTGTCATCTGGAGGGGGAAATTTGGAAGGCTGAACAGTGGTGGGTCTTGGGAAAGGAAAACCTGTCTCCTACACACACACACACACACACACACACACCTTGCCCGTGAAAGCTGGCAGAACTTATAAAGTCACAGTTTCTCTACCACAGAGTTCTCCACCACCTATGATTGCTCTGCCCACTTACCAATTCAACATACCAATTTGCTGCTGCTTGAGCATTATTTTCTGGGCGTTAGGATTTATGCCACTGATGAGTGAACCTTCCAGCATTTTGTGATATCTGAATCCTTCCTTACATTTTTTTGGTATATCAAAATGGGATGGGAGTGTTTAAGATAAGTTCTAAGTTCTGATCACACCTTTTATATGCATTACGTAATTAAAATGCTGCCAAGTCCTCTCGACCAGACTTCAGTGTTTTGTCCAGCACCTGGCACACAGATGACACTATAGATAGTAGCATAAGGAAGAGATAGACTAAGGAATCTATAGCCGAACAGGAGGGGAGCAAGAGGTGTCTATGAAGCACATGCCTTTGTTTCAGACAGAATCCAGTTTCAGCCATTCTTCTACAATTGCAATCATTCCCATCAGATACTACACCTTTTTGCTAAAGGGAAGCTTTATTCAAGCACTGCACAATGATGGTGCTGGGCAGATTTAAACTTAAGGTTCTCATGTCCACATCCAACAACTGGCCATGGCATGACTCCTCCTTTGTGATGGAGGAATGGATGATGATGATGATGCCATCTCAGATGGTCAAGTGCCTATCAGTTTGGATGCACCACAAAAGAATGGTTTCTTACATAATCAGGGTATACCGGTATGTATGCAGACATATTGAAGTTTATAAATGAATTTTAAAATAAATAAATAAATACAAAATGGCCTGAAAAGGACCTGTGAACTTCCAGAGTTGAGGGCATAAAGACCAGAAAATGTAGAATAACTTTTTTTTATTGCCTGGAAAAGGAACTTCCAAGTTCCCATTGAACACCAAAGACAAAACTCTTAGTGACAATCATCATAGCACACAATACAAGGTAAGGCTGCAAATTAAGAGCAACGTGATATTGTTTTATTGCGTCACTGATCCATGTGTTATTGGAAAGACTTGATATTCTAGTACTTCAGCAGGCAGACACATCTCTCTCATGGGTATAAGAGGCACACCATAAATGGCTGAGGAGCAATTTTACCATAGTTCAGTATTTTGGATTTATTTATTACATTACAAAACTGGTTTTGAAACAATCTAGAAACCCTTCAGGATTGAAATCCACAGCATCAAATAGCACCCAGGAAAACGTGGGCCTGTTGATAACTGCCACACGTTCAGTCATACAGCACTAGCATTTTCTTTTCAGCACCAACCCTGCTCTTTCTTCCACAGTGACAAACAAAACACATACACCTTTAACGTGATAATCGTACAGACAACAGGAAAAATCTAGTTACCTCAGACAGATGACATGCTGCAATGCACTATGAAGGTTGATACACTATAACTCCTCTGTGGTTTCAAGATTCAATGTATACCTATTCTTGGGACCAAGCTCTAGGGGAAATTCACAATACTGACAATGGCCACTTAAGATGTATCCGAAAGATGCATGAAAGCACGTGTGCACAGCACCAAACCCAGAAATGACCGAAAACGTCAGAAAACACGTCACTGAAAGGGTGGAACAGGGGCAGAGCAGAATGGGTTGGGGTGTGCTTATACGTGCTCCACTAACACGCATGGGGTCCAAGAATGGAACCCCTGTGCAAATTGCTCGTTGACTGTATATCACTTAGTGATTATGCAGCCACATTCCTGACACATGCATGTATGAATGCACACCACTCAATAATGCATCACACAATGACTTACCACTGATTGTGGTGAGCTGCCTCACTTGAAAATCATTGTGCTTGACATGGTGTGAGATGGTGTTTGATTTGTGATGGCTGTTTCACATATGGAAATAACTATTTGGTGTTGCAGCCATCAAAAAGTCCAAATGCATGGAGAAATTTCTGCTAAACTGCGCTGATTTCAATGGGAGAGTTAATCTCTCCTTTTGAAAGCAACGGAGATTGAAAATGCTTAAAAGTTTGCTGAAATGTGCACACCATTTTGTCCCCAGCTTTCAGGTTTAGGTGGTCCCTTTGGATCTTGACTACAGGCTTTAAGGTAGATCATTTAACTTTCTGTAGGATATGTCTTGAATTGCAGTAACACCAGGAATTCCTTTCAAGATACCTGGCTGTTCAAAGTCACAGAAGAAGAAGGGGACACATAATGTTGTCTAACCTCACAACCCCATAAATTGGATTGAGGACCATGATGCACCAGCTTTGTAAATAAACACGCACATATTAGTGAAAATATCATTTTTTAAAAAAGCTGTTTTTGCAAAAATGTGTACATAAGGGGAAATGGTATACAAAAATGTGTACTGTATATTATTCATAGTGAAATGCTTATGAATTTTCATGAGGACTTCGTTCTTCAAAGCAACAACAACAATGAATTTAAGACTGGAGAAATTAGAAGTGAGAGAAACATTGCTTTTTCCCATTGCTTTCCCATGGTCATGGGGTATGGCTCATTTCTTTTCAGTCACCAGCCTGCACTAGGAGAGAGGACACTCCTTCTTTCACTCTCACAGGCCAATCTGCCCCTTCACACCCTGGTTGTCTCCAAGGAGACAAGCAAGACATGAATGGAGGCAGAGGCTGGGCTATTCCATGGAGAGAAAACTTCTCTTTCATCACTTGCAGCACCACCTGACCATTGAAGCCAGCTTGCCCCCAAGGAAAGAAGTCATGCAGACAGAGAAACAGAGACCTATGAGCCTACCATAACCTGACTTCATATAGAGTTCAGTAATGAATCTGACTATAAACAAAGATCTATGGTCCCCACAGTCTCTTATTCATTTCAGATTTCTAGCATGTGCTAGAAGGGCAGTAGAGTACTCAGTAGGACATAACTTGCTTCCAGGTGACCTATTGAGCATTCATCGCGATTTCTCTTCACAAAGTTTGTGGGGAGGTTATACAATGTTGGCTGTTTGTTGCATACTCATCCTGATTTGTTTGTGGGAGGTTTATACAACTTTGTATCAAAATACTGTTCTCTCTCACTTTCCAGTCTTGCTGTGCAAGAAGGCTAAATCCACTTTCATTTCGCAAAATGAATTTTCAGATCTGCAATTGAATTCTTATCCACAGAATAGAAACAGTCTGGAAGTGGCTCTGAGATGGGATTTAGGAACTGGATTTCATAGATATCTTGTTGGTAGATGTAGGACTAGAGAAGCTATTACTTGTTCAAAGTGTCTATTTTTTGCGCACAAAAATAGGGTGAACAAAATTCAATCTACAGACTATATTAGCTGCTGTTTAGGCAGAGAAAGAAATACATTGGAAAATCCTTATCCTTACCTATGGTTATCCAAGAACTGTATGTTCACATAGGCCAAACTGGTCTCAAATTATTCAAAGCAAAGCTGGGGGCATTGAAAAAATGCAGGAAATTATATGCACCAAGATGGTTGTCTCTTGGACAAGGGGTGACAAAACTCAACAGTGTCTGTCATCTTGGTATGTTGCCAAACACGCAACACAAAATCACCTGGGAGAAGGTAAAATAAGGGGAGGGGGGAATTATATGAGGCCAACCTAAGTGTAGTGAGCAAAATTCTAGAATCTCTTGCATTTCTTTGGAAGGAAGCTGCTGCAAAGTGTTGAAATGTCTCAAAGGCAAGGCTCTCCGCTTGACAAGGCAGAGGTCAGCACTACTTTGGCTCAATAGCCCGAAATCAGAGAATGACACCACTGAAAGAAATATATGCAGTCGCTTCATATGTCCTGTGCATCGTCTACATATTTAGGTTATTAGGGCCCAGTTTTTTAATAGACATGACCTTATCCTGGGGACTGATACTCAGTGGTTTGTGCCAACATTACTTTTCAGTCGGAGCAAAGTTGCCCAAAGCAATGAATAAGACACCTCCCCCTTAAAAAAAAGTGTTTCAGTACTTCATAGACAAGCAGTACAGAAGTCACATTGTTTCCTTCATTCTTGAAACTCAGTAGAGAATATTTTAAGGCTTCAAATAAAAATAGTTCTTACAACACCTGAAGAATCTTCCTGTGTCATTTAGCATTCAATATAATTTACACTGAAACACCATCACCTCCAGACCATTATTTTAAAAACATGTGTTACAAACAGCCAATAATTGGCAGCAAATCCCTGTTGGATTTCTTCCAGGAAGGTAAGATTAAGGGTTCCTGTTAGGCCTAGGCCTGCTGGCAACAGGAAACAGAAAATCTTGCACCATTTCCCAGCCTTCCACCTGAAACTTACATCTGAATTAAACAAAACACACGCGGGGGGGGGGGGAATGCACAACAGGAGGTGTAATTATTGGAGTAATCAACCCTTCCATACCCTTACCACGGGCTGAGGTGCAGCCAAGTGTCTCTATCCCTTACAAGTATGATTATTTCATGGTGAGCTCAGTTAACATCCCCTTTCAGTAATTATCCGATTCCCCCCCTTTTTTCCAATTTGGAGTGATAGTCAAATGTTTATTTCTTCAAAAGAAACAGCGCTGTCAATTTACATTGAAAAAAAGCGACAATTAAATTACAGAGTACCAGAGTCACATTTGAATACCCCAGAGTTTATACATCCTAACTCTGGGTGACTTGGGTTCCATTTTTCTGTTCAGAGTTCAGCCCCACCCCATGCCTTCCTATGCTCCTCTCTACCACAGGCCTGTCTTGAAAGAGTAGTTCACGAAAGCACTTCTTTCTACATCTGTCTGCTTTTAAGCTTGGCCCATGCTGGGTACAGCTCTTGAAACAAGCTTTAGGGGAATATATATATATATATATATATATATATATATATATATATATATATGTAAGCTGGGGCGGTTGCCACAGCAACCCACCCTGAGAGGAACCAAGACTATAGATTGATCTACCCCACAAGATTTTATTCAACAATACTGTATTTGTTCTCCAATCATTCAGAATATTCTTTCAATCCATATTGCTTTTATAATTGCCCATAACATATAAATTCCAAAAATCTCGTTATAATAGGATGTAGATTCCAGGAGGGTAATTTAAATATTTCACAATCCATAGGGGAGAATGAAAATGTATATAATTTCTTGTGGAATGAATTAATTGTAAAATATATTTTCAAAGGCAGGAGCTGGAAGGGTGACACATGTATATTAAATACCGTGGCATGCCATGGCTAAAACGATATAATGTACAATAAGTAGTGATTAGGGAGAAGCTTTGTCATCTGTATACCTTTTAGTACACACAACTGCAGAGTTTAGCTTGAGCCCTAAATCCAAAAAAGGAAGCAATAAATAGAGCTTTTTGTAATATTGAATGATCTTGCAGGAGGCAGGGAATTAAAATATGAAACACTCACCACATATACCCTCTGTATTCCAAATTCATCCACCTTCGGTGCTTTACTTAAGCTGTTCCATAGTAGTTACTTCACAGTTTACAACTCTTAGTCGGCACCTTGAATGTTTAAAAGCAGAACAGTAAGACATTATTAAAATGCAGGTCTCTATTCGTGAAGCAAATAATATGAAAATCCTTGAAAACAACAGTTCCTGTAAAGCTTTAGGCAAACTGGTTGATATCACTTAGAAACTACATATTAACAAGCAACTAAGATCGAGTATTTTGAGTAAATACTGTTTAAATTATCCAAGATGCTGAATTATCATAGTAGTGAACCACACCAAATCTGGAATGCTAGACTGAAATAAATGCAAACTGGCATATTAATGTGAGATGCTTTATACGAATTGTTGCTGTTATTGTTCATCTTAAGATTGCAGGGCAGTACACAACATAATATAAAACCATACAATAAAACAAAATGATAATAATAAAATAGCAATAAAATAAAATAATCTGACAACATAGAACAGTCCCAGAGACTCGAAACTAGTGCCTCAACTTCAAACGACAGAGTAAATAAATGTGTTAGAAAAACATTATTGGGCAGGCCAATTGTACCTCCAGTAGGAGGGAGCTCCATAAATTTACAACTATTTCATATTCAGTAGATATATTAGGTCAGAGGGATCATGATAGCAGTGCTGGTGCCATGTATAATGGAAAGAGCACCACTCAGATGAGTCCCATTGAAATTACTGTACCTAAGTTAGTCCTGCTCACAAATTTTAATGGGTCTGCTCTGAATTTGACCAACATTGGATACAGTCCCTTGAGAATATATTTGGTCAACATGGTGCTCCCAGCCCCAAAGTACTTCTACCTACATTCTAGTTGTATGTTAAGGTGCTGAACAAGAAGAACAAGAGTCTTATGCGGACAACCTTTCAGAGTCAATCCATCACAACAGAGCCACCATCTTCACTTGGAACACAGGTGGGGTTTTGTGGTTTTTTTAAACCTTTGTAAGGGCTATGATTCAAAGTAATTCTAGTTCCTAGTGCTGTAGATATAGTCATGCTTCTTGATCATGCTAAAGGACCTCTCCCTCTCTCCAACCTGACATCTGATGGTGGAAAGAGGCTCTCCTGGTTAATGGTTTTGAGGACTATTGGCCATGCGTGCAGCCAGGGGAGTACAGCTGCCCCCTAAATCAAGTAAATAAATAAAAATACTTAACTAACTGACCAATTGTGTCACAGATAGCTCAGTCCCCCCCCCCCCCGATAAATCCTGGCTACACCCATGCTAGGCAGACACTGAGAGATCTAGGTGTGTGTGTGTGTTTGAATATAAGCAAAAAGGGGAAAACAAATCTGAGGCTGAGGTTACTAGAAACAGTTGCTAAGATGTTTGTAGTTGGGAAGATGGACGGGTGTTGCTTGGTGACTTTTACTGTTTGTCTTCGTGTATGCTTCCCACCTGCTCCTCCTGTATATTTTGTAAATAAAGTTTGCTACAAGAGGGGCCTTAAGTCTCTTACAGAGAAATTGTTTCTATAAAAGTCCTTACTGGGACTTCCAGAGGAAGCAAGGAGGGTGAAAAAGCATGCACACATAGCATTTGATATACAAAGTATCACTAACTGAACTATGTGTGTGGGAATGTTTTATTCTAGGTCGTTGCCATAACTTGGTGGTAGAACACATTTTCCATGCAGAAGATCCAAGGTTCAACCCTTAGCATTTGCAGGTAGGGCTGTGGAAAACTCATGCCTGAAAGCTTGGAGAGCCACTTCCAGTCAGCATAGACAACACTGAATTAGATGGACCAAAGGTCTAAGCAATATAAGGCAGCTTTCTATGTTCCTAACTCACAAAATGCATGGGGGAGCCATTCATTGTATTGCTGTAAGCAATAACAAAGTGTTGGTAGTCTGTATCTGCATCAGAACTCTGTTAACTGTATTGAGTCTAAGCCAACTCAAGTCTTGGGTTGTTTACTTGGAAGCAATTCCTGCTATGGTTCATGGACCTTAGTCACAAATAAACAACATGCCCACAATTGCAGCCCTGACTTTTTCTTTTCTATTGCAGACTTGTGTTCAGCTTGCTCGTTCTTTTCATACTTTACCTCCTCCACAATGGAGGCTGCTTGAAAGGATTGCGGGTTAACCTATTCCTTCTACATTGTGATGCAGTTGTACACGCAATACACAAAGCAGAGGTGTACCGAGCCGCTTGGCTACCGGGGGCGGCAAGCCAAGGGCACCCCCCAGGGGCGGGGCCTCGCTCCGTAGCGTATGCGTCATGATGTCATGACAAATGCGCTATGGAGCGCAGCCCGGGAAGACTGCACATGTCTGCACATGTGCAGACCTGCGGGCTGCTGCGGACATGCGCAGTCCACCCGGACTCCCAAGCTGCTGCCTGGCACCCATTCCATGTGGCGGCTGCTCGTGTGGAAGGGCTGCCAGGCGGCGGCTTGAGAGTCGCACTTGCAGGGGGGGGGCGGTGGCTTGGGAGTCAGTCCGCCCGGACTCCCAAGCCAGGTGGCCGGGTGGCGGCTTGGGAGTCCGGGCAGACTGACTCCCAAGCTGCTGCCCGGCCACCACCCCCCCCGCGAGTGTGACTCCCAAGCTGCCACCCAGCAGCCCTTCCACACGAGCAGCCGCCTGACGGAAGGGACGGAAAAGGGGTGCCGGGCGGCAGCTTGGGAGTCGCACTCGTGGTGTGGTGCAGAGTGTCACCATCCCCAGGCTGGAACCCGGGGCAAACCGCCCCCAACGTCCTGCCCTTGCTATGCCACTGACACAAAGTCTACTGTGGGGGAGTTGTGGGCATTTTCACGTGGTCTCTTGAATGCTCTAGCATGCAAAACCTCTTAGTTAGGTGTCACCAACCTTTTCAGGCCCAATAACACATTTGGATTTTTTGTGTGAGTGCCATGGACACCCCCCCCCCATGTCTTGTCACCTGTCACTCCCTCTTATCAGCCCACCCTCATTTGACAGAAAAAGTGAGCGCACAAAATTTACTTCTCCAAGGGATCAATGCAGGGTTTAGAAGAATTAATCTGAGCTTTGAAAAGCCCATACAGCTGAAAGAGGAAGTGAGAACGAGACTGTGCACACATTTAGTAGCTTAAAACGCAGCTAGGCAGTTCTTTTTCTCAATTCGGATTGAAACTTGTTTCGGAAGGGGTGGCAGAGGAAGCATCAAAATGTGGCATTTCGTAAGAAATTGCAGAATAGCTCTGGGAAACATCATGTGCACACCTCTCCCCGAACCAGAAGCAGGAGTATGCTTGATGCTGGACAAACAGAAGTGTGTGTACAGCCACGGTGTCCCTCTTCCAACTTTGCTTCTTCAGCTTTATGTACTTTCCAGAGGAGAAAAAAGAGCCAATGTCACTGTCCTTGCCAAGGGGGGGGGGGGTAGGGAGCAGAGCGAGGCGGCTTCATGGAGAAGGACCTCAAGGTTTCCAAAAGCCAAGAGGGTCAAGCTGTGGCTTCAAAGTTTATTTATTGACTGGATTTATATACTGCCTTTCTGTCAGGAAACCCAAGGTGGCTTGCAAGTTAAACACTAAAACAAATACATTATATAGAAAGGAGGCTGACTGAGTCCTCTCATGCCATGTAGGAGCTGGTGGTATGTGTCAGGACTCCCTTGCTTCTTCTGCCTTCCCTCGGGGCACGCAGGTCTCAGGGAAGGTTCAGAAAGAAGGAAAGAGAGAGATCCTCAGAGGGGCCAACGAGGTCGCACAACCTGACGACTGCAATCCGCTCACCGCTTCGATCCTCTGCCGCCCGCCCGCCAGAAAAACCGCGCAGGCGGCGACGAGGCGCGTCGGGACGGGGCTGCGATCCCTACGCCGGCTACGCGGGAGGACTTCCTTTTCCTCCCGTCTCATGCCAGCTGCCGCCATGCCGCCTCCGCCTCCTGCGCCTGGATATCGCCCGTTAGGAACCCAAAGGGCCGATAAGCCAGGCAGCACCCAAAATAGTCCAGTCTGCAGGATGCTCAGCCTCTCTCCTCGTCCACCCCCCTCCAGTCTTTTTTTGGTGTGGCCCAAGCCACGCGGCTGGCAGGAAGCCCTAGAAACTAGGACCGACCAACGGGGGTGCGGGGGGGGGGAAACGAGGAGAACGCTTCATACTTTTCCAGCGCTCCATTCGGACCTCGCCGCCCCTCTTCATTTTCCTCCTGCCGCAAAGCGATTGGATGCTTGACTGCCGGTTAGTAGCTCAGATGCTCCACGGTGCAGAGACCAGATCCCCCTCTTCCAACTGCAACAAGGATTTGGGGGATATGAAAAAAACAACCCACATCCACCCACATCTGAAAGGCAAGGGAATCTCCCAACAAGGAGATAACTCCCTGGCTGCTCTGGGTTGATTCTGTTTGGCAGGAGGTTTGGGGATCTATAGGGATTCATCTCATACACACGTGTAAAAGAGATGGTCAGGACGATCCTCTTCTCCGTGTTTCAGGTGTGTTCTTAAACAAAAATCATTTTTTCAGGAATGTGGCAAGGATTGTAGGAAAATCTTCCCCAACCTGGTGTCTTGGGCTCTCAACAGCCCCAGTGCTGGGAGTTGTAGTCCATAACTTAATGGAGGGCGCCATTTCAGGGCATGTTGCTTTAGAAGAGTAGAAGATCTCATTCCCACGTTTCCATTTTTGCATATTTGGGTGTTATGTCTTGTATTGTAAAAGCTGCCTTGAGATTCTTTGAGCATGAGGTGGGGTATAAGGTTTGAAAATTAAAAAAAAAGATCTCCAGGGCTCAAACATTTGCCCCTGCCCTTCAGAAAGTTGGGGGATGTCAGGATGCTGTCTTTCTGGGACAACTCCTCACCCTCTGCTTGGGAATGCCCTCTGAACATGGATGGCCCAAGGCATTTTGGTACCTGGGGTGGAGCAGCAGATGCTCCCCCCTCCCGCTAGTTGCAAAAAAGTTAAGCTGCATGGTAATGAAGACCTATCGAGTTATTTTGGCTCCCAAGACAACATTAATTAATCAACTAAAATCCCACAAGCACCTCTCCTCCCTCCATGCCAGTAAAACAGTAAGTAACAAGTAGTAAAAAATACATACGCTATAATGACATTAAGAAGAACCCTCCTGGATCAGAGCAAAGACCCATCTAAGTCCAGCATGCTCTTCTCATGATGGCAAGCCAGATGTCTGCAGGAAGCGCACAAGCAGTATACACACACTATAGCACTTGTGCATCCCAGCACTTAGTATTCAGAGACATACTGCTTCCAACAGTGCTACCAGGGAATGAGGCATGAAACACGGGATCTGCCCCCCACCCCAACATTACGTGTTTCTAAACTATATAATGTTCATTGCACTTTAATGCAAGGACTTGTCATCACGTCCCCCCCTTTTTTGATCACAGTAGAATCATAGAATTGTAGAGTTGGAAGGGACCATGACGATTATCTATTCTAGTCCAACCCCTGCAATGTGGGAATCTTTTGCCCAATGCGGGGTTCAAACCCACAACCTTGAGATTAAGAGTCTCATGCTCTCCCAACTGAGCTATTAGTCAGGGCAAACATCAAAGCAAGCATACACTGGATAAATAATAAGGACCAGAAAGCTCAGGGGTGTCTTGCCCATAGAGGCAAGTGGTGCAGGGCTCCGGGGCGCCATGTTCTGGAGGGCGCCAGGGAAGAGGCGGAGGCTGGATGTGGCACCTCCTGGCATCAGCTCGCTGCCCTTGCCCACCTCCGCCATGCCACGCTGAAGCAGCACCGCACCCGGAGCCTCCACCTGCCGTGGCCACTGTGGCATGGGCGCCAGGGAAGAGGTGGAGGCTGGGCACAGCACCTCCCGGCATCAGCTCACTGCCCTCGTCCGCCTCGCTGAAGCAGTGCCCGGTGCCTCCGCCTCTTCCCCACTGGAGGAGCCACCCTCCAGCTGCTGCCCGCCTCCTCCAGCTCCGCAAAGCTGCCAGTAGTGCCGTAAAAGGATCGGCAACTCTGGGAAATGGGGGGACGGGACGCCAGAATGATCTTTGCACCACAGCGCCGGATATACTTAAGGCGGCCCTGAGAAAGCTACATATTTAGTATCAAATCTAACTTAGAAGAATACTAGAGCAATACTAACCTCTAAGAATATAAGAATATATGAAGAGCCTTGCTGGATCAGGCCAATGGCCCATCTAGCCCAGTGTCTTTTTGGGAAGCCTGCATGCAAGACCCAAGCATTCTCTCCACCTGCAGTTTCCAGGTACAGGCATTTGATCTGTTAGCTCTTCCCTCTAATTCCTGGTGTGCAGGGGGACTCTATAGCCCCTTGCTGATGAAGGCTTTTTATCTTCTCTTTACATGTCCTTGCAGTGGAGACCAAGCGAAAGGCACCAAAAACCAGATGTACTGAGCTGGGTGAAAAAAGCCCTTATCAACTTATGACAGTTTCACATTAAGAGGACATGAAGTCTAGTGCTGCAATTCCTCATCAACATGGTGGCCAATGAGGCATCCAACCTCCCTGCTTGGTAAAACCACATGGTGGAAGGCAGAATAGGCCCCAACTAACCTTTGACCCAGAGGGGGAATACAATTATTTCTACAGTAGCCCAAAGCCCTTAAGGTGACTCCCAAATGGGTTGCTTATATCTCTAAGCCTGATTTGCTGCCCAATGCTAAATCACCAGTTGTGGCAGTTCATACAGAACATAAACCCTGTCCCCAAATCGATACAAGAAGGCCAACAAGAACAGCAAAAGCCACCAAAGCCAAATCAGATGGACTGGTAAAAAAATCCTCCCTGAGTCTATATTTTTCTGCAGGAGAAAAAGGCAATATAATGCATCACTGGTTTTTATACTTGTAAACCACTTAGAATCCTCTTTTGGAATTAAGTAGTATATTCATCAATGGATTACAAGGAACATGGGATTGGACATACAGAAGACTTCCCTTCGTGCAACTCAGAGTGGAGTGGAGAGGTGTGGTCTCTCAACTGTCTCACAATACTTTGTGACATTAGGTAAGAGGTATGCTATTGCCATGTGATCTCTCCCCAAATGTGGTTGCAATGGGAGTCCAGTTTGAGAGTGGAAACTGGGCTTCATATTCTCCAGGGTTAAGCCCTTGTGCTGGAAACAGATATTGAGCCTGCCTCTGGCACAATTAAGCCCCTAAAAGCATCCTCTTCGTGTCCCATTAGTCCCATACTGCTCATTATCCTGGTTCTCATGCTTTGCAGCCTTTTGGTACTTAACTGGGGAACATGATATCACTCTTCTCTTGTCATGTGATTAAGCACACAGCTGCCATGTTCAGAGAAGAGTGGAATTTGCAAGGAGACTGGCATGGAATGAAGGCATGCAATATTGGCCCAGCCCACACTTTACATGCTCTTAGAGCACTGCATGGCTGTACTTGTACACTGTGGGGTCCAAGCCTCGTTCAATAGCATATTTAGCCTTGGGGTTAATCTAGCCTGAAAGTCAGCTGCCGGAGTGTGAAGGCAGCATGAGCTACAAAACAAAATTGCTCCTCAACATTATGTTCCATTGCTTTGCAAACCACAAAACTTTCAGTATTGGTATACAGTATATTGTTTTTTTTAGTAAACATCTGAATTAACGAAACAACATCTGAGCCTGCTAGAGAGAGCACTGCACTATCAGTGGACAAAATACAAGCTCTCGGGAGTGAGAGCAAACACTGAATACAGAGGTTTTCAAAAACAGGAAGGCAGTCAAGGTGGGTGTGGAAGAGAGATATTCCAGTGCAGTGCAACATAAAATAGCACTCAGTGTATTAAAACAATGTTTTAAAACAAAGTTGGATTATGTGGGCTGTAGAAACTGTGGATGCACTGGGACTGGGAAAGCAAAACAGTGAGATGAAGGCTTTTCTGGAATGAGATCCCACTTCATCTGCAGTACTACAAGTCTAAATGCTAGGCCAGTTGAAACACAACAAAAACATCCCAAAATTGATTCCTTTCTTTAACCTGAAATTCACCACAAAGCAGCAGTTGTTTTTTAATAGATAAACATATGTAAAATGCCACCCCAGAGTATTTTTATTTTATTTTAAAACAGGTAGCTTGGGGATTACAGTATCCACAATTTACTAAGTTATCAATCAGAAACATTCTTTTTAAACTTTAAATGCTGCTTATTCATTAGCAATTGAACTACCTTTCTTTATTCATATGGATTTTCTAATCTGTCCATTGGCCTTTCTCTTTGCATTGCTGTTGACTATGAGTGAAATCAGTTAAAACACTTCAACACCTAACAAGTTTCTCAGAAACTAAATATATTATATTCTATTAAAAACGGTCAGTCTCTCTTGCCCCCCCCCCCGGAGTTCTGGAAGCCAGCCAAATTAATAAATAGGAGTTAAACAAGGAGTACAGTACATTCGTTATTAAATAGTTTCATTAGATATATAGTTGGTATTTTTTTTTTTAGCAATTTCGCTCTCCCAAATAAATATAACTTTTTATAAATAGACAGAAAGAACCATAACCCACCTTTATAAAGGTCCGCTGTGTAAATAATTTGTTTGATCACAAAAACAAGTCAGAGCATGCTGTGGATATGATTCACAGAAATAAAAGCGAGATTTTCCATGGACTACAATGAGATGTGGGTTTCACCCCACTATCTCGGATTCCCCTTTTTCTGGGCTCATAACTTTGATTCACTGTCTGGGATTCTCCACCGTCTCGAATTCTATCTTTGAATTGGTTATGTGGGCAACACAGCCCATATCTCTGTAATGCTGCGTGTCTTCTGTGTAGATTATGATCATGACCACACCATATGTTTAAAGCACTTGGCTATCTCCCAAAACTCCTGTAGGGAACTGTGTTTTGTTAGAGGTGCTGGGAATTGTGCCTCTGTCCATGGTAAACTACAATTCACATGATTCTTTTGTGGGGCGGGGGTGGGGGAGAGAGATGGCTGCTAAAGTGGCATGAATGTGTTTTCAATGTATGGTGTGAATGTGACCCGTGTTGATCAGGGAAAATTTCAGGATTTTAGAGGTGGTAAGGAGCTTCAGAAGTCACCTACCTTGCTCAACCCCCAGCTCACTGCAGGATCTACAATACACGGTGCAGCTACAATGTTTTTGACAGGCCTCTATAAAAGGCAGTGTGTTCCACTGTCAAACAGCTGCTACTGTTAGGAGGTTCCTCCTAATATTTAACCCAGATCTGATTCCTTTCGATTTCTAATTTCTCTTTGGAGCAAGAGAGAACGAGTCTGCTTCATCTTTCTCATTAAAGCCTGTCAGATACTTGAAGGCAGCTATCATGTTGGGATTGACTCTGGAGGAATATGTTCCAAGATAACATACTAGAGTGATAGAAGAACAGAGCCTGCCACTTTTCACCATACTACATTTTGGTTCATAGTTGTGTTTGATGCTACATTAGACTCTTTTCGTTTATATGCCTGTACTCCTGTATTATTTTTTTCAGTGTCTTGAGACAGCTATATAGATATTTTGCAAGTGATGCTGTTTTGCAAGTTCCCTAAGCTGCTGGATCTCCCAATAGTATGGAACAGGACTGTATGGCCATGACTGCAATACGAAAAGGCTAATCTATTGCAGGTTTGGAGTAGAATTAAAATGTGGTGTTTGATAATCACCCAAGATGATTGAATGAGAATACATTGAGGAAAAGAGGGGGGGGGGTGAAAAAGCTCTGAATGTGACAACGTCAAGGAAGTCTTCAATTAATTTCAGGGATTAGTGAGGAGTCACAATCGGAGCATGGCTGAGAAACAGCCATCCTCTTGATTTTGAGAGTATTGGTTCATATGATCTATAATTTATTCTAAGAACTTAACAATTTTCTACTCATCCAACTGCCCTTGGTATGTAACAGTTCCATCCAGGAAGAAGAACTTACAATACCTGTCACTCAATTGGTCCTGTAGTACCTGAGCGATTCTGATAGAATATTTTGTTCTTAGGCCATATTTTTTGTACTTTACAAGACTGCTCTAAATTAAATGATTAGGAAGAGGAGCACTGGGTTTACGCTGCAGGAATACTGCATCTAATGCACACACAAAAGGAAAACCAGTTTGCAAATTGGCTTTTCAGATGTATCACTTACATTTTAAAAAGAAATATAAAAAATATATATGCAAACAGATGTATGAAAGGGCAATCGTGCAAGATTATAATTTCAGCAGTTTTGTCAATTCTCTTAATTTTCATTAAAGCTATTATGTGTTTTCCCTAGTGCAAGGGAAAGAAAGAAAGGCTTACATTGCTTTGAAAGTATATGACACATTCATGGCTTTCTAGGTTTGGAACAAAACTTCTGCATTTCCAGTGAGTCACAGTTAGAGACAACTTTGTCAAGTGTTACAATTTACTGGTAAAGACAAAGAAGTAGTAGAAAAGTGAACTAGATTGCTGGGTGTTGTCATTTTTATATAAAGGAATGGAATGGATAATAAAAGGTCTATCTGGAAAATCTGGAGAAACAGAGTATATTTAGGCTCCCCCCCAAAAAAAAAAAGATGTTGTGGGGCTCTCATGAGCTGTTTTTAGCTATTTAAAAGGGTGTGAGAAAGAAGGAAGAGAGTAACTATAAGCACAGTCTACAGTATGTGGAAGTCCCCTGGTGGAAATATCATTGCAATGAACAGAAGCCAGGCAAGGTGTATTTTGATAGGGATTGCCTATTATGAAGTCCCCAGCGAGCATACCCCATATCTTCCAAGTATAGGGTACAAAGCACCAGCCTCACATTACACAAACAGAATTTTAAGATTAGAACTGGGAAGAATTCTGCAACAGTAAACTACCAATGGAGGTTCCAGAATGTTCTTCCTTGCAAGGTTTTATGCAAATACTGTGAATGTGCCCATCAGAAAAGCTTGAGATACAGGTTAGACTGCCTTAAATAATGGGACTGGACTCAAGGTCCTCCGAGGCAGTTTACAAATCTTAAGATTCTACAATTTTGAAGATACATAGCTGTTGATGGCAGTCATTTTAATTTGTTTCAGTCACTCCTGAGCATGTGTTTAGGAAAAGGACAAAAGTGCACCAATTCTGCTTTTTAAACCACCCAACCTTTAAATAAACAACAACATTTATTCATTTTAAATTTCACTGAAGAGAGGAAAGGGCCATTTAACAGATACTATCTGTTAGTAAATAAACGTTAGCCCTTTATTATTCAGTCATACTCAGATGTTTAGATGATATGGTAACAATGTCAAAAGCTGATGATCAGGGTTAATCAGTATGAAGCTAAATAAGTTGCATATATGATTGCCAACACACAAAATTAGGTTTCTTATTCAAAATAAGTAAACTACTTTATGACTTCAGGTATAAGAAAACAGACTAATTTTTAAACAGAAGGAACTCAGGCTACAAACTCTTATTTACAAAGATTTTAATTAAGTGAGTCACATTAACAGAAGCTCAGGTGTCTTGATTCCACAAAAAGAAAAACAGTTTGTAGCTTACTATTTTTGCCATTGC
Source organism: Lacerta agilis (assembly GCF_009819535.1). Lineage (NCBI taxonomy): Eukaryota > Metazoa > Chordata > Lepidosauria > Squamata > Lacertidae > Lacerta > Lacerta agilis. The sequence goes on from NC_046322.1 coordinate 32,987,160, forward strand.
TCATGAAGTTGTACAATTTTGTAATTTCCCATAGGTATCTGTTTTGCTTTTAAAAAAGAAAACTTTCTAGAATTATTTATCCTTCAAGATAATGGGAATGGAGGAATTTCAGAAATCGAAGGCAACATTCTTTGCCTGTTTACTCAGAATAAATCCCCCTGTGTTCAATAGGACTTATTCCCAGTAAAGTGCGTGTAGGACCACAACCAAAATGTATTTAGGATCACAGCCTAGGAAGCAAATGATGTGGTATGCTACATATTTAGGTATTACCAATCAGTGTATAGCTCCATGCAGTGCTATCTTATTCGTATTTGCTTGGAAGTAAACCCCACAGTATTTCATGTGGCTTAATCCCAGACAAGTGTGCACAGGATTTCAGTCTTGGATTGATATCAGAGGAAACACAGGTTCAGGTTCCTTAAATTAAGCCAATTAAGTTACCGATTATATATTTCCCACTTCTTTCTGAACATAAATTGTGTCATTGTATGAAATCAGTGACCTACAGTGACAGTTCACAAATTGAAAACTGTTCTTGCAAATGTCTGTGTCAGTGGCATTCTGCTTTGGCAGCTGCCTGGTTTTAGGACAGATATAAAGACAAATCAGCTGTTCTTCATGCTTCATTTTTTTTTTCATGAGCAAGGCAGACAGGCAGACCAAGGCTGTGATCGTAAACACAAATTTCTTGTAGAAAAAAAAGGAAATAGTTTGGATTTACTTTGAAAAACCAATTAGTGTTTGAAAAACCTTGCCCATTTCTTGAGATCAGTAACCCCTGGACTTCATGTTCCACACATAGGGAAAATCACAAATATTCCATGTAGAAAATCTCTATAAAGTTGTTGAACAATCCTGGCTTTAAAACTCCCGTGCTTATTTTCCAAGCAGAATAACCTTCAGTGCCAAATTAATGTCACAATTTATCTATCTGTTGTTCTGTGCTCTTTAAACTTGCGTGCCAGGCAGTATGTCAGTATGGAATCTGGTTGTTAAAAGCAGTTTCATATGTTCTCTTTGTATATAGACTTTGTCTTGGGTTCCCCCCTTCTTCTTCTTCTTCTCCCCCCCTCTTTTTTTAAATAAAAAAACTTGATTACTTGTTTACAGAAATGCTTTCAATTTGTTTGACAGTTTGTAAGAACTGCTGTGAAGCACAGTTAAAAGCACAAGCTTGTGAAAATAGAAATTCATCATAAAAATTCTGCTCCTCCTCAAAATACGCCTTAGCATTTGATCTCTCTCCCCCCCCCACGTCTTTGCAGTAATTAAAATAAGATTGTCCTGAAAAAAATGTTCCTCTCTGTAGACTCCACCAGCAGAATGGTGGTTTTATGAAATTAACAGTTGTTCAAACAGCACACATGATACAATTAAAGTGAAATCAGGGTGCAAATATACTATTACATTCACACGTAGCTTTTGTTTCATAATCCAACTTCTTTCTCCAGTGACACCACCAGTATTTAACGTATGGTTGCCCTGTGATCAGTAATATCTTAAAATTTTAAAAAAGTCTTCCACATTCCTGTACATTATATTCCATAGAAGCATAGGTAGAATGAGGCAAACAAAATGGAACATATTCTTTTCACTTCTCACTTTTTTTAAAAAAAGGAAAATCATTTTGAAAGCGGCCCGGGTGGGGGGGGGAGGGAATGTGCTTCCTAGCTTTCCTGCTATCCCCCCCCCCCCACCTGCATGCTAAACATATATATTCTCAGCATTTAGTCTTCAGAATACCTTTTCCAAAAAGCAGCAGTAATATAAAACACTGGATCTTGGTCGTGAAAGTTTCTTTTGTCAAAGGAAGTATTAGAAAGAAACATGTTTCCAAATGTGTCTCATTTTCTAAATAAAAAAAAATCCCTTAAGTTTTTGAAAACTTACCTGCTGTTCCTCGTCATAGGTAGAATTCTATAGTAGAATTAGGAGATCAGCATCAACTCTATTTTGATATATAATATATATATTAAAAAGGATTTTATTTATTTAAACTCACCAGTGCCCTTCTTCTCCAGGAAGATGTACCCGTCAGCACCTGCTGAGGGTTTCGATGATTAAACTGACAGGTAAAAAATTCCTGTAGAATAAAGCCAGACCAGCTGGCTTTGAAGAGAAACCCCCCAGTTTGGGTCCTGTTTGCCTCACTCACCCTCTGCTATGAAGGCACAAGCTTTTTCCCCTTTGCTGTTGACCTGTAAGATGCGTGATTTCCATGCACAAGTGTCTGGCATGCCTGGCCCCACCTGCTCCTGTCACTCGAGAGTAAATTTAGCTGTAAAAGGTATCACTGACAAGCAGACCTTTGTCAGCTCTGAACATAGAATTACTCTGTCCACAAAGCAAGCTGTAAGTTCAATTGGAAAATATCAAATCAGTAGCTTTATCCAAAAATCACTTCTTGGGAGGAAGCAAAATGAAATGACTTTCAGATGGCCGAAAGTAAAAGAAAAAAGTGTGTGTGTGTGTGTGTCGGGGGGGGGGGAATACCCCTCTTTTACAGTGAAGTTTTTTTTTTAATAAAAAAAAATCTCATTTCCAAGAATAATTTTAGAACAAGACAACTTTTTGTACTTTTTAATTACAGCTGGAAGGAAACTTCTTTAGAAATGGAAACAGAACACACATCATTCGGGTTATTAAACGATGTTAAGTATTAAAGTGGATTTCTTTCCCTTTTCACTCTTACTTTTATCCGGAGAAATATTAGAAACCTAAAACTTCTCAAAGAGGATTCAGTAATCTCACTCCCCAAATTAGAACGTCGGGTTAAGAGACTGCATTTCAGAATTACACAGAGGCTTCAAAAACTGAGGAATCGGAGCAAATGTGCAAAAGTAAAACCTTGTTAAACCTTGAAGCACTTTCTTTCTGGATTTTTTTCCTCCTTTCTAGACTAAGGTAAAGGCATTCATGTCTTGCCAATCTGGTATTGTTATTCATCTCCTCCCCCTGGAGGAAAAAAAAAAGTGTATAGGACTAGAAATTGAAAGAAGAAATCTGGTAGTTACCATTAGTACCATTAATTCACCAAATGAGTGAAATACCAGGCAAATAATCTGGTATCTGCATTACCAAAATCCTGATCTTCAGCGATTTGGCAGGAAACTACGCAAACTATTTGATGGCATGCCCCAGTACTGTTGTGCTTAAGGGGGGGGGGATGTTGAGGGGGGAGAGAATGAGAGGTATTGGGAAGGGGAGGCTGGGTCACAGGCCCTTTGTCAAATAAACAAGCTTCCTATTTACTTACTGCACATAAACAGCTACTCACCAAACTCATTTCTCTGCAGGGTACCACTTTCAGATAAAAACATGGACCTGATTGGCATCATCCAGTATCCATGGAAACACGGTAAGTACCTCTCTCAGAGTGAATGTCTCTTATTCAAGATTTAAAGGCTGAGTACTGGGTAAGTGAGTGTTTTCATTTAATAATTATATGGGAGATACTTTTTAGAAGCTCGCAAAGGGGAAACAGGTTTGGGGTGTTGCGTGTGCCGTAACAAAGCCCTTATGCTTTCATCATGGTTTTTTTTTTTTAAAAAAAAAAATTGTGTGTTTGAGGTTCAGACTCTCTAGCTATTCTCCCCCCCCCCCACACAAACACCAAAAAAATAAAAATAAAAATGCAAGCTACCTTCTTCAAGACCCAGTGAATAGGAGTTTGAAACTTGGAAGCTCTGTTAGTACTGGAAAGTACCGATTGCTGCTTCTTTGTTTCATTAGTAGTTAGGCAGTGCTCCTATTGTATCCCCCCCCCAAAAAATAGGAATATTTTCAAAGCATTTATACCTTGATTGTTAGGTCATAGAATTAGCCAGGCAACATGAAATCTTTGAATAGAGCGAGAGGTCAGAATTGAATGCACTGTGTTTGAATCAAATGAAATCATATTTTTTTTAAAGGCCTTTATTTTTAAAGGGTAGAGTATTTGTGTGTAGGCTGCAGTCTTGGGTGGAAATATTCATGAAGATAATGAGGCATAAGTGGTGGTAGTGTTGTGCTCTGAAGATAGTAGAACTTAGGATCTCACACATACTTGTTAAGAGTCAACAGCAGGCATAGGCAAACTTGGCCCTCCAGATGCTTTTGAGACTACAATTCCCACCATCCCTGACCACTGGTCCTGTTAACTAGGGATGATGGGAGTTGTGGTCCCAAAACATCTGGAGGGCCGAGTTTGCCTATGCCTGGTCAACAGTAATCTTGGTTATGGACTGACATCTAGGAATATATGAAGGCAAACCAATTGAAGCTGAATCTAGATAAAATGGAGGATATGGTTGTAGGAACAGAAGAACAGATAGATCCTTCTTGGGCGTGATGTCCAAGAATAGTAATGAAACTTCTTTTCCAGTAAAGTCTACTTAAACCTGACACTGTATAAATCCAGAAAAAGAGTAAAGGTACTGTGGTTCCAGCAGACTTTAGAGTAGTTAATAACTGGTATTTATGTATTTAGCTCTAACAAATGTTTTGAAAATGATGGTATTGTCTTTATAGTCTTCTAATGTCTTTATAGTCTTGTAATGGAACAAAAAGCCAAAAAAAAAAAAAAATCAACAACAAGGCAATGTAAAACAAAAAACAAAAAACAAAAAAGGTTACTACAAAAAGAGGGGGGTGGGAATCCAATGATGCCTTCTAATACTAAGATAAAAAAATTGTTAGTGTGAAGTCTTGCAAAAATTCCACACACAAGCAGCTAAAACATTTTTTTTCAGAGTTTCCAGTTAGATAATATTATGTATCTGTTACCTTTGAAAATGAAGAGAGAAAAAGATCTGTTTTAAAACGAGCTTCATTTTGCATGGATTTCACTGACTAATCCCGATTAAGTAGTTTATGAATTACAGCCTCAGTCAGGTAAATAGCAGTTCCCCTACCTGGACTAGGTTCTTATATTTGCATTTCATTAAATATAGCCGTTACCGCAACACATTTCACTGCTGAAAGATCCAGCGGAGGTAACTGAAATCCAACTGGTTTAGAGTTCTGGCTTCCCTATTTTTATCACTCTGCATATTATTTTCATTTACTTTCTTTATTGTTTTTATTTGCTAACTTTTCTCAGCAACCCGTCCCTGCTGAGTGCAGATGGCATGAATGATCCCACAGATTCTCTGCTCAATAAGCCAGAATGGTATTGCAGACATTCTATATTAAACTTCTCTTACTGCAATAAAAATGTTACTTTACCACATGCCTGCTTCGGATTCCGCATCATTCTTCAGGTCTGTATGCGTTCGGATTCTTTATAGAAGTTTACTTAAGCGTTGTGATTCTAGAACCTGGTCAAAAATGGTTGGATCTATTCCAAGGCCTTGGATAAGTCATCCCCTTTGTGGAGGGGCGGATTGGGGACTATGCTGTGCTCTGACACTTAGAACCAGATATTTACTGGGGCAGCCATTTTAGGCATTTCTCATTCTTACTTTGCTTAAAATGGGGTTGGTAAGGGGGTGGGTGGGACGTTCCAACTGTTGTCTACTCAACATAAAACTAACAAACAAAAATATTGGCATGTACAGTGGGACGAAATATGCATTTCATACAAAATAATGGAAGATGGTTTTAAATGCGCCTCGGCACAATATTAAAATTAGAGGCACCAGTGAAGTTTTCCTGAGCCAGGCTAGAAAAAGAACGACAGGCACTTGGAAAGCCTGCGTCAAATTGAGAGGTGCACATTAGCCCTATTTTTCTTTTTTTCTTTTTCTGCTTGGATGGAAGTTTTCTCCCCCTCCCTTTCTTCTCATAGTGCTGGCTAACAGTGGACTAGAACCCAGGGGATTATGGTAGATGTTGGTTTTCACAAGAAAAGAGTTCTTGGGAGAGCAACATCTTCTATAGTCCTTTGTGTTAAGCGGCCACTGCAACAGGGAGATGAAGAGGAGGTCCCGGGACGGGAGGTGGGGATATTTTATTTTCTCCCCATGAGTGTCTGTTCTTATTACCGTCCAGCTTCTAGATGTGAAGGAGATACTTTTCCAAGGGGTGAAGGCCTGGTGTGGACAGCTGGAAATGAGTGTAACGTCATATCCTGGAAAAGGGCATGGCTGGCTGGCTGGCTGGCAGTCTGAAAATAATAATAATATAATTATTAGTAGTACTAAGAGGGTTTTTTGCCACTGTTGTTGCAACTGCTGCTCTTTATTTTGGGGTATGTTTCATTATACACCTTTTAGGTGCCAGGTGAAAAGGTTCTTCTTCAACCAGGCCTTGACTAACATCCTAGATCCTTTGAAATGTGTCTGTGGGAATGAGGGAGGTTTATTGGCTTGGCTTATTTTTGTTTTTATTTTTATCATGTATTTTGTTTCATCTTGTATTTTTATGCTGTGAACCACCCTGAGATCTATGGATGAAGGGTGGTATATTATTATTATTATTATTATTATTATTATTATTATTACTGTTACTATTACTATTATTACAATGGGAGACATAGTAAAAATATAGAGACTGGTGTATTTCTCTTCTTTGCCTGAGATATCTTCACCCTCCAATGCCTATAAAGGCGTTATTGTATATATTCATCACTTCTTGAGTGTCTGAAAGCAACTTACATAATACAAATACAAGAAACACTAAAGCCAAATATAAAAAAGCAACAAAACAAGACCTTGTGCAAATCCTACCTACCTCATTTAAAAGGATAAGCACTAAAAAGAGGCCTCTTGGCTAAATCTAACTGCATCTCTTCAATTTGTTTTTTATATAAAATATGCTCCGTGTATGATTATGTTATTGTTTGGATGGTTATGTGTTTGTACATACTTTTATGATTAAAGTGGGAGCAATTAGTTACCTTCCCAATTAATAAAAATGTATTTGGATTGTGCCAAAAAACAGGCAATGATGGTGCCAGGTGTGCTTTTCTGGGCAAAGCTTTCCACAGATGGGGAGCTGCTACTGGCAAGGTCTGCTTTCATGTTGCCACCCTGCATGCCTCCCTCAGGCAGGGCACATGGAGAAAGGACTCAGATGATGAATGCACTTTACAGGAGAGTTTATGTCAGAAGAGGCATTCCTGAGCTTTATAGGTCAAAACCAGCAATGTGAATTGAGCCCAGAAACTACTTGGTAACCAGTACAGTTGCACCAGGATTGGTGTTAACATTCTCAGACCTCTGAATTCTGCACCAGCTACAGCTTCTGGACCATCTTCAAAGGCAGTCCCGCATACAACAAATTGCAGTAATCTATTCTAGAGGTTAGCAGGGTGTCGACAACAGAAGTTAGGCTGTCCCTGTCTAGATAGGGGCTCAGCTGGGCCACCGGCCAAAGCTCTGCGCTACTGAGGCCACTTGAACCTCAAGCAATCTGAATGGATCCAGAAGTACTCCCCAACTATGCACCTGCTGCTTCATAGGGAGTGTAATTCCATCTAGGGCAGACCAAACTCCACCCATCTGGCCTGGGGAACCCCCCACTGCCAGTTTCTCAATCTCATCTGGATTAAGGTTTAGTTTATTGGCTCTCATTCGGTTCATCAAAGAGAGCAGGCACTGGTCTACTACAATGATGCCAAGATGCTAAACATAAAAGCCAAGAAAAGGATGTGGTCAAAACATGGAGTCCTGCTGGGTACTTGCATTGTAGAAGTACGCAGCTGTAGCACAGCAGAAATGGGGTGAGGAATGGACCAGCTTTTAGGTGTGATTTGCTTCCTGCAGATGAGGTAAACTGGATTTCTTGTCACAATTCTTGCGGTTTTGCGAAGTAAAGTTATAAGAACGAGCAGGTTTGCCCACGCAATTGAGCAGTTGCTGGAACATCACTGGGTAATTTCCAGCTAACTCTTCACCAGGGAAAGCACAGCTAGCCTGGTTAACCAAAACAAATAATTGCATCTCCTTTGTTTTAACTTGGGGTCTGTCAGTTGCAGTGATGCAACCACTTTGGTGGCTTATGATGCTTTTATTAGTGTCCTATAGGCTGATAGTGAACTCATTCTCTGAGTGTGGATCCTTATTACGGTAGGTGAAAGTGGCACCCTCCACGCACAAAAGGGAGGTACCAGCTGAATTGGGGAGGTGGAAGGGGAGGGGGAACCGCAGGTTTTGCAGATGTTCAAAAATATTTAGAAAACCCCCTAAAGGGGGTACCTCAAAACAGTGTGCTCTGCAACCACAGAATGTTAACTGAATGGAAGGGGGTACAGAAAATGAGGGGGAGTTGGACTGGAAGAGCAAATGGCTGGTTGAAAGGTGATTTTAGAAAGCTTTTCTGGCACTCATTCTGGATGCACTCTGATGTGCAGATTTTTGAGGTGCTGTTGCTGATGCCTGTAGAACAGATGCTTGTCTCCACCCTGATTGGATAGAAAGCAAGTAGGAGCCCCCCCCTGCCTTTTTCTCTCCTACCAGCCTATGCCTGGTAGAGGAACTGGGAAAAGCTGGGTGCTAGCCTTATTTAGGAATCTGCCTGATAGGAAAGAGGGCCTCCACACTACTCTCTGCCCTACCAACCCGAGACTACAGAGCTAGGAGATGAAGGCTGTGGCAGGGAGGTCTGGATGCTTACAGTATAATTTTCAGCACAGGATCACCCAAGCATCCTTGGAAACCTCCAACTTAGCAGCATGGATCATTCCTTGAAGTTTTGTGCCAAAGCCACCCTCACTCTTACGAGCCAAACACACATCCTTGTGAACACTGATTTAATTGTTTAGACAATTTTGCATCTAGAAAATCCATGATGCAGTGCTATTGCAAATGAAAAACACAAACAAACCTCTGGAAACTTTTGCATAAGATGCAGAAATTATAATATTGAATGAACTGGTATGCAACTGGAACTCTCTGAAATTTGAATTGGCCCCTGGATTTTCATGCAAGTACAGTGGAACCTAGATTGTTGAACACTTTGGAAGCCGAAGAATTCGGAACCTGAATGCTGACAATCTGGAAATGAATGCTTCTGTTTTCAAACGATTTTCAGATGCCGAATGGCTTCAGAGGCACGTTTTTCATTCCCCCCCCATTGACTTTGCAGCCAGCCCATTGATCCTTGGTTTTCGTACTTTTCAGAAGCCAAATAGTCTTCCGGAGTGGATTAATTTTGAAAACCGAGGTTCCACTGTACAACTTTGGTAAAAGAAAGTGTGCAATAAGTAAATAAATAATATATTCTCAAGCTGGTTTCACAGATGCCTAGTAATGTTTTGTGTACTGCTGTTCTATAATGCCATGGGTGCCCAAGGGTTGTAGTTTACACTGCGTACCAAATTGTGTCTACTTACAAACAAAAGTTATTATTATTGTGATTATTCTTAATATTAATATTGTTTCTTTATTAAAAATATGTATATGCTGCCTGTCATGTCTGCAGCAGATCATAAAATACAGTATAAAAAGCAATGAATAACAACAAAGTGGTTAAAAAAATCCTTAAAGTTCTACAGCAGCAGAGATCAGGAGCCAGCAAAAACTATAGAAAGCAAAAAAAAAAAAAAAAAAAAAACCAAAAAAAAAAACAAACCAACCATGTGTTGAATTGCGCGGATATTTGTGTATACCTTTTTTTGGTCAGGAGAGGGGGAGACTATTTCTGAGAGTGGGCATCATCACAGAAAAGGCCACCTTCTTGATTGTGGCCAGATGGACATCTGCTTTATCCATTGTGTGGATTATTTAGTGTTAAGCTTTCGTGATATTTGATGTTTTGCATAGTTTTGCTTTTAGTATTTAGTTGCCTATTTAGTCTCTTCAGCTTGCCAAGAGTTATATTATAAAACTGAATATTTTTAGGTTAAAGAAGAACTAGGTGTAAAAGGAAAATAATTAATTAGCGACTTCGAACAAAGTTTTTGAAATTGAAGCCAAGAACTTAGTTTTTTTGGCAGATCTGTAATGCTGCGCAATTACATCAGTATTAAAAACAAGAAAGTTTGAAACTAAGAGGGGCTATTTTGAATTAGAAGTGTCCGGAGTAAATACCAATATTCTTTTATTTTTCTCAATGGTATATTTATATGCTTCACCTCTGGAGACACACGCCATTGTCTCTAGAGACAGATGGATGCCAGACAACCATTTGTATGCTACATTTTATTCCCAGAAACCAGTGGTATAGTGGAGAGGGAGTGCCGCTCCAGGACTTATTTCAGTGCAGGTATGTGTTGGGGGTGGTGGCAGTGGTGGCAAGGCATTGGAGGATAGAGCTGTATGTGTCATGTGACCTGCTGTGCACTCCCTAAAGTAGCCAGCTGTCTTCAAGTGAAGTGGAGGACACTGTCCCATGACCAGTGTTGTAGTAAGATCCAGCTGTCAGTCCTGCCAGTTTTTGTACATAGAGAGATGGGGAAAGTCATCTTGTCCATGTTCACCCCCGAAAGTGTTTTGGGCTGGCCCTGGAATTGGGTCCTAAGTTGCTTTTTTCTTTCTTTAAAGGAACATGTGATCATGAAATGGTCTGAGAACTGCTGCGGCAGAAGCTTAAAATTGCTTATTCTGGTGTGTTGTAAGGTTAGTGCTTTGAGGATGGCTGCTGCAGAGTACTTACCAGGGCCATCTTCTCATGGGGATTGGATGATAGGTCAGGTACATTTTTGATGACACACAACTGTCACATATCTTTCTAGCTTTCATTGATCTGCTCTAATTAGCTGTTCAGAGTGCATCACACAACTCGGCTTGTGCAATATTATTTTGTAACACGAGCAATGCTTTTTCCACCAACTCAGCATTTGTTTGTTGGATTACTGCATTCTTCCTCTTCTTTTCGCTCTGAGCTCATGCCGATCATTGTTGTCCAAAATATATTAAAATACACACGCACAGAGGAGTGTAGCATGAATACTGTGATAAGTCAGCTCATATTGTGAGCTTTTCTTTTAAAATCCACCAGACTACTTTGTGTAAAGCACCCTCTGTGCAACAGTGAGCATATTTCTTCACTACAGAAAATATATCTTCTTTCCTTTCTTTGGCAGCACAGCTGACCCTGACTGCATGTCAATTTCCCCATGAGAGAATCCTGCTAAGAAGCATGTTCAGATGCTTGCTAAGAAACAGCAGAATTGCTCTTCTCTCACTTGTACCCAATATCTCAATAAGGATTGGACACATAAGCTGGAAATAGGCTGGCTGTGTGTCCTACTTTACAGAAGACAGTTTTTAATATGTCAAAAAAGAACCTTCCTATCTGAAAGGTTGTCCATCCACATGTGATAAAAGAACCAGAAGAAGGAATAGCAGGGGACTTGGAGGACTGTAGCTTAGTGTTAGAGACTTGCACACAGAAGGTCCCTGTTCAACCCCTGGTTGGGCTAGGTAGGGCTAGGAAAAACTCCTGTCTGAAATCCTAGAGAGCCACTATCAGTCAGTGTAGACAGGGAAGCGCTAGATGGACCAATGACAGCATATGATGGACCTTATAAGGCAGCTTCCTATCCAGACAGCACTGTCACATGATATCTGGTCACTTGTGTAATTGCTGTTCACTACCCAGTACAAGTGGGACACGGGTGGCACTGTGGGTGAAACCACAGAGCCTAGGGCTTGCCGATCAGAAGGTTGGCGGTTCGAATCCTGTGACGGGGTGAGCTCCCATTGCTTGGTCCCAGCTCCTGCCAACCTAGCAGTTCAAAAGCACATCAAAGTGCAATTAGATAAATAGGTACCGCTCCGGCGGGAAGGTAAACGGTGTTTCCATGTGCTGCTCTGGTTTGCCAGAAGCGGCTTTGTCATGCTGGCCACATGACCTGGAAGCTCTACGCCGGCTCCCTGAGCCAGTAAAGTGAAATGAGTGCCACAACCCCAGAGTCATCCGCAACAGGACCTAATGATCAGGGGTCCCTTTACCTTTACCTTTACCCAGTACGAACCACCAAACTTGGCAAGCTGGCATCCAGCTTCTGACATCTATAGCCACACACTCCAGGTGTCCTGTAGAAGGGAGGCAAAGGATGAGGATTTAGGAGAGGAGAAGGAAGGAGAGGAGGAGCCTGTGCTTTCAGTTATAAGAGCTAGAGGTGGGGGAGGGGAACAGTGATGACAAAGGAAGCGAGTCACATGTCAGGGAGGGAGAAGAATGGAAAAAGTAAGAGTGGAGCCTCAGGCCAGAGCTAAGGATTCCTGGCAGAATAATGCCAAGGCCATGGCCAGTGGGCTGAAGCAAAGAACAACAGGTGGCAGGTGTAGGTGGATATGTGCCATGATTTTTTTTTGAAAGGCTGCCAGGGAACAAGCATCTGTTTCGAGAGGCTGTCTGGTCTAAGTCAAGATGAAGGATAAAGAACCATCCAAAGAGAGAGCAAGGGCCTTGAAGTTGCCCATCGACACTTAGCCATTGAACCGCAGACTGAACTGGTAGGCAGGCTGCTCCCCTCCCCATAGTAAGATGCACTGTGTTTCTCTTTAAATTGTACACATGATTTCTAAATTTTCATCAACACATGAACTGGGGTATGCAAAGTTTATGCCATGCTATGTTTTTTGGGGCAATACATTTCCTCCATTCCCAGGATGGCCTATGTGACCATCCTAGGCAGGAGGGGGTTGCTGGCTGAGGAGGATGAACTCTGAAGGCAGTAGGAGTTTGAGATGGAGGAGATAGCATGCAGAATTGAATTCGTCCCTAGTGAGGATGAAGACACTCAGAGCTGTAGGGTGTGAGGAAAGTGAACCGATTAAGGGTCCTGTGATGAAGATAATGAGCAGACCCAAACCTGTAGATCTAGTTAATTCATAAGCCAGCTCTGTTGTTTCCAGGCTTCCTAGCAATGCTAGCAATGCCCACTTCCAGTGGGATAGGCTGCCAATTTGTATCTTCACATAGGACCCTTGTAGCTTTGAATGCTGCATGACAGCACTTTGTAGGACCCTTGTAGCTTTCAGTGCTGTATGACAGCATTTTGCCCCAGCAAAATAGCCCATCATCAACTTCTCCCATTATTTTGGATATTTTGATCTAAATGCTTTACATTATGCCACACTGCCTGTTAAGATGCATAAAGGACAATAGCAGAGATCCAAGCAACAATTCACTTTCAGGTGGATCCAAGACATTGGGCTGCCTGAGGCCAAGGATACAATCCATGTCCAAAAACTGACCAGGCTGGCAGTTGCATTCTGCTTCAGCATCCTGCGCAGAAAACTGGCTTAGCAGGTGCAGAGCAGACTGCATGGCACATGCACACACAACTCTGACCACTCACTGCCCTTTAGTATTTGCCACCTGAGGTAGCTGCCTCACTTTGTCTCATGGTAGAACCTGCCCTGGATGCAGGCTAAGTTAGTTGAACTTAGTTCCTTTTTCACATATGCCAAAAAAGCAAACATTGGGTAAGAAACATCAGAAAGAAGAAGAAAGACTTGCCTTCCAGCTATAGCTAAATACCTCTAGAAGCTCACCTATAGGGTGTAGCACTCAGAGATGGCATGAAAGTTCTATGTACCTATACATTGATAGGTTTGTATTGCATGCATAAATAAATAGAAGATATTTGGAATGGAAGAAGCTGGTATATGGGAAGATGGGGCTCCCACCCAGGGTGAGATCTGAGTAGAGCTAAACAGACGACTTTCCCATCAAATTTTCCTCCTTTGTTTCAAAATCATTCACTTCTGTCCTTGAACACAAATTTTGCATAGTATACTAATCTTGATCCTGCTGAGTCATTCTGCCAGCTGAAAAGCACTATTTTATACATAAAATCCGGAAATCAGTTTGTGGCCACCTAACCAGAGGCACCTCCAGTCTCTAGTCAAGTGAAACCTCCTGCAAATGTAAAACATGTAGGTATCTCTGCAAAAACTGAGTGATGGTGATTGGCTTACATTGTTGCCCATTTCAATGTCCTCTGTTGGCCATCAGTGCTATACACATTTGAGATCAATAGGGCAGCTGCAGCAGAAACTTGGCAAGATTTTAGTTTGCTACCAAAGGGAGGGGCTATGCTATTTAATTAATTTAATTTGCTTAAAGTGGATATTTGCTTTTGGAGCCAAGTTTTGCAGAAGCAGATGGATTATTTGGCATATTCAGCAGCCACAGAATAACATTTGGACATTGCTTCACATTCATTGGACATCCTAAACAAATGCAGAAACTTGCATTATTGACATGCTCCCTTTATTTTAAACAACCATAAGTGAATACTGGAAAAGACAAGACCGTAAAATCCAATTGCTGTTTGGAACGCTGCCTTGCTCTTACTGTTTTAAGTTGACAGTAACATACTAGCTTTGTTGATCATTAATAATCATGCATTGCCATCTACCACATTTGCTGTACAGATTCTAGTACCACTCTTCAGAACACCTTTGTGGGTAGTTCTTCAGTTTGTATGTCATAATGATCTGCTTGACTCTATCGACTTCCTTTCTGAGCTAGGATTAAAGTCGGGACCAGGATCTCTTAAGAATGTATGAAGCTGCCATATACTGAATCAGACCAATGGTCCATCAAGTGCAGTATTGTCTACACAGAATGACAAATGTTCTCCTGGGTTTCAGATAGGAACCTTTTCCAGCCCTACCTGTAAAGGCTGTGGATTAAACATTAAAATAAAAATTAAGCATGAAAAAATTGCTCTGTCAGTGAGCTATGGCCCTCCCTAATCTGTTGGGGCAGCCTGCCCAGGAAACAGAACTTGCCCATGTTATTGGGCATTTGGGGACCAAGTAGACATGTGCTAATTTCATGAATTCTATTAACGTGCACAGTGTGTGTGTATGTGTGTTATAAATAGCAGCCACCAGGAAACTTGAGCTATCCTGGTGTCGGTTTCTTTTTACCAAAAATCACCTCTTTGATGTTGACGTCAATGGTCGATCAGGACAATAGCTTTCCTTGAAATACAAAAAGCCCCAGTTTTGGACACGACCATGATAGCTCCAGCTTTCTCATGCCTGCTGCTTATGGAACACATTAACAATATGCTAGTTTGGCCCTCATGCCAAATATTGAGGCCCAGTGCAGCTGCCCTAAAGTTCTGTATAAACAGCATCCTTACACTGTCCCATTGAACTACATGGAGGATGCAGCAACTGACTCAGCATAACTATATTGAGGGCTGTGACTCACATGAAGGTGACAGCCCTATTCCCCCCCCCCTTTCTGTGCTCACCTGAATTGCTCTTTGCCCCGGAGATCATTCAGATGAAAAATATTTAGACTATTTGAACAAAACACAGATCATTTGGATGTTTTCACCTCCATGAAAAGAACAACAACACATTTGCTTAAAACTCTTGAGCACAGTCCATTCAAAGGTAATCACTTTGATGCCCCACAAATTTCAGCAAGAGAGATTTAAGGCACACAGTTTGTGCCAGTGTGATGCTCCCTCCAGGAATGGAATAAGCTTTTCAGCCCCTGTGCTACTCTACTAGTCAGTCTGCCTAGCCAGGTCTCCCGCGTCTAAATTAAGCAAACTAGAATCCTCTGAATTATTCTTGCTCATTCTCTGTAAACCCCAGAAAAGATCTCTTTTCCCTGCCCAGGTTGAAGATGGAGTAGGTGGTTGCCATGGCAAATTTCCAGAGTTTGCAATGCCAAGCAGCTTCCTAGAACCCGCATACCTGTAAAACTCTCAGAGGAAACTGGGAACTCTCTGAGGTTAAAGAGGCCAGCTGCATCCTGATGTTCAGCTGAAAACAAAACCAAGTGTCCTTTTTTACAGAAAAGGTTTAAACCTGCCTAGCCTTCCTCTGATAGTTTGTTGTTGTTGTTGTTGTTGATTAACAGATGTGGTGCCCTCCATAATGTAGTATTATATTAACATAATTATTAAATGTAGATTGTGTCTAAGGATTGACAAATTTGTTAGTTGCAGTTTTTTCTCTTTTCTAAAAGTTTGGTTCTTCACATTTCTGCATCAGTTTGTGAATTTGATTTTTTTAAAGTGCATATGAAAATTCATCGGCATTTTACAGTGCATTTCTCCTAATATAATTTTTGAATTCAATTTTGCCAAATACACACACCTATTGCAAGCGATTTCCCCCAATGCCATACATTTTTATGTGCGCTTTCCTATATAATGTGTGTTTGTTTTAATACATATTTTGAAAAAATGCAAAATTCAGAAAAGTGAATTTCAAAGGATAGCTGTGTTTCAGTTCGTGTGTTTCTTGGGAAACTGTTTTCCACTTCCTTAGATGCATTGCTGATCTCCAGCCTCAGAGTTATTACTGCAAAAGGAGAGCCAAGAAAGGAAAGAGGTTCTCCATGCTGGAATCCCCTTGGATGTCCCTTCTAAGCTTTTTTAAAAAAGCAAATACTCAAAAAGGGCCTGTGACAGCAGCTCACTTTTTAGAAAGGCATCTGTTCTGTCCTAACATTGTATCTGATTGGTTCCAGCAGGTCTCACAGGATCTAGTTACCCCATACTAGGAAATAGGCCTGTATGAACAACCTAAATTTGCCTTCTCCACGACATCAACTGGTACTGGCCATGGGAGCAGCTGCTCTCCACCACAGACTGGAAGGGCTGGGATTCTGCTCTGGCATATGCACCACCAGCAGGGTTTTGGAAGAGCTGTAAGAAACGGAGCAGGTGTTGGGAACCCTTTGCCTTCCAAATGTTACCTAACTACAACCCCCACCACCCTTGGCCATTAGCCACGCTTGCTGAGGATGTTGGGAGTTGTAGTTCAGCAATATCTGGAAAGCCAGAAGTTCCCGACAACTGGATTACACACTTAGGACTAAACTAGATGTAACATTAAATGTGCCTCTGCAGTTAATGTGCAAGTTTTAAAAATTCAAATAGCATCAGCTTGGGGGTGGGGGCAAGAAGAGCTGTTTAACTCTAGACACCGCAGCAGGTGTGCAGGGGGGAATTTAACCCTTTCTCCCCCTGCTGTGGAAATGAGGAAAAATTCAAAGCCACTTTCTTTGCATTGGGAGAAATCCCCTACTGGCCAGAACCAGTGAGGAATTTCCTCTGGATGCAAATAGCAGCTTCAGTAGAGGGAGTTTCCTCTGAGCTGCAGCAGGTGCGTAAAGGGTTGAGCAAACCTCCGCTGCTCCACGTCTGCTGCTGTCCTCATAGTTACATCTTATTTGACCCTCAGTACCAGTTGTGCTGAAAGGGGAAGGTGTAACAAGGGAGAAAGAGTGGCGGCAGTTCAGTGTGGGTGGGTGTTTGTGTGGAGGCCAAGCCCACGAGGAGCAGGAGACAGCTTGTTTCCCCACTTGTAAAATGGCAATGGTGAAGGCAAGCCTTTAGAAGCATTTTTGTGCAGTTTAAAATCTGATAAATCGCCAAGAAAGGGCTGGCAATGCAACAGGAACTTCCGACAAAATTCTGATTCTATATTCCATTTCTCTCTTTTATCCAGGTTTGTCCCATTTAAATTGCTTGAATTCCATGTGAATAAGCTTCAGGTTCTTTCCTGTAACTTCAGTAGGTGCCTGCCTGCCTCCCTCTCCCCCTCCTCCCCTTCTTTCTCAGCTCTTTGCTAGATTGGCATTATCCTGTAGTAGTGTCACAGCCTGCAGTCATTTAATGCCTCTTCTTGTGGGGTCAGGATTCCACGCCCAAGTGCATTTAGCAGGTCAGTACAGTAATTTTAAATGTCTTTCTTTCAATCTTTTGCCATCTTCAATTATACCTTTCCACCCTACTATTTGTGTAATTTTCTTCTGTCTGAAGTCTCTTTACTGTTGTTCTCTATTGCACAGCATGACAAATTACCCATCAAGCTATATCTTTTCAGCCCAGAAATGTGCAGCAGCAACACGGAGTCATGGCATTATCACATGTTGTGCACTTTATTTCCTTACAGTTCATTCAAGTGTGTCACGTTTTTTTCCCCTGCTTCCTTTTTGCCATCGTGCAGATTAACCATTTTATCGGCTGTAAACTTTGGAAACAATTAGAAACTAATTATGCCGAGAGCCGAGAGCAAGTACCTCATTGAGCCGGTGGCAATGTATACATTTCCTTATCATCTCTGGGTTTTTCTAAAAGAAAAAGAAAAGAAAAGAAAAAGAATGGCCACAAAGCGTTTGGCTTTACAGAAGCAAAGGCTTTGGTCTTGATTATACAGCTGACTAATTCCTGGCATCGGACAAGAATTATTTGTTGCCGCCGGCCACTAAACAAATTAACTGTAAGACACCATTCTGTCTGACAGGGAGCCCAGGCCTCTCATAGGAAAGGAAACTCTCTGGGCCAGATGTGTGCTCTACACATGTTCCTTTTTCTGTCTTTCACTTCAGATACAGCTAAGTACCAAGAATTGTTTAGTGTTTACTCAGAGATTTCAGAAGTGATGCTACTAGGTGACAAAAACAACAACAACCTAATGTGAAAGAATCAGCAGGATTACTGATGGTGCCTTTTAGAAATAGTGGCTAAGGTGATAAAAGGTTTTCCTACCTACATCAAGTATACCTATATATATCTTAGAGATGAATGGACCAGCTTATTTTCATTTCATGTCAGTTTTCCATGTGTTCAATCACAGATCCATCCTGTGCAATATACAGTGGTACCTCGAGTTACAGACGCTTCAGGTTACAGGCACTTCAGGTTACAGACTCTGCTAACCCAGAAATAGTACCTCGGGTTAAGAACTTTGCTTCAGGATGAGAACAGAAATCGGGCGGCGGTGGTGCGGTGCCATTAGATAAGTGGTACCTCAGGTTAAGAACAGTTTCAGGTTAAGAACGGACCTCCAGAACGAATTAAGTTCTTAACCCGAGGTACCACTATACCACTATTCATTCTCTCTCTCTCTCTCTCTCTCTCTCTCTCTCTCTCTCTCTCACACACACACACACACACGCACACAGTGCACCACTTTTAAATTATATGCATTTTGAATGTTTTTTATATACATTCTTCCCCTAAAATGCACATTTTTCTATACATTCCAATGCATCTCCTCCTAAATATGCATTTTTGCTGACATTTCCCCCATAAACGATTGCAGTTTGTACACCAAAAACCACACCACAAATCTTAAATTCTCACACAACCCGATTCATAGCTGTGTTCCAATCCACATATCCACATGTCCAGGGCTGGCAAATTATGTTTTTCTTTAAAATGTAGACTGGACTAATTTTTTCTTCCTCTCTAGCAAGCAATTAATATATTTCTCAATTATACCACTTTGCAGTACTAGTGGAAATTGTCCAGCATTGCCTAGGAATTCTGAGAAATCACAATTTACTCATGTTTATAAATGGCTAATGTAATTTGTTAGTTCCTATGCTTGCCCACCCACATGATACAGGGAATGCCTGACTTTGACCCTGCCATGAATCAATTCAAGGGGTGGGCCTTATGTTTGATGGAGTTTTTAAAAACCCTATACAACTGGGAGGGGGCAGGTGACATGGTGTCTCCTTTCTTTCCCAACTGTACTGCAGGTATCAGGAGAGAGCCAGTGTGGTGGAATGGTTAGAGTGTGTTGGGGAGACCAGGTGTCCACAAGGTACCCCAATCATAAATCTTTCAGATTAAGCACCACATAATGCACAGTCTTGAGGGTTACCAAGATCACAGTGGCCAAGCTATCTCAGTCCATGTCTTATCAGCCAAAGATGATAGAAGTCACTCCTAGTCACCTGTTCTTCAAGTGAGAAAGGTGGATCCAGGAGCAACTGAAGACTACACACCTGCTCCTTCCAAGGGAGTGCAGCCCTGTCCAGAACAGGCCACTGACCTATCTTCTGGACAGGAGAACCACTCACCCACAGGGCTTCCATCTCACCAGGGTTCAAGCTCACAGTTGCAGCAAAACACTGATCCAGAGCCTGCAAGACCTTTCCTGATTCAGATGGAGAAACAGAGCTGAGCCACACTCTGGAAGGAACCCTGCAGTTGGGACCAGAACCTCCACAAAACAGTGCCCCTGACACACAATTCACAGATCCAGTACAGGAGGATGCCAAGGCTGATGGTATCAAACACCACAGAGAGAGTGAGCAAAAGCAACAAGTCTCTCTCCCAATGAAGATAATCCATCACACTGACCAAGGCTGATTCATTCCCAAAACCAGGTCTGAAACCACATTGAAATGCATATTGATTATCAGTTTCATTCAATAATGCTTGTAGCTGCTCCACCACAACCCTCTCAGCCACCTTCCCAAGAAGTGGGGTTTCAGCAAATGGATGATAACTGTCACAGACTAGGAGGGGGTCCAGGGTGGGATTTCTCTTTCTTTCTTTCTTTCTTTCTTTCTTTCTTTCTTTCTTTCTTTCTTTCTTTCTTTCTAGTAGACACGCTACTACCTCTTTCAGAGTGGTGGGCACCACCCCATCCTATACGACACATTCACCACACCCTGAACCCTTCCAGAAATGCCTTTCTAACTAGATTTTATTAACCACAAGGGACAAGGACCCAGGGAGAATGTTGTTGGACACATAACTGCAAGCACCTTTTCAGTGTCCTCAGGTCACATCTACTGAAATGGATCACATAAAACCTGGCCAGATACGACATTGGACACCTCATTTGATTCAGCACCAACCATGACAACAAGATTGCTGTGATGCTAAGTGACTTTATCCTCAAAAGTCTCTCATGGCAGGCAGTATACTCATCACAATGACCCTCTGGGGGCCTAGCAAAAAAAAAAGCAACCCAGGGGCCAATAGAGGATGCAATGAAGGCAGCAGAGCAGGCCTTCTTCACTGCCCTCATGTTACATAGTAAGCACAGTTGCCTACATGCTAGGCACCAATGTTGGGCCAGTTTTGAAACAAGTTTTCCACTACTTGTGTTCTAGTCTTCACCCTGCCTGCTTTATAACTCACAAGTCTCTGGTATATGAGGGACCAACGTGAGCTCCATGGCACCACATAGGACACTCAGGAGCAATCCTGTCAATGGCTTACCTCATTTCTTCTTTCCAGAGCAAGACCAGAGACTCAACAGGATCACCAATGGAAAATCTCCCAGAACATTCAGGAATCCACTTGGTTCATAGAGTCTCTGGGGGCAAACCTTTCTAACTTGTCCCTCACTCCTACAGGGAGAAGTTGCCACAGACTATTACAAAGATAAGATTATTAAAAAGCTATCTAGAGATCTGACTTTAATTTAGGATTGTATGATGATTCACTAGACCACATTTTGCTTCTTTGTCATTGTTGGGATTTCAGCTTTGCCACAGACTCAACAGAATCGAGTGGTCAAGAGCATTCACCCAAATAGAAAACAACTGGCTAGTCCTCATGACCAACAAAGACAGTTTAATTTTCTTTTCTCCCTGTTGAAAGGTTTGCCAGAGAAGACCAATTGTGTGTTTCAAGAAAAAATACTGAGTTAGGTTCAAAGCTGTGGGTAGGCTTAAATAACTCCAACAGATAATTTGACACAAACTTTTGTTCATTTCAATTGATTCATTCTGCAACCCCCTCCATTTTTCTTCTGATTGTCAGTCAGGAGAATCAGGTAGCAGCCAATGCACTTTTTTTTTGCATAATGCTATGTTTGGTAAAGGGAGCTTACAGCTGATGAACACAGCGATATAAGTTTTGCCCACACAGATCGCATTGTAAAAGGTTCCAAAACTCGAAAATGTTGACAGTTGTTTTCAGCAAATGGCGGCTTGACTGTGGCACTGTCAGTATCAATGTCCTTGTGCAAATGTAAAAGAGCAATGTGATTAAGGCAAGCTTGTCCGTGCTAGATCTCAGCCAAGTTTTCAATCTCCCTGTGGCACTGAAAGATTGCTCAGCTGTTGCAGATAATGCAAGAATAGCGAGCAGATTTCTGCCACTTTAAAATAAAATAAAACAAATGCCTTCACGCTGGGCACATATTCTATGGGAATTCGCCAACATCTGCTGCTGACCTAAAATTCTGGACAAGATAAATTCCTATTCTTATGATATTGAGCCATTTAGAGGCAATGAGATTTCTTAAGGAATGTGAAGATATCTTTATGAAAAGCTTATCTGCAGAAGGAGAATAATAGCAGTAATTTTCCATTGGTATCTGGGCTGCCAGCATAATTTGTGAAACTTTGTCTACTTCTGCTTCGTTACTTCTAGAGTCGTACAATCCCATGCCATATATGAGAAGCAGTTCTGCGTAAGTCAATACAGTTTCTTAAGCGGCAGTAATGGTCCTTGGAACTGTTTGTCTGCTCCAATGGATGTTGCACTGGAACTGCATTCCACAAAGTGCTATTTGGGCGAATCTTTCTGAATGCTCCCAATGCAACAGAAGTGTGATGCTCCACTGGTCTGTACTCTCTACGAACACTGAATCCAACTGCAGTCATTCAATCTGAAAACTGTAAAGCACATTCTTCAGAACAGTTGCTTCGTGTTTGTCAGATTTCACCTAGGACTTTTTTCCATTTGGAAGAGCCATCAGCCACCAAGTCTGAGACATAGTTTCCAAGGATTTGAGCATGTCTTGTGCTTCTTGAATCCCAAATATTCCTCAAGAATCCAGCAGAGTATATTCTGATAGCCTCTGGAATGGAAAACAGCTTAGATTCTGTTTTGGAATACACGTCATAACATCATTTTATTGTAATTAGATATCTTCATTTTACAGTTACTTCCATTGTTACATTGAAGGTATTCATAAGATCTCAAAAGGGTAAAATACTTCATTGATATTAAGTGCTTACAATAGATTACCGTAGTATTTCTTGGTCAGACTTTGAGATATTACATAATTGTCAGTTTAAAAGGAAATAATGTCCTTAGACATGAAAAAGATGAACAATTAAAAAAAGCTCACAAAGGGCTGTTGTTTTTCACAAATTACTCTTATTAGCTGACCTAAACCTATTTTTTCCCCTTCTACAGGCACCTTTAGAATATGCACTAAAAATACAAGCATTCAAAGTTCAAACATTAAGTCCAAAATTACTGCCTTTCAGATCTTTTATTATTCTTTCAGGCATTTAAAAATATAGGTCGAAGCAACACTGCATAATTTAGAAAGTTAACAAAATGCAGCTAATGAAAAGAAATGGAAGCAAATATAATTATAATAACCTTTTAATGCTTTGTCTCCTTTCTGTTGTCAATTAAACATGTAAAAGAGGTGATGGCCTACACAACACACCACACACACACACACACACACACACACACACACACACACTCCTCTGCCAGAGGTGGTATATTTTCAAGAAGGCAAAGTCAAAGCCCGTACGTATATCCTTATCCAGGCAGAGAAAAGGCCAATTTCAAATCATTTGGCATTAGAAATTCCCAGTGTGTTGGACAAACTGAGCCATACACATTTGACTCTTCCTACTGAATCTCTGATTCTTTGTGACTCTCTAAACTAAGAAACAATTCTCAAACATTGTAGTGTACATCCTTTCATGTGTAAAACAACAACAACAACCCCCCCTCACCTTTTGGGTTGTCTAAAGGTTGCCAGTAACATAACTAGTGAATATATATCAGTAAGGCTTTCAATGAACCCAGTCCTCAAGCCTGTTCTTTGTTTTCTTTGTTTATAACAGGGATCGGCAAGGTTTACCTTGCCTGGGCTGGTTCACTCCAGCGGAGATCCCTCCGTGGGCCGGATTGCATGTGCGCCCGTGATTTCCAGCGTCTGCACAGATGTGATTTTGGGCATCTGTGCATGCGCAGGCGCAATTTTTGGTGCCGTGGAAGCGAGTTCCCATGCTGCGCTGCACTGGTTTAGCGCAGTGCGTGGGGACTCGCCAACCGGGCAGCTCAGTTCGGGGGCGGCTTGTGGGCCGGTTAAATGACCCCAGTGGGCCGCTTGTGGCCCATGGGCCTTAGGTTGCCTACCCCTGGTTTATAGTATGTCTAACCCACCCTTCTCTAACTGGTCCCAATGCTGGAAAACAATAATAAAAATACAGGTCAGTAAAACAAAAACTATCTATCTATAGCATATATCCTTAAAATATGCAAGATCAACTTATATGAGGCAACAAGAAGCTTCCTTATAGCTGTCACTCCTTCCCAAAGACCTAGGCCAAGTGGCGCATATTCACCATCAGGTAAGCAGTCAGCAGTGTCAGTGCTAGACACACCTGTAAGAAGAGGTCATTCCAGAGATGGGGCACCAATGTGGAGAAGGCCCTTTCCCTTGCCACCGCTCCCTGAACATCTTGCACTGGGAACATCAGTAGAGTCTCCCTTGCAGATCTTAACACTCAGGCAGGACAGAAATGCATCAGCATTCCTTCAAATATTTGGGTCCCAGGTCTTTTAGGGTTTTTATATGTCAGGGCATGCACCTTGAATTTGGCTTGGGAATGATTCATCACTCTGTGTAGATCCTTCAAAACAATTGACGTGAGTCTGGGTAGGAGCATCCACCAGCAGCCTAGCTGTTACATTCTGCACCATTTACAATCTCTGTTTTCAAAGTCTGTATCACGACATGCTTAGCTGGTGATGTCTTAAAACTTAAGACACAAAATTAGAGCAGGAATTCCTAAAAGGAAGAAGTTGCAAATCCGGCAGAGAGACATGTCTTCACCACTTTTTTTTTTTTTTTGCAGTTTCCCTTCCTGCCAAACATGACGGTGAGTGAGATATCCTTTTTGTGTGAGAGATATGGGTGCTGTGTGTGTGTGTGGGGGGGCACTCTGTGGAGTATGTTCGTACATGTGAGGTGTTGCAGTCAGACAATTAAAAATCCAGGGACCGTCAACACATGGAGAGAGGAGCATGCTCATATCCACTGGCCATCTGCCAGATCTCCACATGTTGGTCAAGGTGTTCTGCATGGAGCCTACACCTGTACCAACTGTATATGCACAGGCTCTGTAGGCATGATCTGTATCATGCAGAATTCATGTGCAGGTTTCCATGTGTGTGCAAAAGACATGATCAACACAGGGAAATGAGGAGCACAGCTAGTGCATTCAGTCCTCTTGCAGTGAGTATCTCCTGGTTTTGAGAGAGATCTCTGTCCGTGCTCACATTGCATCTGTGTCTGAAAAGATTGAAAGCATTATGGGGTGGGTGGGAATCCACTTGTCCATGAATAAGCAGAATGGAAGTCTCTTCTAAAGGATTAAGGGAGGGGAGAAGGCTTAATGGCCAGATCCATTAGAAACCAAAGTCCCAAGGCAAAGGAGGCACCACACCTATTTGACATACATAAAATTAACTGAACTGAGCAGGTCTGGGGAGACGTCATGGGGACGCTGCTATTGCCACTGCAGGACCCCCCCCCCCACTCTTGCATGTGATTCCTATGGTTCAAAAGAAATTACTGACTCAAAACTACAAAGCAGACAACATAAGATAAGATGAAGAGTGGAAATAAAGGACAGGAATCATGACATGAACATAAAGATTAAAATAACTCAGGCCTGTCCTAAAAAAAGCATGTGAGTAGAAAGCCTTCTGTACTGAATTACTATTTAGACATCAGATTCCTCAGACCTTCCCAGCTTTAATATCTGAAGTGGTTTCAAACATTCAAGGGCATAATGTACCTACAGACATAATACTGATAAGGAGTTCCCACAAAGGCACACGGCGAAGTGGCAGCAGCTTATGTTTTCAACATGTTTGCTTGGATGGAAGTCCTGAAAGACACACATTCTGGGGTGCAGGCATCAACAAATGTAAATCCCAGAGCACAACATTGTAACCCCCCATCCCACTCTATGACTGAACATGCAGTTATCTTCTGACAAGTGAGAATATGATACCGTGTTGCAATGCTTAGTAGACAAAAGTGAAACACAGGAATTCATGTACGCTATTCCAGTTGTCTCTGAAGTATGGGCTGCTGGTGCTTTAAATAATTATGTTTTCCATTGCTTTTCACACCATCAATGAACATGCTGCTCTCCACAGGCATCTTATTGAGGTGAACATCATTGATAGCAAGGCACTTCTCATAAGAGCATAACAACTGCCCTGCTGGGTGAGACCATAAGGGTCCATCTAGTCCCACAGTGGCCAGCTGGATGCCTCTGGGAAGCCTGCAAGGCAGGATACGAAGACAGTGAGACTACCCTTGTTGCCTCTCAATTGCTGCTTTTCAGAGATATAGCCATGGATGCACTTATCCTATTGCTTATTTCACCCCCTCCAGCAATGACAGTCATCAGCCTGAAAGTAGGAAGAAACTAGGAAATGACAGCTACTGATTTTGCATAAAGGTTGCTGTTTTCCCCATGCTAATCCTGTTAGTGCTTTTGAACTATCAGCTAGCAACACAGAGTTTAGCAGAGCTGATGCTTGCCTTGCAGAATATTCAAGAAAGCCATAGGCAGGAAGACTGTGAGGAAGGGCACGTACTCAGTGGTAGAGCATGTGTGTTACATGCAAAAGCTCCCAGCTTCTATCATCCAGGTTCTTTCCTCCTCCCCAAACCCTGGAGATAGTGGGCCAGAGGCAGTGGCATAGGATGGGGAGGGGGCACAGTGGCAGTTGCCCCAGATGCAAAATTTGTTAGGGGTGCAAAATTTCAACATTCAAATTGCTGCCTCAAAACAGCTGCATGCTTCCATTGCTGGGCTCTGTTGAAAACGGCTTCTCCATGTGAACCAGGAAGTGACCTTTCCAGACAATGGAACAACTCTTCTTATCTCTGCAATTGCAATCTCCTGGGTGACATGGACTCCTTAGGCGTACTCAGTCCATTTCCCTCCTTTCCACTCCTCCTCTGTGCAGCCTGGGCACTGGCAACTCATGCTATGTCACTGACTATGTGGACCAATGGTCTGGTTCAGGATATGGCAGTTTCCTATGTTTCTAATGAGAACTAGTATTCCTGCCTAAAGTTCTAACTGTATAAGTAAGTTCACCTCTCCTTCTCCCCAGCCTGATTTTGCCCCAGCTGCTCCTGCTGTGCAGCAGGTGGGAGCTGTCAAAAAGGAGTAAAGGAAATGAAATACAGCCATTACTTGGAATGAGACTTGAGGCACCGTGTTACTGGAAATGAGTCAGGGCACCAGGCCACACAGGGAGTGCCTTCAAGCCGAGAATGGCTGGGGAGCATACACAACTTAATTTAAAACATAACACATGCTGAGCCTAGAATATCGACTCTCAACCACCTACCCAACTGGTCAATCAATATTCTTGGATCAGGTTGGGTTTCGACCGGGAAAATATACAAAGTAATTTGGGAGCAAGTTGATCTTTCAGCCCAACCTACATCATGGGATTGTTGTGGGGATGAAACAGGATAACCCCCTCCCCATGTGTGATACCTTAAAGTCATTTGAAGAAGCACAGGATACAAGGCAAAAAATGCATAAGTAAAATAGCTATATGGATTTTTTTAACAAGTGGAAGCTTTTAAAGAGAACATGGTAGAAGTTTGAATGTTTCCTTCCTCATGGACTAGATATATGGCCTTTCAAATGTTGTTGGTCTCCAATTGCCACCAGGACCAGCTGGCATGGCCAAAGATCAGGAATTATGGGAGTTGGAGTCTGACAACATTTAAAGAACCACAGGCTTCCTCCCCATCCCTGGACCATACAGATAGTTGGCCGCTAGTCCTCCCAACTCTATTTTTCTCTACGTCTTGCGAAACTTGCCTTTTCTTTCTTTTCATTTCCTGCTTTATAGAGATGGTTGCTTCTTCTTGTGTCCCCTGTCCTTCACAGATATGCCTGGTTTTCAAGAAAAACAAAAAACAGAAAGAAAACACCACAAGATTTTTTTCTCACTGTAAAGTTGGGTCAGGTGTAACAAAAAATAGAGGCAAATCACTACAAGAAGGGTGTTTACCTCAAGAAAGCGTTCTTTATTACTCATCTCTTGTTTCCCCCCCGTCTAAACTGCCCACTTCCTGATATTATTAGGCTGACCAAGTTTAACTCATGTGTGCAGCCCCAAAATCAAGCATGCTCATTCTTCATGGCTACAATGAGCCCCAATTCTTCACCCTGACAGACTCCACAGGAATTATGTTGTGAAGTGTTGGTAGTATTGATGCATTCACTGATTTGCTGGTCTTGTTTTGGTGTTTTACTTCATCAACACCAACCTGATTAAAAAGAACACCAATAAGCCTAATAGTGAAGGAAAAAAGATAGGTCACTACATAAAAACCGAGGGAATGCTAAATAAAAGCATCTGCTTCCCTAATTGGATAGTGTGGTAGCCTGTGAAGTGGGGGTGAATCGGTCCCTTTGTAATGTGGTCATCTGAGAAATTAGCGGCTGAGGCCAAGCTGTGAAACTCCATATTGAATCTTGACTCTTCCACGAACTCACTGGGTGGCTGGACACATGCCACCATCTCTTGGCCTCATCCTTCTAGCTGCAACATAGGGATGATGATACTGACCTGTCTCACAGGGTTATAGGGACTGTGACAAGATAATGTGTGTGAAGTGTTTCAAATAAAAAAATGAAATAAGAAGCTCTGTGCTGGATCAAGCCCATCTAGTCCAGCATCCTGTTCTCACAGTGGCTACACAAGCAGGATTCAAGCACAAGAATACTCCTCCACTGTGGTTCCCAGGAACTGGTATTCAGAAGCATTACTGCCTCCAACTGCAGAGCCATATCAAAGTCCTCATGACTAGTAACCGCCAATAGCCCTTTCCTCCCTTCATTTATGTAATCCTCTTCTAAAGCTTTCTAGGTTAGTGCCCCTCACTGCCTTCTTTGCTCCAAAGGCAGTGCTTGTTTAGGTAGCTAAAAAGGGATTAAATAGGGAATCCACAGGAGGAAGGTGTACTTAATATATTTTAAAAAGTAAATATAAAATAGTAAACAGTCCTAATGTTGTGTCTGAACTCTGAATGCAATGGCTTGCTTTCTACTGAATTTATATGTCTTATAGTACACTCTTTATTACATTCAACTTACATTTACAGGTGATGCACGTTACTAAAAAAGAATTATCCACTGCACAGAAGCTCAATTTAGATATCCTTTGTCGTTCACTTCCTCCCTCTCTTTCCATTATAGCTTCTGCT
The DNA here is from genome assembly GCF_009819535.1 of Lacerta agilis. Classification (NCBI taxonomy): domain Eukaryota; kingdom Metazoa; phylum Chordata; class Lepidosauria; order Squamata; family Lacertidae; genus Lacerta; species Lacerta agilis. The sequence continues at coordinate 33,016,004 of NC_046322.1, forward strand.
TGTGCCTCAATTTTCTCTCTTGACACTTTCACCCTCTTCCCACCATTTATCAAGAGGCTTCCTTTATAGTTGCCCTTAGCTAAGAGCTGGTGTGGTGTTGTGGATTGCATGACAGAATTAAGACTGGGGAGAACAGCCTCACCCCACATTCCTCACCTCACATTCCCTTTCCTTAAAAGAATGTTGATTTAAAAAGTGTTGTAAGCAACTTTTTTTTTTTTTTGTAACTAAAACCTTAAAATTGGCCCCACGTACCATAAGCTAGTCTAGGGGGTCTACCATTTTATGCTTCTGCTTCAAACTGGCATGAAAAGAATTAGACAAACATCCTGATTCAGAAGCTTGCTATGTGTGTAGGACCTCCAGTATATGACTGGAGTTCTAATGTCTCAAGGGGCTTTTCCTTTGAAACACTGCCTTGTCCACAGCAACTCCAAAACTATGCTGCAAAAGATAGACCTACCTCCCATCATGCAGTGCTGACAAATCCCTTTGATTACCCAGAGTGCTGTGTGTGCATTGGGGTGTCCATAGAGTTGGGAACAGAGGTTGGGCTCAAGGAGAACCCAGTATGTGTCATACACTAGCTCTGACACTGTCTGATACATCTCACCTTAGGCAAACTTGTTCAGTCAGAAATGTCTGAAATTCACTGAGGTTTCAGGGAAGGCAAACTATACAAGATCATTTGGGGGCACTGCTGGCAGCTGATTGAGCATTCCTGGGTTTACAGGCCCAACATGATATTTCAGGCAGCTCTTGCCTCCCTCCCTTTTAACCTGTCGCTGAGAGTCAAGGCACTAAGTAAACAAGAGCGATTTCAGCCTCGCACTGTGCTGCTTTCCACAGCAAGTGGTCATTTGTTCCAGTTTCCCATGACCGCATGATTGCTTGGGGTTGCTCTCCAAAAAACACATTGATTTGAAGCATGAGACTTCATAACCAAGGAAAGGGAAATGAAAAGACATTGCTATTTAGTCCACGTTATAGAGAAAGCAGTAGACTATCTGCTTTGCATGCAGGAAATCCCAGATTCAGTTCCCAGTATCACCAGGTTGGACTTCTGCCTGAAATTGGCCGGTCAGTGTATGGTATGGTTTGTTATTCTTTATTAAATTTGTATACCACCCTTCATCTGAAGATCACTGGGTGGTTCACAACATAAAAATATAAAATGAGGACGCAAAATACATAATAAAACAAAAACAAACCAAGAAGGCACCTCTCCAAAACACATTTAAAATGTCATAGAATGTTAATTAGCCACAGGCTTGGTTAAAGATAATGCCTTATGAGGAACGACTTAGGGAGCCGGGAATGTTTAGCCTGGAGAAGAGAAGGTTAAGGGGTGATATGATAGCCATGTTCAAATATATAAAAGGATGTCATATAGAGGAGGGTGAAAGGTTGTTTTCTGCTGCTCCAGAGAAGCGGACATGGGGCAATGGATTCAAACTACAAGAAAGAAGATTCCACCTAAACATTAGGAAGAACTTCCTGACAGTGAGAGCTGTTCGGCAGTGGAATTTGCTACCAAGGAGTGTGGTGGAGTCTCCTTCTTTGGTCTTTAAGTAAAGGCTTGACAGCCATCTGTCAGGAATGCTTTGATGGTGTTTCCTGCTTGGCAGGGGGTTGGACTGGATGGCCCTTGTGGTCTCTTCCAACTCTATGATTCTATGATTCTATGATTTTTTCCTGGTGCCTAGAGGTATGAAATGAAGTTGCCAGGTGAGCCTCCTTGGAGAGAGCATTCCACAAATGGGGAGCAACCACAGAAAAGGCTTGTTCTAGTGTTGACACCCTCTGGACCTCTTGTGGAGGAGGCACATGAAAAAGGACCTTAGATGATGATCACAGGGTCTGGGTTCAGTGACGGAGCTTTATGCTTTGCCAGAAGGCAGGGGTGGGGCGGGTTTATGCATGGCTTTGGAAAAGGCCCACTGAAGCCGCCCACACTCCTTTTCCTCCACCAGTGTCTGGGTTGGTTCATATGGGGAGATATTGTGCATGCCATGCCACTGGACCCCACAATCTTTGGCCCAAGGCAACATCTCTGCTGCAATGACTAGTGATTTTCCAGGACTGTCCTAGGATTTGGGAGACAGTTGGAGCCTATGCACCAGTGGCCTGCAAGCTGCATTCAGGTTGTGCATGGCATGTCTGAATTCTTACAAATTGAATTCGATGGAATTGAAATTGTAATACAATAAAAATACAATACAATAAAAATACAATATAAGAAATAAGAAAGAAATAAGAAAAGCAATAGAATGCAATTTAAAATCTAGCACAGTGCGTTGTGATTTCTACAACAGGCAGAAAAATCTGCCAAGACTCAGCAATTTTCAAGTGGTCCATGGGAAAAAATTTTTTGGGGATCACTGGTGTAGGCCAACGGTCTGACTCTGGATAAGGCGGTTTCCTATGTTCCTATCATCATCATCAAAATTCAAGAAACAATAATGACTTTTTTGTATTTTCACACAGTTGTGTGTATGTGCATGTGTGCGCATTCATGTGTGTTCACTTAAGCATTCAACTTATATTTAGCCATTCTTCTTCTTGGAAAATACTTTCTTTGGCTGTTAGGAAAACGATGAGAGCTCTAAATTCATGGAGAGAATCCAATTTCTCCATCAACCCCTTTCAAAGCAGTTCCTCTTTGGTAGCCTTATTCCACTCTAATGGCAGAGCAGTAAGCAAGAGAAGTACTGCCAAGTGGTTCGTGTTACCCTACATTTTATTGCAGTTTATGTTAACTGTGAATTCCTTGACAAAAAAGTAGAAAATCTTTCAAGAAGCTAAGGAAAAATCTCCTAATATGGGAACAGGTGAAGCAAGCTCCGAAAACCTTATTTAGAAAACACTGGCAATAGCAACTAATTTCAGCTGCTTCATTTCACAGTATTTAAACACACAGTATTTAAACACACACACACACACACACACACACACACACACACACACACACAGTATTCATCTTTGCTGCCAGAGAATATTGATGCTCTTGTTACCAGCATTTACAATAAAATGGTTGTGGATATTCTCCTTCTTTTTGGTTACTAATGGCCCGGTGCTAAAATATGCTGTGACAGCTCATGAATGAGTAGAACTGGATGTAGGACTGCTGTGCCTGCACACACCCTGTACAGGACTACAAAGCATGGAATCGTATGCTGGAACAGTATTGTATGGTGCATTCCTATGCATGGCTTTGGAAAAGGCCCACTGAATTAGGGGTGCTCAAGGATTTCAAGCAGTTTGCATTTTTAAGTGAATGGGCCTGATTTGTGCTTCCTAGACTAACATGCTAATTGGAACACTGTTATCTTTCAGTTTGTGCACTTCTCCGAATTTTTCAACAAATCTTTTGCCTCAAAGAAATGCATATACAATGCATATCTTAGGTTAAAATATACAGACTCACAAATGCATATTTTAGGACAAAATGCATACAAAAATTCATATTTTGTGAGAAATAATGCAAATTCTTTTCTCCCTTTTCTTTTTAATGTGCAGAGTGATATGGAAATGCAACAGAACAGATTTGTGAATTAGCTCATGGAAAACAACAACTGACATGGGTTGAATATAGATTGATTGATCCATCCATCCATCTCTGCACTGAATTCTACAGGACTTACTTCCAGGTAACGGATTGTAGCTTAAGTGTTGCAGGCTAATATAATAGTGCAAATATTTATGAGCGGCACATGCATAATTTTCTCCCTCTTGTTCTCGAATAAAGTTTTTTTTTTAAAAAAAAAATCAGTGCAATAATATTTTCATGTTTACTTAGCATTCACATTTGTAAGAGAGACTGTGGACCTATCCACACTTCCCTTCCTCCACACTTTCTGGAGCAAACAGCAGTCCATGAAAAACCGTAAATCGGGTCCTCCCTCAAAGAGTATTGTGGTGCTACCTGGCAATCAGACCCTGTGTTGTGGGTGGGGATTGTTTGGATAGCCACAACACCCTATTGGTAGGTCCCTCGATGCTAGGAGCAATCTGGCCAATGGGACGTAAGGAAAGGGCATTGAGGGACCTATTTAAGCCCATGCACGTGTGCCTGAGCTTCCTCTTGGGGCTGCTGCATTGGAACACCCGCCCACCTCTCCCTATATTTAGGGCTTGCGCTTGACCTTGCTATGTCATTGTGTGTCGTCTGTCATTGGGACAGGGGCACGGCAGGAAGAAGAAGAAGAAAAAGAGTTTGGATTTGATATCCTGCTTTTCACTACCCGAAGGAGTCTCAAAGTGGTATACATTCTCCTTTCCCTTACTCCCCCACAACAAACACTCTGTGAGGTGAGTGGGGCTGAGAAACTTCAGAGAAGTGTGACTAGCCCAAGGTCACCCAGCAGCTGCATGTGGAGGAGCGGAGACACGAACCCGGTTCCCCAGATTACGAGTCTACCGCTCTTAACCACTACACCACACTTGGAATTTTCCCACTTGGCTGATTGGCTGTTGCCACTTGGGTTTCGCCTGCTGCGTAGCAAATCGTCACAACTTGTAAGGTTGTGGATAGGCTCTGGTTCAAGTGATGGGGTGGCAGGGACTCAATGGTTTGGTCAACCCTGAGAGGGGTTGTGCCCGTGCCCGAGTCTGGGGGACATCAGGGCGGCTGACTGGCGTTCCTGCCTTCAGCTGTCCCTGGTGTTCACCCTTGGCTGATCTACGATAGAGCTCTGGGTCAGCGCTGCCTTTATTGTAATCAATAAAATTGTGGCCTAAATTCTGCCAAAAACCAAACCAAATATCTGAGTCATGTGTGAATTTATTTCTAGGGAATGGTTAAAAGGACTAAACACGCAATTGCCATTTGTTGTGCTTCAGCTTTAAAGAGCAGGTTTTTACAGTGAAAGCTCCAAGGAAAAAAATTGATCCCTCCGACATGGAGCTTTAAAGTGTGGACCTGTGCCTGGAAAGAACAGGGTGAAATCTAAGTGTGGATAAGCTCTGTGTTTGAGGGCCAAACTAAACAAGATAAATGATATTTGCAATTACCTAACTGTTTACATTCATGTCTCACTTTTTGTCCAGGGAGCCCACACTACTGTACAAAATTCCTCCTCCTCTTGTGAGGAAGGTTCACCTGAGAGGTTGTGTGACATAAAATCACCCAAAGGGCTTCATGGCTCAATGGAGATTTGAACCCTGTTCTCCCCAGTCGTTGGCCAGTGCTCTAACCACTATAACATATTGCCTCTCAGGGTCATTAAACGTTTATTGCCACCCCTGCATCTGGCAGCGGAAGTGCTTGCATTTGCTTTAGCAGAGTAAATGTTAGGCCATAAATTCACATTCTGTTTTGCGTGCTACCACTGAGCCAAGAGCATTGTATGTGAGCAAAGCACCCCTCCTAAGAACAGCATCTTTTTGCAAACTTTTTTTTAAAGAAAATAAAAAAAATCCTTTCCTCTGCACCCTATGGAAGACAATAACGCCATTCTAGGCCCTGAGCCAAGCACACTCCCAGTAAGAGCTGTGTGTTAACTGCAAGGGGTTGTTGACAAGTCCCTTCATGCTTAATTGCCCCCCTCTCCTTTGAAACACCCCAGGAGTCAATGACTGTTGAGGGAGGGAGAGCCTCATTCATTTGTGGACTCCATCCACGTGGACTCACACAAGCAAACCCACACAGAACCAGTGATCATGGCAGGCTAGGCCCCGGAGTGATATAAAAGGCAGTCTTTATCCAAGCAGACTGCCTGCATTTTGGAAATTTCCACCCCATTTCCTCGTGGACTGTTATTTGGAACAAAACATCAAGTGCTGGCGTTGGCAGCGGGATCAGTCATAGTAGCTCAAGCAAAAGTGTGACCATAAACCCGTCCAAGTGGAAGAAGTAGAGCACGCTGTTGCTATATCCACTTGGGTGTTTTTCCTTCATGTGTTCAGGCTTTTAGTATCTGTTTTCCACCCATTTCTCCCACCCCTGAGATCAGCTTTTGCCAGGCAAAAGTTTTAACACGGCGAAGCTTGGAGGCAGGGAGAACATAATTTTGGTACTTGCTTGAAGTCAGGGAAAGCTTTCGTCCATAATATGTTGGTACCTCTAATTTAGAGTTTGGCTAGACATTTTATAAATAGTATAGAAGTGAAATTTCTACTCTTGGAGGGCTCCCCCCCCCACACAATAAAAACACAGAATGAAGCTCAGTGCAGCATACATTGCTATTACCATATTAGCAGGAGAAGCTTCCCTCTTTCTTCTAATAAGTTTTCAGTAATTGTTTCAGAGTACAAGCATATGATTCCTTTAGTATTCTTTTAAAAAACATTGCTGTCTTATTCATAAGGCATCTTGGGTGCTTTTGTTATTTGAAATGGGAACCCTTAAAATATTAGGTAAGATCATTATGATCAGTTTAGTCAAAGACTGAGCTCAGCAAAATGCATGATGATCATCACGATCATTTATTGTCTTAACAACAGTAGCACTGCCATCAGAGGTGGCTGGTGCTCATTGGGACTGATAGGGCAGAAGGCAAGGGAGACCAACATGTGGAACCACAGCCAATGAGACGCAGGGGGCTCAGCCATGCATCAATTTGCTCTGTCACTTCCTCCTGGGGAAACCTGTGGTTTAGTGCTGAATCGGAACAAACGTCAATTGGGTTTTCTGCAAATTGCCATTTGTTCCAATTTAGCCCTAAAGAGCAGGTTTTCTGAGGAAAAGCATCGGGGCAAAGGTAAAATTGCTTGCAGCCATGCTTAGAAAGCACAGGGCAAACAGAAAACTGCTCAGACCCATGCTTTCCAGGCATAGGACAAATGGAAGTGCAGACAAGCCCGGAGCCAACTAATTCTAGTTTTGTCCCCATCCTTCTCCCTGCTGAGTCTTACTAGGGCAACGTTGCAACCAAGGAGGAGGAACCTGGCAGGCAGTTCCACTCTTTGGACTGGTCATAAATAAGAAGTGAAGCAGCTGGGGACTGGCTGAGGGCAAACTGAAATTGGTGGGGCAGCACCCTAATGAAGCAGCCTGCACTGATTGCAGACAGTTCTAAATACAGTACACTTACTTGATAGCAAGTTCTGTTCACCTGAGGGTCTGTCTGGACAAAGCAATGGACTTCAGCTCTCTCTGCACGTGTGGAAAACTTGCAAAATACAGTATCCCTGGATCCCACCAATTGGGTGTAGGTGCACAAAGCTTGTATATGCACAGGCTTTGCTCAGAACTTTGAATGAATGCATGGAGGTCAGGAGCAAGGAGTATTGGCACTGCCCTGCTTCTCCTCTCTGCACATTTGCAGCACAAGGCTTTATTTGTTATGATAAGATCATGTGTAAATTTCTCTCTTGACCCATAGTCAACAGATCTGTAATGCTGGCATCACGGCTGAAACCAATACCCAACAAAATCAGCAAGCCGTAAGCGGGCTGTTGGTTGTTTAAAGGGCCCATTGAGTTATATACTGAGCCCGATTGTGATTCCCAAATCACCATTCTTGCTGCTCAGAAGACCAATTGATGGGTGTGAGGCAGAAGGCTCTCTTGCTGAGGAAGGAGCACACTGTCTGGAAGGGATCTCTTGTCACAAAAACCTAGACCTAGTCGCAGTGCATGCACGTAGATGAAGTCCACATTGTAGTCAGCCAAGAGCTGTTAAAAGGAGAGAGGGAGAAGGAGAGAACTGTCATTCTTCATGTCACTGCCCACACTCCTGGTTTTCAGCTACAAGAGCCATAACAAGTGCTTTCTATCCTCAAGGAGACCTCAGAATTATAACATTTTGACTGTCTGTTTTAAAGCAGTTGCATCTTTCCGGTCCCCTCTTCTGAGCTAGGGTCTGAGGCATGTTGGGAAGTTAGGATAGAAATGCACCCGAAGAAGCTGGGATGAAGGTGAATCAAATGGAAAGTTTTATCACAGGGCTGAGGAACCTGTTGCCCTGCAGACGCTGTTAGATGCCAGCTCCCAGCAATCCTAGGCAACATAGCCAATGGTCAAGGGTGATGGGAGTTGCAGACCTGCACTGTGATGGTGATGGAGACAATGAAACATTTTTCTCCTCCACCATTGTATCTTCTCATTGTTGTCCAGCAAAGCTTTTTTCCCCAAGCCATGGTGGCCCTTTTTGCAATTTTGTCCAAAAGGAGATTTGGTAGAAACACCAAAATCACACTGGGGCGTGTTGCAAAACACTTTGAGAGTCAAGTCGCTCTCATCTGCAGAGAGGCTTGCCTGCCCCTTCTCTTTGGCTGTCTAAGACAGGGGTCGGCAAGGTTTACATTGCCTAGGCTGGTTCACTGCCGCAGAGCCCCCTCTGTGGGCTGGATTGCAGGTGTGTGGGCGCCGACAATTTCTGGCATCTGCACAGATGCGATTTCTGGCGTCTGCGTCAATGTGATTTCTGGCGCCGCGGAAGCAAGTCCCCACGCTGCACTGTGCCGGTTTAGCGCAGTGCGCATGGATTCACCAAGCAGGCGGCTCGGTTCAGGAGCGGCTCATGGGCCAGTTAAACGACCCCCATGGGCCACTTGTGGCCCATGGGCCTTAGGTTGCCTACTCCTGGTCTAAGATCTTATTATTCACCAAGAACTTTAAATCCAGGCTGCAAAGTGGAAAGAGCTTCAAGGGAAAGGGTTTTAAGGAATGTAGCCTGTTGTATGGGAAGGTGGTTGTGCTTGTTTTGCTCTATTTTATTTTAGGAGGTATATTTTAATTATCATATATGGTATTTTCAATATTGCTCTTCAGCTGTCACTGTTTATTGATTGGGGGTGGGGGGTCCTATAAAAATTCAAAATATATAAATAAATATGGAAGGGTGGCTCTATTCATTTTCAATAAAAGAAGAAAGAAGGGGGCACCCGGGTAATAATTATTCAGCATATCTCTGAAGGGTGCAGTGTCTCTTTTCAGCAACAGCTATGCATTTACTGGCTTGCTGCTCCCATGCCCACTGCAGTGACCTTATGATGCCCCTCACAGTAATAGTAAACTGCATTCAATTTTTTGATTATAGAAATGACATTTTCTGGCTTGAGAGAGGCTCGTGACAGAGATGCAACGTAAGCCAAACATTCATTCGGCTTTGCTACAGGAGACTGCCGGAATGTAAACTCCCCCCCTCCCTTTTGCAATGGTTTCAGCTCCTGAGTTAAAAGCTAAGGTTTTTTGGAGTAATCTGGGAGGGCTATATTTGGCCAAAAATGCCACTGACTCTCATTACTTAGTTGGCACAAGCCAAACAATGTTCCTTTATCAACAAAACCAATAGTCTGTTTTATTTGCAGTGGACAGAGAAGTAGGTTCCTCCAACACATCCCACTTTCCCTCCCTTGCAACATGTCTGTGACCAGTTAATGAGCTGCAACAGTGCCTGGGCTTTATTTTCAGCCAATTAAGCTTATCCCTCTCAGGAATTGTGGTCTGGCTGTGGCAGAAGTCCCAGGTATGGGCAGGACTTGTTTCTTTGACCAGTTGTGGGTTAGCCACATGGGTACGTGCTGTTGCACCACACAGCAGACGTTTTCTCTATAATAACTCCTCCAAGTGCTCCACAAAAGCAGATCCCTTTTTAATTTACTTCATGTTTACTGCGTTCTCTTTCAAACTGAACTGCTGGCACAGGCAGATATTTATACAACCTTTGTTTCAAACTATTTATTTGCATTTGAGACTTCAGTAAAATTCACTGTCAGGACAATTGTGTGTTTGAAAGCTAGATTCTTAAACATGTTAATGTTCCAAGGAGAAAAACAGACAGTTCTGCCCTTCAATTGCTTTTACAAATCTTGGGTAAATATACTTGTGGATCACGGCAAAGAGACAAAATTTTCTAGGTGCAATAAAATAATGGTGCTCTAGAACAAACTAAAGGGTAGGTGACCTAAGTGATAACCAGAATCAGGTGGGTGTGTTTGTGTGTTAAGAACATAAGAAGACCCTGCTGGATCAGGCCAATGGCCCATCTAGTTCTGCATCCTGTTTTCACAATGGTCAACCAGATGCTTATGGGAAGTCTGAAAGCAGAATCTGAGAAGACCTGTTTCCAATCTGCTCAGGAGCAGGGCTGGCCCTATCATTAGACAGAGTGAGGCAGGTACCTCAGGCAGCAGATGCTGGGAGTGCAGAACAGTGGCAAGTTGTTGGAAGACAGGTCTGTGTGCATGACCCTGCCCCCCCTAAGCTATTTTGCTGCCCTCAGGCGTGGTGGGATGCTATCCTGTTATGAAGTCCGATGGGCTTTCTGTACATGGATTAGGAGGGATCGGGAGTCATTCATCTTGAGCTTTGCCTCAGGCAGCAAGCACAACAAGCCTAGCTGAGGAAGGATCAGGATGGCTTCATCCTCTTCTATCAGCTTTTTAGAATTTGTTGAGTGTCAACAAACATATAACTGAAGGATGAACTGGGAGTCCTCATATACTTAGACTTCATCAAAACCTTTTAAAGTCCCTCACCAGAAACTCTTGAGAAAACATAGGAACATAGAATAAAGTGAAAGGCCTTTTTTGGGGCTGCTAACCCATTACAGAACATGAAATACAAGGTTGTATGAAAAGGTGACATGCAATTATGCTGCGCCCAGAAATCAGCCAGAAATGTTAAGTCAGACATCCAGCTTGATGCTAACACCTCAGTGAAAGTTATATGCCTAATTAACCCCCTCCCCCAACCCCTATCTTGATAATTACAGTGGCAGCCAAACTAAAAACAAACCACTACATTTCTAGCCAGCCAGCAAGCACCTGCTTGTTTCTAGTCTTATCCCTCCCCTGTTCTATCTGAAGTCTTCTCTAGGGCTAAAGCATTTTATAAGACTTAGATTCTTCACCTCCGCAGCTGCTACTTTCAGGGAGGAAGTAGGACCACAAAGCCATTCCCCAAACTAAATAAAATTTGTGATTCAACATTAATGGGCTCTTCGCTCTGGTAAGCGTTGAGTGCTATCTCATTTCAGGTAGATAACAAACATTGAACATAGACAAAAATGACTGGGATTGGGTGATATTTAACATATTCATAAATTATCTGCAGTTGCAAGTACAGAGGGAGAAGAAATTCAATTCAGTTTACGTTTAAAGGTGAGTCTATCAAATGTGCTCTTCTTGGAACAGAAAACAGCCATCCTTTGAAATATATCCACAGTTACTCAAATTTTGTGATGCACTTCTCCAGCCAACCAGTGTCCACAAAAATGCATATAATAGGGGGAGTTGTACGTCAACAAGAATATATTTGTGAAAATACCCTAAAATGCAACATATTAGTGTAAATTGTCTCTGAAACTGTGTGCATTAGTTAAAACTGCATACAAAAAATGTGTTCATTGGGAGTGATTTGCCCTAACATCCTGGTGAATTTTCATGAATATTTTTTTATAAATTTGCAAATTGCTGCAGACATGTAGAGAACTGACTTTAAGATTGAAAAAAGAGAGAGAAATGGAGAGACCCAAACTTGGCAGATTCTCTCACCCCTAGTCAGGAGTAAGCAGTGAGGTAGCCAGCTTTATGAAGGAATCAAAGTGTTGCTATTATGATGTTAGCACATTACTTCTCTCCCCCCCCCTCCAGTTAATGTAAAAGCACTGTCAGACATGGTGCAATGCATAGTATTTTCTGCTAAATTGTGTGGGGTTGTTTTTTTCCCCATCAATGGTTTCTGTTTAGTCATCAGCAGCCACTACAGTTCCCATTTCCTGCCACCACTTGCAGACAATTTCTGTGGCTGCCTGCTGGCCAGTATGCAGTTGAGTTTTCAGGAAACATCTGTACAATGGAATTTGATTGCCAGGGCTGTGAACTGAGTTTCAAATGGCAAACAGGCAAGTGCAGGTGAAAAAAAAAAGGTGTCATCCAAAATTTGCCTTGTAAACACAGACATCTGTGCAGGGGCCAGTAATTCAACCCTGTCCTGTAAGGGTAACTGAAATCGGTGAAGCCCTTCATGTGAACAGTAATTGCTTGGGGAAGTTGAAGCTGCATTATCAAGCAAAGAGATTTATAGGGTTGTTGTTTTTGTTTTTTCTTCTGGAAAGGGATTATGTACCAGTTCTCAATATACAGATATTGTGAGAGAAGGGTTTAAAAAATGAGTGATAATTGTATGCCACTTGTCGTCATTTTCTGCTGCCATATTTTCAGTCTCCTCTTCCCTTTCATGTTTTAAATATATGTTTTGCGTACATGAAACAGAATGATGTATGCATAAATTGATACTTATTTCTGGACTGTTAGTAGATCAGGGAAATAGGTGCGGCTGAAGGGCTGACTTTCTAGCAAATATTCAGAAATGTTGGCTGCCTCTTAAAACTACTAGGAACTTGAATATGTTGCTTCTTTCTCTGCCCCCTTGCTCTGTGCGATGTGGTTCACAGTTTAGGACACTTAACACCCCAAAATAGTATTGGGCTTTTTGCCCAAGAGAGCCAGCTCTGTTAAATGCTATCCTTAAATAATGGTAAAAAGTAAACATGCAACTAGCCCTCACGCAACACAATGTTTTCTAGTGTCAACTAAGAGACTTCATTCTCATAGCAAGTTGCCTTAATCTAGGTGAGGCTATTTGCCTATCCAGCTCAGTATTATCTACCAGCGATGGCTGGTGCTCATTGTGCCTGGTAGGGCAGAAGGCAGGGACTCTCATCAGTGGGTGGAACCAGAGCCAATGACAGGCAGAGCCAGAGCCAATAACAAGTGACCCCAGGTCATTCTAGTTTAGCCCCCATCCTCCTCCCTGCTGAGTTTTATGAAGGGCAACACTGAAACCAAGGAGAAGGAAGCTGATGGGCAGTACCAACTGCTAGACTGGTTGTTCAGTAGAAAGGCAGGCAGCTGGGGGTTGGCTGAGGGCAGGCTGAGGTTGACGGGTCCAGCAGTGCCCCATGTGCCCAAATGGGCCAGTCATCACTGATTATTTTGACTGGCACCAGCTCTCCAGGTCTCCAGCAGAGATCTTTCCCATCATCACCTCTTGGTTTTATCTGGAGATGCCAAAGATTGAAACTGCATGCATAACATGTGCTTTGCTGCTAATCTCTCCCCCCCCCTTATAATGACATCAGTGACAACACAATGATATTGTCTCTTGCATTATTATCTCCTGTAAATTTTTAAAGGAAGCTTACAGCAAGACTCAAGGTTTATTTTAAAGTCTATAAAATATGTGAACAAACACCCTTTCCTGGTATTCTAGACACTTGTGCCAAAATAAATATTTCATATATGCCATACCTCTATATTTAGCCCTTTGGATTTTTTTTTTCTAGATAAGCTCTGGATTTAAGAGCAAGCACAGCAACTGTTCTGCAAACTGATTCTTCATTATAGGTAACCACTGAGAGCTTCACCAAAGGCATTCTCTCTGGGATTACAGAGATGAAAAATCAATTCTGATAACATTAGAACAAATTTAAAGAGCAAAAAGCCTTCGAAAGCATGCAAAGAATAAACAGAACCATCTTTATTCCCTGTGCAGATTTCTTTTAATATACTGAAATAATTGCATTTTCCCTCTTGTCTTGGAATACCTGGCCACGTTTTATTCCTGGTTTATTTATTTAACAAAGGATTGTTTGAATAACCACAACAGGAATCCATCAAGGTGAGCAGTTCATCAAGGATGCAATCCGGTACCCACTTTCCTGGGAGTATGCCATCCAAATCCAACAAGGCTTGCCTCTTCTGAGTAGTCATGTATAAGAATGCACTGAAATGAATTTGCTGCTTACAATAATTAAGAGTAGCAGAGTGTGAGGAGTAACAAATGTGTATATAATCTTCATTTGGAAGTTGGGTCCTCTAGCCTTGTTGCTTATCACCTGAGGTGCAGTAGCTCAAGTGGATGACCCAATGAAATACGGGAAGACCAGCTCAGGACGGTCAAATCTGTTAATTTCACTGTCTGTCAGTTTCTCACCCCCAGTTTTTGGTTCATTTCTCCACATTTCCACATCAGCTTGTGCTTTTTTTTTTTTTTTAAAATATGGATTTATCCTAGTAGACACAGGTTTTTATGAAGATCAAATATATCCATTCTTAAGGAAATCAGGCCTGAGTGCTCACTGGAAGGACAGATCCTGAAGCTGAGGCTCCAATACTTTGGCTACCTCATGAGAAGAGAAGACTCCCTGGAAAAGACCCTGGTTGGGAAAGATGGAAGGCACAAGGAGAAGGGGATGACAGAGGACAAGATGGTTGGACAGTGTTCTTGAAGCTACCAACATGAGTCTGACCAAAATGCGGGAGGCAGTGGAAGACAGGAGTGCCTGGACTTCCGGCTGGCGACGCCATAGCGGGTGGTCGGGGCTGCTTCGGCTGCGAGGCGCCCGATCCATCCCGGGGGTTAGGAGCCGCGCTACCGCAGCGCGCGGCTCCGGTTGGGGTGCGGGAAGAGCGTCCCGCACCCTGGGCTCCCCGGCTGTGCCCGCGGAGGCTCCGAACCCTTCCCCTACCCCCCTGTAAAGGGGGAGTGGGGGTGAAGGGACAACGGAGCCGGGCTTACGGGGATATGCCCCAACCGGGATGCAAATGCGGCGGCAAAGCCCGCGGTGAGCGTCCAAGTTCTACCTGTGAAGAATGGAGCTAAAGGAACCCGGTGGTCGTGAGTAAATAATCTTGGCAGAAATCGTGTTTTTGGAACGATCCGGGGGGAAGGAGAAAGGCAGCCTGCCTCCCTCCCTTCGAGCCTAAGAAACTAACCAATTTGAGGGATTGCTGCCACAGAACTGGTTACAAAGTATCTAAAATCGACACATGAGATTGGCAAACTTTTTCCTTGGGAAGCTAACTAGCGGAAAATATCTCTATTTAAAGTTGCGGTGTTTGCGCTCCAGCTTAGGAAAATGGCGACGAACAAAGAGACAGGAGAAGAAATATGATACCCACTTCCTCCTCCTCTGCCAGTATGCTGGGTTTCGTCCTTGAACTGGTATTGAACTCTGGACTAACAGATGAACAAAGGCTCACTGCCTTGAAGGTGGAACTAATTTACAGAAAAGTTAAAGTCTTGTGTGGGGGTCTGAAATGGAACCAACTGCCCACAGAGGAGGCTAACAAAACTTTTGACACTTTGGAAGGAAATCTTGTCAAAGAGCTGAGAGGATGGATGGAAAGATGGGAAGAAATGAATGAGCTACTTCGGAGAAGAAACTCGCTTGTTGGGGGTGGCAGCCCCAAGGCGATGTCAAGATTTGCTATATCCAGTCCCCGAGGTGTGAGCTCGGGGGCCAGGGACAGAGAATTAAGGTATTTACAAGAAGAAAAGGAATGTTACAAAGAACCGGAGAAGCTGAGAGAGGGAGAGTTGGATACCTCGGAGCTCGTGGCAAGGAGAGTGTTGGACAGTGCCTGGATCTGTGGACGTTGGGAGAGGGAAGTTGCATGGAAGCTCAGTGCTGATGCCATCAGGAGAAGAAGAATGGACAGAGGGGGTGTGGGGTGAAGCACTAAGTAAAATCTAAAGCAATCTGTTATGGTATTTTGAAATCGGAGGGTGAACACTGTCAACAATAGTTTGTTCTATTATTTGTTTGAATATGAAAAGAGATATTTCAAGTTTTTATGTTATTAGCAGCAGTTCAAAGGATAGAAGAGATAGATTTGATGAGGATGATTTGTGAGGATTTATGAGGATGTAGTATAAATGAAGTCATTTTAAGTGGTTTAAGTTTATAGATTAAGATGATTAAGACTAAGATGAAGACTAAGATGAATGTGTTACTTTATATATATAATTAAGTTTAATTTTTTAAATGAAGAGGTTAAGAAGTAGATTATGGATATAAACTCGAAGGTGAAAAGGCAGGGGAAGTCAACTGTCAAGATTGGAAAAAGGAATTTTTTTTTTTTTGCAGATGTCCAATTAAGAAGAAAAATCATGGCAATCTTTGTATGTGTAATTGTATTTGTTTTGTTTGTGTATAAATGTAGGTGTGGTTAAGGTTGTATGTTGTTATAAGTAAAAATGTCAATAAATTCTTATAAAAAAAAAAAAGGAAGACAGGAGTGCCTGGCGTGCTCTGGTCCATGGGGTCACGAAGAGTTGGACATGACTAAATGACTAAACAACAACAACAACCTATTATACAAATTTGTGCAGAGCAGATTGCCCTAATATAATGCTATTTGGTATGTTATTTTTACTAATATATACATTTTTGTACACACTATTTGGCCAGAGAACTGCACTGCAAAGTTCAGAAAAGTGCAATTTTTGTTTCAGTTTGCATATTGCTTTGGAAAGTGTGAATTAGTCTGGTCCACCTTCAAACGAGAACTGAATCAATTTTTCTCCCACCCCTAGGACTCATATGCTGCATAGCCACTACATAGTCACTATTTTAAATTGCTCTATTTGGCAGCTCTTCCTCTGTCTTGATGGCTGCAGCAGCAGCTTACCATACAGGTTGGTAGAGTATTTTCATGCCACTGTGCCTACCCAAATATATATAGTTTTTTTCAAGCTTGGCAAAACCCTCATGTATGGTGATCTCCTAATGAATTTCTGCAAGGAGGTACCCATATCACCATATCAAACAACTTAAGTCCCCTTCAGGTACTTGTAACTTAACATGGGGGGCATTGTGATGATAAGCATACTAGATTTGTCCCCCACAGTTTTTGTCAACCCTGCCTGAGTTGGAGGGTGACTTTCTGAAGCAGGGAGTCTATTTTGGTGTGGGCTTCCTACGTTTGGAACACCAGAGTTCTAAAACATGTAGGAAGCATACATGAGTTCAGTAGGTTTACATCTTCAGAAGGTCCACTTCCAGCTAATGGAGAGTGACAGAAATGGTGAGGGGGTGGAGCTAGAAAGCTCTTCCTTGTACCCTTCATGTGTTAAGTTAACCTATTTTCTGAATGCCCAAATAGGGCTTCCATGTGTCTTTCATGTTATAATTTACAAATCACCCTTCATTCTCATATTTTGAAGAATTCTCATATTTTGAAGAATTTCCTTTTGTAGAAGGCTCATCAAATTGTGAGCCTTGGTATCTTTTGCAAGCATTGGAAGAATAAGAAGAGTTTGGATTTGATATCCCACTTTATCACTAACCTAAGGAATCTCAAAGCAGCTAACACTCTGTGAGGTGAGTGGGGCTTAGAGACTTCAAAGAAGTGTGACTAGCCCAAGGTCACCCAGCAGCTGCATGTGGAGGAGCAGAGACGCCAACCCAGTTCACCAGATTACAAGTCTACCACTCTTAAACACTACAACACACTGGCTCTGGAAGAGTTGGGCTGGTGTGGGAGACCAAGGTTTAGCCTATAGTGTTCTTATAGAAATAGAGTAGGATGTAATTATTACTTACGATCTAATTCTGTGAATGTCTACTCAGAAGTAAATCACACAAAATTGTGCCAGTGACTCATGCTTTTACATCACATATCATGGACTGGCTGGATGCAGAAGGGTGCTGGAGGAACCAGTTGGGGAACCCCCAAGGGAAGAAGGCTCAGAGCCTGGGGATTGGTGGTGGGACAACACTGAGTGGTCAGAGGAAAAAGATAGAGAAGACTGGGAGGAGGAGGTGTTGGAAGCTGAAGAGGTAACAGGGCTTAGTGAGTAGGAAGATGCTATGGCAAAAGGCAGTCCAGACCCAAAGGTAGGAGAGGAGTTGGGGCAGGAGACAGAGATGAGGCAGACTGCAGAAGAGTCCAGGAACTCTCCCCATCCTGCTGTGACCAGCTCCCCTCCCCCCATGGCCTTGCAGGACAAGAAGAGTTATGAAGAGGGCAGAGCAGATATAAACTCATGGAAGGAGTTTCAGATTGCTTGGGAAGGACATGGATGGGAGGAGACTTAAACAACTGGTAAGGCAGGGACCGTCAATCCTCACAATTGCCTAATTGGGGCAAGCTCTACCAGGAAGAGTTGCTGTGCTCACTAGGCCTGGCCTCCTGAGCTGTTTGTTTCTTTGAATTAAGAGTTAACTTCATTGACGCCGTGTGAGTTATTACTGACCTGCTCCCAGCACCTGCCCCTGATGGCAGCTCACCATGCAAATACGTGGTTAGGAGTTAATTACATTAAGTTGTTTCAGGTCTCACAGATTTTAATGTATTTTTATGCAGTCTTAATTCACTTCAGTTGGAGGCATCAGTATTTCAAAAGTGCTCAGCATGACTAGATGATGCCCCATCATAATGTTACTTTTAAGACCAAAGTGCAGTGCAATTCTACATGTGTCTACTCCGATGTAAGTTCCACTGAGTTCAGTTCATTTTCCTCCCAGGTAAGGTGTGCACAGGATTGCAGCCTAAGTCTTTAAAGATCAGCAGAGAGTATTCAGTTGAAGTATGAGATAATAATTCCTTTGCATGCCAGAAATTTCCATGCAGGCTTTGACTTTAGCATCTTTAAGGAGAAAAGTTTATTTTAGGCACCGTGTCCCCTTCAGACCAGCTGACGTTTATTCAGCACACTGCGTTTACTGTGGCTTAGGGTGTCAGCCATAATTCTAGGTTGATAGTTTGTGAAGAGAAGATGCTATTTTGTCCTGTTTATAAAATGTTATTCTGCAGAGTCACACTCCAAGACTAACAGAGTCTGTCCAAGTATAGTAAAGCCCTTTGGTTTAACTTACTGCCTTCATTAAACTTAGCTTACATTGTCCTAATTATATGTTATCAACAATTAAGAAATGTATCGCATGCCACAGGCCAGCTAAAACATTCTGCGTTCTTGGGTGAACGCCAAGAGAGGTGTCAAGTTCCATATTACCTTGTCATCAGTTGCAGCTCTCGTTTTGCAGTACAGGCAGCAGCTGTGCTAGACAAAATAATCTAAATTCTCACATGTACTTTTTCCCTTTAGGAAACAACTCACGCTGAATTGCATTTCTGGTGGGAGAAAAGTGCTATACCCCAGTGAGCTTGTGCTGAAAACGTATTTTATGTTAATCAAATGTTAACCCATAATCTTTTCTAACTTTCTGATGCTCACTTTCATCCTATGGGGGGGGGGAGAACTCCCCAAACATAACCAGTCCTGACCATAGCTGTCAACCCTCCCTGCTGTTCCCCACTGCTATAATAAGGGAATTTCCCGCAAAAAAAGGGAAAAGGTTGACAGCTATGGTCCTGACCCATGCTATGTGTCTAAGCAGCTATTACATGATCTTTAACTGGTTTGGTGGGAAAATGTACCCATATTTGTGATCAACAAGTGATAACAGAACTACAGACTTGCACTAACCTCTCATGCTGGGATGATCAAAAAGGATCACTTCCAGTGATATGCCTGGAAACAGTCAAAACAAGCACACACACACTCTCAGCTACTCTAAGCAACTTGTTCGTTGAGCTTCATCCTGATGCACATTTATTCTGATTTAGATGCATCGTGGTTATACACCTTCACATTATCAATCTATCCCACACTTCTTAGCAGGTGTGCTGACTCTTAGGGGTGGTGTTTTTGGTCCTCCTCAATATTAAGGGGGGTTGAGGAAGCTAAGCATCGTGCCAAGTTTGGCACAGTTCAGTGACTGTCTCCTCCTAAGTGCATGAGAAGAAGCTCCACCATGCCAGGCTCCGTGATCAGCCTCCTTCAAATGATGATGCAACATTGTGTGTGTGACACATGTCACATACATGGTGTTGCATGCACAATGCGTGACAGCCCCCCCCAATCTTGGGCACAAGACGACACTTCTTTGTGCATTCTTTGTGCATTTTCCTATCACTTTCCTGTCCTTTAAAAAGTTGATTTGTTGTACCAGAGTTCTTTAACCCACCTTAATTGTGCAAACCTAAATTTCTGTTCGAATGCTTCCTGCAGAATACTGACAGTCTGGAAGCAACCTCCCCTCATCGCCACATACATAGAGAGTTTGATTTGTATCATTGGAACTGCACAATTGCACAAGATCACAGCTCCTCTGCTTTGAAATGGAAAACTGCAAGTTTCCATTTCACAAGGGGAAAAGGGTGATCTTATGTGAATTAGTCACTTCCTATATTTACATTGCTTGTGAGCAAGATTTTTGTTTTTGTTGAAGAGACAGTCACTGACATGTAATCAAAATAGACTCCGGGTACTTTTTCCCAAAGGGGATCAAGAACTGGCTGTGTGTGTGTGTGTGTGTGTGTGTGTGTGTCATAAATAGACAGCTTCCACCAATTAAGATCACCCTTCTACCAAGTTCAGGCATCACTCTTGAATTCACACATATAAAGATATGTACAAACTAATGCATGTCTTAAAATACACAAGGATTGCATCATTAGGCTATCATTATCCTGCCATTCCTCCAAGTTTCTTAAAGAAGATAGCAGAGATTCCCTTTCCCCGCCTTCATCTACACAATAGAAATAGCGTCTGGCCCAAGATCCTCCAGTAAGTTTCATGGCTGAGTGAGGATTTGACTGGCAGGCAGAGCCCAGCCACCTCACATAGACATCGCTAGCTATTTCCTATGACCCAGGCTACTACTCCTAAATTCTTTGGCACTAGCTGCCTGCTCTGTCATTCTGTTCTCTTTCTACCACCCACACAGAAGCGGAGACCTGGGTGGATGATTTAGGAGATACAGCTGCTCAGACTGGTGCCATGAGGAGAAGCTACTGCTTTGCTGCACTTGTGTGTCAAGAGGAGACTGACGATTCAGTGTCTGAGGAGAGGAGCCTTCCAGACCCAGATGCCAACTACCTAAACACATCTCACGATGAGGAGCTGAAGATATTTATATGTACAGATGTATCTAAATAAATTGAGGGGCGACTGTGTTTTGGCGACCACACTAGGACCTGTATTCTGATTCCGGGTTTGCCTCAGTAAACCTTTCTAGTGATCCTTGCCATGTTTACTTCTCAGTTTATTGTTCCTTCTTTGTCCCATTTGGTGTGCTTTTCGTGATCATCTCAGATTATCATCTCAGATTTGCACACAAACTGATGTGTGTTCATTTTTTCATTTTAAGTCATTGCAGGGAGAGTTTGAAGTAGGAAGTAAATGGGTTCTGTTTTATTTTTTTTAAGAAAAAGGATGATAAAAAGCTTGAGAAGTCGGTATTGTACTGTGAAATAATATAGGGATTTCACAGCTGCTGGGGAGTGGACAACTGCAGACACTCACTATTAGCTGGTACAGGACACTTTTGAGCCTCATTTAGACATGCTCCTGAATGGTCCTGGGTTAAACCAGGGATGAGGGCTGGGGCATATAGAAGTCCCACCACCATCATGGGTGGTCTGGAAAGGCTAAAACTCAGGGGCAGAGCACACGTGAAAGTATTGTGTCTCAAAAACCACCCAGGTAAAAGTCTTGACAATGACAATCAGAAGCCAGGCCTTGTCTCTACAGCCATCACAATGCCACTGAGAGCTCCTCTAGTTCCCCCTCCCTCTGTGTTAATCTTCTAGCTCTCTAGAGCATTCCCACCAACCTACAGGACAGCATAGAGGTGGCTCAGCGCATATATATATATATATATATATATATATATATATATATATATATGCTTGTATAATGGCCTCTGGGTCTGTCTGTTTGATAAGCTGAACCCAGGGCTGTCTGAGAAGCCTGCATTAGGCTAGGATCAAAAAGGAGGGGAAATACCTTATAGGATTTAGTGTCACAGCTGAAAAGGAGAAGTCTCTAGACCATCTACTTGGCCTTCGCCAAGATTTACCCAGAACATCTTGCCCAAGAACAAACTGCTACTCTTCTCTAGGTCTTCATCCCTGAGCCTCCTCACAGCACTCAGACCACGACACAGGCTTAATAAATGGGCTGGGCCAGGGACAGCCAGCACAGTCCCTTCAGATGTTACTGGGCTGCAGTTTCCCTCATCAGCAGTTCAGTGATTCAGTGGGACGCACGTTCTATGACCTACAGATTGCATTGGCACTCAGGTGTCCATTCTGATGCACACTGGGAAGCGCCTCAGATTTATGTCCACCATTCTTGATTTACCAAGTGATAGCTCACACGAGAGCCTGTTTGTGAGAACTGATGCCATCGTGGCAGCACTTTTCTGAACAACAGCCATTGCAGGTGTTATGGAGGCAACTCATAAGTGTTTGGAGGAGACACCAGTTCACACAAACTATGGGCCACATGTTGCATGTGTGTCCTGACTGCAGGATTAAAATGAAGCAGGATACTGAAGGGCTCATCCACACTTTTAAGGCACTTTTAAGACACAGATCAAGACTTTCCCAGTTGGTGACCAAGTGCCTCCCCCACTTTTTCTAGGAAAACCAACTCTGAATCAGAACAATTGACAATTTAGGTTTTTCCACAGAATTGTTTTCAGCGGTAAAGAGCTGGTTTTTGTGGGGAAATCAGCTTTAAAGTGTAGCCCTGTGTCTAGAAACGTGGTACAAAAGGAAGTCTAGATGAGCCTTAAGTTGCAATACTGTATGCAGGGTTCTCTTACAAACTGCATTCAACAGTGTTGACAGTGGGCAGCCTACTGTCCCCATTTAGCTCCTCAGTGAGGTGTGAATATTTTCAAGATGACACATAGTTTCTATTGGTGTTACATCTATGCTTCATCATACTCTGAGAAATGAGCCTTAGGACATTTCTGGATGTGTTCCTGATCTCCATAAGCGGCAAAAGTTACAAACCCAGGAGTGCATAAGGGTTGGATCACATCCTGATGTGTGTTGACATACTGATACATACTGTTTTGACTTTCTGAGGGTGCAGTTAGACTCCCCTAAAACTCTGGATTCAGTAGAGAGCTGGAATTTAAGCAAAGCCCTAAATTCCTGGATCTAGCAAAGGTTGAAAATAACACAGACCAGCTTCCTCATTAGGTATTCACTTGATAATGGCAAAGTTGTTGACCTAATGAAAGGTAGGCAGATAGACCTGTCAGTTTGCATTTCTTAGTACAGAAAGTATTGATCTGATGTGTAGAGATCTTTCCTATTCTGATTAATTCAAGCGTGTTCTGGAAGGTTCTTGTTTGGGTTATTCCTTCTGAGAAGCTGAGTACAGCTGGTTTAATCTGGTTATGTTATCTTTCTGTCAAGGTCACACTAACTATAATAAGAGGCCAGAAGGAGCCTGGGTTTTCACTTACTTTCTCTTTCTGCCTCTTTGTTCTGGTGTGGTGTTCTGTGTGCTTCGTGTTAAAATTTAGTCTTATTATAAGTATTGTAAGTGCTGCAACTGCAGTTCTTATACTGTGCCAATCCTGAATGTATTGGATTTGTGACCATTATGCTCATTTGCCTTCAGTAGCAGTAAAGCTTTGCTGGATGAAGTATAATGCCTCTAGTCTATTTTTTGAGGAAAACTCTGCATCGTGTTTAAGTCCTCCCCCCTCCCCAAGGGGCACAACACAACCATGAGGAGATTCCTTTTTTTTTAAAAGAGAATTTATTATATTTTATAAAGGAAAACAGACAAAATACAAACACTACAAAACACAAAAAAGAAAAAAGAAAAAAATACATGTAAAAACACTTAACTAAACAACAAAAATTAAAACATCACATCAAAAATACACACAAATTTTTTTTTTAACATCCTCCAACTTGTTTGATTCTTACGGTACTTAGTGGACTTCCTCCCATCCTCTATGCTGCGTTCATTTCAAATTTACTTTAGTAACTTTATAACGACTTTAAAATCATCATTAACAATTAATCTATTCCTTATCTATCATCTTATCACTACCTTCATAATCTTATTTCATAACTATACAAATCAACAACTCTAACAATTATATCCTACATTTTCTAAAAACAGTTTATGCTGGGCCATGAGGAGATTCCATGCTAGACAGCCAAATGGGTGAAGCCCCTCCCCAGGCCCTGGTTTTTGGTATTAAGACAAAAGGCCCATGCTCATTTTTTTAAAGGACTGCAGTTAACAGCTATGAGTTAGCAAAAATGGGATGGGTTGTAAAAGGAGGCAGAGAGCATGGCTGATTTCTGTTTTGCATCCAAGGCTGTTGGCCCTAAAGAGAAGCAAGAGGTGCTCTTGGAATGTAATGCTGGGAACTCCTCCATCGTCGGCTCAGGTTGTATATATGTGTAAATAAACCATATATCATAAAGACACCACAGTCTCACCCCCATTTCCAGGGAATAAAGTGGGTTTTATTATTAATTTATCTGAGAGATTTATATACCACTTAATTGCTCACATTTGTAAGAGGTGAACATAAAAACAATCCACAGTAAATGGGACACTCAAACAATAGAAATGTTTCACAGAATTGAACACTACTTTAAAGTGTCTGCTGCAACAAGAAAATCTTAGTCATGCATCTGAAGTTCAGCAAGATTGTCAACAGTGTTCTAATAATGGTAATGGGAATTCTGAAAGAAGCCCTGTCTCTTTATAACAATCCAGGTAAGGTGGTAGATTTCAAGGAAGGATATCAATTATTATTATTTTCCTTCTCACGTCCCATCACAGCACTAGTTAGATAGCATCATATTGTTTTCAAGTGTTGCTGTTCTATGTCTGTAATTTGACACCATAAGAAAGTGTAACATGCTGTCATGTAATTTCATGCAATTTATTGAGAAGTAGGAGACCTGTTTTCTGGTAGCATGAGCTACTGTGGAACAGCCTTCCACTGGTTAATGAGGTTACCAAATGCCACCAATCTCCCCTTTTGATTCTTTGACCAATTTACTTGTCATCTTGATGAAACTGTAATACTAAGGAAGGAAGAAAAAGGAACACAGGCAAACTTTTTAATATAAAGAAGGATAAGAATATCATGTCTCTGGGCGCTGAACTTTGAGTCTTCTGATCAATAGGGCCTGTCTGCACGTACTGCGAAATGAATCGCCAGTTAGCTAATGAAAGCAAATAGAAAATAGTTAGTTCATAGTTCTCATTGTGGGGAAGATGCACAGCACACCAGTTCAGATGCTGCACAATAAGGGCGGGTAGAAGAATCCTGGGAACTGTAGTTTGTTATGGGTGCTTCTGGGGGAAGTGCTTTAGGTGTATGGTGTGCATGTGATTTTCATACATTCAACTTTCTGGCTCTGATTTAACCCGTGTTAGTCAAACTGTAATCCTTTTAAAATCAACAGAACTCAAATTAGTTTTATGGCTTATTCCATACCAGTCCACTGAATGGGGAAGCTTCCTACACATAATGCCTGGATTTGATATTCCAATATCTTTGCTTTCCTTCTGATTGTTCATGTTAGTCTGATGACTATATGACTCCAGTTTGTGCAAAGTTTCAAGAAAACAGCCTGCCACTCAGCTTCATTGTTGGCAAGATGCTGGAAAGGCTTTGTCACATCTCAAGAGACTCAGACACTAATCTTCTCCTGTTTTTGTTGCTTATCTGAAGCCTAAAACAAACATTCAAAGTGTTTTGCTTATCTTTTAAAAGCTACACCAAATCTTCTCCATCACAAATAGGAACCATCCCTGCAACTACTAAGTTGTCACTCATGCCGCATTGAAAGCATCAGCCCTCATAGTCTTCTGAAGATGATAGGTTTGCATCACTCTGCGGAATATCCCTGATGCTATTAATCTCCAGTGAGTTTTCAATAAGAGCATTGAAGAAACTGCTCTCCAACATATAATGTAATTAATTAAAAGAACATCTTCAAGCAAATGCTGTGACATCAGCTGAATAAAAAAAATGAACAAGATGTTTAAAAATTGGTGTAGCCTTTGTATTGGTTTTGTGGACATCTTTCTCACTACATACATCAGTTAGCAATATCTCTTTCAGCAACAGAAACTTCATTATCACATCTAATTCTGGTTGTGCAGCAGATTAAGCTTCTGAACAGTTTGTGGCTCTGACTTTTTCCCCATTTGTGAAAGCACAAAGAAAAGAATTGATAATAATTCAAAAGAAGTAGAGAACAAATAAGTATTCATAGCAGAAAGCTAAATTTATCCCCTTGGTGGACAGTCAACAGCAAGCACCAATGCTTTTGGTAACAGAGAATATGTTGCAGAAGAAGACATCATTTTCTAATCCCCTGGAACATTCTGCATTGTCAATACAGGGGTAATATTTGTACCAGTGGCAGACCTGTCTCAGACCAGTGGTGGAACTTTTGCCTCATTCAGCATACAGATTTAAAACTGAGCAAATACAAGTTTTCCCATTTCCTCGTATCATTTAAACAGAATCACAAACATGACCAAGGGTTGTGGGACCTGAAGTTTGTTAAAGACAGTGAGAGTTGTTAGGAGAACCCAATTCTCCTCAGGAAACTTCAATTCTCAGAGTTCCCTGGAAAGGGGGATTGACTGTTAAACCACTCTGAGAATAGATATGAATACTCAGAGGTGATAGTGGCTAGACATTATCTGTCTTTCTGAACCTTCCCAATGATGGGATCCATGACATGAAAAGGATCTCTAATCAGCCCCTTATCACTTTGAATAATGACTTGGTTCCATGTGATGTGTGAAAGAAGACCACACAGAAGTTAATCACAGCAATTAATGTCTTGACAACTTTGTTATGCTACCCGGAAGACTAAGAGTAAATCTGTATTATGTAAAAACCTGAGACCCTCTGAGAACCTACTGTGAGATTATTCCAAATGTACTAAATATGGATTTGCTTCTTTGCGGCTTTCTAAAGAGGAAAGGGTTTCACAAGCACCCAGCGACAGATATTACCCACGAGTTGTTTGCATATAATGTGAATTCTTTTTCATTAGTTCATTATGGCTGGGGTTTTAGTGTAAGTATTTCCCCCTTACATTTTTTCCAGGTTTTTAAAAAATATATTTAGAATTATATAGACTCCCACAGTCTTAGGCAGGATCAGGAAGTCACAGAATTTTCAAAAGATGACGAGGCCTTAACCAAGGTTATATTTTCAAATTTATATTTTCAATTGCATATATGAAATCAGACCTTAAATATCAAAGGCATATTCAGACATCCTTGAGGAACCTCGTCTAAATAATGAGCAGCTTTGAACTTGAATATTCACTTACATTCATATTTTGATCCCTTTCAGCCTTACATCTCTGACATCATACAAACCAGTGCCATTGATTTGTGATGGTAAGTTACTACACATTCTAGTGACTGGCATAGACTATTAGGTGGTGGCTACTGAAATAGAAGTACAATGATGAATGAACAAGTGTCTATTTGCAGGATTGGGTTTCAGTGAACTGCATGTCTCCATCAATGCATATTCACTAAGAAAGAGGAGAAACCCAGTTTCTGCTCAGTATATTGCACTGTAGAGAACCTCTGCCCTAACAGAGAATTTGACAGCCTTTATGTATGCACAAAATGCTGGTATGTGCAGGTATGAAGTCACTGTCTAGCCCTTCCCCTCTGGTCACTACATTTATGCCAGCTGCAGTCTCCCACCCAGGCAGCTTCTGATGATGAATAACATGTCTTCATAGCAGCTACAAGTTGAGAAAAGAGTTCTCACCACCACCATTTATTTGTATGCCATCTTTCCATTGGAAACTATGCTCAAAGTGGTTCACAGCATGGGGTGGTGGTGGTGGTAATCACATGATCCACTAAGTTACAAAATCTAACAAAATTTAAATTATCAATAAGTTAATGAAAGCATTTGAGCAACATGTTTTTTCTGGACTCACAGCAAGGTCAGTCCCTCCAAGTGTCCCTATTTTCCAGGGATGTGCCTGATTTAGAGGAGGAATTCCGGTTTCTGATTTGATCCCGGAATGTCCCGTTTTTCCTCAGGATGTCCCTATTTTCATTGGAGAAGTGTTGGAGGGTATGGAGTTATCCAACCCCCAAGCCGTCTTGGGAAGTTTTTTAAATTGTTTAATGTTTTATTATGTTTTTACATATGTTGGAAGCTGCCCAGAGTGGCTGGGGAAACCCAGTTAGGTGGGTGGGGTGTAAATATTATTATTATTATTATTATTATTATTATTATTATTATTATTATTATTAAATGGGATGTCCCTACTTTCATTGGAGAAATGTTGGAGGGCATGCAGAGTGGCCTCTTGTACTTTTGTAGCTGGAATCAGCAAGGGCTCCTTCCACCCAGGCCAAGTGGAAATAGGCCAGAAAAAGAGGGACAAGTTTTGAGGGACTCAGAGATATTAAAAAGCTCAGTTGGTTAGAATGCTGTGGTGATAACAACAAGGTTGCAGGTTTGATCCCTGTATGGGGCAGTTGCGTATTCCTGCATTGCAGGGGGTTGGACTAGATGATCCTCAGGGTCCCTTTCAACTCTACAATTCTATGAAATCTGTGAAATCACCAGTCGTTCTTTGAATCCTCCTTTCCTCTTATTTTGCTGATGTTCACCATCTTCATGCACGTGTATTAGGAATGTCAATAGCCTTCATGCAACGTGTGTGGAATTATTTTGCTAAAATGTGAGGGTCTCTTCCCAAGGGTTGGAGGGACATTTGGAGTGGTTCCACCTATGATTGCTGCCATTTTTGGGCACCTTCTGCTATCATTTACAGTAAATGGTCCCTGCTTCCCTGCATCCCTCTTCTTCCTCCTCTCCTCCTACACCGAGTCACATTTGGTAGTCAACAGCAGCAGGCTGTATTTATTTGGTTTGCAAATGGTTGATCTTTCCTTGTCTCGGATGGGTTGCTTCATGTCCGGAATTTGCTTTTTCAAGATAATCTTGGCGGCTACAGAAGCCCTATTGTGTAACTCTTTGTGGTCCTCTGGAAAGCACTTTCTTTCTTTCTTTTTAGGATGAGGGTTGGCTTTTTTTTTTTGTTGGTGCTATTTTACCTACACTAATTTTAATTTTTAAACCAGAGCTTGTTTGCTAAGGGGTGTTAGGTGTTATATAAATCACCAAATGGTGTCAAGAAAGGTCTACAGGTATTGCTTACTTGTGCAAAGAAACTTATTACATTATTCAGTACTTTTACACATACACCAGCTATTTATAAATATCCTATGCTTCACAGGAAATTGTTTGGTTTTGGGAACAGTCTGGCAGTTCTGAAATGGAGAGCTAGCAAGAATGCAAACACAACATATCCCTCCCTCTGCATATATTTAGCTATGTGCATCATGGCTGTATGAGTATCACTGCGATTGATATCAGTGTATTAATTCTGTCAGTGTCTTAAATCCTGGCATATTATCTATCTTAAGAGTCTCATGTGGTTGCCGCCATCATAATGATCACCATCACCCCACAGTTTTAAAGGCCGTTGATTATTTAATTAGCCAAAGGCCTGGGAGAAGAGGAACGGTTTTGCATGGCACCTTAAAATATGTATTGATGGTGCCTGGCAAACCTCCCTGGGGAGAGCATTCCACAAGCAAGGTGCTACCACAGAAAAGGGCCATTCTCATGTTGCCACCCTCTGGACCTCTCACAGAGGAGGCACCGAAAGAAGAGCCTCAGATGATGATCACAGGGTCAGTTCATATGGGGAAAAGTGGTTCCTGAGGTATTGCAGTCCTGAGTCATTTAAAGCTTTATAGGTCAAAACCAGCACTTTGAATTGGGTCCAGAAACTAATTGGCAGCCAGTGCAGTCCCACCATGATTGGTGTAATATGTTCAAACCATATTTTCCTGGTGAGCAACCTGGCTGCTGAATTTTGCATCAGCTGAAGTTTCCAAACTGTCTTCAGAGATAGGCCTACTTTATAACCCATTGCATATTTTAACTTGAGGGTTACCAGAGCATAGATGACAGGAATTAGGCTATTCCTGTCCAGATGGAAGTATAGTTAGGTCACCTGCTGAAGCTGATGGAAGGCACTCTGTGCCACTGAGGCCACCTGAGCCTCGAGTAACAGCAACAGAGCCAGGAGGACCCGCAAGCTACGTATCTGCTTCTTCAGAGGTGGTATAACCCCTCAAGAGTAGGCAAACTTCCACCCATCTGGTCTAGGGAACCACCCACTAACTTTGCCACAGTTTTATCTGGACTGAGCTTCCATTTACTGACTGTCATCTAGTCCATTATCGAGGCAAGACGGTATATCCAATGCCACACCTGCAAATGTAAAGGAGAAGTAGAGTTGTGTGTCATCAGCATACTGCAGTAATTACAGTAATACAGCAACAGTCTCTGTACCGGTAGTATACCACATGTCCCACAGCACAGGACCCAGGGTCAGTCTTTTTGGACTAGGGGGCATGATTCTCATGTCATGAGAGAAGCCCTTAGTTGGGACATTCAAAAAGTGTTTCTGCAGCCATGATATCTCGTGACATCTAGCTTAGATTACTTCAATGTGTTCTACATCAGACTGTTCTTGAACACGGTTCAGAAGCTTCAACTGGTTCAGAATATGGCAGCAGTTAAACCCAGCTGCTTTGTTATTTTTAAGTGGAAGTTATGTTCATCACATGCAACAGAGGAATGCACATTTGATGTGGTTTGTGATATGTTTCCACTGTGGCCTTCAACGCTGCACAAGCTGCACCACCGCTGCTCTTGAACATTAGTAGGAATGACTCACTTTGAGCAAATTAAAGGATCGATTAGCACAAACCTATATTATGCCATGCCCTTGGCTAAATCAGCCATTGAAAGCTGCTGGTGATCTTGCAAGGAATAATGACAGGAAGCATTAACCAACAGAAAACATTTTCCCAGACTGAGTATGCCCAGAATGTGAGCTAAAGTAGGGGCAGAAAGTTCTGTGTATTGTGTGTGCATGTCTATATGTATACATGTGTGAACATAGATAGATACACACACACACGCGCGCACACACACACACACACACACACACATAGTGCAGTGTATTATTATTTGTTTATTGTTGTTGCAGACTAGGGATGGGGACCTCCAGATGTCATGGGACTCCAACTCTCATCAGCATGGACAATGGTCTAGGATTGTAGGAGGTGTGGTCCAAATTGAGGGTCACAGGTTCACCATCCCTGATGTAGACAATAGAAGTAGAACTGCTGATCCACGCTAGCATGGTGAGTTGAAGACTTGGGGTGGGATGGATGAGATATACTGTGACTCTCCTATAGATAGTGTGATCTTACAAATCAATCATCTTTTAGACATATATCTGCAATATGTATTTCTGTTTCTGTTCACTGGAAGGCCAGAAATCATTCGGGGTCCCTGGCTGCCTTGATCTTTTAAAAGTTTGCTCTCTCCTACTGAGGTTTCTGAAGCATTTATTCACTTCAATTTTTTTTTTTTTTTTTGCGCCGGATCAATTTACACAGGCCAGGCAAAGGGTAAAAGCTTTCCCCTTTCTTCTTGTACTTTATTTGCTCCTTACACTACCACACACTGCTCAAGAGAATGTAGCTGCCTCACAAACCTTAGATAGCAGCATGATAGGATCACAGTGGATGGGGGGAATCAAACTGTAAGTTCAAAAGTGGAAGGGCAGGAAAGCACCTACAAAACTGAGAGGTTCAGCTGCAGAACAAGATGGGTGGCCACTCTAAGCCCCAAGAGCTTATCAATAGCTTATCCACAGGCCAAGCCACAGGCCAGAGGAAGATCTGAAGTTGCAAGCTCTGTTAAGATGTTCACCAAGAAACGGCACCTTTTTTGGCAAGGGAATTTACACAGCTCCGAATGCCTTTTGGTAAAGGATTCAAAAGCCTAGAGGGGATATTGCTACAGTAAGGCACTTTTATTCAGACCTTTTAACTGCACAGCTTCCTCTAGGTACACGTTGTACTCCCAACTGCTTCATGTAATGCATCGGCATATCCAGAATGTGTAACGGCGTAGAACAAAAATGGGCTCTGTTTTGGGGGCTACCTCTGGCTCATGGATTGGATTTGGATTTGATATCCCACTTTATCACTACTTTAAGAAGCCCCAAATCGGCTAACATTCTCCTTTCCCTTACTCCCCCACAACAAACACTCTGTGAGGTGAGTGAGGCTGAGAGACTTCAAAGAAGTGTGACTAGCCCAATTCACACAGCAGCTGCATGTGGAGGAGCGGAGACGTGAACCCGGTTCACTAGATTATGAGACTACCGCTCTTAACCATTACACCACAGTGGCTCACTGGGGCTGGAAATGAGCTCACCTGCGTGGCTTTTCACCTTGGGAGCTTCCAGACTGTATTTTCAGGTGGGATTCAATCACATACAGTGGCACCTCGGGTTAAGAACTTAATTCGTTCTGGAGGTCCGTTCTTAACCTGAAACTGATCTTAACCTTAGGTACCACTATAGCTAATGGGGCCTCCCACTGCCTCCGTGCGATTTCTGTTCTCATCCTGAAGCAAAGTTCTTAACCTGAGGTACTATTTCTGGGTTAGCGGAGTCTGTAACCTGAAGAGTCTGTAACGTGAAGCGTCTGTAACCCAAGGTACCACTGTACTGGCAAATTGAGGTCGCATGATGAAAATGGATTTGGAGCTCTGGCACAACAAACCTCTCCCAATACCCCAACACCCCAATATCAGTCTTTTTCTTTTTTCTTTTTGAAACAGTTTTAATTTGATTTTACAGATATATATTTATAACAAAAGCAAATACATTCCATATAAAGAGATTTCTCTGAATTTCAAGACTTCCCTCCATGGGTCCTGGTGTCAACATTTTCAACTGCATATTATATCGTAATCTATATTTTGTATATATCCATATTGTCCATAGTATTTGTTATATTACAAGTGAGGTTAAAATCATCCTGCTAATGTTTTCATCTGCTTACAGCTGTCTCCTAAGTAAATTATAAAAATTCCCCATTCTTTCTTGAAGCTTTTGTCTTCTTGGTCCCTGAACTTTCTGGTCAGTTTTGCCATTTCAGCGTAGTCTAACAGCTTGGTTTGCCATTCCTCTCTGGTAGGGATTCTTTCTTCTTTCCATCTCTCAACATCGGTCTTTTTCAACAAGGTAAATGATAGAATGGCTCAACTTAGTTAGAACATTTGTACTTGTAAGTGTATCTGTATCTGCAAAAGCCTACAAGCTGTATCAACGTCTGGAACTGTTTTACTGAGCCTTATCTTCTGCAACTGTAAACGATCTGAACCTTAAAAAAAGAAAAGAAGAAAAAGAAAATGCCCTGGAAATTGTGAGATTTGACCCAACTCTCAGTTCTTAAGTTTTGGGGTTGCTCCAGTGCCAAGAGGCTGTTAGTAGAAGGGATTGTTCCTGAACAGGATGTATCCCAAATTGTGTGGAGGGCATGGGACAATACACACCAGTCCCATCTCCAGTATCCCAGCATACATCATTCCTACCTTCCCCACCCCAAATCCTCCCAACTACAGGTAAGCATGCTCAGACACTTCAGACCTTCCTGCTCAATGTAGGAAGGTCTCCAGGAGTGATGGGATGTTCAGGGTGTGCTTGTGTGCACAGCCTGTAGCTGTCTTCACACATTTGATGTGTGTGTCTGAAGAGTGCTACATTCTAATGTCAACTCACTCCCCAACTTGGCTCTATGCCCCTAGTAAAATAAGTTTCCTGTTTCTACCTCCACCAGCTCGACAAGCTCACTCTCCCTGTCATAACTGAATAAAAAGGTCTATGCTGTATTTATTGTTACAATGGTCAGTTTTCAGTAAAAAGGGCTAAAACAAATGGTTATGCACATTTCAATGTACTCCAAAAGGAAAAATGAGAGCATGCTGGCCTGAGCATCATTCCAAGACAGCAAAAAGTTTCCTTAACTTGTGACCAAAGAGAAATGAATATGAACATTTAATTTATTAACTTTGCTCCTTAGCACCTGGGCAGAAATAAAATACCTCTCAAAAACATTCCCATTAGAAATTTAACTGGAAAAGCCATTTCTGCAAGAATTAGTTATTTTTCTAGAGGGGTTGTCTCCCCTTCCACTTCTTGCCATCATCTTCTGCTGAAGAGGAATATTGGAAAAGAGGAAAGAAATCTAGTGAAAGAAAGAAATGGATGACATCAAAATTAAAGAGGGAAGAAAATCTGTGGGCTACAGCATTGGAAAGTTTCCATGGGATTGGAGTCTCATCAGTATATTGATGAGCAGCTGGAGATGGTGCTCCTCTTCCTTGAACCAGCCACCTACCACTACAGTGTGCTGTCTATATTGGCCATCCCCCATCCACACCATCCAGAGATAGTAGCTGCTCTGTGACTGTGTGAGTCAGTGAGAGAGATGTTCTTGTCTTAGGAGTGAAAATGTGATCATGTTTGTGCTTGTGTGCATGTGTGCAAAGTATCATAGATTGGTTGGATGCAGAGGAATGGTGGGAGGAGCTAGCTGGGGAATCACCAAGGGAAGAAAGCTCTGAGTCCAAAAAGTGGTGGTGGGACAACGATGAGCAGTCAGAGGGATAAGAGGGAGAAGACTGAGAAAAGGAGGTGTCAGAAGCTATAGAGGTCACAGGGTTTAGTGAGCTGGGAGAGTCTGTGGCAGAGAGAAATCCAGAATCAGAGGCAGAAGCTGAAGCAGGAGAGGAGGGAGGCCAAGAGGCAGAGATAAGTTAGGCTGATGAAGAGTCATGGGTTTTTCCTCCTCCTACTGTGACAAGCTCCCCTCCTGCCCTGTCTCTCAGAACCAGAAGAGGACTGAAATAGGGGGAGCAGCATCAGACTTCACACAGGCTCTGATTGCTTGGGAAAAGCCCTGGAGAGGAGGGGACTGACAGCTATGGGGAAGCAGGGACTTTCAGTCTCAGCAACCTATTGTCATGGATGAAGACCACCGGGAATAAACTGCTGTGCTCATTAGGTCCGACACTCTGCTCAGTCTGTGGAGATTGTGTTTTTGCTAACCTAGAGTTAACTGGAGTTTCAACTGTACGATTACTGACCCACATGCTCTTGTGACAAAGAGTGTCTCTATTGATGTGAAAGGGAGAAGCTTGCAATGGGAACATGTTTTCTAGATGCTTAGTTGCTTGACAATATAATGCCTATTATGACCACTTGTAGTCTGTGGCTAAGTTGGCTCACTTTCTTGAGTGATCTGCTATTTTGATACCTCTGCTATGCATTCTCTTGATTTATAGCCTGTGGCTTTGCTCACTTCCTTGAATTATCTGCCTTGCATTTTTTTTTTAGCTCGCTCTATGAATTCTCTGCTTGTCCTCCAGGATAGAAACTCTATGTTTTGGTGCTTCCTCCCTGTAAAACTGACAAATAGTTTCTAGATTTTTTTTTCCTGAGTGCCCAATTCTTGAATAATATGCTCCATATTTGCGATCTGAGGAGTAGACAAGCCTAGCCGCAGACTGCTTAAGTTATGCACTCTTAGGTCTTGCTTTATGCTTGTGAGACAGCTGTAGTCTGGATTGTGTTAGAATGATCTGTGTTTGGTTTTCAACCACGTATGCATGTACTGCTTGGATTTTGTGAACCTTAGTCCATCATAATGTTTTCTGTATTCTCTGCTCCTTTAATCCTGGGCTTCATCCCAGTCGCAGGGGCTCTGTCCTTTAATTCTTGAACTCTGTCTCCAGAGGTACATCTTTCTCTGCCTTCTGAACCCCCTGGCCCATGGACTAAAATTGTTGTCTTCCATGAGTTGGCAACCCTAGAGGTTAATGTGATCCACTATGATGGTGAAGACAGATGTCATAACACAAAGAGTTGAAGAGAACTGTCGCTACATCCCTGAGCCCTGAGGTGAGCCTGGCTTCATCCTACCTTTGCATCTCAAATGACATACATACATACATGTTCCAAAGATTTTTCTTTGCAGGAGGGGGATATTTATTGGCAACATCACAGGCGCCAATGGGTTGGTGCTATTCACAGCTGGAAATGACGTAAGTATTTCTCTCTCTCTCTCTCTCTCTCTCTCTCACACACACACACACACACACACACACACACACACAGAGTTAGATGCTGAATTTGGATTATCCTCTTCCATGTAGCCACACTACTCTAACCATGAATGTCCACATTAGTAGCACCCATTCATGTGCTCCCATTGTGCAAATGGAGCTGAAATGAACTTTTAGTATCACACATAAACATCCATAGTTCACTTTAAAACTGTTTCTTGTATTGTGATGGGTGAGTCTTCAGTTGCTATCCAACTAAGAGTAAATCCATTGAAATTAATGACTTTAAGTTACAGTGGTACCTTGGGTTAAGAACTTAATTCGTTCCAGAGGTCTGTTCTTAACCTGAGGTACCACTTTAGCTAATGGGGCCTCCCGCTGCCACCGCGCTGTGCCGCCACTGCCGCCCAATTTCTGTTCTCATCCTGAAGCAAAGTTCTTAACCTGAGGTAGTATTTCTGGGTTAGTGGAGTCTGTAACCTGAAGTGTCTATAACCTGAAGCGTCTGTAACCCGAGGTACCACTGTACTAACAATGTATATCACCCTTCAGCTTTAAAAACCAGTGACATTTTATATTAGTAACTTTGTATTAATGTAACATTTCTATATGTAATGGTGTATTTTTGTAATATTTTGTTTAAGTTGTCTGTTGTTGCTTCAGTTATTTGTACACTGCTTAGAGTTATTTTTAATATATTAAGTGGTATATAATAATAATAATAATAATAATAATAATAATAATAATAATAAATGTTATGCCTATCTTCCCACTGTGTAAAAAGAAAATAAACAAACAAAGCTGGCAAGGAAGGGAGA
This sequence comes from Lacerta agilis, assembly GCF_009819535.1. Lineage (NCBI taxonomy): Eukaryota > Metazoa > Chordata > Lepidosauria > Squamata > Lacertidae > Lacerta > Lacerta agilis. The sequence continues at coordinate 33,052,409 of NC_046322.1, forward strand.
AGGAGGAGTAAGAGGAAGATGAAGGTGAATCAGCAGAAGGTCATACACACCCTAGTCGTTGTTGAACCCTATGTCTCTTGCATCTGCTAACTCTGACTCTTGCTCTCTAGAACTGATTTCCAATGATGCTTGAAGCTTCAGGAGGGCAGAGATAATTGTACAACACCCTGATTTTAAATTCAGTGAAGCGGTGTATTAACTTCCCACAGTGAGTCCGGATATTTAAAGAGCTTCAGATTTGAGGGAGATGAGGGTTAAAACATAACTTTGTTTCTTTTATCAGAAAACACACACACAATTTCTTAGAGTTGCCAAGTAAACCATCAAATGGGCTGTGAAATGGGGAAGGGTCCCTCTGTCCTGTGAGCTGCCCGCAGGCAATGTGCAAAAATAAGTAATGTAGTTAAAACTTGCAACGGAGATGGCAAGGGTGTGAGCAGAGCATATTTTGGATGAGAAGAAAAGGGCATGTCACATATTAGTGTAATTAGTTTTGAGCTCTGCCCTCTAATAGATCTTTGATTTATGAGCCCTTACAATTTTCCATCCATACTAGCTATGTGTTAAAGAGCCATAACGTTACTTTGATTCTTACTGACTGGAAGGGAGCAGACAAAACTTTGTTCAAAGAACAAAGTGAAATACCGTATAAACTTCAACTTCGGCTTCCTGTTTCCCCTGATTTAATCGAAAACATGGGGGATTTGTTGTACAGCAAGGGAACAGACTTTAGGATATGTCATATTTCAGAATTCCTTTCTTGCCTGTAATGTCGTCAGCGCAGTGGCTGTGGTTCAAGCCAACCGCAGCTTGGAAAGTGGAATATATCATCTAAAAATATTAAGCGGAGAAGTGAGCCTTTGAGCATTCATCACATGCCGATCTTTTCCTATGCTGTATTCCAAACACAGAGAATCAGTGGAAGTTAAACTGGAAAGCCGGGCTTTGGAAGTCGAGGCACCTGCCTTTTTATAACAGCTCATCATCCTGAGTTTTTCCAATCGGATGGATAGCTTCCTTCAGTGCCAGTCATGGACAGGACATTGTGTATATGAATGTTTCCTTTCCTAAGCTATAGGCCCAACTGGCTGTACCAAAAGTGCCCTCCTTCCATTTTGATGAAAGATGTACAAAAAAGGATAGGGCTGGGTGTCCAAGGAGAGAAACGGGTGAGAAAATTGAAGGAGTGGGGTGGAAAAAAGCAAACACTGGGATCCTGGAGGCCACTTTGCCATATTTAGTGGGGGAGTAATCTGGGATCACTTGTGTGTGTTTGTGTGTGTGTGTGTGTGTGTGTGTGTGTGAGAGAGAGAGAGAGAGAGAGAGAGAGAGAGAGAGAGAGAGAGACAGGCTTTTCTCAGCTGGAACTTGCCGGAACTCAGTTCTGGCACCTCTCAGGTGGGCGCCATTGCCATTATAGGAGAACAAAGGAGGCATTCACGGTGAGTTCTGGCACCTCTTTTTCTAGAAAAATAGCACTGCCTGTTGCTATTTCTTCAGCAGGGTCCCTGCAGAATCTCTGTCTCTAGAATCCAAGAGCTGCCCAATCAGCTTGACAGGGAAGCATTTTTTTGTTTTTGTTTTTGCCACTATATGCTCCAAATATAAGAATTTAGGAACACTGCAAACACAGGGTGCTTCCAAGAGAAGGGTGTGCAATTTCTGTGACCTACAATGGAACTTCATGGAAAACACAACTTAAGTCACCCTACAATAAGATATTGGAACTCTCCAAATCATTTGTTCATGTATGTGCACAGAAAATAGTGGATCTGGTTGAAAGGCAACCCATAGAGATCCACACTGATTGTTGCAATGCACCCCTAATTATTATTACCACATAACTTTAAGATTATTGCATATTCTTAGATGGGACATGGTTGTCAGGGGACATGACATTCATGAAGGGACCCCACACTTCTTAATTTCCCACTGAACATATCCCCGTTTCCAAAAGAATCCCCCGAGGATTAGGAAAGAGGGTGTTGGAGATCAGGATCCCAGCTTGATGAGACAGGGAGCCACACTGTGATTTCTGCCCAGTGCCAGTTTTTTTTTTTTTATCTGTGTTCTAGATTTGTGACAGGGTGTCTTGAACAGGGGAGTGTTCATCTATTGTGTACATGAAGGAGCTCTAATTTTCCAGGTACTAAGGCACAATCGAATCCAGGTTTTGACAATGGATTTATATGCTGTTCTTAGCACAATGGCTACTTATATTTGCATTCAGAGAACAAAGCCTTGCTTGCAAATGCATCTTTATCTGAATCATGATAATCATGTGCTGATTGATTAATATGTAGTAATCTAGTATAATATATGCAACACGTTGGCGGCGCACAATAATTCATATGAGCACGGGTTTTTATAAGGCAATTGGAGAAGGCCTTGAATCTTAGATCACATCCACATGGCACATTTAAAGCACAATTAACACACATTACTTTAGGATTCTGGGAACTCAGCTTACTCCTCACAGAACTACAGTTCCCAGAAGCATTAACACACTATAGTTCCCAGGATCCTTTATGGGGAAGACATGTGTGTTAAACATGTGTTTAACATGTGTGTTAAATATGCTTTAAATATATTATGTGAAGGTGCCCTTAAAAGGAACAAAAGAAGGGCCATATCTTAGTGTCTTTACAGGCATAAGGTCCCAGGTTAGATTTCTGGCATCTTCAGGCAGGACTGAGAGCCCTGTCTCAGCTAAGTGTTATGGAAAGATGTACAGTAGTACCTTGGTACTCGAACAGTTTGGCTCCCAAACAAATCAACTCCCAAACGATGCAAACCCAGAAGTAAGTGTTCCGGTTTGTGAACGTTTTCCGGAAGCCGAACATTCAATAGGTTAAAGGGGAGCAGAGAAAGAGACAGAAAGAGAGAAAGAGAGAATTATTGGGGACCAATCTATCCGTGGCTAGTAACCGTTAGGCAAAGCACATATCAAGACTGCATAAGTGTGCTTAAATTGTGCAGATATGATTCACAACTGAGCCTGCTGCCAAAATCATTTGCATGTGTAACAGCATCTAATGCACTTAGACTCAAATGCCTCGTTATGGGTGAACCTGAAAAGCCGGCACTGTGTCTTTTATGCTAATGTGCCATTATAAGGCACCTTAGTGAAAGAAATGGGCTTTGATACAGCAATGTTTATTTTTGCTGGTATGATTTAGAATAGTTCCCTATGACAGACCTTTGTGTTGCGTTTACAAAATAATCACTACTAGAATAGAAGGTGATGAATAATACGTTGTAGTATAAAGTTGCTTGAGCAGCAGAAGGCTATTAATATGGGATGTAGAGCAAAACACACCGCTTTATATAGCTCTTCATATACAGTATTTTAAAGCACTGCTATATGAACCTTCTTTGCATGATTTGAGAGAAGCGGGATCATATTGAAGGAAAAGCTGCTTGGCAGAGAGTTTTCCTGTCATTGAACGATCGTGCTGCTGTTCCAAGCAAAACCAGGTGGGAACATTTTCAAGAAAATGTCAAATACTGCTTCTCTTTGCCTAGAAATGGCACTGCTATTTATAGGGATGTTTTTCCATTGGGTTGCAGCATGTTTCAGGAGCTCAGATTCAATACCAGGGCGCATAATACTGTACGTTAAGTTGCATCGAGATAATGTAATGAGTTTGCACCCTGTCAGCATGTGTAAGGTGAGGAATGATGAGCGATGCCAACTGTTACACGTACGCCAGTGTATACATAACACAAAACATTGCGAAAGAAAAGCTAGGGGCGATAACCATACATATTGCCCTTAACTCCACTTAAGGGTTCTCTAGAATTATGTCGCTAATTTGGTGCACACAGGACACCAGGAGATGATTAGTAATGAAATTATAACTGCACAAACTGAAATTACAAAAGAATTGAAAACTGACTTAGCAGACTGGCAAAAAGTGGTACATAATGTGCTCTATTTGATATTAAAAATTAACACATCTGTTTAGATTCCGGGAAAGCAGAGAAGGAATTAAGAGAAGCAGAAAATACAGAGAGAACTGAAATACTTCTGTGATATACAGTCGTACCTTGGATCCCGAACGCCTTGTGAGTCGAATGTTTTGTCTCCCGAATGCCGCAAACCCAGAAGTGAGTGTTCCAGTTTGTGAATGTTCTTCCTGCAGCCAATCAGAAGCCGAGCCTTGGTTTCCGAACGTTTTGGAAGTTGAATGGAGGTATTGTAACAACTGATTTATTGCTAGCACTAGTCATCAATGACTACTATTTATTATGGTTATATATTATAATCAATCACCCCCAAATTTATGGGCTTTGACATTCAAATAGTGTCTGTGCACTGTGTCGTGTGATCGATTATGCAGGGCAGGGCATACTTGCCCCCCCCAATATTTTATTTAAGTTGGGGTACCTTCCAGCTTTACATATCTATGATTCTAGGAAAACAATTTGTTAGAAATTAGTTTTGAAATGTATAATCCCATGCAAGCCAGGAAATCACCAACAGGCACAGCCCACCATTCTTTGCCGTTGCTTCTCTTCAGCCCCATGTTATGGTGCATGGGGTTCAATTGTACAAAGACTGTGTTTGGCAAGCCAGTAACCTGTAGTTACATATTATAGACCCCATCCCAGAATTATTTCTGCAAGTATCCATGCCCAGGCCCCCAAGATTGTTCATCTTCTCTTGCCTGCAACCCTGGCACAATGTCTATTTAATGACAAGCATTAATATCCCTGCAGTCTTCCTGTTGTAGCAGCCAGCAGGACTCCATCCTAAGCAGCCATGTGCTGGCTCAGCAAGTCTTAGGATTGGCTCATTAGTCCTCTGTTTTCAGCTGAGGAATTTAAATATATAATCCATAGAAGCAGTTGAAGAAACTTGATTTTTGGATGGTTGCTGTGCCTATATATATGGTTAGAAATACAGAAGTTGTAATACTTAAGGGAATTTGTTTCTTAGAGAGAGAGAAGGTCCTTCACTCACAATCATCTGTCTGACTCAGTCAGCAGGAAGTTTGCATTTTAAGCTGACATGGGCATTGCATTGCTGTTCAGCCCTAAAGATTATTATTAGGAGGGTAACATAAGGACTCTAAGCTTCTGTATAGCTGCCTGCAGAGTACCTCGCCTTTGGATAAAGAGGATTTTCACTGGCAAGACTGTCAGTATTTCAGCCTTTCGATGCACACATCTTTACGCCTTCTTCTGACGAATGCATTTCTTTTATTTGCAGAGCTCAGCACTAAATGAGAGAGAAAAAAGACTTTCTGATTTATTTATTTTTTTTTTTAATGAGCCTATATATTATTTGGCAAGCTGAGCAGCATGTCAGAGTCACTTTTGATTTAGTCATTTTGAAAGACTCAGATCTCCTCCCTCAACAAATTCTGGGCACTGGCCTTTTCATGCCATGGCACTCCGCTTAAAATGGCACTTCTTTCTATCCATGATTAATTAGATCAATGTTTTCTGAAAAGCAAAATATCCTTTGAAATGACCTCTTAAAATCAGCAGAAGTAAATTTGACTGGGTGCATGGCAACACAAGAAGAGCCTGTTGGAGTAGGCCAATGGCCCATCTAGTCTAGCACCCTGTTCTCACAGTGAACAACCAGATGCCTGTGAGAAACCTGCAAGCAAGGTAGTAGGCCCATGCAGAAGCCATTTGTGTGTAGGGCATGCTCAAGTATGATGGGAGCAGAGGGAAACCTTTAGCCCCATCCCTGCCATCAGGGATTTTCATACATTTCTTTACATCCCTGTGCAGAATGTGGTTGTCTACATAGGAAAGCCAACTCCTCTTCGCATGTAGGGATTCTGCATGACCAGGGCACCTGGGATTGTGTGAGTGTCCCGACTCTACAGAGCCTCTACACACATGCAGGTACAGTGGTACCTGTTGTTAAGAACATAATTCGTACCGGAGGTCCGTTCTTAACCTGAAACTGTTCTTAACCTGAGGTACCACTTTGGCTAATGGGGCCTCCCGCTGCCGCTGCACCGCTGCTGTGCAATTTCTGTTCTCATCCTGAAACAAAGTTCTTAACCCAAGGTACTATTTCTGGGTTATCAGGGTCTGTAACCTGAATCGTCTGTAACCCGAGGTACCACTGTACTCATTCATTGGCCTTCCTATGCAGAAATCCACGTTCAACCCAAACTAACATGGGGGGGGGAGGCTCAAAGTCAAGATTGGGGACTAAAAGTGTGGTCACACTCCACTCAATTTTGACCTACATGGGAGTAAATCAGGAATAAGACTAACTATTACAAGGCTTCTGAGCAACTGCACTACATTATGATAAAAAAGGCGGCAACTCATAGGGTGGAATTCAACATTCAATTCCCTTCATTGCCTGATCAGTTTACCAGGTTCAGAGTGTGAGGCATGGAAATATTTGGAGCATTTTCTGTGTTTTTTAATGAAGTGTTATCAGAGCAATCGGCGGATGTTGCCGTCCAGCTGTTGCTGTGTACAGCCATGGCTTTAGTGCGCTGCAGGGAACTTCATGTGTCAGCTTGTGGCAACTCTCCAGGCCTCCAACCAAGGACATCTTGAGAAATGCAGGTCCCTCCCTGCATTATATAAACACCTTGTCAATGTCAGAGCAGCAGCACAAAATTCCTAGAAGAGAAATGGCTTTGTGACTGTAGACTGAGAGGATGCTTTCTCCATCTTGTTTTCAAATGTGCTATCTTTTATTCACTCTTAGAAAACGTTATCAATAGGACAGGCTTTATATGAGAGAGAGAGAGAGAGAGAGAGAGAGAGAGAGAGAGAGAGAGAGAGAGAGACTGGCCTCAGCTGCTTGTGGGATTCCGTAGACTGACGATATCACATGTAGGAGCCACACAGTTGGTTTTTCCACAGAAGAATGAACCCATTCTTGCTTTTAGCTTCTACAATCTAAGGTAATAAGGAACAAAGTGCGACTTGAAAGCAAGTGTATGTCAAATTCCCAGGGAAACAGATGCAGTGAATGCAATATTTCCTCCCGACTTGCAAAATCTTCCATTGTTCTTTCATTATGTGTTTGAAACAAAGGAAACCGTGGGAAGAGAATAGAAATGCTTCTGAATTAGGACAGCAACAGGGCATACCTGTGATTGGTCAGAGATCCTATGCCATAGTCAAGGAGCATTCTGATGCATTTCCGGTATCAGTTTATGAAGAAAATAAATTAAAATATAGGCACAGATGCTGTTGCTAAGAGGGTACTTTGAGTTAATTTGAGATACGTGCTTGGGACATGAGGAAGGAGGCAGCTTCCAAGAAGTTGTTGTGTCTGTTGTGAACTGGGAAACAGGTAACAGGGCTTGAGGCTTTCAACGCAAGCTCAAGCTAGATTTATAATAAGTCTGCATCATACATGAAAATAACCACTTGCTGCTTCTTTAACCCAGAATGCCCCCCTGAACTGCTAGTCCTGTGTGCAACCTGGGATTAAGAAGCCTGCAATCTGGGATCCTGGCTACACAAGAGGAGCTCTGCTTGATCAGACCAAAGGTCCACCTACTCCAGCATCCTATTCCCCACTATAGCCAAACAAATGTATCTGGGCAGGAAGCCATTTGCCCTCTCCCATTCTTTCTTCCCAGTAGTTGATGTTGAGATACCTGGACATTCCATCCAGCTATCAGGAGTAGGAGCCATGGGTACACTGTGCATTCGTCCAACCCCTTTCAAAGTCATCTCAGGTAGCAACTGTCATCACATCTTGCAGCAGCACATTCCAAAAAATGAATTGTGTGCTTTGTAGGCATGGATGAATCTGTAAATTTCTGTTGCTCTCCATTTCTCATTTTTCCAATCTTAAATTTGATTCTCCACAGCTCTGGTGGCAGCCACCATCTTGATTCTTGACTCATGGGAGTTATAAGAAATGTCGTGAAAATATAGCACCAGCATTTTAATGGCCATCTTTCCACTATACACATTTGGGTATGCAATTTTGCCCAATGGACACATATTTGCAAATCAACCCTTCTTCATTTTTATAAATATATGTTTTCATGTACATTTATACCCTAGTATATGCATTTTTGTGCACATTACTTGGCACTGCAAAATTTAAAAGAACTGCAAATTCCAAATAATGGCTGTGCTTTGATTCACCTGCTGTTTCAGAAAAGTGCTCATTTAGGTAGGATAATTTTGAAATGCAAACTGAATCAAATTTCTCTCCCATCATTTGAAGATGTCTAGCCTTTTGTCCACCCTCCATCTGCTCTTGATCAGTGCCATTGAGTGATAGTTAATTCTAGTCTTAGGAGAGAGAAAGAGGTCAGATGAAGTAATGCTTCTGAATGCCAGTTGCTGGTATTCTCCCACAGGGGGAGTAGAAAGAGTGGTCTTGTGTTCAGGTCCTGCTTGCAGGTTTCACACAGGCATATAGTTGGCCACTTTGAGAACAGGATACTTTACTAGATGGGTGACTGGTCTGATCCAGCAGGCTCTACTTATGCTCTCATGTTCTTAAAGAGACACATCTCATGAAAATCAAGAAAACCCTGCAGTAGTCATGAACCAGAGACCCCTCTGTAGAGCTGTCTAGCCTACCTTGTAAGTTACAAAAGCATGATTGGCTTTCCCTAGGTCTAAATCGGGCAAAACGTAGCAGGTCAGGCAGGTCATAGAATCAAAGAGTTGTAGAGTTGGAGGGAACCATCTTGTCCAACCCCCTGCAATTCAGGAATATGCAGCAGTCCCATATGGAGATCGAACCTGCAACCTTGGCATTATCAGCACCACACTTTAACCAACATTACTTGTTTTCTAAAACAGGGGTGGGGAACTTGTGGCCACCCAGAACCTGTTGTTTGACTCCCCATGCTGGTGGGGACTGATGTGAGTTGGAGTCCTCAAACATCTGGAGGACCACAGTTTCCCTGTCCCTGGTCTAAATGAATGCTAAAGAATTTAGCAGGCCGAGACACCAGTGAGAAGCTGCTGTTTTCCCCAACCAGGAACTAAAATAACAAACTGAGAAAATTTCAGGACTCCGCAGTACTCTAATTAAAAGAGCAGAGCTCTTAACAAGTTTTCATTATTTTCTCTCTCTGGGTAAGTCAGGTGTTATCTAATTCAAAGCACTTAGACCTGCATGTGTCTCATGTGGACAGAGTCTAATTACATAACTAATTATTTTTCATCATTAACCTGCTTACACTGTAGCAAGCTCATTCGTTAAGGTGTTAATAATGCTCCCCAGCCCTGAATCATCTGCGCCATTCTCTTTCGCTGACTATCATTGGAGTCAACAAGAAAAAAATCTATCATGAGCGCATCATGTTTCTAGCCTGAAAAGATACAATGGAATGTCCACAGAGACCTGATGATCCGGTCTAGGGAAGTGTGAGGATTTTGAGTTTCACCAGGCCACAAAGGCAACAAGTGAAAATGGCTACAGTGGTAGGTGATGGAGAGAGCCTGTCCTGCACCAGAGATTGCTGTCACGGCCTCCAAGACCTTCCAGAGTCTGCAGTTAGTCCATCATCTCCACTGACAGACTTTATGTCCAGAGCCCTCTATCCCCACAAGGTGTCTCTGAGTCAGCTTACTCCTTCTTTGCCACCATCCATAGTTGGCCAGTTGCCAGCACTAATTTCAACAGAGCTGAAAAATGATCCTTGTGAATGCTGTTAACTTCAGAAGTACGAGAGAGCACTGCCTAGCCCACATGTCTCAGTGGGAACTAGCAAGAAATACCTGAGAAAGTGCTTCCTTCCTTCCTTCCATATCTCCCTGTGCTTGTAGATCATCTGCTGAGGTCTTTGTTCAGGTGTCTCCTTCAGCAGAAGCTTGCAATTCCACAATAGCAATACTGTTGATAAAGGATTTCTCAGCAATGATTCTTTGGCTGTGGAACACCTTCCTTAAAAAGGCAAACTTCTTAACATTCCTGCTCACCCAACCATTTAAACTTAGTTGTTTTAAGGATTTTCTCTGTTTATTTTTTTATTTTCAAATATTATAAATGGCTTAACATGGACATAAACTGGCCAGGATCCAGTTATAATCATGCAGCCCCATGGATTTCAGTGAGGAATTAAGCATGTGCTGTAAGTGTAAAACAGTTTACCCAGAAGTAATCCTGCTAATTTCAATGGGTCTTATTTCCTAGTAAGTAAATTTAGGACTGCAGTCAAATCTCTACCACTAAATTCAACAGTATTTAAAATGACTTACCTTTGGGCTAGTTTGTACACTCTATATTTAAAATTTAAGCTGCAAACCAAACAAAGGGCAAGTAATTCTATGCATTGTCTCTTCACATTCTTCTGATACATTATGTATGTTGATATGACAAGCAGAAAACTGTATTGGATGGCTAATATTGTGAAGCAGAGAGCTGTGGTTATGAGATTTGACAGTCATCTCTAAACAACTGTTCTATCAATTCTATTAAAAGACAGTTTAGGCTCAGCTTCAGTTTCTCCCCCCCCCCCCGAAACAATGAGGTTATCTACAAGTCTGAAATGACAATAGCGAGTTTATTGTGCTAGGTATGTATGATCTGGGGTGAACAGGAGACATTTTATGCAAGCATCTCCTGAACAGATGTTTAGAAAATGGAAAACAAACAAATCATATTTCATAGAGAAAGAGACACACTGAAATTAATGCCTTAGTTTGGTTGAAGCTGCTCAATAGATTACAGGGAGATTTGTATGACAATTGTTAGCAATGCATGCTTTAAATGGCATGGAAGCAAGTATACAGTGAATGCACAACCCACCCATGTGAGGCTTATTAGCTTGGCTTCAACAATAACATGACAGAATCCCATGGTTGCTAATGTCTTGATAAATTAAACGTGGATCATTAGTAATCAAGTAAAAACTGTAACCATTACAGGCTGCATACACAAGCCAGTTTCTTTCATTTCCCAGAAATCTCCCTAGCTGTTGATTTCCACATTATATTTATGCCTTCACACAACATAAAAGCCACTTTGGGGAAAAGGTTAGCACTCATTTCTGTGTTATTTGATTCCAGGAAATAAAATCATCTGCAGCCCCTTAACCTGGAAAATCATGGCAGAAAAGTGATAAATTTGGGGCAGCACCCAGTCCTGTTTTCATGGGGAAATCATAGGGGAACAGAAGCAATCGTGTGGAATGGGAAGAGGAGTAGTGACATTATCCAATGTTGTTCACTGTTGCATCACACAACATCAACTGGTAGGAGTGAAGTTTAACACTGCATGCAAGTATTTTGGTTAAAAAGCCATGGTTCCACAACACAACAGGTACTGCCGTGTGAAAGGAACATTAGAAAATGAGGAATAATCAGGAAAAGCTAACACTGTTCCTCATGTCTCAATGCACCCACAGCAGGGGCACCAACTCTATGGGGCTGAGGTGTCTTCAGCCTCCTCAGTATCTGTTGGGGGGGCAGGCCCACTCAATATTGAAGGGGAAGAGGATGGCAAGCACAGAGCTGAGCGCAGTGTGGCTTCAGTGATCAGCTGCTCCTGAGCACTCTTGTAATAGTTGATGTTTTGCATGTGCAAATGGAGAAAAGAGTTTCAGAGATACTGGTGATTGAGCTATGAGCTTTTGAAAGGTCAAGGTCACTTAACTTTTGTAATATTGATGGCTTAGTGTATAGACGCATCTCCCTGCCATATCAATCACTGGATTCTAGCAGGGGTCCTTTGTATACAATCAGTCAAAATGTGCATTGCTTTTCTAGGTTTTCAATTAATAGATTATACAGAATTGTGCACTGTTTAATTATAAGATAGATCTAAGCCATGAAGAACATAGGATTCTCATAAAACAATATAGATACAATGCAAACAATAAAACTATTAAATCCATCAGGGATACGACATATATAACACATGGCTGGTTCACACTTCAGGGAAAGCTTGAGCGAATAAATAAGTTTTTAGAAAGTGTCTGAAATTTCATATTGAAGGCACTTGTTTGATATTAATATGTAAGGAGTTCCACAGTATTAAGACTGCTACACCAAATGCTGTACAGGCACTGTTAAAAAATGTCTCTCCTAACAACTGTAGTAGTCAGGCAGGGATAAGGCATTCCCCTGAGTGGCAAATTGATTCCACAATAAATAAGTAACTATCCTAAAGCAGGCTGAAGTCTTCTTTTTAAAGTTTGGATCAGCAGTATCAGAAAAACATTTCTCAGCAAGACTAGAGGAGTGGGTGGTTGTCTCCTCCTCTTCTTCCTCTTCTTCTTCCTCCTCCTCCTCCTCCTCCTCCTCCTCCTCCTCCTCCAAATAACCTTATTCCATTCAAAATGAAGATGAAACACTGTCAGGCTATTCCACCAGCATCACATGTTAGATATGTTTTTATTGTGAAAAGAGCAGAACATAAGAAGAGCCTGCTGGATCAGACCAATGGACCATCTATTCCAGCATCCTGTCCTCGCAGTGGCCAACCAAGTGCTTGTGAGAAACTTGCAAGCGGGACCCAAGCACAAGAGCACTCTCCCCCTCCTGTGGTTTTCAGCAACTGGTATTCAGAAACATCACTGCCTCTAACTGGGGAGGCAGAACATAGCCATTTCACTGGAAGAGTAAGCCACTTCTCCAACAACGGTTCCATTTTGGCATGCCCCTAAATAAGATACCAATATTTGAGGACCATTTCTGCCTCCATGCAGTCCTAAACTGGTGGTGGTGGGGAAACAGGATGTTATACTTCAGCCCAGCATTAGCTAGAGCACCTGGTGGTGGTAGGGAACTTTTCCAGCCCAATGACCACATTTCTCTTTGGGCAACCTTCTGGGAGTCACATGCCCGTAGTGGACAGGACCAGAGGAAAAAGTGGGTGGAGTGACACATCTAAATTTCACCTTTATGTACACACACCTCTCTAGGCAAGAAAGAGGCATGACCAGAGTTCAAGGACACATTCTAAGCAAGCAACAACACCCAAGGAGGGTGCACAGCAAAGTCATTGAGCAGTGTAGCCTGAGGGAAGAGGGTGTGTGGATGGGGAGGGGATGTGTCCAGAGAGTGGGCACTAGAGGGCCACTTGTGCTCTCCAGGCCTGAGGTGACTAAAGCATAGAATGAGGCCAGGTTGGGAGTCGGGGAGAGCTACCATTAAACTAGAAATTCTCCTCATACATTTCTCTCATGCATCCTAACACCAGGCATGTCTATGTGGAGAAACAGCACAGATGTTTGTCATACTTGAACTGGTATTTTGTTCCAAAGTCCCAACAAAAGGAGTGCCATGACAATTGAAGAGTAAACACATTTGCTAAGCATTATAGCAATCACACAAAGCACTGATGTGATTGTTTGCTTTGATATTTGTAATTTGTATTACACTCCCTCATCCCATCAATCCTCTAAGCTGACAATATCAACAGAGCATTGGTTTGTGAAAGCATCATTTTAGACATTGGCTAATTTAATACTTAGAGCAGAAAATCAGCTGGGATGAGACAGTGATCTTATGAAACATTGATCTGCTGAATCTCCACAGGATGAAAGAAATGCTACAGAAATTAGATTATTCAAAGCGATTTACTTGACAAGAGGGATTTGAAAATAGTGCATAACTAGGATCAATAGCAATATATGCGGTGGAAAAACTACAAGCCATTTAACTCTTCACTTCAGTGGTTCCTTCCAGGGTCTTCTGACCTAAGCTGCCTCCATGTTCCCCTTTTGTGAAATGGGAATGATAATCATACACTGCTGTAATAATTGGTTAATGGCTCTGAAAAATCTCTGAAGCCGTAAAGGTAACAGTGCAGCATAATTATTGCTATTATTAGTACACTATTATTAATGTAAGTTCAGCATACGGATATAATTGAAGCAACAGATAACACAAGAAGAGAGATCTTGCTTTAAGATTGTGTGTGTATAAGGACAGGCTGTGAGAAACAGTATGAGTTGAATACTTTTTTACTCTTCGTGGTAGGTTTCCCCCCACCTAATATTTTTTTATTAATTACATTTCTGGCTCTCCATCCCAAAGGAGTGTAGCTTGCCAAAGGGTGACAAATGACAAAGTAACAATACAACACAAGAAAAATAAAACTACTCTGAAAAATATTAAGAATGTCTAAAAACATTTGGGTTAGCCATGCTATTTTATTCCATAAGGACAATGAGTCAGTTTGGTCCTTGATATAATATTTCTGAGTTGATTTAACCCATTGCCAAAGCAGACCCTGAAATGCAACTGGCTACACTGAAGATAGCTTTGCATGAAAAGAGCCCCTCCAAACATTTGCAAGTACTTTAACCTTTCTCATCCATATACACAAATTTCTGTAGTAGGGCCAGCCCTACCATTAGGTAAAATGAAGTGGCTACCTGAGGCAGCAAATGCAGGTGAGGGAGGAGCAGTGAGAAGAAGATGTTAGAGCTGTTTGTGCCACATGGCCTGACTTGTCCTAGCCTGCTGCCCTGAGCAGCAGTGGAAGATGCTGTTGTACCACCAGTGTTGGGTAAGTAAGAAGGCAGTGGCATGGTAGTGGACCTTGGCATGCTCACTCCTATTTTCATGTTGGTTTTGCACACACCTGAAGAGAGCTAAAGACTTTGTTCACATGACTGAGCAGTATATTGAATGTGTTGAAGTGGGAGTAGGGGCTCTGATGCTCGGTACGTCCGTATATGTACAAATGAGTTCTGTACAGAACAACTGGTGACAGCTAATGACAGCATGAAGGTTGGGGTGTGACTGACTCTACTAGAATGATGAGTAGGTGCAATTTGTTGTTGTTTCATTGTGTGTGTGTGTGTGTGTGTGTGTGTGTGTGTGTGATGTTAAGTACTTGCTCCAATAACCTTTATATGAGTCTGGAGATACTTTGTTTGGTTGCATGACCAGGACTTGGGGAAAAGAATGATAACATACTGGGAATAAAAAGTAGACTTCACTCAGAATATATTTTGGACCATGTAGATACAGGAACTGGAAGTGTGACTAATTTGAAATTGGCAGTACAAGGCTGTTACCTGCTTGTTGTTTCCTGAAAAATTACTCTCTGTTTTTGCTATTAACTTGTTTTTATTGTTGAGAGTATTATACAGATTTATACTGAACAATGCATGTTAGTTCAGTTCAAAGAATACTTATAATGGTGGGTTTCAACTGTTTGTTTTACATCAGCAGTAGCATAACCTCATGTTTATGGAGAAAACCCTACATCAAATCAAGAGAAGGCTGAAATAATATTTTCAAAATCCAAGTAAAGTGGTATTTTTACCTCCCACATTTTGAAGTGTTGGGGGGGAAAGACAGAAACCAGGCAAATTTAAGGCATTTTGAAATGTCTCTTTTCAAAAAGAAAATACTGTTCCCCTCATCTCACATCACAATTTCCTGTTGTCTATAGCAATTGGATAACACTCTATATTCCACGGGGGGGGGGGGATTATGGCCCTCCAGATATTGCTAGACTTTGACTTCCATCAGCCCTGGCCTTTGGTTAAGCTGCCTGGGGTTGGTGAGAATTGGACTACAACAACCACAAGATTCTCCACCTATGCCCTTGTATAAGAACATTTGCAACACCTACTGAAGAAGAATGGAAGATGTGTTTCAAATCTGAATGCCATGGGCATTGAATATGAATCAATCACTACAGATAGCAGATTCCAAATGGGCATCATTATCTTATCACCTAGCTCCATCTTTATGTGATGTGTTGAGGCTTCATTTTCACTTATATATCTAAAATCAGCACTGCATAAAGAACAGCACAATAAGGGGATGTCTACATGAATCTAAAAGCTATTGCTTTCAGGATTTTTTTTTTTTAAAAACTGCTATTTAATTTGTATTGTGTGATTTGCTAATCAGTCATATTCTTTAAAAAAAATCAAATGGAAGTTCATTTGATAGAGAGACTAAAGAGAAGAGAGTTTGAGTATGTATTTGAACTTTGTTTATTGCTTAGTTGTCTATCATTAAGTCTAATTAATATAAATATATATATATAAAATAAAATAAAAATCCTTCCAGTAGCACCTTAGAAACCAACTAAGTTTGTTCTTGATATGAGCTTTCGTGCGCATGCACACTTCTTCAGATATGTGGAAATATATATTAAAAATTCTTCAGAAGTGTGCATGCACACGAAAGCTCATATCAAGAACAAACTTAGTCTCTAAGGTGCTACTGGACAATTTTTTATGTTTTTTAAAATATATTTCTACTGCTTCAGACCAACATGGCTACCTACCTGAATTTAATTAATATGACACTGTTGTTCATCTAGTCTTCTCCACTTGGAAGTGGCTCTCTCTGCAACTTGCTACTTGAAATTGCTTTAACCAGAGTTGCCAGATATAGAACTTGGGACCTTCTGCATGCTAAGGATCTCTCATAGAGCTATGCCTAGTTCCCCAATGACCAGTCAAAGCAGAGGGATTTTCAGCTCCTACTATTGGTTGCCTAGTGAAATACATTTTTACTAAGGGGGATGGTGAACCTGTCAGTTTCAATTTCTGTCTTAAGTTTGCTCCACCACATTTCCACCTAAGTTTGCAAAGAAAAGAAAAGAAAAAGAAACACCCTCCTGAAAATTCATCAACATTTTATAACAACTTTTTTTAATAGACACATTTTTGTGTATGCAATCTTGCCCATTATACACATTTTCCCTTCCACGATGCAATTTTGTATGGCTAATGCACACTTTAGTATATGATTTTTTTTGTGGAGAACTGTACCTCAAAATTCAGAGAAGTATAAAGTTTGAAGGATGACTGTTTCAGTTTCTGTATAACTATTCAGAAGGTGTGAATTACGCAGGTTCAGATTTAATTGTGACCTGAATCAGATCCTCAACACACAACACACCCACCCACACACACACCATCCTTATCCTAGGGCTGACTTGGTTGATGAGACTGTGCACACACAGACTGCCTTATCACGGACTGGGAAGAACATTTTGGGAGTGACACAATTGGATTATTGTGAGTTTCCTTGAGCTCCTTCCTTTTTTTGGGAGGTATTTTCATCAATCCATCTGTTATCTTCTTGAATCACATTATGGTGTTGATTGCATAGACTGATTTTTAGGGTAGGTCAATAATTCTGTGTTGAGGCATGAGCATGTCCTATCAACTCTCCATTTCTAAAGTTTTAATATAGCTGCACCTAAGTATAGGTCTACTTATTCCCTCGTAATTATTAGCTCACATCTACCACCCTTTCTGCTTTAACTTCATCCCATCCCTTTCCCCCTGGCTTTCCACAATTTCTTTATAGACTTTGCAAACCTCTCTCCATTTCTGCCTTCACACTCCCCATAGAAATGCTAACATTTGAATCTGCTCTCTTGCAAGATGTAGATCTCATCATATAGAAGCAACTCAGGTGCACCTGATGTTTGCATTAACTTTCCATTGTTAAGACATTCCCTAGACACCTTTTGGAGGTTTAGATTTAATCAGTCAGCACCTTTAAGAAATGTATAGCAGGGGAATTTTTTATATTGAAAAAAATACAATGTAGAGTGCTTCAGCAATTGTGACTGCAGGGGATCCCAATTGTCAGGGCTTGAAAATGAGTCAGGCTATATGCATTTTCCCATGGGATGTAGTTAAGAAGCCTCTCTGACAGAGGCTAGAGGCAAAAAGAAATCGGATGTGTAATTGATGATTTGCATATGCAGAAAAAAATCCAATCTATTCAATTGAGCAATTACAAATAGTTTCAAAATATCTTGTATTTTTATGTTATGCGGCTGTGGAGAATGTAATCCACTTTCCATTTGTCCTAAATTTGTGCTGTTCAGGTTTGCCATAGCCCAGCATGTGTCAGAGTGTAAAACAGACCTTTGTACAGCAACACAAACCACTAGTCAGGGAGGCATAAGCTGCTCATAGCTGTCAACTTTTCGCTTTTTAAAAGGGAAATTCCCTTATTCCGAATAGGATTCCTCACAAGAAAAGGGAAAAGTTGACAGCTATGAAGCTGCTCCATGACCAATTTCTAGCTCAATACCTACAATATGTGCTTGATTGGACCATTAGAACATTACTTCTCAGTGGAATGCAGTGGCATGGATTCGGTGGCCTTCTGTTGATTGATGGTGCTGGAAGCCAATGGGTGAGCACCAACATTCTATATCACATTTTTCTCTTCTCGTTTTCCTTTGAATTTCAGCATAAGAAACCCTGCCATCATGTGCTGTTTCAGCTTTTCAGGATGCTGGAAGTGGGCAGGAGACATTTCAAAAGGAGTGAAGGAAGAGGCTTGTTGTTGTTGTTGTTCAGTCGTTCAGTCGTGTCCGACTCTTCGTGACCCCATGGACCAGAGTACGCCAGGCACGCCTATCCTTCACTGCCTCTCGCAGTTTGGCCAAACTCATGTTAGTAGCTTCAAGAACACTGTCCAACCATCTCATCCTCTGTCGTCCCCTTCTCCTTGTGCCCTCCATCTTTCCCAACATCAGGGTCTTTTCTAGGGATTCTTCTCTTCTCATGAGGTGGCCAAAGTACTGGAGCCTCAACTTCAGGATCTGTCCTTCTAGTGAGTACTCAGGGCTGATTTCTTTGAGAATGGATAGGTTTGATCTTCTTGCAGTCCACGGGACTCTCAAGAGTCTCCTCCAGCACCATAATTCAAAAGCATCAATTCCACGGCGATCAGCCTTCTTTATGGTCCAGCTCTCACTTCCGTACATTACTACTGGGAAAACCATAGCTTTAACTATACGGACTTTTGTCGGCAAGGTGATGTCTTTGCTTTTAAGATGCTGTCTAGGTTTGTCATTGCTTTTCTCCCAAGAAGCAGGCGTCTTCTGATTTCGTGACTGCTGTCACCATCTGCAGTGATCATGGAACCCAAGAAAGTGAAATCTCTCACTGCCTCCATTTCTTCCCCTTCTATTTGCCAGGAGGTGATGGGACCAGTGGCCATGATCTTAGTTTTTTTGATGTTGAGCTTCAGACCATATTTTGCGCTCTCTTCTTTCACCCTCATTAAAAGGTTCTTCAATTCTTCCTCACTTTCTGCCATCAAGGTAGTATCATCAGCATATCTGAGGTTGTTGATATTTTTTCCGGCAATCTTAATTCCGGTTGGGGATTCATCCAGTCCAGCCTTTCGCATGATGTATTCTGCATATAAGTTAAATAAGCAGGGAGACAATATACAGCCTTGTCGTACTCCTTTCCCAATTTTGAACCAATCAGTTGTTCCATATCCAGTTCTAACTGTAGCTTCTTGTCCCACATAGAGATTTCTCAGGAGGCAAATGAGGTGATCCGGCACTCCCATTTCTTTAAGAGCTTGCCATAGTTTGCTGTGGTCGACACAGTCAAATGCTTTTGCATAATCAATGAAGCAGAAGTAGATGTTTTTCTGGAACTCTCTGGCTTTCTCCATAATCCAGCGCATGTTTGCAATTTGGTCTCTGGTTCCTCTGCTTAGCAAGGTTCAAAGGGAAGAAGAAGGAATAGGAGGAGGCAGAAATAGTCCCAGGGTGAGGCAGAGAACACTAGACGTATTCTTTGCTGTCTTTATAGCATGAAGTATACAGCATGTACTGACTGACATGGGAGTTGCTATCAGCCAACATGGTGGTGGTGGAAAGGACCACAGCCTAGTGGCAGAGCACTTTCTTTTCATGCAGAAGGTTTCAGGTTCAATCCCTGACATGTTTGGACAGGGCTGGGAGAGACCCCTGTCTGAAATACTG
This sequence comes from Lacerta agilis, assembly GCF_009819535.1. Taxonomy (NCBI): domain Eukaryota; kingdom Metazoa; phylum Chordata; class Lepidosauria; order Squamata; family Lacertidae; genus Lacerta; species Lacerta agilis. The sequence continues at coordinate 33,072,051 of NC_046322.1, forward strand.
GAGAGCTGCTGCCCTTCAGTGTTGATAACCCTGAGTTAGATGAACCATTGAACCTGACTCAGTATATCAAAGCTTCCTATTTTCTATGCTGTGGACACTGGAGAAGTGGCTGGTGGGATGACATTCTCTCCTTTTTACTGCACCATTTTCCTCTAAGCTTTTTTTCTGTCTGTGCATAGGGTCCTGACCATGCCTTGCCTTTGTCATGCTGCTCTAACTTGATCACCATCATGGGATGCCCATTGAGTTGCTCTATCCTGCTCCTGCACTTTCAAGGCTTTAACTGCTCTCCTGTGAGATTCATCCATAGAGGTCAAAAATGGATCTTTAAATTTAACCCATGCAAGCATGTATTACCAATCTCCCAGACCCTTTAAAAAATATAAATAAATAAAAATCAGATGCCCTCCAGGTGTTGTTTCTTCCTGCCAATGTTTCATCTCCATGGGTTAGACTAACAGACATAGCAATCAATAGCTCACTTTCACACTTCAAAATATTTTCTTGTGATATCTTAGCTGGTTTGATGGAATATTAGTCATATTGAAAAGCATGTCTAAAAATGTGGAGAAGAAAGACATTAATTTTAAGTTGTATATGAAGGACAAATCCCCTTCTCACTCGCTGCTCTTTCCATCTTTCCCCTAAAGTTTATTAATTAATGCAAAATATGATGTTACATCATTACAGTGCATTTCTCTCCCACCCCCCACCCCCACACACTTCACCATACTGGTTGCAGCTTGCAGTAGTGGAAATATTCTCGACACAATGGAGACAGATTACATGTTTTGCCTTACTAAACATTAGAATGCAGAGGGTAGGGAAACACCAGTGGCAGATATTTTCTTGGTCAGCAACATGCTGGCCATACCATGTAATTCCAGCCTAAGCATATGGAATTTCTTATTGAATTTTAATTTCAAATTGTCAGTCATCACCCAAATGGTATTATGGTCATTAAACCAAGGTCCAGCATTGGCATTACATTCTATTGTTCATTCTTATTGTGAACAGCCCTTGGATATATTGTATGAATCGCAGTATGGAGGCAATTCAGTTTGCATTAGAAAGAACCCAGGACATTCTAGCTGTAAATCAGAAGACATGGCAAAAAGGGGGGAGCCCTACACCTTGTCTCCAGATCTATTATTCCCATTCTTCATCCTGTGTTTTGATAAGGAATCATCCACGTGTGTTGTGAAATTGATCAGGGTAATGAAGAGCTCCTCATTTTTCACATGTCATTAGAAAAAATAACTCAGAATGGAAATGGAGGATATATTAGTATTCTGAGACCATCCCATGCTGTAGCTCTCCCATTTTCAGCCAGTCTTCCATAGAAATCACAAATGAGATTGACTAAACAGAATGAACTGAGTTTCATGAATGACCTTTGTCAAGTCAGGGAAACTGATCACTTTGTTCATGTAAGGTTCCCATCAAGCAGCTACCCTCAGCAGAAGGGAAGAAACTGTAGACATCTTCAGCATTTCCTTGGAGGGTTTGCAAAATCACTTTGCAAAATCAGGTTCCTAAATCATAGCCAAGTAGTCTAGTTGCATTTACATTACTTCTACTTTAATACTGCTTAATATAGAAGCTTTGCTGGAGTGGGTGGGAAGGTGGGTGTCCTACTCCGCAACACAGTCTTCAAGGAGTCACTATGTTTTAAGAGCAATACATTTATTTTTAATTTGCCATCTTATTTGAATAATGTTACATCCTTTTGTCACATCCCCTCTTTGACACCACTATTAAAAATGCAGGCCGTCGTCCTCTTCTCCCTATGGTGGCCACCCCAGTTTTCATACTCTCTTCCAATGGGAGCCATTTCCGGAACAGTGCTGTGAAATGTTCTAAATGCTGCTGAATGCTCTGCCAAAAAGCAACAGAGACTGCAAAGCTTACACTATCCCATGCCCGGATCAGTTCAATCAAAACTTGCATGAGTTGTGGGGAAAACCAAAGAGCCAATATAGAGCAAAGAGAGAAGTGAAGCACTCCTACCAGATGGGGCTTCATGTCTCCATCTTTCTCTAGCCCAAACAATCTGCTGCACAGTTTCCAGAAGTAGAATGGGGAATCACAGAATGCCTCAGAGTTGCAAAGATAGAACAGAGGGTCTGGCTCAAGAACTACCAGCCTGTTCTGGGAGAAGGATACAATGGTTGTTGTTATTATTTGTGCCAAGGGATATGGCCATTTCTCTCTCTTTCTCTTTCTGCACAAACATTTGGCTACTGGTAGCCAGCTGGCAACTTGAAATGAAACACTACACAGTACTGGAAGTGCCAGTCAACATTGTACCATTTGTATGGCAGTGCAGTGCCAAAGTAGGGAATGCATTTAATAGAGAAAATAACAGGAAGTCAAGCTATGTTCAGAATCTCGGAATAGATATTTCCCTACTAAATAGAAATCTCATGTTTTGAATGTAAATAAATTCACGTTCCCAGGCTCATACCCTGACATCTCTGGATTAGGGCTGGGAGAGATCCCTTTCTGAAACTCTGGAGAGTCACTACTTGCCAGTATGTAGACAATACTGAGCTAGATTGACCAGTGGCTCAGTATACGACTGTTCCTCCGTGAATTCCTATTTAGGACCATATCCCATCCCATTTCTCTGACACTTCAATGGTTAGATTTTCAAAACTCAGTATATATTTGCAGGATTGTGTAATCTGGTTGCTAGATCAAAGTGAATTTACGTGGTGGAAGGGAAGCATTAAAAAAAGCAGATACAAGTGAACTCCAAATCTCAGTATCATTTTATCCCCATTAATTAACCCCTTACACACATAGTGAGTAAGTCAGTGAGGAGGGTGAAAAGCCAATGAGATCCACTGAGTTGATAACTGGCAGGGCTAGCCAACACAGTGTGGGAGAGGGGGGGAGCTGGTTATGAGTATTCCTGGGAGGGAGGATAGGCCAAATACAGAGCTGCTGCTGATTAGCTCAGACCTTATATTTCCTCAGGAATTTCTGTGAGGCCTCCCCAGCCATTCCCATTCAGATATCACACCTAAGGTTTGAACCAGTGACATGGTTCAATATGTTACTGTGTGAAAACTGTGCCATTCCAATCCACACCACTAGGGTTCTTTATAAAACCAAATTAGACCTAATGCAGATTTTGCAAACCAACTTGGTGCCCTTCAGATGCTTCAGGGTGTACTTCCAAACAACTATTGACTGGGGTTTTGGAGGGCACCAGGTTGTTGAGGCTGCCCTAATGCATAAGACTAGGTTTAGGGGCTGGTGGTTGACAAATAATCTATGATGTGGCCTTCTGCCTGCCTGCTGCTGTGATTACAGCATACTCTGCTGAGTGTGCAATATGGTTTCAGTTATTGGATCTGTGATTACAGCAGCGTACACCGGTCTTCTTTCAAAACTTGAACTATTTATTATTACAACTCACTGAGGAAACTCAGGGCAAACAAACAAGGATTAGAAAGGTGGAATGGGGAGAAGAAATACAATTTAGCTGAGAATTGGTCCATGGCCAATTTAGGCCAGGGGTGGGCAAACTGTTCTTTTCTGTTAAAGGTGACGTTCTCTTCAGGATAATGCAACAAGAGCTGCAGAAGCAGTTGGAACTTCCAGGTGGCTGGGGAAGAGGACCTACCAGCATTTCACATTTGCTGCTGTTGGTCTCTCTCCTCTGGAGGAGAGAAGAGGGAGCCAGCTATCACCATATAGCCTGGTGAGAGAACTCCTCACACTTTGAACAGCCTTTATGCTGGGCTGCTAAGGCTCTTTGTGAGTGATTTGTGCTCATACTTTGTAGTGAATTCATGAGTCTGTTACGAACACGTTCAAAACTGGCTAGGGGAAAGCAAGCAAACAAAAATGGCCTCATAGATTGAAGTTTACAGACATACGGATCACTTTTGGCTTCTAAGTCAATTTGTTCAGACCCGAGGTGCTATTTTTCCTCGAATATGCCAGTTTTCACTGAAGGTCCCAGTATGAAACTAGAAATGCGATGGTAATCCAATGAGAGGGGCATTGCAATACAGGTAACCTGGCAAGTTGAGTATTTCATTTCCAATAGTTTCTTATCAGAATTCATATTTCATATCCCTTCTAGTTATTTTCAGGACAAACCATTCCAAGGGTATCATAGAATTATTTCCAGGGAATTTACAGCAAAAGTGAAGTAGCTATTTACTTTAAATATGCCAATTAAGCATTACTAATGTACAGCACATTTCTGGGTTAAGTATGATTGATAGTACCATGCAGTGAAATGTTCTTTAACTGCAGTCAGAAAATGTAAATGTATAAAATGGAGGCAAAAAAATACCACCAACTGACAGCACTATTTACATGTTTCAAAACAACACTTACAAATTGTTCTTTTTATTGTTCTTTCAAGCTTCCTTTGTGGTGTGCTCTGACTGAGTGATAACCAATGCAACACTGTCAAAAGTTTCTAGAGTTTAGGTTGCCAAGCTGTTGCATCAGCTGCAGTATACTGAATTCCTGGGGATATATAATATATATAATAAAACTTCCTGTGTGTGTGCGCGCATGTGCGCGCGTGTGCCTGTATAAAATTCTGTGTGTGTGTGTGTGTGTGTGTGTGTGATTCAGTACACAGAAATGTACTGTAATGCTATTTATTACTTATATGTATTTGCTAACATTTGTATTCTTCAGTGATGGGCAAATATATAAATTTCTACTTCTTTCTGTTTCTCATTTTCCTAGTTTTGTTCAGTAATCCACATTTTCACATCAGCTTGCAAATTGTTTTTTTTTAAGTCATCGTGGAAATTAATCTCTCCTAATATTTACATTTTATATGCAATTTTGTCAAATATGCACATTTTTGCAGAGCAAATTCTCCTAATATTATGCACTTTTAAAAACATACCTTACCTTAGTATATGCATTTGAAGGAAGGCTGTGTTTCAGTTCATGTGTTGTTTCAGAAATTAAGAAGGCTTATTTTATAGACGGGAATAACAAAATAATTTTTCCAATCCTATGGCCAAAGCGTAGCTTTCTGAGTATCAAGTCCAATCATTTTCACCCTGGACCACTCAGGCTGTTTCAGTGTATGCGCACTAGTGTGCAAGGAAGATTTCACCATCCTGTCTTCTACCAAATCACAAGTGCATTCCCAACTGAATTAATATTTCCAGTGGTCCCTTCCTTCCAAGGCAGTGGAGGTGGCTGTTGTGAAATCAGATATCGTTCCAAGAGAATGTATATGCCCACAAAACACAGATTTATACACATCCCCATAGCTGCCATTTTCCATTCCCTGCAGCCCTTGTAAATACATAGCTCCTGCACAGGGACTTTTGTTTCCCAGATAGTATATGGAACATGATTAGATTACAAAATTGACTTCAGACTCTGATTTGAAAAGTTGACACTGAAAAATAAATAAATATTAGAGATATTGAACTATTACATATTCTCCAATATTGCAGTAGCTTAGGGTCCTGTCACTGGGGCATTCTGCGCCAAGGGGGGCCAAATATCTAATATTAAATAGTAAAACCAACAAGTTATCCTTTCGTCTTCAAAGAGTTTTAAAGCGTGCCTTAAAACTGTAACAAAAGCAATCAGCATAAGTCATAAAAGCACAGATTTCCCTTAGCGGGATGCCCACTTTACCTGACAAATTTGTACTGGGTAATTTGACAGCAGTAGAATGTATAGTCATAAACTACCAATATACACTGTTATTTCATTCTAGCAACACTTTGTGTCTTTGTACGACACTGTTAATAAGCACATTTCAATTTCCAAGCATCACCTACATTAATCCTTTAGATTCCTGCAGCACTACAGATAGACAGTTGTGAAGAAGACGTCCCTATTAAGTAATGATTTGCGAGAAATTGCAGCTGGTCATAGATATCTTATGCTTAAAGCATTGAGATAAAAGACTTGGTAATTCAAATTACTGAAAGCAGATGGCTGTGTGTTTTGATGCTTTGAACACACACACACACACACACACACACACACACTATATAGACAGGGTGTGTGTGAGAAATGTGTGCCCCAAATATTGATGGACTACAACTCCCATAATCCCTGACTATTGATCAAGTGAGATGGGCCTGATAGAAGTTGGAGTCCAACAACATCTGGAGTCCCATCAGTAGAAGCCAGTGCAATGACTTCAGCTCATACAATGCAGCTTTCCTCCCCTTCTCCCTCTTGCACCCCTGAAATTGGCTCCTGCCCCCCCCCCCGGAGAAATCCCAGAGCAACACATGTGGGTAGGAGAGGGGGCATCCTTCCATCTGGCAAGCTGAAATGCTTCTTCTGATGGAATGATCAACATTGCATGGCACTGAATTGGAGTCTTGGAGATCCATAGATCCTTCCATCCATGCTATAAATGCTAAGGTTGATTAGGGTATTTGTCACATGGTGAAATAGTTGGAGGTTTCCACCAGGAACACAACTTATGGTTCATTGAACTTTCCAGCACTCAACCAGATTTTAAAATGTTTACATAATCAAACTTGACTGCAATTTGAGCCAATATTGGAAGCCTCCCATAATCATCATGCAGAAAATGTAGCAAATCTATAATCACCAACTCTACCTCTGATAATGGGTGTCTACCATCCTACCTTGGGTATGCAAACGTTGTTATCATGCCTTGGTACCCAAGATTAGAATAATGGAGCCCTGTTTCCTCTATGCACATAAGCCAGTGTGTATCATTTCATACTCAGAGACCTTTCATTTTCCTATTAAATATCACTTTCTATAATAATTGTATTTATAACATCCTTCGTTTCATGCTCTCACTAGAATCTTTCATGGCTTGCCAACATTTCTGCCAGATGTCAAAGGAAAGCAGCTCCTGTATCTCTTCTCCGGATTTTCCTTCTCCTCCCAGCCTTAAACAATAAAATGAGCAACCTTTAAAGAAAGTCAATATTCGCCACATACTCTGTCCCACCACTGCACACCAGAATCAAATTACAGCAGTCAATAGCAGACCTTACTTTAATTCACATTGTCTATTCCTTACTTTTGCGCTTGCAAACATTAGAAACACTCCTAAAACAGATGCTCATTAGGATGACTTGAATACATTTGTGCAGACAGACCAAACTGCTTCACTGAAACCAATGAGGCTATGCGGTGCTGGAGAAATATGTCAGAATCTTGCTCTTTATAGGGTCATGTCTAAGAATTCAATAGAAGGCATTTATTGAGCTCGTTCTTGTTGATATTGCTGTTGCAATATTTTGTTTATATAGCTAGATGAGATGATCAAATAACTGTGATCTGATCTATATGTTGGCATATAGCAGCAATGGTGTGGAGGTGATCTGCCCTGGGGTCACAGATCTAGTTGGGGTATTAACCCCTCTCCCGTGCCATTTTTTTTTTCTGATGAAGACTGGCCACACAGCCCAAGCTGTTATTTTGGGAAATTTGTGTTGTGCCCAAGCTTGTTGTACACATGCATACTCCATAACAGGGCAAATAGCAGCTGCAGGGGAGGGTGATTTTCTTCAGGTCAGCAATGCTGGAGGGTAAGGATTCCCAATGGTGGGAGGGTGGTAAGGCGTGAGACTTTTGCTGCCACTGTCTCCCCACCAGGTATGTTTGAGGAAAGGGAAGAGAAAGGGACAATGGGACCACGTCTAACTGGAAGGTTGTGGGTGGGGGGATCTAGTCAACTTGCTTTTGAGTAGTCAAAGACTTGATTGGAAAAGACAAGTGGAAAGTAAGGCAAAGCTAGAAGGATTTCATGCATCATTAGTTTTTAAAAATTCATTTTCATCAAAGTTAATTGGAAGAAAAAATATTATTTAAAATTAAACTGATGCTTTAGAGAGCCCCACAATGACACTAGGCTGCAGTATTCAGTGTGCAATTCCATTTGCTTTATTTGATAGTTAAAGGCTTAATTCCACCTACTTCTGCCAATAAATGCAACAGAAACATCTTACTGATTCTGCAAGAAGCAAGAGCATACATTATTCTTATAATACTCACCCACATTAATAGCAGCATCAAAAATATTAGTGTTCCTGGCCAATGGGAATTGTTGAGCCACAATAGCAATGGTTAAATTAGTTGTTGGGGAAAAGTATGTGTTTGTGAGAAGGAGATCAATGTTTATTAGCTTAAGACAAATTTATGGTCTTAAGAGACTAGCATTCATAGAGTAGGATGACCACAATAGAATTATGAAATCTAAAAACTTTCTTAAATTAAAAGGTCATGGGGAAAATATAATCCAACAATGACTGAATAGTTATCCCCCCCCCTAACAACAACTTAATTCAATATGTATATGCAGACACTTAGCGATATGCCATGATCCTCCAGGATAGTTTGGCTGTCCATTGATATCTGTTGAGATACTCAAAAGCTTCTGCAGATATTGATCTCAGGCTCTCTCTCTCTCTCTCTCCTAGAGTAAATTAAAGCAAGAAACCAAGAACAAATTATAAAACTGGAAGCCAAAGGAGGCCATACACACAGAGAGACAGGCAGCTTTGATCTATGACTCAATCGTTCCAGTGTACAACCATCTAAATCAAGGCAACGCTTCTACTGAAAATGGGTTAATGGGATCTTCCAGCCCTGTTCATACATTCTATTCATTTTTTGAGGAGAATACAGTATGTGAGTGGGAGGTGAGGTCGTACTGAGTAGCCTCTCCTCCTGGTGTCCAAACAACTGAGGAGAAGGAGGTTTTGAACATCCAGGCTACCACGTGGTCTGAAACTGTGTTGTACGCAGGTAAAATTGTGCTGTAGGCAGGGAGAAGGGCTACTTGGCACAACCCTTCTTCCTGCTTCAGTGCCGTCCTGCACTGAGCACAGAATGCCTGAATAGAGCTTACGTGAAGGTCACTTTCAGTCCCTCTGCACAGTTGCTCTCATAGAAGAGTGAGCTATATATGTACAGTTGCTATTCATGTGGATTGGGTGGTTGTCACCACAGTACTCTACAAATATCCAAAAAGAAATGTTTGTGGTGGTGTGGGGGTGGGGAGCCTGATTTGCCTGCTGTGTTGCCACATGCAAATGATCCATTTTGCAGTATAACCTCTGATGTGGAGTAATATAAGATCGCCTCCATGGTACACTGTAGAACTGGCTCTCGAGCTGGCAGTACCAACATATATGTGTTTAGCATGAGGAATAAATAAGAAACACTGTTCCAGCAACATTGTAAAATGTGCCATTTTGCCACTGTATTGGTGTTAAACCAGTGTGACAGCAAGTAACTCAGACCTGCATTTTGGACTGGAATGCCATTTCTTTGAACCGGTTTTCTGAAGCCTGATGACTGTGGAAATATTAAGAAGTATTATTTCAACAAAGACTCTATGGACTTCCTAGTCTTCCTAGTCACTCTGTAATAAAAATGTGTGGGGGTTTCCCCCCCTGCACTTGAAACACTTGTGGGTATTGACCAGCCTCACAGACTGGACAGAAATTTAAGACCGCACAATTTAGACTAGTTGTCCCTTAATCTGCTTATTGTGCTCATAGTTAAACAAATGTTTGAAGCTAAAGAACCAGGTTTTTTCTAGATGAACCACCCAGTTCCAAACACAGTTGGAAGTAAGTGCCAATGAGCTTGATGTGGCTTGCTTCCTGGTCACATGAAGTACAAGGATAAACATGGCTGCAAATATACTTCTAAAAGCTTGCTTCTCCTTATCTTCATCAAGTATAGAAGAACAGAGTTGAAAAGTGTGGGTACATACAAACCTGGAGCCTGACAGTACTTTGCACTAGCTCATAGCTTTAAAAATGACATTTCCAAGGATGTGCTGCATGGGTGCTTCCTGATAAAGTATTTAGTTGGTATTTATATGGTGTATTAAATAAATGTGCAGAAAATGTGTGGTTGGTTGGAGAGCCCCTTCTGGGCTGTTTATTAAGTTAATAAAGCAGCCATATTTTTTTATTTCTGCAAAATTACTGTGCTAATTAACAAACTCACTGGTATCTGGTTGTGTTAATAAACAAGATCGCTTTCTATACGGAACACACCGGGATCCGGAGATCAGATTCTGAAGCAAAAAAGCCTTTCTTCTTGATGAGTCTTTGTTCTTAGTTCCAAGATATTCTTTATAGCTTAGGGCCTTGCAACTTCTGAATCTTCTCAACAACTTTAAAAAGATAAGCAAAATTGATTCCAGGTTGTCTGCCAGTCTTGCCATATCCTGTGCTAAAAGATGATGATATGGTTATGAACTTGGATCCAGGTAGAACTGAAGGGACATCTGGCTAACATATAGTCCTAAAGATACAAATTTAATCACTCTTAAATATAATATAATGTAATGCTTTTGCCTTCTACAGCCTACTGAATGTATGTCTGCAGTGGCAAATACTTTATTCTGGTCATGTGCAATGTAGTCAGTGAAAACATTGCCATCCCAATTTGAACATTGTAAAAAACAAAAACAACAGCCAACACATCACAGGAAAGAAGGAAACCCCTGTTTTAGAACAGCTGCATTGGTTGCCAATTTATTTCTGGGACAAATTTGAGGCATTTAAAGCCATAAGTACCTAATGCTCTCTAAACCTGAAAGACCACTTCTTGTTGTGTTTGGTTCATTCACATGTGCATAGTGTCAGCATATCAGTGACAGGAACTCCTGTGAACTACACTGCTGAAAATCACTTGAGGTTTTCTTTCAAAGAAAGCCACTATATTAACTTCTTAGCTAATGCATTTTTTTAAAGGTATGTTATACAGGCAGGCTTTTTGTGATGGCAGTGGTATGGAGTACGGTAGTGCTATTTTTATTAAAAAAAATAAAAGAGATGGTGGAACTCACCATGAATGCCTCCATTGTTCTCTTATAATGGCAATGGCACCCACCTGAGAGGTGCCAGGACTGAGTTTTGGTGAGTTCGGGCTGATAAATAGCTCTGGAGTGTAGGCTCATCTAGGTTTTGCTGCCCATGGTGTGCTAAAACCCACAATACTTTTTGTCAAGGTATGAGTATCATAACCTTAATTCCCTGCCCCCAAAGCACAGTACACAGGTAACTAACACATTGCTATCACATGTGAACCAGTATTTTTGTACAGAGCAAATGTTTCCGTTTTTGCAGTGTAGCGGTTTGTTGCAGAAATTCATCTGAAAGAGTCTAGCTCTCAGTTTTGCAACATCACATGGGAAACAGACACTTCTGCTTCCATATTTTGTACACATGTTTTGCTTACAAAAATGATATAAAGCTTTGACAGAAAGGAACATTTTAAAATTTCAAACTGTTGCATTTGATTTTTATTGTCGCTTGACCTTTTGACCATATCTGCTATTATTTCTATCCAATTTTCTGTCAAAGTTTGCTTAGTATATTGCCCAGATTTATAATGATTTTAAACATGCCTGAGAATGCTGAAAAACATTAATCTTCAGTTGCAAAATTGGGAAAGAACTATTTAACAGCCACTGAGCCTTTTGGTAGCAAATGATTGAAATTTTTGCAGTTTTTGTCAGCAGATCTGGGATTTATATGAATGTGAAAAGTCGTCCTAACACTGAAGCCCAACAATTTGAACAATTCAATTCAATTTGCTTGCTTTTAGCAGTACCTGTACATTTTAAAAAGATGTGACTTGCAAGTGGGCAATGATACAGATAGAGAAGCTTACCATTCGCTTCTTGCCAAACACAGTGGTCAGTGATTCTGCTAATGTTGACATTTAAGAGAAAGCCTCAGCCAGCGTGGTGTAATGGTTAAGAGCGGTAGACTCGTTATCTGGGGAACCGGGTTCGCGTCTCCACTCCTCCACATGCAGCTGCTGGGTGACCTTGGGCTAGTCACACTTCTTTGAAGTCTCTCAGCCCCACTAACCTCACAGAGTGTTTGTTGTGGGGGAGGAAGGGAAAGGAGAATGTTGGCCGCTTTGAGACTCCTTCGGGTAGTGAAAAGCGGGATATCAAATCCAAACTCTTCTTCTTCTTCTTCTTCACAACAAATTAGGCTGCAGTCCTATATTCACTCACCCAAGAACGAGACCCATAGAGCTCTGTGAAACCAAATCTTAACTAGCTGTTCACATCTCTGCATCAGTGGGAAAGGCAGGTTGGAAAGATATTTTAAAGATTCAAACTAACTTTTTTGCAGTAACTCCCAAGTTGGATAATATAAGAGTAATTTTATTTGCAAAGTAGGCTGCACATTCATCACAGTGGACTAAACATGACTCAGCTTCTGGGTGAAGACTGCCAAGGGTGACTAAACAATTCACCATCTGGAAGATTTGGTGACACTTTGCAGGTGCAATGTGGTCATGAATGAGGAGTTTTATATTCGTTGTGCTTTGCTTTTTACCACTGGTACTGCCCTGGTTTAGTCCTTCTTAAATGAGAAGGCAAGAAGGAACCCATGTCCACATATTTACAGACTAGCTAGTGACAATTTCCATTACATTATTGCCACATTTTACAACATCATTTCCCATGGATTTTTAGAACAACTTAATGCATTAATTTGAAAATGCACCATGCCAATTGAGCTCAATCTGATCATCTATTTTTCAAAGAAATCAAATACAAAATAGAATTATTATCCATCTAGCATTTCCATGTAAGTTTTTAAGCTGCAGGTCACAGTGATAGCTCTGTGTAGAAAACATCTTCCATACCAATTATAAAGAGAATAAAAAGTGTGGATCATAGTCATCCTACAGAACATGTTTAAATAATCAACAAATTTTATATTCACAACAGCTGAGAACTGTCATAGAGTGCAGTATCATTTCACTTTCTGTCAGTGGTAATACAAAAACAAAATGGGTCATTTCCAGATTGCAAACAGAAAGAGCAAAGATGGCTATTGTTCACTTATTCACAGAGACACACAAATTCAAGCATTGCTCATGCCTAAAAAGTAAGGCATGGGAAAGCAAAGGTCAGGAAACAGGTTTCTTGCCTATCTGGATCCTAATCTTGGCAAAAAGGGTTTGAAGCCTTCTCTTTATATGTCTCTTAAAAACATGCAAACTAATGATTTCCATTGAGTGAATATATGTATTCCAGGTAAAAAATGTCAAAGCTATACCTTTTGGTAATCCAGTTTTCACTTCATATTTCATCTATATTGAGAGAAGGTGGAAAATGATTCAGGTGTGTGGCAGTCTATAAATTTCATGTCATCAGTGTTTTATCTAGTTATTCTGCTTGAGGGTGCAGATTCAGACACTGGTCTTGTCCCTTGAGTTCTTTACACCCCAATGGATATCAAGCTATTAGATGAGAGTATCTGTGTACCATAGGTAGATATGTCATCAGGTGCATCTTATATATGAGTAGAAATTATAAGACATGGATCCTGTTGGAGAGCCAGTGTGGTGTAGTGGTTAAGAGCGGTAGACTGCTCTTAACCTGGGGAACCGGGTTCGTGTCTCCACTCCTCCACATGCAGCTGCTGGGTGACCTTGGGCTAGTCACACTTCTTTGAAGTCTCTCAGCCCCACTTACCTCACGGAGTGTTTGTTGTGGGGGAGGAAGGGAAAGGAGAATGTTAGCCGCTTTGAGACTCCTTCGGGTAGTGAAAAGCGGGATATCAAATCCAAACTCTTCTTCTTCTTCTTCTTTTTTCATAGCCGCTTTTGATTTTATTTAGCTAAATATGCACAGAATCGCCCAGAAGTTATCATTTTAAAGCCATCTTAAAGAGTGACCAGTTTTCCATGGCATGAAGTCCAAATGGTAACAGCCTACTTCATCATCCCTGAACGTAAAAACCTAATATGTATCCTGAACAGAAGTATCTAGGTGTGAACACCAAATGATTTTGGAATGGTACCTATGACTGTAGCACATAACCATAAGAGAGATGGAAGTGAAAAATGAGGATTGTTTCTCCTAGGTCTTGGGTTCATTTGTTATTCTGGTCTATGCTTTTCATAGCAAGAGCTTAACCCAGTCTATACAAGCCATTAATTCTGCTGATTAATTAAGTACTGCACAATGAAGTTCTTAGCAAGACTTACAGCAATTATATCTTATTTAGTATTTGTATTTTTCCTGGTACATTTGGAAAGGGTTGAAGGTGGATGAAGCTGATAAGAAATGAAGTCAACCTCAGATAGGTTCCTGACTTGTTTCTCATACATGAGGTTTATTTCTTCTGTCATAACTTCCTCATGGCTAGAATGAGATTATGACTTAAACTCTAGTATCCTGGCTCATGTGCTGGTTGATAAGGATTTGCCAGGACCTAAGGGAGTGCTGTAACCTTTCCTAAGCATACAGCTTGATCCTGTAGGTTGTTGAATACTTCAATGGATGTGTTTTCATAATACTCAACCCTGCAAACAGGACAACCTTTATAGTGAGCTTATAAGAAGAGAGACAGTTATTAAGGCATGTTCCAGGGATGTGTGAATGTACAGATGTTAATGTGGGTTTTTGCTGACATCATGGCCACACTTCCTGAGTTATAACGATCCTTGAACACCTCTGGAAGTTACACTCAAAGCAAGCAGGTGGGCTGCAACATTCACACAACAGCCCAGCCCATTCCCATGGTGGGCACAGCTTATGGGGGGGGGAAATCTTCTTATTTCAAATTTCGGGAATTGGAATATCACTATTTCCAATTATTATTAGCAATATTATTTCCAATTTTGCTTTGTAAAAACACCAGATTGCTTACAGGTGGGACTTAGTTTGCAAATGATCTTGCACCAGGCAGAGAACTTCTGGGACGCTGCAGCAGGTGCCACCACTAATAAGTCCAATGGAAGGCGAGAGGTGGGGGGAAGGACAGATTTTGGCTTAATATTGGGTACCACTGAAATTTGAGATGCTGAAGTCCACCACTGCCCAAGGTAATGTGAAAGATTGCACATATAAATTGAATTTGGGCCATTTTTGTTATCCTGATGAACTGGAAGAGTAAGTATGGTAATTAAAAAGCCTGTAGGTAATTAAGAACATAAAGCATTTGCATTCAGGGTGCTTCCGTTAGAGCACCCAGTAGTAACATTGTAAGTAGTAGAAGATTCTAACCCCCCCAAAAAAATCCCATAAAGCTAAAGTCCACCACCCCCCCGAGCAAATAAAAATAAACTTTCATGGAAGGTTATAAACTCAGTGTTATTTGCCCGAGAGACTGTTCCAATCACTTGGGTAAACATAGAAAGTAGACTTGTGTAAATACATATTTAGGATTGGCTAAATAGTGAGGCATTTTAAAGACATATTTACCAAGTTAAATATACATTTTGGTACCAATATCATATGTATTTAAGTATGCTTCTTCGGCACTGTTATAGTCTGAGGGGTAAACTTGAGTTGCAGACATGAAAATGCACAAAAAATTATTAACTAAGGAACAAGTGCTAGCACTGTTTATAAAGTGAGCAATCTTTGTATCATCAGCCATCTTAGCTCAGTGAAACTCTGGGAATGGGAATAAATTTGATTTATTTCTCATTTAAAGGAGAACATACCTTTGTATTTTCCAAGGAAATACATGAACCATTGTCTGAAATTCACACTTCTTCAGTCCAGTAGCACATAAAAATTGTGCATAAAGTGTGCATAAATGGAAACTGTGTGGAGAGGGTGACAACGTTCAGATTTCTGGGC
Source organism: Lacerta agilis (assembly GCF_009819535.1). Taxonomy (NCBI): domain Eukaryota; kingdom Metazoa; phylum Chordata; class Lepidosauria; order Squamata; family Lacertidae; genus Lacerta; species Lacerta agilis. Next base: position 33,087,640 of record NC_046322.1, read on the forward strand.
ATTGAGTTACAGGAGGATCTGTCCTGGAGTGTCAACATAGGGGGGATTGCGAAGAAGGTGCAGCACAGACTGTATTTTTTTAGAATTCTAAGGAAAAATCATCTTCCGCAAAAGCTGCTGCTTGCCTTCTATGACTGTGCCATTGAGAGCGTGCTCACTTATGGTTTATGTGTGTGGTATGAAAGCTGCACTTCCCGGGATAGGATTGTGTTGCGAAGAATTATGAAAATAGCAGAGAGTATTATTGGCTGTTCACTCTCTGCCCTAGAATGTATCTATACCATCAGGGGCCACAGAAAGGCATTAGATATATCAAGAGACCCATCACACCCAGGTCACCGGTTCTTTGAGCTTCTGCCGTCGGGACGGAGATACAGAGCAATGAAGGCGAGAACGAGCCGTCTCAAGAACAGTTTCTTTCCTAGAGCAATTTTGGCCTTAAATGGAAACTCTGGACTCTGAAGTCATCTTATTTTATTTGTTATATTGTCCTGTAGTGTATTGTGTTTATCAGTATTTTTTTAAAAAAATATGTGGAGTGCCTTATTTGAGTTGATATAGCAACCGAGGAATTTCGGTGTTTCCCGCAAGGGGACAATGACAATAAAGATTTATTCTATTCTATAAAAATTGACACTTTAGTGGAAATATCATAGAAAAATACATTGGGGGAAATGGCTTTGCAAAAATGTGTGTATTAGCCAGAATTGCACACAAATACATGTATACTAGGAGAAATTCACTCTAAAATGCTGGCGAATTCTGTGGAAGACTTTTAAAAATAAACAAATCACAAACTGCTGTGGAAATGTAGAGAACTGAATTTATGACTGGAAAAAAGAGAGAGAAATAGAAATTGACAAATTCATGCATCACTAAACAGCAGCAAATACTCTCACACATTAATCTTGTGTGCCAGCCGACTTGTGGCAGAACTGCCTTTCCCACTTTACTTCCAGTTGAAAGGAAGTCATGTAATATGTTATGAGACAATAGCTCTGTTTAGTTGTTTCTCATGCACAGAATCTACATGTGGAGAAGGGAGCAATGGAACCATGGATTGTAAACACCTACATAGGCAAAGTCTATAGAAAGGGGTTCTGAGGATATGGAAGATTGTTTGTGAGCAGCTACTCTTACATTGGCTTTTACTAAGGAGACACCAATGCAGGATGTCAAGGCCAGATCCACAGTGTGGTCTTCCCCATGTATATGTGGAGAGCAACTGAATGGGGCTAATGATGCATAAGTTCTCACAATAGTTTAGCATGTTAGCTGTAATTCACACTTGCAAAACTTGCTCATAACTGAGCCAGACCATTGGTCTGCTGAACCAAGTATTTAAAGGCAATGCTATGATTTGAAGGTGAGACCTTCTAAAACATGTGCTCTGCTATTGACCTAAGCCCCCTTCTTTGAGGGTATTTAAAGGTACAGCCCATTGCCTCTGATTAACTGGTCTTCTATATAATTTAGGGAGGTGATAACAACGGTTACATAACTTATCTCTTTCTCTTGGAAATGTAATAGTGGAACAGGTATTATGAGGGTACGAGAAGGCAGTGCACACCCAGTCTTTATTTTATACACATCCTGTCAGCCTTCCAGGGTGCTTCAACTGATGTAGAAGGGACTGCACTATAAACACAGAAATGGCATTAAAAATACATTTTTATCAAAAATGTACATTAAATTTACAAAATTGCAGTAAGTTAGCAAAAGGCATGACAATGGAGTGTACAATCAAAAACAGCCAGACGCAAAGCTGATTTAAATTTCAGTAGATGGAATGGCACTTCTGTTATCTGTTTGTGTCAGCAGCCCTTTTCGTATCAAGTCTTAACCTCGATTTGTTTTTCTTTAAAACAGAGGGAAATAATATGGGAACAATGGTCCAGGCGCTCTTCCGAGCGCATGAATAGCATTGCCACAAAATGCCATTAAATGAATGTGTAATATGGAGAGTTTGAAAAACAGACTGGCAACGAAACAAACACTCCATGTTATTTGTTGTTTAGCAGTAGATAGCTGCTAAATACTTCTTAATTACAATTTGTATTACTTTTATCCCATCTTCTTTTCTTTCTTTTTACTCTGTGGCTTAGCTCCTGCTTCCTTGTAAACTTCCTCAGGGAACACAAACTGCTGACTTTACATCTACTGACAGAAATGCCACAATATAAATTAAGTCAGGGATATGCTGGTTTTTTGGGGGGTGCCAACCTAGATAAAAAGCCACTATGCAGCTGCAGAGTATAAAACTGTCCAGCTGAGCACTGATAAAATTTATCACAAGGGCACATATGAGGAGGCAGCTTAGAGAACAATTCTGTGGTAAAATGTGTAACAGCAAAATAACTAATGGAACATCATTACTTAATTGTAAATGCATCACAAGCTTAGGGTCTGATGTTAGTCTTTGGACTAGAAGCCTCTTAGCTCCTCTGACTTTTAAAATTAAGTAGCCATGAACAACGTTCAGAATCCTGTGCATACTGTCGAAAGTGTCACTATTAGGAATCTGTTAGTTCAGGTTCCTGTAACGTACATGGCTAATATCTAAAAATTGGGTTGAAACGCAACATTGTAAAGAATTAATGTATGTATAGTTTCATGCTTTGTTTTGAACTCTGAAGTGCCAAACTTCCCAAGTTTTTACTGGCAGCCATGAAGGCTACAAATGGGTGGCCCAGTCCCACGCAGTGAACTTCAGCAGCCACAGCGCGAAACTGTAAGATTGTGTAATCCAAACAATTTAATTGTCAAAGGGACCGTTTCTGTTCTAGATGCTGCTGGGATCTCCCAGCTTCTCCTCCATCCTACTGTGGTTCTGGCAGTCAATCACAGCACGAAGTCCTCAGGCAAAAACCCAAGATACGTTTGTTTCAGATCTATTTCAGGCCTGGAAAAGGCCAGATAGTTATTCTGCCAAAGATACAAATTTGAAAGTTTAAACAAATGTTAGCATCCATCAAAAAAAACATCCTACTTATTTATGGGAAGGATTTGGGTTTGAATCCAAATCCTCAGCTGGTGATAGAATTGTGTGCCCAGACAAAGTCTTCCTGCAAGCCTACACAATTTGTAAGCCACTAAGGCAAATGCAGCTCACCAGCGATGTATGGCAGCCTGCCAAGTCCTTGACATTCACCCTGTATTTTGAAGTCCCAGGCAGGCAACAAAATGGGAAATTTATTAAGTCCTTGGCAAGTCACTGTACATGATTGCGAGGCTGCAGTCTGATGGGAGTTGGTGGGCAGTCACAACCTGCCCCTTATTATTTTGTTTGTAGATTGAGCCAAAGAGGCTGACACAGAAGGTGTGACATACTCTAGACTTCAATATTCTGAAGGAACAGGCTGATGGCCAGGAATTGATGATTCTTGTAAGTGGGCAGGAAGGTCACCCAGATCTCACACACCAAAGGGGTGGGACTTGGCTAGCCTGTAGTCCGGAGACTGCTCAGAGCAGCTTCAGAGGGACACAGAAGCATATGGAACTGCCTTACACCAAGTCAGACCATGGCTCCATCCAGCTTAGTATTGTCTATCCTGAGTGCTGGCTCTAGGTGTTTGGGGACTCTTAGGCAACATGCATTGATGGTGGTGGTGGCCAGAGCCGTCTCATCCATAGGGGCTGGTGGCGCGGCGCACCAGGGCGCCGGGCCCCCCAGGGGCGCCCCTGCAAGCCCACCGGCATACAGGCCTCCCCCTCCCCAACCCGCCCCCGCGCCAGTGGGCGGGCGGGATGCAAGCCGGCCACCCTCCCCTCCCAGAGCCCCAGCTGGAGCGCTGGAGCGGCGCGGGGCTTTGCGCGCCCTTCCAACACTCCAGCTGGGGCTCCGGGAGGCGAGGGCGGCCGGCTTGCAGCCCGTCCATCCTGCCCCTCATCCCCCGCCCACCGGTGCACGAGCGCCCGCTCCAACCCCATGCCCCTCATCCCCCGCTCGCCCACCCCCCCTCCCGAGGGGCGGCCAGCGCAGGAGGGAGGCGGGCGGAGAGGCGGCAGGCCGGGGGTGCCGAGGGATCACTGCACCACGGCGGCCGATCCCTCTAAGACGGCCCTGGTGGTGGCATTCTTGAATGGGCTCAGCTACTGTTGCTTTATTCACTTGACCAATCTGGATAACTACTCAGACCAGAAGGCAGGTGGAAGATGCTGGTCTAACTAATCTCTCTTGTAACTACTTGCCTGCTTAGGGGGAATGGGTAAACATGTTGTGTCAGCAAGGAGGAGAGGCAGGGGTTGGTAGTGGGTCCTCTGATAAGATATGGGCCTTGGCAGATGCCTGATGTTGCCTACAGATGACACCAGCCTTGCCTACTCTCACATCAAAGGTCACAACTCAAGTCCTGTCTTCCAAATTATTACACACCGAGGAAGACTCTTCTCTACCTGTCAAGCATTCACTCTCTGTAGTTGTGGGTGCCAGGCTGTGTATGTGTGCAGAAGGGAAGCAGTGTGCTGGCATTTGTGTCTCTGAATCAAGCACCCAGTTTCCACTTCCAGAGAGCACAGAAAAGAGGGTGGGAGCTGAAACCCAAAGAATGACAACATTAGCAACCAGCTTGTGAAGCCATCCCCAAAATTACTCCAAAAGGCAGAATAGCGACCAAAGTCTGAACTGTAATTTTCTAGGAACTGTGCTAGAAAGCAGGCCTTGTCCTTGGTAAATAAGGTGAATTGCAGCTTATGAATTCTGTGGAGAACTATAACTGAAGTGTTTGCACCTCTTTATTAGGATGCACACTTTCTGATTTAAATAACAACAAACAATATATAGACCCCTTAAAAGTCACTGTTCCAAATTACTTACAGTCCAGAGAACCGGGAACTGTATTGCCTAAGGTTTACATTTTTATTTATTTTATTTTATTCCAGAATACCTCAAGCAAAAAAAGCATTTTGTGATTCAGGACAACTACTGTGGTATGTCTATAAGCCAATTCTGTGTGACACATTGTCCTTGCTTTCTAAAGTGGGCTTCATCTCACTTTTAATGTGTGAAAGGAGAGATTATTCAACACCGTGGTAGACACATTTCTGTTCTCAAGAACACTGTGATATCATTAATCTTCTGGCAAGTCTGCAAAGCAGGTTATATGAATGCAAGTATTTTGCAAGGCTATAAATAAAGTTTAAAGAGAAAAAGAGACAGAAAAAAAGGCTGGCTTCTTACAGCTTTTACTTCTGTAATACAAGCTTTATTAACTGTGCACTGGTTTACTAGTAATCACACTTTAAAAAAACTCTTTATTGCTTTTAGAAACCTCTTTATTTGTCCAGGAAATGTTGAGGGGAAAAAAGACATCTTATGCCATAACTGTGCTAAGGCACACTATATATATATATATATATATATATATATATATATATATATATATATACACACACACACACACACACACACACACACACCAGTGATACAAAGACTGTGATCCTAAGCATATTTAATTCAGAGCAAGGTCCATTAACACAGTGAAATTTTCTTCTGAGTAAACACACATAGGATTGGGCTGAAAAGGTATAGTTATGGCAGGCAAAAAGAAAAGCTTAATTTTGCAAACACTGGACATATTTGAGAATGATCCACATTACTGAATTGCTTCTACAATAGGAAGTAATTGCAGCTTCATTGCAGCTGAAGCATTGCTCTTCTTAAATTAGTTGGAAGCAGAATTAATAAAGTAGTTCCACGCTGCAGTATATTATCCACCATTGCCTGGCCTCACGGTGAAGGTCCTTCTGCAATGTTTACTTGAAAGCAAATTCCATTCACGAAATGATAAATCCCCCCACCTTGTTCAATAGTCGTTTCTCCTTTCCCGCTTTTATTTGCCAGTGCTTCGAATTCACCACAGCAGTGGTTTTACACTTCTTAATTCTGTGTTATAGTCAGTTCATGGCACCTGTGGAAGAGACTGATTTCATCTCATTTCTATTGTAAAGTAGTAATTTGCTAAGAGAGAAATTGAGAGGCGAAACAACAGAGAAAACAAGCAATTAAAGCACCCCATGGGGAGCAGTAACTGGTTATTTAAAAGGCAATTGATTTTGCCCAACCAAAGATGGCCACCCTAATCAGATGCCCATGGAAACCCTATATGCAAGGCGTGAGCGCTACAGCACTCCCTGCTCCTGCAGCTTCCCACAAGTGGCTTTCAGAGTCATACTGCTTCAGACAGTAGAGGTAGAACATAGTCACTGTCACTAGTAGCCATTGATAGCCTTATCCTCCATGAATTTCTCTAATCCTTTTTTTAAAGCCACCCATGTTCGTGGCCATAATTGCATCTTATGGGAACGCATTCCACAGCTGAACCAGGTACTGAGCAAAGAAGTGCTTTCTTTTTGCCTGTGCTGAATCTTCCAACATTCATCTGAGTTCTAGCATGGTGAGAGAGGGAGAAAAATGTTATCTAGCTGCCTATTATATATTCATTTCCCAAATTAATATGTTGCTCAATTGCAATAAAATTGCTAAATGGATTATTATCATTACATTTATTCCAGTTTTTCTTCATAGAGCTCAAGGTGTCACACCTGGTTCTCATTTTATCCTCACAACAACCCTGTGAGGTAGGTTAGACTGAGGGACAGTGAAAGGCCCAAAGTCACCCAGTGAGCTTTAGAGGTTGTGGAAAAATAGTTGGAATTTCTCAGCATGTACTATTTTAAAGGAAAATATGATGAAAATGATGTATAGATGGTATTTGACCCCGGTAAAGCTGGCTAAGATGTATCATATGTCAGATAACAAATGCTGGAAATGTAAAGATAGAGAAGGAACTATGTTTCACATGTGGTGGACGTGCCCCAAAATAAAGGACTTCTGGGAAAGAATTTATAATGAAACGAAAAAGGTGCTGAAAAACACCTTTCTAAAGAAACCAGAAGCCTTTCTTTTGGGAATTATAGGGGAGGAAATTCCCCAAAAAGATAGGATTTTCTTTTTGTACACCACAACAGCAGGTAGAATATTGATTGCAAAGAACTGGAAAAACCAAGAATTTCCAACGGTGAAGGACTGGCAATTGAAGATGATAGACTTTATGGAACTCGCCGAGCTGACAGCAAGACTGCGTGAACAGAGGGAGGAGATGGTGCAGGAAGAGTGGAAGAAATTTAAATTGTATTTAAAGAAATATTGTAATATTGAAAATATTTGAAAATCTAGGGAAGAAGTTAGGGGTTTCCGGATAAAAATCTAGGGAAGAAGTTAGGGGCAAAAAAGAAATAGAGGAAAAATTGGGTTGCAAAATGAATAATTGAATAAATGGAAATTAAGAGGTAAGAAAGTTAAATATGAAGATGATCCTGCTTAAAATAGGAGAAAAATGGAATCCAGGAAGGGAAGATTGAAGGCGGTCCCATCAAGACGTTAAGAAAATTAGATTAAAAATAGTATTTTGTTGTTGTAATTGTTATTGTCATGTTTTGTTGTTGTTGTTGTTGTTGTTGTTATATATTATAAAATGAATAAAATTATTAAAAACAAAAAACAAAGTCACCCAGTGAGCTTCATGACTGAATGTGGCTTTGAATCCTGGTCTCTCAGGTCCTAGACCAACACGCTGAAACCAGGATTTTCTGGTGTTTACAATCAATATATATTTACATTATTTTTTCATATTTCTGCTTAACACAGTGCCTTGGTAGGTATTATACTTCTAGAACCTTCAACATGAACTTTTATCAGACAGTCTGCAGGGAAAGTTCTAGAAAGAGCAGAAAGAACTTCTGCTTAGAAATGTGGCTTTGAGATCTGGGGAACCTTGTATGCAAAAAAGTTTAAATGTATTGACTCTCATTTCTTCATGCATACGAAAATCTTACAGTATATTTATCAACCTCTTTTTTAAAGATGGCATGTGGGTGATCTTTCAGATCCATTACTTTCTCTACTCTGCTGAAAATCAGCAATACAACGATGAAGGACAGGACAGGGGCATTTGCTTAAATATAGAAGTGTGGCTGTTAGAATTTGCTCAGAAATTTGGAGTGATAGTAGAACTCAGTCCCTAGGGAGAAATGATTAGTGTTCAGATTGCCAGAATGAGGAGAAATGGTCCTAGGTGCATGTTAAGCTGCACAATGCTTATGATACATTGTCTTTGTAATTTGTCACACAGGTGTCACAACTACTTATGTGAGTCAGTGACATTTCTTTGACAATCTGATCATATTTGTCTTTTGTTTCCTATGACACGGCACCAATCAAGCTCTCATTTCTTAGCAGGGATCATTCCATACTTAATAGAATCACTTTCCCCTAAGGAACTGCATGGGCTTGTAGCAAAAGCAGTTAAGAAGTAGGCTATTTTTATTCTGAGAGCAACAGGAGAAAGTTGGCCCTGCAGGAAATAGGACGTGTAGGATACTTAGGCATTGCAGTAGGGAATCATTAGACTTGAGGAGAACAGAAGGCCATCAAAACCCAACTTTCACCTCCACAGCAGATCCTTCACAAGCCAGTTCATCTGCAGGTAAACCAAGGGAGAGAGCTGGAATGAACAAGGTGTTTGTAGAGAACTCAGGGTCATGTCTTGCTTTGCATTTTTTGCACTCTCTTTCAGGTACCCAAGTGCAGAAAGAAAGAAAGAAAGAAAGAAAGAAAGAAAGAAAGAAGAATGAAAGTAAGTGGCATACACATTTCATGATTTGAAAATGGCACATGAGGCTTACTACCAGATAAATGGGGTAAGAATTGCATCCTAAGTGAAGGTTTGAACCTGGATGTCTGCTAGTCTAACATTCTATCCATTGCAGCATAGGTAAAGGTAAAGGGACCCCTGACCATTAGGTCCAATCGTGTCCGACTCTGGGGTTGCGGTGCTCATCTCACATTACTGGCTGAGGGAGGCGGCATACAGCTTCCGGGTCATGTGGCCAGCATGACAAAGCCGCTTCTGGCTAACCAGAGCAGCGCACAGAAACACTGTTCACCTTCCCGCCAGAGCAGTACCTATTTATCTATTTGCACTTTGAAATGCTTTCGAACTGCTAGGTGGGCAGGAGCTGGGACCAAGCAACGGGAGCTCACCCCATCATGGGGATTCGAACCACCGACCTTCTGATCAGCAAGCCCTAGGCTCTGTGGTTTAACCCATAGTGCCACCCGCATCCCTCATTGCAGCATGCTAGCTTGCAATTAGCAGACTGGCCTCTCTGCCTTTGCCTGGTCAAAACTTATACAGTGGAACCTCAGGTTACATACCGTCCTCCTTACGAACGCTTCAGGTAATGAGCTCGGCTAACCCAGAAATAGGTTTTCCGGGTAGCAAATTTTGCTCCGGGATGTGAACAGAAGTCTTGTGCTGGCGGTGCAGTGGCAGCGGGAGGCCCCATTAGTGAAAGTACACCTCAGGTTAAGAACAGTTTTGGTTTAAGAACGGATCTCCAGAATGAATTAAGTTCGTAAATGGAGGTACCACTGTACAGAGTGCTTTTCACTTGTTGCTTCTTGGGATCAAGCTGATCTCAGGAAGCCGCAACTAAAGACTCACCAGAAATGGGTGCCCATAGTTGTAGCGTACCTTCCAACATTTCTCGGATGAAAATAGGGATATCCCGAGGAAAAGAGAAATGTTTCGGGATCAAATCAGAAACTGGGATAGCTTCTGTAAATCCAGGGCTGTCCTTGGAAAATAGGGACACTTGGAGGGTCTGACTCTGTCCCTAACAAAAGAGAACAATGGCTGTCTTTCTTGACTTGAAATTCAGAACCCAACATTAATGGGCTAAAAAGAGGAAGGGGGAGCATTCCTGACACTCATTATCTTCACTGAGCCAAATCTGAATTGATTATGGGGGGTGGGAGTGGGGGTGGGGATTTTGGCCTATTACTAGTCCCCCTGTCCCATTAAGGAATGTCAATTGCATAAATTGCATTTGTTCTGCCTTACCCACGCAGAGGAACTCAAAATACCTTGCTTCATAAAAGCAGTGGCAAATCTTGTGATGAAATTGCAGAGATGCCACAGTTGAAGTTTGTAGAGCGGCCAGGTTTAGAGAAATTTGCAGAAACAATTAACCAGGTTTCTGTCTGCGCAAGGTGAAATGGAAGCACTGAATGCCACACATTCAGTGTTTTTAATGGTTTCAGCAAGGATGGAATAAGAACAGGTTTATGGCCAGGGAGATGAACAGCATGAGACTTCTACCCCATTTAATACGATGCATGCCTCTGAGTGGAAAAAGAACGAAAACAAAACAGGGCGTGCAGGGATATCAGCAATAAGTAGTGCAATGTGATGATGACCGTCCCACCTCTTATAATTTTCAATCACAGATTATGCCAATCAGCTTCCAGCGTAGACCATTGCAGCATGATCCTATGCCAGTTTACTGCAAAGTAAATTTCTTTGACTTCAATAGGACTAACCCCCCTCCCCAGCCTAGTATGTGTGTACAGGGCTGCAGCCTTAGTTAACCTTGTCACTTAGACAAAAAAGTGTCATTTCTAGCTCCGTAGGAAGGACACCAGGGTTTTTAAAGAAAATGTTTTTTAGGATCGCTTCCAAACTCTAATTCATTTCATCCCTTTGGAAATGATTCTTCTCTAGGGCTGCGCAATAAAGAAATGCTAGGGCTGTGGCTTGGCTCCGACAAGAGCTCTGTTAAAGGAGGCTTCCAATATAGGAAAATAATTTCCTTTTATGAAGAGTGCTTTTATGATTGATTTAATTTTAATTTTACATGCTACTTCCAATGCTCGTCTCAACCAACGGGTTTTTACAGGCTGTTTCCGCAGCTGTGCTTTGCTTTGTTGCCTGAACAGTCTTTCAAATCTACTCTGGTGCTGTCTTAACCTGCTGTTAGCCCATTACTTGAAATCTGTGGGAGGAGAAAGAGACAAATTGTGTCACTGTTCCTTATCAAAGGACCACACAGTTGCTTGCCACTTTGACTCCATGATGGATAGTTATCTTGAGGTATGACAGGTGGGAGAGTAGAAATTTCCAAGGAAACAATGCAGGGGCCCAGTCACATTTTGTTATTGACACTTAACGTGATAAGCACATAGGGTTAATCTATCTCTTACACTACCCCAGACCGCCTTTCTCTTTGTCTGAAAGATGCTGCCTTTTTCTCATCAGATTGACACTGCAGGAAACAGGTCAAGGAGATAGCAAACAACATCCCCCCCCCTTCCCATATTTTTTATTTGCAGGATCAAATTGCAAAGAAGCCCAACAGACTACATTCAGTGCAGAGGCCTACCAAAAAAAATATTCTTTTGTAAAAATATGTTGCCATTATTTGGGGTGGGGGGCACAAGGATCATGTGCCTCCATGTTTTTGCCCTTTGGGAGGGGGGAAATATGACTGTCATATATATGGTGATGCTCTGGTGTTTCTGAATGACTCACACACTGAAAGGGCCATCAAAATGGTTACGGCACTTCCCCCAACAGATGGGAATCTGGTGCACATTCAATTGACTCCAGGACAATTATTGAAATGTCTAAAAATGCCTCTTACCTGACTTCAAACTATGCAGTGTGCCTCTCAATCACAGACCACAAGCTGAGCTGCAATTCAGAATTTAGGGCAGCCTGTGTGACTTCTCTACAGAATGGCAAACTAGGATTGTGGGGAGCTTTTCCTTGACACCCAGCAAAAAAACCAATGTTTTTTTTTTAAATATATTTCACTGAAGTCCTGTGAGTGAGCTATCAGTTTTTATCTAAGACATCTAAACCGAATAAAATTAGAAAATTGAAACAAAAATAAAGAGTTACGGGTAGGTAGCCATGTTGGTCTGCCATAGTCAAAACAAAACAAAATAAAAAATTCCTTCCAGTAGCACCTTAGAGACCAACTAAGTTTGTTCTTGGTATGAGCTTTCGTGTGCATGCACACTTCTTCAGATAATAAAGAGAACACCCCATGCTCCAACAACTGAGGGCTGGAACCTTTGTTCCACTTGCCACAAAAATCCCACCCCAAATGACCTCTCTGTGGTGATGGAGACCCATTTTGCCCATTTAGAAGCACTGCCTGGAAGGGGTTATGCAGTTTCCATCTCCTCTGCCCTTCTGGCAGACACCTGAGTGGGCGTGGAGACTCTCAAATTGAAGGTTGGGCTCTCCTCTGTAGGTGTTTCTAAATATTACAGGCCGGGCAGGGATCAGTCGCCAATGCTATGAGGGTGGCAGTTTTCTACAATATTCCAGAGCAAATGGTAATGCATACGCAGCCTTTGACTCCAATTCAACAAAACATATGGGGAGTGGCAAGGACTACAGCTAAGTAATTCTAGACCCTGGTTTAAATGGTCACACAGGCCCCCCATTTAGATGATCATGGGAGGTATTTCAGTTATCATTTCCTTCCTTCTGGCCATCGCATGCAAAACATAGAGTCATAGAATTGTAGAGTTGGAAGGGAACATGAGGGTAAACGCAGTCCAACCCCTGCAATGCAAGTGTGTGTGTGTGCGTTCTTATCTGTAAGACACCTTGAGTCCCTGTCAGGAGAAAGGTGGGGTTTAAATAAGTATAACATAATTATAATAAATTGATGATGATGATAATTACATGAATAAAACTGAGTTGGCGTCTGCTGTCCTTGTGCTAAGAGTATTTTATTTGGGAATAAGCTTTGTTTTTTTTAAAGGACGATATATATTTAAAGCAAAAAATAATAAGATGAACATCTGTCATCATGTACATGCCCAACCAGCTGCCCCTTGACTATAAAGTGTTTTTAAAACACCTGTTTCCCGCTGTCTCCATCATCTGCGCCTCCCTGAGTAATCACTTTGAGGGGTCCTGGACTGTGGAGTGCTGGCCTCAGCCCCAAGGACCCACCCTAAATGTATTGCTGTGCCGGTAGACCTTTAACCCCCAATGAAGCCATGCTGAACAGTTGTTCAGTGGAGAAAGGGAGGGGGAGATTGAATCCAGGCTTCTGCTCCCCTTGCTGAATAGCCTCAGATCAGCAGGATTTTAGCAGTGTTCAAAACGGTGATGGGTGGGCTTCTCATCCAGCTGGTGATCCATGTATGAGCAGATAACCCTAGCTTCAAGGCACCACTTTCTTCTGCATTGCCTCAAATTGCTCTGAAAACACAGAAATATTCCGCTGTAGGAAAGATGAAGGGAGCCAACAGATTACACTTCCTCCTCCTAAATCATCTGCTTTTGTTTTTGCCATTGTTCCTTTTATTAATGATTGTTTTCTGTAAAATAATGAATCAGGGTGTTTGTATGTGAAGGGGGGGACACCCTCATCCTTCCTTACCTTGAATACTTTGTGGAGCACACAGCATGTGCTTGACTGCACCATCTGCTTTCCTGTTACAATTACCTTTCTCCACAGAAGGGTGACCTGCTAGGTTTACAGCTGCCCTTTGGCTGATATTGTCACTCCATAACCTCCAGCCCTCTTGTCCCTTTGCTCCCTTCCCCTAAAACAGGGTTCTTGCATACTTTTCCTTCTCCCATTCTGACTGCAACAGCTGAAATGCACAAATATCAAAGAGCAGCAGCAGCAGAGTCCCCAAACAGCAGCAGCAGCATTAGTAAATGTGAAAACATGCCAACATGAAGCTAACATCCCTTTGACTGAAAAGGTCCAAAACCAGGGTTTAGTCAATGTTATTTGTTGGACAAAGTGGATGGCATCCGTTCCTTTGGTTTAAAATTGGTGGAATTGACAAGATGGGACAGAGAGGTAGAGCAGACCTGGAAGTACCACTAAACGACTTTGTCACTACAGATAGGTTGTAGTAATCAATCAATCAATCAATCAATCAATCAAAATGGATATGGGAATAATGACCCACCAGACGGGATTGTTGTAAAGATTACCAAAACAATGTATGCAAAGTAACCTGAGCACTTTTGAAAAGCACTTAATAAATACCAACAGTATCAGCATTATTATTGTTTTATTTTTCTGAGACAATTTCATTAATTTTAAAGAGCTGGTGGTAAGGCAGGGGTTGTCAGTGTCCATGGGTGCAGAAATGCTAAAACTAGAAGCATTGTAGCCAATTGAATAGGTTGCTGTGTGTGCTTTGTTTCATGTCTCTGTTTCTCTCTCTCTCTCTCTCTCTCTCTCTCTCTGTGTGTGTGTGTGTGTGTGTGTGAGAGAGAGAGAGAGAGAGGCTTTCTAATAGGGATGGATCTGTTAATTTTGGTTATCTATTTTTTCATTTTTCCAAACTTAAATTCAGCTCTCCACATTTCTGCAGCAGCGATTTGCGGATTTTTTTTAGACTCCTCATGAAAATCCATCAGCATTTCAATATGAATTTGTCCTAGTAAACACACTTTTAGATGTAGTTTGACAATTGTTCATACTTTGGAAACAGTTCTCCTTAATCTAACATGTTATTTTCAGCAATATATTTATTTCTAGGCCCACTTTTGCCTAATGCATGCCTTTGTAGAAACATACTTTCGTTGAAGAACAGCATTACAAAATTCAGATAAGTGCAAATCCCGAGGGATAGCTGTGCTTCGGTTAACATATTGTTGAAGTAAATGCAAATTGGGTGGGTTCACCTTTAAATGTGAACTAAATCAAATTTCTCCTCCATCCCTACTTGCGACAGTTCGTAGATGTGTCCATGTGCTAAGGATTTTGGGATATTGTTTATTTATTTTGGGGTATTATTTTTTAAAAAAATTAAACTGGGGTGCTCTCTCTGTTCTTTCGTCCGTTCTTCTGATGTGTGAATTCAGCGTGGATCATCCCCAAACCCATTTAATCAACTGCAAACTGTCCCGAGATCTACCAGTAGATCCCAATCTTCCTTCTGCCCACCCTTGCTCTAGATAGGGTACAAATGAGCCCTCTGTGTCTGGGCAAAGCTATTGTCCAAGGCAAAACTCACCCTATTAATGGCTGGTGCTCAAGTCACAAAAATGATCTGGGAAACAAACAATAGATGGACTATCTGGGGATTTTAGACAACTGCATTTCTGTTAATCTGAGGTTTTTCCTCTCTCTGTTTCTTTTCTCCCACTCTTTGTCTTTCTTGCATGCTTAGAGTAACTCTCCAGGGAAGGACTGTCTCTTAATATGTGCATGAACAGGCCTTCCCACAATAAGACCCAATTCTTAGAATGGCACCTGCAGGCACTCTGTATTATAAAATAATAGTTTAAGACTTTCGAAGATGACAAAACTCAAAGTTCCCTTTCAAATTTATAAAAATGACACTCTCTATTGATCTAGGCTTAGGACGGGGATAGTGTCAAAACAGCAGTAGTAGCTGAGGCACAAATGTGCAACGTTATTGTTCAGAGCGCATACGTATAAGGCCTATTAGGCTTTGATTTGTTCACGAATGCGCTTAGCACTTTGTTAAAAAATAAAAGGAGAGGAAGAAAAACAATAGTCCTCTGTTCATACAAGTTAGGTTTTGCTCTTGTTAAAGCAGTCAGGGATTCAGAATGTATTCTAGCATGCCTTAAGAAAGGCAGGACGAGCAGGGGAAAGTACATATTGAATGAAAGGACACACACAATGGGATTTACAATGCTTTACTTCATTCTGAGCAATTCTTCCACATAATGCTGTTCATCTTTTTTTTCTTGTTCCATCAGAGGAGATATGGGGGTGAACTCAAACATGGTGTTGGCAGAATTTATTAAGGTGAAGAAATGTTTCCACTTCTAGCAAAATGGATTTCGAACCTGTTTAAGTACCTCCATCATAATGTGGATGGACTTTGAATACTTTGATTTAATGCCACCACAGAAGCTCTCTCCATAATAGTGGCACCAGTACATGTCATAGCAGCAAGGTGGTGGCATTGTGAGGGTTAGGCAGAAAGGGAAGGGATAAAGCAGTTCAACTGGCCAGGGCTTTTTATTTGTTTGCTATAGCACTATTGTTTGAAAGAGAGAGGGAAAGCTGGCCTTAAAGTGCTGGAGGATCACATTTTATATTGAAAGAGTACATATTATTATCATTGCTTGTGGCAAATGCATGAAGTGGAACTGTTAGCAGGAAGACAATGGAAGAAAACTCTCATTCATGTATTTACTTCACAATGGTTATTGTGAGGATAAAATGGGGAGGGAAAGAAGAATGATGTATATCGTATTGAGCTCTTTGGAGGAAAAGTGGACTATAAATGTAATGATACATAAATAATAGTGTGCAGGAAGAACGAGGCAATATTGCAGCCCACTCCACGCCATGAGTGTTGCTACATGATTTATTTGAGACCATCACCCAACGCCCTCAGAAGTCTCAGATTCTGCAAGGCATATCTGTGTGGATCCACCTCTAGCCTCTGGCACTCCCTTCTCTTTCTCACATAAATCCCCAAACCCATGACCTTTAAAAGTGCATTGGGTGAACATGCCATTCACGTACTTCCTCATCTCACCTCAAGCTGTACAAAGCCAAACCCATAGTCACTCTGCTTCACACCAAAACCACTTGAAAAGGGGATACTCTCTTCTCTGCTGTTTTGCAAAACGCCAACAATAAACCTCACGCTTCCCCGCTCTACTTCCTCAGTGGTGCTGGTGGAGTTCAGCAATCCACAGTGTAAGTATACACAACTGAGAGGAAAGGAAGCACACACACACACACACACAGAGAGACACACACACCCTGTCCGTTCCTCTTGCTGGAGGTGCTGTGGCTGGGGAAAGGGATGTATATAGAAAATGCCTCCTAGTTTTAGCAACAGCAGCAGTGGCAGAGAATAGGAAAGCCACCCCTCTCCAGTCACCAAGCTCCTATCCAATTATCTATTCATGCTCTAACTTGGGACTCACTGGCCACTCTGCCAACTGCTGCCCTGCAGTTAACATTGCACCGGCCACCCATGAGTTTGGATTGTATCACTTGCATTGTGTTGTGTCACTGCAGCTTCTTGACATTATGGAGTTGAATAGGTATAAATTGTGTGAAACGATTGTGGATGCTTGTAGTGCACAGGATGCCAGCATTTTCAGTGTGGTTTCTGTGAGGGAAAAGAACATTGCTAGTTTTGCTGGGATGGAAACCTACCACAGAGGGGAGTGGGGCCAGGTAAGCCCCGCCCCGTATAGTCAATCACAAGACGCAGTGCACACACACCATTTGAATGCCAATGTTTATCAACTTTACCTCCCCGGCCCCCTCAAATATTTTATCGGGGGGGGCAAAGAGACCTCAGCCCCTAGGAGTTGGACTCTATGACCTCCCACAACCTGAGGTACCTTTTTGGACCAGAGGGCCAGATCACAATCTGTCCCTACCCTATAGGTCAAATTTGACAAGAGGGCTGGACAACCCACCAGGACTAGCTGTGTGATGGAGCTGCCCATGGGGGACTCAGTTGCACAGTTCGTGCACCTGCATTTCTACCTAACATACACCTGAGACCACATATAGGGACAGGTGAGTATGATGTGGGAAAAACAGCCTTGTGGGTCAAACTGGGACCCACCCCGGGCCAAATTTGGCCCACAGGCTGGATGTTCCCCACCCTGGAAGATCAGGTAAGTGCCTCTGGGTCCACTACAGTTCAAATGAGAGTGTCTGGGGCATCCCATCCAGATGGCCAGGGTATAAATAATAAAATTGTTTTATTATTATTATTATTATTATTATTATTATTATTATTATTATTATTATTATGATATTCTACACTGATGGGCCTGTTATGAACTGGGTGTCATTAAAGAGCATCAGACTGTCGGTTATTTGTTTACTTTCTTCTTGATTTAATTTTTTTTTGGGGGGGGGTCATTTGGATATTATGCCTCAAGTGCCTTGGCATCTTTTTTGGAAAATAAATAGAGCATTGGGAGCATCAAACACATAGGCAGAGAGGCACAGAATCTTCTCACTTCCACATATGTATCTGAAAGAGTGATGATGACATCATGACTAGTTTTGGCTCCGCCAGTGTGGTTTGTAATGTAGAGAGAGTCTCTGGATGAAATTCTCTTCTTCCCAATCTAATACTACTGTTCAGAAATCATTAGATGGCTAGTTTGAAGGACAGGTTTTCGGTTTTGCTTTGTTTCTTATCCCAGCCTTCTTGTGCACTTCAAGTGCTTTCTAATTACGCCACATTCCTCGAAAACAGATGCTTTTAATATTCAGCTTGAGAATTTTATAAGCTATACAAATATTTTGTTTGTGGTATTTTATGGGGCTCCTGGCCAAAATATGCTAGTCAGAGCTTCAGAAGACCATTTTATTATCCTGGAACTTGTAGCAATTCAGTGTCTGAACAGTTTTCACTTTCTCCCTGTAAAATTAACATGGTGTTATATGGCCATGGCTGTGTCTTCTAACCATATTTGCTTACTATCGGATTTTGATATTTTTGCACAGTTTCCTGCTCTAATCGGAACATTAAGGCAACCCTTTCGCCACAACGGTAGATTATCCTCATTTCCCCTTGCAGTTACAGATCATTGCAGCCTACAGAAGCCTGACAATTTTGATACTAGGCCCTTCCTTTGCTGCCAGATTGGACATGCAGGATATTGGGCATATTTACAATAAAAGCTTCCATTATTTTGGCGCTTTTGAGATATATTCCTCTCTCTTTCTTTTTGACTTCCCTCAATGCTCCTTGCTTTCTTTATGTTATCATTGGGCCCAGGACCCTCAAATAGCTGCTTTCTACCATATGAACATATTCAGGCCCTGAGATGGACATCTGAGGCCCTTCCTTGCATCTGGCAGAGGTCTGGAGGATGGCAGGAAGAGAATGGGTCTTTTCTTTAGTAGCTTCCCCTCTATGATGATAATGCCAAGTTTGCAGCTTCGATCCCCGTATGGGACAACTACATATTCCTGCATTGCAGGAGGTTGGACTAGATAATCCTCCGGACCTCTTCCAACTCTATAATTCTATGAATTCTATGGATGACCCAGATTTTGGTGGTCAAATAGCTCAGTTGGTTAGAGCATGGAATGCCCTCTCCAAGGACCCCTCCAACATCTGGTGCCAGCTTAGTCATTGGCTTCTCACCAGGCAAATATGTTTTATTATTTTCCTGAGCATTTGGAAGCTGCAATAATTGGATATATCTTTTTTCTGATTATGTTTGTAATACATTTACTGTACCACTCTGTTTTATTTATTTTTTGTAAATTACTTTGGGACATTCTGTAGTGGGAAGAGATTCATAAATACAATAAGCCAAACTAAGCTACCAGGTTGTGAAAAAGAGAAGAAAAAAAAGAATACCAATTAATTAAAACAGAATTTTTGGCAAGAAGTCAAATATATAACCCAATTTTAAAAGAAAAGAAAGAAATGAAGGCCAGCCTAGAGGTGACGTCACATATGACTTTACTCTTAATGTGCAGTTTTTTTTTAACAGAGCAAATTACACCATCTGGGGGAGTTGCTGAATCTAATATCTGCACTGGATATCAATCCTCCACTAGTGAATTTCATGCTAGGGATGAATATATTAACCCAGGAGTTGATTGACAAGTGTATTTGGGGACCCTGTGGGAAACTGCCATCTGTGTGATCCCCAAGACATGCTCCCGCAAAAGGTATCTTAAACTATAGTCAGCAGAGCAGCAGAACTGAGGGAGGAAAGCAGCTCCAGTTTTGCTCTTTTGCATGGAACTGCAGTTTGTATCTCAAAAAAGAATATTGTGGAACTTGGATGGTGCTGAAAAGGGCAACTGAAATGATCAAAGTGCTGTTTAACTTGAGTATTTGAGCATAAGGCCGAGAAGCACATTTTTGAAGCATGCATTTGCTTTTCATTTAGAGATTAAAAAGCTGCTTCTGTGGCCACTTTAAAGTGTGGTTGTGCACAGTTGTAGATGCCTGCGATGCATGGCTGCGACCATCGCTCTGCATGCCCGCAGTTGACATTAAGGTCTACCTTCAGAAGAACGGGCAACAAATGAGGTTTCCTTTCCTTCCACCAGATCCCTTCATGACTCTTTGGTACGGAAGGCTATCATGTCAAGATTACAGATGTCCCTCTCACACCAAGAATGCAGCAAGCTGGCGGTTTAATTGCACTTACATTCATTAGTATTTACACAGTGGTTTCAGTCCGAGCTCACAGCTCAATCATCTGCTGAAGACAATGTTAAGCTCACTAAAGGGTGGGTCCTCTGCCAACAGGATATCCTCCATCAGCTGCATCGTGTCTGTGGGAACTTGGGGGCAGTTTGCCTATCCCCCTCTGGAGCCGTCTCTAAAAGCTGCAGCTCCTCTGAACCTGCCTCTGTCTGACCTACGCTATCTTGGGAATTCACAGCCGGCACTCCAGGACAGGAGGGGCTTGCATCACTCTCAGTATGGGAAGGAAGCAAGCCTCTGTTTTCCCCAGCCTGCCACCCCTCCTCTTCGAAGTCCTCGCTGTCGCTCTGGGAAGGGACGTTCCTGACATATCACAACTCAGAAGCTCAAATGTCAGGTTCACATTTATCCTTGCACTGCTGTCCCTTCTCTATGAAGTGTTCTGAAGCAGAAATGGCTGGTTCAGTAATCATGCTTGTTTCCCCCTGGACTTTTAAAAACAGGAGGTTGATTATTTATTTGTTTTAAAATTGCCAGCAGCCTAACACAGGACAACCTTTAGACCAGGGGTCTCCAACTTGGTGTCCTTCAAATGCGTTGGACTCCAACTCTCAATGTCCCCAGTCAAGATGGCCAATGGCTTGTCCACCACATCTGGAGGATACTGCATTTGTTCTAGGCAATTTACCATCAAGTTTAGAAACATACAAAATTGAAAAATGTGTTTTAATGTATTTTAACTATTGTTTTTAACTAGTTGCTTTTATTACTTTTTATTTTATAATGACTTTTTTAAAAAAAAATGTTGGAAGCCGCCTTGAATCCCAGTGTGGGGAAAGGCAGGATATAAATACATTAAACAACAACAATGAGCATCACAATTTAAACAATCCAGTCAATACACAATCTATAAAACACCCTCTTCCACGGGGGAGGAGGAACATATGAGAACACCCCAAGCAGCACTAACATAAAGCCTTAACAAAACAACAATGAATATCTTAATACTCACAACAAAATATTCCTCTTCTAAACCGTCTCACCATTCACGGCAAGGCAAAAGCCCTCAAGCATCAGAGAGCCAGTAAGTGGAAGGGCAAAAAATCTAATGCTGGGCCAAACCTCTTGTTGGCATCTTTCCCAACAGCTTCAAAAACAGGGGGGATGAAGATAGCTTTAGCCTTCATTTAGCTGCCAAAGGTTTGTCTAAGTTCCAGGTGGGAGCTCACCTTTCAAATACCAGGTAGGCTAGGTATATCCCCTCTGTACTGCTTTCTTTTAAAAACTTTTTGCCCCCAGGACAAGTAGCATCAGCTTTCTGGGCGTGCACCCCTGCCCAAATACCTCTAGGGTAATGATGCTACGTCATAATAACTGTCCATTGATGGGATGGAATGAACGCCTGTCTCCAAAGTGCCTCTCCGTTTTTGCAGCCATAAAATATGGGACAGAGAATGCTACTTGAGTTTTAAGGGCAATTTTGCAGGTAAAGGGGCTCATCAATCTTCTTCAGCACATGCGGCTACAGAAGTTTGGGCCTTTATGATTCCCCTCAAGCCATTCATGGCAGGCAAAGGGCTCCTTAATCCTCTTTCCCTTGCAATGTGATCAGCAACAGTCTTTTTGTCAGGCTTTGCCTTTCCATTGTGTATCTCAGCTGCTCATTCCCAATTTTGCCTGTATCCTGGCTCCTGCATGGGAGTCAGCAGCTGAGGTGCTTAAGAAGAGAACAGCTGTTGCTGTTCATGGTGTGTGTGTATGTGGGGGGGAGGGGTTTAAAAATACCTCTTTGACTACATCTCCAGACTTGACTCAGTGGGAGGGGATGATGTTGCTGGTCCTTCAGCTCATGCTCAATTCAAAATAGGGCCCTTGCTTCTTCTTCTTTTTAATTTCTACAATAAGGCTGTACAAATCTCTGGGACCTGAACTGGGCTGGACCTCGGCTGGGACTCCTTACAAGAAGTTCCTGCTTTCATTGGCTTCCTCCTTTGAGCACATCAGTTGCGCTTGGCAGCAAGCATCAACATCAAAAGCAACTGCGAACTACCCCGGCATCCCGTTAGGCCAGTCAGTCAAACAAATACGGCAATATTGTCTTAGCAGCAGGGTGACCAACTGAATAGGTGTTCAAAACTCTCTCCCACACAAACCTTCATCAATGATTCTGAAATGAAATATGAACATCTGATACTATTTTATTATGCTGAGACAGATCCATCTAGCCCAGTCCTATCTGCTCTGACTCAGAGGCTTTCCCAACACTTCAGGAAAATGAGATTTTTTGCTCAAGATCCCTTTGAACTGCCAGTGTGAGAGCCAGTGTGGTGTAGCGGTTAAGAGTTGAACTGGAGATGCCAGGGATTGTATATTTATTTATTAATTACATTTATACCCCACCCTTTCTGCCAAAGGAGCCCAGGGTTGTAAATCCTTCAATAATAAACATGCTATTAAACATGCAATAAAAACGTATTTTAAAATTGTTAAAATGTTGTGGTGTGGCATGCTTCTGTTTAATTGTCTTGATAGTCAGCTATGCCTTCCTTCAGGATATTCCATTCCACCTCCACTTGATTTTCTGCTCTCCTCTCCTCCAGCAACTATAAGTCTACACTGTATGGCTCCTATGGATGTCGAAAGATTCCAAGGAGAACAGAAATGGGAGTGGACATTGCTGATGTTCTCCTGTATGTTCCGTGTCCTGAATGGAAACCAACCGCTTGAATATGATTGGTGTTCACTGTCTGCAAATAATATGTAGTCAATTACATTTCCCCTTACCAATTTGCACTACATTTCCTTTGCATGGGGTGGAATAATGTAATGACAATGCAACTTTCACAATATATGTAATTTAAACAATGAATGATGTAAGCTATGTGATTTCATCACAATGGACAGGGAGATGAATCATGCAGTTTTTAGTGGAAGATGAACTGTAGCAGATCGGAAAAGGTGCTGCATGCAGTGCATACAGAGCAGAATGGACAATGATGCCTTCTTATTTCCTTAGTGGCTACTGGGCAGTGGACGGTTTTTGGACTACTTCCCCCTCTTAGTTTTTATTTTTTTTTAATGTTTGCACTCCTGCAAGCGTTGAGTCTGCCCCAAGCTGGCTGTTACTTTCCTCTCATGCATGGATGGAGCTGTTTTGGCTACAAAAGAACCCACACTCATCTCTGAACTTGGAAAGTAGAGGGGGCGATTGTGTTCTGAACCACGATACTAAAGATAGCAGGAGGCGGCAAAAAGGAAAAGTCCACTGTCGAAATGCAGACATCAGAAAAAGAAAATAAGAAAATGGAATCTATTAATCCACAGCGTACTTTCTTCTTGCATGGCACTCACTCAGTTGAAATGGCATTAAGAAAAGTATTTTGAATATTTGCATAATTTCAAACATCCTGCTCATAAATTATTTATTGGCTACGGTCAAATGAGTGCTCTTTCTTTCGTAATTATCTTTTTGTGCAAAAAGATTGCATAGTTTACAGAGACATTTCAGTGGCAATTGAAGATCCATAGTATCCCTTAATGCGATAGAGAAGAAATGGCACTTTAATTGTAGAGCTGCTATACATTTTGCTCTTGAAATGTAGCAAAGCGAAAAGGATTACATATAATTTGAAGTTATTTTTAAGTGACTTGCTTTAAAGCAGAGGCATAGTACAGTACTTAGTGCTGGGCACTCAAAATTAATCAGAAAGGGTGATGAAGCTTAAAAGAAAAAAACCACTTAACATCATATGCCTTGTAGAAGCTGAGTAATGATAAGCATTCTGATGCAAGCCATTCCGCATTATCAGCACGCCTGCTCTTCAGTTCCTTACAGTCAGGCACAACATGATAGAATAGTGCCATAAAGGGTCTATAAGGGAATTTGCTAGTATGGCACACATTTTTAGTCACAAGCAACTGGTGGCCCCAGATGCAGTCCTAATGAAGGGACCGGCTGCTTCCTTTGATCCACTTAAGCACGGTTTCTGGATGGGGGTGGACATCCAGAATGTGCATTAGTAATGCATCAGGGTGACTACTTTCTTGTAGGGATTATAATTTGGGAGCCAACTGGAGCAAATTTTCTATTAGTGTTGCTAGTCCTCATGAAGATCAAACCTATCCAATCTGAAGGAAATCAGCCCTGAGTGCTCACTGGAAGGACAGGTCCTGAAGCTGAGGCTCCAATACTTTGGCCACCTCATGAGAAGAGAAGACTCCCTGGAAAAGACCCTGATGTTGGGAAAGATTGAGGGCACAAGGAGAAGGGGTCGACGGAGGACAAGATGGTTGGACAGTGTTCTTGAAGCTACCAACATGAGTCTGACCAAACTGCAGGAGGCAGTGGAAGACAGGAGTGACTGGCGTGCTCTGGTCCATGGGGTCACGAAGAGTCGGACACGACTAAGCAACTAAACAAGTTCTCATGAACAGACATGAAATCAGCTGCCCCCCCCATTAGTGGTCCTAGTCTAACCTCCCAAACGGACATGAAATCAGTCATGCCAACCTGATCCTCTTCCTAATGATGCAAGATCACAGGGGACATCATAGGATTGTCACATCAGGCTTTATCCCAGGTGACCGTAACTTTATTGAGTACATGTTAAAGTAACATAATTGACTGGTGATGCAGGTCTTTTAACTGGTATTCACAAGCAGTGTTCAAAGTAATTTCTCTCCCCCTCCCCCGATATTTAATCACTTTGGAATTGTTTTAGATGGTTTCAAAAACAGACCACTCCTGAGTATTCTTGTCCAACCGCACCCTTTCATATCCCTGCCTTTGTGTTTTATGGCAATTAATTTGGATGCTTTTGTCAGAAAAGATGCCATCTCTGTATGGGAACTGATTGAACAATGCACCTAATCTGATATTTGATTCAGACCTTTGTAAATGAAGGAGGCAGCTTGCCTTTAGTTTGCAGCACGACAAAGTGCTACCTGTTAATATTTGATGAGAATGATTATTTTAAACAGTTTGGGATGATAAAAAACACTCACCAGAGGCTGTGCAAACATCGCTGCACATCACAGCAATGGATTTGCTGTCAAAAGAGAATTGAGCAGAAGTTTTTCTTCATGACCACACAGCCTGCTCTTAAAGTAAGATTGCTTGTGGCACTGGTATAATCAGCTTTGTAGCTCAACTTTACCAATCAATGTTAAGGAACTGCAGATCCTTTTCTTCACAAAATCTGTATATATAGAACCAGAGAGCTGGAAGGGAACTGAAGGCTATTTTATCCAACTCCTACCACAAGACACAGGATCCTCATTTGCCCATTAGTCACAACCACCAATTGCCCTAGCTTAGAGATGCTTGATTGGCGCTTGGAGGTGGTGATGAATTGGATGTGGTTAATACATTGAAGTTGAATCCTGAAAAGAGAGAAGTGTTAGGAGTTCATAGTTCACAAGTCTGAGAGGTGGGGAAATGGCTTGTTTTGTCCTGGAAGGAGCCCATCTGTGGCTTAGGGGTGCTCCTGGAAACAGAACTGTCACTGGTGTCTATTCATGCCTATTTCCCATTCACCAGCTTCAGCTCCACTTGTGAGCAGAGATGACTTGGCCACTGTATTCTATGCTCTTGTAACCTCCAGAATGGACTGCTGCAATCTGCTGTACATGGAGCTGCCCTTGAAGTCCATTAGGAAACTTAGCTTACTGGTCAGAGTACAACTGAGAGCTTGTAAAACACATTTTAAAATAACTGCACTGGTTGCCAGTTTGCTTCCAGACCCAATTCAAGAGATTAGCATTAAAGCCCTAAACCACTTAGGCCCCAAATATATGAAAGACAGCTTCCAGTCCTACCGATCCTCCTGGATGGTAAAATCAGCAGAGGGGGCTCCCTCAGAATTGTAGGGAATGAAGGCCCAGGATATGGCTTTCCCCTGTGGAACCCCCTTCCCACAGAAGTGCAACTAGCATCTTCACTGTATACTTTTTTCCACCTGCTGAAGACAAAAACTTTAACCTGTCCTTTGACAGGTAAAGTATTTTGTTTGTGGAACTCACCTATTTTGCTGTCTCTATCCTGTTCTGTTTGGCTTGTAGCTTGGATTCAACCTGGAGATTTCTTCCTTTCCACCTCTCTAGTGCGGCTCAGTGTGCAACTAGAACCTTCTTGACTCTTTTTTATATATATATAAATGTGTTCCACCTAATTCAGCCAATCTTAATGATGACTCACTGTTTACATTTCAGTTCAAATCATCCAGTGAGTAGCACTAAGAGATACATCAGTGAAATAAATTCTGCATGTACAATCCAGATTACATTCAGGCTGCTGGGAATTTTGCCATAGACTTCAGCAGTATTTGCATTGCAGCCTTAATTTTAAAGCTCCTGATTACAGCTGGGGAAGGAAGAACTAAATGAAAATATATGCTTATTCTATATACATTTGTGGCATTATGCTTTACTTGAAGTAGGCTGGTCCAGATCAATTCGGTTGGTTTATATGGCAAGGAAAAGCACAAGAGCCATGTGTTTGTGGGCAATTTTGTTTGTCTTTTCATCTGACATTTGGGCTGACATGTTTCCAGCAAACCACACCAGCTTATGAGTCTTGAATAACCCTGTATTATTATATGCCATTCAGCAGTTGCCCACATCATAAGCCTTCAAATGGAACTACTGTATCTTGCTGGTAAATTTTCAAGGGGTGTGTGGTTGGCAACCAATCCCACAGCCGCATTTAAAACCAGATGGACATTGTGTGTGCGTGTCCATATATGTAAAAGGAATTCTAATCTTCAAAAGCAGGAGTGCCAACTTGGCCCAGTGACTATGGGTGCCTGAGGCTGTGGGTGCCATGTAGTGTGCATGGCCCTAACACTGAAATATGTGGGTGCCCTGCCCCTTCATTGGAATTTTGTGGGTGCTTGGGCACCCAGGGCCCCAGGGAGTTGGTATGTTCACAAGGAAGGATCCTTGCAAGGTCTTAGCCAGTGGAGAGTTAGCAAACACCTGGGCTATGAACGATGATTCGACTTGTGACATGGCCAAGCCATATCTGAACCAAACGGACGCTTTTACACAAACTAAAATTCTAAAAATAAGTGAAATGGAAATGTTTCTGTACAGAAAGATGCAAATGAGAGAGGCTTAGCATGTTGCTGTTTTGCTGACACTCATAGATTAATCTGTAATGTGTGAAGGGCAGCATGGCTGTCTTTCTTTGGTTGTTTGCAGTCACCGCAGTGCATGTAGCACACAGTGGTGGGAAAAGGACTCTGAAAATATCACAAGCTATGGACATTTTTCCAGGGAAGAACACAAGCACTTTTCTTGCATTCAGCTTGAACATGGGAAGAGGCAAACTGGTACCCACAGGGCAAGCCCTATTGATGATGCAGGGAATGAGTTGCTTCTGCAGTAGAAGAAAAAAACCCAAGAATCTGCTGGCATCTGAAAGAACAGCACATTTCCATGGAGTGGGCATTAGTTCCTAAATGTTTATGCCATAGTAAACATGTCAGTCTTTTTCAGTTTTGTTTTGTTTGGGTTTTTTTTTTTGCAAAAAAAGAGGCCCACTTTTCTAGATTCAATAGTAGCAAAACCAGTCATAAATGTGGAAACATCAGTAATGGCAATAGCAATAATCTTAGCAGTCCTAAGCAGTGGTAGCACAAAAGACACATACCGGATTAGATCTCCAACATTGGAAAGATGGGGATGGGCTTTGCAAGACTTCCTGTTTTGGCACAGCAGGCTGAATGAGTTGCTAAGGTCTCTACTCCTGCCCATTGCATCAGAAGTGTCAAAGGTGTCACTACTGAATATCCTGCGGTCAGAGGTCAGACAGGAAGGACATTGTGTTTACGCTGGACGTATGTGTGCATGAGAGTGAGAATTCTGTCCCACTTTTCAATCACATGAGCTCCAAGGCAGCTTACAAGAGATTGACCATGGCATGAAATATGAAACATGGCTCTCTGTTTGTCTCTGTGGGGCAGCTAAGGAGGATGCTAAGGGACTTCAGGGGGTCTCTGTTATTCTTGTTACTGCTGCTGTGCTTACAAGTCCCATAATACCGACTTTACTGAAACTAAAGAATGATGGAAACTTCATCCCAGACTCTTTCCTTTCAAATGAATGAGCTGTATAGTTACGTTATTGCTTTCACATAATTCTCACAAGTCAAACAGTGAACAAGAAAACATGATAAATCACAGCCCTGTTAGGTCCAATATTATCCCATCACAAATTATGAGTCAAGAGGGAGGAATGTATTTGGCAATTTATAGCTTCCTGTGAGAATAAGAAAAGATCCCATAAGGTCAAACATTTTATGGGTGGGGGGAGTGTGGGAATAGCCCAGGCTTATAAGCTATTATATTCGAAGGACGCATCAGCTTTCATCCACACGACACAGAAAGATAGACAGACCAGCAACGACCAATGAAAAGCTGATTATCTGAAAGTGAGTAAAGCAGGTGCTTTTGTTAAGTACAATGGGAAGTTATTGCCAACCGTGTCTGTCCCTGGTAAAAGGATATTAAATTAATGTTGCCTCTTCTCATGCAATGGGAGAAATGCCCACTTCTCAGTAGTTCATATTAATTTAATTTAAATACATGCAAATTTTTTAAAAGCTGAATTGTCCAACATTGAGGATGAGCTAAAGAAAATAAGCACAGTGGTACCACGGGTTAAGAACTTAATTCGTTCTGGAGGTCCGTTCTTAACCTGAAACTGTTCTTAACCTGAAGCACCACTTTAGCTAATGGGACCTCCCGCTGCCGCTGCACCGCCAGAGCACGATTTCTGTTCTTATCTTGAAGGAAAGTTCTTAACCTGAAGCGTTATTTCTGGGTTAGCAGAGTATGTAACCTGAAGCGTCTGAAACCTGAGGTACCACTGTAACTGGATTAAAACTGGCCAGCTAGCACACTTTTCTTTATGTACAGAGGTAGCATCAAATTTGAATCCAAGAACGATTCACTCCTTCCAAGTTCCAGATGATGTGCATTGTTTTAGAGGACTGACAGACACCTGAAACGTTGTAAAGTACCATGGGTATGTAAAACGCAATAACTGGCAATGCAATTTAAATTGTGCTCTTTTTAAGGTTATTTTGAATGCAAGCTACAGTTTTTAGAATTCCAGTAAGAAGCAGGGCTTGCACATATTAATCACATCAAACATTCATTTTTAAATGCCAGCAAAACCTACTTCCTTGTTTCATGATGGAGTTTTTTTTTTAAATGAACCCAAAAGAAAATGGTGTTTTTTTAAAAAAAAAAATCACTGACTTCTACACAAGCAGCTGTGTGTCCTTTGAAAAAGTAGAGGAGAAACACTAACTGTTTAAACTCCAGGGTCAGATGACTGATAGACTGCATTGTCTGGAGACTTTCACAGTGCAGGTTAATGCTATCAAACCTTTTAATTACACCAATATATAGCTGATAAGAAGCCCTAATGGCCCTCTTCATATCTGTATAGTAACTAGGACATACACCATGTATGGGTGTAAGATTGATTCCTATAAAGCTTTGTTCTGATAGCTTGACTTCCTGTCAAATGATACATTGCAGAGACGGCTTCTCAGTCTTTCTCTCTTCTCTGGCAATGTTAGACATTGTTTAGAGATGTTTCAGTGCCGTTGGAATAGGCTAGTGAAGTACAGGAGTGTGGCTTATAAATATGAATTGCCAAGATGTAAAGTATGGTTATTTGGAGGTTTTAAAGGAAACATTTACACATTTTTACTTAACTGAGGAGATTTTATATATTTTATGATACACTGTTCATCATTACTCTTGCTCCACTCTAGGCATGCTTACGACAGTGGTAACAGCATTTTCTTGCAAACATCCTACCACAGGAGACTGCTGGAAACATAGCAATTGCTCGGAATTATAAAACAAATTCCAAGAATATTCAGAGGAATAAAATGGGTGCTTGAAGTCCTGCCCAAGTACAAAACTTGCTGAGTATGTCAGTAGCTGCCAACATATCTATCTACCTACCTACCTATCATCTATTTCTCTGCTGCCTTTTCTTCAGAATGATCCATGTTAAATAGTTAAATAGTAAAATTCAAAAACAGCTCCAAACAAAAGAAGAGCATGGATCTAATAACAGTATGCTTAAAAAGATAAAACAACAATAAAACCATGGGAAAGAAAATTGTATTTGTGACCTCAAAGTCTCTGTGGTAGGGACGTTGGAAGCAGGACTTCCAAAGTTAAAAGAATAGGTAGGTTCATAGGGATTGAGCTGATCTCTGAAATACCCTAGAGTGGCCCATGCCAATCAGAACTTTAACAGGAATTAATTGGACACCAGTGAAGTTCACATCTGAAGACTTAAGGTTGAGGAACTGATCTAATGGCCAACATCCTGTCTAAATAAAAATGTGTTTGCCTGCCAGTGGATGTTAGAGATGGGGTAGCCATGGGCCTCCTTGGCAAGGAGTGGTAGAGCTTCATAGAATTGTAGCCTCTTGAGGGTCATCTAGCCCACCCCTGCAATGCAGGAAACCTTTGCGCAACCTGGGGCTCGAACCCACAACCCTGATATTAAGAGTCTCATGCTCTGCCAACTGAGCTATCAGTACCTAGTAGCAGTCTTTTGAGTTCCCACTAAGTGTGCTTCAGGGAAGGGCTGTAGCTCAGTGGTAGAGCATCTGCTTTGTGTGGAGAAGATCACAGGTTCAATCCCTGGCATCTCCAGGTAGGGCTGAGAGAGAACTTTTTGGAAACCCTGGAGAGCCACTGCCAGAGCCACTGCAGGTGGGGCACCATTGACCTCCCATTTCCCAACACACTGGGGCACTGAGAGGGAGAGGGAACTTGGCCTGAGGTAGCCATTACTGCCAGTCATTATACGCAGTACTGAACTAAAAGGACCAGTGGTTTGATTCAGCATCTCCCTACATTCCTACACTTCAGATGCTGGTGGGACAGACAGACGGGTCTCTTCAAAGAATCTTAAAATCTGTGCAGGCTCATATGGGAGAATGCTGTTTTCAGATAACCTGAGCCCATATGCAACTTCCTTTATTTCCTCTCACTTTTCGAAATGTGGTATGGAACAATGCAGAAGAGATTAAAACTGTATTGTAGGAAAAGCCCAATGGTAAAGTTTGCTATAGTGGCATTGGGGTAAGTGTTCCCAATTACGAGCAGGTGGTAAAAACACAGATCCTACTGAGAAATAATGAGATGTGTATACATAAGTTTAGGAACCTCCTGTGCATCTTTTTGAAAATGACATAAAACAACTTGAAATTAAATTTCATTTGATGCCAGATGAAAAACAAATGTTTCGGGGGGAAAGTTTTTAATACAAAATTAATTTGTTTTACATGTGCATGCCAGCAGGTTTTTCTTTTTCTTTTTTCTTTTTTTACACCACTTCCCTAATGAGCACAGAGACTTACAGCCATTCTGTGAGTAGTAAAATCTTTTGTCTTTTTTTTATTTATTGGCATTTTCACTGCATTGTTGCATCTAAGCAATAGATAGGGCTAATGTGCTTATATAGACTTATAGGGACTCATTAAATGATCCCAATTCCTCAAAATGTACTAGACATGTTTTCCTGGGAGCAAGCTCCACTGAACTCGTCTGCTACTGATGAGTCTGTGTACATCTGTGCACAATACTAGTTTGATTTATGTACAGTATTCAATTTATATTTATTTATTTCAATACATGTATACACCGTTTGATTTTTAAAAGCTTCAGAGCAGTGTAATATATATAGTATAATCTCTTGCCCCTCTTCCCAAAGTTGAGATGAATAATAAAAAAGCATACACTCTTTCACCCAAACACTTGTGTGTGTATAGAGACAGCTTGTTCTTGTGCTCAGAGATATATACTGTCAGGACTAGATGACCCTTGGGGTACATTCCAACTCTATGATTCTAGGATTCATCCCTAGCTACAGTAAATAAGAACAACCTTTTCTTTAAAAGAGTATTATTCCTTCCCTTCTTTACCAGGTTTGCCCTGGCATGCTGTCTGAAATGTGGCTCATGTAGTATTACCATATATGGATGGGAATCAGAGAAAGAGGGCCAAGACTGAGGGGAAAAAAGTCACTCTCCAAGGTCAATCAATGAGCACATGACAGAAAATGAAGGGGGGGGGAGTGTGAAAAGTGAGGGCCAGGTGCATATGCACACTCACATTTATTTACACATAGGGAAAGGTGGAGAGACAAGAGGGAGAGCCAAGCTTGAAGAGAGAAGTTTGTGATTTTACTTGTTAAAATATATTTTAGACAGGTTGGATTCAGGTTGAGGGGCTGCATAGCGGAAGATCACAAAGGCAGAAGGAGTAGGAGCAAGGGTTTTTTTTGCAGCTACCATATAAAGCAAGTTATCATTGCTATTAAGGGACGTGGGTGGCGCTGTGGTCTAAAGCACAGAGCCTAGGGCTTGTCGATCAGAAGGTTGGCGGTTCGAATCCCCGTGACGGGGTGACCTCCCGTTGCTCAGTCCCTGCTCCTGCCAACCTAGCAGTTCGAAAGCACATCAAAGTGCAAGTAGATAAATACTGTAGGTACCGCTGTGGTGGGAAGGTAAACGGCGTTTCTGTGCGCTGCTCTGGTTTCACCAGAGGCAGCTTAGTCATGCTGGGCACATGACCTGGAAGCTGTACGCCAGCTCCCTTGGCCAGTAAATCAAGATGAGCACCGCAACCCCAGAGTCATCCATGACTGGACCTAACAGTCCTAACAGTTTACCTTTACTATCATTACTATTATTATTTCTGTCTAGTCTTGGAGATAGAAGGTCTGATGTTGACAGATGGCAAGCAGGTAATTTTAGACATTGAACCTACCAGTTGGGGGGGGCGCTTTTCGGATGGTAGTGTGTACAAGTTCACTCACTTCAAAACATGGTAAGCCAATCCTGCTGCATTTGGGGAAACTCCTGCTTATTCTGCAGATCCGGGTCGGGGTATGTGGGGAGGACTTCTGCCTTAAAATCCAGCTCTGATGGCACCACTTGACCCACCAACTGAGTTGATATCTAAAGTAAGATTTGAACCAGAGGCTTCTTAGCTCCTTCCCTTTAGCTCAGGGTCCGGGCCCAAGGCATATAATGCAGTAACCTTCCAAACTTATGCATTTCTGGCTCCAGGAAGTGCCTGGGAGGGAGACTGGTTTGGAAGCTTTTGGTCCCATAGAACAAAGGCCTGCTAAAAATCCAATGAATTTCTTTTTTAAAAAAAATCATTGCTATTCTATGCTAGCTCCATTCTCCTTTATATCACAAACCACTCAGCTGTACCCACCTAACTCATGAAAATTATGTAGAACGATTGTTATCTGTAGGAAGGAATCGTGCTGTCATTTTATCCAGAGCATTGGTTTGTATACGCAAGTGTCAAAGGATCAGCTTTCCATATCACTGTCACCAGTTATCAGTACGGCTGATGCATTTGTGTGGTTTTCCTCCTCTGCCCTTCAACTACCCATTTGATATTACAGCTGTTGCCTTGCTTGCTGGCAGGAATCGGGAGCAAAGTGCAGCAGTTTTTCCAGATCCCAAAGGAAAAAGCTATTCAGGCGTTTTCATTGCCATGGTGCTGGATTGATTTAAAGCTATACACCCATTACTACGTGTGAAAAAATCATTGTGACGTGAAAAACAATTGACACATTAATTGCAGCTTACAACAAACACCTGTCAGTCAAATAAACCTTCAGACAAATGGAGCTCAGTGCTACACTTTATCTCACACAGCCCTCGCCTCAGGCACCGAGAGACACTTATGCCTGAATAAGCCTTAGCATGTATCTATAGCCCAGCTTAAAAAAAAAAAAAAATTCCAAGTAACTATGGCAGAAACTTCTCAGAAAACCTGGTGCTTTGTCCTTTTCATCTTAAAGAAAAGTGGGTTATTTTCTTTTTACTAAGAGTATTGGCTCTGGTGGTCCCACAAAAGGAGATATACAGATCAAATAAAACAAGATCTTTCAGTGAGGTCTTAAAAATACCAAAAGCAAGCTTTCACGTTACACAGAATCCTGACTCAGAAAAAAGAAAAAGAAAAAAAAGAATTCTGTTGTGGCAGCAATTTTAATGCCATTCAGTGTGATTCATTAATGAAAGCTTTGATCACACATGTTTCTAAAAAGTATATTATTTAATCAGGAAAGTCACTAAGGCCTGTGACACAGACCTCTTTTGTGCTAAGAAAATACTTCAGCCAATTAATATGACCCACCCCCTGTGAGGAGTACTGGATGCAAGATACGCAATCAGCACAGGACTCAATATTTCACACCCACTTCCTGGATGACTCTTAGTCTTACATATGTGGATGCACACAGAAGTGAGGACGGCAACCAGTGCTTTTGGTGGGAGGCCCAAGCATGCCTCCAATCCATGCAGCCAACCATCACTCTCCTCCCCAGTGTGCCGACTTGCACATTAAAATAACCCATGCTCTGCAGGAAGAAAAGAAAGTCTATACAAATTCCCTCCGTTGCATGCATCTGCACCCCAAATGCACATCAGTGCCCATGAAAAGGGTGCTGTAAACAAATGGTTGACACTATTACCATGCCAGTGCATTAAAACAAAACAAAACCTGGCTGGAAAATATTTCATCACTTAGTTAATTAAAAGTCACCTGGTTAATTGACTAAAAAGATGTGCAATCCATCAACAGCTCTAGATAAAAAAGATAGGAGCATAGTCATGTTAATGTGTTCCTAGTTCAGACGGCTGCATTTCCAAGGAACTGAAGCAAAGTGGAGTGAAGACACTGCTTCCAACCCTTCTAATATTCTCCCACCAAATGTATGGTTTTTCAAGAGGAAGACAGGGAAGGGGATGTCAGAAGAAGCCAGCTCTCCCAAAACAGGTGATCAGTGCAGTCAGAGCTGACCATCTCTTTAATGGTATGTGTGTGTGCACGCACTTTCTCACACAAGGAACGTTCTGCTTTCATCTGCAAATAAGGGATGTGCAGTTTTCTTTCAACTCAGGACTCTCAGCATGCACCCGGAACTGTAGCCAGAAGGCTCATTCATGTTCTGCACTTTTTCAGATGCCTGAGTTCTCTTGTTAGACCACATTGAGAGGACACAAAATGGGAATAGAGCAATAAGAATGTAAAGGATGCATTGGTCTCCAGCACCCATTTCTAGATTGCTTAGGACACAGAATATAGTGGTACCTTGCTTTTGAACGTCTGCATTGATGAACATTTTGGTTTTTGAACACCATAAACCTGGAAGTAAATGCTTCAGTTTTCGAACATGCCTCAGAAGTTGAAAATGCCATGTGGCTTCCATTGAGTGCAATATCCTGAGGCCTAGCTGTTGGCTATTGAGTTTTCGGTTTTCGAAAGTTTCAGAACAGTCTTCCGGAACAGATTACATTAAAAACCGAGGTACCACTGTATATACAATATAAGATAGTGGCATGGTATAAAACAAATAAATGTAATGCATGCATTACATGAGCAAAGCTAGAAATCAAAGAAATCACCCACTGAAGTAAAATTTCATGTTGTTACTTTCGCCGTAACAATTATACTTTCCATTTAATGATTATTTTTTTTTGCACTTGCTATTTCCATCTCAACTAGTTGGAAGAAATCCCAGCACACCACTAGGAAGCAAGACAGCTTATGTTCATTGCATTAAAGGTGCCCCCTTTGGCCATTGTCTCAGTGATCTTCTCCCCTTGAACTGTTTCAATAACTTTTGTAGAATGGCTAGTTCAGCTCCAATAATGCCGTGTCCCTGTTTCCTCATTCAGAGCTCCATCAGTCACATACGCTTCAAAACATGCTTTTATTCAAGAGATAGCCCTTTGCAAGATGAAAGTTCCCATCTCAGATTAAACAGAGCTTGTTCATTTTTCAAACTCAAGGAGGTGGCGCAGTCCAGGTTTAGAGATTTGGAGCAGCTGTTAGATGTGGCTGCTTAATCCTCCATCCTCCTCCTACTCCTCCTCAGTTCTTTGCCCCAAAGAGCTGAAAATCTGAATTTAGGTAGTGTATGTGTGTGTGGCATAGGAGCAACAGTTTGGAGAGAGAAAACAAAAGCAGTTGCAGCTTTATGCTTTACTTCTGAATGTACATTAACTGTACTTCAGAAATAGTGGGATACTATGGGGTATGGGAGAAATCTGGTTCAGTTTGCATTATAATGTGGACTAATTAACACTATGTGGAACAATACACAAATTGAAACACAGGGAGCCTTCAAGATTCACCCTTTTCTGAATTTTGTGATGCAGTTCCCCAACCAACACATGGATATATTAAGCAGAGAGTACATACAAACATATATTTTTGTGAAAATAACATACAGAAATCCATTGTATTAGGGTAAATTGCTTGCAGAAATGTTATACAGTGGTACCTCAGGTTAAGAACTTAATTTGTTCTGGAGTTCCGTTCTTAACCTGAAACTGTTCTTAGCCTGAAGCACTACTTTAGCTAATGGGGCCTCCCGCTGCCGCTGTGCCGCCAGAGCACGATTTCTGTTCTTACCGTTCTTAACCTGAAGTGTTATTTCTGGGTTAGCGGAGTATGTAACCTGAAGCGTAGGTAACCTGAGGTACCACTGTATTAGGCAAAGCTGTATACAAATAACTTTGTAATGGGACAAATGTGTACTAAAATGCTGATGAACTTTCATAAGTACTTTAAAAAAAACAAACAAGATAATACAGAAGTGTGGCAAACTGATCTCAAGATTAGAAACCCAGTCCCTCACCCTGTGATGAACTGAAACTGAAAGTTTCACCCATCTCTCTTTGATACAGGAAGGGCTTATTTACTTAGTGAAAGAAAATACTACTATACTTTTCTCCCTCTTTGCCTGCCCATTGCTGTTGGGTTCTTCCATCCTCCTTTTCTGTCCATACCTCCTCCTAGTCTTGAAATCACCCAAGGAGGCCTGAGACCATTAGCAATCATACGAGTTAGCTACTAAGAGCCATTAACACCAAGGGTAGACTAAAGCCCATAAACATCTAACTGCCATGGTTGGAAAGAAGAGGAGTGCATGACCAAAACTCACTAGTGGCTCATTCTGAGAATTCCTTCTGTCCCCCAGTGTTGAAGTCCTTCCCATGACTACTTACTCACTCACCCTTCTTAAAAGCAAGGGATATATTTTGCCTGTGAATTGGAGGGGGGAGTAAGTGGGGGGGGGGCTGACCAGCTATGGGGTTAATCCTAGTTCAAGACTGATCTGAGTGAAAAGTCTGGTCCCAGTTCAAAATATTATTAATTCCCCAGATTGCAAATTTGCTGCATCACTAGTTAAGACCCAGGGAAGTGCTTCCATCCTGGACACTTACTGTGGGACAATCACTTTCTATTCATTCACTTTTAAGGGCCATCTATTCAGTGCTATAATTAAAATGTTGTTCTGCCACATGTTCTCATGGTTCTTCTTTCAAATGGTTACAGATCTGCACAGCCCATATCAGATGTGTAGGAAGGTAGCTACCCTAACCCATGCAGATACATAGTCATAACTAACAGTGATATTAAGCTTGACATTGCAGTAAAAGTTTGAGAAAATATTTGAAGTCTGATTCTGGGAAAGAAGCAAATAAAGTTCATGTACAGCTTCTCCTGCTCCTTCCTTTAATGGGTCTCTTGCAGAGATATAGTACCTGGACTTCAGATTTCTTTCTTCCCTTTTAATACAAGCCACATTATTTTCATAACTCTCTTTTGGAATCATTCCTGGTTTCTGGAAACAAATTATTAAAACTGAGCATATGGAGGTCTTAAAGTAGAACCTTATGGGAGGAGGGAAAACCCATGCACGCCCTCTAGTTGATTCTTTCTGTTTTGGAGCATCTTAAAATAAAAAGAAATGATTGCAAACTTTCTGGGGGGAAATATGTTTTCTGGAACATTTTCATTTCAGGTGATGTTTTTCAGTTTTAGATTCTTCTCGGTGCAAGATGGATGCTGTACCAACCCTCACCTCTGCTGTTCCAGCACTTTGCTTTCTGAGATGTGGTAGTAGAATATCTATGTTAAGTTTTTTGAAGAGAAGTTGGATGATGGGAGTTGAAGTCTGACAAACTTTGGAGGGCCAAAGATTCCCCCAGCCCTGTTTAATGGTAACAGTCTCACCCAAGGCAATCTCAAGAGTATTTTCCAAGAATGTGCTCTGTCAAAAGGTCTGCGTGTCTGAGTGCCACTGTAAGCATTCTGTAAACCTGCATTATTTACAATTCCAGAAATGTCACAAATTACATTCTGAAAGTGCCTTGTAATGTACGGAAGTGAGAGCTAGACCATCAAGAAGGCTGATCGCCGAAGAATTGATGCTTTTGAATTATGGAGCTGGAGGAGACTCTTGAGAGTCCCATGGACTGCAAGAAGATCAAACCTATCCATTCTCAAGGAAATTGGCCCTGAGTGCTCACTAGAAGGACAGATCCTGAAGTTGAGGCTCCAGTACTTTGGCCACCTCATGAGAAGAGAAGAATCTCTAGAAAAGACCCTGATGTTGGGAAAGGTGGAGGGCACAAGAAGAAGGGGACGACAGAGGATGAGATGGTTGGACAGTGTT
The DNA here is from genome assembly GCF_009819535.1 of Lacerta agilis. Taxonomy (NCBI): domain Eukaryota; kingdom Metazoa; phylum Chordata; class Lepidosauria; order Squamata; family Lacertidae; genus Lacerta; species Lacerta agilis. The sequence goes on from NC_046322.1 coordinate 33,126,146, forward strand.
CTCGAAGCTACTAACATGAGTTTGGCCAAACTGCGGGAGGCAGTGAAGGATAGGCGTGCCTGGCGTGCTCTGGTCCATGGGGTCACGAAGAGTCGGACACGACTGAACGACTGAACAACAACAACATTCTGAAAGTGCCTTGTATTAGTACTTTGGGGTGAACAAAGCCCCCAGTCTGCCTCTTTAACTATCAATCACAGTCCCCACCTAGGTAGCTTATTTTGTACTCAAGTGGAGTAGTTCTGCCTTGGGGATGCACATGTGGCTCAGACTTAAACACACACCTTCTCCCAGTTTAAGGAAAGTGTGTGCAAGGATGCTGCACAAGTGACTTCCCAGACTGAGTTGAAGTGGAGACCAGATGCTCAGTTTTGTCAGTTTGGACAGCATTGATCCCTGGCTCGAAGGGCTTGGAAGCGGAATCCAGGCAACCTCACAATTTTCTTGTGGGAGAGGGCTGTCCCTTGTTAAACTCCTCTGTCTTCCAGAGAGAGGATCCACTTGGACAGGACTGATAGAGCTGACAAGGCAGCTAGGCAGGAGCAGACACACATGGTCAGCAATGCATGATGAGGCTACCCTGTGTGTCTACATAACTTTGGACTGAGGCCAAGAAGCACAATGCCATCTCATCCAACTAAACCTACATCTCCAGTTCCATTCCTTTCCTCATTTGGTATTTGAAAACGAGCTTCCTATTTCCTAAAATAGATCTTCATGAAGAAGGATTTGCTTATTAGTTCCTTGTACTACAGAGGCTTCTTTTCATTAGATCTTTAAAACAACAGCAAGGTTACCATTTAGAACAGACTATGTACACATCCCTTTCAAAGCAATCTGAATGGACTATGACCCATTTGAAGGAAGGTTTTCTGTGAATGCGGTTTCTATTACTGCTTCCTCAGAGTCTTATCCGTTAACTGCTGGCTAGCTCCAGGGAGGGGCATGATGAATTATTAAGCTGGCATCAGGAGAAAAGCTGGCAGCAGATGAGAAACAAGAGCTAAAGAGATAGCGAGAGAGACTCACAAAGAGAAAGGTTGAATATGTAGAAGAGAAAAATGGTAGGGGATTTGGAGCAATATTAGAACCAATTTGATTTCCACTCTCTTCCCCCAGTTATCAGCAAACCTCCAACAGTATATTCATTAATTCTGATAGACGGGGCTGCCATATGACCCCAAAAATACATGCTCTGAGTGCCCCTTCCTTCATTGTTTCCAGCAAATTCCGCTTAGGTGGTTCCAAGCACTTGCTTTCAAGGGAAGCTGTCTGGCTCCTGAAATCAAGGCTTCCATCAGGAGAGAAGAAATGTATTAGTGGATTCTGAGTTCAGTATTCATGTCTCTCTGGGTGCAATAGCTATGTCCTGCCACTTCCAGAGGCATTGCTGGTTGTAATACAGGGCAGGGACTTTTCGAAGTAGCACCCGCTATTGGCTTCAGATTTTTTTGGGGGGTGGGCTTAGAACAAGGTGTCTTAAGTAGGGGCCCCTCCTTCATACTGTCACCCTCTCCTTCTGTGCCTATTCTGCATCTCCTCCCAGAATGAGGAAACAAAGTACCAGTAAGTGGAGGCTGCTCCCAGGCACATGACCTGTTGTTGTTGTTGTTGTTGTTCAGTCGTTCAGTCGTGTCCGACTCTTCGTGACCCCATGGACCAGAGCACGCCAGGCACGCCTATCATTCACTGCCTCCCGCAGTTTGGCCAAACTCATGTTAGTAGCTTCGAGAATACTGTCCAACCATCTCATCCTTTGTCGTCCCCTTCTCCTTGTGCCCTCCATCTTTCCCAACATCAGGGTCTTTTCCAGGGAGTCTTCTCTTCTCATGAGGTGGCCAAAGTACTGGAGCCTCAACTTCAGGATCTGTCCTTCTAGTGAGCACTCAGGGCTGATTTCCTTGAGAATGGATAGGTTTGATCTTCTTGCAGTCCATGGGACTCTCAAGAGTCTCCTCCAGCACCATAATTCAAAAGCATCAATTCTTCGGCGATCAGCCTTCTTGATGGTCCAGCTCTCACTTCCGTACATTACTACTGGGAAAACCATAGCTTTAACTATACGGACCTTTGTTGGCAAGGTGATGTCTTTGCTTTTTAAGATGCTGTCTAGGTTTGTCATTGCTTTTCTCCCAAGAAGCAGGCGTCTTCTAATTTCGTGACTGCTGTCACCATCTGCAGTGATCATGGAACCCAAGAAAGTGAAATCTCTCACTGCCTCCATTTCTTCCCCTTCTATTTGCCAGGAGGTGATGGGACCAGTGGCCATGATCTTAGTTTTTTTGATGTTGAGCTTCAGACCATATTTTGCGCTTTCCTCTTTCACCCTCATTAAAAGGTTCTTCAATTCCTCCTCACTTTCTGCCATCAAGGTTGTATCATCAGCATATCTGAGGTTGTTGATATTTTTTCCGGCAATCTTAATTCCGGTTTGGGATTCATCCAGCCCAGCCTTTCGCATGATGAATTCTGCATATAAGTTAAATAAGCAGGGAGACAATATACAGCCTTGTCGTACTCCTTTCCCAATTTTGAACCAATCAGTTATTCCATATCCAGTTCTAACTGTAGCTTCTTGTCCCAAATAGAGATTTCTCAGGAGACAGATGAGGTGATCCGGCACTCCCATTTCTTTAAGAACTTTCCATAGTTTGCTGTGGTCGACACAGTCAAATGCTTTTGCGTAGTCAATGAAGCAGAAGTAGATGTTTTTCTGGAACTCTCTAGCTTTCTCCATAATCCAGCGCATGTTTGCAATTTGGTCTCTGGTTCCTCTGCCCCTTCGAAATCCAGCTTGCACTTCTGGGAGTTCTCGGTCCACGTACTGCTTAAGCCTGCCTTGTAGAATTTTAAGCATAACCTTGCTAGAGTGTGAAATGAGTGCAATTGTGCGGTAGTTAGAGCATTCTTTGGCACTGCCCTTCTTTGGGACTGGGATGTAAACTGATCTTCTCCAATCCTCTGGCCACTGCTGAGTTTTCCAAACTTGTTGGCATATTGAGTGTAGCACCTTAACAGCATCATCTTTTAGGATTTTAAATAGTTCAGCTGGAATATCATCACTTCCACTGGCCTTGTTGTTAGCAAGGCTTTCTAAGGCCCATTTGACTTCACTCTCCAGGATGTCTGGCTCAAGGTCAGCAACCACACTACCTGGGGTGCATGAGACCTCTATATCTTTCTGGTATAGTTCCTCTGTGTATTCTTGCCACCTCTTCTTGATGTCTTCTGCTTCTGTTAGGTCCTTTCCACTTTTGTCCTTAATTGTGGTAATCTTTGTACGAAATGTTCCTTTCATATCTCCAATTTTCTTGAACAGATCTCTGGTTTTTCCCATTCTGTTATTTTCCTCTATTTCTTTGCATTGCTCGTTTAGAAAGGCCCTCTTGTCTCTCCTTGCTATTCTTTGGAAATCTGCATTCAATTTCCTGTATCTTTCACTATCTCCCTCGCATTTTGCTTGCCTTCTCTCCCCCGCTATTTTTAAGGCCTCATTGGACAGCCACTTTGCTTTCTTGCATTTCTTTTTCATTGGGATGGTTTTCGTTGCTGCCTCCTGTATAATGTTACGAGCCTCCATCCACAGTTCTTCAGGCACTCTATCCACCAAATCTAAGTCCTTAAACCTGTTTTTCACTTCAACTGTGTATTCATAAGGAATTTGATTTAGATTGTATCTTACTGGCCCAGTGGTTTTTCCTACTTTCTTCAGTTTAAGCTGGAATTTTGCTATAAGAAGCTGATGATCGGAGCCACAGTCAGCTCCAGGTCTTGTTTTTGCTGAGTGTATAGAGCTTCTCCATCTTTGGCTGCAGAGAATATAATCAATCTGATTTCGATGTCGCCCATCTGGTGATGTCCATGTGTAGAGTCGTCTCTTGTGTTGTTGGAAAAGAGTGTTTGTGATGACCAGCTTGTTCTCCTGACAGAACTCTATTAGCCTTTGCCCTGCTTCATTTTGAACTCCAAGGCCAAACTTGCCAGTTGTTCCTTTTATCTCTTGACTCCCTACTTTAGCATTCCAATCCCCTATAATGAGAAGAACATCCTTCTTTGGTGTCATTTCTATAAGGTGTTGTAAGTCTTCATAGAATTGGTCAATTTCAGTTTCTTCAGCACTGGAAGTTGGTGCATAAACTTGGATTACTGTGATGTTAAAAGGACTGCCTTGGATTCGTATCGAGATCAATCTATCATTTTTGAAATTGCATCCCAGTACAGCTTTCGCCACTCTTTTGTTGACTATGAGGGCCACTCCATTTCTTTTACGGGATTCCTGCCCGCAGTAGTAGATATGATAGTCATCTGAACTGAATTCGCCCATTCCCGTCCATTTTAGTTCACTGATGCCTAGGATGTCAATGTTTATTCTTGCCATCTCATTTTTGACCACATCCAGCTTACCAAGGTTCATGGTTCTTACATTCCAGGTTCCTATGCAATACTTTTCTTTACAGCATTGGACTTTCCTTTCGCTTCCAGGCATATCCGCAACTGAGTGTCCTTTCGGCTTTGGCCCAGCCGCTTCATCAGCTTTGGATCTACTTGTACTTGTCCTCCGCTCTTCCCCAGTAGCATGTTGGACGCCTTCCGACCTGAGGGGCTCATCTTCCAGCGTCATATCTTTTATATGCCTGTTGTCTTTGTCCATGGAGTTTTCTTGGCAGGGATACTGGAGTGGGTTGCCAGTTCCTCCTCCAGGTGGATCACGTTTGGTCCAAACTCTCCACTATGACCTGTCCATCTTGGGTGGCCCTGCACGGCATAGCTCATAGCTTCCCTGAGTAATTCAAGCCCCTTCGCCACGACAAGGCAGTGATCCATGAAGGGGGCACATGACCTGGAAGAGTGCAAATGAACAGGTGGCAAGGAGAAAGAGGAGAAGGAGTGGTCTGAGGAAGTCTGAGAATCAGCAGTGGATGCCCTGCTAGACTGTGACCTTGGCAAGTGCCCTATCCTGCAGACCCCTTGTGTTGCTCTAAGCAACAACTCATGTGTTCAGAGGCCTAGACTCTTAGAAATAAGAACCTGAACTCAGACAGTCCTTGTTAGATGAACAGGTTTGTTTTAGAGTGCCCTCTTTGCTCACTGTTACATGCAGACTATGTTTTTCCTTCCAGAATTCACTTTCCCCCTGTTTGCCCACCATAAATCCTGGGGTTTGACTAGCCTATGTTTGGCTCAGAGCATTTTGGAGTCCTGCTCTGGACCAAGGAATGAATCTTCCATAAACAATACAGCACCTAGGCTTTGCTCCCTTCCCCTAGAGATCATAGCTGTCAACTTTCCCCCCCTTTTAAGGGAAATTCCCTTATTCCAAATAGGATTCCTCGCAAGAAAAGGGAAAAGTTGACAGCTATGCTAGAGATCCAGATGGTTCTCACTTTACAGATGTCCATATTCAGTTCTCTATTGGAGAGTTTCATTTCAGCCCTAAGCTTCTATTGATGAAATCTTGACCAGCCGTTCTGGGCTATTAACCAGTAATCACCCTGATGCCAACAGGAATACAGTGTTAGTGCCACCTTTATTTCACAAATGAGGTGCCATCACAGAGAAAGCTATCTCCTTTATACAAACATAATACACATTTATCCCAAAGATGGAAGACTATTAATGGTTGTAATGCTTGGGCAGGTTTCTTTGAAGGAGATGTTCCTTTAGCTATTTAATGAAGTAACTATAGTTTTGTTCACAATCAACTGAGCTGAAATTTCACAGCAGAGAGTGCTCTAAGAAAAACGGTTGGAGGTTTTCATCTCTCTCTCCCAATAATAGTCTGGAGAATTTTAGGAGGCTATTTTATCTCAGTCTAAAACATAGGCCTATACAGTAGTCTGAGATCCAGAGATGCAAATATCAGGCTTGTGTCTGCCCACTTTTATTTTCTAATTTTTTTCTTTGGAACTGTTCTATCCTCTGACATTCCCTTTGGAACTATCCCCTGACATCCCCTTTTCAGTTTCAGAAAAGTAGGCCCAGGCCTACACTCTTTCCTCAGAGGACATCAGTAGGAGTTGTTGCCTGGCAACAGCCAACTGCCAGTCAGGGAATATTGCCTCCATCATGGACTGAGAAGAGTTCCAATTTCTCAGCCCCATTCCCTTGCCTCAGATGACTTCAGCAGTAACTGCTGTCTGTGATGGCAATGAGGAGAACAAAGACAAGGGTAATAGCTCTGGTTCCATAAGGACCCCGTGTATTTTCTCTTCCTCCACTAGATGCAATTGTGATCTTATTACAAGACTCTTTTGTAAGCTGCCTTGAGAGTCTTCTAAACTATAAGGCAAGCTATAAGGAATTATATACACATAAATAGAAATATCACCATGCAACATTATGTTCCAGAAATGCAAGCACAAAGCCTCCTTGGGTCTGTGGTACTAATTTGACGTGTGTTTGAATAATTGTATAATTAGAAAAACTCAACAATTCAGTATGGTCCCAGTTTTGGATGATGCCTTAACTTTTAATGAATCCTTATCAGCACAGTGCCAAAACCCATCATCTGTCTCACAAACACACACCCCTCAATTTAGAGTCACAAACACATTTAGAATATGTATTCTGTATAACCAGTTGAAAATAGATCTGCTAAATAAAACCTACTTTCTGTAAACAGCCATACACATTACTTCTCCCTGTCTCAGCATCACGGATATGTTACCAGCATTGTTTCGTTGTTGTCATTTTCTTCTCGGCATTCTATTTATGCTGCTAATGGAAATTACTGCGTTCACAACACTCTGCTTTTTGGATTAACATTATTTTCATGTATATTTCATATGTTTTGTGATATGATCCATTGTTTCCTGATGCAATATTTTGGGACTTCAGAAAACGATGAAAATAGTTCTCGGTCCCATCCACTCTTTCAGCACATCACAGAGCTATAAAGTTGTCTGGTTCAATTCAGTCAGATTGCCTGTATCTACTCCATACTGGAATCGCAAGGGCATTCTGTAGGGCAGGGGTAGGGTTTCAGTAGCAGAGCTGTGCTCTGGAGACACTGAAAAAAAAGCCAGCTCTGATTTAATGCTGCAAATCTGAATTTTGTGCAGCGAGAACTCTTTCTTTCTCTCTCTGTCTCTCTTTTACAATTCCCAAATAAACTTAAATCCTTTTATAGAACAACATACAAAGGGCAGAAATAACCCATTAGTAGTATTTAAAATATCAAATGCATAATTAGAGTCTGTGTTCCTTGCCTTACGATTTACAGAGGCTCATGGGAGAGAATACTATGGGAATGCTGTGGAATGCTTTTGAGTGTAAAGACTGTGGCTACATTCACAGCACGCATTTAAAACACTATGATGCCATGTCAAACACTCATGGCTTTCTCCAAATAACTCTGGGAGCTATAGTTTGTCTAGAATGCTGAGAATTGTTCGGAGACCCCTGTTTCCCTCCCAAACATACGATTTCCAGGTTGGTTTAACAATCCATCGCTCTTCACAAGAATCTCTGGGAACTGTAGCTCTGGAAGGGAAATTGTGATAACAACTTTTAGCAATGAACTACAGCTCCCAGAGTCCTTTGGGGGAAGCCATGACTGTTCAAAGTGGTATCATGGTGCTGCAAATGTATGGTGTGAACACACCCACTCATAATGGTAAAATAAAGTTTGAGAGGCAGGAGTATAGCATTATAGCATTTTGATAGTCAGGTAATATTTTGCTTGCCTTTCAAATCTTTTTATTTTTTTAATATTACATTAAATGTATGTAGCTTCCTTCTGCATGGTATAAACAAACAAATAATGATTGTTTATTGAAATCGAGAAATTAAATGCTATTTATTTCCACCACCATCTAGAGGTTTTTTTTTTACATATATAGTAGCTCTGGAGCACCCGATGATGGAAGGGTATCCTCTTTCCTTTCTGTATTATTTTGTAATAATAATAATAATAATAATAATAATAATAATAATAATAATAATAATAATAAAACAAGCCACACAATTTGGCACTGATAAATAAATAATACAACAACCTGCCACATTCTAGATGTAGATTCTGCAAAGCACAACATGATCTGATCTGGAATTTAAAGCCCAGCAGCTCAATGTAAGCAGTTCTAATGCCACACAACTTTCCTCGATTGTAACTGGGCTACACATAAAGGCAATTCACTCCCGAGGGGCAGCTTGAATAGGGCAAAATCTGCAGTGATGCAGTTGCCAGGATGTAGAAGGGGTGTAGCAAGGCAGTGTGAAGCTGGAGGACCTCCAGGTTGGCAGTGTTGGGATCTTTCAGGTCCCCGCGCACCTGTGACCTCCCCTTGGCCGCTGCTTTCCCTTGCCTCAGTCCCATCCTGGTGACCACCAGCCGGACTGCCTCTCTGCCCCCTTGTGTGCCGCTGTTGCTCTGCAGCTCACTTCAAGCAGGCTTCCCACCCTGACTTCACATGCCCATTTGTTTTCTAAATTCCATCGACATACAGTTGCTTCTGTGTGGAGTGGAAGGGTCAAAACAAACCCTGCTGTCAGGGACCGTGCTGCAGAGGACTGCACTGAGGAAGAATGGTGGGAGCCTCCCCCTCCCCCTGCTCCTGATCCAGATCCTAAATCATCCTGGGAGTGGGAGGACAGTATAGATTTGGAACAGTGGCTTGCAGAGGGACATAGTTCAGAAGGCAGAAGCTGTGAAATACTGGATGGGGAACAGCTAGGAGAAGAAACACTGGAAGAGAGGGGGTTAACAGATTCACAGTCTCTGGACAGCATTCCTCCACCACCCTCCCCAAGGTTGAGAAGAGCTCAGAAAGTCTCAGAACAGAAAGCGCAGAGGGTACAAGCTCAGATTACAAGACATGGGAGTGACGTACATCAGTAGGGATGGAGGGGGTGTGCGCCTTAATTGGGAGCAGTGCCATTACTAGGAGATGTGTTCTTTGTTCTCTCACTGTGATTATTAAAGTTTCTAACAGGTAAGAAGACTCCTTTTCCTTTATTCTGCTTATCTACTGCTACAGAAGAGGAAGCCTGACACCTGCCCAGGAAAAAAAGCTGAAGGCACTACTTATAGACACTCTTATTTCTAGTCCATTTCACTTTCATGTATTTTCACTCACAAATCCATTCCAATATCATTAATCTGTTGCTTTTATATATACCACCCTTTTCTTCCAAGGACCTCAAAGTGGGATCGTTGGTTCTCCTCCCTCTCCTCATGTCAACCCTCACAACAACCCTTTGAGGTAGGTTAGGCTAAGAGATGGTGACTGGCTCAAGGTCATCCAGTGAGCTTCACAGCTGAGTGGGGATTCAAACCCTGGTCTCCCAGGTCCTAGTCCAACACTCTAACCATTATGCCACACTTCCCCGGAGTTCATTTAAAAGCAGTAGGCGAATATCCCTACTTAGGACACTGCTATCCAAATAACCACAATAACTCCAGGCACAATTATGCCAGTGGAATTAATATTGTTTTCTACTCCCTTAGTGTAGTCTTAAAATAGATGTCTTTGATGGTTAAATTTTAATGGAACAATCAAAGAGTAGTTAATTCCTCAGCATGAGGTATCCTTTGTGCAACATGTCTGGGGTTAGGAATGCTCAAGTTTTTGCAGTGACCTCCTTGCCTAAGCATCCCTAGATGGTTTACAGTATTTGTTAAATTAGCTGTGTGTAAATTTTTCTGGAAGTGGATTTACTCAATTAATCAAAAATAAGTGGCTTTTAAGAGGCAGCTCTGCCACGCCTAGACTGAAATCAGCAGGCTTTTTAATATCCGTGTCTCAGAGGTTAATCTCTTTGAGCATCATCTTAAACTCCTTCTTATTCTTATCAGTTAGATTTAGTGGCAGATTGCAAGCTTTCCTTATTATCTTGTTAAATCAGTAGGTGAAAGCCTTTCAAGGCATCTCTCTTTTTTAAAACATCTTTTATTAATGTTAATATGCCAGATGGGACAAATTAAAATGGTTCTGTTCCACATGCTGCCACTACCCACAATCTTACCACATCATTTGCTGGTTAAGGAAGCATAAGAAAATGATAGGTATACTATATCCCTGTAATAAAAGTTCTGAAAACACTGGCATCCCTCGCCTAGAGTAGATTTTTTAAACACTGTGTTTACAAAAAAAAAGTTGTTTCTGATTGAAAGGTACATTTGCAATTGAACTCAATGGGACTTACTTCTGAGTAGACATGCATAGGATTGGAGTTTAAGTTTACCCTTGCCCAGTTTTGCTGGATAAGTTTCACTTGCTTTTTGAATAACAATACTTTTTTGTGAGAGCTGGGGTAAATATAGTACAGGTGATACTTGCTAGGTTGAAGAAGGCAGTTTTCAATTCCTGAAACTTGGCTTTGCTGAATACTTCAGTCAAGTGTCACTATAAATGCTTTTTAACCTATATTCAACATGACATTTCGGGGACAAAATAACTGAATGGGTTGAAGGGTGGGGAGCAGATCAAGGATCTTCTGGGTGAGAATGGTATAGAAAATGAACCTAGCTTCAGAGTATAAACGTCCTTCATTAACCTAGTCAACAATTTGCATCTGGAGCTGCACCAGAAGTGTGACACTTGACATTATAATTATCCTAAATATCTTAGTGGCATTTGATTCCATGCAATGAGTGTTTGTTCTGCATCCAGGACACTTCCACCAATGGCATGTGAAGCTATGTATGTACACATGACATTAGCTACAATTCAAATCTATCCTGTAGTTTCTTGTGAAATGCTGTGTTTTGATGCGTCCTTGGTCTTGCCCCACAAACCAGCTTCCACCTGATTTGAAAATGTAAGTCTTATGATAACATCCACACCCACCTTGTGGTTTGTAAGATGAAGAAACAGCAACATATATAAGAAGATCACACAATCTGATCCAATAAAAAAGTCATACAGTAATAGAAAGATAACTTTAAAATAAACAGGTTATCTCACATAAAGTTGTTGTTGTTCAGTCGTTCAGTCGTGTCCGACTCTTCGTGACCCCATGGACCAGAGCACGCCAGGCACACCTATCCTTCACTGCCTCTCGCAGTTTGGCCAAACTCATGCCAGTCGCTTCGAGAACACTGTCCAACCATCTCATCCTCTGTCGTCCCCTTCTCCTTGTGCCCCCCATCTTTCCCAACATCAGGGTCTTTTCTAGGGATAAAGTACTATTCAATAATTCATTGGAATATAATAATAGGCAATAAAATTAACTCTCAAAATATCAGTAAATAACAATTAAACAGAAATTCACTCTTGACAATTACAATAATAATTAGTAAACCGTAATCAACAGAAATAACAGCAAGCCACAGTGCACAAAATACCACAGCAAAATCTCCTTTTTGCATACCTTGCTTTTTAACATAATATATGCAACTGCTGGAAGAATTGAAGAGCAGTGTCATCAGTATGATGACTCTCACTTCTATTTTTCCTTTTTGTCAAATTAAGCAGCTGTCATGGCATACCTGAATGAATCCAAGCTGTGGTCTGGATGAGGGCTATCAAATTGAAGCCTAATCTGGTCAAGGCAGAGATGCTGATGGTGTGCCAGCCCAAAGCTAGAGAGGTTCTAAGTTTACATGTTCAGAATCACGTTCCCCTGTGCATGTTTGATCCTGGGATCTCCTTGAACCTTTGTTAAGGGTAGGCAGAGCAGATTGTATGCTACCCAAATTCAGGATCGGGTTGCAGAAGCTAGAAGTGAAAGTAAAACAAATCCCACATTCAATCCATAATCTCTGCAACGGAATGAGAGAAAGTCTTGTGTGGAGGTGGGCAGCCTGTGGCCCTAAACCTTGCCCTAATTTCATATGGTCCTCATAATTTCAAAAATCTGTGTAAGTGATCATTTCAGACCCCTTGCATGAGTAAGCTGTCCTTCCAGAAGCAAAGTTGACAGGGGAGAATGAAAAGGGGGAGTAGAGAGAAAGAGAAGGGGTGGCATTGCTGAATTCAGCCCTGTCTCCTGCCAGGATACGGCCCCTGCCAGTTTTAGGGAATATGACCCTGTGATACAAAAAATGTTGCCCACCTGGGCTAGTGAAACTCTGCTATTCTGAGGGGCTGTGTGCATCCACACAGTTTTGAATGTAATTTCAATTTTTCTCTTTTAGATCACTGTTGCTCAGGAAAAACCCTCAGATCACTGGGGAGAATGACATTTTTGATGTGTGTGTGCAAAGACTACAGTGAGAACGCCCCCTTTGTAGAGTCGACGGTGTCAAGAGTTTAGCTATTCATCTAGACTTACTATACATCTATGAAGATTCCTGATCTTTCAGTACCAGCTAGAAGTGGTTTTAGCTTCTTCTGCTTTTTTTTTTAATCCACTACTTCTTCAAACTGTGCCCAAATCTGATCTGCATGAAAATGACTTAGCAGGAATATAATAGAAAATGAAAGCGCAACTCAGCTATACTAAAGTGTTAAATGAGTGACATAAGAATGGTAAAACACAGTTTGCACAGTTAAAACCGCTAGAGGTATTATTAGTGATATTACTAATAACCATGGTAATACAGTAATAAAAGTAATTCTACGTGCTAATAATTGTAATTATTATTAATAATCAATAATTAATAGAATGAGTCATAATGGTTGTGTGCGCGCGCATGCGTGTATTCTCAGCAGCAAGACCTATTATGTGTTCATTAACCTTTCATAAGATATTCAGGGTGTTAGTATCACTACTGGGAAAGATACTCTGACTGCAGTTGCTTCTCCCACTTTCCAGTGCCCGGTTAAAAGACATAAAGGCCACCTGCTGAACTATACAATTATTTATCCCAGACCAACTAATGTGTTTTAAATAAGGTTAGATATGAAAAGCAAGGTGGGAGGAGGGGAGGAAATTAGCTATGCTAAACAGACAGCAGGTCTTGACTATGGAAGCTAACTAGCCAATATCACTCTCTTTTGCTTTCCTTTCCCCCCTTTTTCTTTCTTTTTTGTTATGTAGCTTTCATCTATGGGTAGCTAAAGAATAAGTTAGAACTCTAAATTCACCGTTCAGCCTACACTACTACACTGGGGTATATCAGCAGGGTTCTGTTTTGCACTGCAGTGCTCTACACAAGTAGAGAGTGTAGTTGAGCTCACTGGCCACAGGGTTCCTACCTCATTCCTGCAGCCTCCCCCGCCCAACTTCCATGTGTTCCAGATTCTTAATCACACACGGAAGCTGCTCAAGGACAGCAGGCTTCCTCTGCAGAAATTCAGTCTCCAGCACAAGGGGGTGGAGCTGCAAATATGATTCTGAGGATGAGAAGTATCAAGGTTCTGACAAGCGTGCGCTTTGGAAATTGTGTGGCAGGAGGGCAGAAGTAGTAAATAAGGTTCAAGTAATGGCATAATTCATGGTGGGGCAGCACCATTCACCTGACCTCTGATCAGGTGTGCTGCTGCTGCTGCTGCTGCTGCTGACCAGGAGATAGAGGGAAGGGGCAAGGCAGCAATGAGGTCAGTGCAGTGCACACTCACCAGCAGAGCCAATCCGGTGTTCCTGCAGGTGCATTTGCACCACACCAACCTTAGTGCCACCTCTGCCCTCCCATTTTCTATCCGCCAGGAAGCAGCAGTGATGAAGCTAACTGGAGGGCAGATGTGAGGTGGCACCCCATCGTGTTGCCCACCGCTGAGTTCAAGTTCCACTGAAGTCTGGGAAATACTTAAGTACTTTTCATAGAAACTGCTTATGTGATTTGGTGAACAATTCAGTGAAATGAAATGAAATACTTATATGTTAACATGCATAGGATTGCAGTATGAAGGAGCTAATTAAGCACTGTGATCCTAACAGTTCATTTATGCATCCAGTAGGTAGAAAAGTTAAAGGAATAGCCATAGGAACACATGAAGCATCCTTATTTGCAATCTGGCCAATCTTTGGTCTGCCTAGCCTAGGGCTGTGTGTTCTGGCATGGAGAACTGCTCTCCAAGGTGCTAGATAAAGGTATTTCTCAATCATACTACCTGAGTTCCTGATGATGGAATCTGGGACCTTGTGCATGTTTTCTGTTATTATGCAATGGCCCTACCTGTCAAAATACTTTTCTTAAAAGGCACAGAGGCAAAATCACATTAGCAAAGTGGCAGACAGTGGGCTACGGCTCTTGTTCCAGCAGATATGTGTATGTCTGCATTGTAGAAATGACTTGTCATATATCCATAATCTGCTGAATGTGCACAGAAATTTGATCCTTTATTTTGTTTACATTACGATGCACAAGAGGTTTAAAAAAAATTGATGCCAGCTGATAAGTAATAACAGAAATCTAACCACAGCTCCAGAGAAATATTTGTACTAATCAGAAGTCTGAACCTTATAACTTGTGTAGATGGAACAAGTTCCACCGGTCCATAGTAGACAGATCAACCGCTGTTGAAATGATGGCATTGAATTGCCTTATCCCCACCCCCCGCCAGCCTTACTGTTGGAAATTCTGCAGCATATTTAAACCTTTGGCAGAAAATACTAATCAGAATGCCTTCATATTCCATTGTAAACACTCACATGTACGAATAACTTTGCTACAACCATCCACACAGATGGAAGTGAGGGAATTCCTAATCTCCTCCTATACTTGTCAGCTAAGATGCATGATCTCCATTATTGTGAACAATGATAACAAACTATCAAACTTACCTGCTGACATACTATCAAGTGCCAACTCTTTTTCATAAAATCATAGAAGGGACTCTGAGGGTCATCTAGTCCAACCCTCTACAAGTCAGAAATCTCAACTGAAGCATCCATGACAGATGGCCATCCAACCTCTGCTTAAAAACCACCAACGATGCATAAGGTTTGGTTATTGCACAGACAACATACAGTGGTACCTCGGGTTAATAACTTAATTCATTTTGGAGGTCCGGTCTTAACCTGAAACTGTTCTTAAACTGAGGTACCACTTTAGCTAATGGGGCCTCCCACTGCCGCCGCACTGCCACTGCATGATTTCTGTTCTCATCCTGAAGCAAAGTTCTTAATCCGAGGTACTATTTCTGGGTTAGTGGAGTCTGTAACCTGAAGCGTCTGTAACCTGAAGTGTCTGTAACCCGAGGTACCACTGTACTTTTAAAATATGGATCAAATGGGTAGTGTGTCTAGCTCCTAGTATATCCCCTTTACTCCCCCAAACCTACCACCTAGCATTTAGGAACAAAGATAAGGCATATGCTATTGTTCACTGGAAATCCCTTGGGCTATATCGCCTGAGAAACTGACTCGAATATGGCTTTCCAAATTGAATGAGAAACTGAGGGACACTCCCATCCCTTTGGCTACTTGGGTGCCAACTGTGCTCTTTTCTTCTCAACCTGTCCATTAAATGTGAAGCAATGAGACAGCTAGCCCCTTTTGAATGTTTAAACTTGGGAGGTACAGGTTCATTTCGAGGATTCATTTCAGCTATTCAGCACCATTCTCTATGCAGGATCTGCAATGCAGGCTTTAACTACAACGCTATTGACAGATGGACATCCCTCCTTTGCCTAAGTACCTCCAGCAAAATATAACCCACCACCTCCTGAGACAGCCTGTTACCTTGCCGGACAACTCATGGGAAGTTTCTCCTAATTTTTAGCCAAAGGCTGAATTTGCATGACAGTTTATTCAATTTCCCAACATTTCCACATTATGCTTGAGCTTTTACACAACGTAAAATTCACTCCTGAAAAAATAATGGAATATAGTTCATGTTTAGCACTCATTCTTGTCTTATTTGATTCTAGAAAAAAAATCTGTTTGCAGCTCCCTTAACAAGGAAAATAGTGGGAGTATAGTCACAAAATATGGGGGGCTATGCCAGAGTGGAGTTCTTTCTTGCTGCTTCATGGGGAAACAGAAGCATACATGTGCTGAAGGAATAGGGGTGAGGCAATGTTATCCAATGACATTCATTGTTGTGTCACACCACACCCACTGGTGGGACAGAAGCACTAGCATTAAAGTCAGAAAAACGAATGCAACATTCTCCATGTCTGAATGCACACAAAATCTGCTTCCCAACAATCCCACCCATTGGTTCTACCCATCAGCTCTGGAGCAGCTGAGCTCTCCTCCACCATCTTCACGACAGCCCTTCAAGCTCTGAACACAACAATTGTGTCTCCCCTTAACCTTCTCTTTTTCAGGTTCAACATACCCAGCTCTTTCAACTGTACTTCAAAGGACTTGGTTTCTAGATCTTTACCAGCCTTCTTCTAAGAGAGATGTCTGCTTATGTCACAGAAGACAGTAATACCAAAGAAAGTATGTTTTACTCTAGGATGATTGAGCCGCAGGTTGGGCAAAAGATCCCTGCATTGCAAAGGGTTGGACTAGATGACCCTTGTGCTCCCCTCTAACTGTACAATTCTATGATTCTATTATTTTAATATGATTCTATTATTTTAAGTCGGTAATGTGTATACAACCATTCTCTTTCTCCTTCAGTGGAAGGCACAACCAATGGAGACTGCCTTCATGGTTTCTGAGCTTTCTCGCTTTCCCCACTGTTTTTCAGCCTTTTATCCCCCACCTATACTGTATTTTGCTGCCATAAGCTCCTGTGTATTTTTCTGCAGGGAATTTGAGGCCCTATTCTTGCCAATCCATTCATTTTGTACCTAAGAAACAATCATATTTATCCAAGCAGTACAAAGCCATACCCTCCAACACCTTGAAGCCAAAATCTGGGATGCCATCTTCCTAGACATCATCTCCCCGTTTTTTATTGTGCGAGTACAGCAGCCAATTGAGTTGTGTAATCTCACACGATTTCACGCTGCAGTCCTCCCCCCCCCCAAGTGCTCTTTTTGGACAAGGCACCAAAAAATGTGAGTTTTGGGGTGCTGTGCAAGATCGTGGCCTCAAGAAAGTACTTGGGGGGGGGGGATAGCACTGAGAAATCTCATGAGATCACAGCAACCCAAATGGCCACTGTACTTTCTGGGACACTTGCAAAGCATGTATTCTAACTGATTTGTGTGCTTGTCCTAACACACGTACACACATGCTCCCACACAATTTACGCCCACACATCTTAACTCAGGGCCTTAAAAAAAACCAACCTCTTGAGTTCAGAGTCATATTAAGAATCTAGTTTCCTCCAAAACTTTTATCATGGTCATTTATCACACAGACATATAAAAGATGACAGAAGACAACTCATGTTATTGCATGCAGTAAAAATGACTATAACTAGGTTGAGTAGGGAAATAGAGTGAAACATATACAAAGAGGCAGGGTGTGAGGGCAGGAAATGGGCTGCTACCAAATATCTTAAAGGGGCAGGAACATAAATCACAGCCAATGTTCTCTGCAGACAAGGTTGAGGCCGATAATAAGGGTTTACATGTACAGTAACGTGCAACGATCAGTTCTCCATGCTTCTGCTTCTAGAATTCCCACCATTTTAAAAACCAAACATACATGCACAGGAATATTTTTAAAATTGTCTTAAGAACCATCCCCGAGTGCCAGACAAAACCCTGAATTTAGAGCCGTACTAACATAATGACAGTACAGATGACTTGGCTTGTTGCTGGCTGAAAAGACATATCTTAATTAAGATAAAAATAGTAAATTGCCCAAATATTGAACATATGTATGAGAATATATTGCTAGTGACTAATACATGCTTCTGAAAGCCTGGCTTTTTTTTTAAAAAAAAATGTTTCTTCAATTAAAGTCTGCATGAAGGCTAAAAAAACTGTGTGTGTGTGTGTGTGTGTGTGTGTGTGTATAGGATGGCCTTTCTTTTCTTTTATTCCTAGCTATGTGTTTCTTTTAGTTGCGCTGTTAACATCTATCCTATTCAGAACACTTAAGTGACATGTTGTTTACAGTTGGTTGCTAGCTTTTGATTAGTACTCATCTCTGATATAGCAATTTTAATGTGCAAAGTGCCTGACAGTTGTTCTTGCTCACTTAACAACAAGTGTTCAGGTAATCATTATTTGTCTACTTTTTTACCTGTAGGGAACCAACACTAAGATCATTAGGAAGAGTGAGGCAGTTGTCTCAGGTAGCTAATGCTAAGTGTCATGATGGGGTCTCAAATGAAAGGGCATCAAATAGTCAGTATCTCCTGCTCCCCCTCCTTATTATTTGTTTATTACCTGCCCTTCACCCTAAGTTCCCATGGTGGGTTACAACATTAAAACACAATATTAAAAAAGTTTAAAACAATTCATAATCATAAAGATAAGTTTTATTTATTTATTCTTGTATTTTTAGCATCTAGGAGAGAAGATGTCAGGGAAACAGTCAGCAATAAATCATGCAGGAGTATGAAGTTAGCTCTTCATTAGAAGAAACACGACCTGCTCAAGGGAGGCAAGTCTAATGAGCACAGTAACTCATCTCAGTAGGTCTTGCCTCTATGAGGCAGTTGTGGAGGCTGAAGATCCCCACCTCCCAAAGCTGCTGAAATCTCCTCCTTCCCCCGGTCCTTACCAAGCAATCTGAGACTATGCCAACATGCCTGTCTCTGCTCTTTCTTCTTCAGACCTCTTCAGGTCCTGGGAGACCAGGGGGAGGCAAGCTTGTTGCAGATACCCTGGCTTCTTCATCAGCCTGACTTAGATATTTCTGCCTCTTGGCCTCCCTCTGCTGCTGCTTCAGCTTCAGCTTCTGGACTTTTCTCTGCCACAGACTCTCTCTGCCCAGTAAACCCTGTTACCTCTTCAGCTTCCAGCACCTCCTCCTCCCAATCTTCTCCCTCTTCTCCCTCTGACTATTCTTCATTGTCCCACCACCAATCCCTGGGCTCTGAGCCTTCTTCCCTTGCATGTTTCCCTAGCTGGTACCTCCCACTATTCCTCTGTGTGGGGTTTCCTGCCTTGGAGGCCAAAGTTACTTGCCTGGCCTATCCTTCACCATAAGGACCCAGCAAGCTGGTCCAAGGAAAGAAGGAAGGACTCCCTCAACAGCAGCAGCATGCCCACCCAGGCAAGCAGAGTGAGTGAACATGTGGAACCCTCAGCCTTAGTATTCAGAAAATAATAATCTGCCAACCCTGCTGATCTAGTAACCTGTGGATGATGACTGGGAATAATGAAGCTTAAGTAGTCACTGAGTTGCCTTGCAAAATAGCATGCTGTGATCCTTTCCACAGATCAAGGATGGGTAACCCATGACCTTCCAGATGCTGCTAGACTGCATCCCATCATCTCTGTCTATTGCCCATGCTGACTGGGGATGCTGTGAGCTTCAGACCAACATGGAGAGAGACACTGGTTCCCACACATGCAACACATGATCAGGTTAAAAGGGAGTGTCTCTAAACTTCAATGATTTTCTACACCTGCATCCAATAACTGTCAGCTTTAAAGAAGCCAAGAAAAGACATGTTTTCTGTGATAAGGGCAGCACACTAAACTGCTTCTTTATGCAATTAAGTCATTTCTGAAAAGCAGTTTTGTTCCATATTTTGGTTTGTGGCTGATGCATATCATATTGAGTTTCCAAAGCATCAAGCGTTTTAGAGTAAAATCTTGGCTGAAATGCTCTGTGCCTGGCTATCCAAAAAAGAGATTTGTGTAATTTCCTTCCACAACAGTAAGCTGGTCCATGGTTGTGTGATAATGAAGATTTATCATGAAACGTGGCTTTGTTGAGAGTTTGCCCCTTTCCAGTCAATCTGGTTTGAATTTGCTTGCTTTGAAAGCCCATGGTAGAAGCTGCAGTAATTATCCTGCTAGATATGTAAAAAAACAAATCTATTGCCAAATATTTATGATCCTTGGTCGTCAAAATAAAACATAGCTCCTTTTAAGCATCTCTCCCCCCCGCCCCGCGCGCGTTTGTGTACTTGGGCTTAATTGCATATATAGTAGCAAAATCCCTGTTGACTATCTTCCTGGTCCTCAAAAAGTGAGCACTGATGCTCTGGGGTAGGCGCTGCATCCTTTTGACCCCTAGTTATTTGGGTATTTCACTCTGCATACTGAACAAATATGCATCTATTGGTACAACAGGACAGTGAGAGAATCACACAGGACCCTGGAAAGAATCATGGGTGTGGAAATAGCTTGCATATTAAAACAGGGTTTGGAAAAAACATTTAAAACCCATAGCTCCTTTCCTGAGGCTTCATGGATGATCTGGGGGGTTGATGTCCAGGGTGGCACAGAATGAATCAGTCTGATCCAGGGGCCACAGACAGAGACCACAGGGTGGATAGAGGAATCTGTACAGAGCCCTTGTTGTTGTTGTTGTTGTTGTTGTTGTTGACATTCATCTGTTTTGAGGACAATGGAGTTCACCTCCTCTACAGGGCACAAGCCTGGGCAATATATATGGAAGTTCTGGACTACTGAGACAACAAGAGCTGCCCCCCATCCCCTCAGCCTCACTGATGCCCAAAGGAAAGCAGAGCAATACATTTGGCATGAGCTGAGATGCAGGAGTTGCCAGAAGGAGATGTACAAGGTGCCATCCAACCATCTTAGGGACTCCACTCCAGATTTTTGTAGGGTTACACCTTAGCCCATTCTTCTCCTGAAGATATCCCGCAAGGGAGCAGGTACAGATTTTCCTTTTTCCTCACGTCTCACAAATGCGTATACCCCAGGTAGTAAGGGTTTATGATCAGAGTTTTCTTTATCCTAGATGGGCTGCCTTCCCAGGTTGCCAAGCCCTATCAACCCCTCATTTCCCTTTACAGCACATGCAGAAACCACCTTCATGATCATTGGACTCACTATCGATCCTGTCCATTCAGTTCACCAGAGCCTGTCTTCACAAGCAGGGGAAGTCCCTAACTCACTTGAGCGTTTGAGACCCTCACCTGTTGAGGCTAGCCGGGCAGTCAAAGCCATTTCCCTTAAAAAAAAAAAGCTGTTTCCTGGGGTGTGGCTGCTGTCACATACTGACAGCTTCTAGGAGCCACAGGTAAGAGTTGAGTGCAGGGTGTGGTCCAAAGGTGTCCCTCACCAGAAATACTATCCCTCCCTAACACCCCATACACCTCTAGAGCCCTAGTAAGCATATACAATCCCATATGTCTTGCTCTGAAAATTTCACCTCAGACTCATCATCCTCTGAGAATTGCCATTCCTCTCCTGATCTGAGATGCAACAGGAACTCACTGGAAAAGCCTAAATCAGCTTCAGTGCCACACACTGGGTCAGCTAAATTATAATCATTTGAAAATGTAAGGCAAGAAACTCTTATTAAAGAGGTGTTGCAACAAGCCAGACCATACTGTAGCAGTAATCTAGTGCTCCATGTGTATATTATGTCCACCTAACACAATTATCTGTGACCACAATCAATATATTAAACAATCAAGCTGTCTTTTGAGTTCATTACAATAGCATCAATAGAGGAAAACTGCACAATAGTGATGCTTGGTAGGTTCTAAGATGGATTGCTTTATTTAGCTGTTCTTTCTGCTTTGTTTTCCATGAGGTAACAGGACAACAGGAAATAGAAGAAGAAGAAGAGTTTGGATTTGATATCCCGCTTTTCACTACCCGAAGGAGTCTCAAAGTGGCTAACATTCTCCTTTCCCTTCCTCCCCCACAACAAACACTCTGTGAGGTGAGTGGGGCTGAGAGACTTCAAAGAAGTGTGACTAGCCCAAGGTCACCCAGCAGCTGCATGTGGAGGAGTGGAGACGCGAACCTGGTTCCCCAGATAACGAGTCTACCGCTCTTAACCACTACACCACACTGGTGTATGCATGTCCTAAAATCAACAGAATGGTGGAAATTGTACTCCAAATAAACTTCTACCTTCATTCTATGTTAGTCTTTATTAGGTGATTGGGAGAGCAGTCATTTTTTTTCAGTGAGCAGAACAAAAATTAATAGAGGAGAAACTTTGATTTTCTACTAGGAATTGCAACATTTATTGTTTATTTTTATTATCTTCTCTTTGGCAATCACTCGTAGCCAAGTAAGATTGTCTCCCATAAACACGGTTTTAACAATGAGTCCGTAAGTGACTGTGGAGGCCAATTCTGGATCCACACGTCCTTCCACAGTGGGGACACTGGTTACTGGGTGGGAGTTGATCACGGTGTGGATTTGCCAAGCGTGCCTTCCTCCTAACATGTTTCTCTCTTGCTTCCTGAGTCTGAGTGTTCAAAGCCCATGGCATGGCACCTTTGGTAAAGGCTGTTCTCAAACTGGAGTGCTCGCAGGCCAGTGTTTCCCAGTTGTCAGTGTTTATACTACATTTTTTAAGATTTGGAAGACGATCATCAGGCATCCGCACAACATGACCAGTCCAACGAAGTTGATGTTGAAGAATCATTGCTTCAACACTGGTGATCTTTGCTTCTTCCAGTACACTGATATTAGTTCGCCTGTCTTCCTAAGTGATGTGTAAATTTTTTCGGAGACACTGTTGATGAAATCTTTCGTGAGTTGGAGATGGTGTTTATAAGTGGTACATGTTTCACAAGCATATAGTAAGGTTAGTAGTACAATAGCTTTGTAAACAAGCATTTTGGTTTCCCTGCAAATGTCCCGGTCCTCAAATGCTCTGCCCTTCAATCAGGAGAAAGCCACACTCACAGAGCTCAGGCGATGCTGGATTTTGGCATCAATGTTGGCCCTTGTGGAAAGATAACTGCCTAGGTAGGAGAAGTGATCAACATTTTCCAACATTGAGTTGGATTTGTGGTGCTATAAAGGGGTTATTTTGTACTTGTTGGTGTAGCACTTTGATTTTTTTGGATGTTGAGTGATAGGCCAAGCTTTTCATAAGCTTCTGCAAAGATATTTACGATGGTTTGGAGGTCATCCTCTGAGCGTGCACACACTACGTTGTCATCAGCATACTGAAGCTCTATGACGGAAGTTACGGTAACCTTACTCTTTGCTTTCAGCCTGCTCATATTGAAGAGCTTTCCATCTGTTCAATATATGATTTCTACTCTGGTGGGAAGCTTTTATATACCACCAGTTCATACAATATAACATTGTGGTGTACAGCAGCATATACAATAACATATAAAATGTACAAAATGATTTAAATGACAAGCTGATCCCCCCAAAAAATAGTTGCCTAGGACTGTCTGCCTAAATCAATTTTCAAGAGACTTTTGAAAATCAAAAGCAAAGGTGTTTACCAAATCTCGGCTGGAAGAATGTTCCACACTATGGAACTGTTGATGCTAAATGCCCGGCTTCTAGTGTAGGTCAGCTAGGCTTTAGTAACATGAGCAGTGCTCTTCCAGGTGATCTATAGTGGAAGTGAAGGCAGCTCTTCACATCATAATTGTTACAGGCAATGGTGTCAGATGTTCAGGGTTCCATTCAAGAGAATGAGTACGAGGGTACACAAACCCACCCGAGGAGGCTCATTATATTTTGAAATAAGGGAGTAATACACATTACCCTCTAAAGAAGTAGCACATGTAAGAACACAGGGTGCAAAATTACTGAACTGCACCTATGGTTACAGGAAACACAGGAGTTATGTTGGTGTTTCCCAGGTGAAACATGTGAAATGGGGGTGTAATTTCTGTTGGATACAAGAAGAGAGATGACTGTAAGGCTTCACCCAGACTTCTCCCATCCTCACCATTTGCTTTCCTCTCTGAATGTATAAACGAGGACTGGCTCTGGGTGAGGTGACATGCCACAGGAAGCAGGTTTAGGAGTAAATAAAGGCAGCAAATAATCCATTCTTGTTTGATATCCTTGTTTGTTTGTTTCATTTATATGCATTACAACAATTATTTTTCACACTTTCAATTTTGACTCCCTTCCCCCTCTTTCTACAGTTCATTACATTCATTTTCATCCTTTCCTGCAAACTCCAAATTGTCTTATCTTATTCTTTTATTCATCTACAGTACTCTAATATACAGTATATCTCATTTTTTTAACTGAAGGTTTTTACAAGAATCCTGCCAATGTCTTATCTGTTTACAGTTTGTTTGTAAATACTCAATAAACCACTTCCATTCCTTTCTAAAAAGTTTGTTGTCTTGATTTCTTATTCTTCCAGTAGGTTTTGCAATTTCTGCATACTCCATTAGTTTCTGTATCTAATTTTCTTTCATCGGAACCTTGTATGATATCTTTACCTTCACAGCGGAGACCTTTGGGAATTTCTACTTCAAGCCCAAATGTCTTGAGGGTATCTCTGGAATGAATAGGACTAAAATGCAAGTTTGATAAGTAGTCAGACTTCTTTACCCCATTGAGTATTAACTTAAAATTGCATCCAGTTTACACACCGTTCATCACCGGTAGCATTCAGCAATTTACTTATGAAATGTATGAAGAAGCCACCAATTACTGCAGCTTAGAACTGTAATTTCACCTAGTATGAACTCAAATGTGTGATACTTTTTCATTGAAATAGTTCACACATATGGCTGAGAAACATCAAGTATATAGTAATCAAGTGATGACAAATCAAATCATGTACAAGCATGGGCAAACCAGCCCTTAGTTTTAAAGATATCAAACCGATCAAAAGGAACAAATCAAAGCATGAATGTAAACAGTCTAATGATGCCAAAGTTATTGGGTTTTGTTCATTTGATCCCAAGCTCAAGTACTCCAGTTTAATCTGTTGTTGACAGATCAAAATTGAATATACATGGCCCTGATCCAAACAAGCATGCAGGATGAGCTGTGCATATCCCAGAATTTTAAATAGGGCAACAGTTGAAATTATATGCTGTAGCATTCTCGCTGAAATGAAGCAAGCCTATGAGCAGTGGTTCTTTTCTGGTGGTACTCACTGGTACACAGTACCACCCCATCCCCCCCAAGATACTCAACTGCATGGGGAGCTGTGGCAGTCCCACTCCCCAAGGAGCACGAGAGTAGGTGGTGTGGCATATGACGTGCTTCCCTTGCTGTGTATTGTGCTGTGCTGCTGGTTGTGTGCATCCTGGTGGCGTTCAGATGGGCGGGGCAGGGCAGGGCAGATGCAGGGGCCACTGGCACTTTTTTTCTAGAAAGAAAAAGGCACTGCCTCTGAGTTAATGGGGTCAATGAGGGGGTTGGGGGCAGGACTGCATTATGCTGGAATACAAAGTCAGTCCATTAGTCCGCTTCCTCTGCCCATGGCATACAGCTCTTTTGAGATGGAAGCTTCATAGTGAAATGTACATGCAATAAGGACATAGTTTGCCTCTACACTAGCCCCTCTTCCATTGCTACACCCAAACCACCAATTTCAGCTCCCCATAGGTTTAAAAGCACCAATTGATGTGTGTGTGTGATGGGGGGAGCTATTCTTCAGAGAAGAAACAAATAAAACACCCTGCTGCATTTGCACAAGGGGGTGTTTAAAAAATTTAAGTGAGAGAGAAAAACTAAAAGGAGGATAGCACCAATAAGTAGATGGATCCAACAAAAGAGAAAGCCTTTGTTTTTGCCCTGTTTTGTTATGGCTGTGAACACATTACTGGTTCTAAATGCAGTGAGGTCATTTCTCCCTCTCCATGGCTCCCCGGCTACATTTCTGAACACATTTACACATTTTTTGTACACATCCATATGGATGGATATGTTTCTAAGTCACCAACTGTACGTCCACACCAAGTTAATACAACTTTTTCCACTGGGATTCCCCCCCCCCCAGTTAATGAAAAATGTGCTGGGCTCTAGTCATTTTCCGTTTGTGTATGTGTGTGTTGTTTGTTTTACAATAAACTGTATTATTTACAATAAACTGTCAGTTCTGCTGACATCCTTCCCTCTCTTGTTTCCTCTTTTAAATGATGAAGTAAGGCAAATCTGAAGATATTGCAATAAAACCAGAAATAAGATGCATTGAGAAGGAGCATTTTTAAAGAGGGTGTGCACATGTACATATTCACTGTTAGTGAAGAAAGGCATCCTAAGTGTGTTATCTCTGCTTACAAACTCTTGCAGTTATCCCAATTTGGTATGTTGTATATGGTAGGGAGGCCAATGTGATGCCCTTCAGATTTTGGACTACAACTCTCATTATCCCTGAGAGTTCATCAGATGGGTTGGGTTGAGTGTTCATCATGCAGATGACATTCAGCTCTATTTCTCATTTAAATCAGAGCCAGTGAAGGCAGTGAATGTCCCGTGTGAGTATCTGGAGGTGGTTGTAGGGTGGATGGCAGTTAAAGGATTGAGGCTGAATCCCGACAAGACAAAAGTACTGTTTCTGAGGGACAAGGGCAGGCAGGTTTCCTGAATGGGGTAACTCTGCCCCAAAGGACCAGGTGTGCAGCCTATAAGCTACTGTTACCACCAACTATTAGGAATATACATACACACAGAGATATAAAACATCATTCTCCAGAGCTAGGCATCTCTTCCCCCTGTCTTTGCATTTGTATCTTCTTTTGACTTCATTATTCTATCTTGTATAGAAGAGCTTTCATGTACCTATTATTTGCACTTTCCAAGGCTGCTGCATTTTCTTTGAAACTCTCAAGTGTATTTTATATTATTAACACAATGCCTTGCAGTCAGTGGGAGGCATATATCTGTAAGATAAGACATGTGGTGTATTGCTAGCTGTAATAGCTTTATTGTGCACGGCGGTAGGAGAGAGATGTGTGCCATTTGAAGCTAAGCATGGCAGGTAGAGCAGAGCCGGTGAGCTCTCTGGCCCACTGGCAGTTTAGAGCCTGTCATCAGAATCCACGTTTGTGATGTGAAGGGCAGGTTGCTTTTAACATCCCATGACACTAAAGTGGAATGTCTGGTGGTCATTGAGACATTCATGCATGGATAGCCACCACCATCAAGATTTAAGGGTACTACCTATGCTTTTGCTTATGTATTATTATCATTATTATTTATTATTAGGGTGTGTGCGTGCACCCTCTGCCCTGAGTTAATAAGAGTATGCACAGGAAAGTGATGGATGGCAGGTGAAATTCCCTGAGTGAGAGACAGGGAAGGTGGGAGGCTGGGAGAACAAAGAGAAGCTCCCAGGTGAGAGCTGAGAGGGTCTACCCTAATAATAATAATAATAATAATAATAATAATAATAATAATAATAATAATAATTTATTTGTACCCCACCCATTTGTTTGAGACAAAGGTTAAGGTGTACCTTTAAGATGGTGATTTGTATTTCTCCCCTCTTTCTCCTTTCTCTCTCTTTCTCTTTCTGTTGTTTTATTTTTAACTTTTATTTAGATTAGATAGATTACTTTTTTTATTACATTTTATGTTGAAAGGTTTCGGTTTTTTTTAAAAAAAATAAGGTTCAAGTTTAATACCTTTAAATACCTAGCGTACATGCTTTGTATGTGGAACCTTCCAATGTAAATTGATGGGATCTTCAGTAAAAAATATTTCAAGTAACCAAGTTCCTTTTCTGAGACCCAAGACAGCTGCTGTCAGTTAAGGGTGGATCGATATGGACATTCACTTGCTAAGGCAGTACTTATGCTCTCATCTAGCAATTTACCACCAATGGAATCTAACCGACCAAAGATCAACACAATTGACCCAAGGGCTGACCTTGGTAATATGGCGTCCTGTGCAAGGCCATTTGACACCCTCCCCTCAGCCCTTGTGGGAAGGAGGGGTGGGGCTGTGGCAGGGTTCTAAAGCCATCCTACCTGCTTCTGAAAGCCTGGTAAGCACTTGTTCAGCTTTGGGAAGGAGTCTGGAAGACTCTAGGACCTTGTCAGAGGCCTCAGGCCTCCTTCCCAAAGCTGGGCAAGCCATTAGTCAGCTTTTAGAAGACTCCCTTCTCAGCTGCACGTTTGGTGTGACCACACCCTTGCATTGCCCTAAATCTGCCTCTGGTAGACCTTAATAGTGTGTCATGGATTTGGAATAGTCACTTTGGACAGTCAGGATCCATCAGAGGGCCATAAGAGATACTATGACTTTCTCACTCAGCCCATTTTCAGTCTGTGGTGACTATTTGTGTTCGGTCAGGGAAGCTGCACACATTGTCTTGATTTGCTCTCTCTACAGTAAAAACAACAAAACTTGTGGCACCTTAAAGGCTAACATATTTATTATGGCATAAGCTTTTGAGGGCTAGAGTCCATTTCAACAGATGCATGGCCTGCTATCCTCAGTTGGTAGGAATAAACTTGAGACATCGTAACGACTATCAGGTTTATGGCTTTCATTAACTTTGAGGCTCCTTCGTTAGGTGCATGAAGCATCTTCTTCTGTTGGCCTAAATATTATGCGTCTATATGCACACACGCATGCAGATGTAAGTGCTTGGGGGAAGGCACTGAAAACAGCGAGACCAAGAGCCCATGAAATGTGAGAGACACTCTGTGACAATTCTAAGCTTAAATATGTAGCAGATAAGCACAGTGACTATTCAAATCAGCGGTAATAGTAACAGGAGATAGCACAAGCTTCCCAGCATTGCTATACTAATTTAGCACCTGTAGATGCCACACTGTCCCCTTTCCCTGCCAGAGTGGCTTACATAAGATCAATAAAAATAATAAGAAATCATTAAAAAGAAGAAATGAGAGTGGTCCATAAATAAACAGCCACTTTAAAGAGGTGGTAACGATGAACAGTTCAGCTTTCTGGCTGCTTCTGGTCCTTTTCTTCCTCACAGGGCAATTTATTTTAATCATTTCTGTGAGGGGAGGAAGGGTCCATTGTCAGTGTTAGTTTGCCCCACTGGCTACTGCTGCTGCTTTTCCTTACATGGCAGCTGGTTCTGATGGCCTCTGAGGGGCAAGAACTGTACACGATTCTCTGCCCCACCCTCCATTTTAGCATCACAACAACCCTGTTAGGCAAACTGGCCAAAGAACATACCATGAAGTGTGACTAGCAAACTACATGTTGTAGTTTTTATCTGGACATTCTAACAGCTAAATGCTCCTCACTCTTGAGGTGCTTTATAAACAATAGATAATTTTATTACCTCATTCCCCCACCCCACACACAGCAGTTTGTTTTCTTAAGTTGAAAAAGCCCCAGCTGGTCAAGGATGATCTATCCTCGCTGAAATTTTGTGATGTCCTTTTCTGTACTTTCCCAAGCACTGCCATATCCTTTCTGAGGCAGGGGTGACTCATATCTGGCCTCTTTTGTCTTCCTGTTGTACAATTTATCTTTTTATGGTAACAGAAATTTCAGTAGCCTCCACAAGTTGATTGCGATGTTGGTAGTACCTTAGTCCTACTGAATGAAAAGTGGCAGCATAACTTTTATCAGGCCAGCTATCCAGTAAAGTGTTCATAGGGAACAGAACAGCATGAAACTGCCATTTTGGGTTTGGCAACTCTATCCTTCTCCCCCATACCACTGTGCCCTATTCCCCTGTGGCAGAGAGGAATCCAGTTCCAATAAAATCTGTGCGAGTTCTGCCAGTGATTTTGAGGGGACTGTGTGTTGCACCCTACATTTCATGCATTTCCCTTAAATAGATAAATGTGCCTGGCTAGTGGGTGTTGTGGTAACACACTGCTAGGCAAAGACTCCTAATTCAAATGCCATGCTGAGTCCCAAGCTGGCAAGGGTTGAGAGCCTGCAAGAAGAACAAACTTAGCAGCTGGTGGAGAGAATGCCTCACCCGTTAATGACTCACTCCAACCAGCTCAAACTATATCACTGACAGGGTTCCAGTCTGAGCCCCCATCGATCAGCAAGATAGACTTGGGTGCCTATGTCTGAAAATGGCAGGCTGGCAGACTCCAATAACACCTCAATAATCAATACCCACCCGCCATTCCTCGCTTTATCTCACAGCAGTTGCAAGGAGAGACGAGAGTGTGGAGTTGCTTTCTCCATGTGCTCATTAGGAATGCAAAGATTTAGTCGCTAGTGGAGATGTTAAGGTAATTAGCGGAGGGGGGGGAATGGAAGAAATGTACGTTGCTATAGCAATACATTCATCATGATCTACTGCATAAACACCCAGATTAATTTACAAGATGCCAGATAGACATCTGCATGGTACTTGCAGACACCAACTTATTTGCTTTTATTAAGGTTTAATCATCGACAGTAGAGCTTTCAAGGTATGTGTGCTATCACTGTCAATCATAGAGAGATGCTGAATGCTTTTAAGGGCAAATTCACCAAGGCAGCAAACAGCTTAAGTGCTAGGTTGTGCACAACTCATCTCTACAGGGATCTGGGCTGGTTGAGGGAGGGAGCCCTAGAATCTGTCTACCAGGACTCCTTTGGAAAATATCGTAACTCTGGAGTGCTAGAAGGTCAATCCACCTTGCCATATGCTCTGCTTATGAAGTGGGGGGGTGGCAGTGAGAGGGCACCAAATGCCATCTATGTCCCTCGAACACTTCATCCTTGGCTAATAAAGCTAATGATGCTCCATCTGATGCTCAGATATCCTCAGCTGACAGATGTGAGAGCTCTGCCTTGCTCAGGAAAAGACTCACTCCTAATGAGAAAGAGAAGGCTCCGGTACAGCACTCCAAATTTGGCACAAAGATTAATTCAGTGAGATGTTATGGCAGCATTTGGTGTATATACAGGCAGGTGGTGGAAGGCTTGAATTGTCACATGTTGCATGCGTTCCAGGAGCACCTTGTGCTTCTGAGTAGCAGGATTGCATCTGATGGAGTGACATGCTTGGGATGGGAGGCATTTTGTACAATATAGCTGTTGTGTATTGATTCAAGGGTTATAATATCTGTATTACTATTGTCTGTATTCACATTAGGGGAAAGTAACTGCCTTCCTGTTCCAGAAGGAACAGCTACTATTGGTTCATTCAAGTTGCTGTATTTGGATCCTCAGTCTTATTGGTTCCCACCAAAAGGCAGCTTTGTGGTTTCTTGAGATTGTTCCCTCCAAAATGTATCCTTTCTAGCCAGTCTTTCTGTCCCTATAAATGAAGCATCCCTCTCCTCAGTTCCCCAGTCTTGTTTGTCTGAATAAAGAGTGTTACATGAAGAAGCTGTCTCCTGCCTGCTATGTCAGAGGCTGAAATCACTTGCTGAATCACGATCCCCACGTTAAAACAATAGCTGCTACAGCTGGAGTGGCAGCCTGAAGCCTTGGTTTGCTGGTTTGCAGGTCAATATGGCAGATTCATCAGAGCTGTGGACAAATTCTTATATCCTGTTTACTGAACAATGTCAGACACTGATTTAATGCACAGCTTGGCCATTTTGTTTATAATTAAGAATCTCCTTTAAACAATAAGAGACCAATAAAACTTGGTATGGGCTCGCAGGTATAATTCTGGACTTCAGAACACAAATGTAGCTTAGCCCACATTATCGTTTTCAAATGGGCAGGAAAGCTGTGTATGCTACCCACACATTGTGATCACTCTATAAGTGTTTTATTGGAAGTAAATAATTAGAAGACAAAGATAATGTTTGCCCAGTTGAGAAGACAGATAGAAATAAATCAAACTGTAAAATAGCATTCTGTGCACAAGGCCTCGGGGGACAGCATTTTACTTTCTAAAATTTATTTTTCCTACTATACTTCCTCTGAAGCACCCAGAGCGGCATATATGATCAATCAATTTTTATCCTTACAACAGCACTAAGAAGTAGGTTAGCCTGAGAAAAAGTGATGGCCCAAGATTATCTGATAGGCTTTGGGATCAAACCAGTATTTGAACACAGGTCAGCCCAATTGAAGTCTTAAATTTTTAACCACTACATTATACCAGATTCCAACTTGAGGTAAAATGTAAATTGACTACAACTTGCTATTCACAGCTAAACTAGATGAGCAGAGAAATTTGTTGTTGTTGTAGTGATGGATGATGATGATGATGTCTGTCCAATTCACATGTAAAGCAGGAGGTGAGGTGGGAGGAAAGGTATGTGTGGATGAGGAGAACTGATTCCTCCCATGTCATATTTCACCATATTCTTTCAGATATAAATAACAAAAATGGCACCCCATGTCATATCTAGTCTAGCCCTCTGTGTTGCACCAGCAAATTGTGTTGTTGTTGTTTTTTGGTCCTGGAGTCATGTACCTGTACATGAATACTTCATGTACATCAACAGAGCCTTGTCTGCTTTCTTAAGTAAAGGGATGGGGGGGGGGGGTTAGTGGAATGTAAGTAATGACATTAATTCATGTTCTCCTTCTGATCAAATTCAAGATCAGTGTACCAAGGCTTATGTCAAGAGACTTTGGTACTGGGTGTTAAACCTTCGATATCTGTAGAACTCACATCACTTGAAAATTATTCAAGGCTAAAATAATCACTTGAAGATATAAATGTGACCATTTGTATGCATATATATGCAGGTATATGCAGATACAGCAGATACATCATTAATCTGAGGACATGCCTGGATAATTAGAACTCACACCTGAGCGATTAATACCTATGGTTTTACATTCAGATATCATAGAGGGGAAAGGTAATCATATTACAATATGATATGGGTCTGATCTTTAGTTCTCATAATCTTGTTTTGATAATTCTGCTTATGGCTTGCCATCAAAATACAGTCATACCTCATGTTACGTTTGCTTCATGTTACTTTTTGTGTGTGTGTCCTGTGGCTACCCGGAAGTACGGGAAAGGGTTACTTCCGGGTTTTGCCGCTCGTGCATATGCAGTAGTGCTAAATCATGCTTCATGTATGCACACAAGCACCAAATCGCACCACGCACCTGCATAGATATGACACTTCATGTTGTGGGCTTTTCATGTTGCGAACGGGCCTCCGGAATGGATCCTATTTGCAACCAGAGGTACCACTGTATACCAGCCTTTCTTGCATAGGCTATAACAGAGTTAGAGTCATAGAACCAAAGAGCTGGAAGAAATAAAAGAACAATCTTGTCTGACTACCCATCTACCAGCCTATGCTGTTTTGCAGAAATTATCTATATCACATGATGCCATAAATAATATGCAAGTGTACTAGAGAAAGCTGCCTGCAAAACAAATAATGCCATTCTTAAGCAAGCCAAGCCACACACGACAGAGAGAGGCATGTGCTTAGTGAGTTGTGAGCCAAGAAGAGCCTACTCCAAATCTGAGTTTATCCAAGAATTCAAATCAAACTGCAGTCTTTCATCTCCAGCTCTTCAGCTGTTATAGGAGGAGTAAAATACCAGAATACTTGACAGCATTGTTGCTTGAACAAAGCCATGTTGGGGAATTTTTCTCTCCCCCCCCCCACTGTTGAATGCCACATTTCTTTAGAGGATAAACCTTAGAGGATAAATATCAGTTGGTGGTAGGTGGAGCCAGAGCAATCACTGGACAGGCCACCTCTCTCTCTCTCTCTCTCTCTCTCTCTCTCTCTCTCTCTCTCTCTCTCTCCCCCCCCCCCATCCACACACTTTCTGAAATCTGTCACTTTGGGGTATTATGGTTTGGAGAACAAGAGTGGCCTGCACCGTCTGAAGGGCTGCTGGAAGTTGCAACTTTCCCCTCACAGACTTGCAGAAAATGCCACATAAATGCTGAGTATTATTGATATTATGGTGCTGGAGGAGACTCTTGAGAGTCCCATGGACTGCAAGAAGATCAAACCTATCCATTCTTAAAGAAATCAGCACTGAGTGCTCATTAGAAGGACAGATCCTGAAGTTGAGGCTCCAGTACTTTGGCCACCTCATGAGAAGAGAAGACTCCCTAGAAAAGACCCTGATGTTGGGAAAGATGGAGGGTACAAGGAGAAGGGGACGAGATGAGATGGTTGGACAGTGTTTTCGAAGCTACTAACATGAGTTTGGCCAAACTGCGGGAGGCAGTGAAGGATAGGCGTGCCTGGCGTGCTCTGGTCCATGGGGTCACAAAGAGTCGGACACGACTGAACGACTGAACAACAACAACAACAACAACAACAACAACATTGATATTACAATCATTAGCCACAAAGGCAAGTTCTATGAACTCACAAAGGCAAGTGGCTTTTCAGTTCCAAATATGGCAAACAATTAGCCCCAGAGTACACGGGAAACTCATTCACCATGACTTTCCAGGGGAGATCTGACTATGGTGCAACTTCCATGCTTAAATGTACACAGCGTACCCCTTGTATGTTTCCTAGGAAGCATATTCAGTGGGGAGGGAGGGGAGTTACTCTGAAGTACACACAGAAAGAATTGAAGACATACAGTGCAATCCTACACATCTCTGCCAAGAAGTAAGCCTCATTGAGTTCAATGCGACTTTCTGCCAGGCAAGTGTGTATAGGATTTCAGCTTTCATTCTTTTAAAGAGCTCTTTGTGCATGTGATATAGATAATTGGAAAGCATAAAACCAAAGCAAATGGCAGGCAGTTAAATTGCTTTTGCCAAATGTAGTTTACTTGGACTGACAATATATTCCGTATTACCCAGTGGGCCCTTTTTACTGGGTATTGTGAATTAAATAAACCAAGACTGAACACATGTCTTAAAACCACAATAGTTTATTTATAAGAGGAAAGGCAGCCCATCAAACTTTCCACAGGAATTGAAAAAATTCACCATGGACTTGAAAACCTTTTCTTTTTTTCCATTCATATAATTTTGGTTTTGGCTTAACACTTAACACAATATTCAGTTCAAAAGACTATGTCTTGCATTTAAAGTAAACAATGACTGTTCTGCACAGGCTTGTAATTTTTCTTCTTCTGTCCTTTAGCAGTTTCTCTCAGCCTCCCAAAGGGCTGTTAAGCTAACATTATGCCCTCCCTATGCCAACCCAAGTGCTTGCTTTTCTAATATTTTGAATTAACCAAAACAACCCATAACTTTTTACTGACTTCCAAATTTGCATTTTTGTATCTTTTTTGCCCCACTCCCCAAAAATGCTTCCATTATTAAGGGGTGGAGAGTGTGTATCTTATAACAGGGAACTAATGGAATGTAGGTAACTTAAAAGAAAACAGCCTCCATGTCTTATGGTGTGGCCCTTATATGATGAAGAGCGATGGTTCTGTAAGCAGTATCAATGCGCCTGGTCTAATTTATACTGGAATTTAATTCAGAATTCACAAAAACCCTCTCTCCACAATCAAGCTTCTTACTACTGAGAACTCATTTAGCATTTCACAAACATTGACCAATTTTATCCCTGGGGTACCGCCACTGAAGTAAATGAATTAGGCCAAGTGTTTAATTAACTGCAAAAATTTGGCAAGCATGTAAGTAGTTGGCACCACACTATAGCATGTATAATGCTATGCATGGACCAAATTGTATTTATCAAGAACCTTTTTACTGTGCCAGTTAAATATATGAAAACTTTATTAAATAATTTTCCTATAATATATGCAGCTCCTCTAGGACACCTAATAGTGTGTTAGGTTTCCCAACAAAGGTGTTAATTTATACCATTTGGTAAGTATGACTGGAGTAAGATGAATGCCTCTGCCATTTGTACTTAATTTAGTCCTTGCAAACGTATTTGAAGGAACCTCTGACCCACTACATGCTTTCTATGCTGTGACATATACTCCCAAATTAGGTACATGGTAATCTCCGTGCCCACAATTCAGAATTACGTGTATTCAAGAAAAACTTTCATGTCTAGAAATACACAGTTCCCACTTGCTCATGCCAAGTGTTTCTTTTCTTGTGCATGGATGGACTCCCCAGAAAAAAGGCATCGCATGCAAGTGGAATCATTCAAATGAAAAGAAGTGTGTCAACGTGCAAGTTTTATTACAACATAAAAATTGCTTCCTTTTACGGAATTGAGAGGTGAGAAGATGTAGGAGTCACCGAAAGGAAAATTGGGGAGGAATTCATTGCAGAAGATGTAATGAGGGAAGTTTTGGATGACAAGAAGCAGAAAAGGATAAGAATTCTGTAATAACCAAAAGTAAGTTGGCATTACACTTAGCTTGTATGGGTTAAGATTGAGCTACCGGACTGTGCCCCTACATAAAAAGGTAAAAGGACCCCTGACCATCAGGTCCAGTCATGTCTGACTCTGGGGTTGCGACGCTCATCTCGCTCTATAGGCCAAGGGAGCCGGCGTTTGTCCGCAGACAGCTTCCGGGCCATGTGACCAGCATGACAAAGCCGCTTCTGGCACACCAGAGCAATGCACGGAAACACCGTTTACCTTCTCGCTGGAGCAGTCCCTATTTATCTACTTGCACTTTGACGTGCTTTCGAACTGCTAGGTGGGCAGGAGCTGGGATCGAGCAATGGCAGCTCAACCTGTGGCAGGGATTCGAACCGCCGACCTTCTGATGAGCAAGCCCTAGACTCTGTGGTTTAACCCACAGCGCCACCTGGGTCCCTGTGCCCCTACATACTCAATCACAATGAGCTTATTGGTTGATTAGATGCTGTGCAGGCATGAATTTTGTTTTCTCTAAGTTTTGTTTTCTCTAAGTTTTCATCAATTTTGTTTTCTCTTAAGTTTCCCATCTTTCCAATCTTCATGTCAATTTACCATTTTTCCACGTCAGGTTGCATTTTTCCTGAAATCTTTTAAAATGCAATTAAAACATATATAATGTTTTTGCAAGCTGTTTCCCTAGTGTACTGTACTGTATTTTTGTACATTATTTTCATGAATATATCTATTTTTATGCACACTTCCCCCTAATATATGCAGTTTTGAAAACACTAGTTGATTGGAGAACTGTGCTGCAAAATCTGGAGAACTATAAATATTGTTTCTAGATATGAGCATTAGGCGGATTCACTTTACTGAACTGAATTTATTCTCCATCCCTAACTCCTATGCCATTCTTCATACAAAATGAAATATGTGTTTGTGTCTGGGCACTATTGTATTCTGTTGCATCAGGTTGGGGTGCATGAAACAGGTGAGCGTCCCTTCATGGATGCTCTTATTTCTAAACTTGCCAGTACCTGGGTTGGACAAGCATACAGAATATTTTATTGGGCTTGAAGTAGTTACCTGAGGCTTTGATGGATTCTTCCAGTCACGGAGGCTTGCAAAAACAAACAAACAAACAAACAAACAAACAAACAAACAAGCTTTCTTTGCTCGCAGTAGGATGTGACATCTGGCTTCTCAGAATAAGCATGCCCAATAACTCCATTGATAGTTAGTGGACAGCTCATAAGATGAAAAGCAATTCAGCTCTTAAAGTGACAGAAGCCTTGTCCCAGGTAAGCTTCCTTTGTTTTTCGCCCCTCACCACACACTTCTGCTACCTGGGCTCCTCCCTTCCTCCTTATTGTCACAAACCCCCCAAGCTTATCCTCTCCTTTTCTAACATTGCCCAAATATTCTTCCATGCTTGCTACATACTAATTCCCTCCTCTCATGGCCACTTGCAATTGCCAGCAACTGCTATTTGGAAGCATTTTGTCTCCAACAGCGGCGGTAAAACACTGCTATTGTGGCTAGTAGCCGCGAATCTCTTCTAAGCCTATCTTGCTTCTTTCCTGATTCTGTCCCCTGCTCCAAAACAATTCTCCATTAATTCAGCACCTTTTTGTGTCCCCCCACCTCCACTTCCATCTCCTACCTAAGGTGGGACTGGCGTTTGTTTGTTTGTGTGTTTGCATGATGAGGGACAGAAAATGGGGTGAGAAGTGTGTGAAATTTGTGAATTGTGCGAATAGTCTTATATCTGAGCTGGAAGATAAGGTAATGCTAAGCCAAAGACCGATTCACAATCCCCCCCCCCCCCATGTTTCCATTTGTTATCTTCTAAGCTGATACAGCCGACTCTAACATAGCATTACAAGTAAGCCAACTTTTCAACACTGCACTCTGTTCTCTGCCTCCAAACTGCTAATTATGAAGGAGTTTCTCTCAAAAGAAACAAAAGCTATCTGACTCAGTCATAACTCATCCTTTTCTTTTTCCTGATTGAAGTTTTAATTCCATGCTTGGGATGTTGAAATATCTGGAGTGTGCTAACTACAGATTGTGTGATACCATGGAATAATATGAGAAAATCAATAGAACAGGTGGAATTTTAGTAGCACAGGCAGCCTGTCGTCCTATCTTTCTGTTATGTGCAAATACAAAAACAAAATATAATAATGATGATATCAGTAATTAAAGGCATCCTTACAAACAATAGTTAGCTCAGTGAAGTAGGGAAGCAAAGAGATGTTGTACTAGACTTTTCGTTTTATTGCATTTCATGTATTCTTTTTGACACTAAAACCTTCTCACATTAGTATCTTCATATTGTTTTCATCCTGTGACTCACTGAGCTAACATTTTCAAACACTGAGGACAAACAAAATGTTTTTTAGACTGAACAACGTGTTGGGAGATGTGCACAAACCTCATTCACAAACCATGCAAATAATGGGATTTGTGCTTTTAGCCATAGCTCCTTATGCATCGTTTTGAAAAGAAAGCTACATCTTAAGCCCTAAGTACCTTATTTTTTTCCTCCTTTCCTTCCTTTGACATTTTGCAATAGCTTACTTTAAACATAATGTATGAGAGAACTGAAAGAGATCCCCTCCTAGCTTTCTGTACAAGATTCATCTTTATCACATCAACTACAATGAAACTTTCAGGCCTCACACTGTTTTTGAAATAAATGGGTATGATGAATCCCTCTGAAAGCTGTGCAGGAAAACTCACTCCAAAAGGCAACAGAGAATGTAAGCATTCACTCAGCACACAGTCATCTACAGTTATATATTAGGTTAGCAAGCCAGGGAAAGGACCTTGTGTTTTCTTTGCCAGTGACTGAACCTTGAAGCGGGACATATTCAGATGACAGTGTCCCATGCTCTCAGCTAGGAACTGTAGTGTGTATATTATTCCCTAGGAGAGCCAGCTTTTAATGTTTAATAGACTATTGTATTTTAATATTCTGTTGGAAGCCACCCAGAATGACTGGGGAAACCCTGCCAGATGGGTGGGGTATAAATTATTTATTTATTTATTTATTTATTTATTTATTATTATTATTATTATTATTATTATTATTATTATTATTATTATGCCCTGCCTGTCAGGTGGGCTGTCTCAAAGGCTGTCTCAAGACATATTGTTGCCTGAGGCAAAGCTTCCACACTCAGGTGCTGATTCGACGGGCCCTGAATTCTTATTTCAACACTGGCAGCAGGATAGTGTCCACACCACACCTGAGGGAAGCAGGCTAATTGTGGGGACACATGTCAAGCTGCGTTTCAACTTTGTTTCCCAGGAAGCTCAGGAGAAACAGCCAGGGAGCTGTTCCTGCTACCCTTCACCAGCTACCGCCTGAGGTGGTTACCTTTTCTGTCTAATGGTAGGGTCAGCCCAGGTTAGTACCTAGTGACCATGAACTGAAGGACTTCGCATCAGTGGCATAGCACGGGGGGCACAGGGGTGGTTGCCCTGGGTGCAAAATTTGTTAGGGGCACAAAATTTAAACACCCAGTGCTGCCTCAGTACAGCTGTGTGCGTCTGTCACTAGGCTTTCCATGTGAACCAGGAAGTGTCCTCTCCAGACAACAGAACAACTCTTCTTATTTCTACGGCTGTGATCTCCTGGGTGACATAGACACTGTTAGGCAGTTCAATGCACATGCATACTCTGTTTCTCTCTCACCCACCCCATCCACATGGCCCTGAGTGCTGGCAACCCATGCTATGACACTGCTTCACACATCTAGATTAGAGGTATGAGCACAACTAGGTGAGGGCAGGGCAGATAAGAGGAAAAAAAAGAGAACTGCTGGCACCCATTCTTAACATTGTAAAGTGATTCTTATAATGACCAGCTGGAATGGAAATAGTTCATGCAGAGGAGGAGCCAGTTGGAGGTTGTCTCTCAGCAGAGCCAGTGGAGCAGGATCTGCTCTCCCATCTCTTCTGCTACAGGCTGATGGAATGATTGCTGCCAGGTGACAGTTGAGGGAGAGAGGAGCTGGTCTCTTGGCAAAGCCAATATACTAACCCTGCTCCCTCCTGCTGCAGTCTGATTCATGGGAGTTGCAGGCTGAAAGTAATGTTTGAGCTTGAGGGATTGGTTACTGTAGGCAGAGAAAGGGAACTAATAGTCAGTGATGGAAAGGGATCTAAAACTTTACCAAGAACTCCCAAGTTTTGCTAGAGGGACAGTATGATAAGAGGGGCTCTTGATTATGTGAATAGGATTGGAATGAAAAGGACAGTCCAAATAGATTAATGTGAGAGAGGACTAAGAGTTTAGTGTTTCCTAGGAAATGAATGACTTGATCATTACAGCTGCAATGCCTAGAGATCAAAGTCTCCTCTTGAATTCTTTGCGTTGAAGTATGGAATGCTGTGGGCTAAGGCAAGGAACCCAGGACTGCCTGCATAGGGGCGGGGTTAAAGGGCATGGCTTTATCTGCTATGGATAATTTCATGTTGCACCAAAAGGAAGGAAAGCTAGCTAACATATGCAATAGGAATAAGGGAGCTTTATCACAGCCAGGATTCCTGAGGATTTATTTTTTGTAAATGAATGCATCATTGGAGATTTTAGTATCTAGACCAGCCTATCTAGTATCCTGTTGGGTTTCATCTCCCATCATTCCTAGCCAGTAGTTAGGGAAGGCTGGTCTAGCAGTAGCTCTTTGAACTTCCAGTCAACTCTTACTGGTGTGACATCAATTGCTTTGTATCTGCTTGATTATGTAAACTCAAAGAGGTATATTTTCTAACTTCAGAATTAACAAAAGTTTTTTTTCTTACTATATTAAAAAAAACACATAGGAAGCATCTGTGTAATTGAAGTGACCCTCTATCACAAGAGTTGTCATCTGAGCACTCCCCCGCACCACTGAATTCACTGTCATATTATAAAGACAATAATTGGGTGTAGAACAAAAGCTTCTGGGAAAATGCGGAATAATTTTATCTGAGTTTTGCAGTGTTTTGCACTCTAGTATCCATTGAATTGAGAAGAACAGATATTCACACCATGCCACGCTGATATATGACATTTATTAGCATACCATAAGATGAGCAGCAGATTGGGAAAATCAACAGAAAAGCACATGTCCAATACCTCTAATGGTTTTAATATGCTGGTTAAATTGCAGTAGGCTTCTAAATATATAATGGTAATATAAAAAGAGCAGAAAAGGAAAAGGAAAATCAAAGGCAAATACAGAGAATATATTTTTGCAGCTTTTTTTTTAAAAAAGAACAGTGATTTGAACAACTGAAAGCATTGATAAAATGCAAAAAAATAATAATAATCAGGAAATGACATAAAGCTCAATGAGTCAGAACATATCATGGGACTGAAGTTTTGCATGCACATTTAATTATTTTGTATGTAAAGCAATCCAACAAATGACCATGGTATATTTATCTAGGGAACTGTTTTTATTTATTTATGGGTATTTCCATACTCACTCAAAAAGTGCACCAGTTGCATTATGTTGTTCAGTACTTGGAATTGAAAGAGCCATTACCAAAAAGGCAGCCTCTTCCCCTGTGCTTCAAAGACCATGGATTGGTGGAAAAGCTGAAAACTCCATCAAAATAAAGGGATGGGTTTTGCGCATCCCCATTGTGGTGTCTGATGGAGCTGCAGGTGAAATGGTGGCCTAGAGGTGAGCTGAACTGGATACATAGTTTAAGCACATGCACTAAATGAGTATGGTGCTGCTGACTCAAACACAAATAGAATTGTAGAATTATCAGCACAAGTAGAATAGAATTGTAGAGTTGGAAGGGACCACAAAGCTAATCTAGTCCAATCCCCTGCAATGCAGGAATCTTTTGCCTAACATGGGTCTCGAACCCATGAGCCTGAGATTATGCTCTACTCACTGAGCTAACCCAGCTTCGACTCTGGCCCAGAAGCCAACAACCTTTGTGGGTCATTTTCTTCTCAGTTGGCAATCCAGTTTGTCCACAAAAAACACCCAAGTACATGTGGTGTGCCTGTGTATCAATCTAATTGGCCTGTTTTGCACAGGATTGCACAGGGTGTCCATTTACTAGACATTTGATTCAGCCCTACAATAAAAGAGAGAGAAGGGAGGCTTCTCTGGAACTCATTTGCAGGGAGAATCTGGCCATTGCAGTGATGCTACCTTAGGTTGATACCACACTATGTGGAGGAGGTTTCATATTTCCATGGTGGGTCAGAGGGCAGTTTCCTATTTCTTCAGCCCTGGTATTGTTTGCTTCTGAT
The DNA here is from genome assembly GCF_009819535.1 of Lacerta agilis. Lineage (NCBI taxonomy): Eukaryota > Metazoa > Chordata > Lepidosauria > Squamata > Lacertidae > Lacerta > Lacerta agilis. Next base: position 33,168,007 of record NC_046322.1, read on the forward strand.
CTCTAAAAGTCACCTTTGTAAGATTTCTGAGGCTGCATTGTATAAGGCAGGAATATTACCATAAGAAAACAGTGATGTCATTTTGGTCTTCTACTAACAGAGGGATTAACAGCATACAGGACTTTAATGAGAACCACTGAAACAAATGATTGCAAGAGACAGTGTGTGAAATTATTCTGCTCAGTTTTACTTAATTCCTGATGGATTTCTGCTCACATTATGTAATCTGCACTTGGCAGCTCTTAAAATTGCCAAATGTTTTCAGAAAGGAGGAGTGGGTCGCTTCAGGAATTATATGGCAGAAACTATAGGAATAACGTTCCATGAGAACATGAAACTCCTTATGTTGTCCATAATATTAAGCTCAAACTTTAGCTAAAAGTTTATAGGGATGGGAAAATAAAGCTAGAGAATTTTCAGTTTGATGTGGCAGCTATCTTTGATACCGATACTATCAATGGATGGATGGCACAAAAATGACTTGTTAAATGTTACGTTGTGTGAAATTGCCATTGATGTCAAAAGAACACAAGAGAAAAATCTTGAAGTCAGTCTGACCGCTTTGCTATCTTAGAAGCAAGTATAAGAAATGAATGGTTGTTGACAATACCTGGGTGGGGGTTGTTAAAATCGTGATGGGGAGGCTAAGCATATATCTCTCTAGGTGCCTAACATAACTAAGATATAATGATGTGAAATGCAATGCACAAATTAACACAAAATAAATGTAGACCAGTGATCCATCCACAAGCCATACAAGAGATGGCCAAGATACAGGGTGAGACCAAGATGTCTTGGGTACCTATCCACTTAAAGGGTTTTAAAGGTAAAGGTCAGCACTTAGAATTGAGCTTGAAAGCAAATTGGCGGCCACTCCAGTTGCATTAAAACCCATGATGGGATCGCATTCATTCATTCATTTTATTTGTATGCTGTTCTTCCATACAAAATAATGCTCAATACAGCTGACAATGAAGAAATACAGATGTCTTTCAAACAAACACTACAAAAACAATTTCATAATAACATAGCAAAAATAAATTCTAACATACAAAAAACACATTTCATTACTATAAATATAACAAATTACTTTAACAACATGCAGTAAACAATAGCGAAAATAACAGCCTTGCATATCCTCCCTTCCCTTCATCTGACTTTCTCCTGTAAATGGGAGAGCCTCCACCATGGCCCTGGACAAGAACCCAAAACCCAAAACCTGCTTCTTATAAGGCTTCCAAGGGCAAAGGGTGAGGTAGCTGGAAATACTCCTCCCATGATGTTCTTCTCACCTCTAAGCTTTAGCCAAAGCTAAAGCTTCTGAGCCTCCTTCCTAACGTATAGCGTCTCACACTAGTCCAAATGTAAGGTTATTGTTGCATGACTGATGGTTGCTAGATCTCAGTGAGAGAAGCCTGTGGTCAACCACCAGGTGATGTGGTGACATGCTTCTGGCCACTGCTGTAACCTGCACATCAAACAGCAAAATAAGGTCTAGCAGCACCCTTAAGCTGTATACCTGTTTCCCGCCCCCTGAATTACAGCAGGGCTACAGTTTCTTTTGGCAGCGCCAGAATTTCATCCTTCCACAACACCTTATTTACAATGAAGAGGAGGCAGGAGATGTGTTACTGTTACCAGTCTTGCCCTCACTAGCAACTACGGGCAATAGCAACAGACAAGCAGCAGTGAAAGTATGCTAACTGTGGTGTCCAAAGACAAATCTCAACCCCTATAATGATACATATTGCAATTTATTGGCATTCCCTTAGTATTAAGGACATGGCAATTTGAAGACTTGTCTTGGAGTCATATAACTGGGCAGCTCCTTAGGCCTTTATTTTCAGTTCTAGCAGACAGTCTAGAAGAGGCATAGGCAAACTCGGCCCTCCAGGTGTTTTGGGACTACAACTCCCATCACCCCTAGCTAACAGGACCAGTGGTCAGGGATTATGGGTGTTGTAGTCCCAAAACATCTGGACTACAACACCCATAGTTTGCCTATGCCTGGTCTTGAAGGCTCCAGTGAATAAAGCTATCTCTTTGGTCCTCATTCTTAGTGCTCTGGCAGTAACAATACAACAAATTAAATAATTTGTTGCTCTTTTCTTCCACCTGAAGTTGCTTAGGGGCTTGCTTTTCTCAGGATATATCCTTCCCTGCAGGGTTGGTGGGAAAAACAGGGATTGAAAGCAATTAGTAGGGTGTTAAAGGGAGACTCAGGTGATAATAATGGTCCAGGTGCACAGACAGAGGAACTGTGAAATAAGAATTCCACATGTAGAAAAGTAAAGTAGAAACAAGACCCAGTTTTCCCTGTCTAAAAATGAATATCAATGTAATTTGACCCACCCCCCAAAAAAGCAAAAACAAATCCACAAAAAAATGAAATCACAAAACAATACCACTGAAAGAATTTCCCAAGCAACCCAAATGTGTAACTGATAAATATTTTTCAGTTGGAGTAGTTACTTCCTTAAGATTTTCTTGAAAATTAAAATGAAGCCAAAGTTCACATACCGTGGATTAAATGAATGTAGTTCTTCGCCTCATAAATGGTTCACAGTCAGTGTGGTTTTAGTAGGAGCTAAATATAGAAGAACTGAACTCTGACTCAGCCTTGTTCTCTCACACTCTGTCCTTATAGATTAATAACACTAAGGGTGTAATATTCTCTCATCCTTCATGTTGAGCCAAATTCAGTCACTCTTATCATGTTAAGTAGCATTTGCTCAACAAGTAGCCTTCTTGCGCATATATATATATATATATATATATATATATATATATATATATTGATTAGCCTTTGGTTATAATGGAGGGAAAGTGTATGAAAGGATTTCTGAAGTGTAGTCCTTGAGTACAGCTGAGGAAAAAGTCAATATTTTAGCCTTGAAGTGTCCCTGTGTCAACAAGAGAAAGGCACAATACATTCCAATTCCTGAATGCAAGGAAATCTTATTTCTAATAGTCTGATTCTCTTGACTCAAAATGAAGCCTGAGAGTACATTTCCCTGGCCAGCAATTAATTCTGCCAATGCAGCACTTTAAGAAGTGAATGTTGGGTGGCTTCTTCAAGGCCTCAACCACCTACTACAAATGTGCCTCCATCACAGCTTTTGTCTCTTGGTTGTTTATTTTTTTTTATTTTTTTTAAACATGTTTTATGCATTCCATGTACCGTATTTTATTGTTTCAGCCTAAACTGGGACCTTATGGTAAGAACAGCGGGTAAGAAATCTAAACAAATATATGTACTTAACATATTAAAATACTAAATTGGTGTGTAATTTGGATCATTCGCCAAAAATTCACACATCCTGTTTTTTCTTCCAAGACAATTCTATCCTTGTGCAATGAGACTTCTCCCCCCCCCCCCGCTCTGTGCACCCCAGAATTCACTCTGGGGGATCTTGAGAACCCCCATAACAGTGTTCACAGGGGGGGGGGTCATTCTGGCAAGCAGGAAGGCTTGCATAGCTATAAATTTGAAGAGTGTTTTAAGGAATTCCACCATCAGTTTCCTCCTCCTTAAGTTGTTCTTGTTTTCTCACTCAGTCGACTCTTTAATCCACAAGAGCCCAATGCAGCAAAGCTCCTCTATTTTCCAAGCTTTGCCTCCAACTTAAAAGAGACACTGGCAGATACACACGCACGCTAAGATTCAACAAAAAATCCTAAGCATTTTCCATAAAACAATATAAAAGATTCATTAAGAATACCACCAAAACCCTAAGGTTAGAAAAAAACACAAATTGACATAAAATATACTGTATCAATATGTAAATAAAATCAGCAGTTTTAAAACCAATACTGTATACATAAAAAAACTGCATGCTAAAAATGCTGCATCAAAATTACACAAACTTGCTCAAATGCTAGGTCATCTTCTGAAACTTGTTTTTAGGTGTCTGCAATCTTCAGAGGTAAGGTAGGGGACAACCTGAGAAAGGGCTATTTCAGTTGAATGATTTCCACAGAGTATTTGCCTGGCATCAAATCTCCTCTCTTTATGGTGACAGGTGAAAACCTTTCATCTCTTACTTACCTAGACCTTTTCATTGCATTGTTTGATGGGTCTGGTTCTGCTGGTTCGCTCTGCTGCTTTAGCTGAATTTGGGATTTATTTATTTTTTATCATGATTGCAGAAACATTGATTGCAAGCCATCTTGGAAGTTGTCAAAAAAAAATTTTAATGAAGCAGATTTAAAAAAATAAAAAATAAACAAATAATAGTACAGTTTTTAAAATGAGAAGCTGCTCTTCCAGTCTGTAACCACTCACTACAATGAGCCAACCTGCCTCTGCTACTCATCTCTCCCCCACAATCCGGAGCGTAACAGTCACCACCAGCCCATTCAATATCCAGGCTTCATCTTTAGGGGCATATAGAGACCAGACCCTGAAAAGCCCTTGTTCAAGCCCTGCTAGCTTCAAAAAAAACCCTTCTTTTAATTAAGTTCCATGTCCCATAGATGCACATTGATTTCTATTGATTAATTCCCCTACTCTACAGATACCGGTTCCATGCACTTAGCATGAGAGGCTGACCTGGGTTATACCCAACTAAGCTTTACTCAGCTAAGTTAGTCATGCACCTTCATCTCAGTGGGTCTACTTGTATAACTAGCATTAGATTTGTCCCAATTTGTTGTTGTTGGCATCTAGGAGACAATGGAGGAGTGCGCCTTTGGGGGTGAAGTCAAACTGTTGGAAGGTTGCAGTGCCTGCTGTGGCTGTAGTAACCAATATAGGAGAGGCATGTTTTGTTGCAGCTAGGGCAGATGAAGACGTCTGGTTGTGCTGCTGTAAATGCACCATGGTGTTTCTTCTCTGTGCTCCTCCCAGTGGTCATTCTGCCTCTGGTTACTGCTATGGATACATGACCTCACTGCCTGTCTCCAGGCACTGTGGTCATCTGCAAGGGATTCCCACATGGCAGGGTTGAGATTGCCCGCCTTCATGTCATGTCTGCAGACATTTTTGTAACACAGAGTTGGTCTGCCAACAAGCCTGCTGCTCCCTGTAGAGCACTTCCTTGGGCATCCTGCCATCTTCCATTCTGTGGACATGACCATGCCAGCGTAGATGTCACTGAGGTAGAAGTACAAACATGCTGCGAATGTGGGCCTGGGAAGGCACATCTTTCTTTGAGACTCTGTCCTACCATGTGATACCCGACACAGCATGTGTGGAATGCACTGAGGCATCGCTCCTGATAGTTGTAAGTTGCCCACAACTCATTTCCATAAAGCAGCATGCTCAATACGCAAGCCTGATAGACCTTCATCTTGGAACAATTCAGTTTCCATGGCATTGCCAGAAATGGAGATGATAGTTGTGAACCACCTGCCACCATCCCCCACTGAAGTAAGCTTCCCAATGAGGGGGCCCATGAACCACAGGGAGGGGAACACCATCATAAGAAGGAAGGAGTCCATGGAGTGGTACATTGTAAGGGCTCCCTCAGACCTGGAGCAGACCTCCCTCAAACCCCTATAAACACTATATACTCTCCATGATACAGAAGCAAGCCAGCAGGAACCAGGTCTGCCATCGTTTTCTATGGCTTGCATAGGTTTGGCTTTTGAGAGTTGCCTTTGTGGGCTGCTACTTCTCGATTATCTTGTGCCTACTGGCAGGATTCTGCAGTAATTTTGTGGAAATTGACAAATCCTGGAGCAGCTGCCAAATTCTGTGAAAACCCTCTGCAATCATAGATTTGCAAAACCCACCCAGCTGTGCATACATCTCCAGGCCGCTCCTCCAGGGGGCTAATCAGGAAACAAGAAATGACAGGTAACAAAGGCTACAGTACCTGTTTTTCAAAGAGTATATCGTTTGTAGGCTCTTTCTAATTCAGCTGAACTGAAATTTTGCAATTGACTCATTGGACTTATCTATCAAGAGGGGAAAGTGCTGTAAACATTCTACTAAGAAGGGTGTGTGTGTGTGTGTGTGTGTGTGTGTGTATTTGTAGCCAGGGGCTTTGATGGTTTTCATTTGATAACTTCTTGATCTGTAAATAGCATTTAGCATCATCCAGAGTCAATGTGTACGTTGTCCTTAGGTTCGTTCAGAACTTAGCCCTGAGGCAGATCTTCCTTCATTGAATCTCCGGTGGTAGAAATTTATCCCTGAGGAGAGCCCCTGGAATTTCTTCATTTCTGTGATTAGGGCATGCCGGGAGTCCCATTTATTTCACTTGACCTATTTTACCTTCTTACATTTCCTGTTTTTGCATCTGACTTTTTTAGTTTTCTAATTGCTCTGCTAAGCAGAGTGACTGAAGTGGTACAGAGGGAATAGGCCCAATTGGTTGCTCAATAGGACTTCACCAGAGAGTTGATCCTCAGAACCTGTTCTCAGTGCCACAGACAGTCGCAGAATATGTGATGTGGGATAATGAAGCGCTTGTGTCTGACATCCGTTGATTTAAAAAACAAAAAAAAAAAACACCATTATCTCCATCCCCTTGTTAAGACCTAGTTCTATGTGTTCTATAGAGACAGAGTAGAAGCTAAATTGAAATCTGCTCATCCTGCCAACAGATCCACCCCAGCCAGGTTCAGTTGGTCAGGTGAAAATCTCCTAAATCAGCTTTATTTCTTTACTTCTCTGTCTCATCTTGGGCTTCTCAGTGTTGCACATCACAGCCCGTTTTAGTAACCAGATATGGGACTTTGTAACCTTAATTATCCTTATGATTCCCATCACAATTTTTGCCTGGCTATATAGCTTTTGAGCACTTGTATAGGGCATTTACTTCAGCAGTGACTAAAAATAATGTGAGGTGCTACTCGCTCCTTTTGCCCTGAAAACAAATTGGGAAGCTTTAAGTGTTCATATTCTATTATGTTCCCTCACCCTTCTCCATGAGAAAAATAATCCCTTATCTTAAGATAGTGGAAGAAAGTAGGAGAAGAGTTCCTATCAACGCAAATGTTTTTGGCAAATGTTGACAAAGGTCCAGGACTACGAGCCTCCCTCATGATCCGTAAGAAGTGAGGTGGGGGGATTATAAGTCATTTGCATTTGAGGAGGGCACCCCATGAGGCTTTTCCAGTGTTGAAGGGAGATCTCTGCCACCTGCTCATCTTCTCAAAAGCTTAGCTTTGTTTTCTTTAGGGAAGGAAGATGAGCTGGCAGAGAAACCAGGAATGATGGAGGTTGAGTGGTGCAAGCCCCAATTCAAACCAGGCCCTGGTTAAAGAGGGTTGTGTTGTTGTTGGGAGTGGTGTCTTGTTTTTTGTAAATTGGTTAAAGAACAAAAGGAGGATTCCTTGGGTGCCTAGATCCAGGTTTGGGATAAGTACTCTTTGGTGAGAGAGCCCCAGCAGAGATTTAAAATTACAAAACATGTAGCAAAGTGTGGAAATACAGACTGTTAGACCATTAAATAATCCCTTTCCAAGTTCCTTCCAAAGTTACATTTGATAAGTTAAAAATGGTTTACTTACAAACTCTTCAAAGATCAGATTCATGTGCTTTCCATGCAGCAGCAAGAAAAAACAGTTACAGGTGGGTAGCCATGTTAGTCTGCCATAGTCAAAACACTGAAGAAGTGTGCATGCACACGAAAGCTCATACCAAGAACAAACTTAGTTGGTCTCTAAGGTGCTACTGTCAAGAAAAAACAGGCAGTATAACTTGGTTTTTAAAATGGTAAGAGTTTCTAAATTGTATGTATAGAACCACAAAGATGGCTTGCTAAAGTCATTGGGTACACATGGTGGGACGAGAGAGAACAAAGAGCTTGGTAACCATTCCCCCCAAGATGAGGGTGTGTGGCCTAGCTAAGCCTGGCTAAACTAAACTTAATCTATGATTCTTAACCCCTTCATGCATTAACTAGAGCTAAGCATGGGGGATATATCCCATATGCATGGCTTCAGTTGAAGTTCTTTTATTCAAAGGAAGACTCCCCTGTTTTGAATATCCACTCCATTTCTGCAGATAGACCTTCTGCAGACTCCTTCATTCTCACTGTTCAAATACTTATCTTTTTGGTAGACTTTGACTCTAGAAACAATGTTGCTGTTTGTAATTAAGCAGTTGGTGGGCATGCAAAATTCTTAGGTGAAGGAGCTTAAGGAGGCTTTCTAGAGTGATGAGGAAGTAAAGATCAAGCAGAGAAAGTGTGTTTCAGTGGTTGCCTCATTCATCTTCACAGCCATTTCACAGATGTTGAACTGCAGCCAAGGAGAGTGGTCTGGCCTGGGCCACCCAATGAGTTCACTGCTGAGTTGAAATCTGATTCCAGGGTATAAAGACCAACATCCTATCCACTAGACTACACAGAGGTTGTGGACTCCAGATTCTATCAGTTTCTACCCCCAAACGACTGCATTTATTCTCAGCTATGACCCTGACATACAAAGACTCTGCCCTAGGTCTTCTACTTGACTCTCCTGATTCTATTCTGAGCCTTCATATATTTCCCGTACTTCCCCACAAACACACAAAGTTCTGCTCAGACACTCCACGACTTGGCACCTGGCCCACTGCGACACAAATTGCAAAATTAAAAATGGGCAAACCCACCACCGCCTCCCAGTATGAAAATCACATGCTACCTGGAAACATGCCACCTCCATGTCATCTGGTAAAGAAAACTAGGGAAGGTGATGAAGTGCATTTGACAGATTGTTCACCACTGTTGTTCACTGAGGGGCATATGGTTGATGGATCTTTCAACGCATTTGCTTTATTTTTCTCCCATACAGCCGGGTACCCTTTAGATGTTACAGCAACAGCATTTTCCATGAGTTCATTCCGCAGTGCTGTGCTCTTCCTTAAGGAGTGCTCCTAGACCTGGCAGTGCTCCTGGATAACCAGTTGCTACTGTTGTCAAGGACCTTGGCTCATAGTTTAGGCTGGTGCAAATGCTATGCTTGTTCCCAGAGAAAGGTGATTTTTGCCATGGTCACATATATCTCTTGGGAACCAGATTACATTGTCATAATGTGTGCGGGGCTGTACTGAAAAGTGTCTGGAAACTCCACCTGCTACAAAATGTTGCAGCTGGATTGCCGATAGGAGCCCATCTTCCAGTCCACATAAATACAATTCTTCTTCATCAGCTCCCAAATTGCTTCTGAGCTCTGTGACTTGTGCTGGTTGTGCCCTGGCTCTCCCCCAAGACCAAACCACAGAGGCATTTACTTGTAAGTAAAGAAGTAAACTTTTATTATACCAGTCTAATGATACAATCTGAGCAGCTAGGAAAGAGCAGAATCTGCTCCAGGAACTCTTACAAAGCAATGGAGCAGAAACAATAAATATGCTCTCAGGGCAAGGAGTTCAAGATTAGTAGCAAGAGTTCCAAGACTGCATGGGAGCTGTGAGACTGTTCCAACAAGTTTCTCTGCCTTCTTGCGAAACTTTCAGGCAGAAGCAGAGAGGTGCGGGTGCTTGTTTTGTCTTCAGGGTGTGTCCTTAGGTGTGTCTGAGCTAGAATGAAAATTAATCCAGCAAGCAAACCTTAAACTCATTCCAATAAGATGTTTAACTTCATTAGTTTTCTTCTCAAAGTTACAAAGTTTCCAGGGCATCTTAATTCCCTCTCCCTTGTGGATCTATTCTGTTTCCGATTCCACAACCCTCTAGCCAATGTGGAGCCCTGAAGGGGAGCTGTAGGTTGTGGAGAATTCTCTTGAACATGCTTTCAGAAAACTGATGTGGTTTGACTTTGGTTTGTCACATCATGGACCCAAAGCAGACTTTGAAAAAGTCCAGTGGTCAACACTGTGCAATTTACCCTGTGTCTGATGCCATGAGGCATTCTATCATTGCAAGAATAATCTTCATGTGAATGCATTCAGTTATTCTGAATGTAGATGCTGATTCTTTTCCCAATCTGACCTTCCTAGCCTTGCATCCAGCTGGTCAATCACAGTCTGAATGTTTTCCTAGCATAGGCTTATTTTTGATTGAAACAGAACAACCACCCTCCACACTATCTGCTACCACCCCTAACCATTAGCCATGCCGGCTGGGGCTGATGGGAGCTGTACATCTGGAGGGCACCAGGTTGGGAAGACCAGTCTACTCTGATTAGCAGCAGCTTATGCAGTGTCCCTGAAAACTATTATCCTTTCCCCTGGATATATCAGAGGCTGAACCTGGGGTCTTTAATATGTGACATCACTGGGCTAATGCTTCCAATTTAAGACATGGTATTCCTGTGTCAAGCATTTGGGTTTAGTCATCTAGAGCAATTCTCCATTTAAGAGTTGACTTGGACTCCTTTCTTCCATATTTATTCTCACTGTTCCTAGTTGGGCTGTTAAAGTGTAGGTAAAGTGTCTGAGAGTCAAAACAGATATGATGGCTGCCATGGATAAAGCATGGAAACCAAGTCTTAAAGGTAAAGGTAAAGGGACCCCTGACCATCAGGTCCAGTCGTGTCCGACTCTGGGGTTGTGGCACTCAACTCGCTCTAATAGGCCGAGGGAGCCGGCGTTTGTCCGCAGACAGCTTCCGGGTCATGTGGCCAGCATGACAAAGCCGCTTCTGGCAAACCACACAGAAACGGCGTTTACCTTCCCGCTGGAGCGGTCCCTATTTATCTACTTGCACTTTGACGTGCTTTCGAACTGCTAGATGGGCAGGAGCTGGGACCGAGCAACGGGAGCTCACCCCGTGGCAGGGATTCAAACCGCCAACCTTCTGATCAGCAAGCCCTAGACTCTGTGGTTTAACCCACAGCGCCACCTGGTACTTATTGAAGTAGATGGGTATGTTTAGCCTGGTAAAGAGGAGACTGAGAGGAGATATGATAGCCATCTTCAAATATCTCAAGGGCAGTCACATGGAAGAGGGAACAAGTTTGTTTTCTCCTACTCTGGAGGGTAGGACTCAAACCTATGGCTTCAAATTACAAGGAGATTCTGCCTAAACATGAGGAAGAACTTTCTGACAGTAAGAGCTGTTTGACAGTGGAATGGTCCCTCTCAGGAGGTTGTGGACTCCCCCTCCTGGGAGGTTTTTAAGCAGAAGTTGGATGCCCATCTGTCATGGATGCTTTAGTTGAGATTCCTGCATTACAGGGGGTTGCAAAAGATGACCCTTGGGGTTCCTTCCAACTCTACAGTTCTATGATTCTATAATTTACTCATATAAAATATTACTACTTTGCCCTGCCACATTTAAATGTCCTTAATGTGTGTGCTGTACCATCCATGTGTACCGTTAGCATGCCAGGGTCACACCTGCCCACACTGCCAACCTCACATAGTTTTTTCTATACACAAATGGGCCAATGAACACAATAAGAACATTTTAATGTGATGGGGCACCTATGGAATGTTTACACAAATAGACATTTACCTGTAACTGCCGTAACATATGCTTTCGCCCTAAGCTGCAGAGAAATCTGCACTAGGTTTCACTTCCTTTGTGCCTTGGGTCTAGAACCACAGCTGTAGAGGGAAAGCCGTTTATGCCCAGGAATCTGCAACACTTTTATCTTTTAAGTTCTGGAAAACTGATATCGCCTCTCTGTCTGAATTTTCTCATTATCCTTAAAGCAACCCAAACAAAATCACAGAAAGGGACATCTGCATTAGGTCTGTGAATGCCGCTTGTGAAGCATCCAATATGGCCTTTTGAAAAAACAAATAAGGCTAACTTTTAAATTATGCAGCGTCTCTAGTCCCAGGCAGTCTGGCTTGCTGTGGAACAATAAAACATTAGAAAAACGGCAAAAAAAACATTTTTAATCAGAAGCACCTTCTAAAATAAAACCCAATGGAAATCCATATGTGGCCCACATTTATGCCTTAAACCTGTCAAAAAGATATATGGACAGAAGTAGCAAGTCATAACATAATCTGGCTTCCATTGAAGTCAATGGGAGTTTTTTCTGACTGAGAAGGAAGGAAGATTTTGTTCATATGCTCTTCTTTGAAGGCGGCTTTATCCTTTCAGGCTACAACCTCAGTTTTTAGGTATGGATATTTTAAACTGTCAGTGATTTGGAGCAAAGAGTGGAGAGTCACTGTTAAATCACAGAACCATTTACTATTATATTTGACAGCTCATGAAGAACCAGAATGGTCCCAGAAGACTGGAGGAGAGCCAGCATAATGCATGTATTTTTTAAAAAAAAGGCAAGAAGGAAAGTCATGGAAATGGTAGGCCGTTCAATCTAACTGTTAATACATGGAAAGATGTTGAGGATGGAAGGGAACACAGAAGATGAATCCTTTAAAGACACTTATTAGGTAGTAGATCCCATTGAACTGGAAAGAAACTTATCTCTCAGTAAACATATTTATTCATTAATCCATTTATTTTTACCCACCCTTCACCATAAGGTCACAGGGCAGGATACAACAATATAATATATAGTTACAAAAACAAGTAAAGCAATTACACACAAGACACACACACACACACAGAGAGAGAGAGAGAGAGAGAGAGAGAGAGAGAGAGAGAGAGAGAGAGAGAGAGAGGAGAGAGAGAGTATAATAACCAAAATAGGTTCAACCAGCATAGATTCAACAAAAGAGAGGGGTCCAGAAAACAAACTACCTTAACCTTTGAAGGCCAGGGTAAAGAGGTGAGTCTTCAGCATGCAGAGAAAGCCGGAACATGAAGATGTTAAATGCATTTTTGTGGGGAGGAACTGCAGCAATTCTGCACACAAATACCAAGATGGAAGGCCCATTGTGCTGGAGCTTATTACTTCATTAGCAACTATCTACCTCTTCTTAGCAAGGCCTACATCACTCTTGGTATACCATAGGAGCCTTACACTGTAGCAAAACATAATTCACCCCCATTTTAAGCTCTTCTGTTTTGGTCTAGCAGCATTAAAGGGCCTTTGGTAGTGTAAGTGAAAGTCATGCCTACTGTTCATAAACTTATGCTCATGTTGGTGGAAAAGAGACTGGTGGGTGCTTAAATGTCTGACGATTTACTACCACCATTAAAAAGATGAATTTTTAATGTTTGTTTTTTAAGTGCAACACTTGTACAAATAATGGCCATGAAGACAGAGAGGAGAAATACTTCTAGACATGGCTGCAAAGCTTTAGGATGCATAGAAATTAGCCATAGCCCCCTGAACAGGAACACCTCCCTGGACAGCAGTGATAGAAGAAGAAGAAGAAGTTTGGATTTGATATCCCATGTTATCACTACCCGAAGGAGTCTCAAAGCGGCTAACATTATCATTTCCCTTCCTCCCCCACAACAAACACTCTGTGAGGTGAGTGGGGCTGAGAGACTTCAAAGAAGTGTGACTAGCCCAAGGTCACCCAGCAGCTGCATGTGGAGGAGTGGAGATGCGAACCCGGTTCACCAGATTACAAGTCTACCGCTCTTAACCACTACACCACACTGACTCAGGGCTAAGCTTGGTGGTAGTTTGCTTGTTTTATGCGAATAAAGTCTTAGGCTCAGTCATTGATGTAGGAACATACGAAGCTGCCAGACTATTAGTCTCTCACTTCCAGTATTGGATATTCTTTTTGCAGCTCTCCAAGGTCTTAGGCAGAAATCTTCCACGTCACTTGCTGCCCTATCCTTTCTGACTGCATAGTCAAGGGATTGAATCTGGGACTTCCTGCAACCTCAGTCACTGAAATTTGGTCTCTCTCCAAACTGGGATCTCTTGTTAAAAGTTTTTAGTAGGTATTGGTTGGTTAGCATCCATCTTGAGAGACAATAGAGTGCGCCTCTGGAGGTGAAGTCAAACTGCCAGCACCTTGTCCACATCAGTTAATTGCATAACGTGAAAGTGATCCTACAAAACATCCTCAACAGTGGCACTGGGTGCTTCAGCTGGAGCTGCAACAAGTGCAGAGTCAAGATCAGTGTGAAGTTGAGCACCTTCATTCTTAAAATGTGTAGGCCAGTTGGCAACAGTGGCTCTTCGAGGGCTCCAGAGGTCTCTCCCACATGCAGGGAGTCAGTTATCTCCAGACATTCTGAAATAACTCAGTTGGCCGGCTACTAGATAATGCACTGCTCACACTGCCACTTCATAGGCACTATTGCTGTATGTGTTCTTACTAGCATTTGGTTGGCTTCAGAGCAAGAATTGTGCTGCTTGCACTGCAATCCTTATTCAGCTTGCTTCATAGTCCAGAGCTCCTTAGAGTAACAAGCAGTTGCTGGGGCTCCAAAATGCCCGAGAAGACACTCAGGAGCAATCATGTCAACCGCCCATTTCATCTCACTGTTCCATAGTGAGACCAGGGCTTTGACAGGATCACCAGCTTTCTCCACTGGAAAACCCCCCAGTGGAGGGATCCAGTTCCTTCAGTCTCCGAAGGCGGGCCATCCAAATGGGCCCAGCACCCTTAGAGAGGAAATGACAGTCGTCAGTCCATATTAATGTAGTGGATTCACTAGACACCTATCGCATGCATAAAGCTTTGGTGCTTGGTCGGGAGAAATAAGAGGAGTGGGTATTACGAAGCTGTCTTATGCTGAGCCAGACAAATGGTCTGTCTAGCATAGCTCTGACTGACAGCAGAGCTTCAAGTTCTCTGGCAGAGGTCCTTTTGACAATGCTGCTACCAGAGATTTTTTTAGCTGGAGATGTCCAGAGACTAGAACTGTGACCTTTGCATGCAAAGCATGTGCTTTATCATTGAGCTTTTATACCTACCTATTTAGGGTTTGGGAAAGCTGGGCAAGTGTTAATATCACCAGAGAGATCCTGCTCATTAAAAAACAAAACCAAAAAAACCTGAGATGGAGTGTGGGCTTGACGTTTTCTCTGGCTCAGATTAAAATCTGAGATAGAGGAAGAACATTCAGACCAATAATGCTTAGCTTGTATTTGAGGCAAGCATTACAAGCTGCTTAGATTGCATTTTTGAATCAGGGAATGCAAAAGTTAGACATACCCTTACTGTACTCAAGGTATTTTTCTACTTGTCATAGATCCCATGAGATGGGTTGATCAAAACCATGTCAGATGAGTTTAGGAAGGTCTCAGAGAACAAGGCTTTATGCATCATCTGTATGGTGCATAATACAAGTAGTTTTTCACTCACCCAAGAACACTTTTGAGGGGTACAGAGCAAATGCAATTTGTATATTTCATTGACTGGAATGTAAGCAGATTTGGCCCTTCCTTTCGCTACTATGAATAATTTGCACTTATTTGTTTTAATAGTCTTTTCTATTCTGTTAAACTGCAGTAGCTGGATTCCAGTGATGCGCGAGCTATTTTCAGTTGATCTTCCACTGCCATAAAGCAGTGTTAGCAGCAGATGCATCAACAAGCACATTCAATCTGCAAGAGACAAAAAGATGAAGGGCATATACTTGTGACAAACATGTATCAAGCAATTAGCATCTCATGCAGTTTGGATTCCTTTCTCTTTTTTAACCAGACTTAAAACAGTAGCCACAGCAACAGGCTTTCTGATTGTGTTAAGTGGCTTACAAGTAATTTTACTATAAATGCAATGAAGTTGAAATCAAATGTAAAGCACTTCAAACCAGCAGAGACAAAGAATGTACCCACGGGAACAATAGTGCACCATAATACTGGCAGTGCCAACAGTGACTTAATATTGTGAGACTAAACTGTTCTTTGGCCTCAGTTCTAAATGTTAGGCGTGTGCAACCAGTCTATGCTGTGGCCGAATAACAAGGGGAATCCGGGTGATTTGTGGTAATTTTACCCCACCCCTCCAGTCAGATAAGATCCCCCAAACAGCCTGATGTTGCTTTGCTTTTTCGAGCCCCCCCCCCTTTTCTATAAGCTTTATCTCTCTGAATTTCCTATGTCTCTTTTGTTTCTCTACTGTTGGGCATTGCAAGATGTGAGGCTATGTTAATGCCGCCTGTAAGGCAATGAAAAGCTCCAGATGATTCTTTTTTTAATTTTTATTTATTTATTTTGTAAAGCTGAGCAGCAGATGATTTTTTTTTTTGAAAAGTTGAAAGATTCACTTAGTTCTTTAAAGAAGCATCCACTGCTTTGCTTGAAAAACAATCCTTTGCAGCTCTCCAGCACTTTGCAGGCAGTATTAAGGACAGCCTCACCTTGTTATTCCCCTTAAAGGATGTCCCCTCCCAATAAAACAACATCAGAAAAGGCTGATGTGGAGCTGCTAATGTTTTTTTTTTTTAAAAAAATGCATAAGTAACAATGCAAACCCATTGGACACCTCTTAATTATTTTAAGGTGGAAAAGGCCAGGAGACAAACTCCCATTCTCCTTCCATAAAGCATGGAGCTAATGTGGATTTGGGAGTCTTAGCTGGCCTGATAAAGGTATTGCCCTAATATGGATCATAGAGGAAAGTTAATCCTTTTTTCCTCTCTCCATAAAAGCCCATGTCTGCAATTTGTCATGTTTAATTTACTCTGGAGGGGGTTCCTGTGCATGGGTGTAGCTGGGGGGGGGCAGGAGGAGGCAGATCCTCCTCCCCAGATCAAGTAAAACATTAGAAATACTCAACTAACTGACCAATCACGTCAGTTCTGCTCCCCCTAACAAAAGTTTTTTTGTCCTGGCCCTCCCAACAAAAGTCTTGCCCTCCCCCTAACAAAAATCCTGGCTACGCACATGTTCCTGTGCCAGCAAATTAAATTTGCTTTTGACAAAAGGTAGGGAAATATAATTCATTTTAGTTTCCCATAAGTGTGAATGGGGAACACTGAGCTTCATTTGACAAAGAGTGCCTCAGAACCTGAGTTACAGGTTGAAGCAGACTGAGCACAGACAGACTCAGAAATAGATGGAATTCTTTTAAGAGAAAAGCTACAGACACAAGGTGAGTCTTAGAACGCATGCACACCCCTGCAAAATATGCAAGGATAGTGGGATTTACTTCTGAGAAAGTAGGATTAGGATTGAAGTTTCTAGTTTATGTGTTTTGACGTAAGGAAAAAAACCCGTTTCCTCTTGAAATGTATCCCCATATATGCTAAGAGGATGTCAAAGATATGAGCCTGAAACCTAACCACATCCACTGAAAAGAAGCCCCAATTTAATTCAATGGGGCTTATTCTACTTACCTGTAAGTAAGCCCCATTGAGTTCAATAGAACCTTCTTCTCAGTAGACATATTTAGTGGTGAACTACATTGTCATGTGACATGTCTGATGAACTACATTGGACTTAGCATTGGCTGTGACTTGAAATATATGCCATTAATAGAGTCCTAGAAGTATCAAAATCAGAACAGATGGAAAGAGCCTGGCTAGGGAGGGAGGAGAGGAACCGATCTTACAGCAAGTTTCCCAATGTGTGCCATAAACTGACAAATGGTTCCCTGGTATTCTGATTAGTTTCCTTGCAGGTTGTTTTTGACTTTGCTTTGTTTTGCCTAGCCAATGCAATGCAATGCAGGGACACCAAGAAACGATTATCAGTTCAAAGGAATGTTGGTAACAGGCAGCAGTAGCTGCTTCACTGGCAGAAATATTTGGAATCACCACACATGCTTTCTGGATGTCTTTCTGCAACTGAACAAAAGACTTTCATCTTGCTAAACTGTTGCTAGCCAATCGCTCCCCTTTCCCCCCAAAATATTGTTAGATATTATCACCCAAAAAATTGTTAAGATACTATATTTCTGACAAACAGGAAATGTATGCCGCACTAATAGGATGTCAATCATCAAGATAACATCAATTTTGTGGTTTCTAAATCATCCCCACCTGCTGTCTCTTTGATCATCCCAAACAATTAATCTAAATGTGACATGACTAAGAAATGCTTCCAATGAAACATAGATCAACAGTATTTATTTGTGTGCATTTCTCTGGCTCCCACCGAAGCTTATGACAAATCTTCCATTGGATTCCAAAAGCAGCAGTCTCAAGCCACAACACAACAGAAGTCTGGGATCATTATGAAAACCTCAAGAGAGGCAACAACACTGCCTGAACTCTAACACTGGCTCAGATTAAACAGGAGGAAGCTACTTTGAAATGAACGAACCAGAGACAGCATTTCGGGCAAAGCTAAGCGACATTTTTCAATGTGAGGGTCACATTTCCTTCTGCGTAACTTTCCAAGGGCCACATAGCAGTGGTGGGTGGAACTGGAGGCAAAAGTGGACAGGGAAACGAATGTAAAATTCAGCTTTGAAGAGCAGGCTGGTTTCTACACACAGCCCTCTCTAGCCTCCATTCTCCATCCAGGGGACCAAGAGTCATGAGTTCCAGGACACATTCCAACCAGGCAAAAAACAACCAAGCAGGATGCAAAGCAGGACCCCTAACTGGGGAAAGGCATAAAGGGCAGAGACAGAAGCCCAGAGGTTCACATTTGGCCCCCAGCAGCCCCTGAGATTCCTCAACCCTGCTTTAAAGGGATGTGCTGGGATTTCATCTCTCCGGTGTTTCAGACAATGGTTTTTCCTATAGTTCTGGCCATAGGACTTGCTCTGCTCACTGAGAAATCATCAGTAGAAACAATTATGTGCACTTTCCAAAGACAAACATCCCTTTGCTGGTGAGGAAATAATTACCAACTTTTTGACCTGTAAGATATATAAAAAGAAAGAACACTAAGTGCTCTTCAACACAATTTCCCCCCCCTTTTCTTTGCAAATTACTCTTGAATATATCTGAGGCCTGGCCTTTGAACCTTGCTAAGAATTTTGCTGGCTTCCCACCTGACTGAAACAGCACTTCTAGAAGAAGAAGAAGAAAGGGATAGCTATTTAAATCCTCTTTCCTTCAGGCCATCTGAGGGCATTTTGCCCACCCCAGAAATGGAGCTGTCAGCATCTGAAATTGAACCCTTCTGAAAGAATCACAATCCATGCAACAGCAACAACAAGTTGTTGTTGTAACCTAGTACTATATATGTTTATTGGAAGAAAGTTGTTTTTCTTGCAACTTACTCTGAGTATGAAGATGAATTTTATTATTCATCTGCATTTTTAAGTGAAACAAACTAATTCACATCTCCTGGACTAAAACATGGACCAGGATGCAGTTATCTTTCAGATTTTGCACGTTGGCAATACTGATCTCAAACATACATATCTACATGCTTATACATATTTAATACATATTTGAATAGTGTTTAAATATGATTTTATACTGATTTTTTAAAAAACAATGCAGTAAATAAATCACAGATTAATATGAAAATGGAATGGATTGGACTTCCACACATGCAGAAATTGATGCTGGCCGATTGATCCCTCTCTAGCTACAGTAACTTCCAAGCAAGTGTGCATAAGACCATAGTTTTGTGGTTTTTCTGTTGTTGTTGAAAAGTTCAGTTAATGCATCTTTAAGTAATACATGGGAAGCAAAGAAGAAGAGCTATACTGAAGTTGATCTAAAAGGAGCCTGTTCTCTTCTGAGCAAATAGAAGGCCGATATTAGGTTTTGCAAGATCAACCACATATTTTTGCTCCCTAAAGTATTTTGCACTAACAGGCACTGGGGAACTCATGTATACACTTGAAAAGCTGACAAGTTTAGTGTTGATTTCCACTCAAACACTTGCTTATCTGCAGATAGCTAAAACACACTAAAGTGTATTGCTGATGAGATGGCAGTGCTTATCCGTAATTTTAGAAATGGATTTTTAAAGGCAGCATTAAGCTTTTTATTCTGGGGGCTACCATATTGAGCCAACAGTTTTTTGAATACATGAATAGTATTTGCATACCTAAATTAGTTGGCCAGAAGTAGTTACATGGGGTGGGTGGGTAGTGGTAGGGTGTTAACTCTGGTGGGGGACACGTCATGCTGCTTCTGGGGTAGTTTGTCCACCTTTGGTCCCCACCCTGCACTCAGCTCTTACTTGTGGCTCCTAGAAGCTGTCAGCATGCAACAGTAGCCGCACACTGGGGATGGCTTTGACTGGCTGGCTAAACCAGGCAAGGGTAGCTGATGGGTCTCAAACCCTCATTGAGTTAGGGGCTTCCCTTGCATGTGAAGACTGTGGCAGATTGAGCAGATGAGACCAATAGTGGGCCCAAGGGTCAAGAAGGCGGTTACTGCATGTGCTGTAGAGGGAAAAATCCACACCCACTGCCTTTGCGAGATATCTTCGGGAGAAGAAAATGCTAAGGAGTACACAAATCTAGAGTGGAGTCCCTACAAAAATCCAGAGTGGAATCCCTGCAATGGTTGGAAGGTGCCTCCTTCTGGCAACTCCTGTAGTCCAGCTGGTGCCAAATGTATTGCTCCAATTTCCTTTGGACCACCAGTGAGGCCGAGAGGGGGATCTTGTTGTCTGGGCAGCCAAGGACCTCATATACATTGCCCAGGCTTCTGCCCCAGGGAGGTCACTTTGCTGCTGCTAATGCAGTGGTTTGAATTCACCTCCAGACGCACACTCTATTTCTCTTAAGACAGATGAATGCCAAGCACAACAGTAGTTAGATGTGTATGAATTTATTATTTATTGATTTGATTTAGGAATCACTCCCATGAAATATCTCTTAAGTGATTTAATATTATAAACATCAACAGTAAAAGCTTATATACAAACAATTTCAAATCCAATACCGATGCAGACTAGAATGAAAATCTTCACTTCAGAGAATTGTTGTGAAAGGCAGTTCTAAGTCAGGACTGTTAGGCTCCATCCCCCTACCAGTTCCAGCTAGCTTAGTCAATGGTCTGGAACGATGGAAGCTGGAGTCTAACAACATCTGGAGAGTCAAGTACTTGTAATGGACACGCTTTGTTACCCTCTTAGGAATGAAACAATCTGAAGAGAGGACTTCACACTATGTCTTCTACCAGAAACATATCCCCACATTTATAGCTATATATCTATATCTATATATGCAAATCCAGCTCCATGATTTTCTGTGTAGCTTAAAAACTGTTAAACTATATTTGAACTTTGATCAGTGCTCATTTTACTAACAGTACACATTTTGTTTTGAAGGGCTGCATTGGAATAATGGTTTTGATCAGTTCTCTCTCACACACTAGATCAAATGAGATCAAATGTCATGCATGTTGGAGGGATCAGATATTTCCAAGGCTGTCTGGCTATGGGTTTTTCATTGCAGAGGATTCAAGCAGAGAGCAGGGTCCAAATCCTAGTGATAAACAAGAAGGATTTAGAATATTTATCTGCTGTTCACCAGAGGTAGCATCATGATATGCTCTCACAAATGCCCCAAACATACTGACTTCCTGTTAAAATGCTTTTAATGTAAGTTACTGTGGACAATTGAAATTCACCCCAAAGAGGTTGTTAGCGAGAACAGTAAGGTATTCCTTCTTTCTCGTTCTTTCTTAAAAAACAGAAACTGCCTTTTTATTATTTAGGCAGCTTCAACCACTACTGCCCTTTTTATGTGATAACCAGAACTCAGCAGAGGAGCAGATGGACACACTTAGGAACTGAAATAGTTTTGTCTTCATTATCTGGTAGACCTCTGTGTGAGCTTGTAGGCCTTGTCAGAAACCACAAGACTCTACAAACTGGCAACTGTGGGTTTGTCTGTTCACCACTGATTCTATTTCTAGAAGGAAAAGAGAGAGGAAAACATTAAACCAATGTGTGAATCATGTGACTCATTTGAACTGAACAAGCACCACCAGCAAGAAAAAAGGCACAGCAGACCTTTACTAACTGTGTCAAGGTTACAACTTTTATAACCTTTCCTATTTGTTCCAAAACCATTTGCTTTTATCTTTTTAAAAAAAAAAAATGAGCCTGGAAAGGAGAATAAGTCAAGAACACATTAATCAAAATTTCAAAAGTGTCCAATTAACATCACACTGATTAAGATGCAAAATTCTGTTAATTCACATGCTCTGTTCATAGATTTTCAACCAAATGCAGCAAGGATCTGCCATCTTTGGAATAATTGGCTGCATTTTGTCAGGGCTAAACTATATGGGGTGTAGGAGATACATGGGAGAACTTTTTATATTTTACTGTGGCCCTGGGGGGCTGTCAAAATGTGTTTGGGGCATTGGAGAGGTGTGCTTAACCCTTTCCCCTTCACTCATTTCCCCCATCAAGAATCCCCTCATCTTAAAAACATTCACCGAGGACACATGGCGATTGGCATTGATTGACTGGTTGAATCTCTATACCACTTGTTGTTCAGTC
Organism: Lacerta agilis; assembly: GCF_009819535.1. NCBI lineage: Eukaryota > Metazoa > Chordata > Lepidosauria > Squamata > Lacertidae > Lacerta > Lacerta agilis. Next base: position 33,190,035 of record NC_046322.1, read on the forward strand.
GTTCAGTTGTGTCCGACTCTTCGTGACCCCATGGACCAGAGCACGCCAGGCACGTCTATCTTTCACTGCCTCCCGCAGTTTGGCCAAACTCATGCTAGTCGCTTCGAGAATACTGTCCAACCATCTCATCCTCTGTCGTCCCCTTCTCCTTGTGCCCTCCATCTTTCCCAACATCAGGGTCTTTTCTAGGGAGTCTTCTCTTCTCATGAGGTGGCCAACGTACTGGAGCCTCAACTTCAGGATCTGTCCTTCTAGTGAGCACTCAGGGCTGATTTCTTTAAGAATGGAAAGGTTTGATCTTCTTGCAGTCCTTGGGACTCTCAAGAGTCTCCTCCAGCACCATAATTCAAAAGCATCAATTCTTCGGCGATCAGTCTTCTTTATGCTCCAGCTCTCACTTCCACACATTACTACTGGGAAAACCATAGCTTTAACTATACGGACCTTTGTCGGCAAGGTGATGTCTCTACTTTTTGAGATGCTGTCTAGGTTTGTCATTGCTTTCCTCCCAAGAAGCAGGCGTCTTTTAATTTCGTGACTGCTGTCACCATCTGCAGTGATCACGGAGCCCAAGAAAGTAATATCTCTCACTGCCTCCATTTCTTCCCCCTCTATTTGCCAGGAGGTGATGGGACCAGTGGCCATGATCTTAGTTTTACCTTAATATATTAAAAATATCTCTAAGCAGTGTACAGAAAACTGAAGCAGCAATGTACAACAGGCAGTATATAAAGATTAGTACGGGGGACAGGCATTGCTTTGTTCCCATGGGATGTGGTGATTTAGATCAGGAAAATGGCCAAAAGGAAAAGGATTAAGACCAGCCTAGCCCTAATTTATAGTTTCCCATATCTGCAGTAAAGGCTGTTTTGTTTTGTTTTGAGTCAAATTCTCCACATATCTCCCACATCACAGATAATTTGGCCTCATCTTTCTTTTACACTCAGCCCATTTCCCCTTTCTCAGTCCCTATAGGAAACCAAATGGACCTCATTACATAAGCTGGTGAGAAAACTATTGCAAGGGAAATGCAAATCAGATGTTGCTTACCCCCAAAATGGAGCATTCTCACGAATTCAGCATTTTCAATTATAGTGAGGCAACAATTATTCATTTAGAATGCTTAGTAGATTCAAATAAGGCTATAAACACTCAACAACTTCATGGTTCTTCAAAGTTCTAATGTTATGTTCACACATTTTGACACACACAAAGTGACTGCACAGCCTACCAAACTTGCCTAGTTATTTCTCACTTGCACAGTGTTTTTAAAAAACAATGTCCCTCTGGTGTCCCAAGCAGAAATGCTGATGCAAATGCAAATGATTTGTGTAACAATGCATGAAGCAATCCACATTCTTGGCTTTGATCCACATACACAGCCTTTCTCATGCACACAGCAACGCTCTTCTCAGAGTTTCTGAACCATGCCTCAGAGGATGTATCTAGCACTGAAGTACCAGAAGGAGTGGTAAGTAGGGTCACATCAGAATTGCACATTTAAAGCACTATGATACCACTTTAACAGTCGTGGCTTTCCTGAAAGACTATTGGGAACTGTAGTTTGTTAAGAATGCTGAGAGTTGTTAAGAAAACCCTGTTCCCCTCATAGAGCTACAATTTCCAAAGTTCCCTCAGAAGGATTGAATCTAGGGTGTGAATCTCTCTCTCTCTCTCTCTCCGTGTGTGTGTGTGTGTGTGTGTGTGTTGGGGGGGGGAAATAGGGGTCTCCTAAAAACTCTCAGTGCTGTAAACGTATAGTACAGATGTGGCCTGGGAGCTACCAATGTGAGATAAAAGCTCCACTGTGCACACACACCTCCTCTTTGGTGATAGAATCATAAAATTGTAGAGTTGCAAAATAACCCAAGGGTCATCTATTGTAGTTGAACCCCCTGTAATAAGGAAGCTCAGCTAGATCATACATGACAAATGGCCACCCAATATTTGCTTAAAAACCTCCAAGGATGGAAAATCCATTACCTCTTGTGGGAGTTTGTTGCACTGTCAAACAGTTCTTACTGTCAGAAAGTTATTCCTGATGTTTAGGTGGAATCTCCTTTCTTGTAACTTGATTCCATTGGTTCAAGTTCTACTCCCCAGAGCAGGAGAAAACAAACTGGTTCCATCTTCCATGTGACAGCCCTTTAGATATTCGAAGATGGCTATCATATCTTCTTTTCCAAGCTAAACATACCCAACTCCCTCAACCGTTCCTCATAAGGCTTGGTTCTCAGACCCTTTATCTTGGTTGCCCTCCTCTGCACACAGAAGTGGACACAGTAGTCCAGATGTGGTCTGACCAAGGCAGAATAGAGCAGGACTATTACTTCCCTGGATCATGACCTTTGTGCCCAAACTTGTATCCTTGTCTCATTCACTTTCATGAATTTCTGCCCAAGTCTATTCAAAATCCCAGAGAGGAGCAGAAACCTGTAAAATCTAGAGTGACCTTGATCTTCCTTCTCTTGTATAAAATCTAGGTGGTCTCCAGACACTCTTCCATTCAGGAAAATACAAAGTTATCTCAGATCTTAATCTCTCTCTCTCTCTCTCTCTCTCTCTCTCTCTCTTTCTCTCTCTCTCTCTTGATCTCAGCTATCCCAGCGACCATGAATCCCTTTCACCTCCCTTCTTACATTTTCCAGTCTTCCAAATGCTATTCTTGCAGGTTCATACTAGCCTACACCAATTTCAACAGCAAACCTTGGCCCTCCATACAAGCTTCTAGGCCTCAGCCCCTGACTGTATTTTCCCTTCAGGCTTTTGTAAATCCCTGGTTCAATACAGAGTATCCACTCATGGTGCTCAAGGATATGAACTGGTTCACTCTCGCTCTCTGCTGGAGTGGCTTCTTCAAAGTTTCAATCAGCCTCAATTGACTATACAGCATCCCTGGCACTCTTTCTCTCTTTGCACTTGACACCTTGTGGCACAGTAAGAAGAGAACATGGCATCTGTAATCGTTTTTATGCCAGCATGTTAAAAGTATTCAGTACTTGACTCCTGTGTACCTATTTTTCTCGCTGTGATATAGGCAGAACCTGAAATGGAGGTGATCAACTAGGGAAATTGCACATATCCATGAGAAATGAAGGAGAGAATAAATATGAAAGTGAGGGGGGAGAAGCACTATTATATGCACTTTGGATGTACTTTGCATGTCCCTGATATTTCTTAAGGAAGAATAAAAAAATATATTTTTACTTCATGAGGTTCTCTCTCAGATGTATTGCCCTTACAGCTGTCAGTCAGCAGAAGGATATACATATGTCTCAAGAGTAGTTTTGAGCTTTTTGCATTTTTTATCAAGGGAAAATATGTTGCACATTTTTCCTGGCTTTCCACTTTTTCAAATGGAGTCTATTTTAGTTTGTCACACACAGAGAGAGGCACACAAAACTTTCAAAATTTGCTTCAGCTTGTAGTTTTTCATCTCAGAAAATGGTTATATTCGTAACACAAAATCCAGTACCTGGGCAGCATGCATCGTGTTCCATGCTGGATTAGGTCCTCACACACAAGCTCTGACAGATGGTTGGCACAGTCAGTTTTTGACAGAGGCAGCCATGACAGTGTCAATCACTTGTTTAAGAAGCTGGGGAAGACTGAATCTAGGTTCATGCAATGGGCCAGAACTGAACCAAACAGATCTCCAGTCCTAATGTCTCATGGAGAGGCTTGCTGGACTGAGACACAAAAAATGAAGCACATGATCTTATAAACATTAGATGCTATAGGAGAGAGAAAAAGGAAGATATTCCTGTTATTTACTATGTATAACAAATCCACATAATATTGTCATACCATGGATGATTATATTCGGCAAAAGCAAATTCTTTTTAATGGACTGTACCAACAACACCTATGTTGTTGCATTCAAGGTTTGGAGGATACAGGCTAGTTCTTCTGTTTGGCCCCTGGCTTGTCAATAAAGATAATGAGCTTATGAAGAAAGCAGTGAAAGGCTGGATGGGGGCTAATAAAAGGAGGCTGAATCCAGATAAGATGGAAGAGCAGTGGGTAGGTGCTTCCTGTGTTTGGGTACAACCTGTTGGGTACAACATGTCCTGGGAGGGGCTGCACTCTCCCTGAAGCAACAGGTTTATAGACTGGGGGTGTTCCTTGATTCCAACTTGTTACTGAAGGCTCAAGTCAGGCATGGCCAAACTTGGCTCCCCAGATGTTTTGGGTCTACAACTCCCATCATCCCTAGCTAGCAGGACCAGTGGTGAGGGATGATGGGAATTGTAGTCCCAAAACATCTGGAGGGCCAAGTTTGGCCATGCCTGACTCAAGTGGAGTGCTTATGTCCAGCTTAGGCTGTTCCTAGACCAGGATTGCCTAGCCTTGATTGTCCATATCCCAGTGATGTCCTGCTCTCTATGTGGGGCTGCCCTTGGAGAGGGTCCAGAGGCTGCAGCTAGGGCAGAATGCAGATGCTCTGTAGGTCAATGGGGGTAGACAAATAGGACCATGTACCACTGGTGCTAAAAGATCTGCACTGGCCACCAGTGAGCTACGAAGCCCAGTTCAAGGTGTTAGCATACAAAACCCCAAACAGATGAAATTTGGGTTTGTAAGACAGAGGCTATCAAACTGTTTATTTCATTGGCACAGTTAAAATATCAATGAAAGGATAGATAAATATTACCTTTTCCTTCTTTCCCCCACCCCCGAAATCCATGACCAAGCTCTAGTCAAGAATCACATGAAGCAAACCTTTCTCCAGGTTTTGAGTTTCTAGGAGAAATCGGCTGCCTCACTGAATACACATTAGGATACATTACCAGACTTGTATTGAGTAAGTTTCACTTCAGGGTTCTTCAGCTGCTGAAGGGAAACGAAAGATTCCTGGAATGGGTCCCAGGCCTTCTCTCCATTTGCCAGTGGCTTGGCAAGGAAAAAGCAACAGGAACAGCTCACCTCCTCTTTTCCTTTGGCTGCACAAAACGGAAGGTAAAGTAAATCCAGCCCCAGCCACTGTCTGCTTCATGGGGCACCAGAGCCTGGAAGGAGGTAGCACACCTATTGTTCAGTTACCAAGAATCACAGGCACTTCTCTTTAAATGTAATATAAAAAATGTATAGTTCTATGGAGAAATCGGGCCCATTACCTTACCTTGTATCCACAGGCTGTTTAGTAACAACACAGAAAACAGATGCATGCAAGGGATATGGGAGTTGCCAACCAGCCAATATATTACTGGTCTGTCTCATAAAATGGTCTGCTGTCAGGTATCATGCATTGGGAGATGAAAATCTACTGAGCTCTAGTTTCTGTGGGTGCAAATTATGATGCACAAGCCTGGACTCAGCAGGCACTGCCCTCTGCTTTTAGAAATCCAAAAAATGGCAGCCCTGGATTAACAGCAATTGCATAATTCCAAACAAGCAAAGCACTTGGTGGTTGTGTTAGGTGTTAGCCAAAAACAAAGAGTGGCTCATGGAAGTGGAGAAGCCTCACTTCGATTATTGGGCTAGCCAAGACTTGGCATCTTGCATAAAGCAAATTTCATTTCATGTTTATTTTTCTACATTTATAGCTCACCTTTCCTACAAGAAGCACAAGGCGGCTTTCATGTTTCTTTCTCCCTTCTATTTTATCCACACAACAGCCCTGTGAGGTAGTGTAGGCTGAGAGGTAGCAACTGGCTCAAGGTTACTCAGTAAGCTTCATCACCATGTGGGGATTTGAGCCAGTGCCTCCATGTTCCAGGTTCAGCATTCTAACCTCTGCACCACACTGGCTGTCAGCCAACAGTCCCAAAATGATAATTGATAATACTTTTTTTGCAGTATGGCTGGGCATTACCAATTTGATTCACAACATAGCCAAACCATTTATCTGAATGCTCAATAATTGTGCTGGTGAAAGTTCAAGATGGTTCACAGTTACAAAACAAAAAACTAACTAAAGCTAATGGACACACTGAATGCAAAACACAAATCCTGTTGAATATTTAGTAGAGCTGTGCCAAATTTCCACAGGGAAAATTATAATCTGTGAAACCATGATCTGTCTCCCAGTCACGGCAAAGTGCTGGCTAAGAGGCTGAGAGGAGCTTTGCTCTGCATTGCAAGTTGCTAACTTCCATGCGCCTGTTTCTACTTTAAAGGAGGCAACCTGCAATGTGTTATGTCACATGATCCCACCTATTCTCCTGGGAAAATAGCAAGAGATAGGGAGGATCATGCTGCACACAGTGCTGCAGACTGCCCCCTTTAAAAAACAGTCACATCAAAGGAAGGGACCCACACTATGATGTGGAACGCAGCCCCTCTCTGTGTCTTGGCGAGTACCAGTACTCTGCCTCCTCTCTTAGTTCTCTAGAGGCATTCTACAGACAATGTAGGAAGGAGAGAGTGCAACTGCAGTTCCTGACTGTGCTCTGGACAACATGCAGTCTGATGTTCAGCATGAGGTCTGCAAACAGGAGCCTAAATAGATCAAAAATGGTCTGATCTGTACTGTGCTTTTTTCTATTAAAAAAAAAAAAGTTTAGGGGTACTCTCATTTTGACTCAAGAAAACCCCCATTTTACAGTTCAAGTTGGGAAAAACAAATACAGTAAATGGACCAAAGAATATGCTTTACCTGATATTACACAGCTGACAGCTCACAGTAACTTCCACATTGGCACGAGGTTTTGTGCACTAACAGAGGAAACACTGGGAAAGGAAAGGAAGCCGCCATCGGGGGTGGTAACTACAAAACTGACCAATCACCATCCTAGATTCCAACTCCTACTTCACACATTAAACGCTCGCTTCCGTCTGAGACTCGGGAAACACTGTGACAGGAAATGAGGCCGCCATCAGGGTAGCTACGGAACTGACGATTCACCGAGCTAGAGAAGAAACTGGATCTGTATATCCCTAACCCTACATGAGTTTAGTTGTTGAGTCTGAAGAATTTATTTAGATGGGTTCTACAGAAAATTTCCAAGAACATTCCTGTTTCATAATTATAAAAGAGTTTGAAGCATGTGTCAGAATATTAAAATGATCCAATGAAATGGAAAGAAGTGACTCCATATCACCAGAGCAGCGTATGAATTAAAAATATAAACCATTATGTAAGTATTTTTTTTACCCAATGAACCTAAGTGAATATCTTCATTGTGCAAGATATAAGGCAGAAATGTACAGAGATGATAGCTAATTAGCTGCATTGTTTTCATGTGTCATTGATGTATATTTAAACTGCTCAAGTAAGCACCCACAAGTGGCACTCAGAAACCTACTACACCAGGAACATTTCCAGAACAGAGACCATCGAAAGAAAGATAAGGCTGCCACATTTTTACTCTATCGTGCCTTTCTAATACCTGCACAAAGGCAGAAATTCAACAGGTGAAGCTTTCTCTGCCGCTGCTGTTCTGTGCTAGAAAAAACTACTCTTGATGAATTAATGCATCTCATATAGACATTAAAGGCACAGGAGGTCTATCAAAAATAAAAATGACAATTTTAAATGAATGACATTGGCTGCTATAATCCTGTGCGTTCCCCCACTCATTTAAATGAAGGTTTCTATCCTAAATGGTTCTGTTGAACTGTTTCTCAAATAACTAATCCTGCTTTACTTAAGATGCCCATAACTGCACAACTCCCCCCCCCTTTTTAATTCTTCGCTGCAGACAAGTTACCTGTACTGAATTTACGGCAAATTACATTATTCAAGAAGAGTATTCTGATCTTTGCAGACTCACTTATATGTTTCCTTTATGCTATGTGCTGAGTTTCTCCTACCTACCCAGGCTCAGAATTAAGCATCCTTACACAGGGTGTTACTGCAGAGATTAAGTCACAATACAAACTGTAGCAAGAATTTACATTTGGAAGTCGACATGTAATACAAAGCAAGGGCTAAATATTTGTGTTAGAGCACATGCTTTGTGTGCAGAAAGTCCCAGGTTCGATCCCTGCAGGGCCAACCCTACCATTAGGCAAAGGGAGGCGATTGCCTCAGGCAGCAGATCTTGGGAGTGTGGGGCATGGTGATGAGATGTTACAGCACAGAGCTGTCTTTGCCACCTAGTCTGCTGTGTGCCTTCTAAGCAAGTCTGGTGCTACGGCACCAGTATTTAAGGGTGGATGGATCTGTTAGTTTTGGTTCTCTCAATTTCTCATTTCTCCAATCTTAAATTTAGTTCTCTACATTTCTGCAGCAATTTTTGATTCCCCCCCCCCATGCTCATGAAAATTCACCAGCATTTTAGTGTGAATGTCTCCTAATAAACACATTTTTGTATGCAATTTTGCCTGATATACACATATGGTTTTGCAAGCTGTTTCCCTAATATAATGCATTTTTGGAATGTTATTTTCATTAATATATGCCTAAAATTGCGAAACAGAGAAATGAATCCTTCAAAGCAGGAATGCTGAGCTACAGAACTCCCTGCCACAAGGAAACCACTGTGGCAAAGTATTGAACAGTATCCAAAGAAAGATTAGAACATGTTAATATGTCTGTTTCCAGCTGATGATGCCAAACTCTATCTCCATTTTCCAGCATTTTTTTTTTACTGGTTCTGCCCTTGCACTGCCATTTTGTTACTGCTAGGCACCCACAATTTTAAGCCCTCTCAAGTGGGCCCTGGAAACAGAAAATTTGAAAACATCAGGATGAGTACATTGTATGTGTTTGGGCACCTAGAGTTCCTTCATCCAGATTAGTCAGCCAGTGCCAAAAATGCATCTAGTGTATTTCCCATAACACATTGAGGGTTGTAAAGTAGGATGAGATGGTTTGGATGACATACAGTTCACATTTTGGAGGCTGGATTCCCTTAGTGCAATATCTAAGCCCTTGGCTCAACTCTTTCTTATCTTGAAGTGTTGGCCAAGCCTCTCTAAAACATTAAAATACTTATCATTTTAATACACCACCATTGGTCTTTATCACCTTAATCCACCATCAAAGCCGTAGGATTAGCTAAAAGGCATATCAAAGCAGTTATCAAAGGGTTGGGCTTTCTGAGACACAAGAAATTGCCATTCGAAAAAAAGAAAGAAAGAAAAGAAAAAAGACATTTATTCCCCCCCCCCATTTCTGTTTCTGTGCTCTGAAAATATATATATATATATATATATATATATATATATATATATATATAAGTGTTAGGCATCAAACATTTCATGAGCAAAATTATGGCAAAAAGCCAGAAAACCTCCTTTTAAAAATAAATAAATAAATTGGATTAAATACCGTATTTTTCCATGTATAAGACTAGATTTCCCCCCCTAAAAATAATGTCAAAACTTAGGGGGCGTCTTATACAAATATAGTGCTGAGGGTGGATGGGTGATTGGTTGCTGCCCCCAAAATAGGGGGCATCTTATACACGGGGGCGTCTTATAGACGGAAAAATACAGTAAATATTTTTGCACATTTCTCTCATCTCCTCATTGGCCACCCTATTGTGTTGTACAGTACATTGGGACACAGGAATCTGCTTATATGGAGTCTGGCCATTGATATTCCAGGAACTGAATCTGGGAACATATGCATGCAAAGCCTAAGAGATATTCCTAAAGGATGGAAAGTAGGTGATTAGCTGGCTGTTTCAAAATGTTAACCAATCTTTGTTCTCCATATCCCCTTTTCAAGCATTCACCCACATAATGAACAATCCCATGAGGGGTGTTCCCATGTTACATTCAATGAGTGTACTATTTGTGTACCTGTGTAAACAACTTCTTAATCTGTACACTGGCCCAGTGATCCACATGTAATGTTCAACGAATGTTCCCTCCGCATAGACCATTGTGTCCAGAGCAGCAGTGCCAGCGTGGTGAGAGTGAGGTCTAGTCATCCTCACAACAATGGCTTCACATCAGCTTACATGGACAGAGGTGGGGCAGGGCAGGATGATGCTGAGCTCAGGGATCCATGGATACATCAGTGGAGCCAATCTGATGCTCCCACTGGTGTTCCACGCACTTCCGGCCTCACCAGTAGCCCACTCCTTTCAGTTAAGCTACAGGGGTGCCCATATTAGGAGGGTGGCTCCAGATTTCCACCTCACCCACTGGCCATGACTGGCATTGTGGCGCTCATCTTGCTTTCAGGCCGAGGGAGCCAGTGTTTGTCCACAGACAGCTTCTCAGGTTATGTGGCCAGCATGACTAAACCGCTTCTGGCACAGCAGAATACCGTGACAGAAACCAAAGCGCATGGAAACGCCTTTAGCTTCCCGCTGCAGCGGTACTTATTTATCTACTTGCACTTTGATGTGCTTTCGAACTGCTAGGTTGGCAGGAGCTGGGACAGAGCAACGGGAACTCAACCCATCACAGGGATTCGAACTGCCAACCTTCTGATCAGCAAGCCCAAGAGGCTCAGTGGTTTAGACCACAGCACCACCTGTGTCCCTGTATCCCTGCAGTTGGGGGCTTGGCAAGCTAAACTACATAGAACTGGCCTTGACTGAGGAACCCCTGCAAAGTTCTGCCCTAGGATTCTCCAGAATGCAGCTTGCAAACTGTATACCAAACTTACAGATTTGTCAGCTTAACTGTGGCTTCCTCAAAGCCTAAACAACAACCACGGCCATGCAAATGCCTGACTGCTTGAGAATCAAAGTGAGAATCAAAGGCAAGTTGTTCTCTTGAGAAAATTTCCTCTTTGTTTTGAAAAGGCCACCCTCTTCCCTCCTGCAAAGGCAGCGAGCAACTGCTAGACACACTGCCAGGTTTCTTGCCTTTCCGCATGGGCGGGCAGGCATGTGATTGCTTAACAGGAATAAATTTCCGTTCACAAATGAGGAACAACAGGTTTTGGAAGCTTTCAGTACAGCAGTTCAGCAATGTCGTCTAGCTTTTACCTTGCAGCATCACACTTACCGTCTTGAATTGATGACTTACATAGCAATATAACAATATAAATCCTTTAAATAACCCCAAAACAATGAATTGCATTTGCTTGCTTAATTATTGCACTATTAGAGGTGTTGTTTGGTTTGGAAAATGTATGGTGCCGCTTTGAAACTTAAAGGTGACTTCTGGCAAATCCCCATCCCCATTCATAAAGCCCAATATTCTGTCACCTTTGAGAAACCATTCTGCATATTTTCCACAAGAAGAAGAAGAAGAAGAAGAAGAAGAAGAAGAGGAGGAGGAGGAGTTTGGATTTGAAATCCCACTTTTCACTACCCGAAGGAGTCTCAAAGCAGCTAACATTCTCCTTTCCCTTCCTCCCCCACAACAAACACTCGGTGAGGTGAGTGGGGTTGAGAGACTTCAAAGAAGTGTGACTAGCCCAAGGTCACCCAGCAGCTGCAGGTGGAGGAGCGGAGACGCGAACCCGGTTCACCAGATTACAAGTCTACCGCTCTTAACCACTACACCACACTGGCTCTACATGTGTAACCAGGGCTGGCACGTCCATTAAGGTGAACTAGGCAATTGCCTAGGGTGCCAAAATGGAGGGGGCTCTGGCCAGGCTTGGGCAGGACGGGCTAGCAGCAGCTTCTCCACTGTAGCGGAGAGGTGCTGCTTGCCCCCTACACCACCCCCTGGCTCCCGCTAAAGCAGGCTTTCGCAGGGGACGGACGGGCGGCAGGAGGGGCGAGCAGCAGCTTCTCTGCTACAGTGGAGAAACTGCTGCTTGCCTCTCCTCCACCCCCACTTCCCGCTAAAGCAGGCTTTGGGGGGGGGGGGGGGGGGAGAAGGTGGTCTCGCCTAGGGCGCAAAAAGCCCTAGCACCGGTCCTGTGTGTAACTACATGGTAAAACAGGAGTCCTAAAGGAGAAACCCCACTTAAAAAGGGGTTTTTCCTTTAGGACTCCTGTAGACAGCTGATCTTCCAAAAGCAGGGTTGCCACATTTCCAAAAGTGAAAATCCGGTCATTACAACAACTTTTTTGGTCAAAGTTGTTGAGCTTTCTTTGGGAAGATCTTCCAGATGTAAGGCAGCTCTCCCAATCCGATATTCAGGCAAGGAGAGAAGTAACTGGCTTTGGAAAGATCCTGCATGTGGGACAGTTAAAGGAGAAGCACTCTTTGAAGTAGCAGACCAAGAAGCTCCCTTCCAGAAGAGGATGCATATTACTTGTATACTGAACCTAAAATAGCAGGAGTTTCTTTTTAGAGGGCCTGTTTTATTGGACAAAAAAACAAAAAACATTTAGGTAAATTTCAGAAAAATAAGCATCTGGTGTATCAACACCCCTAATAATACATTCAGAATCTCATGCAATGTGTGCTTGCTTCAGTGAGGGCATAAAGTCTCCACGTCCAGTGTTGATTATTCACCCTTTTATTTCCTGTGTTGGACAAAGCCATTGTGCAACTCAAGCATCAGTTTGAGGAACTGAACATCAACTACACACTGATAAAAGTCGAATCAGACACCCCACTGATTCAGGATGCATCATCTGCTGGAAACTGCTAGATATTCTGAAAAAATATCATCTTCATTCAGAGAAAGCCTCTAGAGCCTATGTCTGTTCACTCTGCACACAGTGAAGGAAACCACATTCAGTCATATGGCAATGAGGAAGATCTGTAGAGACTCAATAGGTTTGTCAGATGCTCCCTCTAAGCACTGTAGCTCCAATGCTTTAATAGACATTTCTTCATCAGACACCATTATCACATCATGGATGCACCTTGTTTCAGAACATCACAGAATCAGAAAGTTTATTGTAACAATCCTCTCAAATGGGATGTGGCAATTTAGGGAACTGCATTTTGAAGGTGGCCTGATACATGCATAAGAGCATCACCAAGTTGATGAATTTTCAGAAAAACCTGAGGAAGAAATGTGAGCTTCATTATGGAAACAATTGCCAGTGAGGCACTGGAGATACACTCTCTGATCCTGAGATCCTAAGTCCACTGTGTACACAAGATGGGACCGCAAACGTGAGGCTTTTGTGAGTCTTTTGTATTTATTAAAAATATATATCTACAACACCTTCCATAAATTATGGTAGGTCATAATTACAATAAAAAAGCATTAAGATGCATCTTCCCCAGAAGCAATTCCCCAGAGCTTTTCACTCACATGAACTGACAACCTGGCAATATATATATATATATATATATATATATATATATATATATATATATATATATATATATATAAAATTTATTGTGGCATGAGTGGGGTTGTGGTGGAGGAGAAATTGAATTCAGTTTGCATTTCAAGATGAATCTACCTAATTCACACTTTCTGAAACAATATGAGAACCTTGAGCACAGCCATCCTTGCACTTGTCTGAATTTTGCAATGCCAAAATGTGCCTTTGCTTAATAATAATAATAATAATAATAATAATAATAATACCTTTATTGCTAAAGTACAACCTGTGCACAATGAAATTAACTGAGCCTCCCCTCCCATACAAACACTCAATCTCATTGCACTCTGTGTGCTTATATAGCTAAAATGGAATCACACACGGGGGGGGGGTTATCAGGAGATGTTTGGGACAGTGGTGTGCAGTCAGTGGACTTGACTGACTAGGATAGTCCCCCAAATGTTCCAGGTAAATTAGGGTACTAAAGTATTAAAATCTGGCAGCTCCTTCCCAAAGCCTGGGAAGTTTCTGCCCAGTTTTGGGAGGGATGCACGATGTTCTGATGGGTCCAAGTGTCCTCCTGCAAACCAGCTTTGGGAAGGAGACAACAGAACTCCAGCACCCTGCCAGAGACCTGGCGCCTCCTTCCCAAAGCCCAGGAAACTTCTGCCCAGCTTAGAGAGGGAGGTGTGATGCTCACACATGCAACATTGGGACATCATGATGTTGGCCCCTCCCAATCGCCCTTGCAAGCCAGTGCCTCCACCCCTAACTGTTTCCCTGCCAAAAATTTCACCACCCACCACTGGTTTGGGAACTCCCAAACTCAAAGAAGTAGAAAGAGTTTTTAAGGATGTTGTGGGCAGGGGGAGTAGCAAAAACCTGGAAATGGAACAGAGTTTCCTCAAGGAAAGTTTCACTGCCAGTCTGGAGCAGCGAAGAGGAGAAGAACTCCACATTGCCACTTCTCACTTGTAGCACAGTAATAGGCATTTCCTGGACAGATGCACTCCTTCACTGATGGAAATGTCTGGACAATTCTAATATGCCAGCGACAAGTAAACTGATGTCTAATGTTGTCAGAAGCCATTATCATCGGAAGTTTAATTACTGTCACAGCTCTAAGGTGACATAAGATAAGCAGTCCCAGCTGTGATTATCCTCATTACAAGGAATGGTTTCCACAGAAACATGAAATACTTTACCCTGTCTCACCCTTCCCTCTCTCTCTCTCTCTCTCTCTCTCCCTCCCTCCCTCTCTCTCTCTCTCTCTCTCTCTCTCTCTCTCTGTGTGTGTGTGTGTTTGTGTTGTGGGGTGTGTGTGTGTGTGTGTGTGTGTGTGTGTGTGTGTGTGCGTATTACACACAGTATTGTATCTCAACCTGTCCCAATACACAGTTATTGTCAGGTGCAGCATGAGTCTTTAACACAACAAACTGCTCCCAGGCTTGCACACACAGCTTCCTCACATCGGGCCCTCAGCCAGTGGCAGCCATGTTTCAAAGTCAGCCACCTTTCAAAGACTCAGTGTGACATTAAATAGATGGTAAAAAGGTAAAAAGGGACGCGGGTGGCGCTGTAGTCCAAACCACTGAGCCTCTTGGGCTTGCCGATCAGAAAGTCTGCGGCATGAATCCCGTGACTGGGTGAGCTCCCGTTGCTCTGTCCCAGCTTCTGCCAACCTAGCAGTTCAAAACCACTCCACTCCAAGAAGATAAATAGATACTGCTGCAGCAGGAAGGTAAACAGCATTTCCGTGCATGCTCTGGCTGCCATCAAAGTATTCTGTTGCACCAGAAGTGGTTTGGCCATTCTGGCCACATGACCCAGAAAGCTGTCTGGACAAACGCCAGCTCCTTCAGCCTGAAAGTGAGATGAGCACCGCAATTCCACAGGCGCTTTTGACTGGACTTAATTGTCCAGGGGTCCTCAACCTTTACTTTTTCTTTTTTTATGAAGCAGATTATTGCCCCATGCCTACCTGATTTTTGCATACTAAATTGCATGTGTGCCGGGGGGGGGGTCCTGATCTGGACTGACTGTGATGACCTTGAGAGAGGATGTTTCAATAGTCGCTCCCACCAGAATTCCACAATGTTTCATTTGTCCTCAGAGAAAAACTGCTATTGGTATCCCCCTTTGAGTCTTTTGTAAAGCCTAAGAAGCCCATTTGAGTGGCGCTGTGGTCTAAACCACAGAGCCTAGGGCTTGCCAATCATGTCAGTGGTTCGAATCCCTGCCACGGGGTGAGCTCCCATTGCTCAGTCTGTGCTCCTGCCAACCTAGCAGTTCAAAAGCATGTCAAAGTGCAAGTAGATAAATAGGTACTGCTCCGGCGGGAAGGTAAATGGCATTTCCGTGCACTGCTCTGGTTCACCAGAAGCGGCTTAGTCATGCTGGCCACATGACCCAGATGTTGTACACTGGCTCCCTCAGCCAATAAAGCGAGATGAGCACCGCAACCCCAGAGTCATCCGCGACTGGACCTAACGGTCAAGGGTCCCTTTACCTTTACCTTTATTTGAGCTACATGTACAACTCATTAATGTGGAACAGAATGGGGGCGGGAATAAAATGCACATTGTTGTCAATGTAGGTTTTAAATTTTCAATACAGGCCAAAGTGTGATAAGGCCAATTTAAGTCTTGCATTAAGTCTACTGTGAGTCCCAACTCAATTAATGTCCTGTTTTCACCTGAACAAGCCAGGTATGTCCTGAGACAAAAGAGGGGAGAGTGCTGCAAACAATTTCCCCAACATTGAAAGGCAATATTTCAATGACTGATGCAAAACAGGATGAAATGTTCACATATTCAGGAAGTAGTTCCCTCACTCACATTATCTTGATTACCCTTCACTGACTGGTATCACCCATATCCCTGTGTAGAAAATCTTATTGTCTATTTGGCTTCATAACATCATCACGTTTATGATGTGATTCCTTATGGGCTAGGATCATTCTGGGGGGAAAGTGTGAACCAGGAAAAAAATGGAGTCCAAGCAGCAAGTGGTTAGGGGAAACTGTTTTGAAAAATGGTAAACATTTCCACATCCCAGGGCTTTCCCCTTTAGGAAATATTTCAGTTTCCTGAAAGCACTGCTTTTTCACCTGAAATCGAAATGGTCTGGAGCAGCCCTGAATTGTCTTACTTCAACATAATCAACCCCAAATTATGCTTGACAAATCCAACAAGAATCTCTGCTCCATTAAACTTCAGGACTCCTCCTGGAGCATATGTAAGGACTTAAGAAGTGCCTGCTGGATCAGGCCAATGACCCATCTAGTCCAGCACCCTGTTCTCACAGTGGCCAAAGAGATGTCTGTAGGAAACCCGCAAGCAGGACCTGAGCACAAGAGCCCTCTCTCCTCCTGCAGTTCCTAGCAACATATTCAGAAGCATTACTGCTTCCTACTTCAGCAGTTCTGCTATTCCTATCTGCTGGGAAAACAGAAGACTGCCACTCCAGTAGCCTTTCTTTCCTAACACCCACACAGCCTCATATCCACTCCTTGCATGCTTAGCATAGCTATGCCACATGGGAGAAGAGAAACAGCATGGATGCAGGATCAGTGACTGGATCCCTGACCTGGCAGCAGGAGATGCCTTTTCCCTTCACACCAATTCTAGGACTCATATGTCCAATTTCAATTCCTTGGTTTCTGTGAATCAGCCCACACAATTAGGCTGTTCTCAGTTCTCATTTTTACCAGCCTTAAATTGTTTTCCACGTTTCTGTGTCAGCTTTCTTGGTTTTTTTTGTTTTTTTTTAATCTTCACAAAAGATTGTCAGTGTTTCAGTCCTAATGCACACATTATGGCAAACCATCTTCCACAACGTGATGCTTCATGTGTGTTACTTTCATTACTGTATACATGATTTATATACAGTGGTACCTCTGGTTACGTACTTAATTCATTCCAGAGGTCCGTTCTTAACCTGAAACTGTTCTTAACCTGAAGCACCACTTTAGCTAATGGGACCTCCCACTGCCGCTGCACCACCAGAGCACGATTTCTGTTCTTATCCTGAAGCAAAGTTCTTAACCTGAAGCATTATTTCTGGGTTGTAACCTGAAGCGTATGTAACCCAAGGTACCACTGTACATGGTTGTGTACATTCCTCTGCACACTTTCCCCTGATTTCTGCACATGCTTTCGGGGTAGGAGAATGGTGCAAGAATTGGCGAAAGGGAAATTTCAAAGTACAGCTGTGTTTTGCTTTGCGTATTGTTTTGGGAAGTGAAAATGACATAGAATCTCCCCCCCCCCCGTCTCCTCTGAACAGCTCAAAGTTTTCAAGAAAGTTAAGCATGGGGGGTGGGAAAATGAATAGCAGGGGACTCAACGGAAAGAGCCAGGTACAGAACGAGTGGTATGTGTGCATATGATGCACATACTGTAATGGTTGTTAATTATACCAGGGGGGATTCTTTACAATATATCTTCTTGCCAAGTGAAGCTTGACGGAGGCATAATCCACAGCTCACTTGCCACTGGAATGCTGGATACTGCAGTGCATGCTTTGTCTGAGTTGTGTACCTGCTAGTTTGGGAACGTGGATCTAGTTATTTATTTCTTTGCCTTCCCAAATGACACTAATCCGATATGTCCTGAAATAAAGGGTGAGCATATTTCACAGACTGATGTATACCATCTCTGCGACTGCTCTAATGTCCTATTTCTACCCTTTCTAAAAATAATGACAGTAATCCAAGTAAAGATGATGCATGGGGGGGGAGGGGGGGTGCTCACCGAACAAGAGAATGAATAATTAATCCCATCTTAATATGTCCTTTCTTTTATACTTTCACCACCTCTTGTCCCCACTGCCTTCCTTTTCTCTTCTTGCAAAATAGGTTAAAGCGCGGTTAGCTCCGTAAATGTCAGGACCGCAGAAAAGCAATTGTTTGCACAAGGTCTTCAAAGTCACACATTTGAGATATTAGGCACAGCACCAAAACCTAAAAGCCTTTACAACCTTTTTGTGATAGCTGAAACGGTCAGATCAAGTAGCAGAGATACATATAAAGTGATCTGGGCTGTGCCTGTAATTATTAGTCCTTTAAAAAAAAAGTTCCATAATGACTGCATAAAGGGAAAATATGGTTAAAAACATCAGCGGCAACAAGTTACTGGAACAGCTGGCACTTCCAGGAATGACCCTGTTACTAATGAATAGGTGGATACTGTTGCATTTACCGCAACAGGAGTGGGTTCTCTAGGACAGTGTTTTTCAACCTTTTTTGGGCAAAGGCACACTTGTTTCATGAAAAAAATCACGAGGCACACCACCATTAGAAAATGTTAAAAAAAATTAACTTTGTGCCTATATTGAGTATATATAAAGTAATTTTCCCACGGCACACCAGGCAACATCTCGCGGCACACTAGTGTGCCGCGGAACAGTGGTTGAAAAACACTGCTCTAGGACATGAGCTGCAAGGCATTAGAATAGGTTGACTTTATTGACTCTCTGGAAACCCCAAAGGAGGTGGGGTAGGATTGCTAGAGACTGGTACTGCAAGCTTCGTGCAAAGGGTGTGCGCGTGGAATTAGAATCACAGAATCATAGAACTGTAGAGCTGGAAGGGATCCTAAGGATCATCTAGTCCAACCCCCTGCAATGCAGGAATCTCAGCTAAAGCAACCATGAAAATAAGTATTAAAAGGATATAGTTCTTTGAGTTTCTAAGGGTAATTTATGCTAAAAGTTCTAAGGAGCGCAAAAGAGAATGTGGTAACCATGGAGTTCAATCCAAAATTAACAAAGCCTGTGGAGAACCCTCATTTCCTCTCATGTCTGTTTCCCCCCCTGGATTACTGTAAAAATATATAGTTTGATTAGGATTCCTTCCCCAGCCCCACCCCATAAGGATTTGGTGTTTTCTGCTCATTTATCAGCATTTATAACCTGTGCTATTTTTCTAGGAAAAGAGGTGCCAGAATTCATCATGAACTCTTCACTTATTCTGGCAATGGCGCCCAAGTGAGAGGTGCCGGAACTGAGTTCCGGAGAATTCCGACTGAAAAGAAAATCCCTGTTTATAATGTTATTGTGGATGAACACTAATTCTAGCATGCAAAAGTTCCCTTTAGTGAGATGTCTTCAGTTTATGGGACTCTGTTGAGCTTGGTCCATGGCAAAGGATGCAAAAAGCACACTTTCCCCTCAACACAATAATAGGGGTGGGCGGGTTTATGATTATTAGTACTATTATCATTGTGGCGATGGTCATTTTTCATGGCAATTTAAATATGTGCTGTTAAAAATCCTAAAGGCCAATTCTAAAAAGGCTTTCTCTTTTAATTTTTTTTTTAATTAGTGGTTTTGCATTAAACTGCACATCCAAGCAATGTTAGCAACGTGATGCTATAATAATGGCCCCCTCAAGAATTGTAATGCAATTTTTAAAGGATGACAATGACGACTCAGGCAACTCGATCCCAGGGAAAAGCTTAAACTGCAGCGCTGCAAGCGATGGCATGTACAGCTGCAGACAAAGTAGGCTCCTATTCCTGGCAAGCCAGAGAGAGAACAGACTGCCTTGCATGCCATAACATCTCCACACCCAACTCCTAAAGCAAATGCAAACCTTTACACAAGGCTGTGATACAATTCTCCTGGGATTTTTTTTTTGGGGGGGGGCGGAGGAATCTACTATACCCTCTAACATTTCTCCGATTAAAATAGGGACATCCTATTCCATAGTAAATAATAATAATAATAATAATAATAATAATAATAATAATAATAATAATAATAATAATAATTTATTACTTATACCCTGCCCATCTGGCCAGGCCTCCCCATCCACTCTGGGTGGCTCCAACAGAATATTAAAAACATGATAAAATATTAAACTTTAAAAACTTCCCTAAACAGGGCTGCCTTCAGATGTTTTCTAAAAGACAGGTAGTTGTTTATTTCTTTGACATCTGATGGGAGGGCGTTCCACAGGGTGGGCACCACTACTGAGAAGGCATTTAGCAAAACATTTAAAAAACCTCTCTATTCAGGGCTGCCTTTAGGTGGCTCAGGGGTCAGATAACTCCATGCCCTCCAACATTTCTCCAGTGAAAACAGGGACATACTACCATACCCTTCGATATTCTCTGATGAAAATAGGGACGTCCTAAGGAAAAGCAGGACATTTCAGGATCAAATCAGAAACCAGGATGGCTTCTGTAAATCCAGGATTGTCCCTGGAAAATAGGGACACCTGGAGGGTCTGATCTACACACCTGAATGCTTCCATAGTTTAGGGTGGTAGTGTCTCTACAGCACACATCAGGGAGAAGATTTGCTTCATCCATGAAAAAATGGCTTTCTGTTCCGAAAGGATATTGAGCCGGGCCACATTCACACCATACATTTAAAGCACTACAGTACCCCTTTAAACCGCCGTGACTGCCGCCCGTAAAGGGTGCTGAGAGGAGACTGACCCTGCAGAGAACTCCAGTTCCCTGTTAAGTACTGTTGAGATTTGCATCTCTGTGATAGGAGTAAGGGGTGTCCTAACAACTCTCAGCACCTTTTAACAGCCTACAGGTCCCAGAATTCTTTAGAGGGACCTATAACTGTTCAAATGGTATCATAGTGCTTTTAAAATATGGTGTGGATGTGGTCTGGTGGAGCAGTCAATGTCTGAGGGATGTGTATTAGAATTGTCCTTACTTTCCTAAACCTAAAGGACAAAGGCTACCAGGAGTTGAAAAAAATCCACATGATGTTGCGCAATAGCTTGCTAGCTAGCTAGCCAGCCAATTAACCAACTGAATCTCCTGCTCATTTTCCAAGGAACTCAGGTAAGTATACTCACCTGCTTTGTGCTAACAGTAACCCAGCAAGGTAGGATAGGGATACTTCCTGACTGGCCCAGACTCATTCTGTGAGCCTTGTGGCTAACTGGATATATGTGTCCTGACTTCTGTGAATCTCCCATGACACTCTACATCACACAGGAGATGGAACTTGCCTTTTCTTTGGTCCACCCATGAGAGAGTAAAATTATACCCCAATGTCAAGCTCTTTATGCTGTATTCTGCAGGCTGGCACCTGAGTGCACTTGTTAATATGCACATCAAGGAGGGGAGGATAAGATAAAAGCCACACTAATTGTGGCATTATAGGACCACATGTGAGAAATCTCTCGGGATCTATAATATATGAATTGAAGTTTAACCTGCTCAGGAGATCCTTTAATATTTGTCAATCAGGCAGGTATGATTTGCTTTTCCTTATTCACAAATTCTGAAATAATATTTCCTTTATTCAGCTTTTGAAATCAGTGAAACTCGGGCTTGGTTGATGGCCAGCAACATGATACTGAAGTGGAAATAGTGTCAGCTTTGATTTTAGCCAAATTGTCAAAGCAAATCAAACAATGTTGCAGTTGCCAACTTGGTTTAATGTGACAAATGTGAATTAAGCCACAGCCAAATTTTTGATGCAAATCCAAGAGTGCAGGGTTGCTTTTAAGTTTTTTTTTTTTAATGGAAGAGATTTATTTTCAGCTGGATTAATGTATTTGAAGGGGGAAACTGTTCATTTCAGCTCTTACATGTATATTACAATAGGGAGAAATGGAGGTTTGCACAAGACTCAGACATTCTATGCATATGTCATCCTGACTTAAGCAATGATGCTTCACAAAGAAAAGTGCACCAAAGATCTGTTCCTATAACAAATATTTACTGGTCCAGTTGCACATGTAGAAGTTTGTTCTCCTAGTGGACAGAGTAGGATGTTACCCATTGTTTTAAATTTGTGGACCATCCAGAGGACATTATTAATTGGGTGGTTTATAAATGCTACAATGAATGAATGGATGCCTGCCTGCCTTTTAATATATCAATTCATGAATCCTAGATTGGCCATGGGTTCCAACAGGCTTAGTATTTGGTCCCTTGACCCTCTAGATAAAATATCAGAATGTTACCTTGTACATGGAAGCACATATTGACATGCTTCGGCTCAGGAGATTTATTGATCCTGTCTGACATATTGGCTTGATACAGCCATGCATTAAGATTACTTTATTGCAGAAGTTGATCAATGCATATGTCTTGTGGAACACAGAGCAAAGAGAATAAGTGGAATGATAATGGAACAGAATTGGGAGTATTTATCTATTTCAGAGGGTATAAGCTGCTCTACATTCAAAGAATACTGGAGTGGTGTGCAAAAATGGAATATAAAATATAATACAGAACCTAAAACAATAAATCATGAAGACAGTGGGAATTAAAGCTGTGGAGAAAGGAAACAGGCTAATTCAGGAAGACTTTGGACAACAGAAAAGTTTCCCCAAAATGTTTAAAACAAAAATGTTGGAATTTGCATATTCATCTTTAAAACACCCACACACCTCACTGAGTCACACACTGATTGGTTCCAGGACAGATACAGACACCTTGATTACTGGAAAAGGCTCACAGTTGGATTTTTAAATATGTATCCATCAATATATATGTCTCATTCATAATGGTGGCCTGCACTAAGGCAAGCCAAATCTCTCGCAAGGATTATTATTATTTATTATTTATTGAATTTCTATACCGCCCTATAACCAAAGGTCTCAGGGTGGTTCTCATAAAATATCTAATACATAAAATCATAACGAAACCAACAACCCAATTAAAACAAAAAAACTCAAAAGAGCCAGCATTTTAAAAGGGGGTATAGGCAAAGGCCTGGTTGAAAAGGACGTTTTTTTGCTGGCACCTACACGTGTATAGTGAAGGCGCCAGGTGAACTTCCCTGGGGAGAGCATCCACAGATGGGGAGCCACTGCAGAGAAGGCCCATTCTCGTGTTGCCACCCTCCGGACCTCTCGAGGAGGAGGCACACAAAGAAGGGCATCAGAGATGATCTCAGGGTCTGGGTAGGTTGATATGGGAAGAGGCGATCCATGAACAGTGGTGTTGCAACGGGGGGGTGGGGTGGGGGTGGGAGCGGTTTACCCCGGGTGCCATGTTTGTGGGGTTACACGAAGGCACCCTGTCTGGGCTTGCAGCAGCGCAAAGCTCTTCGCATGTGGAGGATCCTCCACTCGTGGCTGCAGCCGCGAGCAGAGGATCCCAGCACTGGTGGCAAACCACTATGTACAGTGCATGTGCGGCGTCACACGCATACACCATACATATTGATGCCGCGCATGCGCTGTACTTACAGGTTTGCCACTGGCACCGCTCCAGCGCCATACGGATGGTGCTGGTTATCCCTCCATTGCCACTACAACCACAAATGGAGGATCCTCCATTCGTGGCTTGCTAGCAGCGAGCAGAGGATCCCGGCACCATCCGTACGGCGCTGGAGCAGCGCCCTCGGCAAACCTCTAAGTACAGCGCATGCACGGCATCACTACGTACGGTGCATGCATCATACATAGCAATGCCGCACATGCACCCTATGTAGCGATGCCCGCCCCGGGTGTCACAATGCCTTTGTTTGCCCCTGTCCTTGAGGTATTGTGGTCCCGAGCCATTTAAGGCTTTATAGGTCAAAACGAGCACTTTGAATTGGGCTCGGAAACTAATTGGTATCCAGTGCAGTTTGACCAGGATTGGTGTAATATGCTCAAACCATCTTGCTCCAGTGAGCGGCCTGGCTGCTGAATCTGCACCAGCTGAAAGTTTCCGAACCGTCTTCGAAGGCAGCCCTATGTATAACACATTGCAGTAATTGAGGATGTTTGTAGAAGTCCTTTCTTCACAAACCTAAAACAATCTTTGGCTAGGCAGACTGCATTTGCAATTGCAGGTATCTGATTCTGCCGGAATGTTATTGAAACCAAGCTCTTGCAATGTTAACTCAAGTCTGCAATGTTAGCTTTTTCACAACAACTAAGTTATGGCTGCACTGACTACACGTCCAGCCTTTCCCTATAGGCATGGCGTTTAGTGAGTCAGTTCAAGACCATAGACAGTAAACCCTATTTAATGACCAACTCCAGACATAAAATTTATGCTTTTCTGTCCTGCTTGTGGGTTGCTGTTCTAGTTACTGAATAAATGGCTCTATCTTCAAAAGGTCTGGCTGACCCTGCTGATTTGAAACCCGCTTCCCAACAGCAGTTAACAGCAGACCCCCAGCTGAGATCAAATGAGGACTCTGTCTGAGTTGAAAGGAGGTCTTTCTTTTTTTTACAGAAAGAAGGCAATGGAATCTTTGCATGCATTTGGCAATGAACTATTAGGGATCAAGCCAATGCTATCTCATCTCTCACCTTGGGAAGCTGACACCGGCTCCTCACCCCTTAAAGTAAAAAGAAAGCAGTGCTTCTTTTATTACAGGTGAGCACTACTGAAATGACCAAGACCAATCAGAGTTCCCTCATAACCCCAATTTTAAACCATTTTCAAATCTCTCTTTCAAATCCTGGTTCATCCCACTGCATGCATGTGTGTGTTCATACATGTACACTCATCAATTTGGATTTCTCTCCATTTCTCATTTTTGCAGTCTTCCATTCGATTTTTGCTTACTAAAAAGTCCTCATAGCATTTTACTGTGCATTTGCGCTATTTTGGTGCATAACAGGCACCATTTCTGTGCAATTTTGCCAAGCAATTTCCCCTAACACAATTCATTTTTGTATGCTTTGTTTGCTAATATATACATTTATGCACACTTTCCGGTGAGATCAGAAATTAAAGTGTGTGCAGCAATGAATATAATCTTAACTTTGTGTGGTATGTCTACACACATTCACACACCCCTCTCTTTCCCCCACTCAGGCAGGCACAGATGGAGCAATATCTCTGAATGTCAGTTGCTGAGAATCACAAGTGGGGAAAATGCTGTTGCACCCAGTCCCTTCTTGCAGCCTTCCTGGCATCCAGCTGGCCTCTGTGAGCACAGAATACAGTACTGGACTAGACATGCCTTTGGCTTGCATACAGCTCTGTTTATGTTCTTAAGCAAGCCTCATTATCAGAGTTGAAGGACACATTCCAGCCAGGCAAACACACTCCAGGATGATGTGAGGCCTGGGGAGAAAGTTTGTGACCTGGAGGACAGAGTGTGAGTGAGGAGGGCTGCATCTGGGAGAGAGTCCCTTGGAGAGCTGCAGTTGACCCCCCCCCCATGGTCTGTGGCTCCATACCCCTGCACTATGACATATACCAAACTGTTTTGAAATGGGAGAAATTGTCAACCAAAGTTTCTGATATCTGTGGGGGATGGGAAAGGAAAAAGAGCAATAGGCAAATCAACACACACACCACAACAAACCAATTCTATAGGCTTCTTTCCAGCATACTTTCAGCATGGGAGGAGACACAAGGAAGGCCTCTACAACTGCATGTGCACCCACAGGCACTACTACGGAAACCCCAGGTTTAACCCATTTCTCCTGCTGTGGTCCTCATTCTGACCCTCCACCCATCTGCTAAACAACATCCCTAGGGTAGGTGGGTGAGTGGAATAATGTCAATTGCCAGGGGCAAAATGTTGAAGCTCCTCTGCCATTGGCTACAGTCCTGATCTACATCCCCTCTCCCCATGGCCGCCATTTATTTTTAAAGAGCCAACAACTGCTAATTGTGTGAATAATGTGTGAATAGTTTGACTCCCCCCCACATCCCCCACACCTGAGAGGCAGGTGGGGCTCGTCAACCTGGGAAGGTAACCTGTCTAGGAGAAGGAAAACTCTGATCCTAAACCTCTGTTGGCTTGTGGGGTATCTTCAGGAGAAGAAAGGGCTAAGGGGTAAACTCTACACAAATCCAGAGTGGAATGCCCTGTGGAATGCCCTCCCACCAGATGTCAAAGACAACAACTACCAGACTTTTAGAAGACATCTTAAGGCAGCCCTGTTTAGGGGAGCTTTTAATATCTGAGGAATTATATTTCTAATATTGTGTTGGAAGCCACCCAGAGTGGCTGGGGAGGCACAGCCAGATGGGCGGGGTATAATAATAAATTATTATTATTATTATTATTATTATTATTATTATATTATTATTAGAGTGGAGCCCCTAAGAGAGTTAGATGGCACCTTGTACACCTCTTTCTGGCAACTCCTGCAGCCAAACTGATGCCAAACATATTGCTCTGCTTTCCTTTGGACCACATCAGCGAGGCCAAGAGGGGAGTCTTGTTGTCTGGGCTTGCACCCCGGAGAGGTCACTTCGGTGCTGCTAAAGCAGCCATTTAACCTCACTCCTGGAGGTGCACACCATTGTCTTTTGAGACAGATGGATGCCAACTAGAAGTTTGACCCATTGTCTGTAAGTTTTAAAGTGATGCTTCAGTTTGCCTAGGCTGCATTCACACAAGTTTATTCCATTCCATGTTATATGATTTCATAAAAAAAAACAGTTCACAACCCCATTAACCTGGAAAGTAAGGACCATAAAGTGACAGAATTTGGGATTGTATACCAACATACAGATCTTTCTTGCCATTTTTACGGCTGAATCATGGGGAACAGTAGCAAACATGTGTGAAAAGGTGGGCAATAGCAATGTTATCCAATGATGTTCATTGTTGTGTCATATCATGGCCACTGGTGTGAATGAAATTTAGCATAAAATCCTCATATATCGATCAAAAAAGCCACAGTTCCCCAACACAAGCAGTACTGTGTAAGGAACATTAGAAAACAAAACAGAAACGCTAGCATTATAATCAGCAAAACTAATGAAATATTCCTTGCATCCAAGGCAGCCAGGGAGCCAAATGAAAACAAATACTTTACTTCTGCCCTTGAACCTTTTCCGTATCTTGTGGTTTATTATTTCAATCCTGGAATCTCAGCTTTCCTGGAAGGCTGAACCAAAGGAGTTTTTAGGAATTGAATCGAAGAGTCTTTCTTTTATAATGGATGGACCCAAATTCCTGGATGAAGGAAGCACATTCTCCCGAACTTAATCTGTGCAGTTCTGTGGCCACTTTGAGCCTGCATCTGTTTAGGCTTTGCTGCTTCTTGTATGATAAGGTGAGCAGAATCCTCCTCACTCCTCAGCAAAAATGCCCAAGCAATGTGGAGTTTTAATCTGACGATTTTTCCTGGAGGAGACTGGAGCTCTGAAGCAAGAGGGTGAGCAAAGGGTCAGTGGACTTTCCCCTCGTGTGGGTTTGTCAGTTACAGGCAAATGGATGCCTGTAACCTGCTGAACTATGGGGAATCATGCCATATTTCTGAGCTTGGGATATTGCTCTGGGGCATAAGAGTGAAATGAAACAACGCCACATGCAGGGGCAGCCCAGGAGCTGTGGAGAAGGAGGGGAGGCTCACCACAATACAAACAAGATTGGCTGGTGGCAGCAGAGAATGAAACAGGAAAATGATTGCATGACTTTAATATCGTTCCTGTATTCAGGGCATTGATGTAACAGTCAACATATTGAGCAAAGCCAACTTAACCTTTCAATAATGATATCTTAATACTGTATACCCATTCATTCATTGTTAACAGAGTAGGACTCAGACAACAAGGGGGGGGGAGGAACCCAAAGAGTAGCAGGCAATCCCTGAATAGATTGTCTGCATCCTGATTTAGCTGGCTATACAAACCCATTGCTAATTTTAACTATCTTAGTGTGACATTTTTAATAGTTGAATTTCTGTTGCTGTAATGCAGCTGCAAGGTGTAGTGTAGTATTGTCAAAAGGGTTGCATACTCCTGCCATCACTGGACAATGGAAGGATCTCTTTTCTGGTGGTGTCCCAGTCACCCAACTCCCAACCTCTCTCTGTCTCTCCTCCTTTCTCCTGCATGATATTCTGGGATGGGGGGGAGAAATTCCATTCAGTCCACATTTAAAGGCAAACCTACCTAATTCGTAATTTCCAAAACAATATGCAAGCCCATGCATGCCACCTTGAGCTCTTTGCAGGGAAAAAAGAAGAAGGTGGGATATAAATGCTATAAATGAATGAATCAATAAACTCAAAGCACAGCTATCTTTCAAAAAATGTCCTTCTTCAAATTTTGCAATGGCTTTCTCAAGTCAAGTTCTGTGTACAAAAAAAGCATATTTTAGGAGCATGTGCAAAAAAAAAATATGCATTTGTTGTTGAACATAACATACAAAATGGCATTATATATGGAGAAATTGCTTTGCAAAAAAATGAATATATTAAGTAAAATTGCATACAAAAATATGTATATTAGATTTCCAGAATTCCCCATGACCGTTAAAGTAGTACAATATTTATTTATTTATTTATTTATTTAACATATTTTTTATTAAAGATTTCTTGGTTTACAAAAGTATGTGCAATGTCTCTTTTTAACCGCACAGTGTGGATGTGACTGCTGCGATTCTAAAATCAACAATGGAGCACGTTGAAGGAATACGGAGATTCATTATAGTTTCTGACTCCTGGAAGTTAAAGCTCCAGCGACAATAACCTGACCCGAGCAGAACAGTTGTGAGACTGTATGTTACCTAAACTGTTTTGCAAGAGCACCTTTGGTTCAGAACTTCAGAGTGAAATGAAGCTGACAAAATCATCTGGAGTGGAATTAGGGTGACATGAAAGAACTGAAGGCAGATCAGCAATGACATTTTCTAGCACAAAGTTTTTATCTAATGAAGCATGTCAGAACAGACTCGACTCAGTAAGCATTTTTAATCAATAATTTAAAATATAACAACATATTGAGATCTTGTCATTTCCTACCATATCACATTGTACTCAAATCACCCATAATCCAGGATAATCAAGTTCTATAGTTTGGAAATATTGGTTTCTATGGTGATACCTGCTTTTCAAACTTTTTTGAAGCCAAATCGGAAATTCCAGATGGTAAGTGTACTGCACTTACTTTCAGGCTTGACTCTCTGACCATGAGGCTGTCTGAAAAGATAGCTTTTACACTTATGATCACATTAGATCATGACAACAATGCACTCTTCCATGGGCTGCCCTTAAAAAGTGTTCAGAACTTTCCATTGAGGCAAAATGCAGCAACCAGGTCTGGCTGGAGTCAGCCACAGGGGCGTCACTGGGGGGGCGGTGGGGGCGGGATGCCCCCAGTGACAGGGTGAGCAGCGGCGGGTGGGGGTGACAAGCGGCGGCCCCTCCCGCCACTCCCACGCGCCGCTGCTCCCTCCGTCACCCCGGGAGCAGCAGCACACAGGATGGGGTGCTTCGCCGCTTTTTTTCGGCGGGGGGGGTCGACCAGCGGGGGGGTCACGCTTGTCAACCCTCCTCGCTGGTCACCACCCCCCGCCGAAAAAAACCGCGGGGGGGGGCGGGGAAAGCATGGAAAGGAAGCAGAGCAGGCGCGCTTAAGCGCTGCTCTGCTTCTTTTTTCCCTTTTTCGCCGCTGTTTTTCGCGGGGGGGGGCCCGACCAGCGAGGTGGGGGTCACGCTTGTCACCCCCTCCTCGCTGGTCACCACCCCCCGCCGAAAAAAAACGCGGGGGGCGGGGGGCGGGAAAGCCTGGAAAGGACAGAGCAGGCGCGTTTAAGCACCGCTCTGCTTCTTTTTCCCCCTTTCCGCCGCTGTTTTTCGGCGGGGGGGGGGGGGTCCCGACCAGCACCCCCCGCCGAAAAAAAGCCTCGGAAAGGGGGAAATCCCCCCCTTTTTGCATACACATGCGTCGTGACGTCATGATGACGTCACGGCGCACGCGTCGTGCCCCTCCCCCAGGGGGGTGCCTCTGCGCTGCCGCCGCCCCCAGCAGCGCAGAGGCTAGCGACGCCACTGGTCAGCCATGTGGACCATATTACACAGGTGTTATTTGAATTGCATTGTCTTCCAGTTTGTTCCTTGGCATAATCCAAAGAGCAATTTATTATTTACTTGTAGAGCTCTAAATGGCTTGGGACTAGGATATTTGAAGGACTGTCTTCCTCACAGGAGTTTCCCCCCACAGTGACAGCATGTGCACTATATTTTTTGAAGCAGCATCATATCACTTTAAACAGTCATGGCTTTCCCCAAAGAATCCTGGGAGATGTAGTCTGTTAAGGGTGCCAAGACAGCTATTAGGAGACCCCTATTCCTTTCACAGAACGACATTTCCCAGAATTCTCTGGGAAGAGGAATTGATTGTTAAACTACTCTGTGAGGGGAATAGGGGGTCACCCAACAACTCTCAAAATCCTTAACAAATCACAGTCTGGGCATCCATTAGGGGAAGCCATGGCTGTTTAAAGTGGTACAATATTGCTTAAAAATATGTGAGCTGGGTATGCTGGCTTAGCTGGCTGGGAGATGTGACATAATCTTAAAGTTGTGGAATTTCTTCCCTTGGGAAGCCCAGATGGCTCCATCTCCTTGAGTATTCAAGTGAATTGTGAAGTTGTTCCTGCTTCGCCAGACATTTGGACTGTCTTAATTATTTAGTTTTCTTTCCCCCCCTACTCATGGATTGTGTTACTATTGATCCAGTTTTTGAGGTATTATTATATGGTACTTCATTCAGTTCTGCTTGAGGAATTCATTCTTCACAAATTATGATAGGGACTGATCTGATCTGAACCTCTCAGACTAAGTGTGAATCAGAACACAAGCATTTTGCAGATTTCACACTTTTCTGAATTGTACAATGTAGTAATCCACTCAAAAATGTACCAAAAGTCTTGTAAACATGTGGGTTTGTTTGCTTTTGGTATGCAATGTGTTTATAAATGTGGACTTCAAGAGAAAATACATTTAGAAATGTGTTTTTTGTGAGATAACACTCAAAAAGACATATATCAACACAAATTTGTGTGAATTTTTTAAAAATAAATTATAGCACTTAATGAAATGGGGATGCAATGGATTTATGAATGAACACACATTAAACTGATACGAACCAGACATAGACAAATGCAGTCATCCCTCATTGTGTTGTTGTAATTTTATGTGTGTGAGAGAGTGTGTGTTTAATTTGGTGTGAGCCACATTGCACACCTTATCATCAAGATTCTGATTTGATAGAAACATAATTCAGATAACAAGAAAATTAGCGTGGAATGATTGCCAATTTACTTATTGTTTTTAATTTGGTAAAACAGCAACACCACAGCTAGGTTTGTAGCTCCCCCAACCCACCCCCGGCATCACTAAATACCTATTGAGGTCCATGTCCCTGACGCCCATACCATTTTCTGGAGCTTCCTCTTCCTTGGTGTTGCTGCCTGTTCACCTTCCCTCTCTAAGAGTGATGAGATGGAGCATCCTTCTCCACAACCCTTGTGTCCTCATGGGCAGCTTTGTGGACTGGTCCCAGTGGGGAGGGCAAGCAAGTGGTCAGCAGTAACTTGGAGAAGAAAATAAGCATCTTGCCAACATGTCTTCTAAAACCTGAATCTAGCAGCATCATATCCTTCTCCTTTTTCTTTGCATGGGTTTGTTCAAATTGTACTTGTGCAAACAGGATCTTGTGATTTTGAGCTCTGCCTAGAGCCTAGCCATAATTAGGCCTGTTCTTTTATATTTTCTAAGGTTGCATTTGAATAAAATGTGTGGTACTGTTGGGATTTTTTTAAAAAAAATGCCTAATAGGCTTTAATTTGCAATGTGGCCAAGGCTTGAAGAATATTTCAGAGTCCCAGGTGCAAGATCTTCTTTAAAAATTGACATTTTAAAGTTGATTACACTATACAAGTATGTATAGTGGCACTGTGGCACTGTGGTCTAAACCACAGAGCCTAGGGCTTGCCGATCAGAAGGTTGGCGGTTCGAATCCCTATGACGGGGTGAGCTCCCGTTGCTCAGCTCCTGCTCCTGCCCACCTAGCAGTTCGAAAGTACATCAAAGTGCAAGTAGATAAATAGGTACCACTCTGGTGGGAAGGGAAATGGCGTTTCCATGCACTGCTCTGGTTCGCCAGAAGCGGCTTAGTCATGCTGGCCACATGACCCGGAAGCTGTATACGCCAGCTCCCTTGGCCAATAAAGCGAGATGAGCGCCACAACCCCAGAGTCATCCACGACTGGACCTAACAATCAGGGGTCCCTTTACCTTTACGTTTACACTATACAAAGCCAAATATTTCAGTTCTCTATATGTGAGCACCAAATTCCAAGGCATGCAGGTGACCAGATGCCTGGGTTTTTTGTAGCCTTTAATATGTTAGACCATTAAATCAAATGGCAGTGCTTACAGCACAGCTTGTCTTTGCCCCATAGTGATGCTTTTTGATTGCTCCATATGGCAAAAGATGTGAGGATCAAGTCTCAGGTGCCTTAGCTTTTATCTATTTGAGTCTGTGCCTTGCTCTGAAATTTTAATGCTGAGGTTGACACACATTCTGGATGAATGTTTCCCAGCTGGGTGCTCTGGCTCATAAAAAGTCCTGCTTGGAGACAAATACCAGGCAACTGATAACACAGAATACATCTTGTCCTTCTGGCTCCAGATCTGTTGTGCTTTGCTTCGTAAACACCTTGAATCCACCTTGCTGCACTGACCTCTGGCTGTAGCTTTTCAGAGAACAATTTCCCCTGAATTATGGTGTAAGATGTCCCATGAGGTGCTAATCTCTAGAGATTTCTTTTTGCCCCTTTCTTGGTCTCTTTGTTGGGAATCTGAATCTTGGTGCAGATCCTCTTTCTGTGGTAATATATCATCTCAAGCTTTGATGGCAGTTGATCTCAGATGGAATCCCCAAACTTTTGGGGCTCATTTGCACATTTGGATTTTTGAAAAAGCCATGTGGGTGCAACTCCATGGCTTCCTGAGGCTTCTGGGACACCCAGGAGAATCTTCAAAGATCATCTCAAGAGGTGGGCAGGATAGTATAGAAGGCGGTCCTTCGGATACCACTGGTCTAAGTCTAGAAGATGCTGGTGCAGATGTTTCAACAGGTAAGTAACATGCTCCCTCTATGCAGCCACTGGCCGTGGCATCCTGGACTAGTCATTCAAGTACTCATGTAGCACAAATTACAGATGTGATGTAACTAAGGCATGTGTCACCATAGCCACATCTGCATTCTCCAGGAACGGGGATTAGTTGTTTCACCTGACTCTCAACTGGGGCAAAGCCACTCCTGGCTACAGCCAAGAACCACAACTATCAAATGCAACAGCAAATCTGACTAGTTACACCAGAATGTTGATGGAGTCTGCGTATGGATCTCATTTAAAGCAATGCAGTGCGTATGGATGATATTCATGTCTGGGCACTCTATGACACAATTCCTAATCCAGAAAAGAAGATCTGCATATGAAAGCTTGCATCCGCTTGCTGATCTCCTTCTCTGGATCAGGACATAAAGACCACGGCAACCTTCCCTAGCATGTCATTGCAGCAGAATGAAATACAATTCCAAACATTTTCATAACCAAAGAAGGGATGAAAGGAGAGTCTCCTCATGTTTAGTCTCTGTTGTAGAACAAATACTTATAATTAAACTGAAACCAAAATCAAAACATTGTCTGGGGGAAAGAGCCAAAACTGTATCCTGTAATCTCTCCCCCCACCTCCCACCCATTGCTGTTTCCTGGGATTAACATAGGAAGAGACTGACTGGATGAGACCAAAGGCTTATCTTGTCCAGCATCCTGTTTTCACAGTGGCCAACCAGATGTAATGTCAGTTCCTAGCACTGAATGCCCTTCGGAAGCCAAGAATTCATTTTGATTCTGGCCAAGCCGCCTGCCATCTGGAAGTATTTCAGGACCTCATTATTCCAAAGTGCTGAAAAATTCGGACGCTTTTTTAAAAAATGCATTTTATTCGTGCCCCTATTAATTCAAAGTTACCAGAAGCTCAAAGCACATTTCTCTTAGAGGTGTGTTAAGTGTCCAGAAATTTTGTGTGTGTGTGTGTGTGTGGCGCGCAATAAATAACTCCAATGAGACTTTTCAATATCTGAGCCAGGACACAGTTCCTGTAGTTGTGACTACCTCTGGGAGTAGAAGGAGACTGAAGGGAGTTGGCTGCTGTTTGGAATTTTTACTATTCTTCTACCATTTGCATTTTAAAATATCTTTAATGCTGCTAAGCAGAAATTAGCCTTATTCTTTCCAGTTGCTTTCCTATATTTAGAAACGTGACAGAAAGGCACCGGGGGGTTCTGTTCCTTGACGGAAATCAAAAGCAAACTTTCTCCAATATTGAAACTGTTAACAGGGACTGAAGGGTGCAGCCATATTATTCCAGCCCATTACCAGGCCCAGTGTTGTGTATTAAGAATAGCCTTTACAACCCTAAGGGAGCAATCTCAGGGCTTCTGGGGGGACATCCCAGGGAGCACAAAGTACATAGGAGCCAACTCCTAGGGGGCGGGGCCCTTTGCCCTCCCAATAAAATGTTTGAGGGGTTGGTCCCCCCCCCATGTTGATGGGCATTGCCATTCAAATGGTGTGCATATGCTGCATCTTGTGATAAAATATGTTGGGTAGGGCTTACCTTGGCCTCCTGATATTTTATGTGTATATATAAAGTAAAGGTAAAGGGACCCCTGACCATTAGGTCCAGTCATGTCCGACTCTGGGGTTGCAGCGCTCATCTCACGTTAATGGCCGAGGGAGCCAGCGTACAGCTTCCGGGTCATGTGGCCAGCATGACAAAGCCGCTTCTGGCGAACCGGAGCAGCACACGGAAACGCCGTTTACCTTCCCACCGGAGCAGTACCTATTTATCTACTTGCACTTTGACGTGCTTTCAAACTGCTAGGTGGGCAGGAGCTGGGACCGAGCAACGGGAGCTCACCCCGTCGTGGAGATTTGAACCACCGACCTTCTGATCAGCAAGCCCTAAGCTCTGTGGTTTAACCCACAGCACCACCCACGTCCCTTATGTGTATATATAATCTTTTAAAAAGATTTTATTAAGACTTTTCATAATACATTGCAATAAAAGAACAAACTAATCTAAACAAAAGCAAAGAATGAGGCGAGAAAGAGAGAGAAAAGAATAAAAAGTCCTCCCTCACAGGTAAATCTTAGCTCGTCCCACACAAAGAAAGGTGAGCCCTCCCAGCTCTCACCTAGGATTTCCTTTCTTCTTCCATCCTCCTTCTCTGCCTCACACACAGGGTCCTTCATCAACTAACCATCACTTTCATTTGCATGTTAAATGCTCATTAACCCTGAATCGGGGACCACACACCATACAAAAAATCATGAAGAAAGGCAAAAGTGAAAGAGAAATAAACAACAGAGTTATGGGGAGAGTGGGGGGGAATTTTGCAGTGGAAACCTGAAGCCCTGGCTCAATTGACAATGAAGCTCTGTTGTTGCTGTGGTCAAAAAAGTGATATGTTGCGGTCGTACTTTGAGAAGACTTGACAACAGATGGGACCTGAAGCATCCAAAGCTGTTTCAATCCCTTGAAATGCCCCCAAGCCAAAGTTACCACACTCCTGAGTTGTGCCTAAATCTCTTGTTCGACATAGGGAGGAAAATGGAAAATGCTAAAGAAAGCAAAAGCAAAACAGGAGATGGACAGAGGATGCAAGAGCTTCCAACTGTCATCCCAGCTCAAGTCTAACAGTGCTTAGGATAAGGCAGTTAACTTCCTTCGGTTATTGTCCCCACCATCACGCTAGGCTTACACCTGACACAGACCCTAAGAAGGTCTTCTGAGGTAGATAAAAGAGAGCAAGTCTTTTCAGGGCTGGCACTTTGGCTATGCATTTGTATCATTCAATTCCACTTATGAATCGCTTTCCATAAACTATTTTGAAGCGATTTCATAATAAAAGCACCAGCAATTAAAAACAATTGCATTTATAAAAAAACAATTTGGGGAAAAAACACAATTAAAAACCATTTCATAAGCAAAAACAATTAAAAACCATTTCATACATAAAAACAATTTCATATCCAGTACAGCTACAGACTAGGATAAAGACCTTCACAAGGCTTGTTTTTAAAAGGAAGGCCTATGACAGGCACTAAAAGCAATAGGGACAGCATCTGTCTGATATGTATCAGGAGGAAGTTCTAGTGGGGAGCGGCACAGGGGCAGTTGCCTTGGGCACAAACCGGTGCAAGGGCACAACATTTCAACACCCAGTGCTGCCTCAATACAATTGCATGTTTCCGTAGCATGAGGTCCATTGAAAATGGCTTCTCCATGTGAACCAGGAATTGACCTCTCCAGACAATGGAATTTTTCCTATCTCTTCAGCTGCAATCTCCTGGGCGATGCAGACACCGTTAGGCAGTTGAATGCTCGTGGCTACTCCCTCCATTTCCCTCCCTCCCACCCCCTCCGCACAGAGGCATAGGAAGCCGCTCAGGCATCTGGAGCGGCAAACACGACTTGCACCCAGGGGAGGGGCGTCACTACGTATGTGCATGTGCGTCACTATGCATGACACATACGTCGCTACGTAGCGATGCTGCGCATGCACGCAACGTAGCAGGTTGCTGGAGGTGCCGCCGGCAAACCACGAGCAAGCCGCGGAGGCTGCATAGGGCTTTGTGCACCAGCAACCAACATCTAGACTTTAGCTCAGTAGATAATTGGCAACCAGGGCATCAGAATACTCTGCTCAGAAAGGCTTGCCTAGTGCCAACGTGATGGTGTTTTGAACCTTTTTATTTCCCTATTTTCATTTTCAACCTTTCCTTGTTTGGTACTTTTTAATTTGTGGTACAGATGCCATGCTCTGCTGCTGGCTTTAAATTTTATGTCTGTGTTTTGCAGCTTTTAATTTTTTAACTTGTAACACAGCAAGAGAATTTTGTTGCTGGGTGGCATATAAATTATTGGACATAATAAACAAACAAATAGCTTCACATTTTACAGTTTAGGATAGAGTTGTATGTATTGGCTGTTTTTAGTTTGCAGGATGCTTATATTTCATTGATTTTAAAATCTATGAACCATAGATTGAATGGAGCACTATACAAACACTGAACAGAAATGAATGAACGTTAGCTTGATTGTGTTGGCTTTTGGAGGTTAATTTTTGATGTTGAGTTAAATGTGGGGTATTTGTTATTTCCTGGGTTATATTTTCTTTTATATTTGATGTATGTATGCATGCATGCCTCTCTGTCTGTCTGTATTTATTATTTAATGTCTATATATTTTACTTTTCATCATCAAGTGACCTCAAAGCAGTTTGCATAATTAGCTTTGAATATTTATAATATTTGACGGGATATGTTTATTGATTATAAACTGTGAGGCTATTTGACCTGTTTAAATTTGTGTGTGTGTGTGTGTGTGTGGTGTGTGTGTATTCATCCATTTACTTTCCTAATCTGCTCATTCTGGCCCTTCCATGTAAAATTCCTCTTGCTACAGTGCATGCATCAGTAATGGATGGATATCTGAATACAGTACTGATACAGCAATTAAGCAACTTATCATATTAATCTTTAATCTGTCACAATGGTTTGTATCCAAAGTAGCACTAAGAAATAGATCCCATCAGTGGAAGGATTTCTGCTTGCACAATGAGACATTCCCCTCTCTCCTCCCCCCACCCCCCCCCTAAATCTGATCTATGGGTTCTCTCAAACCCCTGGAGCAGATTTGCAAAGAGCGCAGGATGTGCATGAGGAGAAGAGGAGGGAAAGCCCCATTGTACATGCATAAATCCTTGCACTGAAGGGATGTGTTAGCTGAATACTGCCGTTAATCATTACTCGTTAATCCTTAACGTAATACTTCAAGTACTACTATGACTTGGAATGGAATAACCCACTTAATGTAGTTGGGGCTGCTTTCGACAATGGCAGCCCTGTGTTAAATTCTTCTTCTTCTTCTTCTTCTCTCTCTTCTTCTTCTTCTTCTTCTTCTTCTTCTTCTTCTTCTTCTTTACATTTGTAGTGGCAAGGTAAAATGGTGATGTTTTGGCCCAAACATATCATGCCCTTTATAACCATGCCACCCCAAGGTGGGTGGATCACAAATGTAAATATGCCCTTTATAACCATGCCACCCCAAGGGTGGGTGGGTCACAAATGTAAATAAGTCCATCACATCATGAAGAACAATACATGAAACAGAACAAGCCACAGTTCATTAGACATGTTTTTATTTCATCATGTCATTGGTATAGAAAGCATTGATTGATGGGAGCTTCCTGCAGTGTGTAGATTTGGCAAAATGCATCAATCATATAACTAAATACCTGTAGGATATATCCTTCATGGATGGATGTGATGTATGTGTAGAACATTTGCCCTAACCTGACCATTCCAGGTGACTAAATGTTCAACACTTATTTGCTATGTTTGTAAGATGCTGTCTCCCACTTATTGACAATCAGGATGATTTTACTTTAACACTGTTTTATTACAGTATGGAACAAGGGGATCAGGGGAGAAAGCGATCTAAGAAGTTTTAACACAAAATGACAGCTCACACACAATTTCTGTGCAACAAGTAACAAGCGAAGCAGCCCTCAGTTGTCATGATATGTTGGCACATTTTCTTACACAACGTTATTATTAGCTCTTTTTTTGCCTTAGAAGTTAAGAAGATGTCCTAGATTTGGAAAGCATTTTGCTTCTAATGCCAAGATTCTTATCCCTGCAGCTCCATTCTTTACTCTGGAATACTCCAATAAAATTCAGAGGAATGGCTCCCGAGAGATAGGTTTGAGACAACCAACTTGTTGACGTCCCCATTTTCTTGCCATGCTGTTTGTCTCACCCCAAAATGCCACCTAGTTTTGGTTGCAGTGTTTCAGTTGCCAGTACTTACTACAATTTGCAGTAATTGCAGTTTGTATAGTGAATTGTTTCTTAGTTGCACATACGGTGAAAGGAGCAATTATGGGGGGTACCATTCAGTTGCTGCAGGGTTGCCCTTCCCATTTTCAGCAAGAAAGGAAAGAAGCTTATTGAGTGAAGATTGTGATTTAAGTGCTGTGTCTTACAGGATTTACAAAATAGCTTATATCCAAGGAAACTCACTGCTCAGGCCTCTGTTTCCTACACGTCCTATGTAAAAAGAAACCAAAGCATTGAGTTTACTCCAAGGAGAAGAAAACTAACTCAACTGTTCATTTTAACACAAATTTAACACAGGGCCCTTGATCCACATCAGGATTCTAATGGGTGGTGGTGGTAAGAGGAGCTACAACCCTTTCCCCTAAAATGGAAAAGGCCCTGTTGAAGAGAATGAGAGGTTTTCTTTTCCAATGCAAATTGCAGCTGCAAAGTCCCAATCAGATTACCGGTAGCTCCATAGTCATGGGAAGTAAAGCCCCCTTCCCCGTACACTAGGGTTTTGATCTGGATTTGCGTCCCTTGCCTGGGCAGTTTGTGGAAACCCTCCCTCCCTGCACTTA
Source organism: Lacerta agilis (assembly GCF_009819535.1). Lineage (NCBI taxonomy): Eukaryota > Metazoa > Chordata > Lepidosauria > Squamata > Lacertidae > Lacerta > Lacerta agilis. The sequence goes on from NC_046322.1 coordinate 33,229,228, forward strand.
AAGGCTAGTGTGTCGGACTAGGATCTGGGTTCAACTCAGCTATGAAGTCCACTGAGTAACCTTAGGCCAGTCACTGCCTCTCCCCCTAACCTATTCCACCGGGTGGTTGTGGGGATTAAATGAGGAAAAGGAGACACATGTGCACCACCTTGACCTCTTTGGAGAAAAAGATGGGATACAAATGTGATAAGTGGATAAATATAATTTGGTCTAAATAATGTGCTCCAAGCTAGGCTTCTATGACCACACCTCTAATTCCCATTTCAAGATAGCCTCTTAAAGATGCCATATATATGCAGCCAGACATGCTGCAAGTCTTTGTTGCCACCTGTAGCACACCATCCAGGTAAGCTGTGCTGAAACAGGTACTGGGAGGACAGCTTCATGGCTCTGCCCCATCCCAGAGGCCACCACTGCTGTCTCTCAAACTAGAAGCCCTGGGCTTTGCTGTGCAAGTGTTCCATCACTCTTGATTGAGGTCGGGTTGAATGCCCCTTTCAGACCAAACCAGAATGCATGGGCTTGGTTGCTATGGGTACGTGGGCTTACCTCTATTCTAGAAGGCTGTGACCATAGCTCATTTTTCATAATTTTGCTTGTTCTGCTCTAATATTGTTTCCGATTGGTTCCAGCAAATCTTACAGTATCTTGAACCCCGATCAAAATTCATAAATTTAGATACATGAGTTTACATAGCCTCATAAAAAAAAAAAAAAATTCTTATGGAGATGGGTAGCAGTCTGGGCTAACATAAAGCATACCAGTTTCCATCCTATTCGTGGGCCCTGTCATCACTGTATGATGTAGTCTTGGAATCTGATGCTTGTCAAGCGCTGAGACTGCTGGTCATGCATTTTCCACAGATCTTGAAAAGATCTGGAGACGGTGTTATCACACCCAGCGATACCTATTTCTTCTAGCTGGAGAAGTGATACTGTCACAGATGCAGCTGTCTAATGTCAAGAATGTGTGAACTGATACCTCAGGGGGAAAAGAAACCATATTTGAGGTGATGTGAAGTAATGATACATTACTTTCCTGGAGTAAGTTATTTTGACAACCAAGAACAGCAAGGACTTGCTGCTGGTTAACAGGTAACAATTCAATCTACTTTTCGTATATAGTTAAAGACAGCCTTTATTCATGAAGCTCCTTTCTTTGGAGGTGTGTAAATTAGCCTCATTGGTTTTTCGTCAAATGAAGACACGCCTAAGGACACAGGCCTTGGGATGATAGCAGTGTTTGGGTTAGGCCACCTATATTGGGTTTTGGTCATTAGAGACATCAAAGAATTCCGGCGGAAACAGGAGCAGACATTACCAATACGATCAGCACTGATTGTTGCTGCTGCTGCTGCTGCTGCCTTTGCAACCTATAAATGCTACAGAATCAATATGCCTGCCTCCCATTTGCATTGTTTTCTATGATTTATTTATTGATTTATACATTTATACATTGATTTATTGATTTATACATTTACATTACCAGCAGGTTCCAGGGCAGGTTACAATAATTCAGAATTCAGAATTAAAAATGATTAAAACAGATTACAGTCACAGGAATAGGGTGGGCCCTGAAAACACACCTCCCAGGTGTCAAAGGCCACAGTAAAGGGTGTGTCTTCAGCATTCCTTTGGTTGCCATATGTCCAGAAAATCCTGGACACGTCCTGTTGGGGGAGGCCTACATGCCAGTCTGGGGGATTTTTACAATTGTAGGCAAATGCCGGGTTGGGGGGAGGGTTTAAAAAACTGTGGGTGGGTGGCTTGGGTTCATGATCAGGTTGGGCTTTGTTGTGGGTTGTTCTGGCTCTATTTTGGGCTCAGCGGTAGTGGCAACCTGGGGGGGGAGTGAATGCAACCCTAGCATTCACTGAAAGTTGTATAGTGAAGGCACATCCCTGTGTAGAAGGAATTTGACAACATTAGGGCTACGACAGAGAAGGCCCTCTTTCGAGCTGCCACCAACCCTTTGCATTAAAATCAGTGGCCATTTTGACTTTGGATATAATGGAGGAATGTAAACTGGATGGACTTATAATATACAGCTGGAAAAGTCTTTCAAAGAACCCACAGAGGGGAGGAGGAAAGTCCTAGGATTTGAAAGAATCTTGTGTTAAATTTTAATATTTGCAAGAATATGTTTCTGTGAATGAACTTGTAAAACAAACAAACATACATACAGTGGCCATTTCATTGAAATAATTGGTGTGGATTTATGAAATGATAACATAGTGAATTAAATAAAATTATGCTGCAGTAGACAACTGTATATAATACAGTTTTTGTTGGAAGCTGCAGTGGAAGAGATATACAGTAGTTCTGCATGTAGTGAATATGGATCAGAAAAGAAATGGATGCCTTCTGACATCCCTATTGGTTGTACACTGTGTTCACATGAGGAGTCATGCTGGATCTAATATGTAGTGGTCCCAGGGGCTTAATGTATAGTACAGTGGTACCTCGGGTTACAGACGCTTCAGGTTACAGACTTCCGCTAACCCAGAAATAGTACCTTGGGTTAAGAACTTTGCCCCAGGATGAAAACAGAAATCGCACAGCGGCGGCATGGCGGCAGTGGGAGGCCCCATTAGCTAAAGTGGTATCTCAGGTTAAGAACAGTTTCAGGTTAAAATGGACCTCCAGAACGAATTAAGTTCTTACCCGAAGTACCCACTGTTTATATTTCTAATATTATTGTAAAGGTAAAAGGTAAAATGACCCCTGATGGTTAGGGCCAGTCAAAGCTGACTACGGGAGATGCGACGTTACTCACTTCAGGCCAAGGGAGCCGGCTTTGTCCATAGAAAGCTTTCCTGGTCAGGTGGCCACCATGTCTAAACCACTTCTAGCACAACAGAACACCGTGACAGAAACCAGAGCGCACGGAAATGCCGTATACCTTCCCGCCACAGCAGTACCGTATTTATCTACTTGCACTGGTGTGCTTTCAAAACTGCTAGTTGGCAGAAGCTGGGACAAAGCAACAGGAGCTCATCCCATTGCATGATTCAAACTGTCAACCTTCTGGTCAGCAAGCCCAAGAGGCTCAGTGATTTAGACCACAGTGCCACCCGTGTCCCTGGGAATTATTGTGAACTTAACCATGTCTCTATAAAGGAAACAGAAAAGTCAATTAAATAAGTAATTAAATTGATAGATATTTTGGGAAAGTTTCTAATTCTACCCCCCCTAGATAATAAGAAACAAACAAAGAATCAAATAAGAAATTAAATAATATTTTGGAAAAGTTTCTAATTCTACCCCCCACATCATAATCAGAAGAATGTGTAGACTTTTTTAGGGATAGAGAAAGAAGAAGAAAGAAAGAAAAGAAAGAAAGAAAGAAAGAAAGAAAGAAAGAAAGAAAAGTTTTTCATATTAATTAATAAATTGATATCCAATAGTATTGACATCTGCCCAATGAACAAGTTATCTTAGTGGCTTACAGCAACAACAACAAAAATCATACAAGTGCAATCATGCATAGCAATGCAATAATAACAGAGCAAGAATGTAAAAGCATAACGAGTCAACCTTGTAGCTTTGAAACGGAGGAAATGGAAGATCAAGTGAAGTCTGAAATGGCTTGGAATGCAGGGGGGCAATTTTCCCAATCACAGAAGACAGTTATACTCTTAAATCCACATTAAACTCAGTGGGAATAAATGCCTGTTACTTGGGTCTTTAAAAAAAAAAAAAAATCTGCCCCTTCTCCTCTTAAAAACACTCCTTTTCAATTAATTTGTTGATCCCTTTTTAAAGGTCTTATCATTATTTTCCCTGAATGAAATTGTCTTTTCTTCTGGAAGATGCATCTTGTTTTAAATTGCTGCCAACTCTAATCAAAAACCACCTACGCAACACTACTCAACTCCCCCCATCTTCTCCTAGTCTAAGATTTTCTTTCAGGATTACTGAAATTGCATACTGGCAATTTCAGAAGATAGGACAAACTAATTTATAATGAACAAAGCCTCAATCTGTGCACAGGAATGCATAAGAAATTCTATTTTGGTAAATTCTGATGCGAACTGCCCTGATTTACACCTCATAGACTAACATGTGGACTAATACATAACTATTTTTGAATTTCTCACTTTTCCCAATTTTGTGATACTGTGTTTGACTTAAAAAAAAGTGATGTGCACAAAATGCACATAAATGTGTGCATTGGAATAAGATACATTGAGAAATATGTACATTCAGATAAAAATGTTAAGCATGCATTTTGTGACACGGTTTAAATACAATTTTTGCTTTTGCAGAATTTTTTTTAAAAATTCCAATTCAATGCAGAAATGTGAGATTGCCATGGACAAGAAATAGGCTAATCAGTTCATCCCTGTCTGTGCATTAATATTCCTGAATAAAAGCAAAGTATCTCAGGAAAGCCTGAATGAATATCCAGACACATATTGGTTCTTTGACTGATCTCCCCTGAATGTCTGGTTTGGACATATGTGCTTGAAAAATTGAACCCAGATTACATGTGAAGTACTGCTTTACCATGTTCTCATTCTCTATAGCAGTGATCGATATCTATAGGAAGACCCAACATTTCAGCACTACATGGAAACCACGTTAATCTGCAGATATCTGTGGAAAGACGACATATAAGAGGAAACACCTATGCAAAGAATAATTTGTTTAAGAAACACATTTATACACACCATGATTGATAGTATCAAACACCACTGAGAGTCCAGCAGAACTAAGAGGGACAACTTGGAAGGTACTGCCAGTGGACTACTCACATGAAAAGTATAGTGCCAGAGAAGGAAACTTATGATACATGGTTCATAGGATCATAGAACTGTAAAATTGGAAGGGATCTAGTTCAATTCCCTGCGATGCAGAAATCCTGCCCACAGCCGCTGCTGAGTGAAATCAAACCACCAACCTTCTGGTTAACAGCCAGACAAACTGAACCATTGCGCCACAGACGCCCTATCACGTAAGCAGTTAAATGCAATAGAGATAAATAACATAGCAGAGGAGCCTTCTCTCTCCACCAGTTTCCTAAGCTACTTGTGCTACCACTTGCATTTGATTTAGTGTTTTGAATTTAGGGTGGTCTTGTCAAAACAGAAAATGCCTTGTTGAAGCTAGGCAAAACTCAATGCATTAATCTTTTGCATACAAAAATAAGGCAATTATAATATCCATTTCAAGGATGAGCAGAACTAAGGCACGTTGACAACTGTGTAGCTGCAAATGGATCTGAACGCCTAGTGCCCCATGCCTGCTCTCCAGCAACTGAACCAAGCTGATGAAACCACTTGCAGGCCAGCTGCCAAAGTTTCAGTGCTAATTTCTATAAATGATCCTCTCTCTTTTTTGCAAAGTTTGAACAAGTGCTGTCCCTTCTGGTGCTTTGTCTATGCTACTGCGCTTTGTTTCCAATAAACTGAGTGAAGAGAACCACATGCAAAATAAAACAAAAGGGAGAACAATCCGATAAGTTCTTTCAACCAGACAAAACAACTGATGGAATAACATAAAGGGTTCCAAATTCTTTTCTGTCCTGGATCCCTTCATCATCAGCTCTGTGATTATGTTCAGCCCCAAGAGTTCTGCGGCACTTGGGAGCTGGTTTTCCCTTTTCTTTTTTTCCTACACGTCAAAAATGTCCCACCAGAGTGACTCTCTTCCCCAGCATATTCTTGTAGCCAGCTGACATCTCTGCTGTATTATTATGAATTTACAGGAAGCAGGAAGGAAAGGCAATAAAATTAAAAGGTATGAAATGCTTTTTTTTCTTTCGCACAAAGCATTATCTTTTACAAGAAAGGCCTACTGCCAGCAAAAGCATTTCCTAAACTAGCAGACCAGCTTGCAAACTAGCAATAATCTCATTCCCATCTTTCATACTATGATTCTTTTGAATTTGAGGTGATCGAAAAGCATTAATTTCTCTTTGCGCTGCAGGTCCTACACCTTACGAAACCAGATCCCAGCAGTCGCTCATTCACTGTTCATAGAGATTCTTTATGTGTGTGTGTCAGCTGACCAAATCTCAAGTTTTGCTTCATAGAAAACCATAACAGTCAGCGACTTTCTAGATCAATACCCTTTCACTGGCCTTTCGTGGAGAAAATGAAAGATGTGCTATTGTGAATCAAAAAGAGAACTATTTCCCCAATACAGCGTCTTTTTCTTTTAATTTTAGCAGGATGGGGGGGGGCAACATTTTCCTTTTAGAAGAGGAAACCATGGGGAAATGTCGCTAGTTTGGTTGCCAGGCCATTTCTAGACACAGACCAAACAAGAGTGGATACATAATTTTGGACAGCAAAGCGTGTGTGTTTACATCATCACTTGTCCATGCTTTTTACATTTTGCTGGCTAGCAAGAATGTATTCAAACTTTAACAATGATCAACCATAGACTTTTTGTACACACAAACAGAATCAAAGGCCACAAAGTACAGTTGAAATGCATCTTCTCTCTTTGGGAGCCACTTTACCAATTACACTTTGCCCAGTTCTTGGTACAGGAATGTTCTAAGTAGGGTTGTCAGAGAATTCTGATGAAAACAGAAACAGGGGCGGAAATTCCTTCTTCTTCGTCATCTCATGCCCTGAAATGAAATCGATCTAGTGAATATGATCAGGTTTTGCTGTTGCAGTTGCTTTAAATCTGCAAATAATATGTGTGTCCTCCCAACTTACATAATTTGCATAATAATTATTTAGCCGATAGTGAGATGAATAATGTACCGGTAGTCTTTGGCAGTTCCCTAAATGCAGGGTTCCTTCTCTCGCTTTCTGCACTAGTGGTGGTGGTGGACAAAATCAATTATCAGCCCCACAAGTTGGAGATGTCAATCCTTCCCCATGCTCCTCCTTTTTAGCTGCAACATTGAAGGTTGAAAGTGGGAGTGCATGAAAGCTTGCAAAGCCCACCCCATGGTGATGCTTCCAACCTATGACACTGTTGGTTGAAAGGACGAGCAGGATAAAGGGTTTTGTGATCTTCCTTGAGCTTCTGCTTTGCACCTCAAATGTCAGAGATGCAAAGGAGAACATGGGAAGAATTACAGAGCATTTTGCAGTCCTCCCAAGTGCTTCTCCTTCTCACCCCTGATGTTGGAAGGAGTATGTAGGGAGGCCCAAAAAGGGCTTTTAAAGCTCCTTTCCACTTCCTACATCAAAGGTGGAAAGGGGCTGCATGCGGCAGCTTCAAAGAGCAGCAGTGGGAAGAAGTGGGTTCCATGGAATAGAAACTGCTCCCTCCTCACCTTGAGCAAGACATGTGCTTACCACCCATCAGTGGTCGGAAGCACCCATTGTTCCAGCAAATTGCTCCCATTGCCCATGGGAAGAAGATTCCCTGCCCCTACAGAAGAGATTAAATCAATTGAGACATAATCTCATCTCACTCTTCCAAAAGCATGGACAAATATATGTGGCTTTATCTATCACCTGGTCTAGACTGTTGCGCTGGTGAAGAAACTTGCTGATTAGAAATCTACATCATGATCCACTTTGAGATTCAGTTTCATTTAGGGATGAATGAATCTGACAATTTCATTTTTCTCAATTTCTCAAAAAAAAATTCATTCAGTTATCCACATTTCCACCTCAGTTTGCTTGGGGGGGGGGAGGGGAGTTCACCTGAAAATTTATCAGCATTTTAGTGTGAATTTATCCACACTTTTGTATACAATTCTGCCCAATCTACACAGTTTTGCAAATTAATTTCTCCTAATATACTAGATGTGTGCATGTTGTTTCTTGTTATATGACCATTTTTATGGCTTTACCCCAACATACACATTTTTGCATACATTTCCTGGCTGGAGAAATGCATTGCAAAATTCTGTGAACTGTGAAGTTCAATGGAAGGCTGTGTTTTGGTTTACATATTTTTGGGGGAAAGTGCAACTTGGATATGCAACTTGCCTTTAAATGTGAACTTAATCAAGTTTCCCCACCATCCCCACCTCGCCTTTGCTGCTAATAATATAAAACTGTGTGTACTATTAGCATTTGCAGCCCTGTGTAGCCGATGTATTGGATCCTAGAAGCTTTTTACAAAACCATCAATATCTAAGCTACTAGATAGCATCAGATTCTTACAAATGCAACCATTATGCTAACTTGGCACAAAACACTCTCCTAACTAAGCAAAAAGTGCAATAACCAATTAAAAACTTGTTCCTTGCTTTCTCTTGCTTTCCTCCCTGTGTGATGCATATCTCCCCTTTTGCCATGTGTCCATGAGAAGCACACCATGTGTTCCTGTGCCATTGTAGGAAGTTCCTGTGCCATTGTAGGAAGGCCTTGAATAAACAGTGTGCCACAAAACTATAGTCTGAAGCTGATTAGGCCTGGATGCAGCCTGATTGCCTAATTAAGCCCTTTCATATCTTTGAATTGGGTATTTATTATTGTTCTCCGAGGGAGGATTAGTATTTATAGACCTCACAAAACAAGTGCAATCTAAAGATGGAACAGTGCCCTAATGGCTGGTGAGCAAATTATTAGACAACGAGCCTAACCTTCCTCCTCACTCTTTCTAACTCACTTCTGGGTTGAGCTTCAGCTGGCCACTGCTTCTCCACATGTCCTTTGTTATCTGCTCACTTGATTTGCCAGCACTTGTACAGGTGCTGAAGTGGACAACGTCATCTGTGTCATAGGTCAACTTAAATTTCTACCTCTGATTGTGAGTTCATGTATGTAGGTGCCAGATATGGCTTTCTAGTCTAGTCCCTGTGTTGGAGGTATGTGGTAATTCAAGCAGAGATATAAATGCTACGAACCTGCATGGGGAAAGGGGTTAAGAGGTGTATTTCCACATGGCTGTCACCTATGAACCACTTACTAAGTTGAGACATGCTGGTTCAGAGCAAAGGTCCATCCTGGCTGACAGTAACTAGAAGCTCATAAGCAGGAGACAATTGGTGTCCACTATTCTAGATGTGGGGAACTACTGCCATCCAAGTGTTGATGTAGTGCAACTTTTGCCCATTGGCTGCCTTCCAAGTGTTGATGTAGTGCAACTTCAACCCTGCCCATTGGCTGCATTGGTTAGGGCTGATGGAGTCACATCTGGAGGGTCACATGTTGCCCTACTATTTGTCCCCAGTGCCTTGTAAGTAGAGAGAAACCACATCTGGAGCAGGGGAGTCCATTCCTAGCAATCACTAGTATAGCAATTGAGATGCCAATCCTCCATTTATGTATCCCAACCTATTATATTAACAAAACTCTGATTATCCCTCACAGAAATCTATAGGAATACAGCACCCAATCCCTTAAATCCCCTCAGTAACATGTCTTCCACCCTGTGAATCAATGCATGATTGAGTGACATGAATATCATATTAAGTACACAGTATTTGGGGGGGGGCCTCCTAAAAAAACAAGCCATGCAAATAAACTGAATGTAATTTGTGAATGTAATATGTGAATATCATATTAAGTTCACAGTATTTTAAATATTCCTCCTAAAAAATAATCTGTGCAAACAAATTAAATGTAATTTCACTTTTCTCCATGTGGTCCCCTTTCGAAAGGGCTGTGTTAACTTCTCCTGAAAGTACCGGTAGTTACCTTCATTTCTATACTATGCTGATACATTCCTTCTGAGCTCCACTGAATCATGTATTATTTTTTTTTAAAAAAAAATCAGCTTCCCATCTCCTTTTACTTCTTGCATTTGAAATATATTGTCGCTGTAAAGATAATATGGTGTGTGTCCCACACCCCCACTGTGTACCTTCTGGTCAAAGGGCATGAAGGGGCAAACTGAAGAGAAGAAGTATGGAATAGGAAATGGCCCTTTTTTGCATTTGATGAGTTAGTGCAAAGGGATTCAAGTGGTGATACAGAGAGACCTCAAACAATATACAAAATGAGGTGTTTGGTTTCAATTCAATGAAACTTAATGAAGGGTTTTGATATGATAATCCCACTTAAATGATTACGAAGTGCTGTGTGGATATGGGGTCATGTGGGGAGGGGGCTCTAATATTCTACGCATCCCTGTTCTGCTCTGTGAAAGTGTCAGATCGGCTGTTTTGCTAAAGATAAATTTTTCATGCTCCAAATATTCAGAGTGAAAATAAACTATACTAATAGCAAGATGTGTAGTGATTTGCACATTATCCAAGCTATTGAGTTATTCCTGACTGTCCCTATTCTAGTCCTTGATTTGCAGGCCAGCTACACTCTGCAGCTGGAGCAAATTATATCAACAGAAGTGCTGATGTGACCACAAGTTGACAAAAGGACATGATTTCTGGTAGCAGAAAAGCAACTAGATTTTATGAAATTGTATCTAATAATGTTGTTTAACTCATGGATCCTGCATCTGACGTCTACTTTTTATCCAGTCCTTTCAGCAGCCCTTTGTTAACAGTCACTCAGAAGAGGAAATAAAATGTAGGCATTGAAATAAAAATTGCTCTACTCTTTTTAATAGCTCAGCTGCAGGCTCTATTGTTTTACTTAATGGATTGTATAACTGAAGTCTTTCCTCTTGACTATACTCATTTGGCTTCCTAGTTACTAAACTAAACTACAGTATCTTGGGCTTATAAAGGAAAGGAAAGGGAGGTGGAAGTACTCTTTTCCTGTTAATAGCAAAACTACCTCTAGGCAGTATCACCTACAGGTGAGAGCAACAAAATGGGCATTAAAATGTCCTAGCTGTGTTTCTTAACTTGCACTTTGCTTTAGGACATGAGATTTGGGTTGCAATGGCATTTACTTCTGAGCAGACCACATGGATAGGTTTGCATACAATCCTGCTCATGCTTACCTTGGAGTAAATTCCATTGGACTCCCTGGGATTTCTTTATTTATTTATTTGGAATATAAGGTTCCAGGTGGTTTTGAAATGAAAGTCTAGACCAAAGGGAGGGTATATCAACTTCTCATTTGTCTTAGACCCTGCCCATGTATAAGGAACAGAGCACCACAGCACACTGTTGAGATCAAAGACTTAAGACATCATCTGCACACCAAACGTATTTCTTAATTATGGGCATGCGGCTTCTCAGGCATCAAAGCTTGAATTGCAACTATAAGCAGAAAGAAAAAAGCTACCCCATTCAACTTAATCGGAATTCATTTGCAATACTGACCATCTGCAAATGTTCTCCTTGTATCCATCTGCCCTTATAAAGGGTGTTTATTCTAACTGTGTGCCCTGCATGTTCATTCAAGATTTGGACAAAAGCTTTCCCTTCTACAATGTTTCCCAAAGAGTTTGCTTCTCTTTCTAGGCATGCACAGCGTAATGGGGGGGGGGGAGAGAAAATGCCTTGTTAAATCATCAAGTGCTAAGAAGGCTTTCAGGTGTGGACCATACGCCATGTACAAATGCAGCTGAAACAAATCATAGAGTATAACCTGTTAAAGATGTAATTGAGATACATGCAATCATTAACCTTGGAACAGACTGGGAATCGGTTAATGAATCAAATCAATACCCTCTCCACTGATCCACAATAATTTGAAAGAAATGAAAAATTTAACAGTTGCAGAGTATGTGAAGTTATCATGGGCTGCAATTAGCTAGCCTTTGGGAGATTATGTTACCTAGTTACCAGAAGATAAGTGTAATTTCCTTAGATCTTCCGAGAGAGATTTCATAAGGACAGGTGCCAGACAAGGAAATAGGTCAGAAAGAGACCTAAGGCGCTGGGCTGTCGCTAGGTCAGCTTTCTGTCCCTTCCAGCGCTGTTCCTGTCTTGTGATATTCTTCCCCCAGAGCCGATGGTGATGTTAGACAAAGACATTTCAAAAGACACATGCACAGGGTCTGCCCATCAAAAATAATTTTTAAAAATGCATTTGTTACAGGACTTGAACCCTGCTGGAAACTGAAGAGCTCATTTACATGTGCCATCTTCTGTTGTCACCAAATGAAAAAGAATGAGTTCCCTGTACGTGATAAAAAGCTTCTCGTTGCACATTAGTGATTAAAAATAGTAAAGTATAGGTGCCGAAGCACTGGAAGCCCTTCTTTCAAATATGATTGTTTTCATATTTGGTCAGGCAATTTGGATGGATTTGCATTAATAGGACACCACACCTTGCCTAATGCCTGGGAGTCACCTGACACAGGTATCACGTAAGACTTTGCCTCTGTGTTGTTTCATGGTAAAGAAGTAATCCCAAGCAATGCTGGAAATGGTGAGCTGTGAGAAACCCCCAAGAGGGGGTTCAATGCAAGCACATGCCCCCTCCTGCAGTTTCCTGCAACTAGTATTCAAAAGCATTGTTGCCTTTGACTTAGATATTACTGAATAGTCAGGCCACATTATTTGCTCTCTCACCTGAAACTTGTAGGCTGAGATCACAGATACGTGAAAGGAGAAACTGGCATGCAAACAGATGCCCAGGACTTTCTTCTCCTTTTCAGAGATCCATATACAAAGCATGGATGTGGGAGAAGGTCTGGGGAAATGTGCAGTGCCAGGAGTCGGGGTAGAAGCACTGCCTTACTTCCCCCTTAATCATGTGATATTCCTTTGCAGGTATAACATGTGAAAAGGGCAGTGGTGTAGCATTTTTTTCTAAGAGGCATATTGGGATAAAATGTCTCTCGCAGTTCAAGGAGCAGAAGGAATGCTACTGAGGCTTGTCTCTCCCCCGCACCCAAAATTCTCCCTGCCCCCCACCAATATTAAAGAGGGGAGGGAGTTCAGCCACCTCCCCCCTTAGAATATCAATTGAAGATTTCAACTTTTCAGACTTCCAGCTCAGCAGTTGCCCAGACCCTTTCCATGTGGACAAAGTCTGTGCGCACCCAGTTTGTGCCTTGGCAGGCTTTGATTATATATACACATAAGGGACGTGGGTGGTGCTGTGGGTTAAACCACAGAGCTTAGGGCTTGCTGATCAGAAGGTCGGCGGTTCAAATCCCCGCGACGGGGTGAGCTTCCGTTGCTCGGTCCCAGCTCCTGCCAACCTAGCGGTTTGAAAGTACATCAAATTGCAAGTAGATAAATAGGTACCACTCCAGCGGGAAGGTAAACGGCATTTCCGTGCGCTGCTCTGGTTCGCCAGAAGCGGCTTTGTCATGCTGGCCACATGACCTGGAAACTGTACACCGGCTCCCTCAGCCAGTAAAGCGAGATGAGCACCGCAACCCCAGAGTCGGACACGACTGGACCTAACGGTCAGGGGTCCCTTTACCTTTACCTAGGCTTTGATCACTGCTTTATTTACACATGAGTGTGGGGAGGGGGGTTAGGACCAGGGGACACAATCACACCAATCACACCCCACCTGTCTCTATGCATTTTATTCAACATGGACTTTCATGCAAAAGAAAAGAAAAGAAAAGAAAAGAAAAGAAAAGAAAAGAAAAGAAAAGAAAAGAAAAGAAAAGAGGGTTCTGGGAAGCCTTTGACAACAACAGAGGCAAAACGTAAACGTTTTTCCGTTCCATTCCTTTGAAGTAAGGCTTTAATATCTAACATGAAACATGATGGGGCTTAGGGCTGCAGGAAATTCATACCTTCTGCACTTGAACTTTTGCTTCCAAATGGCTGGTCTGTGGGGAATCTCATTGTTACTATTTTTATTTCCTTACATTTCTCTCTCCCCCCCCACCTTTCTTCCATCATGGAACCCCTAGGGGGCAGACATGTGGTGTGCAGGAGATCTTCCGTCGAGGAACTGACCAGACCCACTTAGCATCACCAAGGTGAAGCCTTTACGTACCTTGGAACTAGGGTATTGTGGCAATTGGGAACAGGGAATTATTTTACAAATGTTGAGATGCCTCTGAATATGAATTGCTGGCAATGGCAGGTGGGCAGAGTGCTGTTGTGCTAATTTCCAGCTTGCAGGCATCTGGTTGGCCACTGTGAAAACAGGATGCTGGACTAAATGGGCTATTGGCAGGTCCTTCTTATGTTCTTATGTTCCTGTGTAATACTCAGTCTTGCCATAGAAATCTATTGTCAGTGTCATGTTTTCAATTCTTAACATATCAATTGTGGTTTATTGGAGAAATAGATGAGGGAAGTCAAATATTAGTAGATATATATTAGCTCTTTTTTCAGTTTGAATAGAATGCTTAGTAAACTATATATATTTAAATGTATAATTTTAAAAATCATTTTAATTGTAATTTTTTTAAGAGAAAAGATTATGATTGAATGATGTATGTATAATTTATTTGACTTGTTTTGATTGTTTGGTTGTATGTTGGTGTTGGTGGATGTTGTTAAAACTATATATATATATATATAGATATGAGAAATCTGTTTAAATGTGAGCCCTGTTTCAAATTAAGCATTATGTGAAATATTCCAGTAGAACTTTGAGTTGCTTTTGATACATGTGAAGACTCATAGGTCAAAGGAGTTTGTAGTATGGTCTGGCTGGATCCAGGTCTATTGGTACGGAGAGTCACGGCATGATGGGTGTGCTGTGCATTGGGAGGAAGACTGATCATCACGTGAGCCTTATAGTGAGGTGCAGGCTACTGGCAGAAGGTGGCAACTTCAGTCAGGTGCAAAGAACCCACCACAGCTGTGGCTGCTGCTGCTGCTGCTGCTGCCTTGGACTCCCTTTTCAGTGTCAACCTGCTGTCATTGCAGTTGCCTGGAATGCCCCAGATTAATGCTATACAGCTCCAGTGCATTGTGGGTAATTGCAATGGTGGCCACCTGGCGCTAAACAAAAGATCATAGCTGCCACCACTGCTGTTAGTACTTCTATTGTTTTCCTCTTCCAGCATGCCCTGTTGACTCCTCACATCTGGTAGGAACCTGGAGCCAGCCCTGATGAAGGTGATTGCAATTATTATTATTATTATTATTATTATTATTATTATTATTATTCCCAAAGATGAAAATGCAGTTGTGCAAATTGCCTCTTTGTGGAGGATAGAGGAGCTATATTAAATGTGATTTCTCCCCCTCCCTTTTTTTTTTAAAGAGCTTCATCAGGGTGTGCAGAAATTGATAGAGGAACTGTGCTAGAAGCCAGGGAGTTTCTGTTAAGCACAGATTGAAATTCCTTGTCTGATCAGTGTGAATAAGCTACACTGGCAAAGGCAACGGGGGGGGGGGGGACCAACAGGAAAAAAAACAAACCAAAAATCAAGTTTCAGAAATACATGTCAAATATATGTACATCATGGATGATAGATGATAAACAGCTTGTTTTCTAACACTAAAATAGGGAAAGAGAGAGTAGAATAAGGGGGGGGGGAGAGAACACTGTTGTCGCTTGCTTCCACAGCATGTAATCTGTGATAACCATGCACAGTAGGATAGTTAGTTCGCTACCACATGCAAAGCAGAAAGCAGATGGTATAGCTGATATAGATCACAGGAACGTAAGTGACTGTCAGTGTGCCTGTCTCTGTATGTTCGTGTGTAAATCAGCAAGGAGTTTGACATTGACATACTCCATCAAGTCTCGTTTATAAAGAACAAGTAGTGCAACATTCTGTGCATCTGGCAACATAACTCATGCTGTCAATCTGTGGATACTGCTGACATTGTACCGTTAGCATCACTTCCATCTGTGTTGTTTATATAGGGCTACTTTTACTTACGCTTCGTGAATTGGAGAAGGGCTAGAGGACCCTGAAACATTTGCAGGGAAAGTTACCCAAAGTTATATAACACACAGCAAAGTGGCTTCTGGACCCTGTTCCCCATGTCTGCTCAAACCCAAACACTTATATTCAGTCCTTTTTTTCTAAAAAAAAATTAAAAATGTTTAAGGGTACTCTTGTTTTCCTCCTCATATTGAAACACTGCCCCCAATGAGGCCAAACTTAGATTTACAAAATGTTTAGGGGTATGCGTACCCCCAGGAAAAAAGCACTGCTTATATTATAGTATATATAGCTATAGGAAGGCAGGCAGAGGAGAGAAAGGTGGAGATGAAAGGTTGCTGTCTTAAAATGCTACTTTTAGCCATTCAGCACCTTTTCAGTTCCATTTGTCAGCCATAGATATCTTGGTACTTGAATGAAGTGCAGCTCAGGTGGGCTGGCAAATGGTCCGTGATTGTCCTCTTGTATAAAGCACCATGCACACTGATCATGCAATCAATCAATCAATATTTATTTCTGCCTGCAGTGATGCACTGGGAAAGCAGTGGAGCATACAGGCTGCTTGCAAATTTTTCCAAGAGGCTTGCTTGGGGCACAGTTGTGAACTGCAAACGTCATCATCTCGGTGGTTTCACGCTTTAGCATTCTTGTTTCATTTCCTCACCACTGTCCCATTAATAGTTTACTGAGTGCTCCAGTTTATATAGTAAGTGTTCATTCCAGACTGCCACTGATGCCAGAGCAAAATTAGCAAGTGGTGTCTTTGCAGTATTGGTGGCTGCTGGTTACACCATCTATCTTTTACAAAAGAAACCAAAACACTTTGCTATATAGAGAGTCGGGATTTAGTGTAGTGCCCTATCAGGTCCTACACTAGATTCTGGCCTAATTCAAAGTGATGGATTTGTCTTATCTCTGATTATTCCCAGGCATGCCCTCCCATCCCTCGGCATTTACAATCTCTTGAGGTGGCACTGCCCCAGATTCCATCATATATTGAAAGTAGGTTAGCCTCCATAAGGAGCAGGGCTTTTGCTGTGGCAGCCCCAGTGAACTGAAACCTGAGAGAGATTGTTTTAGCCTCCTCTTTGCTCCAACAGAGTTGGAGATCCTCCTTTTTCTGAGGTTTTATTTATTCATTTAAGACTGCTTCTGTTTCGCTGTGCTGATTTTACTGCTATTTTAATGGGATTGCAGCTTTTATTGATGTGATTTGTCTATTTTATTGGATGACGCTGTTCTTATGTTTTACTCCATAAACCATGTGGCTATTTCATGAATGGAATCACCACCATCTGTTCCACCCTATTCTGGACACTTTTTTGGGATATCGGGTTCTCCTCAGGGAGAGCACGTGTTGCGGTGGGGGCTGGCAAGCCACCTCCCTTGCAGCTGGGCGGGATAGTTGGCTGGCCACAGCTTCAATAGGTCTTTGCTGTGTTGCTGGGGAGAATTATAGGTTGCCATTTGTGATGGAAAGCCCAGCGTCCTTTTTTATACTCTGGCATGCAGGGTGAGCCTTCTCTTGGCTGCATGCTTCGGATCACCCGCCCTTCCCTCCCTTTGTTTTCTTAGGCCTCAGTTTGACCTTGCAACTGCCTTTCATGGGGTTGTCTGCTTTTGGGGCAGGGGCCCAGTAGGAATTTTTCCATTTGGCTGATTGGCTGTGGCCATCTGGTTTTCGCCTACTGCAGTAGCAACTAGTCACAACTTGTAAGGTTGGCGGTTAGGCATTGGTTTGTTGTGATTGTGATTGGAGGGGTGGTCGCCCCTCCAAATGATGATCGTGTAGGGAATTCCATTAAAGGAAGCCAGGGGCTCGACATTGCTTTTGTCCGAACCCCCAGTTGGGGGACAGGGCCACGCAGGAGCCCCTGGGAACCTCTAGGGAGGGGGAGGGCTCTGCCCCCAGCCTCCATATCTCTCCCCAGATGGGATCTCCCGCCGCTGACCGGTGGTCAGCTCTGTCCCGTCGGACAGCTAGTCAGAACCAATGGCTGCGCAACCACTCACATAATTTGTATTTTAATAAAGTTGTGGCCTAAATTATTGCCAAAAACCCAAATAATGATTATGTCTGAAGTGTGAATTTATTGGGGGGGGGGTGGCTTGGGGACCTTGACACGCAACCTAAACAGTAGCAGACAGTGTGGTGTGACACTGCCACTCAGCTGACCTCTGGTTGGTTGCATTACTGTTGCTTACTAGGAGGTATACTATGTTCCAAGTCAGCTTGTTCCCACACATAAAGCATGTTTCAACACCAAAACTTGACCAACGGGGAGAGAAAATGGGAAGGTAACATGGATTTACAAGGTAACTGACAGCTTAGAATTTCTGATAGTGTACAAATCTGAGCAGGGAGAGAACCAGTTTCAAAGGAATATACACAGGCTTGTTATTTAGCATTGTACAACCCTTACCGCACCATTTTCTGTTCCACATTCAAGCATGTTTTTCAAGAGACTGCTTCCTCTGACACATGACCATATTCAGTCATGCTCCACATATGTTTTCACATAAGAAATGAGTGGGCTGTGGGAAGGGGAAGGAAGGAAGGAAGGTAAAACAGTGTTATCGAACAATTGTGTGGTAAACTAATGAAGTTTGGATCTGATTTGTATATGCTGGTGCATATGCACATGAGTTGAGGGTTCCTTTATTAGAATAACAGTGCAATCTTATATACAAAAGTAAGTCCCGCTTACTCATCCTTAAGTTTGTTACAATTTAAAGTAGCATTTGTTTTCATTTCACCTCTGAGGCCTAAATAATACTTTGCCATGCAACATGTAAGAAAAGCACAATGGTTTGCTATTGTGGAAAATCAACAGGAGGTTGCTCAGCCATTCTCCAACCCACAACTTGATTTGCATAATTGACAAAAATGTATAATATGGAAATTAAGCTGTCTAGATTTGCAGAGCTGGAATATGGCAAACTTTGGCAGAAAGAAGAGTGTGTGTCCTATTCATTTTGCTACTACATGAAATGATCAGCCAGGCTAGGTAGATGTCTGAACATATTCTTCTTCACCTTTGAGCAAACCACCACCACTCAGGTCAAAAAACGGTGGCATTCCAGCCCCACCATTCCTATTTGACTCATAATTTGTAATGCAGTTTGCTAACCAAATCCGATAAGATGCATTCAACACAGCAAGCTTCATGTGTGTAGACTTTACTATCAAAATGAGGTTTCACCCATTCATAATGTTTTCACCCCGAGATCCCACTATGTTGAAGCAAGTGACATGATTGACTTAACTTTCCTCCTGGCTGTCAGGTATCACCCCAGGCAGAATTCTAATTTTCTCGGATTTCTTCATTTAGAGATTATTCCACTTCACCTATTTACAGCACCATTCCACAGCAAACACAACCCTCAGTCTGACTGCGATGGTGTAATGACGGCGTTTCACCTACGTTTGTTGAACCACATGCTGAGCAGTCTCTTGTCTTCAGCTCACAGCTGTGTTATCCACATCCAAACAGAGAGGTAACTAAAATCTCTCCATCACGCAGCTTGCTCCATTCTTGCATCCAAGATGGGGAGAGTGATGTTGTGCTTGTGTGAAGCTTGTGGGGAGTTCTAGAATAATCTGATTGGCAACATAGAGAAGAGAATGGTGGACTAGATCAGCCCTTGCTCTGATCTGATCCAGCAGAGCTCTCATTATGTTATTGTGAAGAAGTTAAAAGAAATCCCTAGAAGCCTTTAGTGTGCAAAAGGCCATCCTTAGGCATTTATCGGAAACAACTGAGGCCATGGTCCAAAGAGTTCTTTACACATGTGGGAAGAAACAACTGTGTTGCATTCTTCACGAATTGCTGAAGGCTCAAGTTGCTCCTTATATCAATTTGGGAAGCAATTTAACCAGCTCCCTTTTGTATGTCAGTGGATAAATATTTGTTGCCATGTTGGTTGAAGGGGGGGGGGGAATGCACAGCTTCAGCTCTTTACTGGTGTCCTTTTGAAATATTTGGAGATCTCTCCTTCCACAAATCAGGAGGAAGGAGAATAATAACAAAGATTCTGTGATTCATAATCATCATGACCATTGTTTTAAAAAATGTGTATATTAGGTGAAACTGATTACAATAATGTATTTATAAGTAGAAATTTATACTAAAATCTGATGGATTTTCATGAGGATATTTGTATTTTAAAAGTTTGCAAGTTGGTGCTAAAATGTGGACAACAGAGTTTAAGATTGTAGAAATGAGTAACTGAGAACTCTGAAGTTTATAGATCCTAGTGGCTATGGTCACATTTTGGCACTGGACTCCTGTCCCCACTGGAATGTAGTCTCAGAGAGTTGAGCAAGGGTGAACACAGCCCCAGGGCTGGGAAGGGAAAGTTTCAGCATACCTGCCATGTAATGTGCATAAATTGCTAAGTTTATATGCATTGTGTATGAAACTTAATGGAGGTTTGCATTTGAACTCCAGCATGTGCAAAAGATGTTAAGCTGCAAAAAGAGGGTGGAATATTTGTTTCAATGTTATGTTAATTAATTGACTCATTCCTGGGTGTCTGAGTCTCGTTCAAAAGCTGCCAGCATACTGAGGAAGCAACTTGTTTATCTGAATCTCTCTCTGGGATCAGAGAGTTCCTGGACTATACTGACAAGTAAAAACTTAAGGAAAACTAAATTGCTTTGCTGGTTGTTTAAGAGCAATGTGTTGATTTGTATTTACAACAGGTTTCTTTGTAACAAGTTTAAGGACAGTTTGCAGTAAAACTTTGGAAATCTTTCTTGGCATAAAGAGCTTAGTGATTCATATTCTGTTCAAAGTCCAGATCAGGTAATTCCACTCACATAATGTACAGTATCGGGGATGTCATGAGGTTTCATGGGAAAGATGGCTTCTGAGAAGCGATGGAAGGAAAGAAGAGAAATGGCATTCAGGGAGGCATTTTCAGGTATAACAATAATCACAAGAGAAAGCATCTCCTTTCTAACCAAATGCAAAAACCTGGACATCCTACCCAAGGGTCTTAGAATTAAGATACATAACAAAGCCATCTTTAGCCATCTCACCCCTTGCCTTTCCCTGCAAGACTAATTGCAGCCGTTTAGAGTCGTCAACAGGTTTTCCACACTTATCAGCCTATCACCCATTCCCACCACCCTTCTGAGTAATACCCCTCCCCACTCCCCCACTATATTTAAGGATCTGGTGACTTCTGTTTCAGTGTATCTGAAGAAGTGTGCATGCACACGAAAGCTCATACCAGGAACAAACTCAGTTGGTCTCTAAGGTGCTACTAGAAAGAATTTTCGATTTTGTTTTGACTATGGCAGACCAACACGGCTACCCACCTGTAACTGGAACTATGGAAGGCACCACATTGAGCCGCATGAAATGGAAGTCCATAAATCTCACAAAGAAACTGGCACAGATACAGACAGACATCTCCTTTCTAACCAAATGCAAAAACCTGGACATCCTACCCAAGGGTCTTAGAATTAAGATACATAACAAAGCCATCTTTAGCCATCTCACCCCTTGCCTTTCCCTGCAAGACTAATTGCAGCCATTTAGAGTCGTCAACAGGTTTTCCACACTTATCAGCCTATCACCCATTCCCACCACCCTTCTGAATAATACCCCTCCCCACTCCCCCACTATATTTAAGGATCTGGTGACTTCTGTTTCAGTGTATCTGAAGAAGTGTGCATGCACACGAAAGCTCATACCAGGAACAAACTCAGTTGGTCTCTAAGGTGCTACTAGAAAGAATTTTCGATTTTGTTTTGACTATGGCAGACCAACACGGCTACCCACCTGTCACAAGAGAAAGCAGATGTCTGAGAGAGCAGGATACCTTTGGACAAGGTTGTTGGAGCATGAGGAATCAAGTTTGCATGCCTGTTCCCAGTGATTCCCACTGATGTGGGTTGCCCAGGATGAAACAGGGCAAACTATAGCAACTGCATGGTTCCTTCATATGCATATAAACTAAAATAGAGAACTACCAGCCTGTAAAGAAAACATGAGAAAGGGCATGACAAGGTGAGAACACAATTTGTTATCAGTGATTGCTGAAAGTGTCATGAAGGCCTGCTTTCTAGGAAGATGGAATGAGTGCATCAGAGATGCTGCAATAGCATGTCGCTGAGTGTTGTGTCTTCTCATAACTCAGGAGGCAAATTGTCACTTCTTAAGCTGCCTGCCATATTGTCGTCCACCTTCCCTTCTTCGTTCCATCAATCGTTGCTGTGAATCCTAAAAGCCAAACCTGGCAATGCTGCAGGAATTATTTTTCTGGGTGGGGGAGGGAGAGAGCACTCGCAAAAGACATTTACACTTAACTAGACCTGGAATGCGCATAACTGTTATCATTTACTTTAGTTATTCATTTAGATTCTAACATATGGTTCCCTCTGGGGGGAAGAAAAGTAATGAACGCCAGGCCCCAAAACAGGAGACCAGTGGAGATAAACACAAGGTTTTAACTAGAGTACGTAGCACTTAGATAGTGGAACTGAAAGGCTGCAGACAAGCTGGTGAGTTACATGGCACAAAGCTTTTAGGTTCCCTGTGGCTTCACACTATTCCCTTCCTACTTCACAATTATGAGGTTATGATTGCAACTGGAAACAAAGAACCAGTATGGCTTTGTTAATGGTTCGTGGGTTTTCCCCTCCCTTATCATTTGTTAATCTAGATACACCTAAGTGCCTGTGAATACTGTGCATTCCCTGTAGAAGCAGGTCATTAGTTCACTTACTATATGTTTTGTAACAGCAATCCACCCCCTCCTCCATTTGTTTAAAAGCCTTTGAAAAGAACAATGATGGACAGACCTTTCAAGACTTTTTGCATGTTTTCTACTTTAAAAACTAAATTTGCACTGTTATAGAATTCCTAGGTCCCCCCCCCCCACAAAACATCAAGCAGTGCAAGATTCTCTTGACCATTTTGCTGTAAAGAAAAGTGTGGCGGTTGCTTTATTTCATCATCATTTACATTGCTTTTAACCCTGTCAGTTACCTGCACACTGCCATCCTCATGGTCCTTTGAAGACTGCCCACATCTCACCTTAAACGAGTCTCCTAAGTAGTTCTAGTGGGGTGTTATTAGGGATAGATGAAGCCATCTCTTTCAAGTCTGTATCACTTTTGCTGGCTTTTACCCATATAATTCCATCACCTTCAATGATTAAAAGAAATAATAATCTCTAAATATGGGTGATGAGAGTTGCCCTTCCTCTCTTTTCCCTTCCCCCTGCAGCGCCTGTGCCTCCCAAATCTGCCCCAGAGGGCCCCCAACCCTCCCAAGCTGATTTGGTATGCATGCAAGGAGCCATGAAAGGGAAGAGAGAAAGGACAAGTTACTCTGCACAAGCAGAAGGCCATACCGTTCACAGCTGGGCACAACTGGATGTCACCCTAAAAATCCACATGCATATATACATATTTTGAAAGAACACACATGCACAAATTTTATACATGTTTTATCTCATAATAGTTATTTGCTTGTTTTATACCCTGTCCTTACTCCCAAAGGAGCCAATGGGTGGCAAACGCACGAATGATAAAACAATCAGAACAGCTAAGAAGTGGAACGGCATCATCAGATAAGCTATTCCTATATATGGATATGCTCACGAACACACCCAAAAACTAATAAGGGGAAAAACAGAGTTTTAAAAATAGCATAGGAATGAAGGGGGAGTTGTAGCACATGAGCAGTGACATCACAGGAACTGTCCAATAAGTGCCACTGGTGTGATGCTAGTGTACCCACTTAGCCACAGGGTACAGACAAATGGAACACTTGCACTTTCTTGGAGAACAGGGTAATCACATTTTTTTCCAGTAGCAGAAAACAGCAAAATGAATGCTGCGAAAATTTCCATACTACTGAAACATTAGCAAAGAAATTTGGCAATGGTTGCATTTTTCATTTGGAAACATTGCTAGAAAAGTTGTTTAACACCTTTATGTTCTAAATCAGTGACTGTGTGTGTGTGTGTGTGTGTGAGAGAGAGAGAGAGAGAGAGAGAGTCATATGAGTATCAGCCACTTCTCTTCCACCCACTCATACTTCCTTCCTACTACCCAATTGTTCCAAAATATATTGTCAGCAGACCCTTCCTGAATGTGTGAGTCATTATGTCTTGAAGTCCTATGAACTAATCTTGTTTATTTTGCCCTCACAATGTTCCATCCGATTCCTGTTCATCAATGAAGTGCCCCTCAGCACATTACTAGCACTGTTGTTTAATGTAAATTCAATCAATCAGGTAAAACAAAAGTTGCAAATTCCGTTTCATGTGGTATTTCTTCATTACGGGTCTGTCAAAAAAGGGTTATATTTACTGACCAATTTCCTTTTATATTGTAGCCATTTAATAGCTTTGTTTTAATATGTTTTGTAACTTTTTATAAGCTAACTCTGAAACCTGTTGAAGGACAGAGTATTCACAATAATTATAATAACAATGATAGATAATTTGTAGAAAGAAATAGTGGTTTTGGCAGGTCACAATGCTGCAGTGACAAAAGTTACATGTGGGCGAATTCCCCAGGCAGGTTCCAGGCAGCTGTGGAAAACTTTTGTGCCTCCAAATGTCCCTGAACTATAACTCCATGATCACAGGCCTTTGATAATATCTTCTGGGACTTCTGGGAGTTGTAGTTCAGCAACATCTGGAAAGACAAACGTTCCTCACACCTGTTGTTGAGAAAGGGCAGCAGACATTTTGCCTCCCTCTTCTGCTTAGAATGAAAGGGGTGGTGGGTGTCAAATTGTGGCATCCAATGAAATGCTTTGACCTCTACTTCCAATCATTTGTTATTACTGCAGTACTACATAATGCAGATTGGGGGGGGGGAGGAACAAAGCAATTCTTTTTTTAGAAAAATATTTAAAGAAAGTAAGGTGGCAATGTTATGTGAACTACACATTGGGTTGCGTTAGACTAGCTACAATGTTAATATTGCATGCACAAAACTCAGTTTTTATCTCAGTTCAAAGAATCATGCATACTTAAAAATAAAACAAAAGTATGCCCCATGGTGCAGTTGCAGTGATAGTTCTTGTAGGTTGGATGCTTTTACTTTCAGAGATTCAGTGCAGGGAAACTGGAAAATAACTCTCCACAATAACAGCTGAGGACACTGGCAGTAACTTTTGGGGGGAAAGAATAGGAACGATTTATTGAACGAGTCTTTCTTTTGATACAAACAAGAAAGGTCATGACTCTCTGACAGATATAGTGCTCTTTCTGGACATGATTTCAAAGATGTAGAGATTGCTAGGAAGTGAATATCTGGATAAGCTTTCTCTTCTTATCTGCAGGGATGTCGGAATACCAGAGCTTATACTTGACCCCCTTTTTTGCCCATTGTACTTCACACTTTTGATCTGATTCTGCCAAGGCACATTGCAATAACACTCTACAGTAAACAACGGAACCTGTCTGTCTCTACCCTTCTCCTCCTGCCCAGCCCTTCCCCCAGAGACATTCTCTCAAGAAGTGCTGTGGGGGCTTTCATTTCCTTTGGCAATTCTTTGTGAGCTTATTTATAGAACAAGTTGCTATAAAAATAGCTCCTGAGTTGACGCATTGGTTGTTCTCTAGGGTGAGAGCTGACCTGTCCCTTCTTGCTGTGTTCTCTGCTGGCTGAAACAGGCTGATCTTCCAAAAGGATTTGTGGGAATATTCCGCAACAGCTTTTAAACGTATAGGGCCAAGCGGCATTTTTGAACAGAAAAAAAAAATCACTTTCGTATATTCCATGGGACGGGATTCGCTATTGGATCATAGCGTTCTCTGATGTGTACATCCACTGCTGAACATTTCCTACAGAGGAAGCTGCCTTATTCTGCATCAGACCATTGAGCCATCAATCTCAATATTGTCCACACTGACTGGCAGTAGCTTCCCAAGGTTTCAGACATTCCCCTGCTGATGCCACATATTGAATCTGGGACCCTTTGCAGGCAGGGCTACAGCCCTCCGTCCTGGTGGTGTTCTACAGAGCATTGACATCTAGCCACTCTCACAACTGATTACAAAGTGTATTCACACAACAGGCTTGTTTGTGTGCAGTGTAAAGAAATGCACACAAACTGCACTGATTCTACTACATGAATAGGGCTGGGTGATATATCAATATATTTTTTTCAAATCCAGTTTTAAGTCCATAGCATAATATTGGTTTCGTCATTTTTGACCTGGCAATATATTGCAAATCATGATGTGTGGGTGTGTGCGCTTGCACTAAGCAAAAATCACGATGCAGGAAAAACTGTGAAGCCAGCCAATGCCTCTATATAACTCCATCCTTATTTCAGACATTTTGATAGATCAGGATGTTTAGCACATGATATATTGCGATGCTGAAAAGCAGGTATCACCCAGCCCTATATATGAATACAGAACACACTTAATTTAAAGGAAGTGCCTTCCAGTAAAGTCACTAGGATTAACTTTGCTAAGATTTGAGGATGCTCCCTTAACAAAGCAGAACATGTAAAAGATCTGTGTACAAAACTGGCCCTTTGATGGATGAACAAATACATAGCCATCTGTTATTTCAAATGCAAGGTGCAGGGGGAAGCTTGAAAAAGCTCGGTAGCTGTTGAGACAGATCATTTGAAGCTCACCTCCAGTTCATCGTTGATAGACCTACTGAGAGAGAAAGAATAATCAACCCAAGAATAAAGACAACTTTCATCTGGTTAGCAACTAACATTTACTTTTCCAGTGTTATTCTACTGACTATTGGTCCAAAAACGACACTAGAAAAGTGAGATCACCTTTAAAATTTAGCCCTTGTTTTGATACGGCCCTGGGAGCAAGCGCCTTGTATATTCTCATTAATTCCATTTCTAACCCACCTAGCCTCCATGGATTATATGAGAGGTTTCAAGATGGTCTCTCTTAGAGGCACAGACCAGACCCAGACTGGTTTTGTTTCACTGAGGTTATTGCATCATGTTGTCAGTTCTTATATGTGAAAATGTATATTTCAGCAGGGCCAGGCTAATCAGTTTTTTTTTTTCCCTATCATACTGTATAGCTCCACATGGTGGTTGTGTGGCTGCATGGGGAACTGTTCAATGGCAGCAGCTTGCCATGTGAGTCAGACTCTTTTCTGAAAGCCACAACAAATGGCTGGAGGGGGGAGTCTTTAGTGGTGTGTTAAAAACCAACTGATTTGCATTATAAGTTGATGCACATGCTTTTGTCTCCCAAAACCAAGGAAATTGGTACTACAGATGGGGAATCAGACTATGGCCTGATCTGAACATCATGGTAAGCCAAATGATGGTTTACTTGGATGGATTACATGAATGAATTGGATGCTAGAGAGCAGCTCACACCCTCTGTGCTTCTCCCCAGTCCCTTTAGTGCAATATGGTGCAGTAGCTAGGCCAAAGTTTAGCTCAGCATGCTATCCGACCCCAAGGTCATGATTAGACTCTTTCCTCCTTAACTCCAGTCTGTAGTCAAGGCATTAGCCCAAGAATTAGCAGGTCATTTTGCAGAAGGATTTGGAAAGATCAATTTCCCAAGCATCCCCTAGGGCAGGATATTGCCACTTCATTAGCCTGCTGTTGAAAGAATTGCCAGTTAGCCACTGGGCTATGTCCAATGTGCCGGATTTTTGTGAATGAAGCTCAATACAGCTTGGGGCCAGGATACCCGAAAATGGTCTCATCCCTTTATAAACCTAATTCATCACTGTGCTGCAGCTGAGAGCCTCCTGCAAATGCCATCGGGATATCTGTCCTGTAGAATGTAGGAATTAGGTCTTTGGCATTGTGGCACCAACCACTAGGAATTCTCCCCTCTGGAATATAAGACAGCTGCTGTCACTATTGTCTTTTCAGTGACTACTGAAGACCTTCCTCCTTTAACAAGACTTTAAAGTTGTTCTCTTTCCCAGTCTGTATCTGGACTGGAATTGTTTTATTATTAATATTATTATTTATTGTTTTATCACTTGTTGTCTGCTGCCCCTGGGCTCCTTTGGGAGGAAGGGTGGGATATAAAGGGAATAAATAAATGAATAAATAATCAAAATAAATATTAGAGGCTTAGCGATGCAAGATGCTAAAAAAAAAATCAAGGTTTGTAGCATTATTCTGGACCTTTGTTTCTCCTGACTGTTCTCTAACTCCAAAACAGCAAATCTGCAGTTATTTTATTGCCTCTCTGTTTATGTTTTAGTGAACAATAAGTGGGATCAGACCCTGTGTGAAGGAAGAAAGATAGAGACAGACAGACAGACAGACAGACAGACAGACAGACAGACAGACAGACAGATATCAGGGCAGACCGTCTATTGTGATTCTCTTGGCTGCAAGTCATGGATACATTGATGGTGGATACCTAAATCTGAATGAAACTTTGTGAGGAGAAATGTCTATCTTTTCTGTTCCTGGTGAGGGGTAAAGAGTCCTGGCCAAGAGTGTAGTATGATACCATGCCTCCCTCAAATATGGTTCATCAATCAAGGGGATCTTATTTTTATTAACATGACTGAGTTTCTAGCATGTCCAAAAGCAGAATTTGTGAGATCAGCAAATAATTCAGAAGAAGAGAATGCACTCAATGAAAATACGGATGTTCTCTCATTGTTTGCAGGCATTTGTCATTCGTTGGCCTTCCCGAGTTGAGTTGTTATATTTATTGCCCGAAAGGCTGCACAAGACACTGCTTTGTTAGTGGTCCATCTTGGATACAGATATTACACCTGTGCTCCAGAAAATGCTCACACTTCTAATTAATATATTGGTGCAGTGAAAGCTGTTGCCTTTGATCTATTGCTCAGGGTTCGTGCTTTGAATCGCTACACTTTTAGATAAAACCACCTCACTGCTACACATGTTGAACTTGGCAATTGAGTTCTAGCCCATGGTGTAAGAGACTAGAAATATTCATCTTAGCGATAGGCAGGATGCTATTCTCAGATAAGTCTTTTAGTCCTGTCGTTTATCCTTTTGATCTGTCATGGTTCACTTTTGTTTAATCTCCACAATAAGCAACCTCTTTTTGGTGAGGTCACAACCTGGGGCACATGTGAATCTGGTGAAAGTTTGATAACAGTCCACATATAAAGTTGAGGGTAGGTGTCCTCTAGTTGGAGCCATTCCATCAGACTATATTAGAATGAGAAACAGGAATGAAGGTCATCTCCACCAGTAAGAGACTGGATACTTTAGGTTCTTCTTTCTCTTGAATTATTTCCATTCCAGCAGGTTGCCATAAAAACTCTGTAGCTAAGAAGTCGTGGTTGAGTTTGCTTTTTCCCTCCTCCTTCCCAGTCTCACTTCCTTCCGTGTCATATCTTTTAGACTATAGAGCAAGGACGGCCCTGTTGCAGATATTTGAAAGCTACTCTAGGGCCTTTTTCAGTTGAAGAGTTAGGTAAAATTCCTGCAAATAAATAACTAAAAAATCAGGGATAAAGGGTACTTCCCACTGGTTCTCTGACTAAAATCAGTGTGTTCTAGATTAACAGGGTTGTTTACTATTGATCTACAAAGGGAAAGACTGGCTTAGTTCTAGAGAGATCCATGCAAAGGAATTTTCCCATCCTTTTTTCTTCACACTGCAGAACTTTGCATCCTTGGAAAAGCCATTCTCAAGGGTTGGGGGGGACTGACTTTAGTAACAATGAGTTGTGGTTAGAGTGGGGAATGGATGTAACCTGAGGCTCCCCATTGCAGAAATGGAAGTGCCACTCTTTTTTTTTTTTTTAGCAGTGTTTACGGAACTATGATCTGAGTTGGCCATTCATTACATACAGGTTCTTTTTTGATGTGAAAATTAAAGTTCACTGCTTATGTGAAAGTTCACTTTAGGGAAACTCAGTTCCTATGCAACCAGGAGTATTTAAACAATTCCCAGCTAGAATGACACAATATCTTACAATATTAATAAAATGACTCATTTATGCACAGTGTCCGAGTTCTATGAGTGCTCATCAACCCAAATAAATGGGTTATAGCTATATTTTCTTGATTTCTATTCTATTCCACTCACCCCTTCCTGTACTATTATTCAGAATAACACCAGCTCCAACATACTACTTTTTCCACTCACTATGAAACTGCTTTTTAGGGATCATACTCTTACAGGATATTGCTCGGAAAGTATTTGAGGTTCATTTGCACTATATCTTTATTTATCACTGTTAAATACATTAGGGCTGCACTCTTATACACTTCAGAGAAGACACGTGTAGGAATGTGCCGTAAATGAACCACAAATGTCTAGTTTTGCTCAGTATCGAAATACATGAAACATGTTAATTATGCATGTATAATTTTGAAGAATAATACTTTTTAAAGGGGATTATCCTGATTTTTCTTGATATGGAACACTACAAATCTAACCATTTAGGCTGATTTAGTTATTCTTAAACTTCTCCAAGATATTCTGGAGATTGTAGTTTTGTGACAGTCCTGAGAGATTTCTGGTTGTTCCACCAAACTTGATGTGCCACACTTTATTTTATTTGTTTGTTTGAAAAAAGTGGAATACGAGCAGAATATTATCATCATAGAAGTCCAAATCCTTGACTGAAAATTGCAGTGGCTATAGAAAATGTATTGCGGTTTTTAGAACAGGGTTGTGCTTTTTGGGACTGTTAGCTTATTTGCTGCAGGGACATTTCCTGCAAGTTTTGGCAATGGTTTTTTGAATTGCTGTTGATTTGTACTTCTTGCATGTTTGCGATGATGGGAACTATATAACGATTTTAAGGAATTTTAAGGAATGGTTCAGGTAACTATGTGTTTGTTTGAAAGTTGGTTTGTGCTGCATTAGCACGAAGGAAAGAATAAACACAGTCTTTGAATAATGCAGCTCTGGTACAGAGGCTTGCATCCGGCTTAAATATGTCAAAATTCAACATTTTGGGGCTGCCAAATGTGGGAGACTGAGTAAACTGCTTTAGGATATGAAACAGACTGGGATTGTGCACCAAGGAGAAAGAGGGAGGCCTAAAGAAATTCTGATTTACTGGAACTTGTTAGAAAGGAATAAGTTGTTACTTTGCTAGTGCTAGGTTAAAAGTGCAATTGTATTTTATTATCAGTTTTTGATTACATGTGTTGTAATGCCTTTGCTAACAAGAAAGCTGTATTTTGGCTGTTTGTAGATTTGGGGACAGATGTCTTGTTCTGTGTGAGCAGTGTTATGTTAAGATGAGTGCCAGACCCCTGTAATCCCTGGATCCAGCAAGTGTTGTAATTTAATCAAGGCTTCTAATTCTTGGAATAGCCAGGCTAGCCTCCTGGTGAGGTGATAACCTGGGTGATGGTTCATTAAGGGGGAGTTAAGGGGCAAAAGGGTGCAAGATGGCTAATGGGTTGTTGTTGTTCAGTCGTTCAGTCATGTCCGACTCTTCGTGACCCCATGGACCAGAGCACGCCAGGCACGCCTATCCTTCACTGCCTCCCGCAGTTTGGCCAAACTCATGTTAGTAGCTTCGAGAACACTGTCCAACCATCTCATGGATGGATAGGTTTGATCTTCTTGCAGTCCATGGGACTCTCAAGAGTCTCCTCCAGCACCATAATTCAAAAGCATCAATTCTTCGGCGATCAGCCTTCTTTATGGTCCAGCTCTCACTTCCATACATTACTACTGGGAAAACCATAGCTTTAACTATACGGACCTTTGTCGGCAAGGTGATGTCTTTGCTTTTTAAGATGTTGTCTAGGTTTGTGGGTAGGCTAATGGGTAGGCGAATTCAAAATTTTGGGGAAGCAGTGATGTGATCTAGAAGTAAAGCAACAAGCTGGAGGCTGAACCAGAGCAATATTTGAGAGCACTAGCCTGTGACTGTGGGAGAAACACAACCCCTTTGAGGTGTTCATACTGTGAACCCCTCCATTGTAGGCTCAACTTGTTTATGTGTGTGTGAATAAACCATATATCATAAAGAAACCACAGTCTCCCCTTTGCCTCATTCCAAAAAGAAAACACAAACCCTAGGTAAGCACCAGGTATCCCTGGAATCTTGCGCCACTGAGAGATTGTGGCCGGGTGCAACAGTAGTCATGTAGAAAGACATTCCAAACACATTCTTCATTGCAATACCCAAGAGCTAACAAACCTCTTTCATTATAAAGCGTTATAAAGTATCTTTTTTATATATATAAAAAGAAAGTAATAGCCAATTTATAGGCCCATGACCTTCCATTGCACTGATCCTCCTTCGATCCAGATGTTTCAGATTGCAGTCTTCATCAAAGGGTAGTAAAAGTATAAATTCATTTCACAGTAACTTCTGATGCAGCAGATTGCATTATCCTTTCCATTCTGCAGGGAGGGAGTGGCAACACACAGAGAGAGAGAGAGAGAGAGAGAGAGAGAGAGAGAGAGAGCGTTTCAGCATGCTTGAGGAACTCCAAGATTTGCAGAAGTACAAAACATATTTAGGAGGAAAACCTAAGGATGCCCCCCCCCCAAAAAAAAACAGTCTAATGAAAACTAGACATGCTGACTGAGGATGCATACCCACCATACATTTAAAGCACATGGCTTCCACCAAGGAATCATGGGAATTGGAATTTACTAAGGGTGCTGGTAATTGTTGCTGTGTGAGGGACAAACCACAGTTCCCAAGGTTCTTTGGGGAAAGTTGTGTATTTTAAATCCATGGTGTGTACACAGTCTGACTGTTGAGGGAACTGGGGAGAGAGAAGGCTGGGAGGAGAAAATGGAATTGAGGATCTTGGGACAGGGCATAACTGGCCAGCTGAACAGGGAGCAGTCTGCACTGCAAAATATTTTGTTTTTGCAGGGTCGTCTTGTATATTCTTCTATTTAAACAACAGCGTGCTGCATTTGAAATACATGTGATGCGTTTAAAAAATGCATTAGGGTTCCTTCTTTTGTTCTCTAATAGAGAAAATGGGGTCCATGCCATGCAACTTTAAAAAAAAAAAATCCTTTGTCCGTTAGGCTTTCTATATTTATGGCTCTGCCACAAGGTATGGCCAAAAATAGAAATGCATCCTCACAATGAGGAGCGAAGCTGCCAAAAGTTATTGCTTTAGGAAATCCAGTCACATTGGATTACCACCTGCTGCTATCAAAGCTAAACCATCACCAGCTTTATAGCAAATGGTGGGGTGAGGAAGATCAAATTCATATCAGTTCATGAAATACATCCAGGCACTATGTTCTCAGTAAAATGACCCAAAAAAGAGAGGAAATTATGACGGACCAAAGGTCAAGCTTGTTCGTAAGTGAAGGCATTTCCTTGGCACTTCATGGATGCGTAATCAGCAAGCAGGGTAGGAAATCCAGCCTATTCTTGTTATGATATGTATATTTCTGACTAATACAAACAACTATACAGAGGGGAGAGGAGGAAGGCAGGCGAAGGCCCATGCAAACAACAATAAACACCAACACATACCCACCTTGCCTTGCTAGAAGATGGAACAGATATAAATCTGGCTTGGAACCAAAGCTTTGACGAAGTATATCAAGTGTGGGCCCAGAACTTGAATCTTTATGCTTTTTGGCAAGATTTAGGCTTCTTTTGGAATTACTTGAGAGATAGGCACCATGTTACCTGCGGCATCCTTCACTTTATGGTGGAGGCCTCCACTGTGATGTGAGGGAGTAGTGGCAGGGCCAGTAGCTTGGTGCACTTATGGAAGCTAAGAGGCAGCGTACCACAAGTGGGCAAGACTCCCTCAGGTTGCACTAGCAGCAGAGTGAGGACATGGCAGCCCACTCAGCATTTAAAGGGCTCAGAAAGGTAAGGGGATGCCTATTGCTGCCAAGGGTGACTTGCGTTGTGCTTGGGCCTCTTAGAACAATAGAATGGAGGGCAAACATGTAGGCCATTTAATACACACACGCAAAGTGGTTTGATGCAGGAAATGCAGGCCTAGAGTGTGTCCTCCACCCCAGCAATTGGTTCAATACATTGTTGAACTGCTCTTATAGAAGGATAGAATCTTATTCTACCCTGTGAAGCTACCCACCCCCCAGGTGGCAAGAAAGTGGGGAGTCCTTTGTAATGAAAGTGAGAACCGATGTGTTCTATGTGAGGGTAGACAGAATACAAGCAGAGAACTGACACTGGAGCAACAGCTTTTTTTGAGATTGGTTTGCGTGTTGAGGTCCCAAGCTACCCCTCGAATAACACACACTTTACACAGGAATTAAGTTTTTTGGTTTTTGGCATAATTTTGGCCACAACTTTATTAAAATACAAAATGTGAGTGGTTGCATAGGCATTGGTTCCGACTATCTGTCCCCTCCTAGGGACAGACTGAAATCCGCCTGCCTTGCGGAAGTCAGTAAAGGGAAAACACTTTGGGGAGAGAATGGGGGCCGGGGGCTCGCGCCCTCGCCTCTCCCCTAATGTTCCCAGGGGCTCTTGCGTGGCCCTAGCCCCTGACCAGAGGAACGGACAAAAGCATGGGGAGCCCCTGGATTCCTTTAACGGAATTCCCCGAGCAGCAGCAGCAGCATTGGAGGGGCAGGCACAGCCAATCCTTACCCCTCCACTAACCAATTTAATAACCAATGCCTAACCGCCAACCTTACAAGTTGTGACTAATTGCTACGCAGTAGGCGAAAACCAAATGGCACCAGCCAATCAGCCAGGTGGAAAAATTCCTACCGGGCCCCTGCCCCCAAAGCAGATGACCCCATGACAGGCATAGCAAGGTCAAAGCGCAAGCCTAAATTATAGGGGGGGCAGGTGATCCGATGCACGCAGCGAAGAGGGCTCACGCTGAGTGCACGGTGAATATATAGCCTTGGGCTGTCCATCAAACATTGCAACATATAATTTTGCCCAACAACCCACAGAACCCAATTACAAACTTC
The DNA here is from genome assembly GCF_009819535.1 of Lacerta agilis. NCBI lineage: Eukaryota > Metazoa > Chordata > Lepidosauria > Squamata > Lacertidae > Lacerta > Lacerta agilis. The sequence continues at coordinate 33,263,604 of NC_046322.1, forward strand.
GGCCATTTATCCGATCCCGCCCAGCAACAGAGGGGAGTCTTGTTAGTCCCCACCACAACTCGTGCTCTCCAGGGAGGAGAACCCGCTTTGTGGAACACATTGCACAATGTTCAGCATGTTTTGTTTAAAAGACTCCAGTGAAGGAGAGTCCGAGGTAGTCTGTTCCATTGTCAAACAGCTCTTACTGTCAGAAAGTTCTTCCAGATGTTTAGGTGGAATCTCCTTGCAATTTGATTCCATTGGTTCGCGGCCTACTTTCTGAGCCCCCACAAAACAAGCCTGTTCTATCTTCCATGTGACAGCCCTTCAGATACTTGAATAGAAGAGTATCTATTGCGCTGGGCAACAATTTGGTGTCATTTAAGAGTTTGCAACCCTTTATTTGAAAAAAAGAACAACTTGATATTTCTTTCAAGAAAAAATATACACTGCTTGATTGTTTTTTTGGGGAAAAACAAACAACACAAATCTCAAAGCAGTTTACAAAAGGATAAAAGCAGATTCATGAAGTCGCTGGGCCAATTCAAATATTACTCACCCCACAGTGAAGAATTTAAGTAGTGTTGTGTTATGGTGCTCCAGCAAATAAAACTTTTTGCAATGTACTTGATGTGTAAATCAAAGAATTTGGTGAAATGTCTCCACTGCAGCTGCCAGCAGGGAGTGCAGCAATGAAGTAGCCATTTCATGTGGCTGAGATGACTTGTGTGGTAAGCCCAGGACAAATACGATGCCTCACCAAGTGGAGAGCTTCCACACAGAAGCATTTTTCCCCCAAATATCTCCATGTAGTGTCATATTTGAACTGGACTCAAGAGGTACGACACATCAAAATATAAAAGTGTGCTCTCTCACTCCTGGAGATGCCCCTTACAGGCTCATTCACACCTTCCTTCTTCACTGCCCCACCCTCACTTTCTTTGACTGGGGAAAATTATCAAAGCTCTGCTGGATGCTTGAGAACAGGAAGGGCAGGACAATTGAGAGGGATGAGATGAGGAGATAATCTGAAGCTGAGGGCTTGACTGTGCAATCATTCTTGTTCATCTTCCTGTGAGGCAGGCATTAGTCACCATCTTTGCTGACAGCGACCAAAAAGCCCCATCATTATCTCCACACTGACCATGTTTTAATTCCTGTGAACTTGAAAAGAGGAGTGCCAAGCAAACCTCTTCCATCACTGAGGGAGATCCCACTCCCCAAAATGTCCCCCCCCTTGGAAAAGGGCAGCAGGCGGAAAAGGCAATTGGGTCCCTTAAGCATTTCTTTTGAAGGCTCAATTACTTTGGGGTGAAAACACCAGCTTGAGTCAGTGTTTGATTTCTCGGTTTGCTTGTCTGACAGTTCAACCTACATCTTAAGAATGTACCTTAAGCACACCTTTTTAATATTTCATCTATCATCTTCAGGTTAAAATAAAAACAAAAACAGAATGGTCAGAATAGCTACAATGTTTGTGTGTGTTTGTAGTGGGGGGGGGGACTGCTTTCACAGTTATCACTGACAATGGGTTCTTGCATATTCATTCTTTCAATGTGCAAGGATGTCTCTAGATTTGACTGAAGTTAAAGAACTGCATCTGCATTCTGCAGATATCCAGCGTGGCCTTTATTTATTTGGACCAGGCTGTCTTGGCAGATGGACAACTATCTGGAGAATTTCAGAAAGGAAAGTGTGTGGGGGAGTTGTGGTGTATTCTGGGAGATTACGAAGTTTAACTGACAGAGAGGTCTGCTGTTGGAAGGGTATATGGCTATTATTGGCTCATAGGTTTCCTAAGTGACATTTGCCATGTCGTCTGCAAAAGAATTGCCCACTCACTATGTTCATAGCCATGCCTGTATGGGCTCATTTGGGCTTGTCTCTCTCTCTGTGTGTGTGTATATAAGTGCCTTTGCTGGATTTAAATTGGTAAAAGAACAATAATACTTATTTGGAGTTGCAGCTGTGAGAGGCTGTTCCGTGCTCCTCAAAGAATATGGAAGCTTCCACATCAGACTTTGCTAGATGGCTGCCATATACTGAGGCTGTGTACACACCATACCTTCTGAAGCACATTAAAAGCACATGACTTACCCCAAAGAATCCTGGGAATTGTAGTTTGCTACAGACAAATGAAATGTACAAGGAAGATAATAAAAAGGGTTCAGTTATACAATTTTGAGATTCCAAAAAGAAGTGGTAGAGAGAAAGATGAAGTTGTTGAAGAATGCCTATAGCATTTTGTTAGAATGGGAAACAAAAGATGAAGAGGTTAAACCAGTAATGATTAAATGGGCACAGGATCTGGGGCATAATATACAATTTGAGGATTGGGAAAAGCTATGGAAAGTAAATTTGAAATTTACAGATTGTGCTTTGTTGAAGGAAAATTATATGAAAATGATTTATAGATGGTATACTACACCAGTTAAAATTGCAAAAATGTATACAAGTGGGAACAAGATGTGTTGGAAATGTAAAGAAAAAGAAGGGACTTTTTATCATATGTGGTGGAAGTGTAGAGAAGTTAAAAAATATTGGGAAATGATTTATAATGAATTGAAAAAAAAATGTTTAAAAGGACTTTTGTTTAAAAGCCAGAAGCTTTTTTATTAGGAATTCTAGGACAAGATATACCAAAAAAGATAACTTATTTATGTACGCTACAACTGCAGCGAGAGTTTTGCTAGCACAAGGATGGAAGGAAGAAGAAACACCAACGAAGGAACAATGGCAATAAAAATTGATGAAATATATGGAATTGGCAATTGTGTGAAATCAGGACTTCAAGCAAGAATGGGGATTTTAAAAACCTATTTGAAAAAAACAACAAACGGACTTAGAATCTCTGGCAGGATTTGAATAAACAGACACAAGTTTTATTGGTACAACATGAATTTGAATAATATGGAAATTATATTTACAGGTGTATTGCATGCAGAAATAACATATACCAACAAAACAGTTATGGGAGCTGGGGGAAGTCGTGGAGGGGAGGGGGGGAGGGAGACAGGGGGGAGGAGGGGAAAATGAGGGGAAATGTACAGTATCTGATTGTAATGTTGATAATTTGTATGGATTTAAAACTTTTTCAATAAAAAAATATTTTTTTTAAAAAAAAAAACCCACAGAGATTGCTGATCAGAAGGTCAGTGGTTTGAATCCCCGCGACAGGTGGAGCTCCCGTTGCTCGGTCCCTGCTCCTGCCAACCTAGCAGTTTAAAAGCACGTCAAAGTGCAAGTAGATAAATAGGTACCACTCCGGCAGGAAGGTAAATGGTGTTTCCGTGCGCTGCTCTGGTTCGCCAGAAGCGGCTTATTCATGCTGGTCACATGACCCGGAAGCTGTACGCCGGCTCCCTCGACCAGTAAAGTGAGATGAGCACTACAACCCCAGAGTCGTCCGTGACTTGACCTAATGGTCAGGGGTCCCTTTACCTTTAAGGGTGCTAGAAATCGCATCTCTGGTGAGGGATAAACTGCAATTCCCAGCCTGGGTATCAGGTAGTCAACAAGACCTTTAGAGTGATTTCTGAGACTTCTTCTACCAAACCTGGACTTTTCTGGAGGAAAACCTTCCTGGGTCAGAAGGCAGCTCAGGTAAATGCCGCCTGTACTGATCTAAGGGTGCTGCTTCTGAAAATGTTACAAGATTTGGAAACCCTAGAAATATAATGATAATATAAGCCAAGGTGTCGTGGTAGATTTTTGTGATTATTGAGGTACTGGACACAACCCTGCTTTTTGAGGGGCAGAGGCCAAGAATGGAAACCAAAAGTAACCCGGCGGAACAGAAACCAAAATTGCTGACAAGGTTCTCAGGAAATGAGTTGCAGAAATCATTTTCTTGGCAAAGCGGGTTCTCCCTTAAAAGAGAGCACGGGTTGCAGAAGGGTTAAAGGAGCAGCTCCCAGTTGCTGGGCGGTTTTGGCTTGGCCACAGCTGGTGATTGGTTGGGGCATGTTGCTGGGGAGTTGGGCATGTTGCCACTTTGATGATTGACAGGTGCTGCTTATAAAACCTGTGTTTGTGAAACTTTGGTTTCATTTTTGCTGCATGTAACGGATCTCCCGCCCGCCCTCCCTAACTTTAGGGAAGTGTGTCCTGCTTGGCCTTGCTATGCCTGTCATGGGGTTGTCTGCTTTGGAGCAGGAGCCTGGTAGGAATTTTGTCCAAGTGGCTGATTGGCTGTTGTCACTTGGTTTTTGCTTACTGCGTAGCAAATCGTCACAACTTGTAAGGTTGGCGGTTAGGCATTGGTTAAAATTGCTTGGACTAGGGGTCAGGATAGGCTGGGCCTGCCCCTAGTAATGCTGCTTCAGGGGTATGGATAGGCTGGGCCTACCCCTGAATGCGCTGGGCAGGGGTATGGAATTGGCTGGGCCTACCCCTGCAAAAAGGGTATTCTGTTAAAGGAATCCAGGGGCTCATCTTGCTTTTGTCCACCCCCATCTCAAATGGGGGGCTAGGGCCATGCAGAGTCCTTGGGAGCATTTGGGGGAGAACCGTGGGTTCGTGGCCCGGCTCCGTGTTCTCCCTTAGGTGTTTACCCTTTCTGACTTCGTCCAAACGCGAATGTCAGCTGTCCCATGGCTGGGGGGACAGTAGTCGGAACCAATGCCTAAGCAACCACTCACATTGGTTGTATTTAAATAAAGTTGTGGCCAGAATTATGCCAAAAACCTTAAACAAAAATTACTGTGTGATGTCTGAATAATTGGGGAATGGGGAGCTGACCGGTAGCCTCGACATGCAAGCAGAAACTTAGTGCTAGTTGTTTGGTTGAAGGTTGAAAAGAAGGCACAAGGTTGCTAAAGAAACAGGACAAAGAAGCAGATCCATTTCCATTTGTTTAGCTAAGGATATATGCAACTACTTCAAAAAGCAGAAGTCAGCTAATGAGCACTGAGCACATACATAATATGACCCAGCGGGAGGGGATGAGAATGTCCCAACTGAAATGATGGAGGCAGCTATCAGTGTTGTACAACCTGAATGACAGGAAGTGCTGGATATAGGGAACTATATACCACAAGCAAATCTTCTATTGATGCATGGGCGTACCGACGGGGGGGGGCAGGGGGGGCAGATGCCCCCCTAGAAGCCAGATGCCCCCCCCAGAAGCAAAAATGATCGGCGCCGGGCGAGAGGAGCCGCAGCCAGGGCTGCCCGGCGCGTCCATTTAGGCTGATGAAGAAGCGGGGCAGGAGGAGAGGAGCGGAGAACGGGAGGCAGTGGAGAAGGAGGCTGCTGTCCCCGCCGCCCGAGTTCCTCCCTTTCCCCCCCCAGGGGCAGAGGCCGTCTACCTACTCCCATTGGGGCCTTCCGAGAGGAACCGCAGCCAGCCCGCCCCCGCGGTCCCACGACCCAGCCAAGGAGTCCTGGCCTCCAGTGCCCGTGCGGGGACGCATTTGAAGGCCCCCTTCCTGCCCCCACCCCCAGTCCTGCCTCCCAGCTGCATCTGGATGCTGCAGGGTCCCACATAGCTTCCAACCCCAGAGCTCCCCTGTCTGTCCTGAGGCCGCCTCCCACGCTAGGAAGACTCCCAGAGCTGGGCAGGGTTGGTCCCGCCAGGCAGGCGGGGGGCGGCCTCTCCCATGGGCGCCTGCTTCGGAGGTGGAGGTGGGGTCTTCAAAGTTCCCCCTCCCGCTCGTCCAGCTCCATCTCTCCCCGAAGGAGCGCGCACGCCTCAGGCACGCTCCCCACCAGAGCCATCTGACCGGCTGAGCTGTGCCGCCTCTACTGTGCCCGCACCTCCTCCGAGCCCTGCTGCCCCGCTGTTCAAGGCCAGGCGACTAACGGGCCGCCCCCAGCCGGCCTCTCCTTCACCCCGCCCCCCAGCCCCACCCCCGGCCTCGCCGCCCCGGGCACAACCTGAACGACCATGGCTTGCCCCCCCCCCCTAGTTATGATCCTGGGTACGCCCCTGCATTGATGTGTTAAAATTTTACCAACTAACACAATGCTGGACCATTACTGTGTAAAGACTGCAAGTAGTTAAGTTAGCAGCCTATAGTTAAAAGGCATAGACCTTGCCTCCACTTTTTAATTTTCTTTTTGCAGATACCCATGGTTCCCAGGATTCCTTGGGGGAAGTCATGTGCTTTAAATGTGTAGTGTGTATACAGCCCATGTCAGACCAAAAGTCTATCAAGCTCACTATTATCAACACTGACTAAGGGTGGCTCTCTGTGGTTTCGGACAGGCTTCCCAGCCGTACCTGAAAATATCTGGGATTGATCTTGAATTTTTTTGCATGCAAAACAAATGCTCTACCACTGAGCTATCAACCTCTCCCTTACGCCTAGTTTATAGATCTGCATGCCCCCTAATCTGGTCTTCTGAGGTCAATTTGGTAAGTAAATATAACCTAGTTTTATTAGGCTTGCAAGCTTTAAATTGAATGGTTAATTGGTGAAAGATTTAATCTCGGAATAAATAGAGGCATTCATGATATGCACCAAATGTGAACTCACAGTAAAGCAGCAGCTCTCAAAACACCAGCAAATGTTAAATGTTAAAAATTTAGGACCATTTTCATTTTATTAATCTTATTTTCTTCTGCTAAAAGAAAACCCCTACACCTTATGGGTGTTGATCTTCCCCACCCACCCTGTGGTTTCATTTTATCGAGGATTATCTGATGCACCTGACAAACTAGCTTTCTGAATTATGAACACAAATAGCAGCTTTGCATGCCTTCTGACTGCGGGTTCAGCAGCAGCATGAGAAATCATGGCTGATGTTGGAGGGAAATGATTCAGCTGACTTCTGTGTTCAGTTCCATTGAAGTCTCGTGGCCTTCATTAGATTAGCTGAAGTCCCATTGACTCCAGTGATTCTTATTCAGCTTCTAAATCCAAGACCTTTGGTTTAAATGGATTGTGGAGTGGGCTGTCACCCACCAAGATAATGATTGTGCTGAGCCATTTGGTTTCGAATGCTGTTCAGACACAATAAAAATCAACAACCCCTACACTTTTCGTAATTATCCTACTCACTGTAGTCTTGGCAGCATGGCTGCAGTTCAGTTTCTGCTGAACCAAAATAGCTACTGTAGGTGGGCTCCAATATGTTGAAGGAAAATGTGGAGGGTCACAGCATTTTTAGTTCTAATTTTATATTGTTATTTTGAGATTTGTGTGGTTTTCCAAACACTTTCCCTGTGGGGGTTGCAAGGAGTTAAAGAGGACAGATTGTATGTTTAAAAGAATAATACTTGTGATTCATGTTGAAAAGGGGAATGTAGTAAAAAAACAAAAAACAAATACAAAACCCCCTCACATAACACACAGAAAGAATCATTGGAACTAAGATGGTGTGTGGTGCATGAATCATTATACTTCCTATTGTTCAGTATGTAATAAATGTTATCAGTTGCTTCTGCAATTGCTTTTAAAAAGGGCGCAAGGAATCAGTCATTACAGGTACAGCAAATACTGGAGTAATCAAAGTAATCAATTTACATATGTATAATCAAAGGATGATTTAGCTCAGTTCAAACCTTGCTCCATATTCTCGATAAGAAAGCTTAGCTATCTTTTTCAGCTGGGTTAGGAAACCTGTGACCCTCCAAAGATGGACAACACCTCACTGCTAACCACTGGTAATGTTGTCAGGGCCGATGACAGTTGGAACATAACATCTGGGTTCGAGTGATGCGTGAAGTGAAAAATCTATGGTCAGGCTGGTAGATCAGAGTCAAAAACATGCTGTGGAAATGTAGTTCTTCCATTTCCTTTGATCTCTGTCACGAGGAATCATTATGGTTGTTGCTCCACCTCTTGAGGCCACAGTACCTAAACACTTGAGTACTAAGCAGAGGGTAAATGGAAGCGGACAAGTGGCTGCAATTCATTATTTGCTTGCTGAAGGATGAAACAATGGTTTGTCTTCTAAACTATGGTTCACACAAACCATGATTTGGCATGATATCTGAATTGAACCATTGATTGATAATTGTGTTTGCTGACCCAATATGATTTGTATTTATTATTTATTACCAGCTCATAGCTCTCTCTTTTGCTCTTATTTATTTAAACAATGGGATTTTTTAAGACCAGCTGGTGGCATCTGAATTCATTAAGCATGGGAATCATGCACAGGAAACTATGTTGATCAGGCTGTCAGTGAACGACTATACTCATATGTAAAGTTGTTTTCATTTCGTTTGGTTTTTTTGAAGATGGGGCAACATCTCTTGATTAGTTTATGATTGGGATTAATTTGGGTGTGGTCTCTGACCTCCAGTTCCAAAGCTGCCATCTCAAAATCCTATCCCTCACCTAGCTTCTTCCTCACTTCAGCTCCAGCTGTGAAAAACTCTCTCTGTGTGTCTCTGCCTGCCTGGGTGTTCTGGTGCTATGCTTCCATTTAATATCTGATTCAGTCAGTGAAACAACTGAATTTGTAATTCACTTTGTAATTAGGAATGAATGAATTTGTCAGTTTCAGTTTCTCTCTGTTTGACTAATTTTGGTTCATCTCATTTCTGCATACACTTCTTTTTTTAAAAAGAAAATCCATATGAAAATTTATGTGTGTTTTTTGTTTGTCATTTTGCCTTGTGTATGCATTTCCCCCAAGGAATCCCCCCTAATAACAATGCTTTGTTGTTTAGTCGTTTAGTCGTGTCCAACTAGCACACACTTTTTTATATGTGCTTTTCATTTCATTGGAGGTTTTTAAGCAGAGGTTGGATGGCCATCTGTCATAGATGCTTTAGTTGAGATTTCTGCATTGCAAGGGGTCCCTTTCAACTCTACAATTCAATGAGTCTTTGCTGGAATAACAGCTGCCTATCACACTCTGGGCTTAACCTGAGGGTATGGCATGAAGGCACATGAAGAGACCACTTTGCTGAAGCTAAGCAAGCCTGCATCTTGTCAATCCCAAGATACGTGCCTAAGAACCTCATGCACACCACCTTGGGTTCCATGTTGGAAGACAGGATATAAATGTAAGGGAATAAATGTAAATATAGAAAAAAAGAAAGCAAATGATTAATATTTAAATAAATTAAGAACAATGTATCTCCACCTCCAAGTTTCCCATACCTCCTGTTCCCCCCGCTTCAAGGTCTGGGGAACTTACAATTGATACCTGAGAAAATGGGTGACTATAAAGCCCTTTTCTCACCTCTGAGTGCACCTCCTCAGTTTAAGCTCTCAAGCGTTTGCTGCAGTGCCTGAAGAGAGCTGCCAAGATTGAGAATTTTCCATTTTTTCTAAAATGCTAGGAGATTTAGAATATATCAGAGTGAACAGTTCTGCCCTACTGTACCTAGTATTCCTAAAGTTCAAGTGCCACTTTAAGGCAATGTACAGACAACATGTTATTCTCAAATCAATGGAAACCGAGTATTTTTTTTTCCTACGTTGTCCGCAAACAATCTTGATTTGTTGTATATTTTTATGCCCCTGAAAAGTGCTTCTTGAGAAACTGGTGTTATTCTGGGGGGGAAAGCCCATTGTGGAATAATTCTAGAATATGTCACAGTGTGTCTATTTGAAAACAGATGTAGGCAGCCCTGGCAATGAGGGTTTGTGTGTATCCACAGCTGCCCAGATACAGAGTCTCTGTTATGAGGTTATAGACGTGAACAACACACCTGACAATTGGCATTGTGTGTGGATGTATGTCCACATCACAATCCACATTCCCTTCTTCATTCACCTGGGGCATGTGCAGGAAACAAAAGTCATGGATAACCTAATAAAGAAGAAAGTTTCCAAATGTGTCTCAAATACATTTTTGTGCTACAAATGGGTTAGTGTGCATGTAGTCAATGACTCAGGGTGCTTTGCGTGACCAGGCCGCGACAGCCCCAGCCCACAGGGATCATAAGAAAGGAATAAAGACTCTGACAATGTGTTATGGAATTAAAATTAGGCCACAACTTTATTAAAATTCGGAATGTAGGAAGACTTTGCCTTAGGCCTTGGGCGTGTATCCCTCCCAGCCCCCCAGCTGGGGGAACTGGGGCCCATCAGGGTAAATAGGATATGGGGGTGCACTGTGAGACGTATGTGTATGCAGGCAGCCCAGCCCATATCCCCGCATGCAGGGTAGTTCACTGACAACTTTTCAGTGTATGGCCAGTGACATCCATTATATAACCCCTTTTAAAAGGAGACCCTGGAATCGCCACCACAGGGGGGTGAGTCACCACTTCATTTCCCCCCCCCCATTATAGGGAAGAAAAGACCCAAGGCCATAAACCGCCAAAGTTGTGACGAATTGCTACGGGGAAGACAAAACCTGCCAATACAGGAAAAAATCTGCCTGGACAGCAACCAGTCAAAGACCATAGCAGCGCCCTCTAAACAGGAAGAAAAGGTTAACCTGCAAACAAGAAAACATTAAACTCCCTGGGAACTGTAGCACCATGTGCAATCCTGCAAAGGGCGCCCACAATGTAAAGTGTGAGTGCTCATTGTCAAATTCCTGTCTCAGACTTGCATCTGTCAGCTCATTACAAAGATGGAGGTATGAGTGTCTATTTTGAAATGCTTTCCTTCTCCTCACTGTTTCAGCCTAGTGCTGTGGAAAAGTAATGTCAGGGGCATTCAGCGCTATCACCCTGTACACCTCATTGGGACTCAGCACATGATAACACCTTTATGAATATATTTATTCATCACCAGAATGGACAGAGCCAGAATTCCGACATCTCCCAAATACTTTTCTAATTGACTGTTGTGTTTGTCTGACCGGGGTTGGCAGTCCAATAGACATTCTCAGACATGCTGATGAGTCACCTGACACAGAAGGAGTCACAGATAGAGCCTGCCAATTGGTTGCTCAGTGGGAAGATTAGACTGGTTGCTATTTAAATCAACAGCAGAAGTGTCAGCATATCTGCAATATTTTAAAATCACAGAGCAGGAAGAAAGACGTTGAGAAGAATAAGGGGTGAGGGACACAGATACCTTCATCCTTTCCTGGGCTAATGTTGGATTTGCGGTGTTTACAAACAGCTGTTACAACAGCCCAAAGCTCTATAGAAAAAAATGTGACACATCTAAGAATCTGACAGTCAAACTCGAGCATTTGTTCAGATGGTCCCCTTCTATGGTTTAAGGTAACAGGAGCCTCGGTAGCTGTGGTATTTGTCACCATAACAGCTGTGTCTATGGTGGCGGCGGCAGCTGTGTCCTTTCTTGTTGTCTAACTTACTGCAGATAATATCAAGACATAGTTTGCTCATCTCGCTGACTGCATTCACAAGCTAAACTGTATTTTTAAGAACCAGACTTTAAATGCATATATAAAGGCTCCCCCAGATGAATTGTTTATTCCACATTCATTCTGATTTGCTTGCACAAAGTTTATGCGGTGGTTAGACTATGTCTGGTCCAGTCTTTCTTGAGCATGCATTCTGATTTGTTTGTGGGATGGTTGTACTGCAACAAGCATTCATCCAGATCCGCTTGAAAGGTGTCTGCATGTCTTCCTGTTCACCCCACGTTTCAATGCATTTCCTCAGTACTTCCCAAACCACATGAAGTCTGCTCTTCTTCTTTTTTAAAAAAAATAAAAAATAAAATGTGGATTTGTTGTGTTAGGGCAAGAGTGTGTTAATCCACTACAGATGTGCAAACCTGAAGTTCTGGTATGCACTTAAAGGCTTTCTGCAAAATACTGGTGATCTTGAGGCATCCTACATTTCTCTTCTGCTCTGCTCAATGCATTAACATTGAAAGTGGGGAGAAAGAGGAAGTTCCTCAGAATGTGACAGGAGCAGGGCTGTCTCAGCTCCTTCTGACAATGTCTCTTTCTTCACTTTATCACTGAGAAGATTATTTCTTTCATACTAAGAATTCTCTGTGGCACTTTCTGTTAAAGTAAAGGCAGTCACTGCAAGGAATGCTGGGAGAACACAAGAAAAGAAAACCTTTCCTTTGAGTAATGTGTTCCACCATCTGCATCTGTGTATAAAAAGTTGATGAAGCAACTCAAAAACAACCTTGAAAGGAGAAAATAATGTTGTGTAGTGCCTGTGTAAAAGAGAATAAGAGATACGGGTGGTGCTGTGGTCTAAACCACTGAGTCTCTTGGGCTTGCCAGTTGGAAGGTTGGCGGTTCAAATCGGCGCAACAGGGTGAGCTCCCGTTGCTCTGTCCCAGCTTCTGCCAACCTAGCAGTTTGAAAGCACCCCAGTGCAGGTAGATAAATAGGTACTGCTCTGGTGGGAAGGTAAACAGCATTTCCGTGTGCTCTGGCACTCATCATGGTGTTCTGTTGCACCAGAAGCTGTTTAGTTACGCTGGCGACATGACCCAGAAAGCTGTCTGTGGACAAACGCCAACTCCCTCAGCCAGAAAAGTGAGATGAGCGCCACACCCCATAGTTGCCTTTGACTGGACTTAACCATCCAGGGGTCCTTTAGGTAAAGGTAAAGGGACCCCTGACCATTAGGTCCAGTCGTGTCTGACTCTGGGGTTGCGGCACTCATCTTGCGTTAATGGCCGGCAAACCAGAGCAGCACACGGAAACGCTGTTTACCTTCCCGCTGGAGCGGTACCTATTTATCTACTTGCACTTTACCTTTACCTTTATCTAAAAGAGAATGATAGAATGAGCCGTGTTAACAAATGGAAGTCACTGCAATGCATATGGACACCAGTTTTGGAAGCACCATTATTTATAAAGTCCTTGTGCTGTCCCAAACAAGCCGCTGGTTTCATAGCAGAGGAAAATGGAGGCAATCTCTGTAAGTAATCTCTGCCATATCCCGTGTTGCATATCCTGAATTTGAATGAAAAATTCAGGAGGGCAGTTTTACACACTTTTAAGTTGCATTGGTATCATCATCATCATCATTTCATTTCAATTTATGGGCACTACCCAATGGATGGTGTCCATTGGGACTCCTCAGGCACAAGGCAGTGCCCCATTCACCCTAATACACCAAGCTCCTCTACATGTCACCCCTATAATGAGTTCAGGGCAAAAAAACAAGTCACAAAGCTGTCTGCTGTGTATTTAATTCACCAGTTAAGTACAGGCCTAGTTTCTAATAATGTATATTCATGGAGGAGAGGGCTATCAATGGCTACTAGCTATTAAGGCTGTTGTTCTGGTTCCACAGCTGGAGGCAGTAATGTTTCTGAGTACCCGTGGCTGGAAACCGCAGGAAGAGAGAGTGCTCTTGTGCTCAAATCCTACTTGTGAGTTTCCCACAGGCATCTGGGTGGCCACTGTGATTGCAGGATGCTGGACTAGATGGGCTCAAAATTAAATGGCAACTCCCCACGCCCCAATAGCTCCACAAGAAAACAATATTTGACCCATTACCTCAAGTGATCAGTGACTATCCTTTTCCAGACTGTGAGTTAATTTTTTTTTAGCAAAGATTAAAGCAAACTTCTCCAAAAAATGCACTGAAATTATTGAATCACATATGGTGGGTTTCCTTCCCCCATTCTCTCTCCCTCTCACTTTGTCTTTTTTTTTATAGGATCAGTTGTTAAGATCCAGCCCTTTAGGTCACATGCTTTATATAGCACTTATGTTTTGTGTGTGCCGTGCCACTGAAACCCTAGATCTTTTCTAGCAAGTGCAAAGACAGCGCTTAGCATTTCTCGGATGCATATAGTTTAGTGCAAATAGATGTCAGGAATAATTTTCTCTTTTATCCTGCTAAACTTTACAGGTTGCAGCAGTGCATCTGAATACTTCTGAGAAGCTTTGACGTGCATACGTTCAAAAAATTCACAGAGCATCTGTTGTGAAAAACAAAAAGATTATAACTTCCAATTTAAATTACTAAGTTTCTCCCTCCCTCTCTTTCTCTCTCTCTCTCTCTTTTTAAAAAAGCTTGTTATTGAAAGAAAACAGAATATCAGTCATGGGAAAAGCAATAAAATTGACAGCAGGCAGGGATAGGAGTGACAAGCTCAGCTAGGTACAGCTGGCAAAATTAATTTACCTGGGGGATAAGGTTGCATGTGAAGCTGCAGGTAAGACCAAAATTAAGCCAGAACAAAATCTGAATCTGAATCCCAACAAACTGAATTGCAAAATAGATTCAGGGTTTTGAATCCCCTCCTGGAACTGGAATTTAACTATGACCAGATTAGACACATTAATTTTTAAGGATATGAAAAGGAAGTGTTGTTGTTCAGTCGTTCAGTCGTGTCCGACTCTTCGTGACCCCATGGACCAGAGCACGCCAGGCACGCCTATCCTTCACTGCCTCTCGCAGTTTGGCCAAACTCATGTTAGTAGCTTCGAGAACACTGTCCAACCATCTCATCCTCTGTCGTCCCCTTCTCCTTGTGCCCTCCATCTTTCCCAACATCAGGGTCTTTTCCAGGGAGTCTTCTCTTCTCATGAGGTGGCCAAAGTACTGGAGCCTCAACTTCAGGATCTGTCCTTCTAGTGAGCACCCAGGGCTGATTTCTTTGAGAATGGATAGGTTTGATCTTCTTGCAGTCCATGGGACTCTCAAGAGTCTCCTCCAGCACCATAATTCAAAAGCATCAATTCTTCGGCGATCAGCCTTCTTTATGGTCCAGCTCTGAAAAGGAAGTATTGGGACACAATGACTGTATTTGGATGAATATTGAATGAATGTAATACAGTCCCCTCCCCTCCTCTCATGTGGCCACTTGGAGATGAAAATGGAAGGATTTTCCTTCCATTTTAAACTAACCTCAGAAGCTTAGCAGAAGGGTTGTAGCTCAGTAGTAAGGCAAAAGTTTCAGGTTCAATACCTGGCACCTCCAGTTAGCGCTGGGAGGATTCCTGCCTTGGACCCTGCGGAGTCACTTCCTATCATTGGAGAGCTGGATGGACCAATAGTGTGACACAGCTTCTTGTGTTCCTTTGTTCAACTATGGTTTGTTGAGATAAGTCGGCTGTATAGACCAAGGATTGAAGTTGGCTTGTTTTAGTACAGTGCAATTAAGGCTTGTTGCAGTCTGCCTGGGTTTAGATAATAATGTTAAACCATGGTTTGTTAAAAATAGAAGCAAAAGCTTCCGGACTCATTGCAGTTTTATTGGAGGTGGAAGAGAGAGGGGCAGCTGATGAACCACAGCCAGTCACATCATGATAAGCCATTGCTTCTTGTTACATCTGAATACATTCAACATGGATAATTGACAGGTTATGTAAACTACCACAGTTAGATCAGTTTCTAGTGAAAGTTGATAACTGACTGTAATCCAGAGGTCATTTTGAAATATATATCTGTATGCATTTGTTGCCTTCTTCAGGCATTCAGATCAAGTGTGTATGTTTCTTGGACTGGGCAGAGGAGGAATGATGGAGACCGCCTCCCCAGCCTGAGCGTTCCAGAGAAGAGGAAGACAGTTCAGAATTAGAACAGGAGTTTGAGGGAGGCCACAGCTCAGAGGCAGATGAGGTGGAAAGCTGGGAAATAATGGGAGAGGAGGAGGAAGAGGAATCACCAGGGGGGGCGACAGCTGATGGACACAGTGTCTTTAGAAAGCTTTTCAGACCCCCACCCCTCTCCCAGAACCCTGCGAGCCTTGATAGTAGGAGAGCAAAGAGCTCAGAGACAGAGGGCCCTAAGTGGCACTCGTAGAGGAGGTGATGACAATGTTGAATGAGGAAGTGGGAGAAAAGGGGGATGGAGACGTCACTCGGGACGACACCATTATCCAAAAGGCTGTGATCCAAAGCCTCTCTCTGTAAATATTAGATAAAAAGCAGATGGTAAGAAACTTTTCCTTGTCTTTGTACATTCCTGGCGACCGGCCGTGGGAGTTGCTTGCAGCCGCCTGACAATATGTAAAGTAAATTACAGGAGGGAGATGGCTACATAGATTAGCATGCTAGCCTAGCTCCCATCTCCATGGCTGTCATTTTGGGACTCGTGGAGGGTGATCTTCTGAAATGGGGGTCTCCTGCACCTCTGGGGGCACTCTGTGTGCTTTAGAAAGCTGACAGTTTCCATTAGTACAGGAGACCCTCCAAAATGCAGAGGGTAATTGGAATATCGACAGAAGAGCATTTAGCAAGTTTATCCCCACCCCCACCCCCATTGCATGTTTACGCCAGTGCTTCTCAAGCTATCTGATGTGGTGGACAGGAAAAACATCACCACCACCACCATGAAGAGATTTAAACATTTTCCTAACTAAGTAACTCACTAAATATGGGGATTGAATGGCAGGTGCCTTGTCAGGTTGATGGTTTTCACACCAATCACTGCTGTTTTAAAGGATCACTGTGCCCTCCTTTCCCTCTGACCTCATTGCCACCTCCACTTACCACCTGCAATCGAGAATTAGTCTTCTTTATGCATAGTTGATTCCAGTCCACAAAAGCTGATGCCATAATGACATGTGTTAGGCTTTCAGGTGTTACAAAACACTTTGTTGATTTTCCAGGAAGTATGCGCCTCTAAAACATACCGAACCATTAATGCTTCTGCATGGGAAGTGTGGCCTAATCTCTTACTGTCAGTTCCATGGCTGCTCATGGGTATCACAGTGCCTTTGGATCAATAGCATTGGTTTACAGTAGATCAGTATCATCTGGCTCCATTACAAAGACAAAAACTAAAGTGCAAGCCCCCACAGCTCGTTAGATGTATCATACGCTAGACAACCGATGAGTAACCCAGGAACTGACATTAGAGCACTCAGTGTGTTATTTAGTCCTGATGAGGCAAACGTGCTTCCAGGTTCTGGCCTCTTTATTAGGTCCTATTATATCTGATTTTACAGTCTAAAGCTTTCTTTCTGCACCCGGATTAATAAGATTGGTTTCAGCTTAAGGAAATAATAATGAAGATGTTTGTGCACTACATGAAACATTGCAAAAGCCCTGACAGATGTTTCAGATGGACAAAAATTAGATATAACATGCTACGCACAATGTCCTTAATGTCTGTTTCACTTCTATTCATGGTTTCTTCTCACTTCCCACCCCACTCTGTGTCCCACTTTGTCTGTTTAATGCATGTATGATGCAACATCTCCCTGTTTGTGATTTTTGAATTCTGATGGTTTTCACATCTATTATTTTTTCCCCACCAAAACAGATTGAGAGGCAACTACCTCAGTCCTTAACTAGTACTTGTTGTTTAGGGGTAAGCCAATGACAATTAAGATGATGATTAAAAGCATTTTTATCTTGCTCTTTAGCAAAAACAAAGCAAAATCTCAAGAAGACTTACAAATATAATTGATAAGGCCATCTCTGCCCTTGGGCTCACAAGCATTACAGAAGAGGAAAAGGGATGGAGAAAGAGCAAGTTTTGGCACTGCATCTTAGTTACTGAGTTCTTGTAGTGACCAGCTGGAATGGAATTCTAATCTTTGAGTGCCATTTTTGCCTACTTGCCCCCCATTTCTGGAACAGACAAAAAAAAGTGGGTGCAATATTTTGGACCACTAGTAAAGACATAGATATGCTTGATATGACAAATGTTCAATGGGTATCATTTAATTATCCAATATTTTCACATTCTACCTGCCTCAGAACAATTTGAAGCAATTCACGTGATCATGTTTGTAATTTGATAAAGTACAGTTATCTCATTATAGCAAGTGGTTGTGTGAAACAGTGATTGCATCTCTATTAAAGGATCATACTTCTACAGAGGGACCCAGGTGGCACTGTGGGTTAAACCACAGAGCCTAGGGCTTGCTGATCAGAAGGTCGGCGGTTCGAATCCCCGCGGCGGGGTGAGCTCCCGTTGCTCGGTCCCAGCTCCTGCCCACCTAGCAGTTCGAAAGCACATCAAAGTGCAAGTAGATAAATAGGGACCGCTCCAGAGGGAAGGTAAACGGCGTTTCCGTGTGCTGCTCTGGTTCACCAGAAGCGGCTTTGTCATGCTGGCCACATGACCCGGAAGCTGTCTGCAGACAAACGCCGGCTCCCTCGGCCTATAGAGTGAGATGAGTGCTGCAACCCCAGAGTCGGACATGACTGGACCTGATGGTCAGGGGTCCCTTTACCTTTACCTTTACTTCTACAGAAGCTGAAAAGAAATTTACCTCCTCCTAAGTTGAAGGCTTATGAAGAAGGTCTTCTGGAAAACAGCAGTGCTTCTGGAGGATATGGAACATGACCCCCTGGTGACAATTTAAGAGACAATGTAAACACACTAGTGCATTTTTTTTTTAAAAAAGAAGGAGAATTTCATAAATGGCATGCCACCTTTAAAAAAAAAAAAGAGGAGGAGGAAACCCACCCAAGATCTCAGTGCAGCAAATATCCGAAGGACAGAGCGCTTCACATATGTCATTAGAAGGTGTGCTAGTGTGGTAACCATCTGTAAACTTGGCTCCAGGAGAGTTTTGCCTGGCTCCCTCCCTGTTAGCTCAGCAATTTCCCAGTGGTCAGCCTGTCTTGCCATAATCACACGCTGGCGCCACAGGCATGTTTCTTAACTGTACACTGTACCTTGTAATGAACGCATACTAAAATATACCACTGCTCCAGCTCCGGGACAGCCATGACCTCAGACTCAACAGCTCAACACCATGTTTGCTTATATAGTGTACCTGATAAAAAGGATGCCAACTGAAATGAATGAAGCTTTCTCTCTTTCTCTCTCTCTCAGTTTTAATGGTACATGGAGTATGAATTATTTCAGTTGCGCTCCATTCTTAAATTACCTTTAAAATGTCAGCTGAATGGAAGTAGCCAGCTCCCAGAAAGCCACTGGTTGGGCTGCTTCATCCAGGATGTCTGGGCAAGTTGGAGAAGAGGAATTCCTGAAGGATAGCCACACAAGATTTTCCCCTCCCATAAGCCAAACTTTAGTACTTAAATTCTTAACATCCCATTTAATAATTTTTCAGAAATGCTAAATAAACAATTGTTCCCCATACATTGTTTAAAAAGGAGACAAAACAAATGTGCGCGCAGGAGAAGGAACACAGCAGGTTGACTAAACTTCCTCAGATCAATAAATCTATTAGGAGTCAAGCAAACTGGCTCATTTGATTGGCAACTTATTTGTTACTCATTTTCTTGCATTTCTATCCCACCTTTCTTTCCAGGAGTTCCAGAAGGCGTACATAGTTATCCTCTTCCATATTTATTTTCAAAGCAACCATGAGAGGTAGGCTAGGCTGAGAGGCAGCAACTGGTGCAAGATCTCACAGTGAGTTACAATGGCCAAGTGGGGCTTTGAACCCTGGTCTTCCAGGCCCAAGTTCAACAGTCTTATTGCTACACCACACAGGATTTCATTCCTTGTTTACTCAGCCCTTTTGATTGTTTCCATGCTTGTACTAGTATTACCACATGGTAGATACATGTCGGAAATTTCAATTCCCCCACCCCACCCAACCATTCATTGGGTGGGCTTGGGCAAAGTGAAAGTCTCTTGCAAAACCAGGTAGGAGTGTTTCACAAAAAATAAATAAATGGGGAGACAGTTGCTGCTTACTTTTTGGGGGGGGCGACTTTTGGGCGAACCTAGAGGGGGAATTTCATCCAGTCCTACCACATAGGGGTTTTACGGGGACAGTGGAGAGACTGGGTGGATATAAGGGTAAGCTCTCTCTCTTTGCACTGATATGTATGAATGACTAAGATGAGTAATGTAATCAATAGGAAACAATGCTTTTGGGGGGCTCTCTGTACCAAATGCCTTTACAAAGCTATAGCACAGCGAACTGAAATTGCACAAAAAGGTCGCTCTGTACAAACGGGAGGTGAATTGTGTAGTTTGCAGACATAGGATGATAGCTAGCCCTTTTGTGACTGTTGTTTTGGGATGCCAGGAACTGAAACAGGATCTGCATTTTGTAATATTTACAAGACCAGTCCATCTTTTCCTAGGATTCCTAGCATGCTTACACTAGGAACATTTCCAATCCTGATGCAATTTGATATTCAAACTCTCTACACAGGCTGGGGTAGTTAGGCAACCATGAAAGATTTTGACATTCAGTTTAAGTATTTGTGTGATACTGAAGTTGTAGGGATAAAACCATCATCTGCTTAGATGACTTCTTTGCATTTTACTGGGGCTTACACCTACCTTTAGGGTTCAAGTCTGTGTGGGTCTTTATGGGTTTGGGAACACAGCCAATACGCTTGTGAACCCTACGAATGGGCCCGTTCCTTCATATGCAAAGCCTTTTCATCTTGAAATTCCCCATGGAACATGGCCAGAAGTGCATACTATGAAATGCTAGAGAGTCCAGTTGACAGAAGTGTGGTCCCTAACTCAAACACACCAATAATAAATGAAAGAAGCTATTTCTAAAAATTTACGGTAATTCAGACCATCTTTTCTTGCTTCAGAATAAGGCACGCCACAATCTGAGGCTGTCTCATATGACATAACAATGATTTACAGGTAAGAAAGACATAAAATGCAGTCAGTGATAACCATGCCAACTTCGACAAGACACGGGTAGATTGCTGCAGCTGTTCTGCTGTGCTATACAGACGTCCAAAACAAGCAAAAGTTAGATGCATTTTCTAAGCATTTTCCAAAGCTTCCCTACCTCCTCCTTTCTCCCAACCTTATGACTGTAAAAAGAGCCATAATTCACCAGATAAGGCTCTTAAAAGCACCTTACATTTGGGTGACATTAGCTAGAGCAGCTGCTATCATAGTCCTGCTAGAATAACAGCTATTTATCATCAAAACACTTTTTTAAAAAAGGGATGAGAGTTTTTAAAGTACTGCATGCAGAGTATGTTTTACATAATAATTTCCTCTTGTTTTAATGGAATGCTTCAAGTGCAGATACACAGTTTATGCAGCACTGAATTTACTTCAGAAGTTATTTTGAGACCCTTTGATGGGCTGGCTTGTTGGGCGAGGCTCCCTGGGTGGGGCGTTCTGTGTGGTTCTTTGCCCTGGAAATGGTGACTTAGCAGAGCAGTTCATTTGGAACTGTAAGCAATGGTCAACGGCTAGTCAAAATTAAAGTACCAAAGCTGTAGTTTTCTTATTTTCCTTGGTAGCAACTGACTGCGGTCTCATGATACCCTGCTTTGTCTTCTACAAATTCTTTCCTGCAGGTACCACATGCTTCAAGAGAATGAATCATGAGTGGCCAGTCTTGCTATATTTGATGTCAAAATTTAATAGTTCAGATTTACAAAATCCCGGTCATCATCAAAGTATTTCCCTACGTAAGTGCCAATTCAAACATGGAGGCACATCTGTTGATTTTGCTTCTCTGGGTTACTTTCCATTTGATAAGTACTAACAGCTGAGCATCTGAACCAACTAAAAGCCATTAGCCCCATACAGATGCTATGCTGAATTCATGCATAAAAAGGTGGGGAAACAACAACAACAACAACAACAACAACAACAACAACAACAACAACAACAACAATGCTTAATCAGCATTCAAGCAAGATAGCAAGAGCCAGTTTCAAGCAAAAGTGGAAGTATAAAGCATTCTTCTTGAACTACATGGCATTTCCCAAGAAATACTTCTGCAAAGAAGCAACAAATTGGAACAAAAATAATTGCAATGTACAAAAAGAAAAAAAGGGATAAGGCACTCTAAGCAGAAATATATCACAAACCTAGATAGAACTTTTAGCTAGAAATGTATTTCTTCATAAACATCATCTGCATATTCAAAAATGATTGAGGGGATTCCTTTTAGTTTGCATCCAAACTCCATAGCAGCATCTAATCATTGTGCTATATAAGTGCAATTCACACAGCCGGTAGTATCAAAATGTTAAATCACCAAAAGCTCTGCCCCCTTTCCCCAGGAGAACCCTTTCTTTAATGCTTTACTCGGTGCTCTTTTTCTTCCTATAAAAATGTTTAGGGGTACTCTTATTTTGATGCAAGGAAATCACAATTTTATAGTTCAAATTGGGGGAAATATCACACATCCACATTCCACACTGCTTCACATATTAAACGCTTGCTTCCGTCTGAGATTCAGGAAACACCGGGAAAGGAAATAAAGCCACCATCGGGGGTGGTAACAACGAAATTGACCAATCACCATGCTAGCTTCCAACTCCTACTTCACACATTAAACGCTTGCTTCCGTCTGAGACTCAGGAAACATTGTGACAGGAAATGAGGCCGCCATTGGGGGTAGCAACAGAACTGACGATTCACCGTGCTAGAATAGATTCACAAAATGTTTAGGGGTATGCGTACCCCTATGTCCCCCCTGAAGAAAAGCACTGGCTTTACTGGAAAAAACAACCATTCGGGCAAGTCAGAAAAAGAGCTAGAAATGTGGCACAAAATGAAGGCCAGATGAGCCCTAAGCTGTAGAGTTATTTAGTCTTGTTAAGAATTCTGTTTGTATCCTCAGAACTACACCTGAGTTTATTCAGCTAAAGGTGGGAATAAAAATGGTGGATACTTATTCTCTCCATTTTATTCATTTAATTTATTTATTGCAATTATTTATACCCCACCATATAAATCCTACCAACGTGGCTTACAAGTAATATTCAATTACATATTTTAAAAATACAGTGGTACCTCGGGTTAAGAACTTAATTCGTTCTGGAGGTCCGTTCTTAACCTGAAACTGTTCTTAACCTGAGGTACCACTTTAGCTAATGGGGCCTCCTGCTGCCACTGCGTGATTTCTGTTCTCATCCTGAAGCAAAGTTCTTAACCCGAGGTACTATTTCTGGGTTAGCAGAGTCTGTAACTTGAAGCGCCTGTAACCCGATGTACCACTGTACAATAAAAATAGTAATGTAATGAAAGAACATCAGCATCCATCCCATATGTCAATCTTTCTGCAGCTCGTATTGGACCAGTTAGCTCTTAAATAGCCCCCAAATAGTAGGAAAAGAGCCCTATCCTTGCTCCCCAACCTTAAGATGTGAAAGGGCTTCAGGTATTCATCAAATTACAAGGGCTGGATTTGTTGGGTTGGCCAATTTTAACTGCTAGCAAAATGACATGAAAGAAAATGTTACAATGCACAAATATGATATACACATAGGAAATATCCGAACCTCCAATTTCTCAATCAAATCCATGGATAAGTCTTCATTTAACATGTACATCCAGAATGTTTCTTTTGGCAAAAGGAGCAGATCAGTATCTGCCATACCTTTTTGTCTGACTATGAGGATAATTTATGGGTGACAGGAGTGGCTATGGGGACGTCACTGATGAGTTTATTTAACCTGTAACACCTGAAAATGGGCTTAGGTCAGGTTATGAAGCAGCTGATCAAACCAGCTCCTTGATCACATTCAAGTAGATGACTCTTTTGAGACGAAAAGTTGCTTAGACTGCAATGACCAGCACCCTAAACGGTGTTCTTTCTTTTCTTTTCTTTTTTCGTTTCTCTCATTGCTGATTTCTCCTGCAGCCCAGCTTGATCAGCCTTTCATTTTCTGTTGACAGCAGCTTGATGAGGTCCGCAGCACAAGCTAATCTGTAGCACAGAAGTTACCAATATGCTTAAAAGTGTACAAGTGGAAGGGGGGATGCTTACAATTACTTTAAAACTGCAGTGCACTAAATAATTATTCCCCTTCCCCGGGGGCAGCCAATTCCTTTAAAATGGCCAGTTTGATTCCCTGGTTTCCACCACACTGCTGCGTTCGGTACCCACAGTGCCCTGACACAGAGACCACAGCTGGGCGTGGTTCTTCCCTGCATCAGCCACAGAACAGGGAAGCTATTCTTTGCTCGGTGACTCACGTTTCAACTGGCAAGCCGGCCACAGCCCTCCAGCAGATCTGAGCTACAAGCACTGCTGGCATCACAGCGCTCCCCCCCTCTTCCCTCAAACCCAGACTGCCTTTCCATTCTCGAAGGCCACCCCCACCCCCACCCCAGTTTAATAATAGCCATTGTTCCAACGTTAACCTTGAAAGTCTGGGAGAAAGGACAGCGAAGGGCGTCGCTGTGTGCTATAATGAGCATTTGGTGCTATAGCAGGTGGGGAAGGCTTTTGGGATCTGGGCAGATTAGGAGGAGAGAGGGCTCTAGCAGATGTTGAAGCAGGATGATGTATTGCTGTTCACTCTGGGATTCAGACAATACCAGCACAAAAGTAGAACGAGGAAAAGCAGGGGGTGGATTGATCTCCGGGTTGGAAATCAGACATATTGGGGGGGGGGACATTTGCGGGGAGACAAACAAGAAAGAAAAGGTCCAGTTTCTCCCCACCCCCATGTGCCAGATCTCTCTCTGAAAATGTGGCCTGGGGTTTTACTTTTTTTTTACATGGAGAAAGTCTTGTTACATTATTCAATTCCCTTTGGAGAGGTGAAGTGGGAAGTGTGGGAAATATTTTTCTCCTTCCTTCCCTGACACAATATAGAAAGAGCCAGCATAACCTGGGTCAGGCATATAGACACGTACAAAGGCTTCGACCTACATTCCAAAGGTTAATGGCACTTAGAAATCCAAATTGATTCAGACAGATCTCATTGCAGCTCTTCTAAAATCATTTAATGGTTTAATTCTTAGTGCACTTGATCCATGATAGTGTACAGTATTTATTGCCTCTTAGTTAGGGATATCAATGTGGCCGGCACAGTATTGGAACAAACAGAAGATCTTTAGAGAGAAGCTTTGACCTTAGGCTGATCATCTGCCTTGTATTTTAGTCATCTCTTCACCAAAAGCAGGTAGAGCTTCTCAGCAGGATTTTGCCCCTATGGTCAGGTAAAGAGATTCAGACTGACCTTTTCGCTTCAAGAGGCAACACAGATTAGAAGGAGACTCTGGAAGTCCACATCAGAAGCCAGGCTCTCAAGTTACTAGGGTAAATTTTGCTATGTCACGGAAATGTGCATTAGATTACCAAAGCCTGCCAGTTTTGAGTCAGTCCTAATGGGATCCTTTGAATCCTCTAAGGAAAGGATTTTTAGATTTGATTCTCACCCATGCAAATACACAAGCCAACCTTTCCCTGGATTTGGAAGGAGGGATAAAAACATAGGAAGAGTCTTGCTGAGTCAGACTAAAGGCCTGACTACAATTCCATTAATAATATGATTTGTAACCACATCACACATTAAATTTTTTTAAAATAAACACCGGATGTGGAGGAAGGGCGTTGTTAGTGGCACCCAAGCACAAAAGGAAGGTAAATTTAAGCCTTCTCCCCTCGGACACAGTCATGGTGCAAATCAACACACACACCTACTGGGGTAATTAATGTTAGAAAACAAAACCTACAAACAGATGTCTATTTGCAAACACTAATTGCTGCATGTGTGAGAGTTGTGTGTGCGTGATTTGCAATGCTGAGTATTTATTTATTTATTTTATTTTTTAAAAATGGAGTGTGATTGCCAATCCCTTCATCAATATAACATGTAGGGGCGGTTTTCCCCCTCTTTTCTTTGTTGCATTTGCAACCCACCTTTTTCTACAAGAAGAAGAGTTTGGACTTGATATCCCGCTTTATCACTCCCCTTAAGGAGTCTCAAAGTGACTAACAATCTCCATTCCCTTCCTCCCCCACAACAAACATTCTGTGAGGTGAGTGAGGCTGAGAGACTTTCAGAGAAGTGTGACTAGCCCAAGGTCACCCAGCAGCTGCATGTGGAGGAGCGGAGACGCGAACCCGGTTCACCAGATTACGAGTCCACCGCTCTTAACCACTACACCATGCTGGCTCAAGGAGCTCAAAGTGGCAAACACGGTCCTCCTCCTCCTCCTCCTCACTTAATTCCCACAACATCCCTGTATGGTAGGTTAGGCTGAGAGGCTGTGACTGACCCAAGGTCACTCAGAGAGCTTCGTTCATGGCTGAGTGGAAATTTGAACCAAACTTGAACCCTGGTCTCCCAGGTCCTAGTCTGACATTCTAACCAATGCACCACACTGGCCCTCGGTTAGTTAGGTTCTCAAGGTTAGGAATGGGGGAGAAATTAGGTTCCGTTTGCATTTTAATGTGAAATTACATGATCTGCATCTGCTGGGGGGAAATACTGGAACTGAAATACACCTACCCTTCAAAATTCAGACTTCTCTGAATTTTGAAATTTAGTTCTCCAGTCAAATAATGCGTGCGTTGGGGAAAGTGTGTATGAAAAATGAATATATTAGCGGCAGTGTACTCTGTTGCCATTGGCGTGAGAATGAGTTAAAAATCTCAATAAAAGTGAATGGGAAATCTTCAATGAGTCACAGCTCAATTCCTTAGGGGCAAGATGCAGAAGTTCATTTTACATTGACTACAACCCCTTGTTTTGAAAATATTGGTCCTAGAGATTCCCCCCCCCCCAAGCTGGAACTTGCCCTAACTGAGTTGTGGCACCTCTCAGATGGGCACCGTTGGCTTTATAAGAGAACAAGGGAGACATTTGTGGTGAGTTCTGGAACCTCTTTTTCTAGAAAAAAATAGCAGTGATTGGTCCTATTATGGTCATATCATCTTTGCACCCTCAACCTGCCCATTAGCCTGGCCAAAGCTTAGGAGGGGATTCAGCCGAGATTAAGGTGTAAGTAGCTGGGCAACTATGGTGAAGGGAATAAAGCATTTTGAGATGGGGCCGGCTGTCAGTCATAGGTAAAGCGACTGTAAAAGAATACTTCCATTTCTGGGTCTGATTTGATATATTCAGTGTGAATAATAAGTATCGAGAATATCTAT
Organism: Lacerta agilis; assembly: GCF_009819535.1. Lineage (NCBI taxonomy): Eukaryota > Metazoa > Chordata > Lepidosauria > Squamata > Lacertidae > Lacerta > Lacerta agilis. The sequence continues at coordinate 33,290,105 of NC_046322.1, forward strand.
CCCAAATGAAAGGGAAACAAGAGTGAAATGCTGACTGAGAATAACAAGAGAAGCCAGATGGCATAAAATGGCCTCTTTAGAGATTATGCGGCATAAGGAGCTGTGTACAAAAGCGTGTTCTGATCCCTTAAAAAGCCACCGCCACATAGTGGGCATGCTCTGTGTCCTTAGATGGCCACATTAAGCAAGTTAATGTGCTCTGCCCTTAAAACCTGGACAAATCATCCCTCTGTTTTAATCTCCCTGCCCTCGGTTATCCTCAGCACTTCATCAAGCTGCCTCTGCTATGCCCTTTCCCTGAATCCTTCCTCAGTCACCATGAATGAGGAAAAAGCTGGAGGAGGCTCATCTGAATTTAGCACCACAAGTCCACAAACTTACAACCACTGCCAAGCTCAGAGAGGAGCTCCAGCAAATAAATACGGAAAACTTCATTGAGGGTGACACATATCTTATATTTAAAAATGTGCAGTATACTTGCAGAAATGCAGAGAAAGTGAGGCTTAGCCTGTAAATTCAAAGCATGAGTGGTGCTTTAGTAGGCATCTCCAAGCAACTAAGGCTGGTGAGAAAAACCTCCATGGTAAAATAAATACTCATTAATGTAATGTCACATACAACCTGTCTGAAATTCCACAGCAGTCAACTGCGAAATGCTCTTACATTCTGTTCTAAGAGGACACATTTTTCTGCTCTTTTTTGAACAAGGAAACACTTCAAATGAAGTGGAAAACAAGTACTGTACCCGTCACATTATAATCATGAAAGTTTCTCCAGAGATCTGAAATTCACTCCCTTCGTTGAGATTTACATAAATCTTCTTAGCAGTAAAGAAGATTTCACCCCTTAGGCCATCAGCTTCTAACCACAGCCTTCCTCCTCGTTCTTCTGTGTGAGATTTATACAAGTGAAAAGAAATAAATGAATCAGATTGTTCAAGTTACACAAGAATATGATGCTTCATTGGTTCAGGTTTCCCACAAATGTTTTGAACTGTTGAAAAGCTACATCATTCCTTCTTCATAGGAAAAAAAGGGGGGGGAGGTGTACAGATAAAATCAGCTGGTGCTGTGGGAATGTTTTCACTGTTGCATGTTTAGCTTGCTGTTGCATCATGGAATTTACCATTTTTAAGTGGAATAGCAGACATAGTTTCATCTGTGTTCCTGAGAATGAAGGTGATTTAGTGTACCTCCTTCTGCAAAAAAGGGTGGGTTTAAATGTCATAACAACATAGGTGATTGGCAGAAAATGGTCATTCAGCCCATTCATAGGTGGACTGATAGAAAACACAGCAGATCTTCAGAACAGCTGCCAGAATTTTCAGTTCAGTTCAGTTGGGAAATGATGGAACTAGAATTGTTGACCAGATGGAATTCTGGTCAACAATTCTGGTTCCATCATTTCCCATCTCTGAACTGAAAATTCAGTATAGTGTCAGACAGGGTATAGCTTGGGCAATGCTCTCCTGAGAACTTCCTGTACCTCTGATGTGCTGCCTTAAAGCTCAAGCAGAAATGTAGAAAAACACTGTGAGGTGAAGGGAGTTGCTATATTGTACAGTGTGTGCTATTAGCTCTGACTGCACAATTCACTCCATCTGTCCTTAGGGATTACCACAGGTGCATAATGGGTGCTGTATGGCTTGGTGGATATGGTTACTGAATTAGTGTGACCTCTTAAAAAATCAATTTCAAAAAACACCAGTACACTCAAATCTCCAAGTATTATTTGTGCACTTGTTGTTGGAACCGCTGTGCCGAAACACTGGATAATATCCTTATTTTCTATTTATTTTAAAAGAATGATTTCAGTCTTCATTTCAGGTTGGAGGGGGGAGTTTAACCTGGACGAACTGGTTGCATAGCCTGTGTTTTCAAATATTATACGTCAAATGTTGCATATGAAGAGAAACACAACAAGTATACTCTGAGTCGTTTGAAAGAAATTTACCCATCATGCCGTGCAGAGGGCAAAACAGTTGTAGTTAAATTCCACAGGGACCCTGTTACCATGGGGAAATGATGTTAGTTCAAGTTAATGGAAGCCATATTATAGCAGTAAATTATTTTACTGCTAGACTAAGAAGGCCACGGTCAAACAATTGCTTTTCAAGTCTACTGAGACCACATTAATAAAGCCATTATCTGAGTACAACAATTTCAAATATGCTCCATAGGGATTCAAGTTTAATGATTTCAGCATATACTGAAGACCCTCTTGCAATGCTGCTCTGAACACCACACTAAAAGGAAAGTTATGGGTACCGTACTAGGATCTCATGGCTAATAACTTTCATATTGATCATTTCTTTGGCTCTCTCCAGAGCTTTAACAGAAGGGGAGAGAGAGAAAATACAGGGAACCTTTAAATCAGCCACGGTGTCTATGCATGTTCTCCAGACTTTCTAGAATTTTCTCCACAATGCAAAGTGGCTGAACTGGTTAAGTCAGCTCAACCATTGATGTACTTACATATTCTGAGATGAGATCAGAAGCTGAAGTGAGCTGAAATGGCACCTGATCACCTTTAGTAAATTAGGGGTTCTTGAGCCACCTCTGTTTCATCCAAGGGTGAATAGATGTTTGCATGAACAATAGGAAAGCAGTCCTCTTTGAAAGGTGCTGCTTATAATTCTCTTGGCAAACTTTAGTACCCCAAGGTAATCAGAAAGTAGAGTGGCTGAAACATCCATAGATTCATTTTTCAGGCAGATAGTGAGCATTGCTACCCATTTTTGTATTTGTTGTTGTTGTTGTTACCAATTACAAATTTATTTTATTTTTCTACAGACTTCTTTAAAAAAAAGGATGTGTATGTTTGTTGAATAAGATCTGGAAACCTGGATCCACTATTGCCACTAGAAACACAGCTGGTCTGGGTGGCAAAAAGTGTCTCTGGCCAGCATTGGCTGGTGGAAATATAAGATGCTAGCCAGGGGAGGAATGACTGCTGGGAGGAGTGCAGAGAGAAGAAATGTCATGGTACATCTGCAGCAGCACAACTGGAGGCCTTCATCTGCCCCAGTTGCAACAAAACATGTCTCTACAGCCACAGCAGGCAGTGTAACTGTCCAGTTGTTTGACTTCACCTTCAAAGGTGCACTCTTCCATTGTCTCCCGAGACAGATGGCTGCCAACCAAGATGCTGGCACCAAATCGAGCCAAACGGCCACTCATATCCCTTCCAAAAGCACCATGACTGCTGGTTGAGCATGTCTCAGGGAGAGGATGAGAGACTGGCAGCTTCACTGCTTTCAGGGATCCAAGTGGCAGTAGCAGTGGATGGCAGCAGGAGCCTGATAGTGGTAGAAGCAGTGGAGCCCTGGTGGGGACCAGGGACCAGGTCACCATTGGGAGAACATTGGCAGCTCCCTGCCAAAGGCCCACCAAAGCCTGACACTGGCCCTGATTTGCCTACAGTCTCCAAGTTCTACAGAGCTACCCTACCCGGAAGAGATGAAATTTGTTTGTGGAAGTAGAACTGCATACTTCAATGAAAGGAATGGGAAAGTCTGTGTAACAGCACACGAAAGCTCATACCAAGAACAAACTTAGTAGGTCTCTAAGGTGCTACTGGAAGGAATTTTTTATTTTATTTTGTTTTGACTATGGCAGACCAACACGGCTACCTGCCTGTAACTGGAACATTGTATCCATCATTCATCTGTCTATCTATCTGTCTATCTATCTATCTATCTATCTATCTATCTATCTATCTATCTATCTATTTTCTATCATTTACCTACCTATCTACACACACACACACACACACACACACACACACCCCACCCCACCACATTTTAGTTTTAAACTTTATGCACAGCAGCATTAGCAAAGCCATGGCAGGAGGGACACATGCAAATCAATTTCTGCAGAAGCTGCAGAACTGCACCAGAGATCCTGAACTGTGGTTCGGGTAATAGTCTTAACTTGTTTAACTTAGCTGCACCAAATGTATAGTCAGGGTGGTGGTGGGGAGGAATATATTGTATGCACTCAGAAATTCTGCATGGATACATAAGATCATTTTTTTCTGCAGTGTCTGCCAACATGTGTCTATGCATTTACGTGAAATCCACTGAAGTACCATTAACCGCTACTTGGCATAAAAAATGTTCTCCAACGTTTGTGTTTCTTTTAGATGGGGAGCAGTATCACTCTCAACATCGTGAGTGAAATACGATTGGATGCAATTCTTTGGTGACTTCTTTCCCTGCTGGATTTAAAGAGATTTTTCTCTTGTCAAAATAAAGAAATAAAAAATAAATAAATGCATTCAGAGAAGAATATTTTAAAATCATTTGTCAGTAAAATTTGTGTTTCAACCAGCTCCGTAGGATTTTCTGATAACTCTAGAATCTCACATAGAAATAAACTGCTAGTTATTGCCATGATTTTTAACTGATTTCTTAAATTGATAAGGATTACAAAGTAGCTGTGATAGTTTACAATGCAACTGAGATAGTGAGAATGTTAATAAAGATTGCAATTTCTTTATAGCCATAGGAGACTCAATCCAAAACATAGAACATGTACATGCAGTTCTCCCCTTATGTACAACAAGATGTACAACATATGTACAACAACAGCAGTGAAAGCTATTGCTTTCACTGCTGTAGTTCCCACTAGTGATGTTCTTAATGTTCAGATTTACCTGCATAGCTTAAGAATTCCACCAATTTGTAATCCTCACCCACTTTACAAATTAAGCATTATGTACATGTGACATTCTTCTCTGGCTTGGAAAATATTCTGAGCTGAGATAACCAAGGAGTCCTAAGACATGGAGATTCCTGGAGCACCATGCTGAATCCCTGGCACCTGAAATGACTCACATCTCCGTAACCATACACCACCAGATAATGTTTTAGTGGCATTTCACTATTTCAGAGCTCAAGGACTAGTTGCATAGGCCAGTGGAAGGCAACTTATACAGCACCATTTGCTGAAACAACATGGGTTACTCACAGGGCTTTTTTTTTCAGCCGGAACTCACCGGAACTCAGTTCTGGCACCTCTCAGGTGTCCGCCATTGCCAATACAGTCGTACCTTGGTTGTCGAATGCCCTGGAACTCATACTTTTTGGCTCCCAGACGCCGCAAACCCGGAAGTGATTGTTCCAATTTGTGCACATTCTTTTGGAACCTGAACACCCGGCGGGGCTTCCACGGCTTCTGATTGGCTGCAGGACCTTTCTGCAGCCAATCAGAAGTTGCGATTTGGTTTTCAAACAATTTGGAAGTCAAACAGACTTCCGGAACGGATTCTGTTTGACTTCCAAGGTATGACTGTATAAGAGAAGAAGGGATGTGTTCATGGTGAGTTCCAAAAACTCTTTCCAGTGCTTTTTTTTTCTTTTTTAAAAAATGTTTAGGGGTACTCTCATTAAACTCTCGCTTCCATCTGAGACTCAGAAAACACTGAAAGGAAATGAGACCACCATTGGGGGTAGCAATGGAACTGATGATTCACTGTGCTAGAGAAGAAACTAATTTTTTTAAAAAAATATAAGTAGTTTCTTCTCACGTTAGATTCACAAAATGTTTAGGGGTATGCATACCCCTGCGTACCCCCAGAAAAAAACTGCCTCTTTCTCTAGAAAAACAGCACTGGTTACTCACATGAAGGGACAACATGAATCAAAAGTGGCTTCAGGGCTCTGAATCTATCCTCAATCAGAAGTTGTGTGGCTCCTCCTGGCCCTTCATGTGTTGAGGAATAACTTCTGAAGGAGGGAGTATTTTCTGAGCATGGGTTCTAAATCATCTGGGAAGCCTCCACAGATAGAAATGGCTCCCCACTTCAGAGGTTATTCCTCAACAAGTGAAGATCCAGGAGGAGCTGTATGATGTTGGGGCGGAGCTAAGCAGCAGCCCCCTCAGACCCATTGCTCCTTTGCATGAAGATGAATGTGTGAAGACTGCCACAGCTAACAGTCAAGGCTACTGCTTAGCTTGCAATCAATTTACCACGTATTTACAAAACCTCAAACACACAGAGCCTGAATCAAGAGAGGCACAAAAATGATTACCAACAATGCTGTCAATGTGGAGTGAATACCACTTCCAACATGACAGTTTGGATTAAAATCCAATTTATATCCCTTACTTAATTGCTATTAATTAATCAAGAACACCAACTATTCAATTACTGCTTTCAGCCTTCAGCAGACCTGTGACAGCCTTTAATTGAGAAAGGCTGGCTTTCTCCATTTCTTTTTTATCCTTAATGATATTTTAATGTATTTGTAGGGTTCAGCTATAACAGTGTTGCTAAATGGGCCTGTTTCTTCTGAAGAATAATAGTTTTCAAAAATCAGTGTTTTCCTGCTGATTTACCAGCTGTTCCAATAAACACCCGTCTCCCAACTTCAAACAACTACATGGCTCCCTTACTTAAATCAGCACGTCAAATCAAAGCCTCTGATTCCTGTCTTTGAAGCTTTTATTGAATCGAAATCTAACATCTCCTTAAGAAGATGCTTCATTTTCTGCATGCACAACATTTTAGTTGTCTCTTGACGGGTGGGAGGAGAATTTTAAAACCTCATACATTGTTATTTTAAGCACAAATGCTTATCCCATAGAGAAGGAAGCAACACCTTGATTTTGTTTTGGGTTTGTTTGTTTTTTTACTGCTAGCTCTCCTGATCTAGTGAAAATAATTACTTGGGGACATGTCAATTAAGAGATTTTTGGTTTCTCCAATATGTTATTAAAAGTAATAAAGATATCATGCTAGATTCAGTGGTACACGGGTGATAATTTCACACGGGAAAAGCATTGTCTACATTTTTTGAAATGTTTAAAAAAAAGACTTGTTTATGCAAAATGACCTTAGGCAAAAGAAAACACGAAATAGGTATAACCTTGTTAGAGGTAAAGCACAGCAGGAAATGACACTTTCAGCTTTACATTTTAATCAAAGTCTGTACTTGATTGCAGACTGAATATTTGCATTTTAAAAAAAATATCCAAAGAAATTACAAATTAAGACTGCAAGTTACAGGCAGACAGCAATTGCAGTAGTAGGTGCAGTCTAGAGGATTTATTCTGGATTTGTATTCAGAAATGAGGTCCTTTCTTTACAGAAATATCAAAATTACGTACCTATTGTACAACTGAATGCCTCCTAAAACACTTATTTGCTAGTCCACCCATAAGGAAGACTCAGGAAAACAGAACTGTGTGGTGGCCACAATTTTCTCTCAGTTTCTTATTTATTTAAAAATGTACTGGTATACCCCACTTTCTGGAGGAACTTCTTCCACTGACCAACTTACAGTCTCCAATAAATGCCAACTCCACGTAACAATAAAATGCAAAAATCCAAAATATAGTGCAATTATTCAAAGCAGCAGGAAAAGAATATAAAACATAATGCAGATCATAAAAGCAGTGTTAAGATATACCAGCCAAGAAGCATTTTAAAAATGCAGAGCTAAAATAGGTCAACTTGGGGAGGCTTAGGAGAAATCTAGAATGTTGTGATGAGTGACTATGTGTTTCTCTATACAGCCCATCACTATCTCCAATGTTTAATGATGGACCCTATAGAAAAAGCCATTGACCACTTACATTTGAAGCACTAGCATAGCACTTTAAAAGTCACCGTTCTCCCAAATAATCTTGGGAACTGTAGTTTGTTAAGGGTGCTGAGAGTTGTTAAGAGAACTTTGTTCTCCTCACAGAGCTACAATTCTCAAAGTAGTTTAACAACTAGCCATTCTTTCCAAGGAACTCTGGGACTTCTAGCTCTGAGAAGGATAGTGGTTTTCAAACAACTCTCAGAACTCAAACTACAATTCCCAGGAATCTTTGGGGGAAGCTGTGGGTATTAAAGTGCTTTAAATGTATGGTGCGAATGTGGCCATTATTGCTCTTCACATCATTCTAGTCCTATGCATAACTATAGCTAGCCTGGATGATATTGAAATAGAGGTTTTATGGATGTTGTAGAACTTTTGGTTCACCTGAATACTCACCACAGTACCAAAATATTATTGTATTACCATTATAATGAAAACAGAGAGTGGGGAAAGGAGATCAGGAACTCTGAATATTCCAAAGAGAAGCACGTGAAACTAAGCACTTTGAAAAGGATATATTTCAAAGATGCTGACATTTGGACATGGTTAGGACAATTAGCTGTGAATGCATTAGCTAATTTCTTTAACTTTCTTTGAAATGAACATTTTAACATTTTAATGCTGTCAGGTCACAGGGAATGATACTGATTTATTCAACATTCTTAAACTATAAGGGGGGGGGGCACAGACTGTATGATGTGCCAGCCTAATAGGGTGCCGTACAAACAGAACAAACCTGGCATCAGGGAACCACCTCTCTTGGGGCAATGGCAGGTAGCCATTGTTTCATCCTCTCTGATTGAACTTGCTAAAACAAATTTGTAATCAAGTCATAACTTCCTTGGTTTTCTCTCACTCTCCAAAATTATTTTCCCATATCAGGTATAGAGGTTATTTGGAGGAGGGTGTCAACAACCACATTGGACAAGGAAGCTCAACATTGCCAACTCTCATTTGGTTTTGCGCTCTCTCTCTCTCTCTCTCTCTCTCTCTCTCTCTCTCTGTGTGTGTGTGTGTGTGTGTGTGTGTGTTTGTGTGTGTACGCATGCCGCCTTGAAGGATATGGCTTCAATAATGAGTACTGCAGCTTTTACACCCATGGTTCACAAACTATGTAATAATAACAGTTCACCATAAATCAAGACAACAATCCTTTCCATGTGTAGCACATTCAAATAATATGATTCACAGCTTGACAAAGAGTAGGTTTTGCTCTCACCCTGGACCATGGAGAAGGAGGAGAACATTGCTTAACATTTGTATATGTGTTTCCAAGGGCTTGTTGGTTGCTTTGCTCTATATACTTCAGTTCAGTGGAGTATCAAGCATCCAAGTTCAAGGATCACTGCTGTTCATGTATGTAATGGCAAGCAGTAGTTTGTTATTATGTCTCAATTAAGTGTCTTGAGTAAAACCAGTGAGTTGGCCAGAAATATTCCTAAGGGACAATCATCACATATCAACAAAGACAAAGTGGCAGGACAGTTTCCCTGTCTTCCCTAATGGTACCTCTGCTTCTCAAAGAGAAATCCACAGTCCAGAAATCCCTGTGGGATCCCCCAATATTCTCATTGGCTCTGGGGACTCCATTCTGCTCCAAAAATGGTTCTCACTAAAACATGTAATCATCTTAGCATAATGAAATAAATTAATGAGTTACCCACAGTATAAACATCTGGTGCTGTGGGCTCCCACATATATTTCCCATTGCAAATATCTGGGGGCTTGTGTTGTACATACTAATGAAAATAATGTATTTTTAGGGAATTTGATAAAGCTAGGGGTGTTAATTTGAGTAGATATTTTAAACTATATGTTCCAGAATTGTGGGGGGTTTTCTTCTGATTTTGGTATGTGTGTGTTTTAACAGAGTGGGTGGATCACACTATAAAAAGATACATTATGTTTAAAGGTCTGTCTCTTAAAAATTATTTACAATACATAAATATTAAACAAAAATATGTTAAGGAGAGAAAAATACGGATGGTACGAGAAAACATATTTGAAAAGATTCGGTGATATGCATACTATTAGACAGCAAATACAGAAAGTATGGAAATATAAATGCATAAAGAAAAATGGAAGGTTATGGAGAGAAGATAACAAGACGCACCTTGATCTAACAGGACCTTGGATATGTGGGAACTGTAACATTGTTACAGGCATCTCACCTGGGCAAGGGTTTCCCCATTCATTTATTTTGAATGCAGTACTGACTTCCATTGAAGAGAATGGCAAAGACCACCATTGTGTATGTATGAGTACATGGGATGGTCTAAGGTCATGGAGTGACCAAAACTGAACACAAACAAATAGAACAAAATGCCCCTTTTCTGATATTTTTTTCTTGTTGATTTTCTTTGAATTAATCACACGTGTTATTTCTCAAAAGGTAAATTCAGATCAATTATCTGATCCAAAAATATGCTCAGCTGATAGATAAGTAGCTATGATGTGATATGTCAGTCATTGCACCAGCAAACTACTACAACACCCTTATACATCATGGCCATCTTATGAATCAGACGGTTCTATCCTTTGTTGCCATATAATTCACTGTGGTGAGAATCCTATTACTTTCAGGGAGCAATCTGAGAATCAGGGTAGTCTGTACATGGCACCAGCCTTTAGAAGGCTGGAAGTAATAGCTTCTACATGTTGGCTCCTCTGTGCAGTGGGAGTATTGTGTAGAATGGCTCACCAATGGATTACCCATAACACTTGGCAAAAATACCCAATGCAGCCATCCACCACCAGGAACATCTAACAGCAACTTCCTTTCAATGTTCTAAGAAAACCATTTATAATGGATTGCCTTTGATGATACAGAAAACTCCTGGCAACTCAACACCCCACAGTACTGTAATTGCACCAATCTGTTTGTTTTTACCTGAATAACAAAGCTAGAAAAAGAAATTTCCCATTTGTCATTTTCATCTAAACTGCAATCCCTCTTTTTAAGAATAAAAAAAAACTCAAATGAAAAATGCTACATTTTGACAGCACTTTTCATGATGATATTTGTAAATTACATCATACAAACTTTTGCTTGACATTAATTAATATTTTGCATATGATTGACTAACACTGCTATTGTTGGGACTACAATAAGTAAATGTGTTGGATGAGGAATAAACTGGTTTCTGGTTTGATCGAAGGGAATGTGAGATTACTGCAGCATGTTTAGGATTGTGCAATGCCAACCAGTTTGGAGGGTTGGACTAGAAATAAACAGTCAATTAAAATATCCAGCTTGCATTGTAGTACAGTATAGGGTATACACCCATACATGAGTGAAGAGTAGCTCCACAAACTCATGGGGAGAGGAATCTACGTTTCTTCATCACACAGGCTGCAGGCACCGGTTAGCAGGGAAGTTTGCAAGCAGGGTAGGATGAATGAGAGACACACTGCTGCCATGGATCTACATGCATGTGGAGAACATCTAAAGGGGTGGATCATCTGAGGCTCTAGAAGGCTGCCCTGTCTTCCTTTCCTCCTTGTTAGCTTCCAGCACCCACCTTACCCTATTTGGGTCTCAATAAGAGAATTTTGCTGCTTGTGTTTCGGGCCAAGTAGGGATTTTTGGCTTCCTCATGCATTAGCCTTGTGATTTCACCTGCACCACACTGTGTTCCCACCAGGTTTTAGGCAACTGATTAGCTAGGGGTGTCTTTAAATAGTTAATTTGTTCATTTTGGCAGCTAGGTGCTGAACTTTGGGAGAAGTAAGGATATCAGTGAGCACCCTTAGGGTGATGCGAGATCCCCGAGCCTAGGAAGGATACAGGTCAACTTTGGGACCAAACGGCCTCACCTGCCCAGAGTTTTGGGGGCCCAGGGAGTGGTGATGCAGGAATGCCTCCTAAATTATTTCTGGGGCTGGGAGGTAGGCAGGGACAGATAGAATTGCTGCTCAATTGACAGGGTTTTCTCACCCAACAATATTGCAGGCCAGGCTTGCCAAATTAAGGTTATTAGTCCCTACACTGATCAATTTTCCCTGCAGATATGTTGTTGATCAGCATAAAGTGCCCCTAATTCAACCCACTTTACTTATCTTGATTCCTTATTTCCGAACATTTAACCAAGCAGGAGAGCCTCCGAAAGGGCACTCGTGGCTGCTAATTTCATCTGACTCAGTCAGATAAACAAACAAAAAGTTATAGGTGTCTTTTCAAATAATGTAGGGGACGAATTTGAGCAGATCGGCAAACTACTGCTGTTAATCTGAAATTGCCAAGATTCATGTCCTCAAAATGAGTGAACCTGTCTGAAAAAGGTTTTGTTTTGTTTTTGTTTTAACTATTTATTTTGTGCTTTTATCCTTTATTTATAATCTTGTGAACCACCCTGATATGACGTGTGGTATGTAAATTTCATAAATAAAATAGAATAAATGAATAAAATTTAATTCAATCCGGACCAAAAATTTAAACAAATTAGAAAAAAAAGCTTTAGGAAAAACTCTCAACCTAAACGTGTCCAGTACAAGCATCCTGCGACCATGTGGCAAATATTTCCTACTAGCCGCTGGTTAAATCTGAGAAAAGGTTTAGCACCAGGAACAGAACTACAACATCTTTTTTGTCATATCCTGGGCAAATGGAGAAGTTCATACTGTGCACTTTCCTTTGCAGATTTATAACTATAGATAACTTCTGCAACTATAAAACGGCAGGCCGTGCTTTTGCAGTCAGTGGTAATAATTATAGCAGCATGAGGTGGTAATAATCTATATTTCTATTCCAAAATAGAACACTTTACAGTCTCAAAAATTTATAATTATAAGCTTTTGATTATTGCCAGAAACTGTAGAAACAGTGTTTCCTACTTAGTCTAATTTCAGTATTGATCAGACGGAAACCTATAACAGATGAAAGGTATTTTACAGGAATATCTGCAAGTTCATTTTTTAACTTTTATTTTGACAGTAAATTAATGCAATATTTGGCAGGGCAGCAGTTGTGGATTGGTAGGCCAGAGCACCAAAACCTTCCAGCCACAAATAGGTATGAGAAACCTGAAACGCTTAACTCACAAGTTGGCTCCTCTTTCTAGGAGTTTTCAACACATATGGCTTTTTCACTTATTTCCTGGCTGCTACAGAACTATTGCCTTGGTTGGTAAATAGGGCCAAACAGTTTTCCACTTCAACACAAAGCTTATTCCTGGAAATAGTTTGTGGCTGTGATTTTAATCACACTTCCTTGTGAGCAAGTTCCTTCAAGAGAGTTTACTGATGTGTTTCTCTCTGTGTGTGTCTCTCTGTGTGTGTTTGGAACAGGGAGATATTTTCTCAGCCCCTTCCCATAAATTAATTCAAAATTAATAATTCCAGCTTTCCAATGGCAGATGTACAAATATGTGACTTCTCACATTGTGAAAGGTTCTACCCCTGTGCAGTTCCTCAACTTCTCGCTCCCCCTATTCCTCACCCCCCAGGGCTGGCCCAAGACATTTTGACCCCTGAGGTGACCACCAAATGGCACCCCCTTCCCTGCCAGGGAAGAAAGGGTGAGTGAACACTGACTTCGGGAACAAAGGGGGGGGGATAAAGATCTACATCAAGATCTGTTGCCCCTGTGGATCCTGCTGCCTGACACGGTTGCCTTATCTTGTAACATGGGTGGGCAGACCCTGCCCTGCTCCAAACAATAACTAAAGAGCAATGCAGAGTTAGGAGGTGTGAAAGCAACTGAGAGCCCCCAAAGAATGGTCACACTTTGCTGTTCAGTCATTCAGGCGTGTCTGACTCTTCGTGACCCCATGGACTAGAGCACGCCAGGCACCCCTATCCTCCACTGCCTCCCGCAGTTTGACCAAACTCATGCTAGTCGCTTCGATAACACTGTCCAACCATCTCATCCTCTGTCGTCCCCTTCTCCTTGTGCCCTCCATCTTTCCCAACATCAGAGTCTTTTCAGGGAGTCTTCTCTTCTCATGAGGTGGCCAAAGTACTGGAGCCTCAACTTCAGGATCTGCCCTTCCAGTGAGCACTCAGGGCTGATTTCTTTAAGGATGCATATATTTGATCTTTTTGCAGTCCATGGGACTCTCAAGAGTCTCCTCCAGCACCATAATTCAAAAGCATCAATTCTTTGGCGATCAGCCTTCTTTATGGTCCAGCTCTCACTTCCATACATTACTACTGGGAAAACCATAGCTTTAACTATACGGACCTTTGTCGACAAGGTGATGTCTCTACTTTTTAAGATGCTGTCTAGGTTTGTCATTGCTTTCCTCCCAAGAAGCAGGAGTCTTTTAATTTCGTGACTGCTGTCACCATCTGCAGTGATCATGGAACCCAAGAAAGTAAAATCTCTCACTGCCTCCATTTCTTCCCCTTCTATTTGCCAGGAGGTGATGGGACCAGTGGCCATGATCTTATTTTTTTATTTTTTTATGTTGAGCTTCAGACCATATTTTGCGCTCTCCTCTTTCACCCTCATTAAAAGGTTCTTTAACTCCTCCTCACACTAGATGGTCACACTAGTGCAGCAGAATAAGAGGAATAAAAAAAATACAGCACAGACGGGCCTGGAGTAGGGTGTTGCTGCCTCTCTTGTGGGGATATTGCAAACAACCCCCGAATTTATAGCTTTCATTTAAAAAGTTAACCTCTAACTCTTACTACTTGTGGAGTTTTTTTAAAAAAAAACGTGTGTAGGCAGAATTGTACCAACTGCTCACTTTGGAGGAAATCTGCTCATGTCCCAGTGTTCTGGCCAATAAATGCAAAGGCCAGAGGAACTCCTGTTTTATTCACCCACTCAAAGCCATGGGGCTGGGGTGCTGATGATATAGATCAAAATTTGTTGGCACAGTTAAGTGCTGGTGAGGAAGAGCTAGGAGGAGGGAGACATCTATTCTGGAGCCCTGAGGCAAGGATGCTTATCCAAGAATCTGGGGTGCTCCAGCACCTCAGATTATTAGGGAGCCTGTGCTGGTGAGAGAACGTTAGCAGCTATGATTTGCTTTTCATTGTAGATCTTTCGAATGAAGTCGATAAAAATGTCTTGCACGTTTTAAACTGTTCTCTCTGCATTGCTGGGGTCCGGCTGGCATGTGAGTTACTTGTGTCAATGAAATGGAAGTTACTTGTCCCTGCTACCTCACACTGAGCCCCCTGCAGCACCATAGATGATGATCCAATTGCCAAGTCAAGAAACCTAGGGGGGAAAGCATCCCATTAAGACGCAAGTGTCTTCACTTTCTTTGTTTCATTGTAAAACTCCTTGTGTAGAAACCATAAGCTATATACAAAGCAAATGCCAAAAGGGGGGGTGCTCTGTAGGGAGAAGAGACTGCAATCAGAGTTTGCCAAAAGGTCAAAAAGTTACTGAAATGAATGTATGAAAAGCTTCCCGTCTGTAGTTCAGTGAGATCAGAGCAATATTAACTACATTTTTAGGACAAACTTGAAAATATTTTAAGGAGCTGCTTGTGACTCACTGAAGACGCTATATAAAGAATTGGTTTTGCTTAGTTAAAACCCTTGCAAGTGGGAATTAGGGAAAAACACTTTTTTTCACAACTGAGCAATTGTTACCTTTTAAATGGCATTGGGTGGGTGCAGCTATGGTTTATTCTCAAAGTAAATGTCATCCAAGTCTTACATAAATAAATCGTGCCCTCTCCAGAGGCTTTTCACTTGGCACCCATGTGTCATGCCACACATCCCCACAATGTTTAGGGTTGATGGGGGGGGGGAAGTGTGCTAGGAAAAAAAGGAGAAGAAATACATTTTTCCCCCATGGAAAGAAAATCCCACATATGTAGCTTTTTATTCCATCTCCCCTGCCGACAAACAAGATTTGAAACATAAACCTAGTTCCGTAAGACATTAAATATTTTACTTTTATCTGTGTGGCTGGGTGGAGGCACTTCAATCGCATTATCTGACATTCTACGTTGAATTTGGAAGTGTAAAATGACTGTACCCTGAAAAGTGCTACATAAATTAATACTATTAATAATATCATAAAAAACGTATTACACACCAACAGCCGACACCTCTGTTTATATGCTTATATTTAGTTGTCTGATCACCTTCTCCTCCCTTAATTAATTTGCTGGGAGAAGTGGAAATGGCATTGTCTCAAAGTTGAGAAGGAGGGGGAGATAATAGCTTACAAATACCTGACATATGCTAGGGTATCTCCATCGGGGTTGTTTTTGTTCTATCCAACAACAATATGATCTAAATGTGGATCCCTTTTTGTTTGTTTGTTTGTTTAGATTGGCTCCAACCCAACCTTAGATTAAACTCAAGGATTCTCCCCCCCCACTGTACATGTGAATAATTTCCCAGAAACATTTTATAGCACTGCAAACTCCTGTTTTATGAATTTGTAAGTCAGACTACCATGGTATATTTGGCAATATTTCTTCATCCCAGTTTGCCCTCTTTTAAATTTGTGCACACTTTTTAGTCTGCTCGAATGGCATTCTGGTGGTATAACCAGCTACAATCATACCACCCAGCCATTCCCAACAAGCCTTGCATTTGTTTAACTTTCACTGCAGTCTTACAGGAGAAAGAGCTGACAGAATTAAGTGGTGTGTGTGTGTGTGTGTGTGTGTGTGTGTGTGTGTGTGTGTGTAGGGTTATACAGTCATATTTGCCAACAGGTATGTGTGAATTTTCTTCTAGTGCAGAAAGAAACCAACTGGCCCCTACAACCAGCTGTCATTCTTCAAATGACATACATACTTGACTCTGAATCCAGTACTGATTTCTCTTCCTCGTCATCTCTCCCCGATGCTTGCCATCTTTTTACTAAAAATTTAAGCACCTTGCAAATATATTTGATTAAACATTTGTCTGTTAGGCTTGGAAAATACAACAACCCACTCCAGTAAAGAGGGGAAGTGAATCTGATGACACAGGGACTAGCCAGCTTCCACTGAAAAAAATATTTGTTTCCTTACATCATTCATATACACTCCCCAGTATGGTTCCCTATATAGCTAACCAGCATAAAACAACAAAATAAATATTGTCCTAAACAGTATCCTAAAACATGAAAATTACAGCATAAGCATTGGCAGCAAATAAATAAATAAAACCAGTTTCACAACATGACAAAAAATATACAATGTATAAGTAGTAGATTACAACCAGGGATGGGGGATAAATTTGATTGGTTCACATTTTAATATGAAACTACCAAATTTACAGTTCCCAAAGAAATATGGAAACCGAAACACAGCTCTCCTTCAAAATTAATGCTTCTCTGAATTTTACAATGCAATTTTCCCACTGAAAAATGCGTACAAAAATGCATGTGTTAATGACAAGTGCAAGAAAAAGTTGTGTATATTAGGGGAAACAACATGCAATTCTATGAGGGGAAAACTGGCTGCGTAAATGCATATACTAGGCAAAATGTGCATGCAGTATTAGGATAAATGAACAAGAAATAGAGATGAATTTTCATGTTGATTTCTTTTCTTTTTCAAAAAAGGTGAATAAAATCCAAACATATGGAAAATTGGAGCTAACCAAGCACAACATTGAAAAAATGAGAAATTTAGAGAAACCAGAACTTGGCAGATTCAACCATCCATAACTCAAGACATGAAGATCATGGTATGCAAAACTCTGGAGGAGATATAAAAGTACCGTATTTGCCTTTGTTGAAATGATCAGAAGAAGGCACCTGGTGAACCAATCTGGGAAGAGATTTCAGCACTGGGGTGCTACCACCAAGAAGGCACTGGTAGTCCACTGCCTCCCTTCAATTGTTGGTGACTCCTAGACTTTAGTTGTGTGAATGAGCACATTCTTGTTGTGTAAATAAAACCCACAAAAGAAGCCTGAACTGCTTCAGGACTGTGGAAGATAGCAAGGAAGAGGTCAATGTTCCCTCTCAAGTTCTGACAAAAATATCCTCTCTAAAGCTGCTATTTGCAGTTCAAGGGAACTTTCAACTGGTGTCAGTGATAAATAAATGTTATGCTTAGGCTTGCCTGTGACTTGCATCAAACTGTGTTTCTTGCACTATGTATATAATTTTAAATGCTGCTAATTGTAAGTGCCATGGTTTTTTTTTAATGTGTTTTACATTGATGGTAATGATTGCTTTATTTATTTTATTCTGACACAAGCCTCTTACTTTTAGAAAGATGGAATAGAAATGTTTCAAATAAATAAATATCAGAATCTACAGTGGTCAAAATAATTCACTTGTTTTCTCTCCCTGCATTTCATAGAATAGTAGAAACATAGAATGGTAGAGTTGGAAAGGTCAACAGGGGTCCCTTATTATTACACCCTCTGCAATCCATGAATCCTTTTTACCTAACGTGGGGTTCAAATTCATGACCCTGAGATTAAGAGTCTCATGCTCAACTAACTGAGCTATCAGGTATTAAATATATTTTAGTCCAAACCTTCACTCCCTAACAACATGGCACTTGTAGGTTTATATTCTCACCTTTAAAAAGCCAGAGACAGACACAGAAACCCCAAAGCTGCAATTAGTAGACACAGGCAGTAAGCAAGGCCATATTGTCTGAAAATGATCCAGAGTATATTGACAATGGGTCCATTCAAACATGGAGAATATCTTGTTAGTGTTCCTGATTATCATAGTAGCACTTCTGCCTTGTTTTCTAATGCTCTTTGCATATGGCAGTATCATCTGTTAAGTTATGGAACTGTGGCTTTTTGGCGGATATACTGGCATGTCACAACACAACAACAACAAACATCACTGGGCAATGTCGCTCATTGCTTTTTCTGGGGGGACGCATACCCCTAAACATTTTGTGAATCTTTGTACTTTTACTGTATTTATTTCCCCCAATTTGAACTGTAAAATGGTGGTTTTTTGAGTCAAAATGAGAGTACCTCTAAACATTTTTTTTAGAAAAAAAGCACTGATGTCACTACTCCCCTATTCTGTCCACACACGTGTGTTTTTGCTCTCCCATGATTCCCCCATGAAAACAGTAGAAAATAACTTTAGGCCAGTATACTGCCCCACATTTTGTCACTTTAGTTCTGCAATTTTCCAGGTTAAGGGGACTGCAAATGATTTTAATTTGCAGGAGTGCCTGGCGTGCTGTGGTCCATGGGGTCACGAAGAGTCGGACATGACTAAATGACTAAACAACAACAATAAATTATCCCCCCCCCCCCCGGAATCAAGTAATAAAGAAATGGGTGCTAAACATGTAATATATTTCAACCCAGAAGTTGCTTTTATGTCATGTGGAAGCTCAGATATCATGCAAAAATTAACAGTTAGGAAGACGTTGAAGAAATGGAATAAAGTGCCATGTTGAATGCTGCCAATATGTTTCACGAGGATCATTGTTCCCATGTTCCTCTAGGGTGAATGTCGGCACTGTGATGAGTTCCACAATAAGACCATCAGCATTCCATGTGACATTTTGTAGCCTTGGATTGGTCACAATATTATCACCATAAACCAGGCAATGATTTATGTGTGTGCATAACTTCAGTCACACGAGAAGTTCCAGCGAAATCAATCTGACTACACACTGGCTAAAAGTTATGCCTAAGCTCAAGTCCTTTATATTTGGATGGAGGCCCATGAGAAAAGGTCATAGAGTCTAGTGGAAATTCCTAAACTAGACTCCTCAATTTCTCAAATCTATAACAGATTCCTTACACACACAAACACCCACCCACCCAAGTTTCTACCGGGCAGTGAAGTTATCTAAAATAGGAAGGCAAGAGAGTCAAAGCTTGGGAACAAACCCATCATATCCCTGAAGAAACACCAATGCAACGTTCTCCGATTCTTATGAGATTTTCATAAGCAGTTCCATGGGCTCCAGATGTTGAAATGTTCATAAGCCTTAACATTATAAAAATGGGTTTCCACACACACACACACACACAGTGTCAATCGGTGTAATACAATCCAGTTTATATACAAGAATGAACCGTTACATAGCACGGAGGACCAATTAAGGACAAAGAGGGGGAAGTTGGACTTTGGTAGCCTAGACTAAGACCTGCCAAGGCAGACCCAGGAAAGGACGGGGAGGGGAAATATTAAAAGAACTATAACAGGACACACACAGAGCACTTTTTTATTTTTTTATTTTTAAAAAACACACTTATTTGCCTGTTTCCCTTAAAGAGTACCTCATAAAAATGGTATTTGTTGGCAAAATATGCCTTTTTCCTCTTGCTTTAATAGCAGTGCTGCTGGGTTTACATTTATGTTTAGGTGTTCTGTTTCCAGCTTCTGCTCTGGTCCTCACAGCAATGGGGAAATTGTGGAATTTACATCCTGGCACTATCGAACAAGATCCTCTGGGGCACCAGCCCCATTGAAATGAAAGGGACCCGCACAGGAGACATTCCTGGCATATCGCCTCAGCTCTGTTTATTGTTTAGCATGCCTGTCTTGTATGAGCAGGAATGTAAAGGCCTAGGCAAGCAAAGAGAAATATCGAGGGGGAAGGAGATTCTAATCTGAAGTATCTATTCTCTTCCCGCACATGTCTTCCATTCTCAGTTGAGACGTTTTATTAAGCAGAATTTTTTTAAAAATAAATAAATAAATAACTGCCCGAGAAAGCGGAGATACGTCCTGACAGAATTTCAACAGGTTATGCACAATCTCGGTGTTCTGTTGCGAGTGCGTCTTAATTAGCAACACAAATGAAAGGAAGGAACAGATTGTAGAGTCGGTGACCGACACCAACTTGGCTCCGCTACTTTCTTTCAATGCCTCTGTGTTTAAAGAGCTGCCTTCTGAGCAGGGCACTGACGGACTGCCCTTTGCAGAAAATGAAACATGGTCACCAGCTAAATTGCCACTTCTCGTGTGTCTTAGCTCGCAGCATCGACTTGCATTACTGAGAAGCAGCAAAGACATTTTAATCTACTGTTTAATACTTCCCTCCCCCCCCCCCGCCCCACTCCCTGGTACCTGATAGAAGAAGCCAAATTGCTCTTAGCAAAAAGAAGAATGAAGAGAAAAAAAGCCTTAGTCATTAAGTGAAAGTACCCTTTTTAAAAGCATTCCATTACTCCCCCACTGGGAAATTTCTGACTTTATTAGCATTTTTTGAATTTACATTAGCCATACCTGAGTGCTACGGTCCTAATGGACACAGATTTGCTGTTTTCCATTCGTTTTGCTGCCAGACCAGTCTTGGTTTTTCAATGGCAGAAGATTGGGGGGGGGGGAGAGAATTCAATGGGAAATGTGCTAAGAGTAATTTTGCAAGCTTATACACTGATACAATGCAAGTTTATGGTAGCATTTCTCTCTCCCATTTGCTTATGAAATACAGGTTTAATAGGCGTATCGTAGCATCAGGTGGAATATTCCTGAGATGGGCATAAATGTCATGCTTTTCTGACTCCTGCCTCATATACTAGCAGACAAACAAATTACAATATGAAAATAAATAAATAAATAAATAAATAAACCACCATGCAGAGTATTCTTCGGTTAATTGTCATCCATATAGTTGCTGTCCACATTTGGAGCGGCCAACCTACAATTCTTCTCTGCTGCGGATGGGGAGAAATTAAATTCAGTTCACATGTAAGAACCTAATATGAGCCTGCTGGATCAGGCTAGTGGCCCATCTACACCAGCATCCTTTTTTTCACACTGGCAAACCAGATACCTGTGGGAATCTGGCAAGCAGGACCGAAGCACAACAGCATCCTCCCCTCCAGCGGCTTCCATTCTGTAAAATGGGATCGTTAGCCACCAAGGAGTTTTAAAGTGTGTTTCTAATTACTGCGCTACACGAAAGAAGAGAAAAATAGCCTCTCCAGCTACCACCACCATGTGCGAAGAATATCTCGCAAAATCCTGGATCTTTCTCAGGACACATATTTGAGGATGAAAAGCCTGCATGCTGCTACGATTGCCATAAATGAGTAACTCCACATATGTTTATTTCTTGATTTTCTTAGTAATTTTACCCTCTCACATATGGACTCATACCTCATTTATTTGTAGAATTCAGTAACAAAGAAATCTTTGAAAAGAATGACAAGTTCTTAAAAACTGCAAGAAGTTCAAAATGCCCATTTTCTCTTTCTTAAACCTGCCTTAAAGATCTTGCTGCTACTGTTTATGAGGTTTCCTATGGAGACATTTCATTAAAAAGAGGACCGTTTATATATATATATATATATATATATATATATATATATACACACACACACACACACACATATATATGGCAATGGGTGGAGAGAAAACCCACCAAGAAAGTCCAAGCATTCCCAGCAATCCTCATGTATTATTTTAAAAAGAACCTTAAATGATATTTTAAGAAGTGTTTATGTATTTAATTTTACGTCCTTTTTATGCAGAAACTGCTCATTGAGTGGAGCAGAGCTGCCATGCCAGCTTACTGGCCTGTGGGTTGCTCTTGTGCAAACATTGGTGTGGTGAAAGTGTGCCAGTCTAGAGTTCCTGTTGGTGTGTTTGCACCATGCTGGCCGCCTTACCACCTTGCCCTCTCCCCTTCCTAGAAAGCAACAACGACCCATAGGCCAGGAAGCTAATGTAGCAGCTTCACCCCACCTGCCGAGCCACTTTTGCTTTTCTATCTGAAAAAGCTTTGATTTTTGCCAAAGTGGAGGGGAATACATTTGTCACTATTGGTTTTGTTCATGAATCTACAAGTGCTGGGTGTGGGGTGGGAAGTGGTGTGTGGGGATAGAGAAGTTCTATGCCAATTCTTCCATGGCAGGTTTTATAGATGCAGAAAGAAGCGTAGCCTGTCCCTTTATGCTGGTCATAGTTGGCATTCTGTTATGAGAACGGATGCCGCTATCAGAAGATGAATGTAAAAGTCGGAAATGGCAGCAGGTTCTCATTTAAAATGAGACGGAGGCCGGCCCTCGTTTCCCACCCTCCGATTCCCTGGCACTGAGATAGGAACAACTGTTTTAATACCATTGCAAGGGATGAAAAAGGGAAGTGGGGAGGGGGAGTAACCTTGCTAAATGAAAGGATGCTAAATAATGTAACTAAGGCTACACTTCCAGATGTTATTAAAATTTCAAACAATGACAGAGTATTCTTGCAGGTACTGAAGGGGAGGACAAGTCCTCACTGTCCTGCCTCTTGACAGAGGAAATAAATCAACCAACACACTTGAGGATACCTTTTCAAGGCTGCATGCTGGGAACTTCATTACACAAGCTGTGCCACATATTAGTATGCATATTGCCACTGATTGGACATAGACTCAGATCTGTAGCCTACTTCTGTCACTATCGTATGACTACAGAATCTGTTTTGTGCTTAGGCAGATGCAGGCCTGGGTAGAAAGCGATGGGGGCAGGAGATGTTCCAACAGCAGCCAAGATCTTTCACCTCGTAGGCAGGGTGTGTGGGAGAACCCCTCTCCTGATTAATGATATGTCTAATCTGCACAGTAGCACTGCATTGCGCATGGAATTCAGTCTCATTGTCATGGTTTTTGTGATGTTAGCTGTAGATGCACAACAATTGTGCAAAGATCAAAGGTTTCGTAACCCAAAAACTGTTGTGCAAATATGAGTGCCATTCAGATTTGGACTATTCTTGTTCTTGAATCTTTAGGATTTCCTTCCCTTTCTCTCTTAAAAGTTGTATTAGCCATTATGCATGTAAATACACACACAGAGAGAGAACACACGATGAAGTGAATAAATCCTTCTCATCTTTGATCAAGATAATATAGAGGGGCAGAAATTGTATGCATTCCAAAAAAGAATCTTACATATGAAGGTCATTTTTATGCAAAATCCACGAGGTGTTAAGATGATAATTAAGAAAATGAAATTCTATAACTCCAGTGTGTTTCTCAGCTCTTCTTTCATGGTATTTTGAAGGATCACACACTGTATTTCCTCCCTTTTAAAGAAAACTCTTGCTACTCTCTTCAACATCCTTTACACTTTCTAACAGTAATTATCTGCTCCAGTCCCCTGCTTACCTTAATTAATGTCTAGTTTGTAACAGTACAATGTGCTTTCAGCATCACTGAGAGGTAAAAAACAGTCCAGCCACAGGCAACTACTGAATCTATAGCTTTGGGAATATTCATTAACGGCAGGAAAAGAATAGGCTTATTTGGGATAGCGCTTAACTGTTGCAAATGATAAAAGTAGGGACATTTTTCACACCTAAATTAAAAACAATCTGTTGTTACATAAATATAATCCCGAGGCAGAGCCGATATTCAGATGTAATGCTTGACCATGCTTTAGAATTACAGTGGTACCTCTGGTTAAGAACTTAATTCGTTCTGGAGGTCCGTTCTTAACCGGAAACTGTTCTTAACCTGAGGTACCTCTTTAGCTAATGGGGCCTCCCGCTGCCGATGTGCTGCCACCGCGCAATTTCTGTTCTCATCCTGAAGCAAAGTTTTTAACCCGAGGTACTATTTCTGGGTTAGCGGAGTCTGCAACCTGAAGCGTCTGTAACCTGAAGCATCTGTAACCCGAGGTACCATTGTATGAGAATGGGCTGAAACAAGCCTTGGGCTTATGTGCCCTCTGGATCTCCTCTTCCAGCTCAGCTAGAAAGAGACGAGAAGCTTCCACTTTAAAATAAATGTGGTTTAGTATGTCCTGGGGACACTAAACTGTGACTAGCAAGAACCTTGCTGAATCAGGTCAGTGACTCATCTAGTCTAGGATCCTGTTCTCATAGTAGCCACCCAGATGCCTATTGGAAGCCCATAAGCAGAAACAGAGCACCCTCCTGCCTTTTCCAGAACATGGTATCAGAGGCATCCTGCCTTTGACCATGGAGACAGAATATCGCCATCATGGCTAGCAGGCATTGGTAGCCTTATCTTCCATGGATCTTATATATGGTTAGTTGAAATGAGTCAACTTTATAAACTCCATAGTTAACACTGACCACAGTGTGCCTAGGTTTGGACGACACAAGAAGCTGCAAAACAAAGCTTTCCAAACTCCTCTTTTCTGCATCAGATCTAGAGGCTCACTGTGGCTCATTTTCATAATGCAAAACCATGTCTTACTGAACAAGACCCTAACATACTTCAACATGATATGGTCCTTCCAAAATC
Source organism: Lacerta agilis (assembly GCF_009819535.1). Lineage (NCBI taxonomy): Eukaryota > Metazoa > Chordata > Lepidosauria > Squamata > Lacertidae > Lacerta > Lacerta agilis. The sequence continues at coordinate 33,314,744 of NC_046322.1, forward strand.
CTTGCATAGACTAGGCAATAGCAGCACCAGAAGGGAGAAAAAAGTGAAAAAGAAGTAAATCTTAAAAACTGAGCCAGAGAAGAACATTGAGGGTGGGGACCCTTCTTCTTGTCTTGGATTGGGCATGGATAACATTTGTCAGCCTACCTCTTGATTTAGCCATGATTGTAGATTTTAGATCCTTGTGTGTCCCATTCTAAAATGGAAATGGGAAAACATTAAATTTCCACTATAAAGGAAATTGTCGTTTCTGTTGGTGCTTGGGGGAACTTAAGAGGGCGATCAGTAAATTTTAAAATAGATCATGTGCTGCCAATGTAGTACCCTCCAAATGTTATTGAACATACTAGTTTGGGCCAGCATGGCCAATGGTCGAGAATGATGGGCATTGTAGTTCAACAACATCTGGAGGTCACCCCATTGGCTACCCCTGGTAGAGATTATATACTGTACCAAAATAGAATTTATTAAGATGGATGTGGATAGCAGTCTTGTAGTTAAAAGATGAGTAGTAGTACATATTCAAACTGTAAGAAGGCTGAGTGTCTCTTCTCATGACTCATTCTGTGTACATGCAGTTATGCCACAGTGGCTTCAGGGCTATCATCACTGCAAACAGGATGATACAAAAGAAAATTGCTCCTGTCATTCTTAAACTAATCAGCTCAATTGAGGGGGGGAGGAATCTCTTATCTTCCTAGAATTACTCATAAGGCAAATAGAGTGCAATAATAATGAAATGCTTCTGCTGCCATTTCGAAATAGTGTGAAACATCAAGCACATCACCAAATTGGTACATTAACTGGAGGGGGGACAGCAGTTTGATGGTTTTTGTGTTTATAAGTCATCCATTCTGCATCACCAATGTATCACGACCCTTTTTATACAGCAATTTCTCTTCCCTAAGCACCCCACACAAATAAAAATGTTGAAAAACACTCCCAATGACAAATTACTCCCCCCTTGTTTTGGAAGGTAGGTAACTTGTGCACAAACACGCAGGATACCAACAAGGGGGAAAGGTGGGGAAGGCTTGGATCAGGCCTCTAAAAATATGAGGGACCCTTGAGAAATGCATGAGCTCACTAGAGGTGGCAGAGATAAAGTGCTGCGCACACACCATCACTGCCCTTAAGTAGCCTGCAAACATTGGTTGCAGACAGTGACACTCATGAGTGAGCCCATTCCTGGAATTAAGCTGAAAGGAAAGCAAGCAGGAATGCCCCCTTTCAGCAGGGCCTGACTCAGGTCCAAGCCAGGTTGACTCCTCCTCAGATGAGGAACCCAATGACATGAAGGACTCCCAGGGCCTCCTGACTTCAGCTGTACTTGTGACATCTTCAAAATCTCAGGAAACATTGCAGTGGGCTCATTTGGAGGGACTCAAGGATATGATTCCTGACTCCCCTGTAGCAGCTGCCTCCCCTGAGGAATCAGAGAATGGAATTGAAATTTCTCCTAGAACCCGAAAATGATGGTGTCAGAAGGTGGAGGCATAGACAACCACTGATGGGCTGTATACCTCAAGACTCAGAACAACCAGCCTCCTCAGGAATACGAGGCCTCCTCAGAAGTAGAGCACCATGAAGACTGGGATAACCACTTACAGCTGGGCCTGCCTAGGTTCTAGGTGACCAGGCTACATAACCTTTCCAATTACAGTATAACAACTTAGTTTCTTGCTCCTGCTCCTTGTTGTTGTTGTTGTTCAGTTGTGTCCGATTCTTCATGACGCCATGGACCAGAGCACGCCAGGCACACCTGTCTTTCACTGCCTCCTGCAGTTTGGTAGCTTCGAGAACACTGTCCAACCATCTCGTCCTCTGTCGCCTTCTCCTTGGGCCCTCCATCTTTCCCAACATCAGGGTCTTTTCCAGGAAGTCTTCTCTTCTCATGAGGTGGCCAAAGTACTGGAGCCTCAGCTTCAGGATCTGTCCTTCCAGTGAGCACTCAGGCTTGATTTCCTTAAGAATGGATAGGTTTGAATGGATAGGTTCTTGCAGTCCATGGGACTCTCAAGAGTCTCCTCCAGCACCATAATTCAAAAGCATCAATTCTTTGGCGATCAGCCTTCTTTATGGTCCAGCTCTCACTTCCATACATCACGACTGGGAAAACCATAGCTTTAACTATATGGACCTTTGTTGGCAAGGTGATGTCTTTGCTTTTTAAGATGCTGTCTAGGTTTGTCATTGCTTTTCTCCTTGCCTGCATCTAAAACCTTACTTTTTGATTCTTGCCTACTCTTGACTGGTCTGTTCTGGCATGCTTGACCTTGGCTTTGCCTCAGGGGCCTGCTATTGGACCACTCCTACTTTTGGACTAACTCAGCATTTATCTGCCTGGCTTAGTACTGTCTACACCAGGAGTGGGGAACCTTTCAAACCTCAAAGGGTGACTGCTTTAAGTCAGTCCTTGCTCTCTCATCCAAGCATGGGAGAGTAGGGCCTGAGCCCTCTGCAGCAGTTTCTTTCATCCTTTTAAAGAATGTGGGAATTATCATTAAAGGCATGGTATAAGCTGCTGCAAAGAGCACTCAGTTGCTATCTCTGCTGCACCAATCACTCTCCTGAGCCCAGTGGTAAGTAGGTTTGTCTCCTCTCCTAATTGGGCAGGGAGCTATTCTGTTTACCCCTGAGTCCAGGCACACCTGAGGGCTACCTGCAGGAGCCAAAACACAGCCAGTTCTCCAGGCAAAGAATGTGTACAAAACCACACATTTTAGAGGAAAGTATGCTTAAAAGTGAATATGTTACTAAGACTAAAAAAAAGCAAAGCATTATGTGAGAAGGAATTGCGTTACCAAAAATTGTTTATAACAGAGAAAGTTGCATGCAAACATATATACATATGTTAAGAGAAATTTGCATGAAAGTGCTGGCAAATTTTCCTAAGTATTTATTAAAAATAAAAGCACAAACTTATGCAACAATGATTTTAAGGTTTGAAAAATGAGAGAAACAAAAATGGACAGATTCAGCCACCCCTAGTACTGGATAAGATTTGATAATGGAATTTTGCAACAACAGTTTAGTCTGCTGCCCTAAATTCCTAGCCATGAACAGTCATATGTTCTTGGATAGGCTATAAGCCAAAACTGGAAAGCTAACAATCAGCAGAACAGCCCCTCCATCCAACCCCTAGTCCAAGGGGGCTGGAATAAAACTGGCATTTCCCACAAACATGAATGTTTCAACTGATAGATGAAAACAAAGGAAAAAATTCTGCTTTTCATTTTGATGTGAGAAGTGTACACATGGGATATAGTCTGGCAAGCACAACAGAAAAACTTCTACTCCAATATTCCTCAAGGATCTTCAGCGGGGCTTCTTTTACAAGTGAAAGCTCATCCAATAATTTTATGCATACTGATTTGGCAATTCTAGGCTGGACACAGGCCTGATTTGTTTGCCAAAAGTGCATCGTGGATGATGATGCTGTGTTGAAACAAGCCGCTGCCCTGCTCCAATTCCAGTGCCAAGCCCTCCATTATATCAAAATTGGCTCTCCATCACCAAACATTTGAACTGAATCAGAAAGAATATCCTCAGGAAACTAAATAAAACACAGAGCATACAGAGGATTCCAATCCAGTGGTCAGTCATTATAGTTTCCGTTAGTAATATTGTAAGTTGGGGAAAAACAAGGTAATGTCCAGTTAGAGATATATGCCAATGTAGTGGGTGTATTTAGTGTTTGGACTTTCCAGATTATTGTGCTATGGGACTGCCACATGTTAAAAAAAATAAATAAATAAAAAACCACACACACACACACACCAACCAAAACAATCTGGTAGGGAAAATCTCACCATCTGGGAGAAACCCAAGAAAGTTTGTCTGCACACTAGATGGGCAAAGCAGAAACATGATTAAAATGCATGTTAAGCGGTCATGTTGTCAGTGTGTGGACCACGCTCCCTCAGAAGTGCTATCTGCTCCCATCACCAAATCCTCAAACACTTATTCAGCAATTACTGCTTTTGGCACCAAGTGTCTGTAAATCAGTGTCCAAGTAAGAAGATGAACAAATCTATGAACAAATCTTTTTACCCTGAGTAAGCATTTTTGCCTTGAGTAAGCATTTGTCTTTCTCCTTAGTAGTAATTTAGGAGGCAACCCAGACCCTGGGTGATGATTGGGCCGCAACCACACCTGCATCCCTGCCATGAATGGTGACTTGGGTGTACTGGCAGAGGAAGGTGGGTGCGGGGTGTGTGGCCCACCCTGGGTGTCATCCGGGGTGTGACATCGCGCGCCACTGCCCCCCAGGGGGCACGCCGCTTGCCACGCACCACCCGGGTCATGCCCCCTGGAATGCACACCAGCCAGGCCCCCACATGTGCGCCACTCCAGGTGCTGGAGCAGGAAGCTCCGCCTCTGCTTGGGTGGAAGGTGGGGAACAAGATGATTGCTGCAATATCCCAGAGCTGGTCAAATGACTGGGCCTGGCGGCACATTCCCTCCTCACCACTGGAAAATCTTTTGGGGGAGCCCTGCCCATGGCACTTCCCCCTGCTCCTCCTTTGGTGGGTGGTAGGGAAAGCTCTGCACTAAGTGTCACTTGTCACTCTGTCAGCATTGACCAATGCGAGGTCAGCTTAGCCAGCAGAGCTGGGCAGAGGACCACCTCCCAATCCAAACCCTCCCCCAGCCCAGGACAAGCTGGGAGGGTTGGGTTGCCCTGCCTTGTTTCTGTCAGCTTCTCATTTTAGCAATCATAACTTCAGCTCACCACATTTCCACATCCCAAACAAAATCCTCCCCAAAATTTGTCAGCATTCTAATGCACATTTCTCTTAATATACACATTTTTGCAAGCAATTTCCTCAAATATAAAACATATATAAAACATGTTATTTTTAAGAATGTATGCACTCTTAAGCACACTTACCTGTAATATGTGCATTTTCGTACATATTTTTTGCTGGAGACTTGTATCGCAAAATTCAGAAAAGTGTGAATTTCATTGGCTATCTGTGCTTTGCTTTGTATATTGTTTTGGGACACACAAATTCAGTGGTTTGCATTAAACTGAGATGTAACTGAATTCCTAAGTGCAATTACAGCCTTGTAAGTAAATTAGTAGAGTTTGAAATTAGTAGAGAGGCCTCTACTAATGTTCCTGGCGAAATCCACTACTGCTTTCACTTGTGACAATGCAGGACTTGGATAGTCTGATAGTCCTGAAAATCATTAGAAACTGACTTTAACATGTTGGGATGAAGTTTGCACAACACACACTTCCACTCTTGCCCCACATTCTGGAAATATCAATGGTCTAGAGCAGGAATGGGAAATCTGTAGTCTATAAGATTGTTTTGGACTACATCTCCCATCATTCCTGACTATTGGTCATGCTGGCTGGAGCTCATTGGAGTTGGATTCCAATAACATCTGGTGGGCCACACATTCCATATACCTGATCTAGAGCAGACAGCTTATAAATTCTTTCCTGGAGAGTTTTGTAGATTGCTGCCCCGACTTTTTGGTGACAGCCTTTAAGACATTTTAAGATGACTATCCTCTTTCCCTCATACCCAGCACCTTCAACTGTTCTCCATATGGCTTGGTTTCCAGACCTTTCATCATCTTGGTTGCCCTCCTCTGCACACATTCCAACTGGGCGATATGCCTCAATGCATACAAAGAAATAAGTAGTTCCCATTTTTTAAAATCGATCTTGTTCATTAGCACCGCAAAGAGTGTGTGACCCCCCCTTTCAAAGCTTTTCCATATTTGCAGCATCTATAGTTCTATATAACCTTATACTAATCTTCACACCAAAAACTAGAGAGAAGCAAATGCACATCCACACATGCCTGTTCATTTTATTTCGCCCTGCCCTAACCCCCCCCACAAAAAGCCTTTTACATTACAGAGTGTATTTTGTTCCAATGCTGTTAGATGTACTATCCTCATCAGTAAATTTGCTCTTTTGTCTGTTGTTGAGGGTAGCCACTATTTTACATGTTACGATTTTTTTTAAAGAAGTTCAGGACAGAGGAAAAAATTGTGCCCCCCCCTTTTTTGTATGCATTGAAAAGGATACATCTATTTCAGCCACGGCAGGGGTTCTTTATCTAGCATGGCCTTTGCTCTGTAGCAGGTTCAACCCAATGGCTAATCCCTCTTTGATCTTTTCTTGTGGATACAAGCTTCACTCTGAAAGGAGAAGTTTGAAAGCAGATTGTTCACACAATGGACCACAGTGCCTGTCCAAATCAGCTCTCTGTACTGTGAGAAGGTAGCAAACAGCCCCAATTTTCAATACAAGGAAGTTTGTGTACACATTCGTTGATTCATTCCTTTCATGGGCAAAGAATGATTCCCCCCCACACAAAGTCAGGCATGGTTTCTCACATGCTGCTGTGAGAGCATGACCCTCACCGTCAGCACCCGAAGGGTAACTGGGAGGCTTGTGATCTCACGCTGACACGAGAACGGGAGCGAAAGACTTTGGGGGGTGGCTGGCTAGCTCTGCGGTGGTAACTTGAAACCAAACGTGCTTCGATCACTACGCTTGTCTTATAAAAATAAAACCACAAGGCTCTTTTAATTATATCAAGGTAAATGGCAGAGGTTTAACAGAGAGCAGGAGCATTCGTACTATTTTAGAGCTGAAGACATGCCAACCTGGCTATTTTCACCATTACACATCTTCGTTAATGACTGGGGTGCAAGATTGCAAAGGGGCTGTGGCTGGCTTATTTTTTAAAAAAGGGAGACACTGAATGGCTTTAATAAGACAATGTTTGTAAACAACTAATATTGCATTGTAGAAAACATTAGGACATACATGAAAATATGGGAAATAAAGGCTAGTGAGATTATATATATATATATATATATATATATATATATATATATATATATATATATATAATTTAGGACTTGGATAATTACAATACTCTGCTGTACATATCATGCTGGAATAATGTTATGTTAGTGAGAGGAGAAACTGAGGAGCTCAGTTTATGCCTCACTGCACTCTAAGTGGGATGCTATTTCAGTGTGACATGTGCATACATTTCAGTCTTACTCCTTAAGTTCCTTGTCTCTGAAGGAGGATGGTGCAGTATGCACTCTTTCATATATATTTTTTACACTCTGGGTGGATTTCTTATATCTCTAATATATTGTATTAAGCAGTTATAATGGTCTTGTACAGTGCTTTTTTCTGGGAAAATGATGCACCCAGTTGCAATGCCCCCACTACCCCCCACCAGTCGGTGGCTAAATGTAAGATATGATTGATAAACTCAAGTAGACAATGCTCTGGAATAGAAATGGCCACAACTTCATTGATTACAGATATAGGTGGAATTTTGGCTCCGGCAAAAATTTGGCTGAAGTTCCTGCTAAAAACAAAGAAAATAAAACCCTGTTCTTGCAACTGATAGGCGCTTTGGCCTGATGAACTCACCCCACTTGTCTTGCATCAGATATGTTTGGGTACAAGCCACTCCCTCTATGAGTTCATTTTGATAGGAGCACATTTATATTGGCCTGGAATTGTTCCACCGAAGCACATTCATCAGTAGGCGACAACAGATACAAAATTTAAAGACAGGTACGGCAACTGGTCTACCGGGTGTTTATTGAATACATAGAATAGGTGTCCTGAATGTTGCTGAGAAGGCCACCACCTGTCATTACCATCCCTGGTGAGGCTTTGTCTGGTTAAACTGGTTAAATTTTCCCAGATCAAGAATTGGGGGGGAAGAGGGGGGGGAACATGCTGCAGTTGCTAGACATCCTTAAGACATGCAGAGAGGAACAGCAGAGAAGAAGCAGAAACTGCTGTACCATGCAGGGATCAGAGAGGAAGGGTCGTAGCTCAGTCATAAAACATCTTCGTATGCAGAAGGTCCTAGGTTCAACCCCCAACATCTCCAGGTAGGCTTGGGAGAGACTCCCGCCCTGGAGAGTCACTGCTTGTCAGTGCAGACAATACTATCTAGATGGACCGATGATCTGACTCTGCACAATGCAGCTTCCTAGGTTGCTATGTTCCAAGAAGTAGTGTTTGAATCAATGGAGGGCATGCCACAGAAGGGGATGGGATATGCCACAGAAGTGGGTTACTGAGCCATTAAAGGAAGGGAGTCCAATATCTGTGTCTGGCCAGAACATCAGGTTGGCTAGGGCCAGAACGAATGGCCATAATGAAAGGGAAAGCTAATCAACCGAATGGCAACCTTTTCAATTCAAAATGTTAGGCCACGAAACCCCTAATAAGTGTCATTCCTGTAATGGCACTACATCTATAAAATAAAAGCAGGAGTAGAAAGTTTGGGGCTGGAGTTGCAGAAGTTTGTAAAAAGAACCAAGAGTTTTTAAGACCTACTGTATTTCATATGTGACTTTCCATGGACGTGACTATTAAGGCTCCTGCTGACGTCAGTTTTGAATGGATAGGTTTGTCTTAATTTTATGTCAATTCTGAAAAATGACTGGGGTGTGAAGCTGACATAAATTTCTCCCCCAGTCAAGTCAACCACTTAAAAGTGACATTGATGTGGACATTAAAACATGGAAATTAATCAACGGCAACCCATCACCCTATTGAGAAGCTGGGAATCTTCTGGAAAAGCAAGAGGAGGGAAATATAGATAGGCAGACAATGGAGGTTTGGTGAGCTCGGGAATTAATGGTCTAGGCTATTATGTATAATACACAATGCTCTGAAAGTACTAGAACTATGCAGGTGCCTATAAACTTGCTTTTTGTGTTGCATTTCGCTGTGTATTAGGTTTAGAGAAAAGAAATAAATAAACTACAAGACTAGGGCTGAACTATAATTTTGCCCATGAAAGTGGCTAGGATACAAAGGGAGGGTAGGTAAAAAGTTTGTTTGTTTGTTTATGCAATGGTTTCCTGTCAGTAGTGAATGGGTTTGGGCTGCATCACACTCACCTGACCTCCCTCTACCTGCATCCTTGTTGCATACTGAGATTGAAGGGGTAGGGGGTGGTGGTAGTAAGGTCAGTGGTAGTAAAGCCAATCTGGTGCATTTACACTGTGCTGACCTCACAACAGCCTTTCCCCTCTCCCCTCCACCAGTATGCAGCAGACCATGCTGAACACAACTGTTTCATATTCTGTATTTTGGTACTATTTTTCAAGAGCTTCTTCCTGAGGCAACCCTAGCCAGTCAGAGATCACAATATTCACCATCATCACATAGTCACACTTCATATTTTGCTACATACCAGTGTCACCAAGCCAAATCAGAGTGAGACCAGGAACCTTTCACCTTGCTCAGAATAGGCTTCATGTCAATCAGGGGCAGCACTGTCCTGGTGGTTCCCTTATGATCTAATGGAAGGGTGAGCAGCAGCACATCAGCAAGCAGTATCAGGAATGAGTGATGGTACCCAGCTCAGCACTCCAAAGATAAGAGTGGAGTGGTATACTTACAATCCGAATAACAACAACAACAACAACAACAACAACAACAACAACAACAACAAACATGCATAAAAATGCCACTGCTGCTATTGTCAACACTTGTCAAAGTAAGCCTGCACTCAGGGACGGATTTGCTTAATTGCGCCCCAATAATTAATTGCTTTATCATTCTGTTTCTCTTTCTCTTCATATTCTCACAATTTTTTTACTTCGGTAGAAAAAAAGAAAAAAGCTGTGCTGAAAAGTTTGACTGAGCTTTAGTCAAAACCAAACATAAACACTAGCTATGTTAGAGATACACCAGTGCAGCCGGTTCTGGAGTTTCACAAAATGCAAGTTAACTGGATCTACTGATGCCAAAAATTAATGTAAACAAGAGCAGAATTGTTCAAAATAACAAGGGATACAACAAAATATAACTATAAGAGAGTGAGGTTGTGCTCCTATTTGAGGAATTAGCCCCACCAAGCATAGCAAGACTCAGGGCTTTCCACATTTACAATTTACAATGGTACAGTAGCTGTTGGATTGAATGTTTTGACTGCCTGCAGCTTTGGTCACATGCCGCTGTTGTCTGAGAGCGAATTGTTTTGCTTCCTTTCCACACTAATGGAAGGCTGCAGCCAAACTGATAAAAGCCCCATGGTTGTAATCACAATTCTCACAGAATCATAGAGATTGAAAGGACCCCGAGGGTCATCTAGTCCAACCCCATGCAATGCAGGAATCTCAACTAAAGGATCTATGACAGATGGTCATCTAACCTCTGCTTAGAAACCTCCAATTCTACAATACTGATATTGTGGAAGTATAGGAGATTAGAAGAGGAACTATGGGCAGTGGCGGAGGAAGGGTGCAGTGGGGGCGGATCGGACAGGGTGTCATCCCTGAGAGGGGGTGACATTCAGTGCGCTGCCTGCCCACAACTCCCAGTCCCACTCCTACCACAAGCTCCGTTGCCCCGTGCTCCCAGCTGGAGGAGGCAGGCAGGCAGGGGAGAGGATGGGAAGGAGGCAGGCGAGCAAACAATGGAGGCGGGCAGGAAGGGAAGAGGAAGGAAGTGGGACCAGTGAGTGCGCCTTTCATTCTGCCTGGAAGACGAGTACCTACAGCTGGACTATCAAGTGGATTTAAAGGGTCACATTTGGGGCGGTGCTGCAAACATGGAAGGGATCTTGTGCTGATTGCCACAACGCCCCCGTGCACATATTGCCATGGTTCCCCCATGTGCGGATCGCTGCGGCTCCCCCTGAGTGGATTGCCCCGCCCCCATGGGTGGATTGCCCTGCCCCTGCTGCTCTGGGTGCTGGAGCAGCTAGCTATGCCCCTGACTACGGGTCTGCCTGAGCTTTGGAACAGCTGGTTACTGTGATTAAATTGTGTCTGTAGCTAATGATTGCTCTACTGCACATTACTTTTACTCAGGTCCAACATCTTTCTCTGCCATCTCTATCGCCTGAACTGAGGTCCCAAACTGACAGCTCATACCAGTCAGAGGACAGTGGCACAAGACAGATGTCTCTTAAACCACACCCACCAAACCACACCCACTCCATGCATAAACTGGGGTGGTGCTTATCCACATGCCAAGCATGATCAAGGCTGCAGCCTGCATCATTCACAAAAGTTGGATTTTTTACAACAGAAGAAAAAGCAGGGTTTTTTTAGTATAGTATATCAGAATACTAGCTGAATAAGGATGATGTTATGTGGCACCATGTCCACTAATCCAGAACCCCCTACACAGCAACTAAGCCACTATAAATGTGCAGAAAGGGCCTTACATCTGAGTAAATATGCATAGGATTATGCTGTAAACTGCTCTAATAAAATGCATAGCCTATCAGCTTGATATACTTACCACAATGAAGTACTGGGCTAACAGATATTCTGCTTAACGTGAACAAAAGGACTTTCTCATGACAGCAGGAATGGTGATATCACTTATCACCAATGCAATGAAGTTTTACAAATGAAAGATCCACCCCCTGCTTTACTAGAGAGTGAAATTGTAAAGAATATTCCACCTGTTACCTTGGATTAGCTGAGTATGCCCTCCAGAGATGTCCTCAAAGATGATATGCCACATGAGAAACATTCCCCAGCATTCCTATTTGGCTACATAATACATTCAAGACAATCCTGAAATTGTTGTGTTAGTAGCTGAATAGGTTGTCATGCTAGACTCCTTAATGACTGCTAACAACTTGAGTAGTCAACATATTCTTCAAACATTTGTTATGTGTTTGAAAATAAGGCACTGATGCTGGTATTTCTTCTCCAGGAAGTGAAATGTCATAAGAAGGGCTCTTGCCACACAATAATTTAAGAGTCATGCAAGTGATATTCTGGCCATAATGTGTAATTGACACCGTCTGCATGCATACTTTCTCATTTAGTGCAGTGCTCCATTTAGCTATTAGCATGTCTGAACAGGAAAAAGTCATGACATAAATTCTGGACCAGAGCTCATGTTCAACATCCTCCAGAGAAGAAGGGTGCAGGTTCTGGAGTCCACAGCTTGTCCACTTCACAAGTGCCTTCATGGTTTCAAAGCCAATGACTACCAAAAATGATAGCTACATACTACCACTGATGGAGGCAGTATGCTTCTAAATACCAGTTGCTGGAAACCACAGGAGGAGAGAGTGTGTTAAGGCATTTTCTGTGTGCTTCTCACAGGCAGTCATAATAATCGCTTGGACTACTGCAATGTACTCTATGTGGGGCTACCTTTGAAGGTGACCAGGAAACTACAACTAATCCAGAATGCGGCAGCTAGACTGGTGATTGGGAGTGGCCGCTGAGACCATATAACACTGGTCCTGAAAGACCTACATTGGCTCCCAGTACGTTTCCGAGAACAATTCAAAGTGTTGGTGCTGACCTTTGAAGCCCTAAATGGCCTTGGCCCAGTATACCTGAAGGAGTGTCTCCACCCTCATCGTTCAGCCCAGACACTGAGGTCCAGCTCTGAGGGCCTTCTGGTGGTTCGCTCACTGCAAGAAGTGAGGTTGCAGGGAACCAGGCAGAGGGCCTTTTCGGTAGTGGCACCCGCCCTGTAGAACGCCCTCCCATCAGATGTCAAGGAAATAAACAGCTATCTGACTTTTAGAAGACATCTGAAGGCAGCCCTGTTTAGGGAAGTTTTTTATGTTTGATGTTTATCATCTGTTGGGATCCGCCCAGAGTACCATATTTTCCGGCGTATAAGACGACTGGGCGTATAAGACGATCCCCAACTTTTCCAGTTAAAATATAGAGTTTGAGATATACTCGACCGCAGATTCTCCACCCGGCGTATAAGACGACCCCCAACTTTTGAGAAGATTTTCCTGGATTAAAAAGTAGTCTTATACGCCAGAATATACAGTATACTTGACCATGAAGCTCACCAGGAGACCTTGAGCTTATCTTACTTTACAGGGTTGTCATGGGGATTAAATGGTGGAGAACAATGTATCCCACCATGAGCTGTTTGGAGTAAAAGGTGGAATGTAAGTGCAACAGATAAATAGAATACAAATAAATACATCTGGATGGCCACTGTGAGAACTGTATGCTGGACTAGATGGGCCATTGGCCTGATCCAGCAGGTTTTTTATTATGTTCTCAGTCAGCCTTACCTGCTTTCTCCATTCTCATTTTTGAAATCCGGTATGGATCACTATTCTCAGGAATGGGCAGGGTTCCCATGAAATCCAGCCACTCTTCCTCTTTCTGGGGAAAAGCAGTCATGGGTGTAATTTGACCACAGGAGCAAAGGGGCTGTTTTGTGCCTTACAGAACGTATGTCCTAATTTATTTATTTTTTAAAAGAACCAGCCTTTGGGACTTTTTGCAGAGAATCAGAGGAACAAAACAAAGGGGGGAGGCTTGCACAGCCAGTCTTTTTGTACAACTGTAGCCTTGATTCCTGATTCCCCCCCCCCCAATTGCTTTTGGATGAGAAGATCAAATTTCCCATTGCAGCTATGGAAACCTTGGATTTATCATGTTCTAAGTGTCCACAAACCAGGATAGAAGAGAAGGTCTTTGTATGGGGCTTTCATTAGAAAGGGAAGTGCAATGGTTTGGAGCCTTAAACCTTTCTCCTATCTCTGCTGCCTTCTCTTCTCTCAGCTCATATACCTGGGAGACAGGAGGTGGTGGTAGCAGTGGTGGTGGCAAATGACACAGATGCAGAAACTTCTTGTACCACTTTCTTAATTCCAGTCTCATTAATAGAACTTTGTCTCCTCAGACCCAGAAGATCAAGATGCCACCAGCACTCTCATTGATTCTGTCTCCTTTGGCATTCCATCCTGTTTCTCTGAGGTGACCTTGGATCACCTTTCAGACGGGCTGATGCCTTTTCCCTCCCCCTCCTTCTTCAATCTAGCAATACATTTTATTTCAATGCATTCTCTGCTTGTTAAGGAACAGGAATTCTCCAAAGCATTGTCAGGGAAAGGTTTGTGCATAACAAAGCCCTTGAAAACTTGAAGCTTAATTTGATACAAAAATAGTTCTAATTGGCTGAATTGAGATATTGCTAATGACCATCAACACCTTGGAGCCAACTGCTTAGGCTGTAAAAATCTCGCTAAAGCTTTTCTTTTCATTAAGTGGAAAGCACAGTTTGAATGAGATTCATGGGAGAATTGTCTTCATTTTATTTATTTATTTCTGTTTTACAGCCCTTTGATATATTGGGGATGATTCTGATGTGTGGAAACCATCTTAAAGATAGGCTTTTTTTCATGAGTTCAGAAGATTTCCTGGTGACAGAAAGGATAATCCGATGGATGGTGGCACATACACTCTCCAACCTTCTGGCTCACCAGGCTTACCTGCCCAGGTCTCAGTAATGCACACCTAGTCAGCACTCTGAGCCACAATTAAATCATGAATTAGCATTATCCATTACAAACTGCTCAGGCATTTGGTAGCATCAAAACAAGGGCAAAGGATATAGTGAAAGAGCAACTAGATTTTGTTGTGGGGGAGAGGGGTTGGAGAGGATGTTGTTGTTCAGTCGTTCAGTCATGTCCGACTCTTCATGACCCCATGGATCAGAGCACACCAGGCACTCTTGTCTTCCACTGCCTCCCGCAGTTTGGTAGCTTCGAGAACACTGTCCAACCATCTCGGCCTCTGTCGCCCTCTTCTCCTTGTGCCCTCAATCTTTCCCAACATCAGGGTCTTTTCCAGGGAGTCTTCTCTTCTCATGAGGTGGTCAAAGTACTGGAGCCTCAGCTTCAGGATCTGTCCTTCCAGTGAGCACTCAGGGCTGATTTCCTTCAGAATGGATAGGTTTGATCTTCTTGCAGTCCATGGGACTCTCAAGAGTCTCCTCCAGCACCATAATTCAAAAGCATCAATTCTTCAGCGATCAGCCTTCTTTATGGTCCAGCTCTCACTTCCATACATCACTACTGGGAAAACCATAGCTTTAACTATACGGACCTTTGTCGGCAAGGTGATGTCTCTGCTTTTTAAGATGCTGTCTACAAACCTAGAGAGGATACACTCAAACAAAAAAGCAGCTGGTCCCTGGCAGGTCCCTGGCAAGTCTCCCAGCCATCCAGCTTAGCTTTCCAAGGCCTGGGGCAAGTGTACTACCTGGCTGTCCCCCCCCCACCCCTGTACAGGCCTGCTTCTGCCCCAAAGTCCTGCCCTAGGCATCAGAAAGTGGAGCTCAGGGAAGAAGGACGTGTGGAACCAGCCTGCTGCTAGAGGTGGGCACTCCATAGCAACTTTGCAAAGCGCCAGTTGTTGAATGGGGGATGGGAAATTTTGCACAACCTGAAATCTTCACCTGCATGTGGAAACCAATGTCTGCATGTGGTTTTTAAGTCTTTGATTTGGGACAACTGGCTATCACTGCAACTGATGAGCTCTCTCAAATAAATTGATCCATTACTTAATTAGTTCCTTTGACCCTACTAGAATCACTTTTTATGTATGCAGATAACATATTGATTTAAAATGAAAGCTATTAAATATTTTGAAGCATGGTTTCTTTTTCTTTTTTAATTATGAAGGGTTTTATTGGGGGGGAATCCATCATTAAAATATACAGACATCTATTGTGGATATACATTTATACGTTTTTTCATATATTAAATAAAAATATTCATACATAACTACATTCAACTTTATTTGTGTTTCCTTTTCCCTCCACCACCCTTCACCTCACCCTGTGCCAGGCTTCGAATCATCCCAGCTGTAACATCTTGAATTCCCAATATTCCATCTTGTATACTATTAATTTTATTTGGTTCTTATCTTTCTTTTACTCATTTTCTTAATTGATGTTTGGTATTTTGATATTCATATTTTTGTTTGTTTTGTATTCCTTCTTTTTTAACCTATATTAGTCATGGAACTTGTTTCATTCTGATAGAAGATCCGGTTTTTCCAATATAATTCTGTATATATTCTTTAAAGACCTTCCATTCCTTCTCCATCCTGTCCTTTGAAGCCCCTCCAATATTTCCCATTAGCTTAGTCAAATTATGGTCATCTATTAATTTGGCAAGCCATTCTGTTTTTGTTGGTATCATGACACTTTTCCAAATTTTTTTGCAACAAGCAACCTTGCAGCCGCTGTTGCATATAAATAGAGCACCTTATCCATTTCCTTTAATTTTTCTGGCACTATACCCAATAAGAAACTTTCTGGTGTTTTACTGAATGAGAGCCTAAACATTTTTTTTCATTTCATTGTAGATTAAATCCCAGAATGATTTAATGCTTGGGCAATTCCACCAAATGTGAATTAGGGTGCCCCTGGACGAATTACATCTCCAACAAATGCTGCTCCAGTTTTTGTTCATTTCGGCAATTCTATCAGGTGTTAAGTACCATTTATGTTGAACCTTAAGAAAATTTCTTTTAATATATAGCATTTGGTGAATTTCATATATTTAAGCCACAATTTCTTCCGTTGTTCAAACATTATATTTTTACCAATATCCTGTGCCCATTTTATCATTGATGCTTTGATTAATTCATTCTTTGTTTCCCAATCCAAAATCAGGTTGTATAATTTGGATTTTTTTTTTCTTGAATTAAATATTTTTCATATTTGGAAATTTGGAAGCATGGTTTCATCGGTTGCTATCCAGAGCAAGCTGAGTGGACGGCAGCCATTGTCTCATCCTCTTCTGTTTTTGTTTCCATGTGAGAACAAACAGCAGGAAAGTAATAATTTTAGTTCTCCTTAAAATGCTGCATATATTATTTTTCCTCCATTAAAAAAGGAGTTATGGTTTTAAGTATGCTCTACCATTTCTTTTTGAAACATCCACTTTTTCAGCCTGCATTTTGCAGCTGTAGCCTTTCTTCAGAGTGGAACAGAAAGGTGTAAATGATATTCACGCCTCTTAATTGGAGTCATTCACAGTTCTCTGGGCTAGCCTAAAGCATAAGATTAATGTTTTATTGAGAGTAACCAGCAACTAAAACTTTATCCAGATGATCAGTTCAAAGTGTGCCCCTGCAGCATTCTAGCCTTAACTAGATAGTTGGATAAGCACGTATTCAAAGGCAATAGCACAACCATGTGGGATTCTATTGCAAACTGGGGGGTGGGGGTGGGGGATCAAGGAATGTATAGCAAAAAAAAGAAAATTAATTCTCATTTAAGGTATATATTAGGTCACACCAACACTTACTTTCTTTGCACCTCTAACTGGTTTTTATTAACACTCAACAACGTGGATTAGATTTGCCGGGAATCCCAAGGTTGTAGAATATTTTATTTATTTATTTTGTATTAAATAACAAAATTAAGCATTTATTTACACAACACTGGAGTATATAAATATAAATGAAACTCATAAAGTAAAGCTGTTAGGTAACAAAACCCTCGTATTTGTTTGTACCCAAATTTAATCATTGTGGGGAGGATACCCAGCATAGTTCAAAATACTGAGTGATATCCAACATTGCATGAGGGAAACACTCCTTCCTCTCTTCCCACCTGCAGCCCTTATGGCTGACCAAATATACATCCAGAGGACTCCCATTTCTCGAGAGCAGATGGGAGAGGGACACACAGGATGATGTGAGTGGGAGGAGAAGAAGGGGAAGTCACACTGCATGATGGGAAATCTGTTCAGCTCATGGATGTTCATCATTAGATAGCATCTACTGTGTGGTTATTTTCCCTTCTTTTAGATGTACTTTTTGTTGTTGCATTGCTACTCACTGTAGTTAATTTAAACCAATGAGGTATTCAACAACCTATCTATTATGTTAGCAAAAGTTGCCATACAATTAGTTCACTTTGGAACTACAGGCATCCAACTTTCTGAAACACCTGTATGTAACCCTCTGGCACTATTGAATCTCAATCTAACCCTTTGAAACTAGGAATCCAACTGTCTGAATTGAATGATCCAATCCTTTGAAAGTGTTCTGATCATTCATTTGTAACTTAGACAGCTTTCCCCTTGCATTACAGTATGAAAGCTTGTTAAACGATTTGCAATTCAATGAAGGCCATCACTGGATGAAACAGAATTACAATTAAATAGTTCAAGGGAAGGTTCAAATGCTTAAATTTAGTCCAAGCATTCACATTTAAAATAAATAAATAAATTCACTAGTGCTAAATATTTATCATGTTGAATTGAAGCAACCTTTTTAGATGGCCTCTTTAGAATACCATAGAATACGCTCAGGAGTGACTGATAAAGGATATCATTTCAAATACATGTGTATGTCACAGCTTGTTCTCTGCTTGCTGATTGGGCAGTGTTAATAATACTGAGAGAAATCAGATTTCCTTTGTTCCATGCCTTCTGAATTATTGCCATTGATATTCTAGCACCTAAACGCTCTTCAGGAAAATGCACAGAGAGGGCAGCGAACTGCGTATGCAAAGTCCCGTCCCCAACGACTCGTCCCCACCAGTCACCTTCTTGCACTGTGTGACCGAAGGGGACACTGAGCAGAGAGAGAAGCCTTTCACAGAGTGGCTTGCTATAAGTTGCCAGCCAGATGCCAGTGATAAGTCCACAAGTCTGCTTACCTTAAATGGTCAGGGAGTTTGTGGAATGGCGCTTGTCACTCCACCATGATCTGGTGAGGGGCTTTGTATAGGGGGAGGGGGGTTTCCTAGACTGGTGAAACCCCAAAATGGTTCTCGTGCCAGCCTTGGAAGTGGATTATAGCCTGCCCCCTAATCCAGGTTCATCGGACTGAGCCTGTAGGCTTCACTCTGGTTCGCCTATTGGGTATTTAAACCCAACCAGCTTCCATATCCTCATGCAGTTCCTGAAAGCAGGACTTAAGCTCAAAAGTTCCCCTCTTCTCCTGTGGTTTCCCTTCAGTGGCCACTTTGAGAACAGGATGTTGGAGTAGATGGGGCACTTCCTGATCCTTCTATCAACCTGCTAGACCATTTTGTGAAACGCCTTCTCCCCTTCTCCATTAAACAAATGAACCAGCACTGCTTCCTCGCTCTACTGCCTGCTGTTCACTATGCTGGAGTTGACCACGCAAGCTGCATCGTGTGACAACAGCCTTAGATTTTTATGCATATATATGTTTATGTATATACTTGCTCCAAAACTATCTCCTTTCATTGATTTTCCTCAAAAGGCTTTTGTATCGTGAGTATTCAGCAAGGGCTCAATCTGTGGGCTTTGGAGCTGACACACCAGTTTTTCCACCCCTGTTGGAATCAATGGGAGGAAAAATACAAAGGAAAGGACAGATATAAAAGGAAGTGGCAAGTGATTACAAAACAAAACCAGTGGAAAGCTTCCTCTTCTGCCCTGTTAATGGGAAGCCTGGTGAAGCTTTGGACCTGATGGTTCTGCTGCCACAGATTCTTCCTTCCCTGTCCCCATAGAAATGATCTGACCATCAAACTTGTTTCTGCATTTTTATTTTTTTAGTTCCTACAGAACTTCAGTGCTCAAGTTGTTTTGTAATAATCTATTCTAATTCTCTTGGCTTTCTGGATAAATTCCAGCTTACTTCTGCTTCTTATTTTGTTTCTGTGAGATGATATATTAATAATATAATAACTCCTTTTATGAAGCTCCACTTGTCTCCCAGATTGTACTTGAAGCAACATCAGATGTTGTATTTTAAATAAAAATAAATTACCAGATTAATAATTATTTTCCAAATCACTTCATTATCTCGAAGTGTAAGAGTATGCAGTGCAAGTATTCAGTGCCAAGACTGGCATGCCTATCAAGGAAAAGGTTATGAACGGATATATTTTTACACTTCATTTACAGAAGCCATGTCATATTTGGCTGATAACAGCTGGTTACCTTTGCAAATGCATTGGATCTATATTTGTTGTGCTTCTCCCTATGACTGTTTTAGCAGATAATTTATGCATGAGCAGAAGCAGAAATCTCAGTCTCCCGTTGGGGTCACATCCTTAGTATTGTTATGATTATTATTATTAACCACATGAGTATGCTATCCTTTCTACAAGGAAATTCAGGACAGCGAGCAGGCAGTTACCCAACACTGTACCCACATGAGGCAATAAGGTGTGGAGGCCTCTTTGGCACCCCCCCCCCCAAGAAATGACTGCAGGTTTTGAGCAGTCCTGTCAAATGCTCAAAAATCTTACTGGTTCAAATGTAGGCTACCCCTTCCCTACTAATCTGCCCATCTTCCCCAAGGAAAAATACCCTAAACCCTGTTACCTTAGCTGGTCATTTTCTGCCAGGGATTGTGGGAATTCAAGATTGTGGGGTGACTAATAAATGATTAGTCCCATGATTCCTACCAGGAAATGATGCCCGCAATTTCCCACTTCAGAGAAGCCTTCTAGGGCCTTTCCTGTGTAGAAATCAGTCTTACACTCTTCTCCTATGCCATGGATTCATTGTGTGTGGTTTTTCTTTTTCTTGTAGAAAGTAGAAAAGACTGGTGAGCATTCTAGGCAAGAGGAAGGTGAGAGATTAATTTTGAGTTGGACCCAACTCAGAGAGTGTTACACCCAACACAAAGTGGAGGGGAGGTTGTGTTTGTTTGTTTGTTTGTTTGTTTGTTTGTTTTAGCAGGAGCATATGCATTTCAATCTCCTCCCAAGTGAAATCTCTCATCACCAGTGGGAGGTAGTGTAGGCCAGCTTAAGAAGCCTAAGACCAACCACTTATCTGTCAGGGACTGGCTGGATGAGAAAGAGGGGTGGGTGTTGCCCACTCAAGAGCCCCCCCCCCCCAGGGATGACACAGACGGCAATGATTTAGGCCCAGGACAGTGGTAGTGAGATACAGGACCAGTCTGCAGAAGGGACAAGCTGGGAGATGCCAGATGCTGGAGGGTTGAGTGATCAGGGTTTGTGTGTCAGAAGATGAAGGCCCTTCCAGGACAGGGCTGGGTGTGAGAGTTTCAGTGTGAGCACAGACTCTGACAGAGAGGAGTCAGAGGTTGCCCTTGCTGCCCAGCAGCTTGACAGTCCCTGTCCTAATGGCTCTCCTCAACCCCTGACATGTGGGGACTTGAGGAGGGTCCTTTACATTGCAGAGCTACAGGCCAGACAGATCCAGAAGAAAAGTCCACCCCCTCACTGCAGTCTATATCTTGGAGGGATCAGGAGTGAGAGGCTAGAGGGGGGAGGTGGGGGCCAGTGGTCAGTTCCAGCAATGTCTTCACCTAGGCGAGACAGGCCAGAGGAACTCTGCAGTATTGTTTACTTTCCATAAATAAAAGCTAATTGCATTTCATGCATTTCCTGTCCTATGGATGACCTATAGTCACATGACAGCTCCTTGACAACATCTCAGGAGAGAATTGAATCTGGAACTCTGTAGTCAAACTGAGGGAAAGCTGTTGCATATTGGTAGAGCCCATGCTTGACATGCAAGAGATCCCAGGTTCACTGCTTGGTGTCTCCAGCTAACTGGATATCATGTAACATGGCTGGCACCTTGGAAATGCTGTTGCCCATTAAAGGACATGGGGCTGAGCCAACTGGACCTTTCATGTGACTCAGTATATGGCAGCCTCAAGCATTCCAGCTCTCTAGATTGGCTCAAGAAGGATGCTGCTCCTGTCTGATTGGTTCTCCACTGATCCATTTGAGATGCGGAGCTGACTGTTGTTTGTGCCAATGCTCCTTCTACCTGTATCCCTTCCCCTGTGGTGGCTGTATTTTCCTTCTATGGTTGGAAAAGCAGATTGGAGGGAGAGCTTTTTTTTCTTTTTTTGTAATGTTTATTATTTCATTTTATAATGTAGATAACAGCAGATAAAAATGATAAAACAAAATTATAAACCAGGCACATAGAATGAACACATTTGCACATGGGTTAAAATAACAAAATCCAAGTAAAGGCTGTCAACATTATCAGATGGAAGGGGAGCATTTTGATCACAACCATGGCCTGCAGGGGACAGATTTAAGTACTCCCTCTCAAAATGCCTCTGTTCCAAAAATAAATTGCAGCTTCTATTAGCCCCCATCCCAAGGTTGACTTTCACTGTTTAGTACCAGTTTGGCCCTCAGCTGAAACCAGTTCTGCTTGATCTGCAGTTTCCTGCACCCATTACATCCTCCCTCAACTGACTGAACAGGATCACCTTAATTCTAAGTCAAATTTGTTGTTGTTGCTGCTGCTGTTGTTGTTGTTGCTGCTGCTGCTGCTATTGCTTACAACAATTTTCCTGGAATGTTTGAGATCATGATTATAAGTCTAGGGCAGGGATGTGGAACCTGGGCACATTCCATTGTTGCTGAACTACATCAACTGGCCATGGGTCATCGTGACCAGGGCTTATGTAAGTTGGAGTTAAGCTACATCTGGAGGATCACAGGTTCCCCATCCCTAGCCTAAGGTCCTGGGGATCAGCAACAAATTTTAAAGGAGGTGTCTAAACATGATTTCCCTCCTCCTTCATCCAGACAAGTAGCAGCCTGCTGGAATCAGCTCTATCTAGAAAATGTCTTTTGCTACTTACTGCTGAATTTATTGCTTATGTGTGCTGCCTTTTATATAGCAAACTAAGTAACAGTCCAGAGCCCTATTCAAAAGGCCCTCTGCTTCCAAGAAATGGCAATCCATCATGATACAAGCAAATATCCAGCAGGGACACAAGACTAATCCATCCCGGCTTATTGGTTATAATTAAGCATACCACATGAATAGAGCCCTTCTGGTATTTCTACTGATCTGCAACTGGGGAAGATCACAAAACCTATTAAACACAATCGTCATTATAGGGTGTGTGGTTTTTCTTTTTTTTCTTTTTTAGCTTTGCTAATGACTTAAATGTGTTGTCTTAACCAATTATACTCTGGCAGACATGTGAAAATAAAATCTAGAACATCAAACTCACCAGTCAGTTCCCAAATAACTGATGCTTTATCAAATTCATCCACACGCACAAGCAAATGCAAATAGAGGCAATATTCTACTTTTGTGCGATATAAATGAGCTTATCAAGATTAGACATGAACTCTTACAATGAGCTAATCAAAATAGAAAGCCGAAAGAGATGTGTGATACATCCTAGAAATGTCTTAGTTTCATCATACAGCACACACTGTAAACCCCATTCTAGCCCCATCCTTCTTGAAATGAGAATCTTTTGCTGGACTTTATGTGGTCAGCATTTATGGAAGTTGCAGACAGAGGCAAACTAATAAATTTCTTTCCTTAAAGGTTCCACAAACTATGGTTTGTGTGCTACACAGGCAGTTTCTGGGCAGCTCACAAAAGGGAATATAAATAAAATAAAACAAAGCTCCTGAGCATGACTTTGGATGGATCTACACTGATATAAAAATGCTTTAAAAAAACCCACAGTATAACTCTCAATGCAATTCCCCATTGATGTTGGATTGCTGCTCTACAGTGCCCTCTGGTGTCACGTCTTTATACAGTGGTACCTCTGGTTACGAACTTAATTCCTTCCGGAGGTCCGTTCTTAACCTGAAACCATTATTAACCTGAGGTACCACTTTACCTAATGGGGCCTCCCACTGCCGCCACGCCGCCGGTGCATGATTTCTGTTCTCATATTGGGGCAAAGTTCTTAACCCGGGGTACTACTTCCGGGTTAGCGGAGTCTGTAACCTGAAGTGTTTGTAACCCGAGGTACCACTGTAATGCCTTTTTAATGTTTTAACTGACCGGTGTAGATCAGTCCTTTGTGTGAAGTGGAAGCCTTTCCTTGCTCTCCTAGTCATCGCATTCTCTAGCCACATGCTGGGGACCAAGGGAGCCTGGTCAAAGGAGGCATTGTGGAGAGGGCAGAAGGAGAAATGCGGTCTTCAACCTCCAAGCTGCAAGGAAGTGAGTGAGAGTTTCTAGCTTGTGAGAAGTGAAAGAAGAATGGGCCTAATGAGGTGATGGAAATATAAGGAGTCTGGAAATGGGAGAAGTCAGAAAGCCCACAACATTTGGGAGTTGGGATGCTTGAGAAATATGAACCCCATTCACACATTACTCCTGTGTTCCAAGGGCTGCTGGCTCTGCCCCTGAGGTTATAGAGCAGGGGTCCCCAAACTAAGGCCTGAGGGCCAGATGCGGCCCAATCGCCTTCTAAATCCGGCCCGCGGATGGTTCGGGAATCAGCATGTTTTTACATGAGTAGAATGTATCCTTTTATTTAAAATGCATCTCTGGGATATTTGTGGGGCCTGCCTGGTGTTTTTACATGAGTAGAATATGTGCTTTTATTTAAAATGCATCTCTGGGTTATTTGTGGGGCATAGGAATTGCTGAAAAAGTTTGCTGACCCCTGTTATAGAGCTTCCTCCAATGTCCATACATTAGGCATGGATATCTGAAGGGGGAGGCCTATTATCTCTATGTTTCTGGCTTCCCCAGGACCTTGAACACTGAGTGGCAGGACCCATTGAAGCCTAATTTGTGAAGCTCTGCCTTTGTAGTCTTTCCCCCTGTAGACACCCATGATGGAAGCAGAGCTGGGGAGGTTGTGCAACCTCAGGGGCAGCCCAGCTACCCCTTGTTTGTTTGTGTGAGTGACATGACTTGGTCCTTGCCTCCTGGGCTAAAGGGTGGGTTGGGATTTACTTATTCACTGCACTTATTGAATGTTCCAACATAGCACTCAGCTCAGAAAACACATTGTAAAATTGAGAGAAAAAGCATTTAGAGCTGTATATTTGGAGATTCCATTCTCTTCCCTTCATCATACCTGGGCCTGGGAAATGAGTTTTGCTTAGCAGTTCCTAGACATGTCCTTTCTCTCTCTTTTGCCTGCCCGCCCATCACAGTCTAAAGTGAATTTAATGCACTGGTGTCACATTACAGATGATTAATATTGTGGCATTAATATTATGGCTGTCATTGTCACAAAACCATGAAAAGCCACATATCCTCCTTGTGCATCTTCAGCTTGGGGCGGCTTCAAATTGGTCACTGTTCCTTCATTTGAAGTTCTTGAATTTAGGAAACACGGCAAAATCTGTGTGTGGATTATTGTGTGTGACAAATGCACACAGGTGCTCACAGAATACACATGCAGCAAAGAAGTGCCTACATATGTATCATGCCTGTCCTTTTTGACCTCATGAGGTAATAGGGATTTAGGGGGTGTAGTTTATATTGAGGAGAAGGCATGCGGTAGGGCAAGGGGTTAAATATTGCCTTCCCCAGTGTGGCTGCTCCAAAATTGCAGTCCAAGAATGGAACTTGCATGTCACATCTCACATGTCACCAACAGTACAATCTTAAACTCAGGACTATTGAATTCATTGGTGGCTTACTCCTAAGTAAATGGGGTGAGAACTGCAACCTAACTTCTCTCCTTTTTCCTTGTAAGCCACTGGGTGCTGTCCTGTCTCCCCTGAAGTCAAGATCAAAATAAAGCTGTGATCTCAGTGGGATCAAGGTTGCAACCAAAGAAACCAGAGCTGTGCTGCAGTGATGTGCTTCCTATTAATGTATATTAAGCTTAAAAGCTTTCTACTAATTATAATAGAACCCAGACCATTAGATTATTGTGGGAAGATAAATGGTTTGGGCTGGGAATGTCGAGTCTCTCCCACTCTGCTTGGGAAAATATATATATATTAAAATTAAAACAGATTTCCAAACCTCCCAGACTCAAGATTCAAGAAGCACATCTTCTCCAAAGGAAAGGATTGGAAACAATACCTGGAACAGCATGCTCTAAGAAAATAGCAGGCCGTGTCTAGTCTTCTCTGGGTGAAATTGCACTGAACAAGTTTCCAGCAAGAGAATTGTAAGCCCACAGACTACAGGCAATACTGACAGAGCTTTTAATAATAGTTGCCCATTGACTTTAGAATTTCAAAACTAAAGTCTCTCCAGCCTCTCTCACTCTCTGCATTTGGCTGCCCTACTTTGAGCCATGGGTATCCCAATGAAATGCATCTCCTCCACCCCCCACACTCCAGCTTGTGATGGCTTCAGAGCAGATTCCTGCCTCATAACACAGTCAATGGGCTGTCCATGTGCTTTTTATCTGAAGAAGCCACACCTGTATTATGGTTCTGTGTTTTTCCATTTAAAAAAAAAAAAAATTGTGAAAGCAGTCCAGAAAGCTTCCTCCACTCAAAACACTGTCCCATCCCCCTCGTCTAACAAACTTAGGCAGCAATAGCCTCTTAATGGGGAGTAAACCCTGTTGAACTCATTGGACTTCTGATTAGAGATGGAAGAGGAATTTGTATGAAAAATGTTCATAGAAATATGTATCTAGTGTATTTTGAAAAGTAGTTTGTCTATCCATTTTTCTGCCTTTTCTCTTGGATTCAGACACCTCTAGTGATATCACCACCAACTTGGCACAAGGGTTCCCATGATAGGGGCAGCAGTTAGTGAGGAAGTTAGTGACAATATTGTCTTAATCTCTCCACATCATCAGTGATGAAGATGCCGCCAATGCCAGCTTGTGTTGGCCTCCTTTTGACCTCTGTGTGGTAAATGTAATGATAAAAGGTGTTAAGTACTTAACTTGTGAAAAAGAAGTATCTCCATAAAGGATTACATCACCAATGACATCGGTGGGTGGGTGTTGTTTGAGGAAAATGGCTCCCACAGGCCAAACTGGGTTACCTGGTGGGCCAAGAATGGTCTGCAGGCCAGAGATTCTCCAACCCTGGATTACAGGAACCTAGAAGGTATAACTCATTTGATTTTTCTCATGGTTTTTGCTCCTTTCTCCTATCCACTGTAATGCCAATCATTAAAATGACTGATCCCCAGCTGGAGTTATGCAGCTCAAGGCAAAGGATTTCAAACAGCCATGAAAGTTGTTGATATTAGCTAGATATTCATTGCTCCCAAACCTGAAAACTACTACATTACGAGAAATGCAGCACCAAGAGAAGAAATTGATTTTGTTAACATGATTATTATTATTTTTAATATAGAAAACACCCATCCTCACATACATTCCTTCTGATTTTATTGTGCTCCTGTCTGGTTACAACAGACAGTAGTTTCTCTCCAGATCTTAAGAAGATATGATTTAAGAAGAATGGATGTTGCAAAGAAGTTAGTGAAACATCTGGCCATTGTGAGGAGAGAGCAAGATTCATATTCATGGGCCAGCTGCCTGAAATAACTATTTTCTTCAGTGCAACTCACCAGTTATAGCATTACAGTGACTGACTATGGTGTTTCTACGAATGACTCGAAGAGTTGTGATTCAGATGTACTGAAAGATTGCTGTCCACTGACAGATGTACTGTGTACGAACTGGGAGTGGTGGTGCAGCAAACATTGCTCTCCAATCGGCTCTTGAAGTTTAGCTACACAAGACGTCAAAAGCAAAACCCTAAAAGGAACTGAACTCTACATGAAACTAAAACACCAAGCCGAGGGCAAAAACAGGTTTTTAATTTTTTGAAACTTCTTTCCCTTCTCAAGTGTCAAATTTGCAATGAATAATGCATCCAAAGAATTCTTCAGTTCTAAATTCTGAATAACAAATAAGTTCATCAAATGAGACACACCACCAACTTCTGCAGTTCACTTGTGGCAACTTTTTGCTTACATACACAACACCTGCCTTGCTAGTTATGGTTTGGGTGCAGGCAAGGTCTGTGGCATCTTTAACTTGGTCAAGGCCCAAGCAAAATCAGAACACTAACAGATATATCACATCTTCAAGTTTACAATAGATTGATCTTACGAAGCAGCACATTTTAAAACAGGAATGGAATGTGTGCTTGCATTTCTTCCCCACAGGGTTCCTGAGCACGAGAGGCAAAAGTTCACCATCATTGCATCTTGGTCACACGTAGGGATTGGGGAGAAATCTGATTCAGTTCTCCTTTAAAGCCAAAGTTATCAAATCCACACTTTCAAAAACAATAGGCGAACCAAAACACAGCCAACTTTTGCACTTGTCCGAAATTTGCGATGCAGTTCTCCAACCAACAAATGTTTACAAAAATGCATGTACTAGGGGAAAGTGAGCAAAACAATGAATATATTAGTGAAAACAGCATACAAGATGCATTATATTAGGGAAATTGCCTGCAAAAATGTGTAAATCAGTCAAAACTGCATTAAAAATATGTTTATTAGGATAAATTCTCACTGAAATGCTGAATAATTTTCATGGGGATTTTTTTAAAAAAGAAAATTTGCAAAGTGCTGCAGAAATGTGGAGAACTGAATTGAAGACTGGGAAACTGAGAACATGAGAGGACCCAAATTAACAAATCCTTCCACTCCTACTTACAATAAGCTATTGCATGCAGCTATTCAAAGCATTCTCTGAAGATGCTATCTTCAAATGGGGAAGAAATTTGTTTGGTTCGCATTTTAACACAGATTGAACCAATGCACACACTTCTTCAATTTTGCAAGTTGAAGTCCTCTCCCCCCCCCCCCAAAAAAAAATGAGTACCAGAAAGAGAGGGGGGAGAGAGAGATGGGGGTAATGTGAATTAAAATGTGTATATTGGTGAAAATAACATACAAATGTGCATTATACTATGCAAATTTGCTTTTAAAAATGATTTAAATGATTAATCTGTGGAAGGACAGTGTTAGTCATTGTAGTCCTGGGTTGTGAAATCATCAGACTAGTCAAATCTTTTTATATTGGAACTTCAACATCTACCAACTGCAGCAAAAGGCATAAGACAGAATTAAAGAACAGAGTACAGCAGAACACATTCTGAACATAGAAATTTGTTTTTGGTACAAGAACTCACCTGTTTTTCACACACATTTCATGCAAAAGCTCACTGCTCACTCCTGGTTAGTTTTCTTCAATTTTAGCAACCTAACTTAGGTACATGAAGCCACTTTTATTGGCGCTATTGTTAAACAACGGAAAGTCAGAAACCCTTGCAGACCTATTGCAAATCACCCAGAGATCCACTTCTACCTTCTGTCCACCCATGGGGCAGGCAGTGCTGAAACACAGAGACCCATAGCTGAATCAATCAGTATAGAGCAGCTTCCTATGTTATAGAAGCCTTTGTTTATTAATGCAAATTGCCTTGTCCTCCCTGAATTTTTTCGATAGCTGTTTTGTTTTTGTTTTGTTTTGTTTGTTTTTAAAGCAACACACCACTTAAACTGTTGGGGTTCATCACAAGATGTGGCTATAAGCTCCATGCATCAGTTGATGATGTCTTATACTCAAAGCAACCATCAAACAAAATGTTATGCACACTTTAGCGCATTAATATATTTGGATTAACTTCCAAAAAAAAAAAAGCTACAGAAGCAATTCTTTTTATAACTCTTTAGACCAAGTTGCTCTTAGTGATGAGTTCTGAGAACGAAAGAGCTGTTTGCTAGACTGTGTCAATTTCACTGAAGTCTCTGTGGTCCAGCTCTAATAGATGTCTTGGATTCAAATAACAAGGTTTTCAAATTTCAAGACATGCCACCCAAGGGAGAGCCATCCCTTGGGAAAGAATATAGACCCCAAGGGAGAATGACAAATACAGTGCTGCCACATGGCTGTTCTTCATAAGAGAGTTCCATCTGTTTTCCACTGAGATCTTTTTTCCCCATGGCTTCCACTCATAGCAAGTTTGACCTTTGGTATTATTTAGTTGTCATCAATAGTGCATACCCATTAGAACAGAGTGCAGACTGCATGGTGCCATTGGTAGCATGAGAGTCTTTGAAATCACTTCGACAATAGGCTTACTTGCTTACCATTCAAAAGCAGACATTGCTGTCTTGGTTTTAAAAGGTGCACTTCACATCTCAGAGGTAACGTCGTCAGCTTTTCCAAGCAACGGAACACGATTCTGCAGAAGCTCGTGGTCTGAATCTTGCCTTTCTATAGGGCTCTAGCAAGCATAGCAGCAACCTCAGGGCAACAATTTTGGGGCAGATGCAGAAACTATGTAGTATAACCCCGTTATCAAAACCAAAGTGTGAATCCATTATGACAACAAGGCCTTCCAGATGTTGTTGGACTCCAATTTCCACAGTCCTACCTATCCCAGTCAGGGATGGCAATTTGTTGCACAGTCACTTTTGGACAGTCACAGGTTCTCCATCCCTTCCTTAAGAATACTGTGTGTAGTTCTGGCCACTCAAATGAAGGTATCCTAGAGCTAGGAAATGCAGAAAAAATGGCACAGTCATAGGGATCAATAAAGCCTTATTTCCTTTCACTCCCAATTGGTACACGGATGGGATCATGTGTAGGCATCTCAAGAGGTTTTTATAGGAAATAGAAGGTCTCTGTGTGTCTCCCATATTATCATCTAGCCTTCCACTTCTGTTCTGGAGTCTGAGCATGCCGAGGGTATGGATGTGTCAGTTTTGTATATGTTCATTCATAAGCCCACTTCGTCCTCTCTCTGCATTTGATCTGCTTTAAAGTAAAGTAAAAAAAAAAATACATGTGCTTATCACAATACAATACAATACAATACTAAACAACAATTTTATTGGCATAAAAATATTAATTAATACTTATGTTTATTGAACTTGTGTTTTTTCAAAACCTGCATTTCTAAACATATTTTCTCTCAACATATGTATTTCTTATTTTAAAATACACATGTATATGGGGCTTTAACAATTTTTAGCCAAGAGCAGCTAAATAATTACAAAATTCAGAGAGAAGTGTCAAATCCAAAGGATAAGTGTCCTATCTGCATATAGGTCCAAGAGGTGAGGAAGGATGGAAAAGAAAAAATGGAATATTACAACAGAGAGTCATTTCTCTTGAACCCTATGGAGGTCACAATTGTGTGAATGCCGCACCTCCACAAGAAAGTATATCATACCTCCCAATTTTTCAACCTGTAGCTTTTAAACTTTTGAATAACCCCCTCTTTCACCCTTCCTGCAGCAGTACCAAATATAAAGAATCCATTTTTGAAGCAGGAGTGGGGAACTCTTTAATTGGTAATTACTGGTATTTGATACAAAATATTGTATCCCAAATATTTGGAACAGTGACAGGGAGAGATCTAACAGAAGCATTGATCTTCAGGGAGATCAGCATGGCTAATCTGAAGACAAGTCATGGCATCTTCAATTATTTTCTAACAATAATCTGATAAATTGCATTGAAGAAATAAGGTGTACCCCCAAATAATACTTTTCTCTCCCGCCCCCACTCTTTGTTGATGCTGAAAACATGCCCCTCCACCTGCATTATAAATGTTATAATGCAACAATCGGATAAACTGATTACTCTGATGGCGGAACTGACAGTATTCTTGTCTGTATAACTTGTTTGCAATTTTACTCTTAAAAATATGTGTCTTCTATATATATATATATCAAGAGTTCACCTTTGTGGAATTCTTAGCTCTACTGTGGCTAGTTTTCATGTGCTCAGATGACTGCACATCATCTTCTTTTTTTAAAGTTTAAAACAGAGGAGAGTTACCAAAGTAATCCAATTAAATTCAGCAGGACTGCACATTGCTGCTGTCTAGTAGGACCAGGAAATGAAGTGATGGATTGCTGGCCACATTACTTATCTCTTCTTCCCTTTTTTTTGCAAAGGTGAACAGGATCCCATCAGAGATTAATTTGAACCAGCCTACATAAAGGTTTTATAATGCAGATTGAAGATATTGGACATATCCATGTAAAGCACCCCTTACAATCTCCTGTCTTCCAGCCACTGGAAGACTTCTTGACGGTGACGCTTCATCCTCCTTAATAACCCCTGTGTTTTACATCTATTTTTGATATGAAGCTGCCTTACCTTGTCACCAATTATAGACTCTGAAAAGACCTATCTCATTAGAGGACTTATAGTGCTTGTTCCTGAATATGATGCCTGGTATGTGGCTTTTTCCTCTTCGTGCCAACTGGAAAACACCCTTGAAGTGAAGTGGTGTCAGTCATAAGACACAAAGGGTACACAGGTAGCAATGCTGAATATGGTATTAATCATACTACACCAGAATGAAAAGAATAGTTTTGAAGATCCTGAGTTTGCTTGACATGGCTTCTGCCATTGCATAGTACTCAGTACCTTGGGGAAGAGCTGTAGCTCAGCGATAGAGCACCTGCCTTGCATGCAGGAGGCCCCGAGTTCAAATCCTGACATCTCCCAAGGAGGGCTGAGAAAGACATGCGCCTGAATCCCTAGAGAGCCAGTCCATGTTGACAACATTAAGTTGGATGGACCAATGGTTCACTATAAAGCAGCTTCTTATGTTCAATTTTGGGAGATTCCCTTGTCTTGTCACCCAGGTTACAAGGCCTAGTGCAGGGGTCTGCAACCTTTGAGACGAAAAGAGCCACTTGGACCCGTTTCCAAAGGAAAAAACAACAACTGGGAGCCGCAAAACCATTGCGACATTTAAAACAAATATAACGCTGCATATATTGTTTCTTACCTTAATGCAATAATAATAAATAACGTATAGGAGCCAATGCAAAGTATAATCAGTAAAAACAACAAGAATAAGTTCTTACTTTTTTGCATTGACTCAGGGGCGTACCCAGGATCAAAACTGGGGGGGGGGGGCGCAAGCCATGGTCGTTCAGGTTGTGACATTTCAGCACGGAAAGGCGAATGAAACCAAAATTTTAGGGAAATTATATATAATTATAGCAGTGCTTTATTACAATTATTTGCTTGGTTTTTTAAAATTTTTATTCTAGTTACATGTCTTATACCAGGGGTGGCCAACTCCCAAGAAACTGTGATCTACTTTCAGCAGTGATCTACCCCCGTTTTTTGGGGTTCAACTCAAAGTTGTTTTTGGGGGTGGGGTGGGAGAGAGGGCTTCCCCCTCTAAGATAGGTTGACAAGCGAACTAAGAAAGAAAGAAAAAGGGGGGGAATTTGGTTTAAAAAGGGAGAGGGAGGGACACAAAGGGAAAGAGAGAAAGGAAGAGATGGGGTAGAAAACAGATGGGGGTGAGAATGGAAAAGTGGGGTGGAAAAAATATAAATTGGGGGTGGGGTGGGGAGAATATCTATTAAAAATATGTAGTAGTTTAAAAAATAAAAATAAAGGGGGGAAATCTTTTTCTTCTTTTTCCTTTTTTTGAAAACAAAAACAAAAGGGGAAGAGAAAAGAAAAAGGGGGGATAGAGGGAGAAAAGGGTAATAATAAAAATTCAAATAGAGTGGCTGCAGCAGCTGTGGGGGGTATTTGTTTGTTTTTCGTTTGTTTGTTTGTTTGTTTTAAAAATGGGATTTCCCCCCTTGGATTAAAAAAGGAGGGGAGGAAGAAAAAGAGAGGGGGGGTGTGGGAGAGCAAGGCAAAAAGCCACAAAGCAAAAAACAGGTTTGGGGGGGAAGGAAAAAAAGAAAAGATATTGGGGGGGGGGAATTAGTAGTAAAAAATATTTTAAAAATAGTTTTTTTAAAAAAAGAAAAGAAATAAAGTAGGGGGGTCGGGGTCTCCCTTTCCACGGGGGTGGCGCCCCGCCGCCATCCCTTCGGCCACCAAGCGGCCCGATCCCCGGGGACTCCCGCAGCCTGCCAGGCCCAGCGGGAAGCCCCCCAGCAGCAGCAGCAGCGGCTGCGCATCGCGCCCGCCGCCCTCCCTTCGGCTGCCATGCGGCCCGATCCCCGGGGGCTCCCGCCGGCAGCCAGGCCCAGCGGGAAGCCCCCCAGCAACAGCAGCGGCGGCTGCGCATCGCGCCCGCCGCCCTCCTTTCGGCCGCCATGCGGCCCGATCCCCGGGGGCTCCCGCCGGCAACCAGGCCCAGCGGGAAGCCCCCCAGCAGCAGCAGCGGCGGCAGCACATCGCGCCCGCCGCCATCCCTTCAGCCGCCACGCGGCCCGATCCCCGGGGGGTTCCTGCCGGCAGCCAGGCCCAGCGGGAAGCCCCCAACGAAAGTGTCAGCGGCGGCAGGGCCCATCGCCCTCCCGCGCCGACGGCAAACAATTGGCCGCCACGCGGCCCGAACCTGGGGGCTCCCTCAGCGCTCTAGGCACGGCAGGCAGCCCCCTAAGCACAACCATAACGGCCCGATCAGCGGGAGGCCCCCCCAAGGCAAGCGGCGGGGGAGGGGAGCAGTGCCCTGTGCCCTCCCGTGCCGCCAGCGACGCTTCGGCCGCCAAGCGGCCTGATCCTGGGGCTCTCCCTGTGCCATCAGGCCCGATCCAGGACTACATACCTGCAATGTGGAGCTCCTGGATCCTGGACGTTCCTGAACCTGCGGGAGAGAAACGAAAAGGGGGGAAATCTGGCGGCTCTGCCGCTTTTACCTGGGCCTTGACCCCGCCCCCGGCCTCTGTCCTTTGTCCCATCCTGGCCAGAGGCAGGTCAAAGCCCATCGCCCTCCCGCGTCGCCGCCTCCTGGCTCCATCCCCTCCTTTCTCAGCCTCGCCGGGGAGTCACCATTTTGCGACCGCGGGGAGCCGCAGCAGAGGTCCCGGGGAGCCGCATGCGGCTCCGGAGCTGCGGGTTCCCGACCCCCGGCCTAGCGTTTCCCACCAGCACCTTGCCATCTTGCCTAGTTATTTAGTGGCTGCCCAGTCATTCTTAATTGTTGCACCGGCAATGAAATGACGTGACGATAGGATGGTATCAACGGGAAGGCAACCCCGAGCCACACCCGAGGGCTCCCTTTTATTAGCAATCTCACACACTGGTTAATGATTAGTTCCACAGAAACAACTTCAGCGACCAAATAAGGAAACATACAGCCCAATGGTGATACATACCATATAAGGAAATGCTCCTACACAGGGTACTCTGGTAACACCCCAAAACTTCCCCACATGACATCTCCATTGCGTACGTGCTCATCCTCCGTGCCTCTCTCTCATGCACCCCTCCCGTGATGATCTTGTGACTTTCCAGTACTTTTCCACCACTCCTTTGTTCTGCTGTCCCGCTGACCTGTATCTCCCGTCCTGACGTTCCAGGATCAGCGTGGTTTGCCAGCGCTGTATTTCCAGCCTTGGCAGAAACGACGTGGTTTGCCAGCACCAATCTGACCATATTCCCTACACTTAATTACTTATCTTTTCCAGAGAACTACTCAGAGAAATGTCAAATAACAATGCTTTCCTTTTTAAAAAAAATTCTTAAATGCTAATCGGTTTGTTTTGGGACTCACATGTGGTTATTTAACTCTAGGGCAGACTTCTCTAACTAGGGGCCAGAGCTGGCCCACCCATGCGGCGCAGTGAAGTGCCCACTTCAAGTGGCAGAAGCACAATGGGCAGAGTTCCACCTGCCCCACCACTCCTGCCGCCAGCAGGATGCCCTCCTCTTGCTGGCGAGAGGGAGTTGTTCCAGTGCACGGCATTTCAACTCAGCATCCCCCACCCTGGGGCAGAGATGACAAGCAGCAGCACCATGCAGACTGCTCCAACTCCCGCAAAGTTCAACGAGAGCCAGGGCATTTCAGCAGCAGAAATGGTGATGGGGGGGGGTATGATGGTGGTGCCAGTGGGTGGTGGCACAGCAGGGGGGACAAGAGGTGGCATTTCCCATTTTGCCTCAAGTAGCCCAGAGTGCAACTGTGTTAATCCGCTGCAACAAAACCAGTTAAGGAGTTTTGAGGCACCTTAAAGATGAACAGAAATGTCTTGGGTGGGCTAAAGTCCATTTCATCTACTCTACGAAAAGCTTATGCCATAAGAAATATGATTGCGTTTAAGGTGCCATTAGTCTCCTTATTGTTCTTGAACCATTATGCAATTTCTCCAGGATGATATTGGTAAACTATTAAATCCCTGTGGAACTATTTCCACCCCCCTTATAATACCCTGCAGATCAGAATGAAAGTCCCTGAATAAGGTAGGGATGCTTCAGTTTTGGCAGTATCAGCACCAGCAGAAGCATATTAAGCTATTATTTTAATATTACGCCCTAAAAGGGAAATGGAAGGAAACATGTACTAAAGCAATTCAGATAAACAAATCCCTGATTGTTTTTTCACAGTTCAGGATCTGTATGCACAGCTAAGACAGAGAGAGAATAAGTAAAGTGCTTCCCAGAAGACAAAAGTAAGACTATTACGCATGGAAATGTACCATCGCTAACAGCAACAGCAATCAGGCTTTTATACCAAGCAGTTTCTCTGCAGCATAATGGAACAGAACACAAAAGCAACTGAATCAAATAAATGAATCTCATAAGCAAATGGGGATTCCAGCATATCAGATAGATGCATATGTCAGTTACTTTCTTCCTTAGGCTGAATAACACCAGTGTTTTCCTTTGTAATTCTTGATTTTTTATTGTCAAAATCCCTACAATTAGGCAACATTTATAAATTTAATCCTTCTTTTGCTGGGTGAAAAGCCAATGTTTTACAGTATAATACAAACAGGCTATAATCAGCTGCAAGCCGTGGGGAAGGGGGGGGGGCGTAAGCATTTTTCTCCCTGTTAACAGGTGGGGAAAGAAACAGTGCAGAAACTTTCAAGCCAATCTTTATTTGTTCATAACCCCTTGGCCACACAGGAGTTCAATTAAATATACCTTAAAGCCATATTGTTGGGGCTTTGGATCCTTTACTAACTATACCTTAAGCCAGACTATTGGGTCTTAAACTGAGGTACAGTAGCATCATTCAGGACATACTGATAACAAAGTGTACCTGAGCATGTCTGGAGTTAATTTCTCTCATCACAGTGCACCCTGCTCCAAGACATCTGAGATTAGGTTTCATGGCATCCGTATGTTTCCCTTCAGTTTCCCTCCAATTCGAGCCCCCAAATATAGAAACTTTATTTTCTATTTTATTTTACCAATTAGCTTCTGAAGGCCTGAGAGATGTTTTATTTCTAAAATCAAACTACAACCTACCCATAGTGAAATGTTTTCGCCCTCTGAACCAGAAGATAGCAGTCTTAAAGGTCATGTTTCATAATATTTCCAGTTCTCTGTGCTTTCCCCCTTTTTTTTCAAAGGAGAAATTATTCCAGTAGTGAATTCATCGTTAAGAGACTCCTAGGTATTCATCCTTAAGCAGACATTTGCTGGAGGCACACAATATTTAGCTGGTCAGATTCTAAGCTTCTGTAATATCTGCTCAACTTTGATGGGTCTTGTGTAACATGACAATTAACTGCAACTCTCCAGTACTTCATTTTAGGGCCAAATGAGGGGAACAGGGTTTTTCTGATGCCTCACAGCACCCTTAACAAACTGCAGTTCCTAGAATTCTTTGGCAGAAACTATGACTGTTTAAGTGGTGCAATACTGTTTTAATATGCAGTCAGTCAACCCATTTAGTCTTTTTAGGAATGAGACTTTCAAGACATGACATAAAGGCTGATAATCCTAGAAAGATCTTCAACATGAACACCTCCTATCTTTGTTTGAATGTGTTGGGTTTTTTTGCTCAAGTTTGGGGGCATTAAGGCTTTTGCACATATGGAAATGTGCAATTATGCCTGACTGGACAATTAACAGAATTAGAACAGAGATTGAATGTAGTTCAGGAGGAAACGAGAACCAAGAGCTTTGTCACTTCAAACATTTTAATGAGTGTAAGAAGGCTTCCTGAAAGAAGTCATGTCTTTGGGGAACGATTACTGCAGGAACTGATTGTTGAGGAATGCTCGCTAATCTCCAAGGGAGAAAGTGTGCCACCACATCGTAAGGGTTGGGAGCAGTTGGTGTTGCAGGAGGAAGGGGGAGGAAATCATCATCGAAGAGCACAGGAAATAAATCAGTAGACATGTCTTTGTTGTCCCTTCTGAGGAATAGAATGATTACTTAGGCAATTCCACAAGGGGCTTTGAATTGTTATAGGCACTGTGAGCTGCAGAACTTGATAAATCAAATTCGCTGAAAACAGATTCCCCCTGAATAAAACTTCAGTACATTGTGACACTAGCACAGCCAGCATAGGTCATAAGTTTTATGAAAAAGCCAAAACAGACGTTTATAATCTTTTCCATGGGTTTTTAAGAATCTGAATCGTGTAAAGATCAATAACAAGCCATTCCCTTGCTAGCAGAGCATTTGTTTCTTGTGTTCCAAAGGGAAGAAATGATTGTCTTAATTAAGATGAATCAGACAGACTTTCCTGAGAAGAAGCATCTTGAGCAGGCCATTTGGAGTGCACAGTTGGGACTGGGAGTAGAAGGAGTGCTCAGGGAAAAGGCAGGTGTATTTCAAGCTGCACCTCCCAAAATAATTTTTGGTTTTAAAGGGGTTAAAAAACAACAACTCCACTTTTAACAACTAGCTAACAATATCAGAAGCATAATTTTTTTTTACAAAAACAAAGAACAGTAAACCTGACCTATTCACTGAACTAATATGTGATGTCTATCTATCTATCTATCTATCTATCATCTATCATCTATCATCTGCCTAATACATTTCTAATGGTAGGCATTCAACCATGCAGCTCAATGGTATTTATAGAGTTTCTGTATGGTTTCCCATCTAGACACCAAACGCTACCAGGTATGGAGAAGGGGTAAGGCATGGAAAGAGTCCTGAGGGCTTAACAAAGTGGCCTGGAAGGGCATATTTGGCCCATTGTCCTGATATTTCTCACCCCTGCTCTAGCTTCTAAGTGTTCCAAGGAGCTGAGCTATGGGGCACAGTGTTTTGCTTTGATCTAGCAAGCTTGGCTAGCAAAGCTTAATTTAGCAGCCTTGCATAATCTGTGTTAGTAGACAAAACAGAATCCTTTATAAGGCATAACCTACCTTGCTTGTTAAGATCAACTTTCCTCACCTCACATGTAAGCTCCCAAAAGTGTCTGCTTATGGGATCTTAGACCTGAACTATTTAATGAACTATCTAATCCCCATAACCCCAGGTCGTGAACCACCCTGAGATCTTTGGATGAAGTATAGTATACAAATTTGAAGAAGATGAGGAAGAAGAAGAAGAAGAAGAAGAAGAAGAAGAAGAAGAAGAAGAAGAAGAAGAAGAAGAAGAAGAAGAAGAAGACTGAGGCACAGTTAGTGGGTGGTTCCTGAGACTGGAGGTTGCCTGAAGAAGAAGAAGAAGAAGAAGAGTTTGGATTTGATACCCCGCTTTTCACTACCCGAAGGAGTCTCAAAGCGGCTAACATTCTCCTTTCCCTTCCTCCCCCACAACAAACACTCTGTGAGGTGAGTGGGGCTGAGAGACTTCAGAGAAGTGTGACTAGCCCAAGGTCACCCAGCAGCTGCATGTGGGGGAGTGGAGATGCAAACCCGGTTCCCCAGATTACGAGTCTACCACTCTTAACCACTACACCACACTGGCCTGCTCTTGATGGGGTTACACTCCCTCTGAAGGAGCAGGTATGTAGCTTGGGGGTACTCCTAGATCACCTGCTATCTCTTAAGGCTCAGGTGGCCTCAGTGGCACAGAGTGCCTTCCATCAGCTTTGGCTGGTGGCCCAGCTGCACCCCATCTGGTCAGGGATAGCCTAACTTCTGTTGTCTAGGCTCTGATAATGTTTGCATTAGATTACTGCAATATGTTATACATAGGGCTGCCCCTGAAAACAGTTCGTAAACTCAGCTGGTACAGAATTCAGTGGCCAGATTGTTCACTGGGGTTAGGATGTTTTGAGCATAGCCACCATGGTCTGACTGCACTGGCTGCCAATTAGCTTCCAGGCCCAATTCAAAGTACTGGTTTTGACCTATAAAGCCCAAAACAAATGTAATAAATGATAATGATAATAATAATGGCTCAGATTTTGGAAAGCTAATCTTAACTTGAAAGGCAGTGTCTCAAGTAACTAGGAAAAGGACTGCAGCCTAAATAGCTAACATACATCAACTAGACGGTGATATATATATATATATATATATATATATATATATATATATATATATATATATATATATATATATATTCTGAGCAAACAATGAAGCTGAATCTTGTACAGAATTTTGACTTGCTTCCCCCCACTTTCAGATGACTATTAGTAGAATTCTGTCGCCTGTCAGTGCTTCCTGAGGTTTCTGTACTGGTACATAATTTAATCATTCCAGCTGAAGTGTCAGACAGTTAAGTGCATTATTAGTTAAAAAGAAATAGTAGTTTACTCTGAAACAACATATTTGCAACTTGTTTTTAAACTATTAAAAGAAGAGCAGAATATCAGGACGATCTGTAGCAGAGGTTTGGGGGGGAGTTGTAATTTACATGTGCAAATTTAGGATTGTTGGTGAATCTGTAGATCTACTGCACCGCACAACCATTATGGGCATCACATTTATGAATTCATTGATAATGTAAACAATGTAAGTGTTAAAGAGATTTATTAGAGACACCATTTATTGTGATGAAATAATTTTTCTCCGCAACCTACTCCTCTGCACATTTTGATTAGTATTCACTGAATGTTTCTTTCCTCCTCCCTCCCATTTCTTTTTCCTTGCATGTCATGTATTTTTAGTTTGTGAGCCTGATGGCTGCATGGAGCGTCTTAGCACTGATTGTTATAAACTGTTGAGAGCCTTTCCAGCTAAAGGGAATTTTTTTTTAAAAAAAAATGTTTGATCTCTGTTAGCATTTAACGTCTGACAATATCTGATATCAGATTTTTGCTCCAGTTTGATGATACTGGCTTTCAATATTTGATCTCTGATAGGTACTGATAGGTGATATGCAGTGGCATTTAGCATTGATAGCACTGTTTATTGACATGGAATAATTTTACATGGAAAGAAAAAGAGCACTAGCTGCTGTGCAATGGTAGTTAGGGTTTGGCAAGTCTTGCAGCATTTTTGGAGTAACAAATTACCCGGACTTGTGAAATCAGCACATTAGAAACCCCCCCTTTGCTGCACAGAATATTGTGTTCCTGAAGGTTTCCACAACTTTCAGTTCCTTTGTGTCTTTCCTCTTGTCTTCATTACTGGTGCATGGTGCTCACTGAAACACTGCAAAGAAAGCACAATGGATGAGATTGGGCTAGCAGAATTCATTTTGTGTAGTGTTTCATGAGTGCATATCACTTAGAAAATGAATCTTGATGCAATGATATATACAAACACATCAAGATTACTTGTGGGTGTGTGCACAGTATTATATGAATGCACATATATAGGTGGTAAGAAGAGGGGAAGAAAGATGCAAAGGAATCAAAAGGTGTGGCAAGCTGCAACTTGAATTGAAAAGTGAATTAATTTGAAAACAAATAATTGTTTTAAATTACCCCAGTTCAACTGGAATTCAGGTGGAGTGGGGTGCAGCACAGAAACAATGAAGGAACAGAAGCAGCAAGAAAATCTTCTCATCTTAACCATGCAACTGTGATGGCCTGGGAGTCAGACTCTGATGCTGAACCTGAGGGATCCCAGCCTGCACAGGATTCCCCGCCTCCAGAACCAGCTGAGCCGGGGCCAGGGCTTGAGCCTGAAGGATCCCCACCTGTGCTGGATCCCCAGGTGCAGGCATCAGCAGAGTCTGCTCTGGCTCCTGATGGGAGGGAGGTCCCATTGCCTGCAGGTGCTCCACTCCCAGCCTCTTCAGAGGAAGCTGAGGCATCCCCTGGGTCCAGTAACCCACCATCCTCTCCTGAGCTACAGAGGCTCAGGGCAGAGAGGCGAAGGGAGTTAAGTGTCTGCAGGAGGAGTGCTCGCCTCCAGGCCCGGAGGAGAGGCGAGTCTCCGGAGGATCGGGACCGCCCTAAGCATAGGGCCAGATAAAAGCCAGCCAGACCCAGCCCAAGTTGCGTGAGCAACTTAGTTGCAAGCGTGTGCTCAACCTGCAACCTTGTGCCTGAACCTGCCTTGGACCTTGATCTGCTCCCTGCCTCGCTCCCTGCCGGATTGACCTCCTTTGGACCCCTAGACCCAGGACTGGATTTGGACCTCGCTTCATGGACAAACCCTTGGGGCCAGCACAGTTTGCTCACGCCACACCCGCACTCCCCCTTCGCTGGGGTGCGTTCGGGAGGAACTAGTAGCCATGGCTGACCAGGCGGCTGCGCTGGTGGCATTGGCCCAGGAGAACCAGGCCTTGACCCACACCGTGCAGCAGCTAAGCAATGTGGTTACGGCGCTTCAGCAGCGTTTGGATGCCTTACTGGCTCCTGGGGCCGCCGCCCCAGCTCCTGGCAAGTACCCAGTGGCCCTGCCAGAGAAATTTGATGGGTCCCCAGCCAGCTTTCCCATGTTTCTCGCCCAGGCCAAGCTGTATATTCAGGGGCGAGCTCGGGATTTCCCTGACGATCGCACTAAGGTGCACTTCCTGATCAGCTTGCTGAAGGACCAGGCGGCCAAGTGGGC
This sequence comes from Lacerta agilis, assembly GCF_009819535.1. Classification (NCBI taxonomy): domain Eukaryota; kingdom Metazoa; phylum Chordata; class Lepidosauria; order Squamata; family Lacertidae; genus Lacerta; species Lacerta agilis. The sequence goes on from NC_046322.1 coordinate 33,356,692, forward strand.
GTTGCCGCTGCTCCGGCAAGACTCCCCCTTGCTGACAGACTATACGGGGTTTTGCAATCATCTGGAAACCACGTTCGCCAACCCTCAGAAGGGGAGTCAAGCCAATCGGGCAATTCGGCGGTTGAAACAGGGCAAGTCCACAGTGGCCACCTATGCCACGGAATTTCGGCTGCTGGCGCAGGACTTGACCTGGAACGACTCTGCCCTGCGGGACCAGTATCTCGAGGGACTTTCAGACGAGATACTGGATCAGCTGGCCACGTTGGATCGCCCTGCCACACTGGATGCCCTCATCCAACGGAGTCTGCAGATAGACGATCGGTTGGAGGACCGTCGCCAGGCCCGGGGCCGCCGGCACTCCGGCCTCCCGGCGCCGGTGCTTCCCTGCAGTTCCGTGGCCAGAGCTGAGTCATTGGAGGAGCCGATGCAGCTCGGGGCAGCGCGGCCTCGCCTCTCCCCCTCGGAAAAGACTCGGCGTCGGGAGGGGAACCTGTGTCTCTACTGCGGTGGGAGTGGACACTACGCCCAAACCTGCCCTGAGAAACGCCAGCCGCAGGGAAAACGGCCAACCCCAGTAGCCGATGGCCCAGGCTACCTGGGGTCCCAAGCATCGCATGATGGGCCCTCACCAGTGGAATTGCAACACCTCATGATACCGGTGCGTCTATACCCCCCCGGTGGGCCCTGGATTCTCACCCACGCTCTGGTGGATTCGGGGGCAACCCGCTCCTATATGGACTCTGCCTTCGCCACTCAGCATCAGGTGCCGCTTCAGAACAAGCCGGAACCAGTACAGGTGGAGGCAATTGACGGACGGCTCCTACGCTCGGGCGCTGTTACTCGGGAGACCCAGCCCTTGGTCCTGTGCTACCAGCAGCACCGGGAGGTGCGAACCCTGGACATTGCCACCATGCCCCGGTTTCCCCTGGTGCTTGGGATGGACTGGCTGGAGTCGCACAATGTTCAGATCGACTGGGTCAATCGGACGGTACGCTTCCCAGACCCGGGTTCCCATGCTCAGTCCGAGTTAGTAGCAGCTGCCCCCATGGGTCAGGCTTTGTCAACGCTCCCTGCTGTGTACCAGGACTATTTAGACGTGTTCGAGGAACAGGGAGCAGACAAGCTGCCGCCTCATCGGTCCTTCGACTGCGGCATAGACCTACAGCCTAGGGCGCCCCTGCCTGTGAGCCGCTTATATTCTCTTTCGGAGCCAGAGCGTGAAGCCTTGCAGGACTTCCTTCGCAAGAACCTGGAACGCGGGTTCATTAGGCCCTCTACCTCACCCACTGCCGCTCCTGTACTCTTCGTTAAGAAGAAGTGTGGGGAGCTTCGCCTCTGCCATGACTACCGGGCCCTGAATAAGATCACCATCCCAGACCGGTACCCCTTGCCCCTTATTGCAGAATTGCTGGAGCGGGTGCAGGGGGCGCAGATGTTCACCAAACTGGACCTCCGAGGGGCCTACAACCTGATTCGGATCCGTGCCGGGGACGAGTGGAAGACTGCATTCGGGACCCGGTATGGGCAGTTTGAATACCTGGTTATGCCGTTCGGATTATGCAACGCGCCCGCCGTGTTTCAACGGTACATCAACCACGTGTTCCAGGACTTGCTAGACAAATACGTGGTGGTGTACCTAGATGATATTCTGGTTTATTCCCGTGACCCAGCCCGTCACAAGAGTCATGTTCGGTCCGTGTTGCAGCGCTTGCGGGAGCACCGACTGTACGCCAAGCTCAGCAAGTGCGAGTTCCACCAGCGGTCAGTAGACTTCCTTGGACACCGACTCTCCCCTGACGGGGTGCAGATGGACCCTGGGAAGGTGGCTGCGGTTCGAGAGTGGGCAGCGCCCCGGAACTGCAAGGACTTACAGCGGTTCCTAGGGTTCGCCAACTATTACCGGACCTTCATTGCAGATTATGCTCATCGCACCACCCCATTAACCCGACTGCTGCGCCCCAAGACGCCCTTCTCCTGGGATGAGGAGGCTGAAGTGGCATTTCAGGGGTTGAAAGCCTGTTTCCAGAGGGCGCCGATTTTACAGCATCCTGATCCCTCTCGTCCCTTCGTGGTGGAGACTGATGCCTCCAGTACGGCTCTCGGTGCCATCCTGTCTCAGCAACAAGGACCCGATGCGCCACTGTTACCCTGCGCTTATTACTCCCGGCAGCTCCTTCCGGCGGAGCGTAACTATACCGTGTGGGAGCGGGAACTACTGGCCATCAAGGTGGCCTTTGAGGTCTGGCGCCATCATCTTGAGGGGGCACGACACCCGGTGGAAGTGAGAACGGACCACCGGAATCTGGAGTACCTCCAGACCACCCGCAAGTTGAACCAAAGGCAGATCCGGTGGGCGCTGTTTTTCTCCCGGTTCCAGTTCCGGATCCGCTACATCCCTAGCTCCCAAAACCGGAAAGCGGATGCCCTGTCCCGGAAACCTGAGGACGTCGCAGACACTGTACAGCAGGCAGTACCGACGACTATCTTACCACCAGCCGCATTCCTGGCCACTCAGGAGGCCAAGCCGCTGCAGGCTCGGGTGCGAGAACAGCAACGGGTCGACGCTTGGGCACAGGAACGGCTCCGGGAACTGTCTGACGGGTCATGCCCTCGATATCCGGGGCTGGCCCTGCACCAGGGCCTACTGCTGCACCAGGGTCGTCTATACATCCCACCAGGACCATTGCGGGCTGAGGTTCTCCAGATGTCCCACGATGCCCCAGCAGCAGGGCACTTTGGGCGGTACCGGACCACCCATCTGGTAAGCCGGGAGTTCTGGTGGCCCCGCCTGAAGGCTGATGTGGCACGCTATGTTGCTGGTTGCGATGTCTGCCGGAGGGCCAAGGGTCCTACCGGGCGACCCCCCGGTCTGCTCCAGCCATTACCAGTCCCACCGCGTCCCTGGCACACGGTCTCGCTGGACTTTGTGGTGGACTTGCCCCCATCTCGTCACTGTACCTGCCTCCTGGTTTTCACGGACCATTTCACTAAGATGGTGCACTGTGCCCCCTGCCCGTCCATACCCACAGCTAAGGAAACGGCTCAACTGTACTTGCAGCACATCTTCCGCCTGCATGGCCTGCCCGAGCGTGTGGTTTCTGACCGCGGCGTCCAGTTCACATCCCACTTCTGGCGAGCCCTGCACCAGACCCTTGGGACGGAGGTCTGTCTATCTTCGGCCCACCACCCGCAGACCGATGGCCAGACGGAACGGGCAAATGCGGTGCTGGAGCAGTACCTCCGGTGTTACTGCAGTTTCCAGCAGGATGACTGGGTCGATCACTTGCCATTGGCGGAGTTCGCCTACAACAATGCAGTGAACGCCTCCACCCAGCAGACCCCGTTCCAGGCCTCCTACGGCTACCATCCTCGTTTGTTCCCGGATGTGCTGCCAGCTTCCGCGGTCCCCGCAGTGACAGACTGGCTTCAGGAGCTTCAGTCCCAGCAACAATTATTGATGGAGCAACTGCGCCAGGCCAAGGACGCATACAAGGCCCAGGCTGACCGACATCGTCAGGAGGGGCCAGAACTCCATGTTGGCGATCGGGTGTGGCTCTCTACCCGTCACCTGCATCCTTCTCGGCCCTCACGAAAGCTGGATGCACGGTTTGCCGGCCCATTCACCATCACTGCGCAGGTGTCGCCGGTGGCGTTTCGCCTCCAGTTACCTCCATCGCTCAAGGTTCACCCAGTGTTCCACCGGTCCCTACTTAGTCCAGTCGCCCCGCCCGACGAGTTCCACCCAGACAATCCACGACCGCAGCCAGTTTTGGTTGAGGGGGAGCCTGAGTACGAGGTGGAGCGCATTCTCGACTCACGATACCGCAGGGGGAAGCTCCAATACCTCATCGACTGGAAGGGGTATGGGCCTGAGGATCGTTCATGGGAACCAGCGGAAAACGTCCACGCACCTGCCTGCCTCCGTGATTTCCATGCAGCTTACCCCAGCAAGCCTGGTCCGGCCCCTCGGTTGAGGGGGGGGCCTGGGAGGGGGGATGGTGTGATGGCCTGGGAGTCAGACTCTGATGCTGAACCTGAGGGATCCCAGCCTGCACGGGATTCCCCGCCTCCAGAACCAGCTGAGCCGGGGCCAGGGCTTGAGCCTGAAGGATCCCCACCTGTGCTGGATCCCCAGGTGCAGGCATCAGCAGAGTCTGCTCTGGCTCCTGATGGGAGGGAGGTCCCATTGCCTGCAGGTGCTCCACTCCCAGCCTCTTCAGAGGAAGCTGAGGCATCCCCTGGGTCCAGTAACCCACCATCCTCTCCTGAGCTACAGAGGCTCAGGGCAGAGAGGCGAAGGGAGTTAAGTGTCTGCAGGAGGAGTGCTCGCCTCCAGGCCCGGAGGAGAGGCGAGTCTCCGGAGGATCGGGACCGCCCTAAGCATAGGGCCAGATAAAAGCCAGCCAGACCCAGCCCAAGTTGCGTGAGCAACTTAGTTGCAAGCGTGTGCTCAACCTGCAACCTTGTGCCTGAACCTGCCTTGGACCTTGATCTGCTCCCTGCCTCGCTCCCTGCCGGATTGACCTCCTTTGGACCCCTAGACCCAGGACTGGATTTGGACCTCGCTTCATGGACAAACCCTTGGGGCCAGCACAGCAACATCAAGGTGTAACTTATCCAGTTTCCCTGTTCCTTGGAAAGAGAGTAGTCTGAATAAATCCTGAGACTGTAGATTCCTGGCTGAGGAAGCAGATGGGCAACAGGTTTCATGTAAACCATAAACTGAGTTCCACGGTATTATTAATTGCAAAGAGCCCATAGTGGGTCATGTAGATTACATATCAGGATCGAAAGCAGAAACCTTTGCAATTATAGCATGAATAACGCACACCAAAGACAATGAACAGTCTTGAATTTAACTAAAAGAACAATAGCAAAGTAATAAGTATTTTTCCATAGCGGGTTAAATAAATTGGTGGTCTTTTTGAAACTAAGGGAGACAATAAGAACTGCACTTTGAAACTACCTGATGGTTTTCCTTTGGAAACAGACTTCAAGGGGCAATTTTTCAAAGTGGTGATTTAGTGATTTATATTAATGGGAGTCGCATGGCTGTACTACTGAGTGACACTTTCAAAGTGCCCCCCTACCACCGTTCTCACCCAGCTCTCTTTTTGTCCCAGTCCAGCTGTTTTCAGTACTGCGTCGAAGATTAAAAACAATTCTAATTTGCAGTATGAATCCTGTTGCGCCTGTGAAATCACATCAGTCTAATCGCTGATACCAATATTTAATTAAAGGAAACCAAATATACCTAAGCCCACGTTTAAAAAGGCGAAAAATGCTTGCCTGCTGGGTAATCCTCTGAATTACTCAATCAGTGGGACAAACTGCTTTTGACTCTGGAGAAGAAAATCAATTTGTGTCAAAAGATACTAAAAGGTCAAAAACGCAGGGTTCAAATCTGACCCCATTGAAGGCAATTGCAAACCTCCCATAGTTTTTAATGAATCGGGAGTGAAACCATGGGGCGTTGTCCTGTAGTTCTTCATCAGGCAGAATGTCCATTTTATTAAACGGCTCTATTTTTTATATATATAAACAGTTCCTTTTAAAAAAATTGTATGCCTTGTTTGCTGGACCATGGGAGAAACAAAAGGCTAACTTCACTTGCCTTTTAAATGCAGGCTTTCCAATTTTGAAGAAAGGAAGGCAACGTTCTCCCAACTCTAATCCTATCCTACCTGACCCTCTTCAAGTACGCCAATCGGGTTTGATGCCAAGGTTCTCAGCCTCTGATAGCCGCCAACCCATAATCAATGTGGCATCAATATTGCAAGGTTTTTAAAGTCTCATATTGCAAGGATCTAGTTATCTCTGTAGTATGACACCCCCATTAATCCTCTTTGGGATAGAATGTTGCCTCACTATATGTAATGATGGCAGTGAAGTTCAAAATGTGCTCACATTTGATTCTCAGCTGCCATCTAGGATATCTCTCACAATGTGATTTACTCTAGAGCTGATCTGCATGTGTGTGCCATGTATGTAAACATGTATGAAGTAATAGTGTTCAAATGGTGAGCTTGTTGTTGGCACCTGTCTGTCTCAGGAGACAGTGGAGGAGTGCGCCTTTGGAGGTGGAGTCAAACTGTTGGAAGGTTACAGTGCCTGTTGTGGATGTAGAGACCGATATGGGAGAGACATGTTTTGTTGCAACTGGGACAGATGAAGGTGTCTGGTTGTGAGCAGGCAGTATATATTTCAGTCAACAGAATGGAACTCTAATCATGTGTAATCCTGGTTGCAGTCCTGCACATATCTACTCAGAAGTAAATCCTGCAAAATTCAATCGACATTATTTCCCAACAAGTGTTTGACTGTGATTCCAGCATTGCAGGAGGTTGGACTATGTGCATAGGATTGCAGCTGTAGGCATTCTTTATTGCACAAAGGAACCAACATCAAGCAACCAAGGGGCCTCATTAAAGCTGTGTGTGTGTGTGTGTGTGTGTGTGTGTTTGGAACACCCAGCTCACCTGTGAAAGTCATGTTCCTTAGGAAATAGAGAGCACACTGGAGTAAAATAATAGATGCATGTTCTTTCATACAAAATGCTACTGTCAGTATACTTACTAAACAAATGGCCAAGAGCTGCTTCATACAGTCATTTCTTAGAATACTTAGACAAAAGTCGTTTAATGTAATTTTTAAGGGACACAGATGTTAAGAGGTCCTAGTCTGGTTCTGGGACCTTTAGGAGTCTTCTGCTGAGCACCAGGATTTGGGGAAATCCAAAATTATACCTGCCCTTTCTGACAGGAAAACCCAAAGATCCTCCTCATCTGATGCTGTGTTGCCAGAAGCTGTAGTGTTAGAGGGAGGCTGGTAGCAGAGATCCCATAACTGAGATCCCAAAGCAATATTGCTATGTGTCAGGCATTCGCATAATGGATCACCATGCCAACAAATTATTTTGAGGTGATTTCTCTCTTAAATTATAGCTGTGTAAATCAGGCCAAGTTACTTCTGATTGCACACAGAAGCAGGGAAGAAGGAGAAGCATAATAAAGAATGTCTCATTACTCACAACTATTGGTTATAGTTATCAGGTGTTTGTGTCTGAAGTTGACTGACACAACTCCTCATTAGCTAATATCAAGAGGCCATAGTAAGAAGTTAGAATGTACTCCAGAACTGCCATTAACTGTACCCGCTATTTTTGACCATCATGAATAGTAGAATCCATGGTAGGGAGGCAATCATTATATAACACAGAAAAGTCTATACCCCAAGGAAGCATAAATCATAAGTTGTCTGTCTAGACTTCTCAGATGGGGTGGCTTGGTTGTAAGAGCGATTACCATACATGTGGAGTCAGTTGATGGAAGCAGCTTAACCAAGAACAAATGTGAAAATAAGCTCAAATTGTTTTTTATAGAGCTGATTTATATTAATTAACTACATTTTAAAAGCTCAGAGACGCCTTACTAAAATCATTTGTTTCTTTGTATAAAAAATTAAGAACAGAGCATTTGCGTGCAGCATTTGTCCTTATGAAATGCTTGTCTTTCCAACCAGCATATTTCTTCCAATTTATCCAAATACATTGAGTTCATATTGGAGTGCTTAAAGTTTTATGAGCAGAATTTTTACTTTCAGACTTGATTGTCTTTTTTCCCCCCTACATGAAGTCTTTATTAGCATAGAAAAGTCAGTCTTTGTTTTTTCTTCATATAATTTTAACACACGTTGAACCATTCATGAGGCCAGGATAAATGCATGTGCAACAAAAGTTGACACATAGGCCCAGTTAAGGCACAGTGATAAAGCCCATGTGACCACGAAGGAGCCACTGGAATCCACTGTTTCTTGAATTTAGCTAACCACAGTTTATTGTTCCATTGAACCAGGCTAAAGTGTGGTTTGTTTAAAGCATGGAATACTGAAGCATGCCAAAATCAGGAACCACAGTTTGTTCTTGCTTTATTTCAATAAATCTTAGTTTAAGCTAACCACATTTTGGAAGTGGATGCTTTCAGTCTTCTCCTCACAGTTACAAAGAGGAAGAAAGGGGCAGTTGCTGCAGGATTTGGAAAAACCGTCCCCATGAACTACTATAGTCCATTGGCTGACCTACTGCTAAACAGGACACTGGAGCATCAGAGAAGGAAGGAGAAGGATTGTATCCCCCAAAGTTCACTATTCAAGCATGAAAAACAGGCATTTCCCACCATTCCCCCTGCTCTGTGGAATGGCTTTCCCTCTGCCATGCATAAAGTATTATCCATCAGTCTGTTCAGTAGCTAGCTACTAACCATGATGGCTATACTCTGCCTCCATGGTGAGAGGAAGTAATGCTTCTGAATACCAGTTACTGGAAACTAGAGGAGGGCAGAGTGCTCTTGTGCTCGAATCCTGCTTGCTGGTTTCCCACAGTTGGCTACTGTGAGAACAGGATGCTGAACTAGATGGGCCATTGGCCTGATCCAGCAGGCTGATCTTATGACGTATCATTTCCCCCAGGCATTCTCTAACCCATAAGATAGGAAACTCCCCCCCCTTTTATATTGTTTCTCTGTTTTTAATGATGCATTTTTATGTTAGAGCTTTTTAAATGTTACATAGTTTGAAAATAAAGAGTCATCTTTATTACATAGAACTGTTTGTATGTGTGGTTTCTACTTCAATACAGGGAATGCACACATATTGCTCTTGCTAGGTCAGGGCTTCTGGGTTTTTTAATTTAAATAAAACCCAAGCACCACCAGTATTAGCTTTGCTTCTAAAAATGCCAATAGTTTTAGTTTTGTTTTTTTACAAACACACTGCATACGGTCATAGGGAGGAATGGCTCTGTTTAAAAGCTCATGACAACTTTCCTCAATCTTTGTCTAGTGACATGAAATCAGAATATACATTCCTTGCAAGGCCAGGATTAGGCACCTGCTACAGAACCAGAGACATCATTAGCAAGAGAGGAGCAATGAGTAAACACAAAATTAAGATTTAGATGTTAACTTCTATGTAATGTCAATGTTTTCAAACAGTTGCTAAACCAAGTAGAAATCCAAGAGTGGAGGGGAATATGACTGAACCAAATTTTGTATTTTAACTTTGTGTTTCTTTGGTTACCAATAATTTATGCTCCTTGTCTTTGTGGAATACCACAGAACTTGTGAACTTTAAGCTTTTACTTTTTGGACATGTCTGGTGAGAATCCCAGCATTCCTGGGCTCAGTCAGAAGCTAGAAATAACACATCAGGGTTCACTTTCCATTTCCCTTAGTGAAACAGATGGATCAGTCCATTAACTCTTTTGACATAAAAAGGATTGAGAATCAATGACAGGAAGGAAGGAAGGAAGGAAGGAAGGAAGGAAGGAAGGAAGGAAGGAAGGCAGGCAGGCAGGCAGGCAGGCAGGCAGGCAGGCCGGCAGGCAGGCAGGCAGGCTACCAAGTTTCACTCTGGGATAGGGCTGGTGCTACAATGAGAGTAGCTGAAACAATTGCCCCAAGCAGTAACCATGAGACAGGGAAAGAATTTGACTGCCACTGCCACCACACATGCACACCCTGATCATTTGCCTCATCATCTGCCTGCCAGCCCTGCTGCTTTTGCTGCTGGACAACAAATGCCTTCTCATCCAGGAAGATTCTCTGCCTGCCTTCTACTCTGCTTCACTCTGAGAAAGGGCCACTCAAGGTGAAGTGGCTGGGAGTGCGCCTGGGCTGCTACAGTTTGCCATGGCAGCTAGTTATGCCATTTAAATCCTCTTCGTCTATCCTCTGGACAAGTCAGGGAGGGGAAAGGTACAGGGGGATAAACTACTAGCTAAAACAGTGCCAGTTTTTTTGTGAGTAGCCATGATAGCCTTAGTCTCTATGAATTTCTCTCACCATCTTTTAAAGCCATCCAAATAATCCCTCTTCAGAAAGGTGGTGGGTTAAAAGTTATACTTCTCCATAATTATAGACTGAAAATTCTGATCCAGGTGACCTAATCTGACAACCCTTCTCTTCCCCGCAATCCTTTTTTTATGTTTCTCTCAAAACACTGTGTGACAATTTCCACTTGATACAGATTCTTCATGGAATGACATAGGGACCAAATACACGAGAGGTCGTCTCTTTCTCTACACACACTTCTGGGTGTTAACAGGGGGGTCAGGGTGCTCTTTGTAGTTCCACCACCTTAAGAAATTTGGAGAGGTGGCAACCCAGGCAAGGGCCTTTTCTGTGGACGTCCCTAAGTTGTGTCATTCCCTCCCCACAGAGTTGTGTCTGGCACCTTCACTCTATAGCTTTTGGTGAAGGCTGAAGACCCCCCCAATTCCTGTGACAATATTGATACTAATACTATTATTAATAATACAGTAAAATGTAGGGTGACTTGCCACATGAATCATTCCTATCATATGGAGAGTTTCTACACCACTGACAGGTATCCTGACAACTGCAGTCCTTTTCAAGGCTGATCCAATCACATTAGAAGTAGTAAATGAGCCAGTTTTTAAATGAAGGGTTTTTCTTTTAAAAAGAAATCCTGACAAATTATTACTCTGAATAAAAACAAACCTCAATAATCTTCTGCATTGTGTCTTGATACCATTTCAAAATGTAAGTGCACTTATGACAAGCATTAAAGGGTATGTTAAACAAAATCTAGGTCCATTGTAAACGGCAACAAAATTGATTCTCTCCCCCCATACACATACACACTTCATAAAAATATCTGATAGGGGAACAAGCAATCATCTAACTGAAGAAAAAGTAAACATATCCTTATATTGCATTTTTGGCAAAATCACCACAAATGGTAAATGTATATCATACACACCGTTTGCATTTCTTGATTTTTTCTGTTTGGTTTTGGCAAATTGGATCTAAAATGTTAGGAGTATTCCTGGTGTCTGAAATATATACTTATTTCTACAACACTATCCATATACCATATAGTTACATACACTGAAAGATGTGATTATATGTTCCTAATAAATTAGTGACATATGAATTCTATTTTATATTTTTTAAAAAGCCTGAAAAAAATCTAACTTTTTAAATAATAATAATTACCGTTAAGTCTATGAAATGAGAACTTTACAGTCTCCATGCCAAAATAGTTCTGGCCACTTAATTTTTTTATCAGTGAGTTCTGTCCACCTGCAATTGGCATCTGTTTGGGATTGTTCAGCTGTGCTAGAGAACGTTACAAGTTATAGGGTGAAGTCTCACTTATGCTCTGTGTACTTCGCTAATGCTTTCTGTACAAATATAATGAGTTTCCTGCTTACTATCATGTCTCATTATTTTCACATTATTCCATATTCCTTTATACCTTTATTATTTGTAAGCAGTTAAATTGCCATAAAAAATGCTAATTTGAGGGGATGGGTGTAAAACATCAATATCGGCCACATAGCCTAGGATTACTGTCAGACATAGCTGTCCAAAGAATATGAATATTGTCTATTTACATGGACATGGCTGAATGCCTGTCTCAGATAGACAAGAATACAATAAAGATCTACATACTATGGTAGTTACACCCATCCAACTGATTCTTTCTTCCCTTATTCCCCAATAGCCCATTTATCTGTACACTTAAAGGGGGTCTGTTTACTTCCTACACCCATTAATACAGTGGAATAATTGAAATCACAGCTTGTGGCCCCAGTGCTTTCCAGGTTTAGAAACTCTCCCCTCTTTCCTTTCTCCGGCTCAAACATCACAATGTCAAAATGTTCCTCAGATGTTCTCTGGGGAATCGGAGAGGCTAATTAGGGTGAGCTTCTCAATAAAGAATATAGTTGTTAAAGGAGCTTTTGTACACACTGGAGTAATGATCATTCTTTACACAGACCATGATTTGTTACTGCAATTTGCAGCCATATATCTCTTAGGAACTAATTCTTGTGTTATTTATTGCACGCATGATTATTAATGATACCTTAACAACTGTTGGAAGTAACTTATTTCACCTCAGGAAGTCAAGTCCTTTAGCTCACTGTTTACATATCCAGGGAAACATCCATTTCTCATGAAATACTTTAATGAAATAGCTTCTTAAAATTTCAATATACCGCTGGTTAGAAAGAATTGAGGAGTATTGACCATATAGCTCTTCTAAATTTGACGGAAAGTACAGAACACAGTGCCTCAAACACACAGACCTGTACTCTCTGCTCCAGATCCCAATGCATTCACCTGTTTTAGCCAGATACTAGTGACCCTGTGACCAGGGAGAGGTTTTCAGCTGGAGCCCTCCCACAAAAAAACAAAAAAAAAAACATCAGAGCTTGAGTTCCCCACCTTGTACTTTTCTAGTGGCAACCCCATAGAATCCACTGGGGTGTCACTTCTGAGCAAACATGCATAGGAATGAAAGCAGTGTATGAATGGTGTGGGATTTTCATTTGGAAATAAACCTGTCAGTTTACCAAAAAAAAAAAAAAATGGACTAAAAAATATACACACCACACAAAGCCATGTTTCCAGAGATGCTGTCTGAGTGTTTTTGCCATCCAGTACACTCACCCTACTGTTGAGCCTTAGGAAAGCAAGAGAAGCACCTTTTAAACAACAGCTTCTGCTCTTTCCTGGCGTTCCTACTTTGCCAACCATTGCTTTCCTAACAGTTCAGCAGCAGCAAGTTTTTCAAATACCTTGTTGCTTGCTTTCACATATAATATTTTAAAAGTTCCACTTCATGTGCAGAGCAAAAGGTTTTCCCCTTTCTTAAGTGAATTAGCTACAATAAATTAAAGCAGGCACTGAACTTTATTTTAAATCGAGTTCTCTTCTCCCCATCCATTGAGATTACAGTCAGCCTTAGGTTATGATACCATATGTTAGCACTTCTCTGGGAGTAAACTTCTCTTGAACTCACTGGGACTTACTGCTGATACCATTCTGAAATGTGCTTCCTTGCCCCCTTCTTGTCAAGCCACACACGCTTTGCATGTCTTGGTAACCGGCTTGCCTCTCAGAGCGCTCTTAAATATGTTCTTCCGGAATGCGTTTTTTGGGGGAAAAAATTCCTATTTAAAACAAAGTGAATTTGTGATTTCTGGATCCACTTTTTGTTCACTGCCCAGCCCTGTGCCCTACCTAGCCCAATGGGTACCAGCTGCCACTGCCCACAATCACACAGGGATCATTATCTGTGATAGTTCTGACTTTCCCCTAGATAACACACACGGGTGTGAAGTTACTTCTGCCCACTGGTCCTGGCTATAGCTTGATAGATAAATCAAGTTCAGGGGAAAGTTAGGGTGGGTGTTCCTTAGCCACGTCTCTGATCTCCAGATGATTAGGCTCAGAGTCCTTTGAAAATACGAACCAAACAAAATTGAAATAATAAAATAAATGGTGTTCTATAAAGCAGGGGCAAGGAAATGTCTTCAGCCAAGGGCTGAATTCCTCTGTAAGGAACCTTCCAGGGTCAGCATGCCAGTTGTTGGTGGGACTACAGAAAAGAGAGGGTGGAGCAATACAGTATTCCAGCCACATATTTCTCTACATTCACTCCATAGCTGCCAAACTTCCCTTTTTTGGCAGGAAATTCTCCTATCAGTACTACAGTCATACCTCGTGTTGCGTACACTCCGTGTTGCGTACGTTCGGGTTACGCACCTCCACGACCCGGAAGTCCTCCACAGAGTGCACACGATGCATGGGTGCACGCAGGTGCACAGAAGCGTTCTGCACACTTCGCGCATGCGCAGAAGCGCAAAAACCTGTGAACTTCGGGGGGGGGGTTGTTCGTTCGTGTTAAGTACACCCAGGTTATGTGGTGCGACCCGGATCGAATCGTGTACGTGACACTGGGTACCACTGTATACTATAGACTATAGTACTGATAGGGGAATTTCCCGCAAAAAAGGGAAGGTTGACAGCTATACACACAGACACACACCTGTATCCAGGCAAACAAGAGGCATTATCACAGTTAACAGACACATTCCAGGCAGGCAAGATCTCTCAAGGAGGGCAAAAAGCAAGACTCGTGTTGGGTTTGGCTTGGGGAGAAGCCTGGGAAGGAGGCTTGACCTAGGGAGAGTCCCAGGGACCAAGCAGGGAGCCCTAGAGAGCTCCATTCAGTTCCTGGGCATGCAGAGGTTTTTACCCAGTCTCTGCCTTCCCTGCATAATATCTTCACTTTCACTGTTGGTACCTTCACTATTATAACAAAAGTGTTTGTGAACACTTGCATGCGTTTTGGCCATTCGTGCACACAATTTGAAAAGTGACGTGCTTTGCAAATTAAGGGGAGGGGTGTGTGAACAGCTGAAGGTCAGCGTTTTTATTATTAAAGGCATGATATTCCAAGTTTTCGGTAATTAATAGCACCATACAAAGATTGTAGTTTAATGAAATTTTATAACATCAACTTAGTTAACCTCAGTTGATATAAGGCACATCATGACAGACCCAGGGCAATTGAAGGCTAATTACATCTTTTTAACATAAGTTTAGTGCTCAGTCATTCACTACTAGGAAAAAAAGATTGAGAGCAGGACTGGCCATATAATGAGGCAGAGTGAGGCAGCCACCTCGGGCAGCCCCCCCCCCCCGTTTTATGCCCTCCTTGAGAACAGAACCCTCAGGTGTTCTGCCTCAGAAGTAAGTCAACAGACAGATAGGAGAGCTTCTGTACATGGAATGTGGGCAGCAAAATGGCTTGGGGCAGCCCTGGTTGCCAGTTTTACCAGAGGAAATGAAATTCCACTTTTCTAACCTCTATGCTATTATTCTATCCTTATCTTCTAACGAACGTGCTACATCTGGGAAACTCTCAGCCTGTATGTTTTGCAGGTTATTTCCTTATTCATATTTATTCCAAACTCCTAAGCCTTGCAAACAATGCACATTTGGATGTCTTTCCACCTTTGTTTAGACTGTCCACTAAATTGCCTCATCTCACTTGCTCAGCATTAAGGCAATGGCCAAAGAACTAGGATTGCTATAGAATTTCCCCAAACTACGATTCCCATCACAGCCAAGCTTTGTGGAGTCTCCTTCCACAGTCCTTCACTCTGGACTGGATTCCAAACTGCCCAGGGTCTGATCTAAATTGAATCACATAGATCCTAAGAGTCTCTCAGGCTTTGGTACACCCTCATGCGCAAGGATATAGAGAGTGTTGTTGTGAGCTTTATTTATTAGCAGATGGCATGGAAGGGCTGTGTTGCTTAACTGACCACCCTCTGGACGAGCCACTGCTGCATAGTGGAACAGAGTGAGAGGACTGAGGTGGCGGTGTGGTAGGTGCAGTGTTTATGCAGTGGCGGAGTCAAACTACTGCTCCTGCCATTGTGTTTGCACCACACTGATTTGGCCACTGCTGTGCCCCTTCCCCTCTCCACCCTGGTAAGCCATAGTGACTGGGTGAGAGAAACATCAGGTGGCCATGCAGCCCAACCTGCTAATGCCCTTACATCATGAATGGAGTCCTCCTAGAATACTGAACTTGACAGTACTTCCTAGAAGCAGAAGGATGGCCAAGAGGGCCACTGCTGCATAGTGGTGGTGAAAGCCAGCACATGGATGTTGCATCCCACCACTCATATGTGTCAGGGACTGGACTGAGGAGGAATGGTGGGGACTCCGCCCCCCCCTTTCTGAACCTTCCCGAGAAGAGGAGGACAGTATAGATTTACAACAGTGGTTTGCAGAAGGTCATAGTTCAGAGGCTGCAGAGGAGAAAAGCTGGGAAATATTGGGAGAGGAGCACTAGGGGAGAGACAGCTGACAGACTCAGTGTCTTTAGAAAGCATTCCTGACCCCACCCCTCTCCCAGGACCTGGCATGCATTGAGAGTAGTAGAACAGAAAGCTCAGAGGCAGAAAGCACAGATCAGCCGATGCAGGGATGATGTATAGTAAGAGAGACGGAGCGGGTGGGACTTTACTCGGAGCAACGCCATCATCTAAGAGACACTGCATTTTCATGTTCTCTCTCTGTGAATATTGAATAAAATACATGGTAAGAACTCTTATTATTACTGTATCTGCTTCTTGGCTGCCACTGTGGGAAGAATCAGATTCCCTGAAGCCTGACAATATTATCTCTTTCGTGGACCACAATCAGTGACATGTGTACTTGTATATCTATCCCTGTTGTTTAAGAAGGAAACCTGTTTGAGACTGCAGGAGAGGTAGGAGGAATGATGCAGTCCTATACACCACCCATAGACCACCACTACCACTACTACCACCAGCCCCTCACCTCCTCCTCCTCTATGAAAACTGCCTTGTTTACTTTCGTAGAAAGATGTGGTAGGAATTAATAAACCCAGTGATGATAATGTGTAATAATTCCAATGATCCTCTGTTCCTCTTGAGGAACAGATGTCAACTGTAGACTATGCACATCCTGCATAGTTTGTGGCTATGGTCTGATTTTCCAGTTTCCTCCACTTCTAGGTTCACCTGCAATGATACCAAAGGTACAAGCATCACATTTTGAATGTCTCCATGGAATGAAATAAACCTTTGGAATGTGTCCTTTGTGGTGGGAATGGCTGACTTGACACCCCAAGTAGTGATGCACATACTTGCAGCTACTCAATGAAAAGCCTTCCAGACTCTGGACCAGCTCCACTTACCTGGCTGGCAATTTACTCCTCCTGGGCAGAAAGGAGTATAAAGTTGACAGCTTTCTGTATAAATGGTGCTTTGCTTGGATGAGGTCTAAGAGAGCTCTTACGTTTCTAGTTTTGGTCATCTTTTCTGACTCTGAGTCACTCCAGACTGCTGCCTGCAGCCCAGCCAAACCTTTTAGAGCAATCGCATGGACACTTTTAGGCTGGTGCAGTTTATCCATCTTTAAACTGCTGCACTGCTGAAATATCTGTCAAGTGCAGATATGGATTCCACTGTCCCCATGGAGATCTTGAGGTTGGCGGGGAGCGAGAGCAATAACAAATGCAGAAGTGACAGGAACGTGCCTCCAGGATTGACTGTCTTGGAACGACCGAGGAGGCAAGATTTGGAAGAAACCCATGAAATCTGCATATCTAAGGAGTCTGAAAACATCATCAGATGAAAAAAAAAGTGAATATCGGGACTGAAAAGGCTGCAGGAGTTTGCAAGCAAATGTCAAGAAACATACAAAAAGATGTCAAGAGAAGTATGACAAGCACTTGGCTGAAAAGATTAGGGGGCTAAATATATGCATGATGAGCAGCAGCGCACTGTTCCTTGGAAAGAAGAGGTGAGGAGTTTTGTAAGCGAAAAGACAAAAACAACCCACATCATTTTTATGGATAAATTTGAATTAGAATGTATGTAGAAGTCGGAGGCCAACAGGGTAGGGTTTGTCCTACCATAATAGCATTCCAAATAAGGACGACTGAGGAATTTGATCTTTGCAAATCCCTACATGAAATGACCTGATCTGTACCTCCTGGGCTAATGTCTGTAAAGAAGGGGTGTGAGAGAGTTCTGAGGTAGGCCTCTCTGCCTTTGGCTCCTGTGCCTGTGATTCCCCACCCTGACCTATGTAGTCCTGCCAAGGAGTGAAGAAACAGCAATCTGGGAATAGAAAGGTATAGCAAATTCTTCTCACCACCTTGCAGGACACTTTGGGGGTCCAGCTTACTAAACTGAATGTACCAAGTGACTTTGCCCACTCCATGGGAAGAACATAAGAAGAGCTTGCTGGATCAAGCCAATGGCCCATCGAGTCCAGCATCCCATTCTCACAGTGGCCACCCATATACATGTGGGGAATCCTCAGGAATAACTCAGCCCTGCTGGGGTTTCCAGCAATTGGTATTCAGAAGCATCACTGCCTCCAACCAAGTTATATTTGATAACTGAGTGACTGTCTTCTCCAGCAAACATGGTAAAGTGCAAGGCCTCCTATTGTTAAGATTGTTATCAAAAGGTTTAATGTCTGCTGCATGAAGAATTAACCAGAGAAGCAAAGTAGAGTTGAGTCAAACAGCGGTAAAAGGCTGTTTATGGCAGATAAGTGGTGGGTTTTTGTTGGGGAGATCCTCAACTCTTCCCTAGCCCCAGATTTTTACTCAGTGACCCCTTCCACAGGTCACTTCATTCCCAGTCAAGTTTACTTAGAGCTTCACAACAGCAGTCAAATTATTGTTTGCACTTCTGGAAAGTTAAAACTCCATACCGTACCATGACTTTGCAAGATCATTCCTTTATGTGGAATTTGATTATACTGAGGTTGTACCTGGCTGAAGATGATGGTTCTTCAGCCTCTGTATCACCCTTAGGAAATTAGCTGATGTGGTGAATGTCTCGGTTTGTGATTTTCCACTTAATTTGTGGTGAGAGATTCATCTGTGTTTGTTTATGGCCACTGATGTGCTCTGACTAATAAGAAATGGATGTTTCATCTCCAAACAGAGAGTTTGTGCTTTGTTTCAAAGTTGCCATGGTCAGTCTCAGCATGCAATTTTCCGTGTAACTGGTGTGCTTGGCACTGCAGTTGCCATATGGAAACACTGATTCCCAGTCATCCATATAATGGACTGTACACTATGCAGGCAATCTGTAAAATAACGATGGTCTTTATATGCAGCTATGTTAGTTCTTTTCATTAGCTGCATGCCTAGTAGTGTCTTGTCAGTCATTGCGTTAAATTTATGAATAAAGAACAGACTAGCCTGAAGCAAGGCAAGCAAGCTATTGCTGTGGTTTTGTTTTGTTTTAAAAAGCAGAAGAGCACTGATTGGTAGAAAACCATGTGGTAGGACATATGTTTCATCTGATTCTGAAGCAAGGTGTGAAGATGGTGTTATGTTCCTGTGGAGGGGTCGTTCATGGTGAGCCTGTTGTCACAGGCGAATTGTTAGCTGGTGGAGTTTGGTTTGACAGTGGTGATACTCCCTTGCAGGGGTGGGGGGCATTAAGATGGTCCACCTGCAGAGACTTATGGAATCTGATGGATCCCTGAATGCTCTGGAGGGATATTCCAAGTGATATGGTTGGTTCCTCTTTTGATGTTCTAGTCTCCCTGTGGAACAGGTGGGCAGAAAGGGCTGTAGACACTTGCTAGATCATCACCTGGTCGTGGTGAGTGGGCTTGCATGTTCCTATGACCCTTGTGAGTGAAGCCATTGAGAGTCTCATACACCCAGCAGGGTCACCGAAGGCGGTAAGGTCAAAGGGGAGGAGCTAGACAAAGAATGATCCAATAAGTCCTCAATGGCAGAACAGGCAGATGATAACAAGCAGTATGTTACAATGGCTGTGAAGGTGGCTGAAGGCTGCAGCTGATAAGAATCTACCGGTCATTGTGATACTCATGCCATCGGAATAGAGTTTTACAGTGAAGACTGTGCATTGGTCAGTGTGCACTGATCTACACACATAAAACAAATTCACGCACAGGCATCTTCCAAAAACCCACCCCAAACCCCCAAAGTCCCATGGCGATCAGCTATTATGGAAGACAACTTTACTCAACTATGAGTGATCACCACAGAAGCAGCAGACAGGATCATTCTTGGGTGTCTCCTCCAACACTGCAGAGCCTACAGTCTGCCTCGAACTCAAGATTGCTGCAGGTAGTGAAGCAGGAAGGATGACAGCGACAGCTAAAGCACAGCTGGCATAAATCTCAGGCTGAATCTTGGTAAACACAGGTATGAGCACATTTTTGTGCCTACCATACAGTTTAAAAAAGCCTTGCTTCTCTGCCACCATTGAATCCTCAAGTAGTTGTCCAGCAGAGCTGTACCGAGTGGTGAAAGGGCTTATGGGATCTGCCCAAGAAGAAGGATACAAGAAGCAATACTGAAACCAGTGAAGTGCTACACACACACACACACACACACAAGCTGGTGCTTCTACATGTAGAGCTGCTAGAAGGCAAATAACCCAATAAACTTAATGTGCTCACACATCTGGTGCATGTGCACTGCTGGATCATGGCCAGTGACTTCGCTGAGTAAGAATGTGTAACACTGGGCCCTCTGTGCCTAGTTCTGTATTGATCTATTAAACTTGTTTTCCTTGCCATTGCATGGCCCAGTGAGAGTTGTGTGCGGTTTGCCAGCCATTTCCCTGCCTCTCTGTTCCATTGAAAAAAAAGAAAGAAAGCTTCAAAATCCCCTGAACATACAGGCAAATAATTACAGCTTATGAAAGCTTTCCCAGGAAAAGGCAGAAAGGACAAAAGCAATAAGCAAGCTTAGGAAAAGCAAAGCAACTTTTTTTCCTTGAGTAATGACATAACTGCTCAAGGATTAATATATGTCAGGCAGCAGAAAACCACAGCCAACCAATGATGCAATGCCTGGAATAAATAAATAAAAAACCTCCAGAGCTCTCCCCAGGATTATATGCAAGACATAGGATAGCAAAAAAAGGAACTCAAATCAAATGATTAAGAAAAAGAAAAGGAAAGCTATGTTTTAGAGCCAAAAAATCACGAAAATCTCAATAGATCTTAAAAAAAAAACCAAGCCCAAGTAACTTTAACAAGAGAATGCAAACCACATGCTCTGGAATTGAGTCCCAAACCTCTGAACAACTCCAGTCCAATATAGACAGATTACATGGATGTGTTCAGGTTCCATTGAATGTTGACCTTTTCACAGCAGTGGTTGCATCCTGAAGATTGCTGAAGATTGTTCTCCAAGAACAAGCAAACCAGAACATTATCTTATCTTGGGGCCATCAAACAGGAGAATGTTTACAAGCTCCTAGGAGCCAAATTCAACTCCTTCTACCTTCCAGTACAGCTGTACTATGCACATGTTCCATATCAGCAAGACCACTTCCAGACTGCTGCTATTTTTGTGGGTGGAATTGAAGCATGAACTGACAAATTCAGGCCGCGTAAGTAAAGCCAACTTGGTGCTCTTGCACAAGAAACTCCCGTCCAAAAGGGAACCTCAAACTTCTTTCAGTAAAGCAAATGATGGGGGGATGCACTGGAATGTGTGGGATAATGATTGCTTAATGGGACATGGTATAGCGCCCTGCAAATAAATAACTCCCCATCCCTGGCAAGCTCTTTCCCCCATAATCCACCCCCTTTTGCTTTTGAATTTGCAAACAAGCACCCTTCAGGAGGGCAAACTAAACCCAGGGACCCCAAGTGGCTGACCTCTACTTTAGGGGAGGTATGGTCCATGCCAGTTTTGCATGTGTTAATTCATAAACCCATTAAACTCCATTTTCACATGAATCTTTGATTAAAAAAATATATCAAAAAATCTGCATGAAAATTCATATTTAAGTACAAATTTTATTTCAAAATACTCCTGCAGAAAAATACTATATATCACTGTAGATGTTTCTAAATATATTTTATCTGAAGGTTTTTAAGGCATTTTGGTACTTTTTTTTTTTTGAGCCAACAAGTGTAGTGCAAAATTTGAAAGAGAAATGTATTCCAATCTACACCTAAATCTGAGAGGTGTGGATTGGATCATTTCACAGTGGAATGCAGAAAAAAATCAAATTCCTCTTGCCCATCTACTTTAGGGTCTTAATTTCATAATGATAATATGAGCAACATGTGGATGGTTGACATATGCACACAAGAGAATTTGGCTAACTAGAAGTTTGCAAGCAGCCGAAGTTCAGATAATAGGCACTCAGCTCTGCTTGCAAGCTATCCCTTGTTATATTAGTAGAGGAATATATGCATGCTATTAAGGTGGCCTTTTATTAAGCCTCTGATCCATTATGCGGGCGCACATAAGCATATTTTCAGAGCTTTCACTGCCCTGTCATGATCAGGCAAGAGTGCTTATTCATAAGGAGCTGTATCTTCATTCTCTAGTCATTAGTGTGAATGGGTCATAAATCATGCCACTGCGTCTGTAACCTAGTTATAGTTCTGACAGCAAGAGGTTCTGAAATCATGGTTTCATATTGAAAAGCTTTAAAAACTCATTAGCTTTTGATAATTACGCTAATATCTTAAAGCATTCAGAATCATTTCTGGGAAAGATCAGGCTTGGAATGTCTGTTGAAGTTTTTTCCCCTCAACTTTGCGAGAACAAAAAAAAAAAAAAAGGCAAGAATCCAGGAAATGGGTCCCTTTGGGTGGCAAATGGTCCAACCAATGCAGAGAAGGAACACTGTGCCTCTTGGGGGAAATGCCACACATTTTAGTGGAACTTCAGAGCTAGAGCTGCAGTTTCCAGTGAGGACGTTGGCCATGAGGGACCAGTCAGATGGTGCTTCACTTAGCTACTGCAGTAAAGAACACACTGATAGCTTAGGTGGGAAAACTGGGTAATGATAAGAAGAAACATAGCAAACTGCACTAGTTTGCATATACATAAGAGGCATAGCTATTAAGTTGCACTATCAGAGCTTATAGGATTTTTATATCCTTAGCCTTCCACCAGTGGTCTACAGGAGTCAGGAAGGACTTTGTGCTGTTTGACATTGAGGTCTTCTCCGGATGTTTTGCTCTTCCTTACCACATGCAGTTTGGTCACTTGCTTTAATAATTGGGCACCCATTTGCTCTGCAGCAGATGTGGGGTCCTTTGAGGCTCCAGATGTTGATGAACTACAAGTCCCATCAGCTCCAGTAAGGATGGCCAATGGCTAGGGATTATGGGACTTGCAGTTCAGCAACACCTAGGGTCCACCTTTGTTACTTTCTTAGAGGGATAGCCTCATTAGTCTGTTGTGGCAAAAAATAAATAAATCACATGATGCCTTAATGATGAACAATTTTATTATGGAATAGGCCTCTGTTGGAACCTTTGCTTTTGAAATGCTGTGCTCTGGATTGTATGTCTTGTCTGGGAGTTTGAGGGTAGTATATGGTGTTGCCTGTGTGACAGTAAACTACATCAATTGACTCCAAGATGTCCCATTGATCCATGGGAGCAGCCATGTCCCATGCTTTGCTCAGTGACGAAATAGGACTGGATACTATTACTAGTATCAAGAAAGGTTTGTGTTTTTCACTGAAGTAGCAACTGATCTGGGCTGCAAACATTCAAACTTGTTTGGAAAAGGAAGCTCTTTCAAGAACCATTTCCCCCAGAGTTCCTTTTTCAAATGAAATACTTTTGCCGGACATCATTTGATTCTGCCCTAATTTTTGGCATTCGGGGGTTCTTTCCTGAAGTTTATTATTATTAGACTTCTCCTTCACACGGTGTCCTCCATGAGATCACTTCAGCCCTGTCTCCCCAAGAGCTGATTATTATGAGCCCATATTTCCCAACCCAGTCAGCAGTCAAGGGTGATGGGACTTGTAGTTCAACAACATCTGGAGGGTATCAGGTTGGGCAAGGCTACTATAAGTGCTTTTAAAAAGAACTGCCTCCTCCCATAAATGTGTAAAAAAAAAATAAAACACCATTTACAGTAGTATTAAGGGTGTGTCCTAATAGTGAGAAATAAAATGTGCTGCTTTGTTTTCTCTTTCTGGACTCTAGAAATGCCGTGAACCTTTATGTTGTGAGTAGCTAGCCTCACCCGCTTCTAATGAACTCCCAACTTTATTTTTTTTTTAAAAACAAAACCACAGTCTTTATAAGTGCTATTCCCACAAGTTTTCAATGAATCAGGTAGAGGAAGAGGAAATGAGGGAGGACACCCTGTTTTTAAAGTGTTGTTCCGCTGAGTGCACTTTAGTCATTGCTTTTTATTTTATTTTTTTGCATAGACTGCCAGCATATTTCAAACAAAGATTCTTCTCCTCTTCCCCCCCATTTATCAGATGCCGGACATTTTCTTGCAATCTCCTTCCCCCCCCTGTCACCTCCCTTGTTTGACGATTTATTATGAGGGAATAACACTGAAGGTTTTAATGTGAAATCTTCAATGCAGGCAATCATTTTCACGGCACTTATTGACACCCCTTGCATGCTTTCTGTCAAATAATCTTTTTTTGCGTTTGGAAGGGTTACTCCCACACTTATCTCTCTCTCTCCCTCTCTCTCTCTCTCTCTCTCTCTCTCTCTCTCTCTCTCTCTCTCTCCTCGCCCTGTGGTAGAATAACACTGCAAAAGTATTGAACTGCTGACACAATTGAAAATATGCCAGCCCTCAGCAAGCTTGTTGTTATAGTTGCAAACTTGCATCCCCAGTATTCTCCGCAAGCAGCTGAGAAACAGAAACAGCTCATTCTGGAGTTCTTACAGAAGCCACTGCCATGAGGAAGGGAGGGCAGCCGGCATCTCCTCAGTTTTAGACACGGAGAAAGGTGAGGGATCATTCCGAGGCTCTTCTGTGGCATGGCCAAGCCCTCAGCGTGTGAGCTTTTCCACGGGATTTATTTTTAAAGGTGCAATCCATTTCCATTCCACCACTATGTCATCTATAATTTAAATTTATGTGACAAAGCTCGAGGTTTGCCAGTGAAGCAGCTGGAGCAAACTCCCCATTTTGCCACTGAGCATGTGGATTTGTTGAAGGTATTTCACCTGACAAGCCCTGTTGAAAGTACCCCTACGTCTCCTGACAAGCATCCATCAACATGCAATATTTATTCTTCTGTTTTAGTTTCGCAGCAAGTAATTGGCAGCTCTTCAGCAAGGAGCAGGTTTCCTGCTGAGCCAGCACCACCTGTACAGCTTTGTGAGCCCAGAACAAACACTCTGAAGTGAGAGAGTTTTCATAAGGGTATGGATACAATGAACAAAGTACATTTACTAAAATGAAGGGGAACAGAATTCTCTTGTGTAACCCCTCTACTCTTATCACTGCTCTTCAACATTTTATTTTGCACTAGGAAAAAAAAGTGTAGGGGAAATGTTTATCTATCACATTGGCTCATACATCTGACAACCTAACTTTCCACAGCAGACCCATGATATTTATGGGTCTCTGTTTTCAAATATTCACCAACAGACATCCTCCTGGTAAGAGTTTGATTTTGAAAATATATGCCCTCTGAACAGCGATACCAGGAATGGGATACCCGTGTGTGTCCATCCCCCCAATGTTGCTGGACACCAACTCCATTCATTCATCACCATTGGCTACGCTGGTTGGAGGTTGATGGGAACTGGAGTCCAATAGCATCTGGAGGGCCACAGATTCCCCAGTATTGATCTACATGAGTCAGAAAGGTGAAGGTTCCAGAAAAAGTAAGCCTTCTCTTGCTAGTTATCTATGAGGCTGTCTTATACTAAGAATGACCAGGGTAGAATACAACACAAAATAAACAACAATGCCAAATTACAAGCAACAGATTCGTCCAAATACAAAGAGGCGGCTAAAGCAACAGAGAAGGCTAATAACATCCCCACACCCACACCCACACATGGAAAATACGTGGACCAGTTAAAATAATTAAAATGCCAGAGTGAATAAGAACTTGGTGTAGCGGGGCAAGGCACTGTCAATCTAAACTTCTTTGAGAAGTAATTTGACCATGACAACAGGGTTATTACAACCCCTACTACCTATATCCTGCTCTATAGAAAAGATCAGATCCGGAGTACATCCCCACAATATGTTGGACCAGTGAGGTTTAGAGATAGCCCCCTGCTTGTAATGGCAGCCATGAAGTCCCAAGTTGGTTCTACTAAGGCAGCCTCAGCATATATTTTGGAAATTCTCCAGGACCACCATTCATAGGTTCTCCAACACCATATCAGGGACCACCTCAGCCAGCTCAGGAAGGAACTGATGGACAGTGTGGTCTTCAGTACATCAGCAAAATCCCTAATCTGTCTTTCTGGCCCCAAAATCACCACATCAGCCATTGCTATTCGATGACTGTCCCAACCCACCCATAATCAGTCAGAAAAAGTTGATACCATGGTGATATACTGAGATCTGTCTCTTCTGAGAGTCATCAAGCCATTGAGAAGGATCATCTGAGAGCCACTAAAGAAAAACAAATGTTCTGCTAAACATTAGAAATCTTCAGGGAATTATCTTCTGAAGTATAGTTATAGCCAGGCATAGTGAATAAAAGCGGTGGCAGCTCATTACTGTCCGTCTCTTCTCTCTTTGTGTCTTTAGAATTTATAGGTTCACTTTTCTTTGTGTGTCAGTAATCTCATACTAATGTTCCTACCTCAAAACAAAAGAGCACTATTGTGCATCACGCTGCAACATCAACAAAATTGCCAGCACCATTTCATCTTAATGATTGCTATTAGAAATGGTGGAGCAAGCTGTAGAATTTACATATCTTCACCTTTAAAGGCTAGGTTGATGTTTGCAGGCCTAGAAATAGATGCTATGTTCTCTAAAACTGATGGGGCCATCCTGATGTGAAGCAGGATGTCAATCAATATGCGCTGCCTGGCTACAAGTGGCTGCCCCCCCCCAAATGCAGTTCTGGGGGTGGTGTTTTTAATTAGAGAAGAAGGCATGGAAGGAATGGTCTAACTCTCCCTCCCCCAGCACGGCAATCCTAATCTGATCTACCCACAACCTGGCTCCTATCTGAGTTTTTTTTTAAAGTCTATTCTACTAGTGCCCTTAATGAGGGCTGCAATAATGATGTTCAAAAAATGAAGCCAATGCAAATATGAATTCTCTAGACTAGTTCCATTAATTTTGAATGGGGCAGTAAAATTCATTTTCCTTTTCACTTCGTAAAGAAACACATTGCAGCCTCCAAACAAAACAGCTGAGTGTGGCACCTCTGAGGATCCAGGCTATTCCACAGCCTAAATCTTCCCAAGTGCCATCAGGGGGAGAAGAATCTGAGCAACAGGAAGTCAGGATTTTCTTACAAGATTCAAGACTCTGAACAAGGAGGGACCAGCTTTCACCAGCTGCCTTCTGAAGTGGTACAGCCCTAGGAGAGTTGCACCACATGGTATTTTTGAATGTGTAGCTCAGACATAGGCAAAAAGGGGAAATGGGCATATGTTACTTCCTATCATGGTTTCAAAATAATATTTTAAAGAGAAAGTTGTGTACCGTTAAAGCAACTGAAAGAAGGATGGAAACAAATTGAAGGTTATAAGAAAGCAACAAAGAAAGAAAGCTGGGGAGGTTTTAATATTTTTTGCTAAAAGCAGATTAGGATTCAGCTTTACAGCTGCAAATAAAACATTTTAAGTGTGTTTTAAGTGCAATATACAATGTGACACTAGATGGTGATGGTGAGCCTTATGGAAAAGTCAATGTATTTTTAAAAACGCTTTTTAAAAAAAGTATTTTAGAATGTTTTATATATGTGTGTAGACTCCACTAAGATAAAATCTGTCAATTTAAAAATACCTAAAAATGCTGTCAATAATCAAAATGGGAGATGGAGAAAGCAATTTACTCATGAGGATGGAATGCAAACCAATGGGATAATGGCAGCAGACATTTGAGTGTTTAGTGAGAAATGGGAAAAATCTACTCAAAATGAGGAGGATGAGTATGTGTTTCTCTTACTGAAATATGAAAGTGAGCTGGGTCCATATCCCTACCCATATGACATGTTTCTTATAAAAAGATACATGAAATAAACAGACTCTCTTAACAAAAGACTAGATAAGCAAATCTTGAGGGTGGTTTATGGTTAGGGAACAGTTATCTTTTCGAGATATAAGAACAGAGCCTGTTTAAATATATTCTGACTCTATGCTTATGCTTCTTCTTTTACTGAAGTAATTTGGTAACAGCTGTAAGGTTTTCAGAAAGAAGAGCTTGGTAATGCCCCAAGGTTTACAGTCTCTTAGTTACCAAAGTCAGTCCTTCGCAGAAAGGCACAAATTGGAGACCTTTGCACAGAGGAAGATGCAATATTCCCATCCCACATAATACAGGCAGTCATTCACTGCTAACAATACAAATCATGACACAATACCCAGATATTATTGAGGTCCTGAAGCTAATATAACACCAGTATATTGCATATTGCCTGTATATCCATATATCGTACCGTATATTGAATATTATCATTATATCAGTAATGTTGACTGAACTTTCCAACACGTGGCTTGCTTTTCAGGACCACAGGCTAGGCCAGCGTCTGATTTTTTCCTATGTTGCTTTTTAAATTAGAACTGGCAGCAAAAAATAAAAGGCAGGCCTCAGAAGCATAAAACACATGCATGCAGTGTACTTGGCTAAAACAAACACCGCTTTGGGATGTCTGCTTCCTTTTACTGGAAGAAGAAAGCGACATCCGTAGATGTGGCTTCCTGAAGACAAGAAAGTCAACTTCCCTAGACCATCAACAAGAGTTAAATCCTCCGTCCAAAGACAGACTCCATGGCAATCAACTAAATACTCCATGTGCACTGGGGATGTGTGACATGCTTGATAATGTCAATAATTTTACTTGACTTTTAAAAACAAAGCTAGCAGAAAAATTTAAAGTCTTTTTAGGAGCAGTGGCAGAAGAAGAGATGAATGAAGAAAATTGTGCTACATATCATCTTGTCTTATAAACTGTAAATGCCAGCAGTCATAATCAAGAGTTTATTGTACAGGGCAATCTGGATGATTAGAAATTGGATTCAAGTTCATAAAAAAACAGCTTGACATAAATCTCATCCCATTTCCCTACTAACATCAAGAGCCAAATTTATCCCTTACGCAACTCTGCTTAATTGTTTGGGGGCAAGAACAGGGATTATTTGGGCAGGTAAATTCTATTTTTTAAAATAAAAATAAAAAAGACCATATACATTTACATATTTATTGAAACGCTTTGAGTCATGCCTTCGGGTACTGAGAAAGAAGGGTTGTTTTTTACACTAGTATTTGAAGTTATTAATTTCCCCAATGTAAACAAATTTGAAAATAATGGCAGACTGAATTCACACAAATTATTAGCTGGAGTAGAAATACAGCTACTCTTCTTCTTTTGCTTAGGCTTTCTATAGTGAAGTATTTTGTTGAAAAATTGTACGTAACTATGCACCGGTATCTATCCTAGTTTTATCCTTTTTCAGAACACAGGGTTGTATCACTGCTGTCGATCAGCTGAAAGTAAGACTTCCATCAGCAGAATGAGGAGGGAAGAAATTTCCACCTGTTACCTTGTGGAGCCTCTAGCACTCCCCCTCCATCTCTCCCAAGGGATCCCCCAACCCTCTGGAACACATTTATGGGGTGTATGGGGGGGGGGGAGGCTGCAGAGTGGGAAAATTGCTGGAAAATGCTTCGCTTTAATGGAAGGCTTTGTGTCTGCTGAGTGACACAAGCAGATACACCTAGTAACCTGAAATTATATCATATAGGGCATTTCACCCAGGGCTGACTTTGCCACACACATTTTAGGCTGTATTATGAGGAGAGGATAGATGGTAGCAGGAACCGGTGTCTCCTGTGAAAACTAAAAGGGAAATTCGCCAACCCCCAGTGCAGCCCTAGTTGCACCAATCTGCATGCATGCAGCCATAGGTTTGTTCTCTTTTAAGCAGACCTCTTGTGTTATGCCATCCACTGATGTGACATACTGCAATATTTGCTGTAATTATTTGTTGAGGTGCTTATGCTATACAGATAGTAGCATTGTGTTGCCCATATGAAGAAGAAGAAGAAGAAGAAGAAGAAGAAGAAGAAGAAGAAGAAGAAGAAGAAGAAGAAGAAGAAGAAGAAGAAGAAGAAGAAGCAGCTTACTGGATAGCTCAATTGGTTAGACTGTGGTGCTGATAATGCCAAGGTTGCAGGTTCAATCCCTGTATGGGACAGCTTCATATTCCTGCATTGCAGGGGGTTGGGCTAGATGCACCTCAGGGTCCCTTCCAACTCTATGATTCTATGATTCTATTATTCTAATAATGGTGGTGGTGGTGGTGATAAAGTTGCTCTTTATCTCTCAGAATGACCATGTTTAAACACCTTTTGCATTTAACTAACTTGTATCTTATTCAAGGCACAGGTACCAAAGAGTATTCACTTGCCAGGATGGAGCCCATCTTTGGCACGGATGCAAGTCACGAAACAAGAATGCATCTTAGAAAGATGTGTGTCCATGCAGAGCTGTAAGCTCAGAATAGTACTTATGGCATAAATAAGCCAGTTTTCTGACACAGCATTGTAGTTGTTTTGTCCCAAGCTTTGAAGCCGGCAGGGGGGACGGGATGGACTTTTCAAGCCTGAGGGTCATATTTTTTTAATGGACAACCTTCTGGAGGTGGCATGCTAGCTGTGGGTGGGGCCAGAGGTGAAAGTTTGATGGGCAACCATGTGACTTTTACCTTTGTTCAACAGGCTACGTTCCAGCCATTCCAAAACCGTTGGTCTCTCCACACTTAGCTCTCCTTCTCCATCCAGTTGAGCAAGAGGCATAAGCATAGTTCAAGAACATACTCCAGCCAGACAAAAGCATTTGAGTGGGGTGCAGAAAAGGAAAGCCAATACTAGGATAAGTTAGGATATGCTTTATAAAGAAACATTAATACTATCATGAATCTGTTATCAGACCTTCTCCATATGAAATCTGAACCAGACCCAAAACTATTTGACTGGCGCTTCATGAAGCAATGTATGCAGCTGGAATATAACAATGAGATAATTTTATAAGATGGTGGGTTGGTGGCAGGACTCATGCCAAACAATCCCAGATTATTAAGTAGTGTTTTCTGGGCATTCTTACAGTTTTAAAGCATCCTTCAGATGAATCGGTTGTGCCTGGCAAATGATAAAAGCATCCTGCATTGGCATCAGCATTGCCAATCTCCAGCCTATTTATTTCTGCCGATGAACTTCCAGCATATGAACAGTAGTTACAGACACCACAGATGGAAATCTGAGCGAGTTGTGATATAGCACATCAGGAGCCAGTTAAGGTAACTGCTTTGCAATCTGCAAGTTAGTCTTGTGAAAAGATCCCATGGCATTTTATGCAAGCACGGGGGGTGTTAGCCTCAGACTCCTGGACTAGTTCCAAGTTCTGTTCTATGCATCTGGAACAGTTACTTTAATTCCCATTGGACAGGATACACTTGATTTTCCATCCTGACTCCTGAATGTTGTTACTTATAAAAATTCTGCAAGATGTCCCAAGGGCATAGTCAGTGTGTCATTTGCTTCGGAAAGATCCTTTCAATTCCAAGAGGGGGTGAAGTCTAACTCAGTAGAACCTTCGGTAGCTGAACTTCTGCCTACTAAGAAATATGGTAAATGTTATACAAAAAACAACAACAACCAGAACTTGGATATGACAGCTTGGACACCTGCAGTCAATAAAAAGCCCCTCCCTGCCTGCCATCAGAACACAGCCCACCCCCACTCCCAGGCCATGAATGAGGTTTTTTGCAAAGCTTCCCCCTTTTCATGATACTTCAGTTCTCTTAACTCCTCTGCACATCTCTCTTTCAGCTGCCTGCTTCCCACACCTGTCCTTGCATTAAACCAGTTCACAGCCTACCTTTCTGCCACAATCTGGCCTTTATGCAATCTTCCCACTCTTAACTCTCAATCTGCCCTGCCTCCCAACACACCTGTCTTAATCTTTAGCTTCCTTGCCAACCGCTTATCTCTAGGGCCTGTGGGAGGCTTTTCATTGCAAAATGCATATAAAGTGTTATGTATTGAAGTTCTCACCTTGGCCACCAGGGGTGTGTGTATATAGTTTATTCTGCTGCGGTTTTCACTCAGGTCAGCTTATGCAAATGAAGGATTAGAAACTGACACTCAGGGATTGGTTAGCTGCAGAATGTTGTTACTGTTACATTGTAGCTGAGCTCTATATAAGCTGGTGGCTGAGGCCTCCAGCTCAGTTCTGTTCCAGCCTGCAAATAAATAAGAGCTGTTTTGGAAATCGCTGTGTTGTCTGTTGTGTCCACCCACAACTTAACACTGGCGACGAAGGTGGGATCATGGACATCAGAACACAGACAGCACACAGCCAGTCAGCGCAAGGGCAAATCACTGAGCTGAATCACTGAGCTGAATCACTGAGCTGAAACGCTGAGCGAAATCACTGAACAGAACCAACTCAGAGCTGCCCGTTCTGGCTAGAGCACTGTGTTCCATCCATCGCCCACCACGTCGGCATCGGAGTCATGGCTACACTAGTGCCTCTACCGCCGTTTGCCCCGGCCTCTGAATCATGGGACTCATATCTCGCTCGGTTCGAATGCTACCTTCAAGCAAACGAGCTAACAGAGGTATCAGAGGAGCGGAAGCGAGGCCTTTTCCTCAGCCTCTGCGGGCCCGAAGTGTTTGAGACGGCCAGAGTTTTAGTCGCTCCACTCGCAGTTCACAGAGCACCGTGGGACGCGCTACAAGAAAAGCTACGCGGCCACTACGCGCCCAAGCCGTCCAAAATTGCGGCCCGCCACGCCTTTTACCACCGGAACCAGGCAGAGGGGGAGTCGATCAACGACTACGTCGCCGCTCTCCGAAAGGCCGCATTAACCTGCGAGTTCCGAGACTTAGACGATGCCATGATGGATCGGATCGTCTGCGGGGTCTGGGACAACCGTCTGCAACGGCGCCTCCTTGCCAAGCCAGACCTCACGCTGCAGAAGGCCATCGAGGAGGCTGCGGCCTCAGAAGCGGCTGAACTCTCCGCCCAGGAGATCCGCAAGGCCAGCAGCCCACGACCTACAAAAAAGCCAATCGCCGTACACCATGAAGAGGCTAGCAGCGACGAGGCATCAACCAGCGAAGACGATGACGTGCACCAGACGAAGCGGGAATGCGGGAAGTTCAAACAGAAGTCCAAGGGCCAATCAGAATGCGCCGGCTGTGGAAGCGACCACCCCCGCGTCAAATGCCGATTCAGAGACGCCATCTGCCGGCAGTGCTCCAGAAGGGGTCACATCGCCAAGGTCTGCCGATCTACGCCATCAAGCACAGCCTCTTCACCACCTCGCGAGTCCAAGTCGTCAACCCGGTCCGCAAACAGTAACTGTTTCGCTCTCACCAACTGTTGCTGCTCATCCGGAATCACGATTGGACAAACCGACTCGCCTACGCGACGCAAACTACACATCACGGTGCTCATCGAAGGAGCTCCGTGTGACATGGAGATCGACACCGGGTCTGCCCTGTCCGTTGTGTCCTGGAGCACTATCAAAAGACTTGTGCCCAAGCTGTCTAAGAGGCAGCTTGACCGACATCGTGTACACCTGAGGGACTACCAGGGGAACGACATTCCCGTGACGGGCGTCGGCCAGTTCCAGGTCAAGTTCAAAAACTTCTCGGGCCCACTCCGACTCGTGGTAGTTGAAGACCCGCGGCCCAGCCTCCTAGGGCTAGAATGGTTTGGCGCCCTCGGTCTGGAAGTCACCGGCATCAACTGCATCTCCAACGCGGAAGTGGAAAAGTTAACTAAAGAATTTGCCGAGGTTTTCGATGGCACCTTGGGCCAATATACAGGCACACCCATCTCCTTTAGCCTTGATCCACAAGTAGCTCCAATCAAGCTAAAGCCACGCCGGGTTCCGTTCGCCCTCAAGGCTAAGGTGGACGAACAACTGGACAAATTAATCGCGCAAGGGGTTTTGGAGCCGGTCGACCATGCCAAGTGGGAAACGCCTATCGTCACACCTGTCAAGCCGGATGGGTCGGTGAGG
Organism: Lacerta agilis; assembly: GCF_009819535.1. NCBI lineage: Eukaryota > Metazoa > Chordata > Lepidosauria > Squamata > Lacertidae > Lacerta > Lacerta agilis. The sequence continues at coordinate 33,390,024 of NC_046322.1, forward strand.
ATATGCGCAGACTACAAGTGCACGATCAACAAGGCGCTTCAGCAGCACGCTTATCCCGTTCCCGTCGTCCAACACCTGCTGCATTCTTTGGGCGAAGGCAAGGTCTTTGCTAAGCTGGACCTTGCCCAAGCCTATCAACAACTGCCTGTTGACGACGCCACCGCTGAAGCTCAGACGATCGTCACCCACCGAGGAGCGTTCCGATGCCGCCGACTACAGTTCGGGGTGAGCGTGGCTCCTGGCATCTTTCAAAGCCTCATGGAGCGCCTCCTGCAGGGACTGCCAGGCGTGGTACCATACTTCGATGATGTACTGGTATCCGCAGACTCAAATCAGCAGCTGTTCGAGCGCCTCCGCGCTGTGCTGACCAGGTTCCAGGAGGCCGGACTCAAGGTAAAGAAAGAAAAGTGTCTGATTGCCGTTCCACAGGTGGAGTTCCTGGGCTACCTCATCAACGCCTCTGGCCTTCACCCAACGGCATCCAAAATCCGGGCCATCCAGGAGGCCCCGATTCCAAAGAACAAGACTGAGTTGCAGGCGTTCCTAGGGCTGCTGAACTTCTACAATATGTTCCTGCCCCACAAGGCAACGCTAGCTGAGCCTCTCCACCGCCTGCTCAGCACGAAGGCGCCATGGTCCTGGGGTCATCGGGAGACAGCGGCCTTCAACGCGGTCAAGTCCCTTCTCTCCTCAGACAGTGTGCTGGTACAGTACAGTGAAGCCAGGCCACTGGTCCTCGCCTGTGACGCCTCGCCCTTTGGCATCGGTGCAGTCCTCAGTCACCGGTTCCCGGATGGGAGGGAAGCACCACTTGCTTACTTCTCTCGGACGCTGTCTCCGGCGGAACGGAATTACAGCCAGCTCGACAAGGAGGCACTGGCGCTTGTGGCTGGAGTGAAGAGGTTCCACGAATATCTCTACGGGAGAACCTTTGACCTCATCACTGACCACAAGCCGCTCCTGGGCCTCCTTGCAGGGGACAGACCAACTCCGCCGATCCTCTCGCCACGCATGCTGCGATGGACTGTTTTTCTGGCAGCATACAGCTATCGGCTCATTCATCGCCCGGGAAAGTCGCTGGGCCATGCTGATGCCCTCAGTCGTTGCCCCCTTCCGGCGTTGGTGGAAGATCCAGCTCCTGCTTCATCGGTACTCCTGCTTGAGGACCTTCCAGCTGCACCAGTGTCGGCTACCGATGTGGCCTCCGCATCTTCCCAGGACCGCACCATCAGACGTGTGCTCAACTGGGTGTGGAGGGGGTGGCCAGAAGGGCCATTCACATCTGAGTTCCAGCCATTTGCGACCAGACAGCATGAGCTCTCGGCTCATCGCGGCTGCCTACTGTGGGGAGACCGAGTCGTGGTTCCCCAAAGACTCCGCCAACGCGTCCTTGAGGCTCTGCACATCGGCCACCCAGGGATCGTTAAAATGAAGGCGTTGGCTCGGTGTTACGTCTGGTGGCCTAACATGGACGAGGCCATCACCTCCTGGGTTGCCTCCTGTCAAGCGTGTCAAGAATCGAGACCTGCACCACCGGCAGCTAAGGGCAACACCTGGGAGACGCCAAAGGCACCCTGGTCGAGGGTGCACATTGACCTTGCTGGCCCTTTTCACGGCCGGACCTTTATGGTAGTGGTGGACGCTTATTCGAAATGGCTGGAGGTGGCTCTGATGCCCTCCACCACTACTGAAGCCATAGTCCGGGTGCTGCGGGGCCTATTCGCAACGCATGGATGTCCTGATGTCCTCGTCTCCGACAACGGGCCACAGTTCACATCAGGCGCTTTTGAAAGGTACCTCTTGGGGCTGGGCATCCGCCACGCCCTAACAGCTCCATTCCACCCGGCCAGCAACGGACAGGCAGAACGAATGGTGCGCTCAGCGAAAGAGGCACTGGCACGCATGGACCAGAAGGACTGGCATGAGCGAGTTACGGAATACTTGCTCGTGCAACACATTACCCCGCATGCAGCCACAGGGCGGAGTCCAGCTGAACTGCTTATGGGCCGTCGCCTCAGATCTCCGCTCGACCGGTTGCATCCAGACTTCGGGGTAGCCGAGCCCCCGGGCGGTGCTAACGCACCAAGGTCTTTTATTCCCGGGGATAGGGTTTTTGCCAGAAACTACGTGGGGGACATTCCTTGGGTGCCGGCCACGATAGTGGGAGTCACTGGGCCCCGCTCATATCAGGTGGCACTTGAGGACGGGCGGTTGTGGCGCCGGCACATAGACCAACTGAGGCGCAGGGTTGGAACTTTGGACGATACCGCAGTACCCTCAACGGCAGCCTCAGCTCTAGAACCGACACCATTGGAAGGCGAGGCTCCATCTACACCCCATTCACAAACTGCGGACATGGGGCCAAGCCGAGCCACTGCAGGGGTTTTGCCTGACTCCCTTGAGACGCCGACCACCGCCTTGCCTGAGTGTCCACCAAGTCCGATCGTGACAGGCCTTCCAACAGCAGCGGAGCCGGAGACCTCAGGCCCAACGACACCAGTGGTAGCACAGCAGTCGCAACGGGACTCGGGCAGCCAACCAGGCTCTGATACTGGCCCACGGCGGTCAGGTAGGGTTCCCAAACGCCCAGCATATCTAAAAGACTATGTTACACACAATTTGCACACATAATGCTGCATCGTAAATTGAACTGTTATGCTATGTGTTTTAAATGAATATTGCTGTATATAATGGAACCACTATGCTTGTAACCTAATGCCTTATCTCGGTGGGGAGGGGTGTTATGTATTGAAGTTCTCACCTTGGCCACCAGGGGTGTGTGTATATAGTTTATTCTGCTGCGGTTTTCACTCAGGTCAGCTTATGCAAATGAAGGATTAGAAACTGACACTCAGGGATTGGTTAGCTGCAGAATGTTGTTACTGTTACATTGTAGCTGAGCTCTATATAAGCTGGTGGCTGAGGCCTCCAGCTCAGTTCTGTTCCAGCCTGCAAATAAATAAGAGCTGTTTTGGAAATCGCTGTGTTGTCTGTTGTGTCCACCCACAACTTAACATAAAGTATTTGCTGCTTTCGTTTCTTATTTTAAGACAGTTCGACCACATGGAGAAGTGGACTATAAATCTTTTTAAGTAAGTAAAAAACAGGCTCTTCATTTGCCTCACATACATTCTACCATTTCTCAATATTATCTGGGTCTCTGCTTCCTCGTTCACTAAGTGGTTAGATTAGAATGTTTGTCAGTATCCAAGCCATCGTTAATTTCCAGCCAGTGAAACATTTAAGATGACTGCTCTATAGAATACTGCAAATCCCAGTGACTCGCTCTTTACTTTTCTGAATAATATTTCATTGCGGTGCTTGGAGCAGTTTCAAGGAGGCAAATGAGACCACGTATTTGAGCAGGTGTGGTGGCCCATTAACAGAAGATCAATGCTGATAATGTTCTAATCAACAGAAGTGTCTCACAGCCAGTATATTAGCCTCTATGAAGAATTAAGTAACATGTGTTGCCAATCTTGGGCATGATCCAGCCAGAATTAAGCACTTCAAGGTGTCAGTGAATTAGGCACATGTTCAATTTCTCCAGCTGAATTACAGGAACCTACAAGTGCTCCACTTTGGCTGGATCATGCCCCTCTGTTGTAAGTTGTGCATTATCTACCAAAACACTCAGCACATGCATGCTGAGTGCCAAAGTTCATCGTGTGCATCTGATGAAGTAGGCTATTGCTTATTGGAGGGGGGAACCCCTCCATGCTTCAGTCTCTACTGTGCCACAGTGACTTTCACCTCTTATTATCTACATTTATCTCTCAGTAATCCAGTGAGGAGAACTAGGAGCATATGGCTGCAGTGCTTCTTAATCTTGCTTCACTGCAGATGTGCACGTTAGGACTCCAGAACAAATGGGTTTTGTTGGAAAGATTGCTCAAGTGCTGAGCTTTCTTCCCTCCCATTTGCAGAAAGAAAGATGTTTCTTCTGCACACAAGCCTTTAATGAGGCTTTGAAGCTTCTGCCACTGCCAGGTGCAATGGCTTTTCAGATAGGCCAGCAGTCTACTTCCCTCTTTAAGTTCCTAAACTGTGGTTTAGAAGGGTTTTTTTTAGTGCTTTTCCTACTCTAAAGGTTTAGCAATTATTTCCTCTTTTAGCATCACCACAGATTTGGGGACCCATTTGGGGATTTTTACAGAAGATGTCGAAGGGAGCAACTGCTGTTGCGAAGTTCATGAACATCATAGCAACAGCCAGTTGTGAAAGTTGCTTCAGGTTCTCACCAGAAACTTCTCTAGGTTTTTCGTTTCTGTAATAGATTGCCCTTAGAAAGAAAACATAAATGAGGCTACATAAAACAATAAGTTCACAATAGTTTTGGAGACCAAAATATTATGAATTGTGTCTTTGTGGATTGTAAATTATCAAAGCACAATAGATCTACGCCAGTAAATGCATGCAGGGAATTTGCAATTTTAGCTTTAGGTTCCTATAAAAAGGAACATTTATCTGAACACCTGAAAGAAAAACTAGGAAAATGGAAGATCTATTTAAGATTTCATTGTTACAAGAAACATCTGTGGTAGGATTTTTATAATGAAGTAAGATTTGAGAAAAATGTGATTTAATTTTCTCCACTTGCATCTTTGAATGCATTTGTGTGCATAGATAATATAGCGAAGTACCTATACAGGCAAACAGTAGAATTTATATTGCACAAAATCTGTCTGTCCTGTATGTAGGATAGAAGAGGAAGAACATTTTATGTATCATTGGCTTTATCAAATTGGAAAATATTCTGTTTAGTTTTGCTAGTTTATACCACTTTTCCATCAGCTCAAAGTTGTCTGTAAAGTTTTCAGATGAAGTATATAGAAAGCTTGTGCTGTGAAGACAAGAGATAGATATTCTTTTGTTCAGATTTCCCTATTCCTTTCACAATTGGGTCCCTCTCCAGTAAACATTTGTGCATGAGAGCAATTTGCTATGAGGCTCTCATCACATCCTCTGCCCAGTAGGATCCCACAGTTGCAATCATTGACTTTTGTTAGTGACATGAATGAAGCAGTCACTGCTGAATTGTAGTCAGGTCAATGAAACTAATAGTGTCTGAGGATCTTGCTTAGACTGCTCAGTTTGCTCCCTTATTAGTATACTGATGATCTATAAAGGTTTTGCAGCAGAAAGCGGCTGCAAAAACACTGCCCAGAGTTTATTGCATGCCGTACAGTTTAGAGTCCTATAAGCTAAATGAAAACTGATTTATGTCCAGAAGCTATTCTTAAAATTTTTGCTTTTAGCTTTCCATTGATTTGAAATAATTCTTCTGTTGTGATGGGATTTGGTGTTTAATCTTGTTGTCTTTTTTTAAAAATAATAATAATAATAATAATTGACATATTTTCTCTCACGGGACTTGGTTGTTCAAATTAAAGATTCATTTCAAGTGAATGTTGTCTATTATTGCAAAAAACATAGTTCTTACTAGAAGACTGAGCCAAGGAGGAACATGGTGCTTCCTTCATATATCACCAGGATTCCCACTCATGAAAACACATATACAGCTCAAGCACACGCACATGGATGTATTTTACTACATACACACATGACTAGAACTGGAAAGTGATCACCATTCAGAATTTCCCACCATGCTACACAAAATAAGTAGGATGGCACCATTCATGTGTGATGGTATAGGTGATGCTCTTCCTGTCACTAAGATCACATTTATGAGCACAATGGCTGTGTTCTCCCTCCCAGGTCAGGGGCAGTACACCTCTGAACATCAATTGGTGGGGATCATAAGTGGGGAGGGTGCTTTGCCCTCAGATCCTGCTTGTAAGCTTCCCATAGGCATCTGGTTGGCCACTGTGAGAACAGGATACTGGACTAGATGGGCCTTTGATGTGGTCAACCAGGGCTCTTCTTGAGATTATACGTCCAAAAAAAAAAGTGTAAATTATGAAGCAGTTCTTGCAAAAAACAAAAAACAAAAAAAAACCTGCAGTGCTAAGAACAAATGACAGACTCAAAGCCATCACTGTGACTCCATATTCTCCAAGATTTGTCAGATGGAAATCTGTGCATTTGTTTTATGTTACATAAGAATATGGGAACTGCAAGTTGCTGGCATTGGAATGCAGATAAGGATGGCTTCTTTCATTTATGGTGGAAATGCTGCAAAGCAAATGGTAACTTTGTGAAGTAGCATTAGACCCGCCCCCCTTTAGTGCCTATTGAAATATGTGAAAACTTACACAAGAGCTGACCATCAAAATCAGGCAATATAGAGCATTACATGGAAACCTAATATACCAGAAAAATTCAGAGAAGCTATTGACAAATGCTGCTTAGTAACTCTAAGAATTTCAGGGCAAGGTGTAGATTTTTTTTTTTCATTTGTAGAGCTGGAGTGCTGTAGTAGTTAGAGTGTTGGACTGGGACCGGGAAGACTAGGGTTCAAATCCCCATTCAGCCACAAAACTCACTGGGTGATCTTGGGCCAGTCACTAGCATTCACCCTAGTCTACCTTAGACGATTGTTGTGGGGATAAAATGGAGGGTGTTTAGAGGGTGCCCCCAACTTCATGCAATTTTACATATGTGCATGGGGGCCCAGAATGTAACCCCCACATAAGTGGAGAGTCACCTGTGTAGAAGTACAGCCTCAGTACCATCATTGTGACGTACCAGTGCCAGAGGAGGGAAAAACTTAAACACGATGCAGTTTCTAAAAAAAATAGACCAGAGGCAATAGTACTTCATCAAGCAGAGCTTTACTTCTACTGAAGACAAATGAGCATAATGGTCACAAATTCAATGCAGTGGTACCTCGGGTTAGGAACTTAATTCATTCCCGAGGTCCATTCTTAACCTGAAACTGTTCTTAACCTGAGGTACCACTTTAGCTAATGGGGCTTCCCACTGCTGCCGTGTTGTCGCTGCGCGATTTCTGTTCTCATCCTGAAACAAAGTTCTCAACTCAAGGTACTATTTCTGGGTTAGTGGAGTCTGTAACCTGAAGCGTCTGTAACCCGAGGTACCACTGTACATTCAGGATTGGCACATTCCATAAAATTCCAGTTGCAGCACTTACAATAAAGTTTACAAACTTACAATAGGTCTAAACCTTAACACTACCACATACAGAGCAGCACACTAGAACAAAGAGATAGAAAAGAGAAAGTGAGACCCAGGCTCCTCCTGGTCTTACTATTCTAGTCAGCATGACCTTGACAGAAAGATAACAGAATCAATTTAAATCAACTGTACTCAGCTTCCCAGAAGAAATAACCCAAACAACAGAAGCCTCCTTCCTGTTTCTCTCACATACAAAGAAGCCTTCTAGAACACTCTTGAACCAGCAGAACAGAAAAGATCTCTACACGTCAGATCAATACTTTCTGTACTAAGAAATGCAAACTGACACTTTGGGGTGTGTGTGCAATTTTCTTTTTGCCATAGTTAAACTATGGGACTAAACCCCCATAAGATGTAGTGATGGCCATCAACTTGGATGGCTATTGTTGGCTGTGTGTATTAGGAGGGAGCTGTTAAGTTTTCAAATGTGAACCCTCCTGTAATCTTCAGTTGAAGGGTGGTATACAAATTTAATAAATAATGATAATAATAACAAGGAGCATTCATCTTGATTTGCTTGTGGGGTGCTTACACATCTTCTCTTTAATCCCTCAACCCTCCCAGACTTTATAGTGCATTTTCCCATCACTTTTCTAACTTCAAAGAATCCAGGGTTGGTTTCCCTCCACAAACTGGATATGTTCTACTTGTGTGATTAAACACTTCGACCCACGTAAACTGCAAAAAAACCACAAAGTTCTCGTATGCTCTTGAATCCTTCCCACAAAATATGGATAGTCTGGAGGCGCCATAATTCTTTCAAGGGTAGGCTAGTGTACCCCACCTATTGGTATGGGAATCTTCATCCATTGTGTAGAAAACAAGGATGCTCACCTGGTCCTGGTCCACAGTAGCCTTTCAAGTCACTGGCCATTTAAGACTTTCCAAGACTTTCACTAGTTTAGTTTGCACTGATTTCAGCTTTCACCAGTCCATGGCTTTTTGTAGGATCTGCTTTTCATTACATGGGCTTATTAACACATCTGCCAGAGATGAATTTATGTGTACATTGAAGGGTGTGATGGTTTAAATTATGATGATATTTTAAGATCATAAGAATGAATTATGTTCTAATGAAGTGGGTTACATTTTTGGTTTTATTGTAATTCTTGTTTTCTTTAGCACATTGCTTGTCCCCTCTTCTGTTATGTACTCAGTTAAATGAAATTCTTTTTTATTCTTTTTTTAAAATCATAATTAATGCCATAACTAGTTGGACATAAATGGGATGAGTTCAACCATATTCCCAAAGAGCAGAAAGCAGCCTGAGATGCAACCAATAAAAAGTTGCATGGAGATTAGGAAACTTTGTGGCATCCTCTTATTTTAAGCCACTGTATTTCTTGCACCTTTTTGTTAAAAATAAATAAATAAATAAATGCTGCACTTCATGGAAAAGAGCAAGTCAAGGAGGACTTGTTTCAAGTAAAATATAAAATAAAATAAAATTCCTTCCAGTAGCACCTTAGAGACGGAGGCAGTGAGATATTTTACTTTCTTGGGTTCCATGATCACTGCAGATGGTGACAGCAGTCACGAAATTAGAAGACGCCTGCTTCTTGGGAGAAAAGCAATGACAAACCTAGACAGCATCTTAAAAAGCAAAGACATCACCTTGCCGACAAAGGTCCGTATAGTTAAAGCTATGGTTTTCCCAGTAGTAATGTACGGAAGTGAGAGCTGGACCATCAAGAAGGCTGATCGCCGAAGAATTGATGCTTTTGAATTATGGTGCTGGAGGAGACTCTTGAGAGTCCCATGGACTGCAAGAAGATCAAACCTATCCATTCTCAAAGAAATCAGCCCTGAGTGCTCACTAGAAGGACAGATCCTGAAGTTGAGGCTCCAGTACTTTGGCCACCTCATGAGAAGAGAAGACTCCCTAGAAAAGACCCTGATGTTGGGAAAGATGGAGGGCACAAGGAGAAGGGGACGACAGAGGATGAGATGGTTGGACAGTGTTCTCAAAGCAACTAGCATGAGTTTGGCCAAACTGCGAGAGGCAGTGAAGGATAGGCGTGCCTGGCGTGCTCTGGTCCATGGGGTCACGAAGAGTTGGACACGACTGAACGACTGAACAACAACAAGTTTGCTCTTGGTATGAGCTTTTGTGTGCATGCACACTTCTTCAGATCTACTTGTTTCAAGTAGATGAATTTAAACCACAAAGCCTGCATTGTAACCAAATGGAACTTTATCGGATAAGTTTATTTATCAGTATTGATTTATATTCTAGAAGTAGATGCATTAAGGGTGATGAACTTGTGGCCCTCCAGCTGTGGATGAACCAGAACTCCATCATCCCTGACCATTGGAGTCCAACAACATCTGGAGGGCCAGAAGTGCCCCATCTGTGCATTAAGATAAGACCCAGAGGAGAAAAACTGAGAAGGCACAGTGTGGTGTCTGCGAGGACCAGAAAAAGTAGAATTACTTGGTGTCTGTAAATCTTGCATCATACTAATCGAAAGTATTGCTTTAACTCAATAAAAGGTTGACCTGAAATATTGCTAAAATTACCTGCCACCCAAAGCAAATTTGGGGTTTTAGTCTTCAAACTCCTATCATATGGTTTATGGGAGGGCATACATGTTCCCAGGCAGATAAAATAAATATGGTTCAATGTACCATGGAGGAGGAGGAGAAAACTACTGTTTATGTAGAAAGCAAATGACTCTTTGGCACAGACATTTTTTTAAAGCACTGAATGCTGAAAGAAGGTAACGTTCCTCACCCAAATGCTGCTGTTCCTCTCATGAGTTCCTGTTCAGGGTTGGAAAAGCCTTCAAATTCATTCAAAGTAAAGCATTTTCTCCCGCACTCATATTACAGCTATTTTGCTGTTCTAAGCAATATACCACTTCAACAAAATTAGCCTGCAATTACACTTGTAATAAAATGTAAATTTAAGGCGGAAAAATATGGAGCGCTCGCGAATTGAGAGCACTTAATTTTCACTTAGATTCCCACAGAGTGAAGGGTTAATTTAGTAAGAGAGATAAGAATGCAGTAATTATTTCCTCCCTGTTTCTCAGTGAGAGAAAATAACTTCTAAGACTTTAAATTCAATGGCCTAAATCAACCGTTCATATTACCTAGGTAGAAATCCCATGGAATATTAGAATGTACAATTAGCATCAATGTTCCTGAACACCTTTCACTGTGGTTAAGGTTTAATGCTTTGAATGTGTAACACTATGAAAATAAGATAAAGGCTTTGAGTTTCCCAATATTAGTCAAAGAGTATTTATTTATTTACCTTCTCCTTTCTGACATCTGGTTTATTATGACAGTTTTATTCAAGAGATTTTCATGCTTACCAGTTCAGCATTTTAACCAAGAATAGCCTTGATTCATTTCTAATGTACCCCTCATTGCTGCATTAAACCCTGGTGGCTTTTCATTAAAATACCTTTAATTTCTACAAAGAAGCTTCATGATAATAATGCTTCAGGGGGTACTCAAGGGTACACAGTACCGGCACGTCTTTTTGTTGTTGTTAAAACGTGTGACACTAACAACTTCATGGTGAGTACCGGCACTTATTTTTCTAGAGGGGAAAGCACTGGTCACTATATTAGTTCAACTCCAACACGTTCTCACAAGCATACACAATCGTGGGTTTTTAAAAAAACAACCCAAAAAACAATATTTTGCAAATATAACATGGTTTATCCTCCGTGCTTTATCCTCTGATACAGTACACTTTGCACCGCGTATTATTATAGAAACCTTATCGAGAAAGAATTAGCTTCTGCTGTTTATTATGCACCACCAGAGCATGTATCTCAGAGTGGGGTAGACTCAGCAGGAAGAAAGGGAGTGATTGATAATTGTATGGAGGGGGGGGGATAGAAACAGTGAAAACAAAACAAAAAATAAACTTTACAGCAGCAGCAGCAGATCTGCTGTTACTTACGAATTACTAACAACTTTTGTAAGTTTTACATGCTTATTCCATCTGCTATTCATTAAATAAAAGTTGCCATGGCAACTGCCACATGACATGGTATTTATGCTACATCTGATGTACAAAGCATAGTTTGTGTAGGAGTCTGTGTATGTGTATGATGAGGCAGCTGGCATCTCTGCCATTTTGTTGCTGCTCTGGTGGCGGGAGGGGGGAAGAATATACTGCAAGTACTCATTTGAGTACTGACATTAGTGCACATTTGCCTAAAACCTCCGACCCCCTCTCCCTCCCCCACCTCCTGCCCAACCACCCCATCCCCACCCAAATTCTAAGGAACTGGTCGCGGAGCAATTTCAGTCAGGCATAAAGCTTCACTTCTTCTACAACAACACCGGTACCTGCTAGGAAATTATTCGAAGAATGCAATGCTTCAGAGAAAAGGTCGTCTCAAGACTTTATGAGACAGTCCTTTTCCTTCATCGGCTTGTGTCCAAAAGGGATGTACAGTATGGAAAGAAACAAACGCCCAATACCAAAACAGAAGCTCTTGTCTGAATCTTGAGCCAAAAATAAAATAGCAAGGGCAGGTTAGAGGCAAGCCATTTGCCTGCTTCGTCATGTCCCTCAGAGTTTGTGATAAAAAGTGTTAAGACAAAGGCATCCTCACACCAGTATTCATCCAGTGGTTTGTCAAAGGCTGGGTGGAGAACTTTATGTTATGTGTGGCAGACCAACATGATTCACAAATATTAACCAGGGGTTTAGTAGTCAGCTTTGCAGTGCAGGAGCTCATCATGGCAGCTCCCATAACATCACCCTCAAGGAAAGTCCAAAATGCAGGAAGTGGATCTATCGTTATAATATGGGCCACACATACACACTCTCACACCTATATACAGTGTTTTCCTTCTAGAAAACAAGGTGCCTGTACTGTGTACCCTTAAGTACTCCCCCCCTGGGGGGGCACTGCTTATACACCAAATAGCACATAGCATACTACCCAGTTTATTAGGATCCACATGATAACAATCTTATGCAGAGTTACTAGTTGGGACAGTCTGGGAGTAAGGTCCACTGAACTCAGTAGCATCTACTAGGGATGTGGGCATGGCAGGGAGATTCCAAAGCAGACTCACCCAATTTGAACAGAGCAAATCATGATCAAGATTAAATCGTTGGTCAATTGTGCCTCCTTGCCACCATGCCCTTTGACCCTGCTACAAACTTCTCCAAAATGGAAGGTCGGTATGGGGAAAAATCGGATCAAGCTTGCATTTAAAGGTGACCCTAACCTAATCCATGCATTGAAGAAGAAGAAGAAGAAGAAGAAGAAGAAGAAGAAGAAGAAGAAGAAGAAGAAGAAGAAGAAGAAGAAGAAGAATACACAAAATGAAACACAACCATCCTTCCAAGTTCACATTCCTCCCAATTTTGCAGTGCGGTTTTCCAGCCATGTAGTGCATATAAAAATGCATATACTGGGGAAAAGTCTGTATAAAAATGCATATATTCATGAAAATAGCATTATATTAGGGGAAATAGTTTTGCAAAAACAAAATGAGTATATTAAGCAAAAGCGCATACAAAGATGACGGTACAATTTGTACCCTGTTTGCATCCTGTCATCTCTGATAGGTTCCAGAGCAAGCTGGGGAAATTAGTGTGAAGGGATCAAGAAAGCTTAATAGGAGAAAATTGCTGATGAGTTTTCACAGGGATCTTAAAACAAAATAAAAAAACCATTCACAAACCAATGTGGAAATGTGGAGAACTGAACTGAAGAGTGGAAAAATAAGAAACTGAGAGAAATGAAAATGGATGGAATCACCCATACTTAATGGTAGGAAACAAAATTTCACCTCCTGCCACTGGTAAATGAGTCAAGGCACCAAATAGAAAATGGGCACAGTAGAGAAACACAGGATGCCATGAAGAAGGGATTTTCATGCACCAGCCGACACTGAATCACATTTAGCTGAACAATGATCACTTCTGATGAGTGAAAATTAGAGCTGTCAGCCTATTAAAGAACTTTTAGCCAAATTTATTGTTTTGACTTTCAACCAATTAATTAACTGATTACATTTCTATATTGCAGGTCCTTAATAAAGGTGGTTTTTTTGTTTTGTTTTTTTAAGGATCCTGAATGGCTGTGACAGTTTCAATTAAGCGTGACAACGTTTGAATTAAAACAAGCAAATATACCAACAAAAGCTATCACTGCTACCTTTTTTGTTTCAAATCTTGAGAGCAGATAATGAAGAATAAGGCTAAATTCATGGAGGCCGGGGATATCAAAAACACAGGAAAAACCCTGCTGAAGAGGTCAGGATGTTGGAGCTACTACTGCAGTTTAGGTGCAATTATATTGTGTGTCGTTCAGACTTACAGTCTATATCAGAGATGAGCAATTGGGATGAGGATTGTCGCACTTTCCTCTGCCCGTGTGCTTTGTGGTTGATCAGTCCTGCTATTCATGTCAGTCAACTATGAGAACTGGAAATGTCCAAAGTAGGCAAAATCAAGCCAAGATATTTTCATGCCAGAATCAAACTGTAGGGTACAATCTGGCAAGTCTACGAAGGAAGTGTGGGCTGGGAAGTGTCCCGGGGGCCAAACAAAGAAGACTGTAGGGTCACATTTGGTGGACAGACTGAAGGTTCCCCACCCATAAGTCTTCCCTGGTCTCTTCTACAAAGCTGTGGCCCTATCTCATGACACAGTGTTAGTGCTGGCAAGGTAGAGTAGCAAGAGGATCAGAAGCTTTGCCTGGGGTTTGTGTCATACAAATAAGTGAACAACGCTGCCAGAGGTTTGTAGAATTGGGTGTTGGTCCTGCTTATAATGCTTCCTTGACACTGCTCATTGCTGTCAAAGCCTAAGCTAATCATTCACTTCTGCTCTTTTGATGCAATTTATGTATGTGGCCAGTAAAACATCCCTACTTCTTAAAAGTCTTCTTAAATCACACTTGTGAACCTGTCTGCCTTCCTTGCAGTTTAATTTTCAGAGTACTCACCAGGCAGTTGTGAGCAGATTGGTGTGTGTGTGTGTGTGTGTGTGTGTGTGTGTGTGTGTAGGGGGTCGGTTTCTAAGCTCCTTTCACCTGTTCGGATTCTTTCTCCAATTACTAATTCCAGAAAACTGTGAAGTTCACCAGACCTGTTTCACTTGCTCTGTTCATTATAACCTCAAAGTGTTACTACATTTCACATCCACCACCGACAATTTCCCGCTTGCGTTTCCAGCTATTATTACGTTGTCTTTCTTGATGGTTCCTCGGGTGGCCATGATGGTTGTGCAACAGGGAGCAAGGGAAACATCTTCAGCTTTACAAGCTGTTAAATCTTTACGCAGGTGTGTTCGAGACTAGCACAGCAGAAATTAAGTTATCCACTGCAAAAGTTAGACAATATGGACTGCATACCCAGAGGGGCAATCAGCACAGGCTTGGGAATAATCAAACATATCTGAAAAATAAACAGAGCTCGTTCACATTGCACTTCAAATCCCAGTTACAGTGCAGAACACAGATGCTAATCCCTTAAAAGAAAGTGGCACCTCTGGGCTGTAATTAAATCATGCATGCTCCACATGACCACATAGATTTCCATATAACACCATTTTATCCTTTGCTTAGAAAATGCTCCTTGGACCATCAATACACAGTAAATGCTATGTGAAAATAATAGTAACATCTCTTTTCTTCATTTTTTTAAATATTCCAAATCAATGCCACACTTCTCAAACAAAGAAAAACAATGATCCAGTGATTCTCACCTTAGAAAATACAATCTGACATGTATACAGAGTGCAACTGGATTTCCTGCCCAGGGGCCTGGTGATGTTAATTAAATCCACAGCTGTATTTCCTCCACATTTGGGGATCTTTCCCATCCTTCCCTTGGGATCATAGGAAGGTGCCTTATAGCAGGTCTAACAGTCTGTCTAGCTCTGGTCTGTCTTCAATGACAGGCAGTAGCTCTCTGGGGTCTCAGGCAGGGATCTCTCCCAGCCCTACTTGGACATGCCAGGGATCAAATTTGGGAATGCAAGGCAGATGCTCTACTTCTGAGCTAAGGCCTTTGCCCACCCTTAGAGTTCCCTTCCATGCTGCCCCCACAACAGTTGTTGTTGTTGTTGTTGTTGTTGTTGTTGTTGTTGTTGTTTTGTTTTGTTTTGTTTTGTTTTGTTTTGTTTTGTTGTTGTTGTTGTTGTTGTTGTGTTTTACAACATCCCAAAAGCACTTTACAAGACCTAGTGTCAGGGACTGGACACTGGAGGAGGAATGGTGAAGACTGCCTCCCTCTCCTCCTGAACCTTCCTGAGAAGAAGAGGACAGGATAGATTTACAACGGTGGCTTGCAGAGGGTCACTGCTCAGAGATAGAAAAAGCTGGGAAATAATGGAGAAGAGGAGGGGGAAGAAGCAGAACAGGAACAGCTGGCTGACTTGTTCTCACTGGAGAGCATTTGAGACCCCCCTTCTCCCAGAACCTGGCGAGCAGTGAAAGTAGGAGAGCAAAGAGCTAAGAGGCAATTGGCCTTAAGCAGCCACCGTAAGGGGTGGGGGGGTGTGATGCTGAGAACTGAGAAGGGAAGGGGGGAAGAGTTTACTCAGAGCAATGCCATTACTCCAAGAAGCTACCTTTCTAAGCCTCTCTCTGTGAATTTTGAATAAAAGACTTGGGTAAGTGCTTTTCCTGTCTTCTATCCCTAGCAGCCAGCCGTAGGGGAAAATCAGATTCCCTGACCCTGACACCTAGCTGGAGATACCATTTCAAACCTGGTGCATGTGCCTTCACATAGATTTACAAGTCAGAAGAAAAGAAGAGCCATGCTGGATCAGGCCCAAGGCTCATCTAGTCCAACATCCTTTTCCCACATTGGACAGCTAGAGGCCTATGGGAAGCCCACAAGCATACCCTCCAACATTTCTCCATGTTGTATAATAATAATAATAATATTAATAATAATAATAATAATAATACCCCATCCATCTGACTGGGTTGCTCCAGCCACTCTGAAGAGCTTCCAACAGATTTTTTAAAAAACCCCATAATTAAACATTTTTTTAAAAAACTTCTCTATACAGGGCTGCCTTAGATGTCTTCTATCTTCTAAAGGTTGTATAGTTACTTGCCTCCTTGGCTTGGGTGTCACATAACTCCATACCCTCCATACATTTCTCTGATGAAAATAGGGACATCCTAAGGAAAAGCGGGACATTCCAGCATCAAATCAGAAACTGGGGCGGCTTCCGTAAATTCTGGACTGTCCCTGGAAAATAGGGACACTTGGAGGGTCTGCACAAGCAAGACCTGAGCACAATAGCAATTTCCCTACTTGAGATTTCTAGCAGCTGATACTGAGAGGCCAACTACCTCCAACAGTGAAGGTAGAAGATAGCCATTAGCCTCCAGATGTTTGCCTACTAATCTATGGGTGAGGCCATCCTCCATCGTGTGCCCATTTGTGAAATGAGCTCCCTACGGAGATCAAGTGAGCAACCATGGCGGAGTACTTTTGCAGACATTTAAAGATCTTTCTCTTTTCCCAGCTCTTTCCTGGCTGCTGGTATTCAGTTCTTTGTACACTGTGAAAGGCAGCAGGTAAGTTTTTAAAAAAATTGAAATAAAAAGATCTAAGATGCGATTTTATGCAAATGTGTGTCATGGACCTCTGCTCGGAGTCTTTTTTAAGCTCCGAGCAAATCCCCCTGGTTATCACCATAGACCATGTCATGTTGCAGGAAGATGGCTTAATAAATGTGTGTGCATCGACTCACCACCATTTGTCATAGAATCCCTTAGCATTTTAGGTATGCCATGCTTCTGTGACATCTCTGAAATGTGATGCATGTGCATCTCATCACAAACTCATCTAAGAAATCTGTAAGACATGTGCTATTTCATAAATTTCATACATGCCTAATGTAATAGATATATAATAGTATTGTACTCCTGTTGTTTCCTATTCTCTTATCTGTTATTCAGATATATAGCTACAAACTATGAAGGAAGGCTAAAAGGCATGCAACTCAAATGCACTTTAATAAAGTCAAAAATCCGGCTGGCTAGAAATTGAAAAGTTATTTATTTAATTATTTGTAATAGTTTCATATTGGCTTTAAATGTAAAAAGCTTCTCAAGCCCACTGAGAAAGCCAAAACATGATATATAGAAAATACAGTTCACCAAAAGTATGACATTAAAACAACATTCCAAAGCAAAACGTAAATATTTTTTTAAGCAGAGTAACAGCTAAACCCATAACTGTAAACTATCAAATTAGCTAAAATCAGGCTGAAGCATCAAGGTCTTTAAATGCCTTCTTTTACATGGAGGAAACCAGGTGTACATCCTGCCAAAAGGCATTCCAAATGGAGCCACCACAAAAAAGTCTCCGTCTCCTGTGTCCACCAATCTGATAGATCTTATATATCTTATTAGTGGGCATGTGAGCAGTTAATGTTCTTAACCGATAGCCATGTAAGAAGAAGAAAGTGACAATGGTGCAATTCAATCCCAACCTCAAAAAAAAAAAAAAACTTTTTTTGCATTACATCTAACATTAACTTTAGGAAATTATTCACATCTGCTACTATATTGCAGCACCTATATTACACTGGCCTGTGATATTCAAGGTGTGATATGATCTCAACAATCATCATATAGTTTACATTTCTGTGTAACCATGGCTGTAATTATTTCTACTCATCTTGCATCCAGAGAGGGAGAGGAAACTCTTATATCTGCTGCCACTCCACAAATATCAATGGTGTGTATAAAATAAGAGGGGTGATTTATTGGCTGAAAGGGATAATCCATAGCTCAACTGAGGTGCAGTACAACTGTGATTGACTTAAATGGAACTGGATTCTACCACCTCTTTATTTTACTGTATCCAGCAATATATCCCATGGATGTCTTCAGATATTCTACCAAAAAAGGAAAAGGAAAAAAAGGAGAACACTTGCCTGTGTTTTTCAGGCAAATACCTGCCATTCCCCACTGCCTCCTTTCTGTTTCTCCACCCCGTCCCCCAACAAAGCACAGACTTTTACTAAGAGTGATTTGAAATGTGGCTGCTTCAGCTCCACTGTTCCCTGTGGCCTGATTCTGAGAGTCATCATTTAGGTCAAGAATTGCAGCTGCTGTTGCAGGGATTTTCCCCGATCTCGGTGTATCAGGTGTCAGCTGATGCTCGAGACCTGTCATCTCACTGATGGGCTGTGACATAAGGGGATGTTACATGAAGCAACAAGGCAGAAACATAAAAGAAAGCTTCGAGCATGGATACTGCCTGATATTTTGAATTGCAATTGTTCTGAGAATCTGAGACTATTCTAGAGAGAAAGGCATGGGGGGAGAGAGAGAGAGAGGGAGGGAGGGAGGGAGGGAGGGAGAACCAGTCCTCTCTTCTTTTCATATGTTCATATCTATTTGTCTCCTGATCTTCCTCCAAGTGACCAATTGTGTTGGACTGAGACAGATGCAGATTTAGGGGAGTGCAGCCGGTTCAGTTGCACTGGGCATGGAGCCTTGGGGGTAGAATGCAAAGTGAGAGGCAGGGGACACTGAAATTCACATCACACCAAGGCACCACTAAAATTTGATGTTCCAAGGGGTTCTCCCAATTCAAGTTGCTTATATAGCTATGCTATTGCAAAGGGTCGCTGCACAAACATTTAAATTCTAATTGGCATTTAAATCCTATTTTCACACTGTATAGTTCATGCATCTGTTGAAAGGGACTCTTGTCCATGCAAGCTTATACCACACTAAATGTTACTGGGATGCGCCTGTTGCTTTGTCCCAGCTTCTGCCAACCTAGCAGTTCGAAAGCATACCAGTGCAAGTAGCTAACTAGGTACTGTTGTGGTAAGAAGGTAACTGGCATTTCCATGTGCTCCGGCTTCTGTCCTGGTGTTCCGTTGTTCCAGTAGTGGTTAAGTCATGCTGGCCACATGACCCAGAAAGTTGTGTGTGGACAAATGCCGGGTCCCTTGGCCTGAAAGCAAGATGAGTACCGCAACTCCACGGACCCACACACTTGCGTGCTCCCTCTAAGTCAGGGGTCAGCAAACTTTTTCACGGACCCTCAGACCTTGTGGGGGGCCAGACTATATTTTTTGGGGGGGATGAACGAACAAATAACCCAGAGATGCATTTTAAATAAAAGCACACATTCTACTCATGTAAAAACACGCTGGTTCCCAGACCATCCGTGGGCTGGATTTAGAAGGCTATTGGGCCGGATCTGGTCCCCGGGCCTTAGTTTGCCTACCATGCTCGAAGCGATGGTCCAGCTTAGCTTTTTGTGTGAACTGGGTCACTGAGTGTTAGCAAAATTGCAACAGCTAGCTCCTTGTAACAATGTTTCCTAGCTCAAATTAAGACAAAAGGTATCTGTGGAACATTTTGGAAGACGTAACACTTAACTAGTCCCATTTTGGAACCGACTGCACTATTAAGAAATTGATTGTAATTAGGTATACTTATGGGAGTAATTGTGTAATTAAGTAATGCATAAGTTGTATGATTGGTTGATCTAATTATGTTTACAAATGGGTTTCCCTTTAAAAAGAAATTATAATGAGAATGGAACTTTGAAAATAGAGGATGAATTTAGGATGATACTGCCGTCCATTTTTCCAGGAATGAAGGGTGACTGTCAACTGTTACTTTAACATTACTCACCTGCTTCCCACTGAAGGTTGAACGGAAAAGACTTCTCAGCTTTTCAGCTTCCCTACCACTTCAGCTGGTGGTCCTCTGCCTGATTGTTTGTTGAACATAGATAAACCTGTCTCTTTCTCAGTCTTCAGCATCCTCTGTCACTGAACATTTTAATATTGCCGTCCAAGGTAGCTTGCATGAGTTTGTTAGAGTTTGTCCGACGGTTCTACAACTAATCTATATATAAGTTGTCAGATATTATCATTTGCCTTTATTTTCTAAGCCAAGGTGCACAAATCAAATGCAGGCAGCTTCCACATTGGGTACTGATCGTGGAACAGGCACACTTCGTTTATTCACTTTTTAAGGGCATTTGCATTACCTGGTGATCAAAACATACTCCTCTCATGTTTTCCCTGTTCAGAAACTCTGGCTGTGCAATTTCCTCAGGTGTAAATGATCCACCACACAGCTGCTCCAGCTTATACAGACCCATAATAACCGGCATAGATGGGCTACCTTCCCAAGTTAATGAACCTCATCAACCCCTCATTTTCCTCTACAGCTTATGCAGAAGCTGCCATCTTGACCATTGGACCCATTATTGGTCTTGTCCGCTGCCAGAGCCTGTATTTGTATACAGGAGAAGTCCCTAACTCACTGAGGGTTTGAGACTCATCGGCTACCCTCACCTGATTTAGCTGACCAGTTGAAGCCATTTCCGGGGTGTAGCTGCTGTTGCATGCTAACAGCTTCTAGGAGTCACAAATGAGAGATGAGTGCAGGGTGAGGCCCAAAGGCGGACAAACTACTCCAGAAGAAGCATGACATGTCCCCCACCAGAGGTGCTACCTGAAGTGTAGGTGGGTTCCCACAAGGCAAGACACAGTGATAACAGCAATAACCTTTCTTGAACTACATAACTGGACAACAGGGGCAAAGCAACTGCTTATATACATTTCTGGAGGCCTGGGCCACTCCCACTCCCAACGTGATTGGCTGTCTAAACTTCCAAGCTGCGAATCTTAAGTCAGAGTTTAAGGGCCAATGTCAGAGTCCCAAATCCTGAAATGTTCTGTGATTGGATATCATGTATCAAATCAGAACACAGGGGCTCAGAATCCTTAGACCAGACTCAAGGTCAAGCAAACACAGACCACTGAATACATAACACTACCACTCCCCTAACACCCCATACACCCCAAAGTGTACGGTGTATGCATAAATAAATAAATAAGTTGTACTTAAACAACAACAACAACAACAACAACAACAACTTGTTGCAGGTGTCCAAAGAAGCTGCAGAGCTACGCAGACCTTGTTTCTCAATAATATTTTTTCCAAAGAAGACACCTTAGAATACCTCCCACTCTCACATATGTAGAAAAGGCCTTCATCCAAATTCCGCATAGGAGTCTCAGACTCCATTTTATTAGCTGCCTGTTCCCAAAGCCAATGTATCAAAACAGACCCAGCTTTCATCACTGCAGAATATTAGCAGCTGTACGTAGAACATGAAAAATGCCTCCCAAACCTACGTAATTGAGGAGACCAACGTTTTCTACATAGGAATTGTGCACATTTAACATCAGATGCTAAGATCATTACATTCTCTATTTAGCTCTGACATCTGATGGACTTCAGTTCATGTTTTCCTGGAATAAATTGTAAGTAAAATGGAGCGAAGGCCTCAAGGCTTCCCCCCTGCTGCTAGTGAGCGTCATGCACCATCTCACATTCTGACCTACAGCAGCTCCAGTGCTGTGGCAATGAAAGATCTGAATATATATATATATATAATCTCCATTCGAACAGATCTTCTTTTTGGGAGCTGCAAAATTACTTCTCCACAGCCTGGGCACTAAGAACCCAGAATATGATGGTGAGATCTATATTTTATTAGGGCAGATGACATGAAAATTACCATGCAAGCCTGTCTCGAAATAGGTTAGCCAGGGTCTGAACACTGAATCAGAGGACATGCAGTGCCTTGTGCCAGAGTGTTAGCGCTTCACCAGATTTTTGCTTCTGGCATGCTTACGGCACACACACAGAAGACCTTCCATAGCGCTAAGTCATTCTTCTCACTTCATAAATTTTCAAAAGGTATTAATCGGAGGCCTCCCAGAAACAAAGTTCATCCGCTGGTTAGTGAGAGTTTCAAGCCAAAAGCTCGAGTGTTCCTGGGTTATGAAACACACAGGCTTAAAATACCCAGCGGGCCACCAAAGTAAGCACCAGCTGAGAGGGGCAGTGATCTCAGCAGTCTATGCTGGAGAGGAAAAGCCAATGCACATTCAACTTGTACGTGGGTAGGCTCTGTCTGCCTAGATGCCATGAGCACCTGGGGTCAGTTCAGGAGCAGATGTGGTCCTGCTCCTCCTCCTGTGATACACTAGATGTGAAAGGAAGTGGAGTCTAGCTCTTTGCTCTGTGAACCACACTGTCAATATGGCTAGGGCTGTGTTGATTGTCAACAGCACCCGGCCCTGGAATAGGTGCAACAAAATGCCTCTCAACATATGCAGGGTGCTTTTCTCCTTTCACAGCTAGACCCCAAACATTTTGGATTTGGGAACAGATTCCAAATCTCTATGCATGGTTTTTGGGCAAGAGTGAAACCAAATCCTGTCACTTTCTTCTATAGAACAGGGGTACCCAACTCCATGTGTTGGACTACAACTCCCATAATCCCTGGCCATCAGCCATGGTGGCTGGGACTGATGGGACTTGAAGTCCAACAATCTGAGGAGAGCACCACACGGTCTACCCTTGCTTTAGAAACTCACTAATTTGACAATACGTGTGGAATACAAAGAATCTCTCTTAGCTATTATTTATTTATTTATTTTTTAAATGAGCCATAATCTTTTTGTATTAGGAGCTAAAGGGGTCAGGGGAGTTGCTTCAATTTTTTTTTTTAAAAGTATACTGAGAGGCAAGGCTGTCACTATAGCATTCCTGAATATATTAACTCATCTGACTGAACAATGCCAAGCATTTGTGTTCTGTTTTGAACAGCCTTTCCAGCACCCCTTGATTGATTTGAGCAT
This sequence comes from Lacerta agilis, assembly GCF_009819535.1. Classification (NCBI taxonomy): domain Eukaryota; kingdom Metazoa; phylum Chordata; class Lepidosauria; order Squamata; family Lacertidae; genus Lacerta; species Lacerta agilis. Next base: position 33,412,768 of record NC_046322.1, read on the forward strand.
GATAGCGATTAGGATGTCTGTTGATTCTCCAAATTTACTTGTTTCTTTGGGGTTTTTTATTAAGGAAAAAAAGATTTTATGCCCATTTATATTCAATATTTACCGTGTGCTCAAACTAGAATTGGGGGGGATTGTGTGCTCGCATCTGTTGAGAGGCAAGAAGAGCTGACTTTTTTTTATTATTGCTTAGGGTGAAATGTGTGAAATTAACAAGGAGAATAATCCACAAAGAAAGAATGTGTGACATTGATTGTCATGTGGATTTGTATGCAGCAGTGTGGGAGAGATAACTGAAAGGATTTACTATCATTATGTTATGACGCTATTAGAATACTGAACTGGATGGGGTGGGGGTGGGGATTTTGGGATTTGAGAGCTTCAAAATGGGTGAAGCAATTGAGGAAGGACCATAGCTTTGTAGTACAACTCAGGAGTTTGCATGCACAAGGTCCCCAGGCTGAAACCCTAGAAAGCCAAACCTAGTGAAGATAACATTTGGCTATGTAGGAGAAAAGGCAGCCTTGCCTCCATTCTGCAACCACTATTGCCACCCCCCCCCTTTCCCCTGCTTTCCATGGGCTATGTGACTGCTTGGGGCAAGGCACAGAAGGGGAAGGCAGTGACTGGCAGGCCCCAGAAGAGGATGTTGATCATCTCTGGTTGGGCCAGGGCGGGAGAGTGCCAGAGTCCTGTCTAGTCCAGTTGCGTGGGATCAATTTCAGTCTGTTACCTCCGAGGATGTGGACAGGCTGCTTGGACGAGTGAAACCAACCACCTGTCTCCTTGATCCTTGCCCATCCTGGCTTATAAAAGCTAGCCGGGAGGGGCTGGGCGATGGGCTGCGCGGGGTGGTGAATGCTTCCCTCTGTGAGGGAGCCTTCCCAGCCCCGCTGAAAGAGGCGGTCATTAAACCGCTTCTTAAAAAAACATCTTTAGACCCGGCCAATATGGCCAACTATCGCCCAGTCTCAAATCTACCATTCTTGGGCAAGGTGATTGAGAGGGTGGTTGCTGAACAACTCCAGGCACGCCTGGAAGAAGCGGACCATTTGGATCCCTTCCAATCGGGATTCAGGCCTCACCATGGGACTGAAACCGCCTTGGTCGCGCTGGTCGATGATCTCCGGCGGGCTAGGGACAAAGGTGAGAGCTGTTTCCTAGTTCTGCTGGATCTCTCAGCGGCCTTTGACACCATCGACCATAACATCCTTCTAGACCGGCTAGAGGGGTTGGGAGCTGGAGGCACTGTTATACAGTGGTTCCGCTCCTTCCTCCTGGGCCGTGTTCAGAAAGTGGTGGTGGGGGATGAGTGTTCAGACCCCTGGGCTCTCACTTGTGGGGTGCCTCAGGGTTCTGTCCTCTCCCCCATGCTTTTTAATATCTATATGAAGCCGCTGGGAGAGATCATCAGGGGGTTTGGGCTGGGTGTTCATCAGTATGCGGATGATACCCAGCTCTACCTCTCTTTCAAATCAGAACCAGTGAAGGCCGTGAAGGTCCTGTGTGAGTGCCTGGAGGCGGTTGGAGGATGGATGGCGGCTAACAGATTGAGGTTGAATCCTGACAAGACAGAAGTACTGTTCTTGGGGGACAGGAGGAGGGCAGGTGTGGAGGATTCCCTGGTCCTGAATGGGGTAACTGTGCCCCTGAAGGACCAGGTGCGCAGCCTGGGAGTCATTTTGGACTCACAGCTGTCCATGGAAGCGCAGGTTAATTCTGTATCCAGGGCAGCTGTCTACCAGCTCCACCTGGTACGCAGGCTGAGACCCTACCTGCCCGCGGACTGTCTCACCAAAGTGGTGCATGCTCTGGTTATCTCCCGCTTGGACTACTGCAATGCGCTCTATGTGGGGCTGCCTTTGAAGGTGACCCGGAAACTGCAATTAATCCAAAATGCGGCAGCTAGACTGGTGACTGGGAGTGGCCGCCGAGACCACATAACACCGGTCCTGAGAGATCTGCATTGGCTCCCAGTACGTTTCCGAGCACAATTCAAAGTGTTGGTGCTGACCTTTAAAGCCCTAAACGGCCTCGGTCCTGTATACCTGAAGGAGCGTCTCCACCCCCATCATTCAGCCCGGACACTGAGATCCAGCGCCGAGGGCCTTCTGTCTGTTCCCTCACTGCGAGAAGCAAAACTACAGGGAACCAGGCAGAGGGCCTTCTCGGTAGTGGCGCCCGCCCTGTGGAACGCCCTCCCATCACAGGTCAGGGAAATAAACAACTACCTGACATTCAGAAAAAACCTGAAGGCAGCCCTTTTTAGGGAAGTTTTTAATGTTTGATATTGTTGTATTTGGTTTCTGTTGGAAGCCGCCCAGAGTGGCTGGGGAAATCCAGCCAGATGGGCGGGGTACAAATAATAAATATTATTATTATTATTATTACTGTTGAGGGTGGGACTGATCTTGTGGTGGTGGGGCTTTCTCTTTGGCAGAAAAGACACGAATAGCATCAGTTTCCCATAGGTGATTCTGGGACTGGTAGGTCCAGACCCATCCCAAGTGAGGAATGATCCTTCTTAGGGCCCAGAGAGTACTCTCCACTACCACCTTCCCATGCATTGACCCAGGAGCCTCACTGGGGCCTTAGGGAGCAGAGTACAGGAGAGGCAGCAGTTGCTGGTGCTGTGCAAGAGACACTTAGCCACAAGGCTTTAGTGCATGGGTAGGCAAACTAAGGCCCAGGGGCCAGATCCGGCCCAATTGCCTTCTCAGTCCAGCCCGCGGACAGTCCAAGAATCAGTGTGTTTTTACATGACTAGAATGTGTGCTTTTATTTAAAATGCATCTCTGGGTTATTTGTGGGGCATAGGAATTCGTTCATTCCCCCCACCCCACCCCCAAAAATATAGTCCGGCCCCCCACAAGGTCTGAGGTACCAGCCCCCTGCTGAAACAGTTTGCTGATCCTTGCTTTAGTGTAAAGCCTTGAGTAAAAACGTTACATCACACAAGCCACTGTATTGAAAACTGTTGACCAGAATAAAAAGTTTGTTGCATGTGTGGTTTTTGTGTTCCTTTATTCAGTGAGTCCACTGAGCCCAGTACAGCAAGGTTTCTTCTTCAGAAACAAATAAAAAAGCAACCACTATCTCTAGAAGATTTGTAGTGGAGGGTGCTCTTTTCCAATGTTGTTAAGTAGCATTGAAATCATCTTGTTTGTTTGTTTGTTCTAAAAATGTATATACTGCTTTTCATCCATTAGATTCCAGGGCAGAGTGCAAAAATATAAATACAATATAACGAAACAGCACAATGCAACAATACAAGTAACAGGCAACAAATTCCCAAACTAGGAAGCAAACAGAAACCATAAGAAACAAATAAACTTGCCTGGGAAAATAACAAAATAAGTCGTGACAACTTGGTGAAAAAATGCGCTTCACCCACTTGGAGAAGGGACTCATGTGAAGATCATAATGTACAGGCAGACTACATCAAGGCTGAAATTATTAGTGACAGGGAGGAGGGTGGGATGCCTGCAAGTATTTGGACACCACAGTACTAAACTCTAGATCACAAGCCCATGTTGGGGCAGTGGCCAAGAAGCAGCAAAGAACTGTCCCTGATATGGAGTACAGCTGAGCAAACCTGCCAAGATATCAGCATGACAGATGTCAATGAAGCTTCTGCAGCACTTGCTGCTCCATCAAGGCTACTCAGATCAGGGTGTTAGTTGAAAATAGGCATACTTGCTTCACTGCAGAGCACATGGTTGGTCAGATGAAGCTCCTGGTCACTTTGGCATCAATGGTGCTTTTGTTTTCTTGTATAGATAGCAAATCAACTCAAATGCTTTGGATGAAAAAGGAAAAAAGTGGGAAAGTTCTATCTTAAACTCATCCATGACAACTGGTGTAGCATGTATTATGGATAAACTGAATTATGTTGTCGTACTTTGCTGTTGTGATTAGACATCAGAGTCCAGCTATAGAAAATGTGGTAGGAAACCCGTCAACATTCATCAGATCTATTCAATGAAGTGATAAATATTTACTACCATCATACCAGGACAACAGTTGGTCATATCACCAAAGAGCTTTCTTGAAATAGGCTGTATAATGGGGGAGAGCTTCCATTCTTCTCAGGAATAAGGCTATAATTTTTTCATCAGGCTTTTTAAAAGAACAAGTTCAATGAAGTTTTCTGAAGCGCAACAAAGTGAGAAAATATGACAGAAGAGAACACAAAAAAAGGACAGGAAACGAAATACTAGAACAAGAGTTGAAAAGGGTGATCAACAATTTTAATCATGCAAATTATGCCAGGTTAAAATAAGAGTCCCCAAACATGATTGATGAGCAAATTGCCTTCAATAAGCTACTTCAAAACTGACAAAATTGCTGCATAATGGGCATTCCTATGAAAGAAATAGCATACATCCGTCGTATACCTTGTCACATGTGATAACTTCATGTGTACATATGAACTCAGTGCAATCATCACATCTGATAACCTTCTCTTCAGTCGCATGCTAGCCAGCTCCTCCATGAACTTACTTGCTAGAAAAAGCCTTGTTCTTGATGAGAATTGTAAACTTCGTGATGGTGAGCTTTATTATGTTTGTATCTTCTGGTGCACTTTATTGAAAAGAATAAGCAAAAGACAGGTCTCTGCACTACAGAGCTCACAAGCTAAAGTTAGTTCTGGGAAGAGACAACAAAAGGAAGGAAGGCTATGCAAATGCATCTAGGTGTGCTTAGGCTTCATTTCAGTGGGGGGATAGAAATGTCAGGTTTAAGCCAAAACGCAGAGCAAAATTTATGATACATAAATGTGTGTACTGTATGTGAATCTCTTGTTTTTACTTTAAAAATGACAGACACTGTGGGGAGGAGAGGCCAGTGGGGTGGATGAAGATGCATGAGGCCTACAGCAAAGCAGATACACCAGGCCTACAGCAAAGCAGTTCTTCTATACTTGCCTGGAAGTAAGCCCCATTAAGTTCAATGGAACCTCTAGGTCTAGCTTCGTTCAATGAGATTTACCTCCAAGTAAATCTACACAGGCCTTACTGTTCTTCTGAATCTCGTCTCATCCCTTTTTTTCCCAACTTCCCCCTTTTTTTGAAGAACAAAATGAGAAAATAACATTCTAGCATTATATTCCTGGGTAGGAAAGCGGGCCTCAGGTAATGAACTTAAAACAGTCTGGAAAGGGATTCACAGAAGCACAAGAGGAGCCTTTTCTACTATCTTTGTCCCAGTCTTGGTTCACTTGAGGTAAATGCTAGCAACTTGAATAGATGTGTGTGAGCAATGGAATTATCTGGAAAATCATTTTGGAAAACTGGACAGAGTTTCTGGTTTAAACCAATCAATGATTTTGGTGGGCAGTTGTTAAGTTACAACACACCGCAGGAATCGTTTTAAAGTCACTGGGCAAAGCATTAGTATCTTTCAGCTTGTTTAGTGCTAACACTTCCCTTTCCATCAACATGCATGAAAACTTAGGGATTCCTTTCTGAAGCTGGCTCAACTTGCTTGAAAGGTACTTTTCCTACAAGCGCTGTGGAAAATCTTGGGCAGCTGTACAAAAGTACACTGCTGAGTTCCAACTACACGTCCAAGAATGATGTTGGAGTCTTCGCGAGGAGCTATGCAGCGATAGTTTAGCCACAAATCCGTCTCCCAAAATTTCTGCGCCTCTCCATACTGAATGGATGGGGAACCTGTGGCTTTCCACGCATTGTTGGACTACAGTTCCCATCATCCTCAGCTAACACGGCCAATGGTTTGGGGTGATGGGAGTTGTAGTTCAGCAGCTTCTGGAGAGCCACACATTCCCCAGCCTTGCTGTACTGTTTGACACAGAGGGGCCATCATGCAGTGGCAATGCATATGATCAGCTCTGCAGACTTAAGGTTCCAAGTTCAATCCCCAACATCTCCCATTTATGTGTCGTATTTGAATTTACAACGTTTTATATGTGGCTGAATTGCAACTAATCACCAAACTTAAAACCATGGAGAAACCTGGTCTGAACAAAGACATTGGATTATTATCTCATTATACATAACAAAGCTATCTTTAGCCATCTCACCCCTTGCCTTTCCCTGCAAGACTAATTGCAGCCATTAAGAGTCGTCAACAGGTTTTCCACACCTATCAGCTGATCACCCATTCCCACCACCCTTCTGAGTAATACCGCTCCCCACTCCCCTCACTATATTTAAGGATCTGGTGGCTTCTGTTTCAGTGTATCTGAAGAAGTGTGCATGCACACGAAAGCTCATACCAAGAACAAACTCAGTTGGTCTCTAAGGTGCTACTGGAAAGAATTTTCTATTTTGTTTCAACTATGGCAGACCAACACGGCTACCCACCTGTAACTGGTTATATGGAAATGTTTCTTCTCCCCGATCTAAAATTATATTACGAGGCTGCATGTATGGTATGGCTAAAGGAGTGGTTTCTTCTTAACGATAACGAATTGTTAGATATAGAAGGCCACGACCTAAGGTTCGGCTGGCATGCGTATTTACAGTATGGTAAATCTGCTGTGCATAAAAGCTTTACAAGTCACATCTTTAGGAACGCGCTATATAAAACCTGGGAGAAATACAAAAGAATACTAGAACCTAAGACCCCAAAATGGATATCACCCCTAGAGGCAAAAGCAGTTAAAAGAACAAATACGAAAGCCAGCTGGCTTACATACAACTCGCTAATAATAAAAGATAAAGGAGAGATTAGGTTAAGAGAATATGAGGAAATAAAAGATCAATTGGGCGGGTGGCTGGATTATCATCAATTATACGGAGTCTTTCAACAGGACAAAAAGGTAGGATTCCCCAGTGAACCAACAAAGCTAGAGGTGGAGGTAATAAACAACAACTACAAGATAATTTCGAAAAGTTACCAGCTTTTATTAGAGTGGGAAGTAATGGAGGAGACAGTTAAAAACTTTATGGTAAGATGGGCTCAAGATATTGGACGGCCTATTATGATGAGCGAATGGGAACATCTATGGAAGGTTAATATGAACTTTACAGTCTCGTCAAGTGTAAAAGAAAATATGATGAAAGTTCAACATAGATGGTACCTAACACCTTTAAGATTGTCAAAGATATATAAAGGAGTTACTAGCGCATGTTGGAGATGTGGGGAGAGTAATGGAGGTATGTTCCATATGTGGTGGGCATGCCAGAAAATAAAAGCGTTTTGGGGACTGATCTACGATGAGCTCAAAAAAATATTAGGAATTAATTTCCAAAAAAAACCAGAAATTATGTTACTAAGTATAATGGACAAAGAAATACCAAAGAACCTGAGAGAGGTCTTCCTGTATGCCACAGCGGCTGCCAGAATCCTAATTGCTGGGAGGTGGAAGGAACAAGAGGTGCCTACAATTTCAGAATGGCAAAGTAAATTGCAGGAATTAGCAGAAATGGCCCAGATAACAAACAATATGAGAGGAAGATCAAAGCAGAATTTTCAAGAAAGTTGGGTTAGATATACGGCGTACGTTAAGAAATACAGCAGGGGGCAGATACAAATGATTGCTTTTCAATAACCTTGGTAAAATGGAAGGGAAGAAAAAGGGAGGGTTAGGAATTCAAAATTCGGTACTGGTAGATAATGTAGTGTCGCAGAATGGACATAAAGAGAGATAAACATATGGGCTACACTCGTAAATGAGAGTTAGTCATGCGGACGGGTTCGACAGGAAGTCAAAGGGGGGTGGGCCTCTTTTCTTTTTCTTTTTTTCTTTTTTTTTCTTTTTTTTTTATTCCCTTTTTTATATTTTTTTCTTCATTTTTTAATCTATTTTTTTTCTTTTTGTTTATTGGTGTGTGTGTGGTTTTTTTTTTTTTTCTTTTCTTTTTCCTACTTTTCCTTTTTTTCTTTTTTTTACACTTAGCCTTACATATGGGTTTGTAAATAACATAATACGCTGGGTTTGATGGAGATAAATAAAAGGATGAATGAGCTTAATTGATAAACACCGAGAATAGTAATCAAAATGATAGAGGCTAATTTATTTGAGATGTACAAAGCCTTTTCCTTTATATATAAACAGAATGTATTTGTTATATTTGTATTGGTGTATGAACATTGTAATGTAAAGCGATGTCATATGAATTAATTGGAAGATAATAAAATTGTTTATTTAAAAAAAAAAAAAAAAGGAAATGTTTCTTTGATGTGTCTAGATCCAGCCATAGTGTGTGTGAGAGAACTGTATTACTATGGCCCATCCTGGGCCTCCTGTCTACGGTGGCATAAAGAATACAATTAAACTGAATAAATATAGAAGGTTTTGATTTGTTATGCAAGGAATGAATGAAACAATCATATGTGGTAGTTTCCAGGCATTTTTATTTTAAGCCCACAATCCTATATACATTTACTTGGAAATAAATCCCACTGAATTAAGTGAGCATGAACAGGACTGGGTTATAAGCATTACTTTACAAGCTTTATTTCCCCTCGTTCTGTTCATAGCCTTCACTGTAACTTGAATAAGGTAAAATGACATTAAGCAAAAATAAGTTCATGCACATCTGCTCAACTTCTTAATACAGTTGTACAAATAAAATAAAAAAGAAACATGTTTGTTCTGAGATTTGACCAAGTTCTAGTTTCAGGATGAAACATGGTTTCCGGGTTGGTGTTTCCTTTTTCTGGGAGGGGGGGGGGTCCTCAATGTATTTGCCAAAATAAAACCCAAACAGGTACTTGCTTGTTTTTAGTGTTTTGAAAAAAGCCCCTCCATCTCCCCATCAACATCCATGCATATGCAAAATGTTTGAATGTGCCAAAGAAGCTTTTTTAAGTCTCAGTATTCAAATATGGTATTTAAGAAGCTTTTTGCACAGGCATGGATGTTGATGGGGAGATGGAGGGGCTTTTTGTCAACAGAATGTCTGCTAGAATGCAAAACCCACATGCAGGCCATTAAAAAAAAAACAAGCAAAGATATTCTGCGTAGTTTAGACCACAAGGTGCTTAATTTGGAGATACCTTAGGGACTTTCAAGTTGAAGGATTGGCTACAAATATTCTAGTGAAAATATTATCAAAGAACATCTTTACTCTTCAAAAATACTTGGAGTGTCTTTAAAAGATAAAGGTGTTCAGCAGGTGAAACTTCCCCAAATACAGTTTCATTAATTTCAAAATATATGCTTTCTTTCCCTCCTGCCCCAGCACATTTTCTCATTTAGGTGTAAAAAATTATAGTACTTCGGGTCCCCACCAGAGAAGAATGCCAAACCAAGCTGATGGACTATGCAGAAATAGCAAAACTGACTGGAAAACTCAGAAACCAAGAGGGCAAAAACTTTGCAAAAGAATGGGGGAAATTTATTTATGTTATTTAGAAGACCACTGTAAGCAGATGGAAACATTGGCAGGATTTTGATTTCACTGGTAGTGTAACCATTACCATGGATAATATGGATTGATATAAAAGTTAGAGTTTGGATGAATATGCGGTTTTACATGTTTAATATGGGACCCCATGGAGGGAAGTCCTGAGATTTGGAGTAATCTCAGTATATGGATATACATTTGGATTTTTATAACTTTGTATTTGTAAAAACAAATAAAAATGATTTCAGAGAGAGAGAGAACTTTATACTTATATAGCATGTCACTAACCTTGTATTTATGCATCAGAGCACTGTGAAACCTTAGCACAATTGAGTCCAGGGCATATATTGTTGCACTGGGTGGCCTCATGCCCTCGGTGCCAGGGGCACCCATAGGAAGTAACATATTAGACCCGAGGGAGAACTAGAGGATCCCTACATTCAAGCACATTATTAACTGTAATCATTAACCCAATGACGGCAAGAATATACAGTATAGGGCAGAGGTCAGCAACCTTTTCCAGCCGTGGGCTGGTTCACCATCCCTCAGACCATTTGGCGGGCCGGACTATATTTTGGAGGGGAAAAAATGAATGAATTCCTATGCCCCACAAATAACCCAGAGATGCATTTTAAATAAAAGGGCACATTCTACTCATGTAAAAACACACTGATTCCCGGACCGTCTGCGGTCTGAATTAAGAAGGCGATTGGGCCGCATCCGGCCCACGGGCCTTAGGTTGCCTACCCCTAGTATAGGGCCCATTCTGATGGTCAAATTTCTACACCTGTCTATGCAGAGAAAAGCTAAAGGAATTCAGGTATTGAATGTGGGGAGGCAGTTTGATGGGGGAAAGTGAAGTTGTGATCATGTGTAGTAGTCTAGTACACTACCCGTCCTAAGTTACATACCTGTGTGTACATAACCTTATGGAGGAATTTGACAGTATGAATGAGCTCTTAACCTGTGCCTATTTATAGAATGTTGAGACAATCAGAATGTTCTCCAATGTACCACTTACAAGTGTACAAGCAGTGACAAGCACAGCATTATCTTGGCAAGGATTCATTCACCTGTTAGGCCCTTAATTCACTGTAGGCAGATGTATATTTTATTTAACACTCATATCACCAAGAGCCATAAATAAAAAAAGAAGACAAAATAGCCTTGATGGGGCTGACAGTGGCCAGAAAATTAAGCTAAAGCTTTTTTATTTGCCATGAACTCATCTCCGTTATGTACAGCAATTATACGTCCATAAACAATGCATAGCCAAAATGTGGTTTTAGTTAAGGGCTAGTGGCCTGGCCTAAACAAATAAATCTAAGGGATCTAATAAAACACATTAATTTCAGAGGATGAGAGTTAGCCGAGCCCTTGCAACACAGGTTCATGAAGAAGATTTAGGTGACGTATGGTGGCTGTTCATAGTCTCTTTGGTCAGTGGTTATATCCAGTGCTAATTTGGGTTTGAATTCGCACGTAACTTCCATGGGCAAGTGTCTAATAGCACTTGCCCATGCTCAGGGATGTCCCTATAATTGGGGAGAATCATGTGGCCACCACAGATGATGGGTGGCAGCAACCTCACAGCTGTTCGGTTTCCCAGCCATTTTGTTCTGTTGCCAAATGGCCTCTCCTGTGCACCTACAGCCTCCTATCTAGATTGCTGCCAGAGAGTAGCACCAGAAGACTGTTGTTGGGCCCAGGGCATTTGTGCTGTGGGGTCCCTCAGATATCTATGTTGTCCCCTAGGCTTTTTAATATCTATACGAAGCCAATGGGAGCTATATGGGCATTTGGAGCATGATACCATCGATATGCGGATGCCACTCCGCTTTACCTCTCTATTGCATCTGACCCAGGAGAGGCTGTGCAGGTGCTGGATCAGTGTTTGGAGGCCACGATGAGCTTGATGGAGACCAATAAATGAAAGCTGAATCCTGACCCTCATACCCACAATTATACTGGCTGTAGAATGGTAGCTGATTTCTCTATTCTTTCAAAAAATGCTTTTGGGGGAAATGGAAATTATAGCCCGTGTCAGTGATTATGAGCAGAGATCTTGAGGGAGACAAATTTTAATTATTTCAGAGTATGAAAAAAAAACAGCCTTCTTGCAAATGAGGCATTATATATACTTAGGATGTGTGTATGATAGAGTTTCATATCCCCCCCATACAACTGTTCAGGTTTCATGTGTGATTCTTTTTTATCACTGTAGGCAAAAGATGACATACACTGTTAATACACTGTTAATGTTCCTCATGCATTATCATAACGGCCTCAAAGGAGCTCAGTGAAAGTACAGAACATCTTTACCACTGCAGCTCTATAGTTTTCCACAGGTGCCACACAATTTAAGCAGAATTGTTTCCTTGAAAGCCATTATCGACATGAATGAGACATTCCCATTATTTTCAGCTCAGTGAAACAATGGATGACAATGGCTCCTTAGGAGGCACGGTGTATGAGAATCAGCTGAGTTTCACATTCCAAAAGCAAACTGGGACTCAACTAAAAAAAGGGAGCATAGCACCACTATGCCATATTGGCAGTGGTTTTCAACTAGTGTGCTGTGGCAACCTGGGGTGTCTTGAATGATGGCCAGGGGTGCCGTGGGCAACACTGGCCTCTTTCTCTCTGTCCTTTCTCCCTCCTCTGATGCCCTCTTGCATCTCTGCCTCCCAAAGGCTTGCACAGCTGTTTGTTGCAGCAGCCCTGGCTACAAGCTTCCCAGGCAAATGGTGCCTCTGGGGATGGCCGAGGTCAGGAGGGCTTCCCAGGCCCCTCTGTGAGGAGGTACTTCTCTTTGGGGCGTGGGGCCAGCTCAGAGATGGGGCAGCTGCTGCGGCTGTCTAGAGGACTCCCGGAGAAAGAGGAGGGGAGAGGAGGAGGCTGAGGAAGCACTCCACAAGGAAGGGTGTTTGAAAAAGTGTGAGAGGCTGCCAGCTCTGCAGGCAAGGGGTGACATATCTGGGCTCCTGAGTGCCACAGAAAGAATGTAGTTGGTCAAGAGAGCTGTGGATTCAAAAGGGTTGAAAACTTCTGCCCTATGGAGATGGGTGCAGAAAGCTGAAATATTGCCTGTTGTGCCCTCTTCCTCACTGGTCTTCCTTCTGGTGCATTGCAGTAATCTAAGGGCGAATCTCATAACTCTCCTGACAGGTGATTTGTGGAAGTTGCCGAACCAAGTAACCAACTAGAAGGATTCTTGTTAATACCACCAGTTTTCCTATAACTTGATATTGGTGGATAGTTTTGATGAACTGCAAAAGCATATTTAGTTTGCTTTCTATTGCCACCCTGGAACTTTTCTTTCTTAGAGCCACTTTGTTTTGTATGATTCCTTGCAAATGAAGGAGAACAACTTTTCTGCTTGTATATGTTGATAATATAATTTTGGTTACTGAGAGCAAACAAGATTGTACAAAAACAAGATTGGGTGCAGGCCTGACGTCCTGACTGTGACAAAGGTGACCTGTGTGTTTGCTTGCTTGCTTGCTTCCTTGATTAACAGCTGTTGGGAACTTCAAGGTCCCTGCTCTCCCTTCTTATGGTCTTTGTACTGGACCTGGAAACTCCAATAGAGAGCATTCCATGTCAAGAAGTGGGCACCCTATCAAATGACAGGGCAGGAGCTACACAGAGCAGGGCCTTTTCACTGGTGGTGCCCATTGTATGCCTCGCTCTTCCCAGACCTGTTCTCTTTTGGCCTGTATTTTGGAGCGTTATAATTTAGGAAAACTTTGGAGGAACTTGTTGACAAGTCTTATCAGTCGCTGACGTATGAGTGGATTTTATTTGCTGCTATTCTGGGCTTCTGGTGCACCAGGGTTTACACCAGAGTAATAGAGCTGGCCAGGATGCCAGAAGGGATACAATTTATCCATTATCTGCACAGCAGGGGGTGTTCAGTCAGCAGTGCAAAGGCTGAGCTGAAGCGTTCCCTGCTGGTTACCTGCTTTCAGCAATAGGGGTTGCTGTTTGGTAGTACCCGATTGGTTAGCTGTCAGTTTCTAGAGCTCCCTATTGGTGGCTATTAGGTAATTCACAAAATACAGAGTCCATTCAAAAGCACAGTGTTCATTCACAAAGGAGTAACATAAATCTCCATTGCTACATATTGGGTGTATATTTCAATGGTTGAACGTACAAGTTTATGGCCATGCTGTAGTGTAGTGCTTATGCGGCTGTCAATAAAAGGTGGCTGGATTCATTTTCTCAGGGTTTGGGGGGAGAGGTAACAAAACTGATTTCCAATAAGTGCCCACCTTTATTTCCATAGCAAGTCCTTGAGTCTGTACTCTGAATAGTGACAACTAGATTTAGAGGCCCAAGTTGCTCTGCCCTCGCATGAAGTCTTGCGTTTGCAATTTTGGGAGAGGGGAGACTGCCCACTGGAGACCGGGCGGGCTGGAGAGGCCCCCTAGATGTAGAGGCCCTAGGCTTCAGCATACTTAGCTATACATACTGTAAATCCGGCACTGCTTCTAGCCAGTGTAGGTTTTGCATTCGCATTATAAACTTGCTATTTGCAGACAAATCATCTGAAGCCTAAACTCCAATTTTAGCAATTCCCAAACTGTCTACCAGAATGTACTAGTATGTGCCCCAAGGTAGACTGAATATACCCTGAAATCCAGACACCATTTTAGGTGCACCTAGCTCTCCACACTCCTTGGAGTAAGGAGGCACTCCACAGAATATGAGCCACAGTGACATAATTTCAAGAGAAGAAAAAGGATTCCTTAACACAAAGTGACCACCATTTTCTGTAGAGGCCACTATTTTGCTTCCTGAAGGCACCCATTTCTTGCAGTTATTACTTCTCACATCTCACGATTGACTCCTGGCACCGAAAGCAGGCTTTAGAGCAAAACTGTGCCAAGCTCTGGCTCTGAATGAGCCCTGGTGTCTGCAAGGCACCTGGCATATTATTGGCATTGAACAACAGATAAGATAAAGAACAAGAAGTCCTGGGACTGCAAATAGACTGCAGCAGCTTTGAGCGACATTCCTTGCCTAACCATTATTGCAACACAAGGTGTTGGCTTTACCAAGATCTGAATAGTCTTTCAACATGCCCAGACTAGACGGGAGGGGAAGCTCAATAAATTAGGAAGTCCCTCCTCTCACAAAGCTTTGGCTTAGCTCATACAGCAAACAGTTCCCCATCCTGATTTCCTTCCCGTTGCCAAGGGAAAGGCTGACTGAAACTTTAAATGGTTTATATTGGCTCGGGCGAGGGTTGTTCAGCCAAAAACGGTTTATGTTGACTTGACTCAAGCCAGGGGATACACATGCCTTCCTTCCCCTTTCAATGTTCCATACCTTTTTATTATCGAATGACATATTCCTGCTTAGCAGCAGGATAAACTCTTCCTTCTTTCTTTTTCCTACTGATGAATTGAAACTTCTTCTTCTTCTTTACCGCAGCTGCTAATTCTTTGGCTTTATGTCCTAACCCTGACAACCGATCATTTTGCAACCCAGGTAGCTGCCATGCATATCACAGAGACTCAGGCAGCACCTGCTTTTTTACTGTTCAGGTTGCATAATTCCATAAGATACACCTTTCTCTCTCTTTCTCTTTCTCTCTCTCTCTCTGCAGCTTTTAAAAGTTCATTTACTGACTTGGTGAGAATCCGCTGTGGCTTTTATAAAGAAACATCCACACCATCTCTTATTTTGTACAGTACAAAGATCTAACAAATTGGAAATTCCTCACATGGTAAATTAAGACCATCCTTTGTCAGGCTCTGGCCTGGATAATGATAGCTGATGTTTCCTTCATGGAAGCTAATGTCAAAAGACATTCTCTTTAGACATGGGAATCTCTCCTGTGTTTGAGATATAATAACCATCACACTCTTCTTTTGTGAAACAGAGCAGACAAAGAAGTTGAAAGGTTCCAGATTTGAATTGGTGGTGGTGGACAAGCTGTGAACTGTTGCTCAGTCAAAGGGTAATATACTCTGGCCTGAGGTAGCCTATGTGATGTCCTCCAGCTGCTGTGTGACCACAACTCCTATCATGCCAAGCTAGCATGACCAATGGAAAGGGATTGTGGAAGTTGCAGACCAACAAAACCTGGAAGGCACCATGTTGGCAGCCCCTGGTCCAGCCTCTGTCACCCTGGTCCAGCCTCTGTCAGGGCAGCAAGGGCCACTGTGGGGCATGACAAGAGGGAGACCAGCCTCTTGCCAATATAGGGTGCAGGTGCTCTCTTTGGAGATCTAATGCAGGATTATTGTCTGTGCTGTCCACAGAATGAGTCCTTGGCTATATAATAATCTGGGCGGCTTCCAACAGAAATCAAATACAAAAATATCACACATTAAAAACTTCCCTAAAAAGGGCTGCCTTCAGGTTTTTTCTGAATGTCAGGTAGTTGTTTATTTCCTTGACCTGTGATGGGAGGGCGTTGCACAGGGCGGGCGCCACTACCAAGAAGGCCCTCTGTCTGGTTCCCTGTAGTTTTGCTTCTTGCAGTGAGGGAACCGACAGAAGGCCCTCGGCGTTGGATCTCAGTGTCCGGGCTGAATGATGGTGGTGGAGACGGTCCTTCAGGTATACAGGTATATGACAGCATTAGGAAAATTTCAAGACATATTTGCATCCACTGTGCTCTGCATATAGTTAGAAAGAAAACAAATATTACAAAGACACTATAACTCTCCTGTACTCTGTTGATGGAAGGGGAAATTAAGCCTTGCAGCAATTTCCCAGGAATGACTCATCACATAAGGAAGTGGGGAACATGTAAATGCAAACAAAATCTCTTGTTTCGGATAACATTTGTCTTTTTCAGGCATGCCAATTTTAATAGGTAACACAGCAGAGGCACTTTCCCTCAAGCCGATCAATTTAAGGTATAAGATTTGGTGAATGAACATCTTCTACTTCCTATAGTTTATGTTCCAGAAGTGTTCCATGTACTTGTGAGATTTTTTCAGAAATTTGCAAGAATGCTTGGCTATAAAAATCTATATTTGAACAAATTACAGTGGTACCTGGATTCTCAAATGTCTCCATTGACGAACTTTTTGGAACCTGAATGCCAAAAACTCAGAAGTAAATGCTTCCGTTTTCAAATGCACCTTGGAATCCGAATGGCTTCAGCTACGTCTTTTTCAATTTTCTCTATTGAATTTGCAGACTGTCCTTTGCGCCTCAGTTTTTTAATGTTTCGGAACTCGAACAGTCTTCCGTAACAGATTACATTCGAGAACCAAAATACCACTGTATGTTAACTTGAAGAAATAGTTCAACTCATGGAACCTCAAACTTATGGAAGGCTGGAAACAATTTTCTATTATCCCCCCCCCTTCCCTTGCAGGCTATCACCCCCTCAATCTGCTCCAGAACAGCACAGGAGTGAAATGCATGAGTTTACAAGGGGAAGGGGAATTGGCAAAGCCTGACTCTCCTCCCCTGAATGGGAGATTCCACTGAATTGCCAGTCCTCCCACAAATGGAATTGCACTATCCATTTGCAAAATGGCTACCCTGGAGCCAAAAACGTTTTTGGTAAGACACAATAACATGAAAAATCAAAGAAAGGAAAAGAAAGGAAGAACCAATAGAATGGCAGAATATAAAAGCAGGAGTTAAACAACAGGTTTAAAAACAACCACTTAAATCAAAGTAAAATGATCTTCGAGGCTATTGAGAGAACACAAGAACAGGACTGAGTGGCTGAAAATTGCTGTTTAGGACTGAATCTAATGGGGAGCAGTGATGGTGCTGAGGAAGAAAGTCCAAAACTTTGGTTTCCACCACAGAAAAGGTCTCTTTATGGATAACTATGATATATCTTCCCCGTGTTGGTCAGGAATGCTGACAAGGAGAAAATGTCTTAGGTGAACTGGTTGGTGTGTGTGTGTGGAATGTAAACAAGTTCAACAGTTTATTGCCAAGACTGTCTCCATATAAGAAAATCTAAGACTAAAGGGGACTCATACTTTTGGAGATTATTTGGCAACTGGTGAACATGATGAAGCAATTGTATGGGCACGCTGCTATGCACCCAAATCTTGATTTCACACACTGCCTCAAGTGATGTTTTAGAAAATTTTGAAGTGGCATAACAATAGCCTTGTTCCTGCCCAGTGTGAGAAAATCACAACAATCTTTGAAATGTGATTCATTCTTTTGTGTTTTTTTGGAATGCACTGCATCTCCCCATACATTTACTTTCCTTTTAGTACAGCTCTGATGAATGTGTGTCCTTCAGAATATTCATTTTCAGCGAAAATGGCATTATTTCCATTATTGCAATGAAACTGTTCTGTTTCTCTCAGCCACCTCATTCCTTATCATCAGCCATGCTCAGTGCTTGACTTACAAGGCAATTAGAAGGGGACTGGCTCCCTTACTTTTGTAAAAAAAGAAAAGAAAAGAAAAGAAAAGAAAAGAAGAAAATGCAAAACAATTGCTTTTTTGTACATAAAATAATCAGATGTTTCCCTATATAATGATTATATCATATATTATTTTAAATAATGAAGAAACAAGGAAGACATCAAGAAATTATCATCACTTCAGGTCATATTAAATTGACATTTCAAATTCCAGTAGTTTATAAGGAAATTCCATGTTTCGATAATTTCCTTAACTTTTCTGACAGCCCTCTTACTGACTATCTTTAGAAGGTTATAAGGAAGTGGGCAAATTTTTGCTAAAACTGAGGTGATTCATGGGCCAGGCCTTATAGATTTCATTAAGTGGTTCCTATTCTCCCTGATAATCTGAACACTGCCATAGTCTCAGGTTAAATAAAGCACCATTTTTATAAGCTGTATTGCGGCAGTGTATTTGCAATGGAAACACATCTTTTCCCCCATGATAAAACTGACACCAATTAAGGCTGGATTCAGACAGCACATTATTCCATTTCCCTGACATTTCCTTACCTAATAATTTCTGCATATTATGTGATCATTCATATGATGTAAAAGGCACTTCTGGAAATCTAGTGGAATCTAGTGAAAGTTTAGAGATCATTTCCCTGTTGTTTCTAGGCGGGGGGCGGATCCACAAGTTTTGCATTGGAAGTTCATGTGATGACATTTAGGGTGGCATCCCATCCTGTATATATGACAATACAGGTTTGAGAATCTGAGAATCTGATCTGGGTGGCATCCCAGCATACAGTTGTTTCCCGCCATTAAAAACGTAGTGTGGTGTGGAAATATATTGATTAAAAAGAACAGAACAGGCACTGCAGTATAAAAGGAACTTTACAAACAAGGACAGAAGTGTTGGAATTATAACCAGTTAATCTAACACAATGAACCCCACATCTGAATGCAGCCTAAATGAGGGTGAGTGCCTAAGTTCTTTCTACTGTCTTCTATGTTATAGCCAGTGCTATTTTTCTAGAGGTGCCGGAATTCACTATGAATGCCTCTCTTGTTCTCTTAGAATGGCAATGGCGCCCACCCAAACAGTGGCGTACGGAGCCGCTTTGCTGCCTGCAGCAGCAAATGCAGGGGCACCCCCCAGGGGCGGGATGCCGCTCCGTAGCACGTGTGTGTCGTGATGTCACGACGCATGCACGCTACGGACCGCAGTCTGTCCGGGTTGCCGGGCGCAAGCAGCCGCCACATGGACAGACTGCGGCAGCACATCCGTGCGGCGGCTGCTTGCACAGCAACTTGCACAGTTGCTCGCGCCCGGCATCCGGGACGGATTGCACAAGTGCGCACATGCACAGTCCATGCGGGATTCCGCACTTGCGCAGTCCATCCCGGATGCCGGGCGTGAGCAGCACCCCGTCCATGCGGCAACCCGTAAGGCTGCAGCACGCGAGCAGCCGCTACACGGAAGTGGTGCTGGGCGGTGGCTTGGGAGTCGGGGGGTGACGGCGAGTGTCACCCCCCCCTCCAGGCTGGAAACAGCTGAAAATGGGGGCATGTCGCTCTCAACGCCCCCACCTTTCTATGCCACTGCACCCATGAGGTGCCAAAACTGAGTTCCAGCGAGTTCCGGCTGAAAAAAAGCCCTGGTTATATCCATATGAATTTCAGAGCACACCATGTTTGAATCTGCACAAAGAAAAGTGATTCTGTCCCCCTTAATACAGTTCCCTAGGAATGGCTGGACAAATTGCACATGCTTGCTGTTAAACATCCTTTGCTTTTTGTATGGACTTTCTGTCTAAAAGTTAGAAGAACAGATCCGAGCATTACCAGTAAGCAAAAAGTTGGTCATCTTGAAATCATGTCAAGTGAATTCCTATTTATAGAAACAGTGAAATCAGAGGCTGTGTGAGCACTCTGAGGTTTGCAACATTTGACAAATTGTAATTTTGTTCTTCACAAACTCCTAAACACTTCCTGCTAAGTGACAACAAGCCTCAGCAAGTTTCCACAAACCTTCTGCAGCTTCTTCATTTTCGTATAAAGAACAGATGCCATTTTGGTGCTGCTCTGAGCTTCTCTGCTCTCTTTGCACATGCAAAAGACGGAGCTCACATCCTCGGGAAATATGATCGCCTAGGCCTGGCAGAAAGCTTCGCCCCACCCCACCCACTCACTTTCAGTAGTGCAAGGGAGGTCAACAGCTGGCTCAACACTACAACCCTGTGTCAGTCTTGAAAAACATACATGCTGCAGCCTTCAAAAGGAAAAAGGGGAAAAAATAGCACGGTGTGTGTGTGTGTGTGTGTGTGTGTGTGTGTGAAGTCTTCAGAATGTTATATTCAAAAATCCCCCAAACTATGCAAATTATGGTCAGTGTACTAAGCAAACCAGCAGTTGAAATTCCACAAAACTTGCTTTACCCAACTTGGCTGTTTGTTAAGTAATTACTTAATTTTCTCCAGAATCAGCCATTGTTTTCAGGTTGTTTCATTGTTGTTTTTGTGGGGGAAAGAGTGAAGGATGCGGAAAGGAGGAAAATTAGAATCATATAGAAGACCAATCAAAGGAGATCATTTTGCATTCAAAAAGGATTGCAGAAACTCTCCCCCTGTGCTCTATGGACTGGTGGCTCTGAAAATACCTGACAGTTTTGGCAGCCATGATTCAAAAGGCTGCATCTCTCTTCCTCTACCCACCCACCAGCAATTTCACACAGAATCTCATTCCCATATTTTAGCAAACACTTCTAGGATCACTCTAAATGGTCCCAGGTTCAATCCCTGGGATCTCCAGGCTAGGCTGACAAAAATTTCTGTCTGAAAACCTACAGAACTGCTTTGATTCAGTGTAGACCATAAATGGCACTCAGTCCTGAGGTCTTCTTCTAATGTTCAGAATTCATCTTAACCTCCCCTCTTATATTTTCCCACTTCACCATGAGATGGTTAGCGTGGTTATGTTTTCTCCAAGGAAAAAATACATAAATGTGAAGAAAGAAGTTGGAAGTGCAACACGCTTTCCCACTTCTTCCTTAATCTCTATGTGCATTTCAAGACTCAGGTGAATTATTTTACCCAGATCTCTTGGAAAAGCAAAGTGTGTTTTCTTTCTGTGTGTTGGGGGAGTTGGTTCAGGGGAGAGGACAGACAACCCAAATATGCCCACGGCCCTAAAAAGCTTGGTGACCTCTGGGGTAAACAGAGTTGGGCTACTCATCTGATTCCGTATAAGGCCTTTTCCTGTTTTCCTACAGTAGACATCCCCAGTGGCTTTCTGCCCATAGAGTAGGGGCAGGGCCGTCTCATCATAGGGACTGGGTGGTGCGGTGCGCCAGGGCGCCGGGCCCCCAGGGGCGCCCCCACGAGCCTGCTGGCATACCGGGCACCCCCTCCCCAACCCGACCCCACGGGCGGGTGCTCGCGCGCCAGCGGCATAGCCGCTGCCGCCCATGCTGCTGCCCGGCGGGCTGCTCCCCGGCCGCCCAGCCCCGTCTTCGAGCGCAGTGAGCAGGGTGGAGCCGCGTGGCCCTGCTGGCAGCCTCCCCCCACCCCCACGGCCAGCCGGGTGCTTGCACCGCCCGCGCTATCCCCCGGACGCCCCGCCATGTCGCGAGCCTCCCCCCTGCTGGAGGAGTGCCCTCCAGCCCTGCCAGCTGCGCCACCCTCACCTGTTTCCTCCATGCCACAGCGTGGCTGGAGCCTCCCCCATGCCGGAGGAGTGCCCTCCAACTGCTGCCTGCTCGGAGGGAAATATGGGTGGATTCCAGCCAAGGCAAGGCGGCCGTGCTAAGCTTTCAGCTGCCAAAGCAGCCGGCCAGGGAGGTCAGCCAGTTTTTCCTGTCTGTCACCATCGATGCCAACTTAGCCACAGATGTGTGCGGGATCTTGCCCGCTGCACCTTACGAGAAGGCTGTTTACCAATGGGGGAAGGGGGGAGCTGCACCTGGTGAGCTGTTGCCTGCTTTCCAGCAGATGAAGATGCAGGAGCTCAGTGCAGGGTCCGTGAGTGAAAATGGAAGTCCCAAGATGACAGGGGCGCCGGGGGGGGCACCAGAGGGATCTTTGAACCATGGCGCTGGATAGGCTTAAGACGACGGCCCTGAGTAGGGGTGCTCTCTTTTTCCATTGGAGCAGCTGACCACCCTGCAGTGTCAGAACCAATCAGAGGAAGTATTGCTTTTGAATACCAGTTGCTGGAAATGAGAGTGCTCTTGTGCTGAGGTCCTACAGTCACCTGTGTGGCCACTTTAAGAACAGGATGCTGAACTAGATGGGTCATTGGCCTGATCCAGCAGGCTTCTCTCATGTTCTGCTTCAAGTCAACATATCTAGCTTTCAGCAAGCCATATAATGGGTTCAGTTTCATAAGAAATAAGAGCCACCCTTTTAACTTAATGGGAGTTCTGTACTGGTAAAGCTTGCGGGATTCTGCAAAAGCACCACCTCAACAGCAAGCAAATAATTGTTTTTGGCTTATTATTTCTGAGGTATGTCATCCTCTTACCCCCTCCCCTATTTCAATAGGTATTATACTACTAATTTCCAGTTCTGTTGCCAAGCAGCAGAGATGAAATGATGAAAACGGTTGCCCTGAAGTCATGTGGATGAATGGAGATCATAAAGAACCTTGTCAGAGGACACAAGGAATCTTGTCAAGTTTCTCCTGTTCACTGTTTTTAAACTTTGTTTTAATTAGCAAGACATCAAAATAAATAAAAGCCCTTGCCTAAAAAAATTAAAACAAAGAAATAATGATTTATTCCCCCTGCAGTCCCAACACTTTGAAAGCAACTGGTTGAGGCGAAAGAAACATGATGGCAGCATAGATTTATTTATTTAGAGCATTGGTACCTTGCTCTTCAGCAAAAAAAAGGTTCCCAGAGTATACAAACAAAACAAAAAAATTGTCTAGTAGCACCTTAGAGACCAACTAAGTTTGTTCTGGGTTGGTCTCTAAGGTCTCTAAGGTGCTACTGGACAATTTTTTAATTTTTTAATTTATTTTGACTGTGTCGGACCAACACAGCTACCTACCTGAATCTACAAAGAAGAAGAAGAGAAGAGTTTGGATTTGATATCCCGCTTTATCACTACCCGAAGGAGTCTCAAAGCGGCTAACATTCTCTTTTTCCTTCCTCCCCCACAACAAACACTCTGTGAGGTGAGTGGGGCTGACAGACTTCAAAGAAGTGTGACTAGCCCAAGGTCACCCAGCAGCTGCATGTGGAGGAGTGGAGACACGAACCCGGTTCCCCAGATTACGAGTCTACCACTCTTAACCTGTACACCACACTGGCTCTCCCTACCCAATCCCTACCCAAATCAAAATCAAAACTCCGGCACCAATTTCTAAGCAGTTGTCCCTGTGGTGGCCAGTTGACATAATTCAGGGGCAGCTGGACCTATAGCAAAGCTGATGAAATGATCCCTGCTTCTTATCTCTCCCACTGAGGCATCTGGAGGAATAGCTTCTCCCAGACAACAGTTTAGGGGAGAGCAGTCCTGACGGTGAAGCTGGCCTGTCACAGCATAGCCAGCAGAGTGAGCTCTTTTTGAAGTAAATTTAATCCGATGTGACTGTGACATGGTTCACACTTAATGCCAAGCCAAATCATAACTTGCAAACAAGCAACCTTGTGGGCTTCTGATGAGAACACTGTGGTCATTTTGCTCTTCCTCCGGTCCTACTGCTACCATGCTGCTATGAATTCAGTCAATGCTTGGCTTAGTGATTTTTGAACCTGGGCTCTTCCGGACAAAGCGGAAGCAGTAAACCATAGCTCATACCTTAGCTACAGCCCATAGTGAGAAAAAGCAGGAACCTGAGTGCAGGAAGCTGGAAACACACAAGAGACATGTTTGCCCTGTGCTGCACTTTGGAAAAACCTAACTGAGAAGCAAGATCTGCTGGGGTGTTGATGTTGTGTGCTCCTCCATTGTAAACTTGGGTTGTGTATATGTGTAAGTAAAACTATATATGCTAAAGACACCACAGTTTCCACTGCAAGGAAACCAAACCCTGGGAAGCCCAGTCACCTCTGCAGCCTTTTTCTGCTCAGAGACTGGGGCAGAACCAGTGCTGGATTTAGGTATGAAAGCATGTCAAAGTGCAAGTAGATAAATAGGTACCGCTCCAGCCGGAAGGTAAACGGCATTTCCGTGCGCTGCTCTGGTTCATCAGAAGTGGCTTAGTCATGCTGGCCACATGACCCGGAAGCTGTACGCCGGCTCCCTCGGCCAGTAATGCGAGATGAGCGCCGCAACCCCAGAGTCGGACACGACTGGACCTAATGGTCAGGGGTCCCTTTACCTTTAAACAAGCTATAGCTTAGGGCCCCACTCTCTTGGGGCCCCCCCAAAAAAATTTAAAGGGAAAAACCTGGATGTACATTTCCAAAATAAAAGATAAAAAACAAATGAAATAAAACCTACATACAGCAACAGTGGTTTGTGTTGTGTAGGCTCCTATGATGTAAGTAATGGGCCCCGCCTGCTAGCCTGCTCCCTAAAATATCACTGGTTTGCTCTTTTCTATATATAGGGGGCCTACATTCTGCATGGACTGGTTGCACGGCAACATGTGCAAATGGCTTTTGATACCTATTAGGTTCAAAAATTACCATGTAGCATATATTCAACACAAAAAACAGCGACAATTTGTAGTTGACAAAGGACAGCTGGACATATAAAGGGCCCCATTCAGTAGCTTCAGTAGCTTAGGGCCTCATGAAACCTAAATCCAGCGCTGGGTAGAACATAACAGTATACACTTGTGTGGGTGTGGGTGGGTGTCCATATTCCACATGATTTCCAGTCATATAGATGCAAATTAATTAGATTGTCTTGACTGAATCACACACCCTTCATTCAGCTATGATATTTTGAAAGCATTGTTTGTTGCTTCTGTCCAATATTTCATCTCACAAATAAGAAACCTGATTGATTGATTGATTGATTGATTTGCTTTTATATTGTTCAAGCTATTGTAAGAGTCAAATCGAGGAGGCCTTTCTGATATTCTGTTCCGCTGATTCCAGTAATGTTCAGCAATATTCCCCTGCTTTTGCTGCTATTCCAAACTCTGATATCTTTTTCACCTCCTTGCACCAATTGTGGCAGGAAACATCAAGAGATGAAAGCCATCAAGGGTTACGAACTGATATGTTATTAAGGCTGTGATCCTGAACACAATGGGCTTTCCTTTAAAAAACAACATGCATAGAATTGCCCTGTAGGCAGGTGAAAAGGATTTCAGTACTTTCAAGTACAGGGTCCTCAGATGGAGAAAGTATATATAAATCCAAGTTGTTGTTGATGTTGTTTGTTTAAACAAGACTCAAGCAGTACTATTTTTCTAGAAAAAGAGGTGGTGGAACTCACCATGCACACTTCCCTCGTTCTCTTAGAACGGCAATAGTGCCCACCTGAGAGGTGCCAGAACTGAGTTCCTGTGGGTTCCCCCTGAAAAGAAGCCCTGAATTCCAGTTTAAAATCAAATGGCAAACCTCACTTGTACATTTTTATTTATTTTATGAAATTTATACACTGCTTGAACTTTAAGAAAAGCCTCAAGGAAAAAATACAATAAAAATGGATAGTATGTCACAACTAACAGAAGCATGGTGTTCCAGAGATTCCTGGTAAGTCCCTAAAAACTGATTTGGATATACCTTTTTTGGTTTGGTCCTTTGTTCTGACAGTAAAATTGAATACAAACTCAGAAAACTCTATTGT
The DNA here is from genome assembly GCF_009819535.1 of Lacerta agilis. Taxonomy (NCBI): domain Eukaryota; kingdom Metazoa; phylum Chordata; class Lepidosauria; order Squamata; family Lacertidae; genus Lacerta; species Lacerta agilis. The sequence continues at coordinate 33,438,187 of NC_046322.1, forward strand.
TGGAGTGGAACGCTGCATTGCTACACGTTAAAAGGGGGATGGGCGTTCCAGGACCACACACATGACAAAAATCCAAGCTACAGCTTCTCACTAAGAAATGCTGTCACAGCAGCATTGACTTGTTTAAACATTTATTAAATCACTTCACAACAAATAGTAACACATCAAGTGCTATCCTCACATTTCACAGCAGTCTCACTTCTAAGGAGGAGAGCGCTAGCCAAACTGGGTGATGATTGTTGTGGGCTTTTTTTAAAAGAAAAGAAAAGAAAAGAAAACCCTCTACTGAGATATCATTTTAGATAATATTTAGGAGATAAAGTGCTCTAGTGTCTTATTTACAAATATTTGTTGAATATTTGCTAATACGGCAACTGGGTCCCTAAGAGCCAAGCTACAAAATGGGAGTGTTGTGCTCAGAAATGTCAGCATACACACCACTACCCAGAAATTAGAAGCAAGAATTTATTTGCAATGAACTTTAACCGGAACTCTTTGCAGCAGCTGACAAGTAATCAGGAAGAGGAGTCACACAAGGCGAAGGGCACTTTGTGCAATGGAGGAATAATCTTAGAAGTTTGGCTGCTGTTTGTCACCTTGGTACCACTGAGGGCTTTCCGATACATGAAGCCCAAGGCAGATCGTCCCTGAAACCCTTCCAGAACTATTTCAGTCTTTCATTCTAATGTCTGGTCTCTTACTATATACAATTTTCAAAGATGCACATGCGATTCCTTGGAATCAAGAGCTATAAAGCCCGTTATTAAGCGGGAAATAGCCATATATAACAGGCTTTACACTCTACCCCACCCATGACAAAGAAATAAAAGCATATTGCCAGACATTCTACATGGTAAACTTAAAGCTATACATGGAATTTAATGCAAACGGACTCAATGCCATAAGCTTGAAACAGGGGAGGGGGGGGGTTGATAAGCAACAACATGTAGCCCAGGCTGGTTTGGAGAAGACATTTTCACAAATGTCTCCATCAATATACTTACATACAGGTATACCCCACCCTGCTGGTGTCAGCCACACTTATGCTGCAAAGCGAGTTTTGTCCTACAAGGCTGTTAGTCATACAAAGTCATATAGTTACTGCAACTCCACATTTTGGGGCAATGGTGATTTTCAAAGTTAAAGCAAGCAGCAAGGGAAGAAGATTCAATAATAAACTACAGCCTGGGAGACTAAAGTCTATGGCGACGCTGCCCCTTTATTACTGGAGATCTAAAACTCCAGCAGAGACACTACTTCCTGTTGCTGAGAAATCGGGTTCTACCCTGAGTAAGAGCACGTGTTGCGGTCGGGGCCTGGCAAGACACTAAATTGACCTGTAGGGAGTGGCTGGACGCTGGCCTTAGTCAGGATTGGTCAGGCGGAGTTACTGGGCAAAGTGAGATGTAGCAATTTGTGATGGACAGGTCAGCGTCCTTTATAATCCTCTGCACGCAGGGTGATCCCTCTCTTGGCTTCGAGCTTCGGATCACACCAGTTGCTGAGCTAGGACTACGGTCGTATTGCTTCTTTCCCTTTCGTTATCTGCTAATCCGGTTGTCCAATTGCCTTATCCTAGCTTCCTTGTTTATTTAATTCCCACTGCCCTCGTTGTCCCCCAGTTCTTTTAAAATTAATTTATCCCCCCTCCGTCTCCCTCCCCCCCTTCCCCCACCCCCCACCCCATATCCCTTCTCTTAGGATTAGCTGGGGGCGAATTAGCAGCCCCATCTACCGGGCGCCGCTCTTCACCCCTACGAACCCTCGCCGTTCGCGAGGCGTCCAAGTGGCCTCCTCGTGAGGAGGCTGAGTTACAGGACCCCTTCTAGGCTTAGTGTCCGGGGGCGTTGATTCAGCCGTCCAGCCGCGAGGGCAGGTTTGCAGCCTTGTCGCTCACCGCTTCTACCAGCGGCTCGGCGTTTGCCTTTTGGGCCGCCTCGCCGCCGCGAGGCGTCCGTGCGGCCTCCTCGCGAGGAGGCCGTGCGAGCGGATCCCCTCCCGGGCCTTAGTCGCGCGGGGGACTTTTTCAGCCGGCCAGCGCGCGGGGGTTAACGGCCATCTGTGCCACCCCCGGGTGCCGGAGGCCGTTCTACGGGCCGCGGCAGTTTCCGCGGCCCCTTGCCCTTCCCGTCGCGGCCTTGCCGCAACGCCGAATCGTCCCCTCCCCCCGCTCAATTCCCGAGGCCTTCCTCCCAACCCCGGTGAGCTTACCGGTGCGAGGAGGCTTGGGGACGCTTCCCGTCGGCAGGTCAGCGCTTTCCTGTGGGGGAGCCCTGCCTGGCCATCTCGACCTGGTCTCCGGCGGCGAGTGCGGTGCGCGGGGGGGGAAAAGGAGGCAGCCCGCGCTACAGCTGATCGGCGGCCAGCGCTGTAGCTGTTTGGCGGCTCCCCGGGCCTCCCCCAGCCTCGCGGCCGCCGTTCTCCAGTTTCAGCCCCAGTGCTCTCCCCTGAGCTGGTGGGGGCTGATAGGGGGGGGTGCTGCCAGGCAATTCCCAGCCCCGCGATTGGCCTCGCGGGGCTGATTTTTCCCCGGGGAAGCGCCATTTTGGTGCGTGCGCTCCCTCTCTTCCCCCTCATCCACTCTGGGCTCTCTCTGCTGACCCCTAGTGGCTGAATTAGGCAATTTTCCAGCCAAAAGATCCTGGCTTATTGCTTCGCAGCGCACTGCCACCTGGTGGCTGCATAGTTTACTGCAGCCACTGTTTTATTTGGAGATTCCTGCTTTTCTGTCCTGCTTTTCACTGGTGCCCCTAGTGGACGTTCAGAGACTGCACTACCTCACATTTAATTTGGCCAAGGAATCGCAGCAGGTAGTCTCCTGACCATTCAGGAACGATGGCGGAAACGGAGGCCGCCACCCAAGTGGAGCCTGAGGTGACCTTAAAACGTAAGATCCGTGGCCCATCGCAGGCCTTGCGCTCCCCCACGCCTAGCGCTACTTTAGGTCGCGTAGAGGCGTTTATGGCCACTTTGGCCAGTGATCCTGCGGCGTTGGCCCGCTTCGAATTGGGTATGGAAGGTCTCATGCGTAGTTCAACCCCGCAGGGTACCTCCCAGGGGGAATTTCCCCCGCCTGATGAGCAGCAGTTCCAAGCCACGTCGGCTTCTAGCGACGATGAGGACTTTGTCCCCCCATCGGGGGTGGTGTCGGGGATGGCCGAGCCCTTTTTGGTCTTGCCCCCGTCCCCAGCGCCGGTTCAGACTCAGGTTGCGGTGACCCCCAGCCAGGAGGTGGCGGGCAGTTTACAGCCCACACAGAAGCGGGGGAAGCAGCCCAGAATAGGGAAAAAGAGAGCATCTGCTGCCTCACGCCTTTCTGTTGGTTCAGTTGTCACAGGTCCAGCAACCCAGGTCTCGCAGCAGGTGGCCTCGACAGCGGACGTCCAGTCATCGCAACCAGGGGTGGCGCCGGCCAGGAAGTGTCGCAAAAAATCGGTTGCTGGCAGGCGTGCCGGGAGGAGCCAGAGCAACCCCCTTCCGCCAGGGCCGGATTTGGCAGCCCCAGTCCAACTCGCCCCAGCACCTGTGGTCGTGGGAGTTCCTCAGCTAGAGCCAGCCTCCGACTCCTCAGTGGAAGACAGCCTTCCAGTGCGGTCCAAGACTTCGGCCGGAGGGAAGCGTCGGCGCAAGCGCTGTTGCGGGCACCGTGGCAAGAAGAGACGGGATGCGGATTCCTCGTCTACTTCAGGTACAACCTCTTCCAGTTCCGATGGGGAACAGGGGGCGGACAGTGGGCTTTACTGGGGCTTTGGTGAGTCGACCCCAGGCCTCCCCAGCTGGGCCCTGCAGAGGCGGGCCAATTCTCATAGGGCAAAGTATGGGGCCCCATTGGAGTACCAGGGAGGCGTCCCAGTACCAGATCCCATTGGATCAACCAATAGGGCAAAGGACATAATTCCTGGCAGTCACCTGTCCTCAAAAATCAGGAATAGGATTCTTGAGGGTCGATATGTCGACATCTTCAAGTTGGACCCACCCGAGGATGGGCGCCCGGATCTGGAGAGAACAGTTGTTCCATCCAGAAAACGGGCGGGTGCGGCCAGGACAGAGCGGACTTTTGAGCGCTGGCTTGACTGCTTTCAAGTCTTTGCTGGGGTGGTTTCGGCCTCTTATCCGCGGAGAGCACTCCATCTTCTAGTCTACCAGTCCATCGTGCGCATGGCGTATGCAATGGCTGGCGAGACGGCGGCCATCACCTATGACAAAAAGTTTAGGACCAGGGCTCATCGGATCCCGTCGGCCCGCTGGGATCGCAGGGACATAGACATCTGGTCCACCTACGTGGCGCCCCACGTTCTCAAGAAGGCCCCTGAGCAGGGCAGGACTAAACAACCCACACTTCAGTCGGGCCGCAGGTTTTGCTGCTGGGCATTTAACAAAGGGACTTGCCAGCGCCCTGTCTGCCCCTTCCCTCACATCTGTGAAAGGTGCGCGGGGCCGCACCCGATAAACTCGTGCTTTCGGGGCGGGCGGTCCTTTCGGGGGGGAAAGGAGGCGCCCAGAAGGCCGCAAAGTCCACCCCGCAGCCCCCACCCGCCGCCTCCAATTGATGCCCTCACTGAATTGGCGCCCACCCCGGTTCGCCTTCAGCCCCTTTTGCGTTGGTTGTCCCTTTACCCTGATCAATCGGCAGCTTCCTACCTGCGGGAAGGGTTTTCCCATGGTTTCCGGATTCCCGTGGCCTCGGACCCAGTGGCTCGGAATTCTGCGAACCAGAAGGCAGTGAGGGAGTTGCCGGAAGTAGCTAGGAAAAAGATAGCAAAGGAGATCGCGTTGGGACGCATGGCCGGCCCTTTCGAAGCTCCTCCATTTCCTAAGCTACATCTTTCCCCCCTGGGCATAGTGCCCAAGAAGGCCCCTGGTGAGTTCCGCTTGATCCATAACCTTTCACACCCGAGGGGCACCTCGGTGAATAACATGATTCCGTCGGAACTTTGTTCAGTGAAATATGCTACCCTAGATCAGGCGATTAGATTAATTAGGAAATTTGGCCCCGGGGCCCTTCTGGCAAAATGCGACGTGGAGTCTGCATTTCGCCTTTTGCCCATTCACCCACAGGACTTTTGGCTCCTGGGGTTTCAATTTGAGGGTGCCTATTACGTAGATAAGGCCATGCCCATGGGCTGCTCTGTAGCCTGTGCGGCGTTCGAGGCCTTCAGCACCTTCCTGGACTGGGCTCTTCGTCACAAAACGGGTCTTCCTGGCGTGACCCATTATCTCGATGATTTTCTTTTATCATCGGGGCCGGATACTGGCGACTGTGTGGCTCTGTTGCAAGCCTTCGCATCGCTCACAGAGGAGCTGGGCGTCCCGTTGGCGGCGGCTAAGACCGAGGGCCCGACTACCCGGCTGGTCTACTTAGGCATTTTGCTAGACACAGTCGCCCAGACGTCTAGCCTGCCAGCGGATAAAATCGCCACCCTCAAGGAGGTGATAGAGGGAGTCCTTCCTCTTACCAAATTGACTCTGAGGCAGCTCCAGTCGTTGCTGGGCCATTTGAATTTTGCCTGCCGTGTAGTTGCGCCTGGGAGACCGTTTTGTTCTCGCTTGGCAAGGCTCACGGCAGGCGTTAGAGCACCTCACCATTACATTCGTTTGCCCAAGGACGTGAAGGAGGACCTTCAGAACTGGTTGGTATTCCTGCAGGAATACAACGGGATATCTTTGTGGCAGGAAGTCTTGAACCTCCGCAATGATTTTCAGGTTCACTCAGACGCTGCCGGCTCGCTGGGCTTTGGCCTCTATTGGAAGGGCCGTTGGTGCGCTGAGCGATGGCCGGAGGACTGGTTAGGGGAAGATATCACGCGGGACTTGACGTTTCTTGAGTTTTTTCCCATAGCGGTTGCCGTTCATCTATGGGTCCAGGAGTTCAGGGATCGTCGAGTCTGTTTTTGGACTGACAACCAGGCGGTGGTGAGCGTCCTGGCTAAGCAGTCGTCTCGTTCCCCGAGGGTGTCTGCCCTATTGCGCGTTTTTGTTTTGCATTCTCTCCGGCACAACATAGTTTTTTCGGCCCGCTTTGTCCCAGGTATTTCTAATGACATTGCTGACGCTCTGTCCCGTTTCCAGGTCGAGCGGTTCAGGTCCTTGGCCCCAGAGGCGCGGGAGCTTCCGGAGCATTTCCCGGTCCACTTGTGGAGCCTTGGCAACAGCTAGTGCTCCAAGGAGTAGCGGCGTCCGTCGCCCCTTCTACACTCAGGTCATACAAAAAGGCCTGGGCTGATTTCAATAATTTCATTCGCCAGTCAGGGTCGGCCTCGTCAGTAGTTCCCCCCACAACAGCCCAGGTCCTGGAGTACCTGGCTTTCCTTTTTCAGCAGGGCAGGGCCCCCAAGACTCTTCGAATTCAGGCGGCTGCCATTTCCTTTTTTGGAAAATCCTTTTATGAGGTGGACCCCTGTGCGTCCTTTTTGGTACGACAGGCCCTCAAGGGTTGGGGTAGGATGGGCCCACCTAGGACCCCCGGGAGGCTCCCAGTTTCCTTTGACCTGCTGACCGCCATGCGTTCACAGTTGAAGCGCATCTGCTGGTCTAGGTATGAGGCCCGGCTGTTCGCAGCGGCATTTTCTTTATCATTTTTTGGTGCTTTGAGGGTAGGTGAAGTCGTCTCGGAAGCCAACCCAGCCGGTCGTAGGGGTTTGGCCCTGCCTGACGTTTCTCTGTCACCAACCGAGGTAGTCGTTTCTATCAGGTATTCTAAGACTGACCAGCTGGGTAGGGGGACCCTCGTTCGCTTGCCTGCGACGGGGCATCCAGGCCCCTGCCCAGTCCGGGATACGCGTAAGTACCTGGCGATTCGGCCGGTGGGGGATGGCCCATTTTTGGTGCACGCCAACTCCCTTCCTCTCACCAGACATCAGTTCGCTGGGGTCATGCGCAAGGCAATTGCAGCCTGCGGTGTCCCGGCCGACAATTATGCCCCTCATTCATTTCGCATTGGTGCAGCGACAACGGCAGCTCATTGGGGTTTGTCGGCGGACAGAATTAAAGAAATCGGAAGGTGGAGGTCCGCAGCCTTTAAGGGGTATGTGAGACCTCGGCCATGATTGTTGAATTGATACTGCTTGTATTTCTGTTTCCAGGTCCCGTTCCCATCCGTGTCTGGATTGTTGGACACAGCATCGTGCACTGGGCCAGTGCCAGAGCACGGGAGTCGGGGCTTTTTCAGCATCTTGGACTTTCTCCCCTGGTCCGGGTAACTTGGTTGGGCAAGCGGGGCATGCTTTGGAATGAGCTCATTCCCCTGGTTGAGAATAGGGTGTTTTGGTTGGGTCCCCCTGACGTTCTGCTCTTGCAATTGGGAGGGAATGATTTGCCCAGGACTGATTGCCGCACCTTGCGCCGGCTCATCCACGGCGACTTGTGGACCCTGAGGGCTTGCCTGCCCGACACTATTTTGGTGTGGTCACACCTTTTGCAACGTTTTTCCTGGCGGGGAGCTCGATCCCCGGCAGCGGTTGAGAGGGCACGCAAGCGGGTCAATGGTTTAGCGGTCCAAACGGTCCGTGCCCTGGGAGGTTGGGACATTCCGCACCCTGGCATCACTATTCAGTCTGCCTCCCTGTTTCGGAGGGATGGCGTTCACCTTTCCCCTGAGGGGAATGATTTGTGGTTGGCGGCAATAGTTGAGGGCCTTAAGGTTGGGCTTCGTTTTTGAGTGGTTTTGGCGGGAGCCGTTGGCTCTGTGGCGGTTAGGCATTGGTTATGTTTTGGATTGCTCGGATGGTGAGGCCCCACCTCCACAATCATGTTTATGTTGGTACAGGGAATTCCGTTAAAGGAATCCGGCGACTCTTTTGCTTTGTCCGAACCCCAGGTCTGGGGCTAGGGCCATAGGCAGAGCCCCCGGGACCGCTGGTGAGGGGGAGGCTTCGTCCCCAGCCTCCTTAACTCTCCCCAGCTGCATTCTCCCGACGCTGACTGAAGTCAGCAGCTGTCCCGTTTGGACAGATAGTCTGAACCAATGCCTACGCAACCACTCACCAAATTTGTATTTTAATAAAGTTGTGGCCCTAAATTATTTGCCAAAAACCCAAACCAAAATTTATGTCTCTGTGTTTAATCATTGGGGGGTGGCTTGAGGACCTCGACACGCAAGGATGTGTTGTTGCTCAGGGAGGAAAACTTGCAGCTGAAGCCGTTTGGTGTGCCTGCTGAACATAATAAAGAATAGAGGCTTACAACTCAATGTGCTTTCCTCAGTGGGTAGTGGAGGCCAGCAGCAGGCCACAACCAGAAGACCTTTGATACTGAGTCCTAGGAAGCAGAAAGAAGCTCTTCCAGAACTGGCATACCCTCCAACATTTCTCAGGTGAAAATAGGGCCATCTGATATTATTATTATTATTATTATTATTATTATTATTATTATTATTATTATTATTATTATTATATCCCTCCCACCTGACTGGGTTGCCGCAGCCACTCTGGGCAATTTCCAACTTAAATAAAAACATAATAAAACATTTAACATTAAAAAACTTCCCTATACAGGGCTGCCTTCAGATGTCTTCTAAAGGTTGTACAGTTACTTATCTCCTTGGCTTGGGTGGGGGGTCGCATAACTCCATACCCTCCAACATTTCTCCAATGAAAATAGGGATGTCCTATGGGAAAGTGGGACATTCCAGGATCAAATCAGAAACCAGGACAGCTTCTTTGAATCTGGGGATGTCCCTGGAAAATAGGGACACTTGGAGGGTCTGAACCGGGTTGGTATTTGGAGGCGATGCTCCAGAGAAGTATCTGTCATTCTGCCTGATCCCAAGGTTGGGAGGAGGCACAGGCAAAAATTATCACGGGTAGTCCATGCGTGCAATTGATTCTCACAAGTGGCCCTCAGCTTCGTACACACATGCATAGGTCCTTGTAATGAAACAGTAGCAGGGCCTCGATCATCACACCTGCATCAGGCCCCATAAACCCTCTAGATTAGGCTTCCTCAAACTCCAATCACCCATGCCCACCACCCTTCTGAGTAATGCCCCTCCCCACTCTCTCACTATATATAAGGGTCTGGTGACTTCTATTTCAGTGTATCTGAAGAAGTGTGCATGCACACGAAAGCTCATACCAAGAACAAACTTAGTTGGTCTCTAAGGTACTACTGGAAGGATTTTTTATTTTTTTTATTTTTTACAAAGAATCTCTGTGTGCCAAAGGCAGTCCTCATCAGGGGTGCTATTGATCCTGGGGCCAGCCTTGTCCCTGTCTTCCTGTGTTTACAGAGGATGTAATGGTTTGTTTGCTTTCCAGGAAACACAAGCACCCAGGAAATTTCAGAATACAGACTACGGATGAGTTGATGTGAGTGATGAAAGGAGTGATGCTCACAAACGCCCAATGGCCAGTCTGAAAATAAGGTAAATGCTGCAACAACCTATGATAATTATGCTGATTGTTTTCTTCCCTTTCACACTGTTTTGAACACAGCATCTTCCCCCCAGGAGAAACATGTTTCATTGCAGTTGGGGCAGATGGAGGTGTCTGGTTTCACTATTACAGATGCACCATGGTGTTTCTTCTCTCTGCACTCATCTCAGCAGTCATTTCTCTTCTGGTCCACAGGAGAACTATTGGGCAATGCACTAAACTAAACAATACAGTGGTACCTCGGTCTATGACCTTAATGCATTCCAGAAGTCTGGTCGTAAACCGAAACCAGTCGTAAACCGAGGTGCGCTTTCTCCAATGAGGCCTCCTGCCACCGGTGCCCTTCCACCATTCAGATTCCGGTCGTAGACTGAGGTAAAGTTTGAAAACCAGGACACTATTTCCAGGTTTGTGGAGTTCATAAACCGAAAAAATTGTAAACTGGACTAGTCATAAACTAAGGTACCACTGTACTGCCATTACCATTTGAAACAGACCACGTTAATAAATGGTGTGTGGATGATTAGGGGAAAGTTTCCAGGGACATACAAATGGAAGCACGCCAGAGTAAACCAGACTGTGTTTCTGCTTATGTGTCATGTATCATTACATCTGTCTTCTATGTTGTAAACTGCCCCGTGGTCTTTTGTTGAAGGGTGGCATATAAATTTAAAAAATCAGAATCAGAAAGTTTTCAGATACAAAGGTACTGACTTGCATGTATCCAAATGTGTTTATGTTCCCATTTCATGGAAGCTAACTTCTGATCGAAAGTCTTCATAATCAGGAAAGTAAATTTGACTGTTTTAAGATTAGCATTTGTATTAGACTGTAATGAGCTTCAATCAGTGCCATGCCATCTAAGGTAATCCAATTTTCTTATATTTTAGACATCTTCTTGATAAGCAGGATAGGAAAGAGATGATTGATTCATGACATTTTTGAGGCTCTGTAGGGAAGAATTATTTGAATGACTGCTTGGTATTTTATGTCTATCATTCAAGGCCAGCCTTATAAAAGAGAGTTTTTTAAAGCATTTGCTTAAAACTCAAACAGTACTATGTAAATTTGTGGTGCTATATAAAGAAGTCATTGCTTGTACTGATTATACAGAAAGCTATGTAGAAATATTCCCTTAAAAAAAAAAAAAAGCTTATATACAATCTAAACACTTCCTTGCTTGTCTGGTTAAAATTTTAATTAAACACATTTCCGTAACTATATACCCCCTTTGCATTTAGACTGCCTAACTTCTGTACAACTTGTAGTTGTTTCCACACTGGTGTTGAAATAAATTTATCACACCTTTTAAAGTAATGTGGCTGCGAGTCATAGACAGTTGCTTAAAGAACTTGGAAGACTCGAATCTGGTGACAACACAGTTTGATCCACAGACAGTTCTCAGAAAGAAGAACCCTCCCACACTCAGACACTGCAGTGTGACTGCTTTGACACTTAACTAAGGATTAATAATCTAATTAGAGCAGAGTTGTTATAAATGAATTTGAAACAATGGGACAGAGGAACAAGAGAGAGGGAGAGAGAAAGGAGACTCAGAGGACATAGATAATGCTTGAGCCAAGGCCCACAGCTTCAGTGAGATATTTCTATTGATTTCTTTAGGTGCTGGATGAAGCCTTCAAATGTTAATACAACCACTCTGATAGCAACAAATATTGATTTTACAGATTATATAGAAGTCATAGGGAGAGTAAAGCAATGTCTTTGTTCTGATCAACCAATGGTCACAAACAGTATGCCAGCTTTTGAGCTACACAGAAATCTTCTTCAAGCTGGTTTTCTTTCTTTTTCTAAGGCAAAAATGTTTCCGAGTGAGAGCATTGGGTATTGAGTGCTTGTTGTTAAATGGACTCTGCCTTGCTTACTGATAATGGAACCATTTGTTTTGTGCAATAAGAACTCAGCATTGGCTCAGGTCCCAAACTAGGATAAGGTAACATTACGTCAGGAGCCACCGCTGCGTATTATTGATGGCATCGAAGGCCTTTTATGCAAGCTACTCCAATTTCTAAATCTGATAGTTCTTCTAAATCAAAATTATGTCTCATCTTATGTTCTCTCTCGAATCAATTTTGGAGGGAGAAAGTGCAGTGGGAGAATCCAATGCTAAAGCATTGTCAGAAGCTAAGCAGGTATGGATCCAATCAGAAACATAGAGAGGAACATAACCACTTAAGCTGAGCCCACTGCATCAGGCCCATGTTCCCACAGGTGTCAGAATGAAATGCGAAGCCATCTTACATCCCTATCAATGATGCACCACTCAATAACTGGGGCGTGGTTTTCTTGAACAGACCATGGGGTAAAACCTATTCTGTGGTGTAGGGGCTTATAGTTGAATGGTTCCCCCATATGGTGAAGAAGAAGAAAAACCCTTCATTAAAGGAATAGTAGATGTGAGAGAAGGGAACTTCTCACAATTCTTTGTATAGTGGGGAATTCGCTTTTTTGTATAAGCCCCTATGTGAAGAAGTGCAGGCCAGGAAGAGCTTGACTTTCTCATCTTCCTTTTGTGATAACCAGGCCTATAGCATCAGGAGATGACTTGAATGTGTGAGCAACTGTCAAAAATCAAATGCCATCATATTATTACCTTAAGCATGACATATTTCAGTAAGGTACATAAATGTGTGAATCAGCCCTAAATCTGTCCTCTTTCGGCTGGCTTTCAGTGTCAATTACCAGGCTGCTACATAGAAGGGAAAGGAGAGGGAGGTTAATTTGTAATTTTAATCTGGTTGGAGTGTTGTTCCGACAGTTTATATATATATTTTTCTTCAACAGCTTCTTTTATCTTTTGACCTTAAAGATGTTGAAATCCTTCCTGAACCATTGGGAAATGGAAGGGTAAAAATCCAACTAATCTAATCATCCTGAATGATCCTGAAGTTGAGGCTCCAGTACTTTGGCCACCTCATGAGAAGAGAAGACTCCCTGGAAAAGACCCTGATGTTGGGAAAGATGGAGGGCACAAGGAGAAGGGGATGACAGAGGATGAGATGGTTGGACAGTGTTCTCGAAGCTACTAACATGAGTTTGGCCAAACTGCGGGAGGCAGTGAAGGATAGGCATGCCTGGCGTGCTCTGGTCCATGGGGTCACGAAGAGTCGGACACGACTGAACGACTGAACAACAACAACAACAATCTAATCATAGATAGCTTATCTATCTTGTCTCTGCCCTGGCTACATGACATGGTCACATCATCTTAACACCTTCCGCTCCCTGGTATGGTCAAGCAGAACCCATTCAATACTCAGAAATGTGCATACTGATGTCAACTCATAGGGCCAAAAATGCAATACCTATAAATACGGATTAGATGATGGCTAATGTGGGCTTTCCTCACTCATTATGTTCATTACCCTTCCTCCATACATGGCAGTGACAGCACTGCCAGGAGACAAGGTAGGTGGCACCACCCTCCTCCACTGCTCATTCGTACCTGAGCATGGGTTACTGCGGCAAGGCCATCTCTATCCAGAAATGGTTGTAGGCGGTGAACCAACTGAAGCTGAAAATAGGCTTTCTGGACCACTGGGCCTTTAGTGCCTAGCTGGATCATGAAGTTCTCCCAAGCTGCACACCTCTTCCTTCACAGGGAGTGGAATCCCATCCAGAATAAGCTATCTACTCCTGTGTCCAGACTCCCACCACCTCTTGGACTCCAACTCATTGCTACCTCCAGACAGCTGCCTAACACTCGCACAGTCTTACTTGCTTCAGATGGGAGGGGATAACAGATCCAGGTGTCATCTACATATTGATGGCACTGCTCCCTAAACCTCCCCCCATGACTTCATAGAGATGTTAAGGAACATAATATTTAATTGTGCATATATTTGGCTGGATTGTGCTCTTTATTAGGAAGGATTCAGAAAATATTCTCATCTTAGCATCTGAATCAGCCCTGACACAACTCTTCTAGAATTTGGAATTTTACATTTCAGAATATACGTAATATGTTGTTGTTGTTCAGTTTTTCAGTCGTATCTGACTCTTTGTGACCCCATGGACCAGAGCACGCCAGGCACCCCTATCCTCCACTGCCTTTTATCAAGGTAATGACTTGGGCTGGCTAGTTAAGCACCATGAATTAGCCTAACCAAAGACGTTGCTCTGTGCCATAGAACAAATGTGTGGGCCTTTCCCACACTACCCAACTGCTACACTGGAGAACAATAGCCTCCTATGTAGCTGTTGGGTGGTTAGTGAGCTGTGAGCTGGAGGCAGAAAGATCTGCCTTGCTCTGTGCTAGTCTGTGCTGGGTTTGGGGGGCTTCTCTGGAAACCTAATGCAGAAACAAGATCTGCCCTCCACCTTATGCTCAGGTTGTATACTTGTGGTTGTTGTTGTTCAGTCGTTCAGTCGTGTCCGACTCTTCGTGACCCCATGGACCAGAGCATGCCAGGCACCCCTATCCTCCACTGCCTCCTGCAGTTTGGCCAAACTCGTGCCAGTAGCTTCGATAACACTGTCCAACCATCTCATCCTCTGTCGTCCCCTTCTCCTTGTGCCCTCCATCTTTCCCAACATCAGGGTCTTTTCCAGGGAGTCTTCTCTTCTCATGAGGTGGCCAAAGTACTGGAGCCTCAACTTCAGGATCTGCCCTTCCAGTGAGCACTCAGGACTGATTTCTTTACGGATGGATAAGTAATATACACCACCCTAATTTAAAACTGCACCTGTCTTCATTGTTCCACACTAGCTTTGGGTCACATTTCTCTCTCCTCACTTTTTTTTTAAATTTTACGAATTAAAGGTAGCATAGTTTTCATTCTGTCAGTATTTCTTCTTCCAGTATTGCTTTTCTGTTTACTGAAGCAAAGTAGCCTCTCTTTTTTTCTTGGAAGTCAATGAATTGCACTCTGCTGAATATGTGTTTCAGAGATAACAAGTAGATGTCTCTCTGAAAGATTCACTGCCCATAAATGGCCTATTATTGAGTGAAATGGTTTCCAACATAATTGATCTATTTTGAGTATTTTCCAGTTTGAAATGGAAGAATGTATAGAAGAACAAGCACTCGAGCCTGCGTTAAACAGAATAACAAAATGCCTGCATTAAAAGGGAAAGTTGGTTCTCTTTTAACATGAAAAATCAGTTGTTTCTCTCTGGACAGGTAAATAAGAGCTTTCAGCTCACCTGTCAGTTCCTTGAGCTGCATTTGCAAACAAAAGTAGAATGGTTTTCGACATCCTGGGATCAGATAACTAGCAAAGGTTCTGCCCCTGACATCTTTCCCTAAAGCAAAATGCCTGCAAGTAAGTTTTGTCCAAAGACAAAACCCTAAACTTGAATAGCCCAAAGGATTTTGTTTCCTAGTCAATTGGCAACATTGTGATGACTTTCAAGTGCATATTCTATTTTTATATGATTTGTGACATTTTTGTACATTATATCACCATCAACAACAATGAAAACAAGCAGGAAGCTACTTTCTTTCAGACCAACACAGAATCTGTTGGAGCAGGGTGGAGGGGACAGTTACAGCTTTTTTATCCACTCCTGGTTGCAAGAAGCTTGCATGATGCTTTGTAAGTGCTTTAAAAGCAAGCATCCTGTCCCTAATCATGCTGAACAGATAGGGATAGCAGGTCCAGATCTAGAGATAGTGTCCATTACTTGAACAGCTCTAGGTCAGGAAAGCTATAGTCTTGCATCCTCCAGCATTTAGCAAAGGAGGGAGGACAAATGGCTGGCTGTCACTGGAACTGTTAAAGTAATGCACTTGTTCTACAAAAATCCAGGGCATGTTAGAAGCCAGCAGGGCTAGCTAGCATTTAGCTTACTTTGGGGCATTCTATATATGCACTTCTGATGCTTATGCTTTGTTCTACAAAAGGGCATGTAAGAAAACGTTGCTAGATCTAGCCAATGGTGCCCCCAAAGCAGCACCCCGTGTTCTGCGGTGACCAAGCAAATGCCTCTGGGAAGACCACAAGCAGAGCATCAACTCTTCCCCTTTTGCTGCTTTCCAGAGAGAGTGGAGGTTTATTCAGAATTTGTATTTATTTTAAAAACTTATATTCAGTTGACTTTCTGAGGAACTCATGATGTCTCACACATCAGAATACCAGAATATTCAAATACAAAAAAAAGGAAAAAGGAGGGGGGGGGGAAAACACCCGAGTTTAACTCAATCATAAAAAATGACAAAAGAACCAGTAACAATTCCAACACAGACAAGCACCAGATGGAAAATTAATCAGCCAGAGGCCTTTTTTGAACAGAAGACTTGTCAATTTTATTCTCCCCTCCCCAACCCTTTTAGAATCATCACATCCAATTTATTCATGTCTATGGGAAATGGTATTTTAGCGCTTCATGTGTACAGCCTAGCCAACATAGATTCTCCAAAAGACATACTATAGACTCCCTTCTAATAAGGCAATTAGGTCATCAAGTTGGAGTTGTTCCTGTTTTTCCCAGCTGGGCTCCCGTGCTTTTCCTGGCTACAGGGCAGCCAAACATTCAACAAGTTTGGTGCAATGCAACAATGAGAAAAGCTTCACCTATTCCACTTCTGCCTGCCTACATATTATTCAGCACAGAAGGCTTTAAAAGTGGGTGAGACACTGTTTTCAAACCACTCCTTTCAACAATAAATTTAGAGGGACTGTGAACATCCCAGGGAATACCCCACTCTCTGCCTATAAGAAACTGCTGCAGGAGAGGGACTGTGAGCAAAATAATGGAAGGGGTGTTTCTAGGGTCAAGGTAGAATTCTCAAACTCCCTTGTTATTTTTCCTATTGCCAGCATGTGTGATGCTGTTAATGTCATCTTGGTGTAGTACCGTATTGGCCTGGATATAAGCCTCACTTTCCCCCAAATTCCAACCGCGAAAAGTTAAAGTGCGGCTTAAATTCGTGAACTTACAAAAATTGACTTTTATAATTTCACTGCTGAAACAGACATATGGTAAAACGGAATGGGTGTGAGTGCCTGTGGAATTTTAAAGCCGTGGCTTATATTCGGGTGCGGCTTATATTTGGGCCAATACGGTATATTTATAGTACTGACTTGGGTTGTTGCTGTTGTTGCTATTGTGCTGTTTAAATGTTTTTTTATGAAATTGTTGTTGTGACGGCTGATTTTGAGATTTGGTTTGAGCATGATTCTCTTTGTGGAAAGGTGGCATGCATATAAAATTACCGTGATGATTTTGCTTTTGTTACAATAGTCAATGTCCATTAGTCTCTGTTTAGCAATTATTTATTTTACTTATTTGCAAAAAAAAAAAAAAATTCTATGCCACCAGAATTAAGAAAAAAATAACCAACTCACAAAAGAAATGCAAAATACACCACAAATCAGTAGATCAGATTAACACATCAACAAAGCTGAAAATCTGAGTAAACGGTTGTGGTTTAAGCAATCCATCTGCCTTACTCGCAGTTCATAGGTAATCAATGAGATGGAGATAATCCAACTTTAAAAACTGTTTGCAGTGATTCCTTCATCCAGGCAGATTTATAAAAACCTGACATCAACTAGAATACAAAAGAATAGGGACAACAGTGCAGATATTGTCTGGGTAGCTTCATCTTGGCAATTATAAGTTGACTGGGGACTGGGTTTCAAGGTTACTTATTAAAGTGCATGTAGTTAAAAAATAATAGACAGGTTGCTGGAGGTGGTTACTTTTATATTTCCAGGTGTTTAGATACAGTGTGTCGGATAATTCAAGCTGCCCGCTAATTAGAGCAAATAAACACATCTTCTTGAACATTTGAATCATATTGACCTACAGAAGGCTCTTGAAATTTCATTGGAACAAATACCAAAGAGGCAAACACTGCTGTTAGAGAGAGAAGCATATTCCCTGCATATGTTTTGTAGAACAACCTACCTGATTTTATCACTGCTCATTCAGGTAATTTGTCTACCTGAATGCCTAGCCTATCAGCTTGGCTTGTTCAGACTCACCACATACCAATTATTGTCTTGCTCAATCCTTGGTAGGGGATGATAGTGGAAGAGCCAACAAAAACCATTTTCGCACAGAGTGGAAGGGAAGAGTGGAATTGACACACGTAACAGCTGCCTGATAGGCTGAAATATAGTATAAACTCCAAATGAGTTGCCCCTGTGGAATTCTGTGTTCTACCCATTTAAGAAATGCCATGTATTACTCTGCGACGCCTACACTTTTGTTCAGAAATATTTACTTAGAAACACAAAGCAAAACTGACCTATTGAGGGCTGATTTTGATGCCCCGTGTGATATTGGAACTGCTTTAGCATGCACCCACCTCTCATTTCAATACATGCTTGCTATCCAAAAATAAATACACAACACTTTCAGAAACAATGAACTGCCATTCTTTTTCTCATCCTAGATCTTTTGTAAGTAGATAGTGTGGTGATGCAGAATGAACATATCTGATTGAACACATGCCAATGTTCTAAGCCATGGGTAGGCGAACTAAGGTCCGTGGGCCGGATCAGGCCCAATTGCCTTCTGGATCCGGCCCGTGGACAGTCACTGCATGGATCACCAGCACGCGCATTCTTTCCCTCTCCCTCCCTCTCTTTCACACGGCGGTCGCGATGCCTCCTCCCTCCCTCCTTCTGGCTTCTCCCCGCACTGCCTAGAGGAGGAAGGGGGCTGGGCTTTGTTGGTGCCAGCAGCAGCAGCAGCGCTCGAGTGGTCGCCATTTTAAGCAGCCTCTCTCTGGGGCCTTTTTGTGCATCATTCATCGTCCCTCCGCCACTGCCACCAGCCCCTGCCACTCGCAAGACACAGGTAAGCAGCCACCAGGACTCGTGGCGCTCTTGCATCTTTTCCCCCCTTCAAAATATAGTCCGGCCCCCCACAAGGTCTGAGGGACCAGCCCCTTGCTGAAAAAGTTTGCTGACCCCTCTTCTAAACCCACATGTTTCTCATTGTGCTTGCACAGTTGTTGGAAGCAGTTTCTTAAGCTCTTATCCAATGAATACTAGCTATTCCTAAATCCTGTTGAAATTAGCAGGATTTAAGTTGGTCACATCTAACTTGACCCATTGATTTTTAAGAAGACATGGCAGTTTCTGACTTCCAGTTGGGAAATGGAATGGGGTGTGTGTCAAAGTGCTTCTTTTACTATTTCCCAGTGCCATGGGCCAATCCAATCCTACCTTCAAAGCTTCTTTCTTTAGGAAAAGAAATGGCACATCAAGAGAACAATCATGGCTCGTCTAATTTGACCCTGAGTTTTGATTGATTCCCATCAGTCACATCATATTCTTTCTATTCCTTGATCGAATAAATTTGATTCTAATCAGGCTCCAAGTGTGAACACTCACAGATGGTGACTCTCGAAATCTGTGTTCTGACAATAATGACACATATGAGCTGAACATTCATTTTCCCAAACAAGTTGGGATCGTAAAACCCTGTTTCATAAATGTGATGGCAGCTCCAAAAGGACTGCTTCTGTGCCTGAAGGACAATCGTTATAGCATAGGAATGAATTGCTGAGCAGAAAGAGCATCTATTTTATAGAACTGCTTTACAAACTGATAAGAGAATCAGCTAAGCCCAGGCATAGGCAAACTCGGCCCTCGAGATTATTTGAGACTACACTGCCCATCATCCCTGACCACTGGTCCTGTTAGCTAGGGATGATGGGAGTTGTAGTCCCAAAACATCTGGAGGGCCAAGTTTGCCTATACCTGAGCTAAGCATTGACTCACCTTGAGGTATGATTTGTACAATAATTTAGAATCATTTTAGGGAATCTACTTCCCCTGACACCTCCTGTTAGAGTGGAGGAGATTTAACCCAGGACAGAGCAAGCATTGAAGCAAGGAGCTGACAGTACTGGTAGCCAGGGTGGCAAAATGTAGAAGTGGCAGCAATACGGGTAAGGATAGACAGTTCAGTCTGTTTCCAGTCTGTGTAAGCTTAACAAATAAGTCAACTATATCCTACTTGCACATTAATCTGTAGGTTTTTTTATAAAAAAAATAAATCCACAGAAAAACCATTTTTAAATTTATTTTCTTCCCAGCTTAGAAAATTGGTACATTTTGATACATTCTTTGAGCCAAGAACCATATTGCAAAATTGAGAAAAGTGTGAAATCTACAAGAAAACTGCCTTCCACACACCAGTTCAAACAGTGTGGATCAGGTCTTTTTTTCCAAAAAAAAAAATCAAATTTGCAAAGTATGATTTCCTCAAGCACCCCTAATTATGGTGTTCCAAGGGTTCATGCAATAGTAGCATTACTTGGGTCACAGCCAAACCATATGCGTGGCTGTTTATTCCTCACAAAGCTACAGTTCCCAGGATTCTTGGGGGCGGGGGGAGCCATGTGTTTTAAATGTGCTTTACATGTGCTTTATTTATACAGTGTGGCTGCGACCTTGTTTAAATTGCTAAAGTTTGAAACATGAGAGCAGCTATCTGAAAGAGCATTGGAGATTTGTGATGAACTTTTCCATGCAGAATGCCAGTTTGCGAAAGAAAAGGAGTTCCCACCTTGGGCGCACATCCCTCATCACAGTCCCTCTTCCTGGTTCAGTGCTTTCAGAAGATGCCCTACCTGTTATCTTCCTAACTCAGGTATTCCCTGTTTCCTGGATCACAACCTCACTTACAGAACATATTTGGGGCCCTGAGCTAGTTGAAGTTTGATGTAGAAACAGTCCACATAGAATCATAGAATCATAGAGTTGGAAGAGACCACAAGGGCCATCCAGTCCAACCCCCTGCTAAGCAGGAAACACCATCAAAGCATTCCTGACAGATGGCTGTCAAGCCTCCGCTTAAAGACCTCCAAAGAAGGAGACTCCACCACACTCCTTGGCAGCAAATTCCACTGTCGGACAGCTCTTACTGTCAGGAAGTTCTTCCTAATGTTTAGGTGGAATCTTCTTTCTTGTAGTTTGAATCCATTGCTCCGTGTCCGCTTCTCTGGAGCAGCAGAAAACAACCTTTCACCCTCCTCTATATGACATCCTTTGATATATTTGAACATGGCTATCATATCACCCCTTAACCTTCTCTTCTCCAGGCTAAACATACCCAGCTCCCTAAGCCGTTCCTCATAAGGCATCATTTCCAGGCCTTTGACCATTTTGGTTGCCCTCCTCTGGACACGTTCCAGCTTGTCAGTATCCTTCTTGAACTGTGGTACCCAGAACTGGACACAGTATTCCATCATCCTATGACAAGTTGTGATAGCTATTCCACAGTCATACAGTTTATCTTTCAGGCTAAAATGAATATACCAAATAAAAATTGTTTAGAATTTATTTATTTATTTAACTTAAAACAAACAAACTGACTTTTTATTATTATTAAATTTTTATTCCGCCCTGTACCCATAGATCTCAGGGCTGTTCAGAACACAGAATTACAATATCAAAAACACAAAATACTGTACAGTACATAATAAAAATTAGAATAAAGGTGACTCAATAATCCCCTCTTCCAAAACACATTTAAAAGGACATTGGATGTCAATCACTCAAAGGCCTGGTTAAAGAGGAACATTTCTGCCTGGTGCCTAAAGGTGTATAATAAAGGTGCCAGCCAAACATCCCTGGGGAGAGCATTCCACAAATTGGGAGCCACTGCAGAAAAGGCCTATTCTCACATTACCATTCTCTGGAGCTCTTGTGGAGGAGACACACAAGGAAGGACACAGAGGATCATCTCATGTTCTAAGTAGGTTCACATGGAGACCTTTGAATTGAACATATCATAGGATTATAGTATGTGGGCCTCTTGAGTTTCCCAACTGGACTGTCCACAGTATGTGTTTGTAGTAGCTGGGAGTGGGAATATTTGCTTTTTCACAGGAAAGGCTCTGTTTGGGTCAGGGATAGAGCACCAGTGGCCCCTCAGAAATAATTGGACTACATCTCCTATCATCTCTAACCACTGTTCCTGGTGGTTGGGGCTGATCAGAGTTAGAGCCCAACATCATATGGAGGGCCACAGGTTCATGATTCCTGCTTTAGATACTGAGATCCAATCCTCTCAATCACTTTTGAGTCACTAACACCACACAAAGCCAAGCATTTTTTCATACTGTGCCCTGGCATGATGAAATCTGCCCCCCTCCCCATGGAAAAATTCCAGTGAACAGCAATGTTGTTCTTGACAGGAGAATGCCAGATTTCACTGCGTTGTGACCCAGTCAACTGCGTTAGATGTCAAGCGCATGGAAATGGTGTCATCTCAGGAATGCAATTCCTCTCCCAGTCATGTTGTTTCTGGCCTTCTTTGAAACCAGCGTGGAGTTGTTTCCATATACCGCTGTCTATTGTTTTGCTCGGTTTAATACAATCAAGATGGCTAATTAGGATTACTAATTAGGAGAAACCTGACAGGATTCAGCTTTCAAAGGGCCCAATTCTCCTCTCACTCACACCAGTGTAATTTAAGAGTAATCCAGTGAAATTTATTTACACAGCCTTAACATGAGAGAGCTAGCTTCAAGACAATAAAGATTTACAGTGATTAGTTGGAAAAGTCATTTCTCTGTCATCTTAAGAGGCATGTAATTCCTTTTCACTTTGAGATGGCATTCCCCAAGAGCTGAAACTACAATGTGCAAAACCAGGCAAGGGAGGGGGGGCAGCATTCTTGGACAATATTACTGTGTTCTGCTTGTCTCCCACACAAGTTTATTTGGATTCTGAAGCTTACTGTCATTGCTCACATCTATGTATTAGTCTCGTTTATGTAGTAGTTCACCACTAAAACAAAAACAAAAAAACTCATTCTTCATTATTGTTTCGCTGAACAGATGCACAGGCATTTCATGGCAGCAACTTCTGTGAGCCATAATTGGTTGTCAATATGCTTTCATATAGTGAAACTTCCATTGTGAATTCAATACGTTTTTAGTTTCTTGGACATTAATTAGGATCAGATGCTGGATTATAACTTCCTTTTTGACCCAGTTTTGAGGAAATATTTTTAGATTGCTTTTATCTTATAAAATGTTCACATTTACACTACTGGATGCATTTCTGGAAGATTTCTTTCCCAGAAGAATGTATTGCTACTACCATCTATATAGTGGTTGAAAAGTAAGGTATTCTGAATGAAAGCCACAAGCCCCAGACCCTGACTCTCAAAGCCAAAGCATGCAACCCCGCAGGTAACTAAGGTAACTGTCACAAAAGGTGTGTTCTGGTCTCCTGTAATCTTAGCACTGCCTTTATGTATTCACACACTGAACCTGATTCAGATACACACTGAGCCTGCAGTCTTATGGACTCTTACAGGGAAATGAGTCTCAATGAACTCAATGCAATCATTTCCAGATTATCTCTATTGAACATTCAACCTGATTCATTTGAACGGAGGTTATATGATTTCATGTCAAGCAAATGTTAACCCACACTTTCTAGTGCATTTCTTGTCACTTTCCTTATTGCAAATAGTCTGCTTTGGGCAGGGTGGTGGTGGTGGTATTAGTTGTGCAAAAAATGTCAAATCCACTTCAGTTGCACAACTTGAATTTTCCAGTGTGAATTCCACTCACAAAATAGCAATCTGGAAGCAGTCTGAGACTTACTTCTAAGTAAAAATACTTAGGATCATGCTGCATGCTACTGGAAGCACATATTGCAAGGCATTTCCATAGGCTATTAATACTTTGAAATCCAATTTTCCTTTGTTCTGAAAGAACCTTCATTTATACCTTTCTTATGAGCCATTTTTACATTCCAAGTAAATGGGTTCGTATTGTCAAGAGAACTTTTATGACATCACCCTCACATGGACAGTGTCTATCAAGTGGTAGATGGTGGTCCAGCATTAATCACAACTACTTGGGAATAATCTCTATTTAAATTATTACCACTGCCTATTCAGTTTATTCTGCCTATTCTGCCTATTCAGTTTATTCACAGTGCATCTGAATCACTAAGTGTCTCATTAGCTGCATCTGTGAAATGCCTTCAACTGAGAAATGTTGTGTTTGGGATGATGCCCGGTGACCAGAAAGCTCTGCCTCTTATTGTATAATAAGCCAACCTCTGGTTTCACAGAAGGAGGCCACTACTTGATTATACAGTCAGCAAGCAATGAACATGCTTATGTGTAAACTCATCCTTGCTTTCAGTTAAATTACCCTGGTATCTCAATCTTCCAAATATTGTTTAGAAATGAACCCCATTTATTTCACTGGAGTTTTAGGCTCTGTTCAGCCATTCCATTCAGAAGCAAGTAGAACACATGTACAGGGAGCAGAGGTGGTGGAGAAATTCAGTTTGCATTTAAATGTGAATAAATCATACTTTCTCAAAGAATATGTGAACTGGAATGAAGCCATCCTTCAAAATCTTCACTCCTCTGAATTTTGCAATTCAGTTTTCTAGCCTTGTAATGTGTGCAAAAAAATGCATATACTATAGTAAAGTGGGGTTGAAAATGAGTATATGGGTGAAAGTAACATGCTTAAATGCCTTGTATTCAGCAAAATGTCATGCACAGAGGTGTGTTTTAAAAGAAATTATGAGATGATGTGGAAATGTGAAGAACTGATCTTGAACTGGAAAAATGAGGACTCAGCAACATTAGTAAAGAAAAAGCATATTAAATGCATTATAACACTGTGACACTAGATGGCGCTGTGGAGTTCTGTCTTTCACCAATGTGTTTTCCATTATAAGATTTCCAACACGTTTTCCTGAAACATTTTTTTTGATGTGTCTAGATCCAGGCTGAGAGAAACTGAAATTCAATTATTTGCCTATTCCTAAGAGAATATACCTATTCCTAAGAGAGCCTAGGGCTTGCTGATCAGAAGTTTGGCGGTTCGAATCCCCATGACGGGGTGAGCTCCCATTGTTGGGTCCCAGCTCCTGCCCACCTAGCAGTTCGAAAGCACCTCAAGTGCAAGTAGATAAATAGGTACCGCTCCGGCGTGAAGGTAAACGGCGTTTCTGTGCACTGCTCTGGTTTGCCAGAAGCCGCTTAGTCATGCTTGCCACATGACCTGGAAGCTGTCTGCGGACAAATAACGGCTCCCTCGGCCAGTAAAGCGAGATGAGCACCGCAACCCCAGAGTCTTCTGCGACTGGAGCTAATGGTCAGGGGTACCTTTACCTTTTTAAGAGTGACAGAGGGGACAAGCTTCACCCCATCTTGTTTGCCCTGTCACCCGGCACAAGTTGTTGGGTGGCCATCTGAAGCGGGGACATTCCTACAGTTGTACAGGCTCCCTGTATGATGTAGAATTTGAGTTTCTAGAGATCTGCATCATGATGGAGTTTACACAAATAGAACAGCACCTCCCCTCAGAAGTTTGGCCCCCCAACACATGGTGACGGGAGGGCAGAACTAGTGTCCCCACTCTGTCCACTCATATGTTCTTACTCATGAGTATAATAGGGCTACTGTCCTTAGGATTATGTAGACAGATCCAGAAAAAGGCAGAGTTCCTTCCTGTACCTTTAATTGTCACATATACCATTCTTCTCCCCTGCAGCATTATGACCAGGTTGCAAGTGTGGTTTGTAGATTTTATACATCCCAAATATTCCTGGGAGAGGCTTTTCTCAGGAAAATCTCTTCTGAAAAGCTTCAGCTCCATGTTGAATGAAACTCGACAGCTAGTTCTTATTAGTGGATGAAGGAAGCAATGGGCTAAGCACTGAATCTTTCAGTCCTTCAGTGGAGGGCTGAAAGGAGTAGAGTCATAGCCAATTGATGGGAAGGGACAGGACAACTATTTGAAGAGGTTGCATAAAGCCCATTTTCATCCATGTACTTTGGATAAGGTTGTCATAATACCATATGTAGCGGTTCCCTCAAACTTGGAAAATATTACTGAATCACAAAACCAGGAACTTCTTTAAAGAACAAGTATGTTGCTGAATCTTGCACCAGTCTTTGGAAGACTGTGTGATGACGCCATTACGGCAGTAATACCTGGTTATACTAGTGCTGTTAATCTGGTATGTGTGGCAAAGCCTGAGTTTAGGATAAAACACAGTGCACTAGGGTGAAATTGTGGGGAAATATCAAGATCAAAGAATGACTAATGAAGAAATACATACTGTACAGGCAAAACGTATTATCAGTTAATATCAATATCAGGCACGTGTCACTGAAAGATGTAAAATAGTCTGCACAATAATGTTATACAAATAATGTTAATTCCTTACTAGCAGCTATTTACTGTTTGAAAGTATCACATAATCAAATAGCTGGAAGAGCTATGAGCATAATTTTAAAAAAGAAATCTATAGATCAAGGATTTTTCCTCCCAGGATACATCAATAGTTTTCTAGCATCTCCCAAGGTTCTGCTGATTAACCCAGTAGGATATTAATTAACAACACATCTGCCATCCATCCTCAGTATTCCCTTCTACCAATTAGAAGAGATCTGGGAAACTCAGACTTCAGAAGCACATCAGAAATTATTTTTTGTAGGCTGAAGGCTGCAGCGCCTCCCTGATTGAGACATGCTATAAAACATGCTCTATAAATGTTTTAGTCACAGAACCTCAACTACAAACAGGCATCATAATTCAAAATGGATTATATGCCTCACTTTTTAATATATGTCTGAGAGCTGATTCTCGTAAGTATTTTGTATAAGGCTGAGGTGAAATCTTTCTCCCCCCAGCCCCTGCATTCCATCACCCTAGTCACAGCCTCAGGGCCGGCGTGTCCATTTAGGTGAACTAGGCAATGGCCTAGGGCGCCAAAATGGAGGGGGCGCTGGCCAGGCTTGGGCGGGACAGGCGAGCAGCAGCTTCTCCGCTACTGCTGCTTGCCTCTCCACCCCCCCACCTCCCGCTAAAGCAGGCTTTGGCGGGGGGTGCCAGAAGGTGGTCTCGCCTAGGGCGCATGAAGCCCTAACACCGGTCCTGCACAGCCTGCAAAGTTGGGAGTGTTTCATTTATTATCTTTTCAGAGGTGCAAACAGATGTGAAGTGTGGCAGAGGCTTGCCAGCCATTTTGCTGCATACCAATGGTGGACAGCACTTTACTTTTACCCACAAGACTCCAGATTTGTGGAATCTGCCTTTGTGGAAACGCCACACGGTGACACCTGAAGCCAATTCAGAGCGAGAGCAATGTTTCCTGCCTTCATTCTGGAGACTGGGGGGGGGGGTCCACAAATAAACCGGAGCTGCATTGCCTTTCTTTTATTTGTATGCCACCTTTTCATAGTTAAAACCATGCTCAAGGAAGCTAACAACATGAAAAATGTACATAATTACAAATGTAACAAAAGTAGTCATAAATAAACAATAAATAAAACACATTTAAAAGTACACAACCAAATCAAAACAATTTCCACATAAATCATAATAAGGTCTAAAAATAAAAAATGATGATGATGATGATAATATCAATAGCGGCAACTACCTTCTCCAACAAAACCCCCATAAGCATTGCTCAACCCAGGAGTCTATTCAGCTGCCTCAGTTTTTGTAGCTGGAGTCATTCCAAGCCCCACTTTCCCAGGCCAGGTGGAAAAGGGCCTGCAAGGCAGGGAGCAGGTGTCCCAGGACTCACAGCCTGGAAGATCTGACAGGAACATAAAGCATGCACTGGCAAAAGAGAATAGGGTGATAATTTTGTGTCTTACACATACAGACTCCAAGCCCCTAGTTCCCTTCTCAGAGGGAAGATTGCTGGCCAATAAGGATTCCCCCCCCCCCTGCCTTACATGTGCACATATACAGCTGGCTGGCATATAAATAAATGTAGAGTTGGTCTAGCTGACTCAACACCCCCCCCACACACACATGCTTTTAGTATAGGAGATGTGTGTGCAAGCTCACCCCCCCCCCCCCCAATAGGCTATTCTGTTAGGGCTAATGGGGCACTCTGCCCCCAGCAAGCCCTCACTCGCCTCTTACATCTATTCCAAGAGGTGATACTGTTTGTCAGCTTCTTCCTCCTTCGTCTAAGCGATGCACTTACAGAACTTAGCAGAAGGAAGGGTGGGGGGGGACTAGAATTAGTCGGCTGTCTCTCTCGTGGGCTCAGGCTCCCCGTACTGTTGGCCTCCCTGACTGACCTCTGTCTTACTGCAATGGGCACCAGCCATTGTGCCCCCCATTAGTACTGCTTTAAAGAAAGATATGTAGGCTGCGTGCAAAAAAAAAAAAAAAATCACACACAAAAAGCATGTATCATGCACACATTCTGAATTTAAATAACAATATTTAAATAACAATATTTAAATAACAATGGGGTGGTTTCCCGGAGCCGTTATAAATTTTGGATGATGCTCAACAGTGATGGCCGAGGCAGGTATCCAAATTCGGTATCAGGATGCACATTTTCCAGTTTATTGTTGCCATGAAATAAAGCCACGCAGTTGAAACGCGACACCTTTGCCATGTGCTTCTGATTCACTGGCATGCCATTTGCTCATTCATGGAACATAATTGATTGCTGCAAATTCTACCTTTGCTGTGAACTCCCCCCCCCTCCCCGCTTCTGTCAGAACACTGAATCCCCACAACAGTGGATGATGTATTAGGT